>NC_137783.1:66105713-67324213 GCF_963455305.1 Plecotus auritus
TAAACATGTGATTACTATTTTAAAGACTATCCCACCTTTCACAGCTCTTTAAATATCTATTCTCAGTATTTCAACACCACACAGAGGTAGTTAGGTACTACAAACATATTCCAAGTCTTTCAGATACTGCCCTACACATTTCCTCGGTCGGTTATTTTGAGCTCTGAGAGTTTTAACATTTTCATACAGGTATCATATCAGCTCTTTATAGTTAAATTGTTAATACTTTGAACACTAGCCAACTATCAATTTGATTTCTATAGTTTTGAATACTTTCATACCGTCATATCAGCTGTATGAAAATGTACTTTTAAATGTTTAACCAACTTTCTTCCAAAATCCCCAACTCATTTAGACTGAATTACAAATGTAAACGGTTTTGCGCTACGTCTCAGGTCTTTGAACAGGATTTTCCTGTGTCTAAATACTGTCCTTCTGATATAATCTCTGCGAACATGCATTCCTAGAGTTTGAAGCACATTCCTAGATATTTCCCTAGTGTATTATTGTGAATTCTCAGTGTTGGATTCACTTTTGTCCAGTGATTCAAGCTAATTCCTTGTGAATTCCATTTGTTTATACGTCGTTTTTCTATAAATACCAGCTCTTTTAACGTGAGTGATTACTCTTTTAAAGACTCTCCTACCTTTCAATATATACCAGCTCTTTAATTGAAATTGTTACTACGTTGAACACTAGCAAAAGTACGATTTTGATTCCTAGGAGATTTGAATACCTTCATGCTCTTATATCAAGTCTATGAAGATGAATTTTTAAGGACTTTCATTCAAAAACGCCAAGTCATATTGACGGAATAATGAATGTAAACAGTATTGCACTCACTTGAACATGATTTGCCAGTGACTAAATAGTGTCCTTCAGATATTAAAGGTCTTTTAACATGAATTCCTAGTGTATGTCACATTCCTAAATATTTCCCAAGTCTATCATTGTGATATCTCTGTGTTTGATTCACTCTTGTATAGTGATTCAAGCTGATTCATTGTGAATTCCAATGTTTCTAGAGCTCTTTTCCTTATATAGAAGCTCTTTTCAGTTTTGTCAAGTGATTAAGCTAATTTATTGTGAATTCCAAATGTCTATACGCCATAACCGTAACCCTAACCCTAACCCTAACCTTAACCCTATGCGTAACCCTAACTGTAGCGTTAGCTCTAACTCTAACTCTAACCCAAAAGCAAACCCTAGCCCTAGTCCTAGCCATATCCCTAAACCTAACCCTAACACTAAACTTAACCCTAGGCCTAACCCTGACTCTAGCGTTAGCTCTAACTCTAACCCAAACCCTAACCCTAAAGCAAACCCTAGCCCTAGTCCTAGCCATATTCCTAAACCTAACCCTTACCCTAACCCTAACCCTAACCCTAAAGCAAACCCTAGCCCTAGTCTAGCCATATTCCTAAACCAAACCCTAATCCTAAACGTAACCCTAGCCCTCACGTGAACCGTAACCCTAACCCTAGCCCTAGCGCTAACCCTAACCCTAACCCTAGCTCTAGCACTAACCCTAACCCTAACCCTAACCCTAGCTCTATCACTAACCCTAACCTTAACCCTAGCCCTCACCTGAAGCCTAACCCTAACCCTAGCTCTAGCACTAACCCTAACCCTAACCCTAGCCGTCACCTGAACCCTAACCCTAACCCTAGCCCTAGCATTAACCCTAACCCTAACCCTAACCATAGCCCTAGCACTAACCCTAACCCTAACCCTAGCCCTAGCACTAACCCTAACCCTAACCCTAACCCTAGCCCTGGCACTAACCCTAACCCTAACCCTAGACCTAGCACTAACCCTAACCCTAACCCTAACCCTAGCTCTATCATTATCCCTAACCTTAACCCTACCCTCACCTGAACCCTAAACCTAGCCCTGGCACTAACCCTAACCCTAACCCTAAAGCAAACCCTAGCCCTAGTCCTAGCCATATTCCTAAACCTAACCCTAACCCTAACCCTAGCCCTAGCACTAAACATAACCCTAACCCTAGCCCTAGCACTAACCCTAACCCTAACCCTAACCCTAGCCCTAGCACTAACGCTAACCCTAACCCTAGCAATAACCCTAACCCTAGCCCTAGCACTAACCCTAACGCTAACCCTAGCTCTAACCTTAACCCTAACCACTATCCTTATCCCTAAACTGTTATATGTGGTGTATGAAAATAACTTTTTAAGGTATCTGAGCACTATGAGAATGAATGTTTAAATGTTTAACCAACATTCTTTCAAAAACCCCAACTCATTGAGACAGAATTATAAATGCAACCAGTATCCAACTCAGTTCTCTACTCTTTGAACACGATTTTTAGGTAACTAAATTGTCCATCAGATATTCCAACTCTATGGAGAGATATACCTAGTGTTTCAAGTACATTCCTAAATATTTCTCTAGTCTATCATTGTGAATTCTCAGTATTCGATTGACTTATTTCCAGTGATTCAGGCTCATTCATTGTAAATTCCAAGTATTTGTACAGCTTTTTCCCCATATATACCAGGTCTTTTTACTTTTGTCCAGTGTTTCAAGCTCTTTCATTGTGAATTCCAAGTGTTTATACATTGTTTTCCCATATACACTTGCTCTTTAAACATGTGATTACTATTTTAAAGACTATCCCACCTTTCACAGCTCTTTAAATATCTATTCTCAGTATTTCAACACCACACAGAGGTAGTTAGGTACTACAAACATATTCCAAGTCTTTCAGATACTGCCCTACACATTTCCTCGGTCGGTTATTTTGAGCTCTGAGAGTTTTAACATTTTCATACGGGTATCATATCAGCTCTTTATAGTTAAATTGTTAATACTTTGAACACTAGCCAACTATCAATTTGATTTCTATAGTTTTGAATACTTTCATACCGTCATATCAGCTGTATGAAAATGTACTTTTAAATGTTTAACCAACTTTCTTCCAAAATCCCCAACTCATTTAGACTGAATTACAAATGTAAACGGTTTTGCGCTACGTCTCAGGTCTTTGAATAGGATTTTCTTGTGTCTAAATACTGTCCTTCTGATATAATCTCTGCGAACATGCATTCCTAGAGTTTGAAGCACATTCCTAGATATTTCCCTAGTGTATTATTGTGAATTCTCAGTGTTGGATTCACTTTTGTCGAGTGATTCAAGCTAATTCCTTGTGAATTCCATGTGTTTATACGTCGTTTTTCTATAAATACCAGCTCTTTTAACGTGAGTGATTACTCTTTTGAAGACTCTCCTACCTTTCAATATATACCAGCTCTTTAATTGAAATTGTTACTACGTTGAACACTAGCAAAAGTACGATTTTGATTCCTAGGAGATTCGAATACCTTCATGCTGTTATATCAAGTCTATGAAGATGAATTTTTAAGGACTTTCATTCAAAAACGCCAACTCATATTGACGGAATAATGAATGTAAACAGTATTCCACTCACTTGAACTTGATTTGCCAGTGACTAAATAGTGTCCTTCAGATATTAAAGGTCTTTTAACATGAATTCCTAGTGTATGTCACATTCCTAAATATTTCCCAAGTCTATCATTGTGATATCTCTGTGTTTGATTCACTCTTGTATAGTGATTCAAGCTGATTCATTGTGAATTCCAATGTTTCTAGAGCTCTTTTCCTTATACAGAAGCTCTTTTCAGTTTTGTCAAGTGATTAAGCTAATTTATTGTGAATTCCAAATGTCTATACGCCATAACCCTAACCCTAACCCTAACCCTAACCTTAACCCTATGCGTAACCCTAACTGTAGCGTTAGCTCTAACTCTAACCCTAACCCAAAAGCAAACCCTAGCCCTAGTCCTAGCCATATCCCTAAACCTAACCCTAACCCTAAACTTAACGCTAGGCCTAACACTTACTCTAGCGTTAGCTCTAACTCTAACCCTAACCCTAAACCTAACCCTAACCCTAACCCTAAAGCAAACCCTAGCCCTAGTCCTAGCCATATTCCTAAACAAAACCCTAACCCTAAACGTAACCCTAGCCCTCACGTGAACCCTAACCCTAACCCTAGCCCTAGCGCTAACCCTAACCCTAACCCTAGCCCTAGCACTAACCCTAACCCTAACCCTAACCCTAGCTCTATCACTAACCCTAACCTTAACCCTAGCCCTCACCTGAAGCCTAACCCTAACCCTAGCCCTAGCACTAACCCTAACCCTATCCTAGCCCTCACCTGAACCCTAACCCTAACCCTAGCCCTAGCACTAACCCTAACCCTATCCTAGCCCTCACCTGAACCCTAACCCTAACCCTAGCCCTAGCACTAACCATAACAATAACCCTAACCCTAGCCCTAGCACTAAACCTATCCCTAACCCTAAACCTAACCCTAAAGCAAACCCTAGCCCTAGTCCTAGCCATATTCCTAAACCTAACCCTTACCCTAACCATAACCCTAACCCTACAGCAAACCCTAGCCCTAGTCTAGCCATATTCCTAAACCAAACCCTAACCCTAAACGTAACCCTAGCCCTCACGTGAACCCTAACCCTAACCCTAGCCCTAGCGCTAACCCTAACCCTAACCCTAGTCCTAGCACTAACCCTAACCCTAACCCTAACCCTAACCCTAACCATAACCCTAAAGCAAACCCTAGCCCTAGTCCTAGCCATATTCCTAAACCTAACCCTAACCCTAACCCTAGTCCTAGCACTAACCCTAACCCAAACCCTAGCCCTAGCACTAACCCTAACCCTAACCCTAACCCTAGCCCTAGCCCTAACCCTAAACCTAACCCTAGACATAGCACTAAACCTAACCATAACCCTAACCCTAGCTCTATCATTATCCCTAACCTTAACTCCAGCCCTCACCTGAACCCTAACCCTAGCCCTAGCACTAACCCTAACCCTAACCCTAAAGCAAACCCTAGCCCTAGTCCTAGCCATATTCTTAAACCTAACCCTAACCCTAACCCTAGCCCTAGCACTAACCCTAACCCTAACCCTAGCCCTAGCACTAACCCTAACCCTAACCCTAACCATAACCCTAAAGCAAACCCTAGCCCTAGTTCTAGCCATATTCCTAAACCTAACCCTAACCCTAACCCTAGCCCTAGCACTAACCCTAACCCTAACCCTAGCCCTAGCACTAACCCTAACCCTAGCCCTAGCACTAACCCTAACGCTAACCCTAGCTCTAACCTTAACCCTAACCACTATCCTTATCCCTAAACTGTTATATGTGGTGTATGAAAATAACTTTTTAAGGTATCTGAGCACTATGAGAATGAATGTTTAAATGTTTAACCAACATTCTTTCAAAAACCCCAACTCATTGAGACAGAATTATAAATGCAACCAGTATCCAACTCAGTTCTCTACTCTTTGAACACGATTTTTAGGTAACTAAATTGTCCATCAGATATTCCAACTCTATGGAGAGATATACCTAGTGTTTCAAGTACATTCCTAAATATTTCTCTAGTCTATCATTGTGAATTCTCAGTGTTGGATTGACTTATGTCCAGTGATTCAGGCTCATTCATTGTAAATTCCAAGTATTTGTACAGCTTTTTCCCCATATATACCAGGTCTTTTTACTTTTGTCCAGTGTTTCAAGCTCTTTCATTGTGAATTCCAAGTGTTTATACATTGTTTTCCCATATACACTTGCTCTTTAAACATGTGATTACTATTTTAAAGACTATCCCACCTTTCACAGCTCTTTAAATATGTATTCTCAGTATTTCAACACCACACAGAGGTAGTTAGGTACTAAAAACATATTCCAAGTCTTTCAGATACTGCCCTACACATTTCCACGGTCGGTTATTTTGAGCTCTGAGAGTTTTAGCACTTTCATACGGGTATCATATCAGCTCTTTATAGTTAAATTGTTAATACTTTGAACACTAGCCAACTATCAATTTGATTTCTATAGTTTTGAATACTTTCATACCGTCATATCAGCTGTATGAAAATGTACTTTTAAATGTTTAACCAACTTTCTTCCAAAATCCCCAACTCATTTAGACTGAATTACAAATGTAAACGGTTTTGCGCTACGTCTCAGGTCTTTGAACAGGATTTTCCTGTGTCTAAATACTGTCCTTCTGATATAATCTCTGCGAACATGCATTCCTAGAGTTTGAAGCACATTCCTAGATATTTCCCTAGTGTATTATTGTGAATTCTCAGTGTTGGATTCACTTTTGTCGAGTGATTCAAGCTAATTCCTTGTGAATTCCATGTGTTTATACGTCGTTTTTCTATAAATACCAGCTCTTTTAACGTGAGTGATTACTCTTTTAAAGACTCTCCTACCTTTCAATATATACCAGCTCTTTAATTGAAATTGTTACTACGTTGAACACTAGCAAAAGTACGATTTTGATTCCTAGGAGATTTGAATACCTTCATGCTCTTATATCAAGTCTATGAAGACGAATTTTTAAGGACTTTCATTCAAAAACGCCAAGTCATATTGACGGAATAATGAATGTAAACAGTATTGCACTCACTTGAACTTGATTTGCCAGTGACTAAATAGTGTCCTTCAGATATTAAAGGTCTTTTAACATGAATTCCTAGTGTATGTCACATTCCTAAATATTTCCCAAGTCTATCATTGTGATATCTCTGTGTTAGATTCACTCTAGTATAGTGATTCAAGCTGATTCATTGTGAATTCCAATGTTTCTAGAGCTCTTTTCCTTATATAGATGCTCTTTTCAGTTTTGTCAAGTGATTGAGCTAATTTATTGTGAATTCCAAATGTCTATACGCCATAACCCTAACCCTAACCCTAACCCTAACCTTAACCCTATGCATAACCCTAACTGTAGCGTTAGCTCTAACTCTAACTCTAACCCAAAAGCAAACCCTAGCCCTAGTCCTAGCCATATCCCTAAACCTAACCCTAACACTAAACTTAACCCTAGGCCTAACCCTTACTCTAGCGTTAGCTCTAACTCTAACCCAAACCCTAACCCTAAAGCAAACCCTAGCCCTAGTCCTAGCCATATTCCTAACCTAACCCTTACCCTAACCCTAACCCTAACCCTAAAGCAAACCCTAGCCCTAGTCTAGCCATATTCCTAAACCAAACCCTAACCCTAAACGTAACCCTAGCCCTCACGTGAACCCTAACCCTAACCCTAGCCCTAGCGCTAACCCTAACCCTAACCCTAGCCCTAGCACTAACCCTAACCCTAACCCTAACCCTAGCTCTATCACTAACCCTAACCTTAACCCTAGCCCTCACCTGAAGCTTAACCCTAACCCTAGCTCTAGCACTAACCCTAACCCTAACCCTAGCCGTCACCTGAACCCTAACCCTAACCCTAGCCCTAGCATTAACCCTAACCCTAACCCTAACCATAGCCCTAGCACTAACCCTAACCCTAACCCTAGCCCTAGCACTAACCCTAACCCTAACCCTAACCCTAGCCCTGGCACTAACCCTAACCCTAACCCTAGACCTAGCACTAACCCTAACCCTAACCCTAACCCTAACCCTAGCTCTATCATTATCCCTAACCTTAACCCTACCCTCACCTGAACCCTAACCCTAGCCCTGGCACTAACCCTAACCCTAACCCTAAAGCAAACCCTAGCCCTAGTCCTAGCCATATTCCTAAACCTAACCCTAACCCTAACCCTAGCCCTAGCACTAAACATAACCCTAACCCTAGCCCTAGCACTAACCCTAACCCTAACCCTAACCCTAGCCCTAGCACTAACGCTAACCCTAGCCCTAGCAATAACCCTAACCCTAGCCCTAGCACTAACCCTAACGCTAACCCTAGCTCTAACCTTAACCCTAACCACAATCCTTATCCCTAAACTGTTATATGTGGTGTATGAAAATAACTTTTTAAGGTATCTGAGCACTATGAGAATGAATGTTTAAATGTTTAACCAACATTCTTTCAAAAACCCCAACTCATTGAGACAGAATTATAAATGCAACCAGTATCCAACTCAGTTCTCTACTCTTTGAACACGATTTTTAGGTAACTAAATTGTCCATCAGATATTCCAACTCTATGGAGAGATATACCTAGTGTTTCAAGTACATTCCTAAATATTTCTCTAGTCTATCATTGTGAATTCTCAGTATTCGATTGACTTATTTCCAGTGATTCAGGCTCATTCATTGTAAATTCCAAGTATTTGTACAGCTTTTTCCCCATATATACCAGGTCTTTTTACTTTTGTCCAGTGTTTCAAGCTCTTTCATTGTGAATTCCAAGTGTTTATACATTGTTTTCCCATATACACTTGCTCTTTAAACATGTGATTACTATTTTAAAGACTATCCCACCTTTCACAGCTCTTTAAATATCTATTCTCAGTATTTCAACACCAGACAGATGTAGTTAGGTACTACAAACATATTCCAAGTCTTTCAGATACTGCCCTACACATTTCCTCGGTCGGTTATTTTGAGCTCTGAGAGTTTTAACATTTTCATACGGGTATCATATCAGCTCTTTATAGTTAAATTGTTAATACTTTGAACACTAGCCAACTATCAATTTGATTTCTATAGTTTTGAATACTTTCATACCGTCATATCAGCTGTATGAAAATGTACTTTTAAATGTTTAACCAACTTTCTTCCAAAATCCCCAACTCATTTAGACTGAATTACAAATGTAAACGGTTTTGCGCTACGTCTCAGGTCTTTGAATAGGATTTTCTTGTGTCTAAATACTGTCCTTCTGATATAATCTCTGCGAACATGCATTCCTAGAGTTTGAAGCACATTCCTAGATATTTCCCTAGTGTATTATTGTGAATTCTCAGTGTTGGATTCACTTTTGTCGAGTGATTCAAGCTAATTCCTTGTGAATTCCATGTGTTTATACGTCGTTTTTCTATAAATACCAGCTCTTTTAACGTGAGTGATTACTCTTTTGAAGACTCTCCTACCTTTCAATATATACCAGCTCTTTAATTGAAATTGTTACTACGTTGAACACTAGCAAAAGTACGATTTTGATTCCTAGGAGATTCGAATACCTTCATGCTGTTATATCAAGTCTATGAAGATGAATTTTTAAGGACTTTCATTCAAAAACGCCAAGTCATATTGTCAGAATAATGAATGTAAACAGTATTCCACTCACTTGAACTTGATTTGCCAGTGACTAAATAGTGTCCTTCAGATATTAAAGGTCTTTTAACATGAATTCCTAGTGTATGTCACATTCCTAAATATTTCCCAAGTCTATCATTGTGATATCTCTGTGTTTGATTCACTCTTGTATAGTGATTCAAGCTGATTCATTGTGAATTCCAATGTTTCTAGAGCTCTTTTCCTTATACAGAAGCTCTTTTCAGTTTTGTCAAGTGATTAAGCTAATTTATTGTGAATTCCAAATGTCTATACGCCATAACCCTAACCCTAACCCTAACCCTAACCATAACCCTATGCGTAACCCTAACTGTAGCGTTAGCTCTAACTCTAACCCTAACCCAAAAGCAAACCCTAGCCCTAGTCCTAGCCATATCCCTAAACCTAACCCTAACCCTAAACTTAACGCTAGGCCTAACACTTACTCTAGCGTTAGCTCTAACTCTAACCCTAACCCTAAACCTAACCCTAACCCTAACCCTAAAGCAAACCCTAGCCCTAGTCCTAGCCATATTCCTAAACAAAACCCTAACCCTAAACGTAACCCTAGCCCTCACGTGAACCCTAACCCTAACCCTAGCCCTAGCGCTAACCCTAACCCTAACCCTAGCCCTAGCACTAACCCTAACCCTAACCCTAACCCTAGCTCTATCACTAACCCTAACCTTAACCCTAGCCCTCACCTGAAGCCTAACCCTAACCCTAGCCCTAGCACTAACCCTAACCCTATCCTAGCCCTCACCTGAACCCTAACCCTAACCCTAGCCCTAGCACTAACCATAACAATAACCCTAACCCTAGCCCTAGCACTAAACCTATCCCTAACCCTAAACCTAACCCTAAAGCAAACCCTAGCCCTAGTCCTAGCCATATTCCTAAACCTAACCCTTACCCTAACCATAACCCTAACCCTACAGCAAACCCTAGCCCTAGTCTAGCCATATTCCTAAACCAAACCCTAACCCTAAACGTAACCCTAGCCCTCACGTGAACCCTAACCCTAACCCTAGCCCTAGCGCTAACCCTAACCCTAACCCTAGCCCTAGCACTAACCCTAACCCTAACCCTAACCCTAACCCTAACCATAACCCTAAAGCAAACCCTAGCCCTAGTCCTAGCCATATTCCTAAACCTAACCCTAACCCTAACCCTAGTCCTAGCACTAACCCTAACCCAAACCCTAGCCCTAGCACTAACCCTAACCCTAACCCTAACCCTAGCCCTAGCCCTAACCCTAAACCTAACCCTAGACATAGCACTAAACCTAACCATAACCCTAACCCTAGCTCTATCATTATCCCTAACCTTAACCCTACCCTCACCTGAACCCTAACCCTAGCCCTGGCACTAACCCTAACCCTAACCCTAAAGCAAACCCTAGCCCTAGTCCTAGCCATATTCCTAAACCTAACCCTAACCCTAACCCTAGCCCTAGCACTAAACATAACCCTAACCCTAGCCCTAGCACTAACCCTAACCCTAACCCTAACCCTAGCCCTAGCACTAACGCTAACCCTAGCCCTAGCAATAACCCTAACCCTAGCCCTAGCACTAACCCTAACGCTAACCCTAGCTCTAACCTTAACCCTAACCACAATCCTTATCCCTAAACTGTTATATGTGGTGTATGAAAATAACTTTTTAAGGTATCTGAGCACTATGAGAATGAATGTTTAAATGTTTAACCAACATTCTTTCAAAAACCCCAACTCATTGAGACAGAATTATAAATGCAACCAGTATCCAACTCAGTTCTCTACTCTTTGAACACGATTTTTAGGTAACTAAATTGTCCATCAGATATTCCAACTCTATGGAGAGATATACCTAGTGTTTCAAGTACATTCCTAAATATTTCTCTAGTCTATCATTGTGAATTCTCAGTATTCGATTGACTTATTTCCAGTGATTCAGGCTCATTCATTGTAAATTCCAAGTATTTGTACAGCTTTTTCCCCATATATACCAGGTCTTTTTACTTTTGTCCAGTGTTTCAAGCTCTTTCATTGTGAATTCCAAGTGTTTATACATTGTTTTCCCATATACACTTGCTCTTTAAACATGTGATTACTATTTTAAAGACTATCCCACCTTTCACAGCTCTTTAAATATCTATTCTCAGTATTTCAACACCACACAGAGGTAGTTAGGTACTACAAACATATTCCAAGTCTTTCAGATACTGCCCTACACATTTCCTCGGTCGGTTATTTTGAGCTCTGAGAGTTTTAACATTTTCATACGGGTATCATATCAGCTCTTTATAGTTAAATTGTTAATACTTTGAACACTAGCCAACTATCAATTTGATTTCTATAGTTTTGAATACTTTCATACCGTCATATCAGCTGTATGAAAATGTACTTTTAAATGTTTAACCAACTTTCTTCCAAAATCCCCAACTCATTTAGACTGAATTACAAATGTAAACGGTTTTGCGCTACGTCTCAGGTCTTTGAATAGGATTTTCTTGTGTCTAAATACTGTCCTTCTGATATAATCTCTGCGAACATGCATTCCTAGAGTTTGAAGCACATTCCTAGATATTTCCCTAGTGTATTATTGTGAATTCTCAGTGTTGGATTCACTTTTGTCGAGTGATTCAAGCTAATTCCTTGTGAATTCCATGTGTTTATACGTCGTTTTTCTATAAATACCAGCTCTTTTAACGTGAGTGATTACTCTTTTGAAGACTCTCCTACCTTTCAATATATACCAGCTCTTTAATTGAAATTGTTACTACGTTGAACACTAGCAAAAGTACGATTTTGATTCCTAGGAGATTCGAATACCTTCATGCTGTTATATCAAGTCTATGAAGATGAATTTTTAAGGACTTTCATTCAAAAACGCCAAGTCATATTGACGGAATAATGAATATAAACAGTATTCCACTCACTTGAACTTGATTTGCCAGTGACTAAATAGTGTCCTTCAGATATTAAAGGTCTTTTAACATGAATTCCTAGTGTATGTCACATTCCTAAATATTTCCCAAGTCTATCATTGTGATATCTCTGTGTTTGATTCACTCTTGTATAGTGATTCAAGCTGATTCATTGTGAATTCCAATGTTTCTAGAGCTCTTTTCCTTATACAGAAGCTCTTTTCAGTTTTGTCAAGTGATTAAGCTAATTTATTGTGAATTCCAAATGTCTATACGCCATAACCCTAACCCTAACCCTAACCCTAACCATAACCCTATGCGTAACCCTAACTGTAGCGTTAGCTCTAACTCTAACCCTAACCCAAAAGCAAACCCTAGCCCTAGTCCTAGCCATATCCCTAAACCTAACCCTAACCCTAAACTTAACGCTAGGCCTAACACTTACTCTAGCGTTAGCTCTAACTGTAACCCTAACCCTAAACCTAACCCTAACCCTAACCCTAAAGCAAACCCTAGCCCTAGTCCTAGCCATATTCCTAAACAAAACCCTAACCCTAAACGTAACCCTAGCCCTCACGTGAACCCTAACCCTAACCCTAGCCCTAGCGCTAACCCTAACCCTAACCCTAGCCCTAGCACTAACCCTAACCCTAACCCTAACCCTAGCTCTATCACTAACCCTAACCTTAACCCTAGCCCTCACCTGAAGCCTAACCCTAACCCTAGCCCTAGCACTAACCCTAACCCTATCCTAGCCCTCACCTGAACCCTAACCCTAACCCTAGCCCTAGCACTAACCATAACAATAACCCTAACCCTAGCCCTAGCACTAAACCTATCCCTAACCCTAAACCTAACCCTAAAGCAAACCCTAGCCCTAGTCCTAGCCATATTCCTAAACCTAACCCTTACCCTAACCATAACCCTAACCCTACAGCAAACCCTAGCCCTAGTCTAGCCATATTCCTAAACCAAACCCTAACCCTAAACGTAACCCTAGCCCTCACGTGAACCCTAACCCTAACCCTAGCCCTAGCGCTAACCCTAACCCTAACCCTAGCCCTAGCACTAACCCTAACCCTAACCCTAACCCTAACCCTAACCATAACCCTAAAGCAAACCCTAGCCCTAGTCCTAGCCATATTCCTAAACCTAACCCTAACCCTAACCCTAGTCCTAGCACTAACCCTAACCCAAACCCTAGCCCTAGCACTAACCCTAACCCTAACCCTAACCCTAGCCCTAGCCCTAACCCTAAACCTAACCCTAGACATAGCACTAAACCTAACCATAACCCTAAACCTAGCTCTATCATTATCCCTAACCTTAACTCTAGCCCTCACCTGAACCCTAACCCTAGCCCTAGCACTAACCCTAACCCTAACCCTAAAGCAAACCCTAGCCCTAGTCCTAGCCATATTCTTAAACCTAACCCTAACCCTAACCCTAGCCCTAGCACTAACCCTAACCCTAACCCTAGCCCTAGCACTAACCCTAACCCTAACCCTAACCATAACCCTAAAGCAAACCCTAGCCCTAGTTCTAGCCATATTCCTAAACCTAACCCTAACCCTAACCCTAGCCCTAGCACTAACCCTAACCCTAACCCTAGCCCTAGCACTAACCCTAACCCTAGCCCTAGCACTAACCCTAACGCTAACCCTAGCTCTAACCTTAACCCTAACCACTATCCTTATCCCTAAACTGTTATATGTGGTGTATGAAAATAACTTTTTAAGTTATCTGAGCACTATGAGAATGAATGTTTAAATGTTTAACCAACATTCTTTCAAAAACCCCAACTCATTGAGACAGAATTATAAATGCAACCAGTATCCAACTCAGTTCTCTACTCTTTGAACACGATTTTTAGGTAACTAAATTGTCCATCAGATATTCCAACTCTATGGAGAGATATACCTAGTGTTTCAAGTACATTCCTAAATATTTCTCTAGTCTATCATTGTGAATTCTCAGTGTTGGATTGACTTATGTCCAGTGATTCAGGCTCATTCATTGTAAATTCCAAGTATTTGTACAGCTTTTTCCCCATATATACCAGGTCTTTTTACTTTTGTCCAGTGTTTCAAGCTCTTTCATTGTGAATTCCAAGTGTTTATACATTGTTTTCCCATATACACTTGCTCTTTAAACATGTGATTACTATTTTAAAGACTATCCCACCTTTCACAGCTCTTTAAATATGTATTCTCAGTATTTCAACACCACACAGAGGTAGTTAGGTACTACAAACATATTCCAAGTCTTTCAGATACTGCCCTACACATTTCCTCGGTCGGTTATTTTGAGCTCTGAGAGTTTTAACATTTTCATACAGGTATCATATCAGCTCTTTATAGTTAAATTGTTAATACTTTGAACACTAGCCAACTATCAATTTGATTTCTATAGTTTTGAATACTTTCATACCGTCATATCAGCTGTATGAAAATGTACTTTTAAATGTTTAACCAACTTTCTTCCAAAATCCCCAACTCATTTATACTGAATTACAAATGTAAACGGTTTTGCGCTACGTCTCAGGTCTTTGAACAGGATTTTCCTGTGTCTAAATACTGTCCTTCTGATATAATCTCTGCGAACATGCATTCCTAGAGTTTGAAGCACATTCCTAGATATTTCCCTAGTGTATTATTGTGAATTCTCAGTGTTGGATTCACTTTTGTCCAGTGATTCAAGCTAATTCCTTGTGAATTCCATGTGTTTATACGTCGTTTTTCTATAAATACCAGCTCTTTTAACGTGAGTGATTACTCTTTTAAAGACTCAACTACCTTTCAATATATACCAGCTCTTTAATTGAAATTGTTACTACGTTGAACACTAGCAAAAGTACGATTTTGATTCCTAGGAGATTTGAATACCTTCATGCTCTTATATCAAGTCTATGAAGATGAATTTTTAAGGACTTTCATTCAAAAACGCCAAGTCATATTGACGGAATAATGAATGTAAACAGTATTGCACTCACTTGAACTTGATTTGCCAGTGACTAAATAGTGTCCTTCAGATATTAAAGGTCTTTTAACATGAATTCCTAGTGTATGTCACATTCCTAAATATTTCCCAAGTCTATCATTGTGATATCTCTGTGTTTGATTCACTCTTGTATAGTGATTCAAGCTGATTCATTGTGAATTCCAATGTTTCTAGAGCTCTTTTCCTTATATAGAAGCTCTTTTCAGTTTTGTCAAGTGATTAAGCTAATTTATTGTGAATTCCAAATGTCTATACGCCATAACCCTAACCCTAACCCTAACCCTAACCTTAACCCTATGCGTAACCCTAACTGTAGCGTTAGCTCTAACTCTAACTCTAACCCAAAAGCAAACCCTAGCCCTAGTCCTAGCCATATCCCTAAACCTAACCCTAACACTAAACTTAACCCTAGGCCTAACCCTTACTCTAGCGTTAGCTCTAACTCTAACCCAAACCCTAACCCTAAAGCAAACCCTAGCCCTAGTCCTAGCCATATTCCTAAACCTAACCCTTACCCTAACCCTAACCCTAACCCTAAAGCAAACCCTAGCCCTAGTCTAGCCATAATCCTAAACCAAACCCTAACCCTAAACGTAACCCTAGCCCTCACGTGAACCCTAACCCTAACCCTAGCCCTAGCGCTAACCCTAACCCTAGCCCTAGCCCTAGCACTAACCCTAACCCTAACCCTAACCCTAACCCTAACCCTAACCCTAACCTTAACCCTAGCCCTCACCTGAAGCCTAACCCTAACCCTAGCTCTAGCACTAACCCTAACCCTAACCCTAGCCGTCACCTGAACCCTAACCCTAACCCTAGCCCTAGCATTAACCCTAACCCTAACCCTAACCATAGCCCTAGCACTAACCCTAACCCTAACCCTAGCCCTAGCACTAACCCTAACCCTAACCCTAACCCTAGCCCTGGCACTAACCCTAACCCTAACCCTAGACCTAGCACTAACCCTAACCCTAACCCTAACCCTAGCTCTATCATTATCCCTAACCTTAACCCTACCCTCACCTGAACCCTAACCCTAGCCCTGGCACTAACCCTAACCCTAACCCTAAAGCAAACCCTAGCCCTAGTCCTAGCCATATTCCTAAACCTAACCCTAACCCTAACCCTAGCCCTAGCACTAAACATAACCCTAACCCTAGCCCTAGCACTAACCCTAACCCTAACCCTAACCCTAGCCCTAGCACTAACGCTAACCCTAGCCCTAGCAATAACCCTAACCCTAGCCCTAGCACTAACCCTAACGCTAACCCTAGCTCTAACCTTAACCCTAACCACTATCCTTATCCCTAAACTGTTATATGTGGTGTATGAAAATAACTTTTTAAGGTATCTGAGCACTATGAGAATGAATGTTTAAATGTTTAACCAACATTCTTTCAAAAACCCCAACTCATTGAGACAGAATTATAAATGCAACCAGTATCCAACTCAGTTCTCTACTCTTTGAACACGATTTTTAGGTAACTAAATTGTCCATCAGATATTCCAACTCTATGGAGAGATATACCTAGTGTTTCAAGTACATTCCTAAATATTTCTCTAGTCTATCATTGTGAATTCTCAGTATTCGATTGACTTATTTCCAGTGATTCAGGCTCATTCATTGTAAATTCCAAGTATTTGTACAGCTTTTTCCCCATATATACCAGGTCTTTTTACTTTTGTCCAGTGTTTCAAGCTCTTTCATTGTGAATTCCAAGTGTTTATACATTGTTTTCCCATATACACTTGCTCTTTAAACATGTGATTACTATTTTAAAGACTATCCCACCTTTCACAGCTCTTTAAATATCTATTCTCAGTATTTCAACACCACACAGAGGTAGTTAGGTACTACAAACATATTCCAAGTCTTTCAGATACTGCCCTACACATTTCCTCGGTCGGTTATTTTGAGCTCTGAGAGTTTTAACATTTTCATACGGGTATCATATCAGCTCTTTATAGTTAAATTGTTAATACTTTGAACACTAGCCAACTATCAATTTGATTTCTATAGTTTTGAATACTTTCATACCGTCATATCAGCTGTATGAAAATGTACTTTTAAATGTTTAACCAACTTTCTTCCAAAATCCCCAACTCATTTAGACTGAATTACAAATGTAAACGGTTTTGCGCTACGTCTCAGGTCTTTGAATAGGATTTTCTTGTGTCTAAATACTGTCCTTCTGATATAATCTCTGCGAACATGCATTCCTAGAGTTTGAAGCACATTCCTAGATATTTCCCTAGTGTATTATTGTGAATTCTCAGTGTTGGATTCACTTTTGTCGAGTGATTCAAGCTAATTCCTAGTGAATTCCATGTGTTTATACGTCGTTTTTCTATAAATACCAGCTCTTTTAACGTGAGTGATTACTCTTTTGAAGACTCTCCTACCTTTCAATATATACCAGCTCTTTAATTGAAATTGTTACTACGTTGAACACTAGCAAAAGTACGATTTTGATTCCTAGGAGATTCGAATACCTTCATGCTGTTATATCAAGTCTATGAAGATGAATTTTTAAGGACTTTCATTCAAAAACGCCAAGTCATATTGACGGAATAATGAATGTAAACAGTATTCCACTCACTTGAACTTGATTTGCCAGTGACTAAATAGTGTCCTTCAGATATTAAAGGTCTTTTAACATGAATTCCTAGTGTATGTCACATTCCTAAATATTTCCCAAGTCTATCATTGTGATATCTCTGTGTTTGATTCACTCTTGTATAGTGATTCAAGCTGATTCATTGTGAATTCCAATGTTTCTAGAGCTCTTTTCCTTATACAGAAGCTCTTTTCAGTTTTGTCAAGTGATTAAGCTAATTTATTGTGAATTCCAAATGTCTATACGCCATAACCCTAACCCTAACCCTAACCCTAACCTTAACCCTATGCGTAACCCTAACTGTAGCGTTAGCTCTAACTCTAACTCTAACCCAAAAGCAAACCCTAGCCCTAGTCCTAGCCATATCCCTAAACCTAACCCTAACACTAAACTTAACCCTAGGCCTAACCCTTACTCTAGCGTTAGCTCTAACTCTAACCCAAACCCTAACCCTAAAGCAAACCCTAGCCCTAGTCCTAGCCATATTCCTAAACCTAACCCTTACCCTAACCCTAACCCTAACCCTAAAGCAAACCCTAGCCCTAGTCTAGCCATAATCCTAAACCAAACCCTAACCCTAAACGTAACCCTAGCCCTCACGTGAACCCTAACCCTAACCCTAGCCCTAGCGCTAACCCTAACCCTAGCCCTAGCCCTAGCACTAACCCTAACCCTAACCCTAACCCTAACCCTAACCCTAACCTTAACCCTAGCCCTCACCTGAAGCCTAACCCTAACCCTAGCTCTAGCACTAACCCTAACCCTAACCCTAGCCGTCACCTGAACCCTAACCCTAACCCTAGCCCTAGCATTAACCCTAACCCTAACCCTAACCATAGCCCTAGCACTAACCCTAACCCTAACCCTAGCCCTAGCACTAACCCTAACCCTAACCCTAACCCTAGCCCTGGCACTAACCCTAACCCTAACCCTAGACCTAGCACTAACCCTAACCCTAACCCTAACCCTAGCTCTATCATTATCCCTAACCTTAACCCTACCCTCACCTGAACCCTAACCCTAGCCCTGGCACTAACCCTAACCCTAACCCTAAAGCAAACCCTAGCCCTAGTCCTAGCCATATTCCTAAACCTAACCCTAACCCTAACCCTAGCCCTAGCACTAAACATAACCCTAACCCTAGCCCTAGCACTAACCCTAACCCTAACCCTAACCCTAGCCCTAGCACTAACGCTAACCCTAGCCCTAGCAATAACCCTAACCCTAGCCCTAGCACTAACCCTAACGCTAACCCTAGCTCTAACCTTAACCCTAACCACTATCCTTATCCCTAAACTGTTATATGTGGTGTATGAAAATAACTTTTTAAGGTATCTGAGCACTATGAGAATGAATGTTTAAATGTTTAACCAACATTCTTTCAAAAACCCCAACTCATTGAGACAGAATTATAAATGCAACCAGTATCCAACTCAGTTCTCTACTCTTTGAACACGATTTTTAGGTAACTAAATTGTCCATCAGATATTCCAACTCTATGGAGAGATATACCTAGTGTTTCAAGTACAGTCCTAAATATTTCTCTAGTCTATCATTGTGAATTCTCAGTGTTGGATTGACTTATGTCCAGTGATTCAGGCTCATTCATTGTAAATTCCAAGTATTTGTACAGCTTTTTCCCCATATATACCAGGTCTTTTTACTTTTGTCCAGTGTTTCAAGCTCTTTCATTGTGAATTCCAAGTGTTTATACATTGTTTTCCCATATACACTTGCTCTTTAAACATGTGATTACTATTTTAAAGACTATCCCACCTTTCACAGCTCTTTAAATATCTATTCTCAGTATTTCAACATCACACAGAGGTAGTTAGGTACTACAAACATATTCCAAGTCTTTCAGATACTGCCCTACACATTTCCTTGGTCGGTTATTTTGAGCTCTGAGAGTTTTAACATTTTCATACAGGTATCATATCAGCTCTTTATAGTTAAATTGTTAATACTTTGAACACTAGCCAACTATTAATTTGATTTCTATAGTTTTGAATACTTTCATACCGTCATATCAGCTGTATGAAAATGTACTTTTAAATGTTTAACCAACTTTCTTCCAAAATCCCCAACTCATTTAGACTGAATTACAAATGTAAACGGTTTTGCGCTACGTCTCAGGTCTTTGAACAGGATTTTCCTGTGTCTAAATACTGTCCTTCTGATATAATCTCTACGAACATGCATTCCTAGAGTTTGAAGCACATTCCTAGATATTTCCCTAGTGCATTATTGTGAATTCTCAGTGTTGGATTCACTTTTGTCCAGTGATTCAAGCTAATTCCGTGTGAATTCCATGTGTTTATACGTCGTTTTTCTATAAATACCAGCTCTTTTAACGTGAGTGATTACTCTTTTAAAGACTCTCCTACCTTTCAATATATACCAGCACTTTAATTGAAATTGTTACTACGTTGAACACTAGCAAAAGTACGATTTTGATTCCTAGGAGATTTGAATACCTTCATGCTCTTATATCAAGTCTATGAAGATGAATTTTAAAGGACTTTCATTCAAAAACGCCAAGTCATATTGACGGAATAATGAATGTAAACAGTATTGCACTCACTTGAACATGATTAGCCAGTGACTAAATAGTGTCCTTCAGATATTAAAGGTCTTTTAACATGAATTCCTAGTGTATGTCACATTCCTAAATATTTCCCAAGTCTATCATTGTGATATCTCTGTTTTTGATTCACTCTTGTATAGTGATTCAAGCTGATTCATTGTGAATTCCAATGTTTCTAGAGCTCTTTTCCTTACAGATGCTCTTTTCAGTTTTGTCAAGTGATTGAGCTAATTTATTGTGAATTCCAAATGTCTATACGCCATAACCCTAACCCTAACCCTAACCTTAACCCTATGTGTAACCCTAACTGTAGCGTTAGCTCTAACTCTAACCCTAACCCAAAAGCAAACCCTAACCCTAGTCCTAGCCATATCCCTAAACCTAACCCTAACCCTAAACTTAACCCTAGGCCTAACCCTTACTCTAGCGTTAGCTCTAACTCTAACCCTAACCCTAACCCTAACCCTAATCCTAACCCTAAAGCAAACCCTAGCCCTAGTCCTAGCCATATTCCTAAACCTAACCCTTACCCTAACCTTAACCCTAACCCTAAAGCAAACCCTAGCCCTAGTCTAGCCATATTCCTAAACCAAACCCTAACTCTAAACGTAACCCTAGCCCTCCCGTGAACCCTAACCCTAACCCTAGCCCTAGCGCTAACCCTAACCCTAACCCTAGACCTAGCACTAACCCTAACCCTAACCCTAACCCTAGCTCTATCACTAACCCTAACCTTAACCCTAGCCCTCACCTGAAGCCTAACCCTAACCCTAGCCCTAGCACTAACCCTAACCCTAACCCTAGCCCTCACCTGAACCCTAACCCTAACCCTAGCCCTAGCACTAACCCTAACCCTAACCCTAACCCTAGCCCCAGCACTAACCCTAACCCTAACCCTAAACCTAACCCTAAAGCAAACCCTAGCCCTAGTCCTAGCCATATTCCTAAACCTAACCCTAACCCTAACCCTAGCCCTAGCACTAACCCTAACCCTAACACTAGCCCTAGTGCTAACCCTAACCCTAACCCTAACCCTAGCCCTAGCACTAACCCTAACCCTCGCCCTAGCACTAACCCTAACGCTAACCCTAACTCTAACCTTAACCCTAACCACTATCCTTATCCCTAAACTGTTATATGTGGTGTATGAAAATAACTTTTTAAGGTATCTGAGCACTATGAGAATGAATGTTTAAATGTTTAACCAACATTCTTTCAAAAACCCCAACTCATTGTGACAGAATTATAAATGCAACCAGTATCCAACTCAGTTCTCTACTCTTTGAACACGATTTTTAGGTAACTATATTGTCCATCAGATATTCCAACTCTATGGAGAGATATACCTAGTGTTTCAAGTACATTCCTAAATATTTCTCTAGTCTATCATTGTGAATTCTCAGTGTTGGATTGACTTATGTCCAGTGATTCAGGCTCATTCATTGTAAATTCCAAGTATTTGTACAGCTTTTTCCCCATATATACCAGGTCTTTTTACTTTTGTCCAGTGTTTCAAGCTCTTTCATTGTGAATTCCAAGTGTTTATACATTGTTTTCCCATATACACTTGCTCTTTAAACATGTGATTACTATTTTAAAGACTATCCCACCTTTCACAGCTCTTTAAATATCTATTCTCAGTATTTCAACACCACACAGAGGTAGTTAGGTACTACAAACATATTCCAAGTCTTTCAGATACTGCCCTACACATTTCCTCGGTCGGTTATTTTGAGCTCTGAGAGTTTTAACATTTTCATACGGGTATCATATCAGCTCTTTATAGTTAAATTGTTAATACTTTGAACACTAGCCAACTATCAATTTGATTTCTATAGTTTTGAATACTTTCATACCGCCATATCAGCTGTATGAAAATGTACTTTTAAATGTTTAACCAACTTTCTTCCAAAATCCCCAACTCATTTAGACTGAATTACAAATGTAAACGGTTTTGCGCTACGTCTCAGGTCTTTGAACAGGATTTTCCTGTGTCTAAATACTGTCCTTCTGATATAATCTCTACGAACATGCATTCCTAGAGTTTGAAGCACATTCCTAGATATTTCCCTAGTGTATTATTGTGAATTCTCAGTGTTGGATTCACTTTTGTCCAGTGATTCAAGCTAATTCCTTGTGAATTCCATGTGTTTATACGTCGTTTTTCTATAAATACCAGCTCTTTTAACGTGATTGATTACTCTTTTAAAGACTCTCCTACCTTTCAATATATACCAGCACTTTAATTGAAATTGTTACTACGTTGACCACTAGCAAAAGTACTATTTTGATTCCTAGGAGATTTGAATACCTTCATGCTCTAATATCAAGTCTATGAAGATGAATTTTTAAGGACTTTCATTCAAAAACGCCAAGTCATATTGACGGAATAATGAATGTAAACAGTATTGCACTCACTTGAACATGATTTGCCAGTGACTAAATAGTGTCCTTCAGATATTAAAGGTCTTTTAACATGAATTCCTAGTGTATGTCACATTCCTAAATATTTCCCAAGTCTATCATTGTGATATCTCTGTGTTTGATTCACTCTTGTATAGTGATTCAAGCTGATTCATTGTGAATTCCAATGTTTCTAGAGCTCTTTTCCTTATACAGAAGCTCTTTTCAGTTTTGTCAAGTGATTGAGCTAATTTATTGTGAATTCCAAATGTCTATACGCCATAACCCTAACCCTAACCCTAACCCTAACATTAACCCTATGCGTAACCCTAACTGTAGCGTTAGCTCTAACTCTAACCCTAACCCAAAAGCAAACCCTAACCATAGTCCTAGCCATATCCCTAAACCTAACCCTAACCCTAAACTTAACCCTAGGCCTAACCCTTACTCTAGCGTTAGCTCTAACTCTAACCCTAACCCTAACCCTAACCCTAATCCTAACCCTAAAGCAAACCCTAGCCCTAGTCTAGCCATATTCCTAAACCAAACCCTAACCCTAAACGTAACCCTAGCCCTCACGTGAACCCTAACCCTAACCCTAGCCCTAGCGCTAACCCTAACCCTAACCCTAGCCCTAGCACTAACCCTAACCCGAACCCTAACCCTAGCTCTATCACTAACCCTAACCTTAACCCTAGCCCACACCTGAAGCCTAACCCTAACCCTAGCCCTAGCACTAACCCTAACCCTAACCCTAGCCCTCACCTGAACCATAACCCTAACCCTAGCCCTAGCACTAACCCTAACCCTAACCCTAACCCTAGCCCTAGCACTAACCCTAACCCTAACCCTAAACCTAACCCTAAAGCAAACCCTAGCCCTAGTCCTAGCCATATTCCTAAACCTAACCCTAACCCTAACCCTAGCCCTAGCACTAACCCTAACCCTAACACTAGCCCTAGCGCTAACCCTAACCCTAACCCTAACCCTAGCCCTAGCACTAACCCTAACCCTAGCCCTAGCACTAACCCTAACGCTAACCCTAGCTCAATCCTTAACCCTAACCACTATCCTTATCCCTAAACTGTTATATGTGGTGTATGAAAATAACTTTTTAAGGTATCTGAGCACTATGAGAATGAATGTTTAAATGTTTAACCAACATTCTTTCAAAAACCCCAACTCATTGTGACAGAATTATAAATGCAACCAGTATCCAACTCAGTTCTCTACTCTTTGAACACGATTTTTAGGTAACTAAATTGTCCATCAGATATTCCAACTCTATGGAGAGATATACCTAGTGTTTCAAGTACATTCCTAAATATTTCTCTAGTCTATCATTGTGAATTCTCAGTGTTGGATTGACTTATGTCCAGTGATTCAGGCTCATTCATTGTAAATTCCAAGTATTTGTACAGCTTTTTCCCCATATATACCAGGTCTTTTTACTTTTGTCCAGTGTTTCAAGCTCTTTCATTGTGAATTCCAAGTGTTTATACATTGTTTTCCCATATACACTTGCTCTTTAAACATGTGATTACTATTTTAAAGACTATCCCACCTTTCACAGCTCTTTAAATATCTATTCTCAGTATTTCAACACCACACAGAGGTAGTTAGGTACTACAAACATATTCCAAGTCTTTCAGATACTGCCCTACACATTTCCTTGGTCGGTTATTTTGAGCTCTGAGAGTTTTAACATTTTCATACAGGTATCATATCAGCTCTTTATAGTTAAATTGTTAATACTTTGAACACTAGCCAACTATCAATTTGATTTCTATAGTTTTGAATACTTTCATACCGTCATATCAGCTGTATGAAAATGTACTTTTAAATGTTTAACCAACTTTCTTCCAAAATCCCCAACTCATTTAGACTGAATTACAAATATAAACGGTTTTGCGCTATGTCTCAGGTCTTTGAACAGGATTTTCCTGTGTCTAAATACTGTCCTTCTGATATAATCTCTGCGAACATGCATTCCTAGAGTCTGAAGCACATTCCTAGATATTTCCCTAGTGTATTATTGTGAATTCTCAGTGTTGGATTCACTTTTGTCCAGTGATTCAAGCTAATTCCTTGTGAATTCCATGTGTTTATACGTCGTTTTTCTATAAATACCAGCTCTTTTAACGTGAGTGATTACTCTTTTAAAGACTCTCCTACCTTTCAATATATACCAGCACTTTAATTGAAATTGTTACTACGTTGAACACTAGCAAAAGTACGATTTTGATTCCTAGGAGATTTGAATACCTTCATGCTCTTATATCAAGTCTATGAAGATGAATTTTAAAGGACTTTCATTCAAAAACGCCAAGTCATATTGACGGAATAATGAATGTAAACAGTATTGCACTCACTTGAACATGATTAGCCAGTGACTAAATAGTGTCCTTCAGATATAAAAGGTCTTTTAACATGAATACCTAGTGTATGTCACATTCCTAAATATTTCCCAAGTCTATCATTGTGATATCTCTGTGTTTGATTCACTCTTGTATAGTGATTCAAGCTGATTCATTGTGAATTCCAATGTTTCTAGAGCTCTTGTCCTTATACAGAAGCTCTTTTCAGTTTTGTCAAGTGATTGAGCTAATTTATTGTGAATTCCAAATGTCTATACGCCATAACCCAAACCGTAACCCTAACCCTAACCCTAACCCTAACCTTAACCCTATGCGTAACCCTAACTGTAGCGTTAGCTCTAACTCTAACATAACCCAAAAGCAAACCCTAACCCTAGTTCTAGCCATATCCCTAAACCTAACCCTAACCCTAAACTTAACCCTAGGCCTAACCCTTACTCTAGCGTTAGCTCTAACTCTAACCCTAACCCTAACCCTAACCCTAACCCTAACCCTAAAGCAAACCCTAGCCCTAGTCCTAGCCATATTCCTAAACCTAACCCTTACCCTAACCCTAACCCTAACCCTAAAGCAAACCCTAGCCCTAGTCTAGCCATATTCCTAAACCAAACCCTAACCCTAAACGTAACCCTAGCCCTCACGTGAACCCTAACCCTAACCCTAGCCCTAGCGCTAACCCTAACCCTAACCCTAGCCCTAGCACTAACCCTAACCCTAACCCTAACCCTAGCTCTATCACTAACCCTAACCTTAACCCTAGCCCTCACCTGAAGCCTAACCCTAACCCCAGCCCTAGCACTAACCCTAACCCTAACCCTAGCCCTCATCTGAACCCTAACCCTAACCCTAGCCCTAGCACTAACCCTAACCCTAACCCTAACCCTAGCCCTAGCACTAACCCTAACCCTAACCCTAAACCTAACCCTAAAGCAAACCCTAGCCCTAGTCCTAGCCATATTCCTAAACCTAACCCTAACCCTAACCCTAGCCCTAGCACTAACCCTAACCCTAACACTAGCCCTAGCGCTAACCCTAACCCTAACCCTAACCCTAGTCCTAGCACTAACCCTAACCCTAGCCCTAGCACTAACCCTAACGCTAACCCTAGCTCTAACCTTAACCCTAACCACTATCCTTATCCCTAAACTGTTATATGTGGTGTATGAAAATAACTATTTAAGGTATCTGAGCACTATGAGAATGAATGTTCAAATGTTTAACCAACATTCTTTCAAAAACCCCAACTCATTGTGACAGAATTATAAATGCAACCAGTATCCAACTCAGTTCTCTACTCTTTGAACACGATTTTTAGGTAACTAAATTGTCCATCAGATATTCCAACTCTATGGAGAGATATACCTAGTGTTTCAAGTACATTCCTAAATATTTCTCTAGTCTATCATTGTGAATTCTCAGTGTTGGATTGACTTATGTCCAGTGATTCAGGCTCATTCATTGTAAATTCCAAGCATTTGTACAGCTTTTTCCCCATATATACCAGGTCTTTTTACTTTTGTCCAGTGTTTCAAGCTCTTTCATTGTGAATTGCAAGTGTTTATACATTGTTTTCCCATATACACTTGCTCTTTAAACATGTGATTACTATTTTAAAGACTATCCCACCTTTCACAGCTCTTTAAATATCTATTCTCAGTATTTCAACACCACACAGAGGTAGTTAGGTACTACAAACATATTCCAAGTCTTTCAGATACTGCCCTACACATTTCCTCGGTCGGTTATTTTGAGCTCTGAGAGTTTTAACATTTTCATACGGGTATCATATCAGCTCTTTATAGTTAAATTGTTAATACTTTGAACACTAGCCAACTATCAATTTGATTTCCATAGTTTTGAATACTTCCATACCGTCATATCAGCTGTATGAAAATGTACTTTTAAATGTTTAACCAACTTTCTTCCAAAATCCCCAACTCATTTAGACTGAATTACAAATGTAAACGGTTTTGCGCTACGTCTCAGGTCTTTGAACAGGATTTTCCTGTGTCTAAATTCTGTCCTTCTGATATAATCTCTACGAACATGCATTCCTAGAGTTTGAAGCACATTCCTAGATATTTCCCTAGTGTATTATTGGGAATTCTCAGTGTTGGATTCACTTTTGTCCAGTGATTCAAGCTAATTCCTTGTGAATTCCATGTGTTTATACGTCGTTTTTCTATAAATACCAGCTCTTTTAACGTGAGTGATTACTCTTTTAAAGACTCTCCTACCTTTCAATATATACCAGCTCTTTAATTGAAATTGTTACTACGTTGAACACTAGCAAAAGTACGATTTTGATTCCTAGGAGATTTGAATACCTTCATGCTCTTATATCAAGTCTATGAAGATGAATTTTTAAGGACTTTCATTCAAAAACGCCAAGTCATATTGACGGAATAATGAATGTAAACAGTATTGCACTCACTTGAACATGATTTGCCAGTGACTAAATAGTGTCCTTCAGATATTAAAGGTCTTTTAACATGAATTCCTAGTGTATGTCACATTCCTAAATATTTCCCAAGTCTATCATTGTGATATCTCTGTGTTTGATTCACTCTTGTATAGTGATTCAAGCTGATTCATTGTGAATTCCAATGTTTCTAGAGCTCTTTTCCTTATACAGAAGCTCTTTTGAGTTTTGTCAAGTGATTGAGCTAATTTATTGTGAATTCCAAATGTCTATACGCCATAACCCTAACCCTAACCCTAACCCTAACCTTAACCCTATGCGTAACCCTAACTGTAGCGTTAGCTCCAACTCTAACCCTAACCCAAAGCAAACCCTAGCCCTAGTCCTAGCCATATCCCTAAACCTAACCCTAACCCTAAACTTAACCCTAGGCCTAACCCTTACTCTAGCGTTAGCTCTAACTCTAACCCTAACCCTAACTCTAACCCTAACCCTAAAGCAAACCCTAGCCCTAGTTCTAGCCATATTCCTAAACCTAACCCTTACCCTAACCCTAACCCTAACCCTAAAGCAAACCATAGCCCTAGTCCTAGCCATATTCCTAAACCTAACCCTAACCCTAAACATAACCCTAGCCCTCACGTGAACCCTAACCCTAACCCTAGCCCTAGCGCTAACCCTAACCTTAACCCTAGCCCTAGCACTAACCCTAACCCTAACCCTAACCCTAGCTCTATCACTAACCCTAACCTTAACCCTAGCCCTCACCTGAAGCCTAACCCTAACCCTAGCCCTAGCACTAACACTAACCCTAACCCTAGCCCTCACCTGAACCCTAATCCTAACCCCAGCCCTAGCACTAACCCTAACCCTAACCCTAACCCTAGCCGTAGCACTAACCCTAACCCTAACACTAAACCTAACCCTAAAGCAAACCCTAGCCCTAGTCCTAGCCATATTCCTAAACCTAACCCTAACCCTAACCCTAGCCCTAGCACTAAACCTAACCCTAACCCTAGCCCTAGCACTAACCCTAACCCTAACCCTAACCCTAGCCCAAGCACTAACCCTAACCCTAAACCTAAACCTAACCCTAAAGCAAACCCTAGCCCTAGTCCTAGCCATATTCCTAAACCTAACCATAACCCTAACCCTAGCCCTAGCACTAACCCTAACCCTAACCCTAGCCCTAGCACTAACCCTAACCCTAACCCTAACCCTAGCCCTAGCACTAACCCTAACCCTAGCCCTAGCACTAACACTAACGCTAACCCTAGCTCTAACCTTAACCCTAACCACTATCCTTATCCCTAAACTGTTATATGTGGTGTATGAAAATAACTTTTTAAGGTATCTGAGCACTATGAGAATGAATGTTTAAATGTTTAACCAACATTCTTTCAAAAACCCCAACTCATTGAGACAGAATTATAAATGCAACCAGTATCCAATTCAGTTCTCTACTCTTTGAACACAATTTTTAGGTAACTAAATTGTCCATCAGATATTCCAACTCTATGGAGAAATATACGTAGTGTTTCAAGTACATTCCTAAATATTTCTCTAGTCTATCATTTTCAATTCTCAGTGTTGGATTGACTTATGTCCAGTGATCAGGCTCATTCATTGTAAATTCCAAGTATTTGTACAGCTTTTTCCCCATATATACCAGGTCTTTTACTTTTGTCCAGTGTTTCAAGTTCTTTCATTGTGAATTCCAAGTGTTTATACATTGTTTTCCCATATACACTTGCTCTTTAAACATGTGATTACTATTTTAAAGACTATCCCACCTTTCACAGCTCTTTAAATATCTATTCTCAGTATTTCAACACCACACAGAGGTAGTTAGGTACTACAAACATATTCCAAGTCTTTCAGATACTGCCCTACACATTTCCTTGGTCGGTTATTTTGAGCTCTGAGAGTTTTAACATTTTCATACGGGTATCATATCAGCTCTTTATAGTTAAATTGTTAATACTTTGAACACTAGCCAACTATCAATTTGATTTCCATCGTTTTGAATACTTCCATACCGTCATATCAGCTGTATGAAAATGTACTTTTAAATGTTTAACCAACTTTCTTCCAAAATCCCCAACTCATTTAGACTGAATTACAAATGTAAACGGTTTTGCGCTACGTCTCAGGTCTTTGAACAGGATTTTCCTGTGTCTAAATTCTGTCCTTCTGATATAATCTCTACGAACATGCATTCCTAGAGTTTGAAGCACATTCCTAGATATTTCCCTAGTGTATTATTGGGAATTCTCAGTGTTGGATTCACTTTTGTCCAGTGATTCAAGCTAATTCCTTGTGAATTCCATGTGTTTATACGTCGTTTTTCTATAAATACCAGCTCTTTTAACGTGAGTGATTACTCTTTTAAAGACTCTCCTACCTTTCAATATATACCAGCTCTTTAATTGAAATTGTTACTACGTTGAACACTAGCAAAAGTACGATTTTGATTCCTAGGAGATTTGAATACCTTCATGCTCTTATATCAAGTCTATGAAGATGAATTTTTAAGGACTTTCATTCAAAAACGCCAAGTCATATTGACGGAATAATGAATGTAAACAGTATTGCACTCACTTGAACATGATTTGCCAGTGACTAAATAGTGTCCTTCAGATATTAAAGGTCTTTTAACATGAATTCCTAGTGTATGTCACATTCCTAAATATTTCCCAAGTCTATCATTGTGATATCTCTGTGTTTGATTCACTCTTGTATAGTGATTCAAGCTGATTCATTGTGAATTCCAATGTTTCTAGAGCTCTTTTCCTTATACAGAAGCTCTTTTGAGTTTTGTCAAGTGATTGAGCTAATTTATTGTGAATTCCAAATGTCTATACGCCATAACCCTAACCCTAACCCTAACCCTAACCTTAACCCTATGCGTAACCTAACTGTAGCGTTAGCTCCAACTCTAACCCTAACCCAAAGCAAACCCTAGCCCTAGTCCTAGCCATATCCCTAAACCTAACCCTAACCCTAAACTTAACCCTAGGCCTAACCCTTACTCTAGCGTTAGCTCTAACTCTAACCCTAACCCTAACTCTAACCCTAACCCTAAAGCAAACCCTAGCCCTAGTTCTAGCCATATTCCTAAACCTAACCCTTACCCTAACCCTAACCCTAACCCTAAAGCAAACCATAGCCCTAGTCCTAGCCATATTCCTAAACCTAACCCTAACCCTAAACATAACCCTAGCCCTCACGTGAACCCTAACCCTAACCCTAGCCCTAGCGCTAACCCTAACCTTAACCCTAGCCCTAGCACTAACCCTAACCCTAACCCTAACCCTAGCTCTATCACTAACCCTAACCTTAACCCTAGCCCTCACCTGAAGCCTAACCCTAACCCTAGCCCTAGCACTAACCCTAACCCTAACCCTAGCCCTCACCTGAACCCTAATCCTAACCCCAGCCCTAGCACTAACCCTAACCCTAACCCTAACCCTAGCCGTAGCACTAACCCTAACCCTAACACTAAACCTAACCCTAAAGCAAACCCTAGCCCTAGTCCTAGCCATATTCCTAAACCTAACCCTAACCCTAACCCTAGCCCTAGCACTAAACCTAACCCTAACCCTAGCCCTAGCACTAACCCTAACCCTAACCCTAACCCTAGCCCAAGCACTAACCCTAACCCTAAACCTAAACCTAACCCTAAAGCAAACCCTAGCCCTAGTCCTAGCCATATTCCTAAACCTAACCATAACCCTAACCCTAGCCCTAGCACTAACCCTAACCCTAACCCTAGCCCTAGCACTAACCCTAACCCTAACCCTAACCCTAGCCCTAGCACTAACCCTAACCCTAGCCCTAGCACTAACACTAACGCTAACCCTAGCTCTAACCTTAACCCTAACCACTATCCTTATCCCTAAACTGTTATATGTGGTGTATGAAAATAACTTTTTAAGGTATCTGAGCACTATGAGAATGAATGTTTAAATGTTTAACCAACATTCTTTCAAAAACCCCAACTCATTGAGACAGAATTATAAATGCAACCAGTATCCAATTCAGTTCTCTACTCTTTGAACACAATTTTTAGGTAACTAAATTGTCCATCAGATATTCCAACTCTATGGAGAAATATACGTAGTGTTTCAAGTACATTCCTAAATATTTCTCTAGTCTATCATTTTCAATTCTCAGTGTTGGATTGACTTATGTCCAGTGATCAGGCTCATTCATTGTAAATTCCAAGTATTTGTACAGCTTTTTCCCCATATATACCAGGTCTTTTACTTTTGTCCAGTGTTTCAAGTTCTTTCATTGTGAATTCCAAGTGTTTATACATTGTTTTCCCATATACACTTGCTCTTTAAACATGTGATTACTATTTTAAAGACTATCCCACCTTTCACAGCTCTTTAAATATCTATTCTCAGTATTTCAACACCACACAGAGGTAGTTAGGTACTACAAACATATTCCAAGTCTTTCAGATACTGCCCTACACATTTCCTTGGTCGGTTATTTTGAGCTCTGAGAGTTTTAACATTTTCATACGGGTATCATATCAGCTCTTTATAGTTAAATTGTTAATACTTTGAACACTAGCCAACTATCAATTTGATTTCCATCGTTTTGAATACTTCCATACCGTCATATCAGCTGTATGAAAATGTACTTTTAAATGTTTAACCAACTTTCTTCCAAAATCCCCAACTCATTTAGACTGAATTACAAATGTAAACGGTTTTGCGCTACGTCTCAGGTCTTTGAACAGGATTTTCCTGTGTCTAAATTCTGTCCTTCTGATATAATCTCTACGAACATGCATTCCTAGAGTTTGAAGCACATTCCTAGATATTTCCCTAGTGTATTATTGGGAATTCTCAGTGTTGGATTCACTTTTGTCCAGTGATTCAAGCTAATTCCTTGTGAATTCCATGTGTTTATACGTCGTTTTTCTATAAATACCAGCTCTTTTAACGTGAGTGATTACTCTTTTAAAGACTCTCCTACCTTTCAATATATACCAGCTCTTTAATTGAAATTGTTACTACGTTGAACACTAGCAAAAGTACGATTTTGATTCCTAGGAGATTTGAATACCTTCATGCTCTTATATCAAGTCTATGAAGATGAATTTTTAAGGACTTTCATTCAAAAACGCCAAGTCATATTGACGGAATAATGAATGTAAACAGTATTGCACTCACTTGAACATGATTTGCCAGTGACTAAATAGTGTCCTTCAGATATTAAAGGTCTTTTAACATGAATTCCTAGTGTATGTCACATTCCTAAATATTTCCCAAGTCTATCATTGTGATATCTCTGTGTTTGATTCACTCTTGTATAGTGATTCAAGCTGATTCATTGTGAATTCCAATGTTTCTAGAGCTCTTTTCCTTATACAGAAGCTCTTTTGAGTTTTGTCAAGTGATTGAGCTAATTTATTGTGAATTCCAAATGTCTATACGCCATAACCCTAACCCTAACCCTAACCCTAACCTTAACCCTATGCGTAACCCTAACTGTAGCGTTAGCTCCAACTCTAACCCTAACCCAAAGCAAACCCTAGCCCTAGTCCTAGCCATATCCCTAAACCTAACCCTAACCCTAAACTTAACCCTAGGCCTAACCCTTACTCTAGCGTTAGCTCTAACTCTAACCCTAACCCTAACTCTAACCCTAACCCTAAAGCAAACCCTAGCCCTAGTTCTAGCCATATTCCTAAACCTAACCCTTACCCTAACCCTAACCCTAACCCTAAAGCAAACCATAGCCCTAGTCCTAGCCATATTCCTAAACCTAACCCTAACCCTAAACATAACCCTAGCCCTCACGTGAACCCTAACCCTAACCCTAGCCCTAGCGCTAACCCTAACCTTAACCCTAGCCCTAGCACTAACCCTAACCCTAACCCTAACCCTAGCTCTATCACTAACCCTAACCTTAACCCTAGCCCTCACCTGAAGCCTAACCCTAACCCTAGCCCTAGCACTAACCCTAACCCTAACCCTAGCCCTCACCTGAACCCTAATCCTAACCCCAGCCCTAGCACTAACCCTAACCCTAACCCTAACCCTAGCCGTAGCACTAACCCTAACCCTAACACTAAACCTAACCCTAAAGCAAACCCTAGCCCTAGTCCTAGCCATATTCCTAAACCTAACCCTAACCCTAACCCTAGCCCTAGCACTAAACCTAACCCTAACCCTAGCCCTAGCACTAACCCTAACCCTAACCCTAACCCTAGCCCAAGCACTAACCCTAACCCTAAACCTAAACCTAACCCTAAAGCAAACCCTAGCCCTAGTCCTAGCCATATTCCTAAACCTAACCATAACCCTAACCCTAGCCCTAGCACTAACCCTAACCCTAACCCTAGCCCTAGCACTAACCCTAACCCTAACCCTAACCCTAGCCCTAGCACTAACCCTAACCCTAGCCCTAGCACTAACACTAACGCTAACCCTAGCTCTAACCTTAACCCTAACCACTATCCTTATCCCTAAACTGTTATATGTGGTGTATGAAAATAACTTTTTAAGGTATCTGAGCACTATGAGAATGAATGTTTAAATGTTTAACCAACATTCTTTCAAAAACCCCAACTCATTGAGACAGAATTATAAATGCAACCAGTATCCAATTCAGTTCTCTACTCTTTGAACACAATTTTTAGGTAACTAAATTGTCCATCAGATATTCCAACTCTATGGAGAAATATACGTAGTGTTTCAAGTACATTCCTAAATATTTCTCTAGTCTATCATTTTCAATTCTCAGTGTTGGATTGACTTATGTCCAGTGATCAGGCTCATTCATTGTAAATTCCAAGTATTTGTACAGCTTTTTCCCCATATATACCAGGTCTTTTACTTTTGTCCAGTGTTTCAAGTTCTTTCATTGTGAATTCCAAGTGTTTATACATTGTTTTCCCATATACACTTGCTCTTTAAACATGTGATTACTATTTTAAAGACTATCCCACCTTTCACAGCTCTTTAAATATCTATTCTCAGTATTTCAACACCACACAGAGGTAGTTAGGTACTACAAACATATTCCAAGTCTTTCAGATACTGCCCTACACATTTCCTTGGTCGGTTATTTTGAGCTCTGAGAGTTTTAACATTTTCATACGGGTATCATATCAGCTCTTTATAGTTAAATTGTTAATACTTTGAACACTAGCCAACTATCAATTTGATTTCCATCGTTTTGAATACTTCCATACCGTCATATCAGCTGTATGAAAATGTACTTTTAAATGTTTAACCAACTTTCTTCCAAAATCCCCAACTCATTTAGACTGAATTACAAATGTAAACGGTTTTGCGCTACGTCTCAGGTCTTTGAACAGGATTTTCCTGTGTCTAAATTCTGTCCTTCTGATATAATCTCTACGAACATGCATTCCTAGAGTTTGAAGCACATTCCTAGATATTTCCCTAGTGTATTATTGGGAATTCTCAGTGTTGGATTCACTTTTGTCCAGTGATTCAAGCTAATTCCTTGTGAATTCCATGTGTTTATACGTCGTTTTTCTATAAATACCAGCTCTTTTAACGTGAGTGATTACTCTTTTAAAGACTCTCCTACCTTTCAATATATACCAGCTCTTTAATTGAAATTGTTACTACGTTGAACACTAGCAAAAGTACGATTTTGATTCCTAGGAGATTTGAATACCTTCATGCTCTTATATCAAGTCTATGAAGATGAATTTTTAAGGACTTTCATTCAAAAACGCCAAGTCATATTGACGGAATAATGAATGTAAACAGTATTGCACTCACTTGAACATGATTTGCCAGTGACTAAATAGTGTCCTTCAGATATTAAAGGTCTTTTAACATGAATTCCTAGTGTATGTCACATTCCTAAATATTTCCCAAGTCTATCATTGTGATATCTCTGTGTTTGATTCACTCTTGTATAGTGATTCAAGCTGATTCATTGTGAATTCCAATGTTTCTAGAGCTCTTTTCCTTATACAGAAGCTCTTTTGAGTTTTGTCAAGTGATTGAGCTAATTTATTGTGAATTCCAAATGTCTATACGCCATAACCCTAACCCTAACCCTAACCCTAACCTTAACCCTATGCGTAACCCTAACTGTAGCGTTAGCTCCAACTCTAACCCTAACCCAAAGCAAACCCTAGCCCTAGTCCTAGCCATATCCCTAAACCTAACCCTAACCCTAAACTTAACCCTAGGCCTAACCCTTACTCTAGCGTTAGCTCTAACTCTAACCCTAACCCTAACTCTAACCCTAACCCTAAAGCAAACCCTAGCCCTAGTTCTAGCCATATTCCTAAACCTAACCCTTACCCTAACCCTAACCCTAACCCTAAAGCAAACCATAGCCCTAGTCCTAGCCATATTCCTAAACCTAACCCTAACCCTAAACATAACCCTAGCCCTCACGTGAACCCTAACCCTAACCCTAGCCCTAGCGCTAACCCTAACCTTAACCCTAGCCCTAGCACTAACCCTAACCCTAACCCTAACCCTAGCTCTATCACTAACCCTAACCTTAACCCTAGCCCTCACCTGAAGCCTAACCCTAACCCTAGCCCTAGCACTAACCCTAACCCTAACCCTAGCCCTCACCTGAACCCTAATCCTAACCCCAGCCCTAGCACTAACCCTAACCCTAACCCTAACCCTAGCCGTAGCACTAACCCTAACCCTAACACTAAACCTAACCCTAAAGCAAACCCTAGCCCTAGTCCTAGCCATATTCCTAAACCTAACCCTAACCCTAACCCTAGCCCTAGCACTAAACCTAACCCTAACCCTAGCCCTAGCACTAACCCTAACCCTAACCCTAACCCTAGCCCAAGCACTAACCCTAACCCTAAACCTAAACCTAACCCTAAAGCAAACCCTAGCCCTAGTCCTAGCCATATTCCTAAACCTAACCATAACCCTAACCCTAGCCCTAGCACTAACCCTAACCCTAACCCTAGCCCTAGCACTAACCCTAACCCTAACCCTAACCCTAGCCCTAGCACTAACCCTAACCCTAGCCCTAGCACTAACACTAACGCTAACCCTAGCTCTAACCTTAACCCTAACCACTATCCTTATCCCTAAACTGTTATATGTGGTGTATGAAAATAACTTTTTAAGGTATCTGAGCACTATGAGAATGAATGTTTAAATGTTTAACCAACATTCTTTCAAAAACCCCAACTCATTGAGACAGAATTATAAATGCAACCAGTATCCAATTCAGTTCTCTACTCTTTGAACACAATTTTTAGGTAACTAAATTGTCCATCAGATATTCCAACTCTATGGAGAAATATACCTAGTGTTTCAAGTACATTCCTAAATATTTCTCTAGTCTATCATTTTCAATTCTCAGTGTTGGATTGACTTATGTCCAGTGATCAGGCTCATTCATTGTAAATTCCAAGTATTTGTACAGCTTTTTCCCCATATATACCAGGTCTTTTACTTTTGTCCAGTGTTTCAAGTTCTTTCATTGTGAATTCCAAGTGTTTATACATTGTTTTCCCATATACACTTGCTCTTTAAACATGTGATTACTATTTTAAAGACTATCCCACCTTTCACAGCTCTTTAAATATCTATTCTCAGTATTTCAACACCACACAGAGGTAGTTAGGTACTACAAACATATTCCAAGTCTTTCAGATACTGCCCTACACATTTCCTTGGTCGGTTATTTTGAGCTCTGAGAGTTTTAACATTTTCATACGGGTATCATATCAGCTCTTTATAGTTAAATTGTTAATACTTTGAACACTAGCCAACTATCAATTTGATTTCTATAGTTTTGAATACTTCCATACCGTCATATCAGCTGTATGAAAATGTACTTTTAAATGTTTAACCAACTTTCTTCCAAAATCCCCAACTCATTTAGACTGAATTACAAATGTAAACGGTTTTGCGCTACGTCTCAGGTCTTTGAACAGGATTTTCCTGTGTCTAAATTCTGTCCTTCTGATATAATCTCTATGAACATGCATTCCTAGAGTTTGAAGCACATTCCTAGATATTTCCCTAGTGTATTATTGGGAATTCTCAGTGTTGGATTCACTTTTGTCCAGTGATTCAAGCTAATTCCTTGTGAATTCCATGTGTTTATACGTCGTTTTTCTATAAATACCAGCTCTTTTAACGTGAGTGATTACTCTTTTAAAGACTCTCCTACCTTTCAATATATACCAGCTCTTTAATTGAAATTGTTACTACGTTGAACACTAGCAAAAGTACGATTTTGATTCCTAGGAGATTTGAATACCTTCATGCTCTTATATCAAGTCTATGAAGATGAATTTTTAAGGACTTTCATTCAAAAACGCCAAGTCATATTGACGGAATAATGAATGTAAACAGTATTGCACTCACTTGAACATGATTTGCCAGTGACTAAATAGTGTCCTTCAGATATTAAAGGTCTTTTAACATGAATTCCTAGTGTATGTCACATTCCTAAATATTTCCCAAGTCTATCATTGTGATATCTCTGTGTTTGATTCACTCTTGTATAGTGATTCAAGCTGATTCATTGTGAATTCCAATGTTTCTAGAGCTCTTTTCCTTATACAGAAGCTCTTTTGAGTTTTGTCAAGTGATTGAGCTAATTTATTGTGAATTCCAAATGTCTATACGCCATAACCCTAACCCTAACCCTAACCCTAACCTTAACCCTATGCGTAACCCTAACTGTAGCGTTAGCTCCAACTCTAACCCTAACCCAAAGCAAACCCTAGCCCTAGTCCTAGCCATATCCCTAAACCTAACCCTAACCCTAAACTTAACCCTAGGCCTAACCCTTACTCTAGCGTTAGCTCTAACTCTAACCCTAACCCTAACTCTAACCCTAACCCTAAAGCAAACCCTAGCCCTAGTTCTAGCCATATTCCTAAACCTAACCCTTACCCTAACCCTAACCCTAACCCTAAAGCAAACCATAGCCCTAGTCCTAGCCATATTCCTAAACCTAACCCTAACCCTAAACACAACCCTAGCCCTCACGTGAACCCTAACCCTAACCCTAGCCCTAGCGCTAACCCTAACCTTAACCCTAGCCCTAGCACTAACCCTAACCCTAACCCTAACCCTAGCTCTATCACTAACCCTAACCTTAACCCTAGCCCTCACCTGAAGCCTAACCCTAACCCTAGCCCTAGCACTAACCCTAACCCTAACCCTAGCCCTCACCTGAACCCTAATCCTAACCCCAGCCCTAGCACTAACCCTAACCCTAACCCTAACCCTAGCCGTAGCACTAACCCTAACCCTAACACTAAACCTAACCCTAAAGCAAACCCTAGCCCTAGTCCTAGCCATATTCCTAAACCTAACCCTAACCCTAACCCTAGCCCTAGCACTAAACCTAACCCTAACCCTAGCCCTAGCACTAACCCTAACCCTAACCCTAACCCTAGCCCAAGCACTAACCCTAACCCTAAACCTAAACCTAACCCTAAAGCAAACCCTAGCCCTAGTCCTAGCCATATTCCTAAACCTAACCATAACCCTAACCCTAGCCCTAGCACTAACCCTAACCTTAACCCTAGCCCTAGCACTAACCCTAACCCTAACCCTAACCCTAGCCCTAGCACTAACCCTAACCCTAGCCCTAGCACTAACACTAACGCTAACCCTAGCTCTAACCTTAACCCTAACCACTATCCTTATCCCTAAACTGTTATATGTGGTGTATGAAAATAACTTTTTGAGGTATCTGAGCACTATGAGAATGAATGTTTAAATGTTTAACCAACATTCTTTCAAAAACCCCAACTCATTGAGACAGAATTATAAATGCAACCAGTATCCAATTCAGTTCTCTACTCTTTGAACACAATTTTTAGGTAACTAAATTGTCCATCAGATATTCCAACTCTATGGAGAGATATACGTAGTGTTTCAAGTACATTCCTAAATATTTCTCTAGTCTATCATTGTGAATTCTCAGTGTTGGATTGACTTATGTCCAGTGATTCAGGCTCATTCATTGTAAATTCCAAGTATTTGTACAGCTTTTTCCCCATATATACCAGGTCTTTTTACTTTTGTCCAGTGTTTCAAGCTCTTTCATTTTGAATTCCAAGTGTTTATACATTGTTTTCCCATATACACTTGCTCTTTAAACATGTGATTACTATTTTAAAGACTATCCCACCTTTCACAGCTCTTTAAATATCTATTCTCAGTATTTCCACACCTCACAGAGGTAGTTAGGTACTACAAACATATTCCAAGTCTTTCAGATACTGCCCTACACATTTCCTTGGTCGGTTATTTTGAGCTCTGAGAGTTTTAACATTTTCATACGGGTATCATATCAGCTCTTTATAGTTAAATTGTTAATACTTTGAACACTAGCCAACTATCAATTTGATTTCTATAGTTTTGAATACTTTCATACCGTCATATCAGCTGTATGAAAATGTACTTTTAAATGTTTATCCAACTTTCTTCCAAAATCCCCAACTCACTTAGACTGAATTACAAATGTAAACGGTTTTGCGCTACGTCTCAGGTCTTTGAACAGGATTTTCCTTTGTCTAAATTCTGTCCTTCTGATATAATCTCTGCGAACATGCATTCCTAGAGTTTGAAGCACATTCCTAGATATTTCCCTAGTGTATTATTGTGAATTCTCAGTGTTGGATTCACTTTTGTCCAGTGATTCAAGCTAATTCCTTGTGAATTCCATGTGTTTATACGTCGTTTTTCTATAAATACGAGCTCTTTTAACGTGAGTGATTACTCTTTTAAAGACTCTCCTACCTTTCAATATATACCAGCTCTTTAATTGAAATTGTTACTACGTTGAACACTAGCAAAAGTACGATTTTGATTCCTAGGAGATTTGAATACCTTCATGCTCTTATATCAAGTCTATGAAGATGAATTTTTAAGGACTTTCATTCAAAAACGCCAAGTCATATTGACCGAATAATGAATGTAAACAGTATTGCACTCACTTGAACATGATTTGCCAGTGACTAAATAGTGTCCTTCAGATATTAAAGGTCTATTAACATGAATTCCTAGTGTATGTCACATTCCTAAATATTTCCCAAGTCTATCATTGTGATATATCTGTGTTTGATTCACTCTTGTATAGTGATTCAAGCTGATTCATTGTGAATTCCAATGTTTCTAGAGCTCTTTTCCTTATACAGAAGCTCTTTTGAGTTTTGTCAAGTGATTGAGCTAATTTATTGTGAATTCCAAATGTCTATACGCCATAACCCTAACCCTAACCCTAACCCTAACCTTAACCCTATGCGTAACCCTAACTGTAGCGTTAGCTCTAACTCTAACCCTAACCCTAAAGCAAACCCTAGCCCTAGTCCTAGCCATATCCCTAAACCTAACCCTAACCCTAAACTTAACCCTAGGCCTAACCCTTACTCTAGCGTTAGCTCTAACTCTAACCCTGACCCTAACTCTAACCCTAACCCTAAAGCAAACCCTAGCCCTAGTCCTAGCCATATTCCTAAACCTAACCCTTACCCTAACACTAACCCTAACCCTAAAGCAAACCCTAGCCCTAGTCCTAGCCATATTCCTAAACCTAATCCTATCTCTAAACGTAACCCTAGCCCTCACGTGAACCCTAACCCTAACCCTAGCCCTAGCACTAACCCTAACCCTAACCCTAACCCTAGCTCTATCACTAACCCTAACCTTAACAATAGCCCTCACCTGAAGCCTAACCCTAACCCTAGCCCTAGCACTAACCCTAACCCTAACCCTAGCCCTCACATGAACCCTAACCCTAACCCTAGCCCTAGCATTAACCCTAACCCTAACCCTAACCCTAGCCCTAGCACTAACCCTAACCCTAACCCTAACCCTAACCCTAAAGCAAACCCTAGCCCTAGTCCTAGCCATATTCCTAAACCTAACCCTAACCCTAACCCTAGCCCTAGCACTAACCCTAACCCTAACCCTAGCCCTAGCACTAACCCTAACCCTAACCCTAACCCTAGCCCTAGCACTAACCCTAACCCTAGCCCTAGCACTAACCCTAACGCTAACCCTAGCTCTAACCTTAACCCTAACCACTATCCTTATCCCTAAACTGTTATATGTTGTGTATGAAAATAACTTTCTAAGTTATCTGAGCACTATGAGATTGAATGTTTAAATGTTTAACCAACATTCTTTCAACAACCCCAACTCATTGAGACAGAATTATAAATGCAACCAGTATCCAATTCAGTTCTCTACTCTTTGAACACGATTTTTAGGTAACTAAATTGTCCATCAGATATTCCAACTCTATGGAGAAATATACCTAGTGTTTCAAGTACATTCCTAAATATTTCTCTAGTCTATCATTTTCAATTCTCAATGTTGGATTGACTTATGTCCAGTGATCAGGCTCATTCATTGTAAATTCCAAGTATTTGTACAGCTTTTTCCCCATATATTCCAGGTCTTTTTACTTTTGTCCAGTGTTTCAAGTTCTTTCATTGTGAATTCCAAGTGTTTATACATTGTTTTCCCATATACACTTGCTCTTTAAACATGTGATTACTATTTTAAAGACTATCCCACCTTTCACAGCTCTTTAAATATCTATTCTCAGTATTTCAACACCACACAGAGGTAGTTAGGTACTACAAACATATTCCAAGTCTTTCAGATACTGCCCTACACATTTCCTTGGTCGGTTATTTTGAGCTCTGAGAGTTTTAACATTTTCATACGGGTATCATATCAGCTCTTTATAGTTAAATTGTTAATACTTTGAACACTAGCCAACTATCAATTTGATTTCTATAGTTTTGAATACTTCCATACCGTCATATCAGCTGTATGAAAATGTACTTTTAAATGTTTAACCAACTTTCTTCCAAAATCCCCAACTCATTTAGACTGAATTACAAATGTAAACGGTTTTGCGCTAAGTCTCAGGTCTTTGAAAAGGATTTTCCTGTGTCTAAATTCTGTCCTTCTGATATAATCTCTGCGAACATGCATTCCTAGAGTTTGAAGCACATTCCTAGATATTTCCCTAATGTATTATTGTGAATTCTCAGTGTTGGATTCACTTTTGTCCAGTGATTCAAGCTAATTCCTTGTGAATTCCATGTGTTTATACGTCGTTTTTCTATAAATACCAGCTCTTTTAACGTGAGTGATTACTCTTTTAAAGACTCTCCTACCTTTCAATATATACCAGCTCTTTAATTGAAATTGTTACTACGTTGAACACTAGCAAAAGTACGATTTTGATTCCTAGGAGATTTGAATACCTTCATGCTCTTATATCAAGTCTATGAAGATGAATTTTTAAGGACTTTCATTCAAAAACGCCAAGTCATATTGACCGAATAATGAATGTAAACAGTATTGCACTCACTTGAACATGTTTTGCCAGTGACTAAATAGTGTCCTTCAGATATTAAAGGTCTTTTAACATGAATTCCTAGTGTATGTCACATTCCTAAATATTTCCCAAGTCTATCATTGTGATATCTCTGTGTTTGATTCACTCTTGTATAGTGATTCATGCTGATTCATTGTGAATTCCAATGTTTCTAGAGCTCTTTTCCTTATACAGAAGCTCTTTTCAGTTTTATCAAGTGATTGAGCTAATTTATTGTGAATTCCAAATGTCTATACGCCATAACCCTAACCCTAACCCTAACCCTAACCTTAACCCTATGCGTAACCCTAACTGTAGCGTTAGCTCTAACTCTAACCCTAACCCAAAAGCAAACCCTAGCCCTAGTCCTAGCCATATCCCTAAACCTAACCCTAACCCTAAACTTAACCCTAGGCCTAACCCTTACTCTAGCGTTAGCTCTAACTCTAACCCTAACCCTAACCCTAACCATAACCCTAAAGCAAACCCTAGCCCTAGTCCTAGCCATATTCCTAAACCTAACCCTTACCCTAACCTTAACCCTAACCCTAAAGCAAACCCTAGCCCTAGTCCTAGCCATATTCCTAAACCTAACCCTAACCCTAAACGTAACCCTAGCCCTCACCTGAACCCTAACCCTAACCCTAGCCCTAGCGCTAACCCTAACCCTAACCCTAAACGTAGCACTAACCCTAACCCTAACCCTAACCCTAGCTCTATCACTAACCCTAACCTTAACCCTAGCCCTCACCTGAAGCCTAACCCTAACCATAGCCCTAGCACTAACCTTAACCCTAACCCTAGCCCTCACCTGAACCCGAACCCTAACCCTAGCCCTAGCTGTAACCCTAACCCTAACCCTAACCCTAGCCCTAGCACTAACCCTAACCCTAACCCTAACCCTAAAGCAAACCCTAGCCCTAGTCCTAGCCATATTCCTAAACCTAACCCTAACCCTAACCCTAGCCCTAGCACTAACCCTAACCCTAACCCTAGCCCTAGCACTAACCCTAACCCTAACCCTAACCCTAGCCCTAGCACTAACCCTAACCCTAGCCCTAGCACTAAACCTAATGCTAACCCTAGCTCTAACCTTAACGCTAACCACTATCCTTATCCCTAAACTGTTATATGTGGTGTATGAAAATAACTTTTTAAGGTATCTGAGCACTATGAGAATGAATGTTTAAATGTTTAACCAACATTCTTTCAAAAACCCCAACTCATTGAGACAGAATTATAAATGCAACCAGTATCCAACTCAGTTCTCTACTCTTTGAACACGATTTTTAGGTAACTAAATTGTCCATCAGATATTCCAACTCTATGGAGAGATATACCTAGTGTTTCAAGTACATTCCTAAATATTTCTCTAGTCTATCATTGTGAATTCTCAGTGTTGGATTGACTTATGTCCAGTATTTCAGGCTCATTCATTGTAAATTCCAAGTGTTTGTACAGCTTTTCCTTCATATATACCAGGTCTTTTTACTTTTGTCCAGTGTTTCAAGCTCTTTCATTGTGAATTCCAAGTGTTTATACATTGTTTTCCCATATACACTTGCTCTTTAAACATGTGATTACTATTTTAAAGACTATCCCACCTTTCACAGCTCTTTAAATATCTATTCTCAGTATTTCAACACCACACAGAGGTAGTTAGGTACTACAAACATATTCCAAGTCTTTCAGATACTGCCCTACACATTTCCTTGGTCGGTTATTTTGAGCTCTGAGAGTTTTAACATTTTCATACGGGTATCATATCAGCTCTTTATAGTTAAATTGTTAATACTTTGAACACTAGCCAACTATCAATTTGATTTCTATAGTTTTGAATACTTTCATACCGTCATATCAGCTGTATGAAAATGTACTTTTAAATGTTTAAAGAACTTTCTTCCAAAATCCCCAACTCATTTAGACTGAATTACAAATGTAAACGGTTTTGCGCTACGTCTCAGGTCTTTGAACAGGATTTTCCTGTGTCTAAATTCTGTCCTTCTGATATAATCTCTGCGAACATGCATTCCTAGAGTTTGAAGCACATTCCTAGATATTTCCCTAGTGTATTATTGTGAATTCTCAGTGTTGGATTCACTTTTGTCCAGTGATTCAAGCTAATTCCTTGTGAATTCCATGTGTTTATACGTCGTTTTTCTATAAATAACAGCTCTTTTAACGTGAGTGATTACTCTTTTAAAGACTCTCCTACCTTTCAATATATACCAGCTCTTTAATTGAAATTGTTACTACGTTGAACACTAGCAAAAGTACGATTTTGATTCCTAGGAGATTTGAATACCTTCATGCTCTTATATCAAGTCTATGAAGATGAATTTTTAAGGACTTTCATTCAAAAACGCCAAGTCATATTGACGGAATAATGAATGTAAACAGTATTGCACTCACTTGAACATGATTTGCCAGTGACTAAATAGTGTCCTTCAGATATTAAAGGTCTTTTAACATGAATTCCTAGTGTATGTCACATTCCTAAATATTTCCCAAGTCTATCATTGTGATATCTCTGTGTTTGATTCACTCTTGTATAGTGATTCAAGCTGATTCATTGTGAATTCCAATGTTTCTAGAGCTCTTTTCCTTATACAGAAGTTCTTTTCACTTTTGTCAAGTGATTGAGCTAATTTATTGTGAATTCCAAATGTCTATACGCCATAACCCTAACCCTAACCCTAACCCTAACCTTAACCCTATGCGTAACCCTAACTGTAGCGTTAGCTCTAACTCTAACCCTAACCCTAAAGCAAACCCTAGCCCTAGTCCTAGCCATATCCCTAAACCTAACCCTAATCCTAAACTTAACCCTAGGACTAACCCTTACTTTAGCGTTAGCTCTAACTCTAACCCTAACCCTAACCCTAACCCTAACCCTAACCCTAAAGCAAACCCTAGCCCTAGTCCTAGCCATATTCCTAAACCTAACCCTAGCCCTAGCACTAACCCTAACCCTAACCCTAACCCTAGCTCTATCACTAACCCTAACTTTAACCCTAGCCCTCACCTGAACCCTAACCCTAACCCTAGCCCTAGCACTAACCCTAACCCTAACCCTAGCCCTAGCACTAACCCTAACCCTAACCCTAACCCTAGCCCTAGCACTAACCCTAACCCTAACCCTAGCCCTAGCACTAACCCTAACCCTAACCCTAGCCCTAGCACTAACCCTAACCCTAACCCTAACCCTAGCTCTATCACTAACCCTAACCCTAATCCTAACCCTAGCCCTAGCACTAACCCTAACCCTAACCCTAGCCCTAGCACTAACCCTAACCCTAACCCTAACCCTAGCTCTATCACTAACCCTAACCCTAGCCCTAGCCCTAGCACTAACCCTAACCCTAACCATAGCCCTAGCACTAACCTTAACCCTAACCCTAGCCCTCACCTGAACCCGAACCCTAACCCTAGCCCTAGCTGTAACCCTAACCCTAACCCTAACCCTAGCCCTAGCACTAACCCTAACCCTAACCCTAACCCTAAAGCAAACCCTAGCCCTTGTCCTAGCCATATTCCTAAACCTAACCCTAACCCTAACCCTAGCCCTAGCACTAACCCTAATCCTAACCCTAGCCCTAGCACTAACCCTAACCCTAACCCTAACCCTAGCCCTAGCACTAACCCTAACCCTAGCCCTAGCACTAACCCTAACGCTAACCCTAGCTCTAACCTTAACCCTAACCACTATCCTTATCCCTAAACTGTTATATGTGGTGTATGAAAATAACTTTTTAAGGTATCTGAGCACTATGAGAATGAATGTTTAAATGTTTAACCAACATTCTTTCAAAAACCCCAACTCATTGAGACAGAATTATAAATTCAACCAGTATCCAACTCAGTTCTCTTCTCTTTGAACACGATTTTTAGGTAACTAAATTGTCCATGAGATATTCCAACTCTATGGAGAGATATACCTAATGTTTCAAGTACATTCCTAAATATTTCTCTAGTCTATCATTGTGAATTCTCAGTGTTGGATTGACTTATGTCCAGTGATTCAGGCTCATTCATTGTAAATTCCAAGTATTTGTACAGCTTTTTCCCCATATATACCAGGTCTTTTTACTTTTGTCCAGTGTTTCAAGCTCTTTCATTGTGAATTCCAAGTGTTTATACATTGTTTTCCCATATACACTTGCTCTTTAAACATGTGATTACTATTTTAAAGACTATCCCACCTTTCACAGCTCTTTAAATATCTATTATCAATATTTCAACACCACACAGAGATAGTTAGGTACTACAAACATATTCCAAGTCTTTCAGATACTGCCCTACACATTTCCTTGGTCGGTTATTTTGAGCTCTGAGAGTTTTAACATTTTCATACAAGTATCATATCAGCTCTTTATACTTAAATTGTTAATACTTTGAACACTAGCCAACTATCAATTTGATTTCTATAGTTTTGAATACTTTCATACCGTCATATCAGCTGTATGAAAATGTACTTTTAAATATTTAACCACCTTTCTTCCCAAATCCCCAACTCATTTAGGCTGAATTACAAATGTAAACGGTTTTGCGCTACGTCTCAGGTCTTTGAAAAGGATTTTCCTGTGTCTAAATTCTGTCCTTCTGATATAATCTCTGCGAACATGCATTCCTAGAGTTTGAAGCACATTCCTAGATATTTCCCTAGTGTATTATTGTGAATTCTCAGTGTTGGATTCACTTTTGTCCAGTGATTCAAGCTAATTCCTTGTGAATTCCATGTGTTTATACGTCGTTTTTCTATAAATACCAGCTCTTTTAACGTGAGTGATTACTCTTTTAAAGACTCTCCTACCTTTCAATATATACCAGCTCTTTAATTGAAATTGTTACTACGTTGAACACTAGCAAAAGTACGATTTTGATTCCTAGGAGATTTGAATACCTTCATGCTCTTATATCAAGTCTATGAAGATGAATTTTTAAGGACTTTCATTCAAAAACGCCAAGTCATATTGACGGAATAATGAATGTAAACAGTATTGCACTCACTTGAACATGATTTGCCAGTGACTAAATAGTGTCCTTCAGATATTAAAGGTCTTTTAACATGAATTCCTAGTGTATAAGTCACATTCCTAAATATTTCCCAAGTCTATCATTGTGATATCTCTGTGTTTGATTCACTCTTGTATAGTGATTCAAGCTGATTCATTGTGAATTCCAATGTTTCTAGAGCTCTTTTCCTTATACAGAAGTTCTTTTCACTTTTGTCAAGTGATTGAGCTAATTTATTGTGAATTCCAAATGTCTATACGCCATAACCCAAACCGTAACCCTAACCCTAACCTTAACCCTATTCGTAACCCTAACTGTAGCGTTAGCTCTAACTCTAACCCTAACCCTAAAGCAAACCCTAGCCCTAGTCCTAGCCATATCCCTAAACCTAACCCTAACCCTAAACTTAACCCTAGGACTAACCCTTACTTTAGCGTTAGCTCTAACTCTAACCCTAACCCTAACCCTAACCCTAACCCTAACCCTAACCCTAAAGCAAACCCTAGCCATAGTCCTAGCCATATTCCTAAACCTAACCCTAACCCTAAACCTAACCCTAGCCCTAGCACTAACCCTAAACCTAACCCTAGCCCTAGCACTAACCCTAACCCTAACCCTAACCCTAGCTCTATCACTAACCCTAACTTTAACCCTAGCCCTCACCTGAACCCTAACCCTAACCCTAGCCCTAGCACTAACCCTAACCCTAACCCTAGCCCTCACCTGATCCCTAACCCTAACCCTAGCCCTAGCACTAACCCTAACCCTAACCCTAACCCTAGCTCTAGCCCTCACCTGAACCCTAACCCTAACCCTAGCCCTAGCACTAACCCTAACCCTAACCTTAACCCTAACCCTAAAGCAAACCCTAGCCCTAGTCCTAGCCATATTCCTAAACCTAACCCTAACCCTAACCCTAGCCCTAGCACTAACCCTAACCCTAACCCTAGCCCTAGCACTAACCCTAACCCTAACCCTAACCCTAGCCCTAGCACTAACCCTAACCCTAACCCTAGCCCTAGCACTAACCCTAACCCTAACCCTAGCCCTAGCACTAACCCTAACCCTAACCCTAACCCTAGCTCTATCACTAACCCTAACCTTAACCCTAGCCCTCACCTGATCCCTAACCCTAACCCTAGCCCTAGCACTAACCCAAACCCTAACCCTAACCTTAACCCTAAAGCAAACCCTAGCCCTAGTCCTAGCCATATTCCTAAACCTAACCCTAACCCTAACTCTAGCCCTAGCACTAACCCTAATCCTAACCCTAGCCCTAGCACTAACCCTAACCCTAACCCTAACCCTAGCCCTAGCACTAACCCTAACCCTAGCCCTAGCACTAACCCTAACGCTAACCCTAGCTCTAACCTTAACCCTAACCACTATCCTTATCCCTAAACTGTTATATGTGGTGTATGAAAATAACTTTTTAAGGTATCTGAGCACTATGAGAATGAATGTTTAAATGTTTAACCAACATTCTTTCAAAAACCCCAACTCATTGAGACAGAATTATAAATGCAACCTGTATCCAACTCAGTTCTCTACTCTTTGAACACGATTTTTAGGTAACTAAATTGTCCATCAGATATTCCAACTCTATGGAGAGATATACCTAGTGTTTCAAGTACATTCCTAAATATTTCTCTAGTCTATCATTGTGAATTCTCAGTGTTGGATTGACTTATGTCCAGTGATTCAGGCTCATTCATTGTAAATTCCAAGTATTTGTACAGCTTTTTCCCCATATATACCAGGTCTTTTTACTTTTGTCCAGTGTTTCAAGCTCTTTCATTGTGAATTCCAAGTGTTTATACATTGTTTTCCCATATACACTTGCTCTTTAAACATGTGATTACTATTTTAAAGACTATCCCACCTTTCACAGCTCTTTAAATATCTATTCTCAGTATTTCAACACCACACAGAGGTAGTTAGGTACTACAAACATATTCCAAGTCTTTCAGATACTGCCCTACACATTTCCTCGGTCGGTTATTTTGAGCTCTGAGAGTTTTAACATTTTCATACGGGTATCATATCAGCTTTTTATAGTTAAATTGTTAATACTTTGAACACTAGCCAACTATCAATTTGATTTCTATAGTTTTGAATACTTTCATACCGTCATATCAGCTGTATGAAAATGTACTTTTAAATGTTTAACCAACTTTCTTCCCAAATCCCCAACTCATTTAGACTGAATTACAAATGTAAACGGTTTTGCGCTACGTCTCAGGTCTTTGAACAGGATTTTCCTGTGTCTAAATACTGTCCTTCCGATATAATCTCTCCGAACATGCATTCCAAGAGTTTGAAGCACATTCCTAGATATTTCCCTAATGTATTATTGTGAATTCTCAGTGTTGGATTCACTTTTGTCCAGTGATTCAAGCTAATTCGTTGTGAATTCCATGTGTTTATACATCGTTTTTCTGTAAATACCAGCTCTTTTAACGTGAGTGATTACTCTTTTAAAGACTTTCCTACCTTTGAATATATACCAGCTCTTTAAATGTAAATTGTTACTACTTTGAACACTAGCTAAACTACGATTTTGATTCCTAGGAGATTTGAATACTTTCATGCTCTTATATCAAGTCTATGAAGATGAATTTTTAAAGGACTTTCATTCAAAAACGCCAAGTCATATTGACGGAATAATGAATGTAAACAGTATTGCACTCACTTGAACATGATTTGCCAGTGACTAAATAGTGTCCTTCAGATATTAAAGGTCTTTTAACATGAATTCCTAGTGTATAAGTCACATTCCTAAATATTTCCCAAGTCTATCATTGTGATATCTCAGTGTTTGATTCACTCTTGTATAGTGATTCATGCAGATTCATTGTGAATTCCAATGTTTCCAGATCTCTTTTCATATACAGCAGCTCTTTTCATTTTTGTCAAGTGATTGAACTAATTTATTGTGAATTCCAAATGTCTATACGCCATAACCCTAACCCTAACCCTAACCCTAGGAGAAGGTCTAGGGTTTGCTTTATGGTTAGGTTAGGGTAAGGATTAGGGTTAGAGTTAGAGCTACTTTCAGTCTAAATGAGTTGGGGTTTTGGAAGAAAGTTGGTTAAACTTTTAAAAGTACATTTTCATACAGCTGATATGACGGTATGAAAGTATTCAAAACTATAGAAATCAAATTGATAGTTGGCTAGTGTTCAAAGTATTAACAATTTAAATGTAAAGAGCTAATATGATACCCGTATGAAAATGTTAAAACTCTCAGAGCTCAAAATAACCGACGAAGGAAATGTGTAGGGCAGTATCTGAAAGACTTGGAATATGTTTGTAGTACCTAACTACCTCTGTGTGGTGTTGAAATACTGAGAATAGATTTTTAAAGAGCTGTGAAAGGTGGGATAGTCTTTACAAGAGTAATCACATGTTTAAAGAGCAAGTGTATATGGGAAAACAATGTATAAACACTTGGAATTCACAATGAAAGAGCTTGAAACACTGGACAAAAGTAAAAAGACCTGGTATATATGGGGAAAAAGCTGTACAAATACTTGGAATTTACAATGAATGAGCCTGAATCACTGGACATAAGTCAATACAACACTGAGAATTCACAATGATAGACTAGAGAAATATTTAGGAATGTACTTGAAACACTAGGTATATCTCTCCATAGAGTTGGAATATCTGATGGACAATTTAGTTACCTAAAAATCGTGTTCAAAGAGTAGAGAACTGAGTTGGATACTGGTTGCATTTATAATTCTGTCTCAATGAGTTGGGGTTTTTGAAAGAATGTTGGTTAAACATTTAAACATTCATTCTCATAGTGCTCAGATACCTTAAAAAGTTATTTTCATACACCACATATAACAGTTTAGGGATAAGGATATGGGTTAGGGTTTAGGTTAGAGTTAGGGTTAGCGTTAGGGTTAGTGCTAGTGCTAGGGTTAGGGTTAGTGCTAGGGCTAGGGTTAGGGTTAGGGTTAGGGTTAGTGCTAGGGCTAGGGTTCAGGTGAGGGCTAGGGTTAGGGTCAGGGTTAGGGTTAGGATTAGGAATATGGCTAGGACTAGGGCTAGGGTTTGCTTTAGGGTTAGGGTTATGTTTAGGGTTAGGGTTAGAGCTAACACTAGAGTTAGGGTTAGGCCTAGGTTTAAGGTTAGGGTTATGTTTAGCTTTAGGGATATGGCTAGGGTTTGCTTTAGGGTTAGGGTTAGTGTTAGGGTTAGGGTTAGTGCTAAGGCTAGGGTTCGGGTTTGGGTTCAGGTGAGGGCTAGGGTCAGGGTTAGGGTTAGAGTTAGGTTTAGGGATATGGCTAGGACTAGGTTTACGGTTTGCTTTAAGGTTAGGGTTATGGTTAGGGTTAGGGTTAGAGTTAGAGCTAACGCTAGAGATAGTTAGGCCTAGGGTTAAGGTTAGGGTTAGGGTTAGGTTTAGTAATATGGCTAGGACTAGGGCTAGGGTTTGCTTTAGGGTTAGGGTTAGGGTTAGGGTTAGGGTTAGGGTTAGAGTTAGAGCTAACGCTATAGTTAGGGTTAGGCATAGGGTTAAGGTTAGGGTTAGGGTTAGGTTTAGGGTTAGGGTTAGGGTTGGGGTTAGGGTTATGGCGTATAGACATTTGGAATTCAAAATAAATTAGCTCAATCACTTGACAAAACTGAAAAGAGCTTCTGTATAAGGAAAAGAGCTCTAGAAACATTGGAATTCACAATGAATCAGCCTGAATCACTGTACAGAGTGATTCAATCACAGAGATATCACAATGATAGACTTGGGAAATATTTAGGAATGTGACTTATACACTAGGAATTCATGTTAAAAGACCTTTAATATCTGAAGGACCCTATTTAGTCACTGGCAAATCATGTTCAAGTGACTGCAATACTGTTTACATTCATTATTCCGTCAATATGAGTAGGCGTTTTTGAATGAAAGACCTTAAAAATTCGTCTTCATAGACTTGATATAACAGCATGGAGGAGAGCTATGGGGGGAAAAAAGGAGAAATAATTGTAATAATCTGAATAAAGATTTATTTAAAAAAAAACAGGAAAAAAATGAAAAAAAAGATAAAAATTATGAACAACAAATACATGTCTATCAACAAGTGAATCTAAAATTTAAGTGAATAAAAAATCTGATGAACAGAATAAACTGGTGAATATAATAGAATCAGGGCATAGAAAGGGAGTGAACTGACAATTCTTGGGGGAAAAAAGGGTGAGGGGGGTGCAGGAGAGACTGGACAAAAATCGTACACCTATGGATGGGGACAGTGTGGGGGAGGTAAGGGCAGAGGGTGGGGTGGGAACCAGGTGGAGGGGAGCTATGGGGGAAAAAAAGAGGAACAATTGTAATAATCTGAACAATAAAGATTAAATTTAAAAAAAAATGATAAAACTCTCAGAGCTCAAAATAACAGACCAAGGAAATGTCTAGGACAGTATCTGAAAGACTTGGAATATGTTTGTAGAACCTTAATACCTCTGTGCAGTGTTGAAATATAGAGAATTGGTATTTTAATTGCTGTGAAAATTAAGGTAGTCTTTAAAATAGTAATCACTCACGTTTAAGAGCTGGTATATATGAAAGAACGCTGAATCAACACTTGCAATTCACAATGAATGGGCTTCAATCACTTGCCAAAAGTGAACCAAAAAACGAGAATTCAATGGTAGAATAGGGACATATTTAGGAATGTGCTTGAAATGCTAGTACATGTTCACGGAGCTTTTATATCAAAAGGACACTTTTTAGTAACTGGGAAATCGTGTTCAAAGAGCAGAGAAGTGAGTGCAATACTGTTTCCGTTTATAATTCAGTCTAAATGAGTTGGCGTTTTTGGAAGAATGTCGGTTAAACACATAAAATTCATTTTCATAGAGCTGATACGACAGTAGGAAAATATTCAAAATTCTTAGAAATCACAATGATAGTTAGGCTAAGGTGCAAATTAGAAACAACTTACATTTAAAGAGTTGTGATATAATGAAAAACTATGAACACTTGGAATTCCCAATGAAGGAGCTTGAATCACTGGACAAAAGTGAATCAAACGCTGAGAATTCACAATAATGCACTAGGGAAATATCTAGGAATGTGCTTGAAACTATGGGAATACATGTTCACAGAGATTTTATATCGGAAGGGCAGTGTTTAGTCACAGGAACATCATGTTCAAAGACCTCAGGAGGGCGTGTGACACTGTTTACATTTGTAATTCAGTCTAAATGAGTAGGGATGTTTAGAAGAAAGCTGGTTAAACACTAAAATATACATTTTCATACAGCTGATATGACAGTATGAGAGTATTCAAAACTCTTTGAATTCACAATGATAGTTGGCTAGTGTTCAAATAGTAATAATTTAACTATAAAGAGCTGGTATGATACCTGCAAGAAAATAATAAAACTCTCAAAGCTCAAAATAGCAGACCAGGGAAATGTCTAGGATTGTATCTGAAAGACTTGGAATACGTTTTTAGAACCTTAATACCTATGTGCAGTGTTGAAATACTGAGAATTAGTATTCAAAGAGCTGTGAAAGGTAGGATAGTCTTTAAAATAGTAATCACTCACATTTAAGAGCTGGTATATATGGAAGAACGCTGAATCAACACATGCAATTCACAATGAATGTGCTTCAATCATTGGACAAAAGTGAATCAAACACTGAGAATTCATAGTGGTAGACAAGGCAAATATTTAGGAATGTGCTTCACATACTAGTAATATATGTTCAAAGGCCTTTAATATCTGAAGGAAACTATTTATTCACTGGGAAATCGTGTTCAAAGATCTGAGAACTTAGTTGGATACTGGTTACATTTATAATTTAGTCTAAATGCGTTGACGTTTTTGAAACAATGTTGGTTAAACATGTAAACATTCAATTTCATAGGGCTCAGATGCCTTTAAGAAAACGTTAAAACTCTAAGTGCTCAAATTTACAGACCAGAGAAATGTCTAGGAATGTATCTGAAACACGTGGCATATGTTTGTAGAACATTAATACTTCTAGTGCACTGTTGAAATACTGAGAATTTGTATTTAAAGGGCTGTGAAAGGTAGGATAGTCTTTAAAATAGTAATCACTCATGTTTAAAGAGCTGGTATATATGGAAAAACATTGTATAAACACTTGGACTTCACAATGAAGGAGCTTGAATCACTGGACAAGGGTGAAACAAACACTGAATATTCACAAGGATAGACTAGGGTAATATCTAGGAATGTGCTTGAAACGTTAAAAATACATGTTCTCAGAGATTTAATATCGAAGGGACAGTGTTTAGTCTCAGGAACATCGTGTTCAAAGACCTGAGAAGTGCGTGCGATACTATTTATATAGGTAATTCAGTGTAAATGAGTTGGGGTTTTGGAAGAAAGTTAAACATTTAAAAGTACGTTTTCATACAGCTATGACAGTATGAAAGTATTCAAAACTTTTAGAAATCAAAATGATAGTTGGCTAGTGTTCAAAGTATTAATAATTTAATTATAAAGAGCTGGTATGATACCCGTATGAAAATGTTAAAACTCTCAGAGCTCAAAATAACAGACTAGGGAAATGTGTAGGACAGTATCTGAAAGACTTTGAATACGTTTTTAGAACTTCAGTACCTCCACTGTACTGTTGAAATTCTCGAAATTGGTATTCAAAGAGCTGTGGAAAGTAGATTACTATTTAAAATAGTAATCACTCACGTTTTAAGAGCTGGTATTTATAGAAAAACGCTGTATAAACACTTGGAATTCACAATGAAGGAGCTTGAATCACTGGACAAGAGTGAAACCAACACTGAAAATTCACAAGGATAGACTAGGGTAATATCTAGGAATGTGCTTGAAACTTTAGGAATACATGTTCTCAGAGAGTTTATATCGAAAGGACAGTGTTTAGTCACAGGAACATCGTGTTCAAAGACCTGAGAAGTGCGTGCGAAACAGTTTATATTGGTAATTAAGACTGAGTTGCGATTTTTAGAAGATAGCTGGTTAAACACTAAAAAATACATTTCATTCAGCTGATATGAGAGCATGAAAGTATTCTAAACTTTTAGAAATCAAAATAATTGTTGGCTTGTGCTCAAATTATTAATAATTTAAGTATAAAGAGCTGGTATGATACCTGTATGAAAATGAGAAAACTCTCAGAGCTCAAAATAACAGGCCAGGGAAATGTCTAGGACAGTATCTGAAATTCTTGGAATATGTTTGTATAACCTTAATACCTCTGTGCAGTCTTGAAATATAGAGAATTGGTATTTAAATAATTGGTATTTAAATAAACAAAATCAGAAATGAAAGAGGTGAAATAAAAACAGATCCTGCCAAAATACAAAGGATTGCTAAAAAATACTACGAACAACTCTATTCCAACAAACTGGACATCCTGGAGGAAATGGACATATTCCTAGAAAAATATAACCTCCCAAAACTCAATCAGGAAGAATCTAAGCATCTCAATATGCCAGCAACTATGGAAGAAATTGAAGCAGTCATCAAAGAGCTTATGGCAAACAAAAGCCCAGGGCCAGAAGGCTTCTCAGGAGAGTTTTACCAAACATTCAAGGAAGAACTAAAACCTATCCTCCTCAGACTATTCCAAAAAATTCAAGAGGAAGGAACACTTCCAAGCTCCTTCTATGAAGCCAGCATCACCCTAATACGAAAAACAGATATAGACAACACAACGAAGGAGAATCACTGGCCAATATCCCTCATGAATGTAGATGCCAAATCCTCAACAAAATTCTAGCAAATCGGATCCAGCAGTACATCAGAAAGATCATACACCATGACCAAGTAGGGTTTATCGCAGGAATGCAAGGATGGTACAATATCCACAAATCAATAAATGTGATACATCACATAAACAAATTGAGAGATAAAAATCACATAGTCATATCAATTGATGCAGAAATAGCATTTGACAAACTCCAACACCCTTTCTTGATAAAACTCTCAACAAGGTGGGAATAGAAGGATCATACCTCAACATGATAAAAGCTATATATGATAAACCCATCATACTCAATGGTGAAAAACTAAAACCATTTCCCCTAAGAACAGCAACAAGGCAGGGATGCCACTCTCACCACTCCTGTTTGACATAGTACTGGAAGTATTAGCCATTGCAATTAGACAAGAAGAAGAAATAAAAGGCATCCAAATTGGAAAAGAAGAAGTAAAGCTGTCCTTATTTGCAGATGACATGATATTGTACATACAAAACCCCAAAGACTCCATCAAAAAACTAACAGACTTAATAAATGAATTTGGCAATGTAGCAGGATACAAAATTAATGCCAAGAAATCTATGGCATTTCTACACACCAACATTGAACTTACAGAAAGAGAGCAATCCCATATACCATCGCACCAAAAAAATTAAGATACTTAGGAATAAACCTAACCAAGGAGGTAAAAGACCTATACGTGGAAAACTACAGGACACTGAAAAAAGAGATAGAGGAAGATGTAAACAGATGGAAGAACATATCATGTTCATGGATTGGTAGAATCAACATCAGTAAAATGTCCATACTACCCAAAGCAATCTATAGATTCAATGCACTCCCCATTGAAATACCAACGGCATATTTCACAGACCTAGAAAGAACTCTCCAAAAATTCATCTAGAATAAAAAAAGACCTCAAATAGCCACAGCAATCCTGAGAAAGAAGAATAAAGTAGGAGGGATCTCAATGCCAGATTTCAAGCTGTATTACAAAGCCACTGTACTCAAATCAGCCTGGTACTGGCACAAGAACAGACATATAGATCAATGGAATAGAATAGAGAATCCAGATATCGACCCAAACCACTATGCGCAATTAATATTTGACAAAGGAGGCATGAGCATACAATGGAGTCAAGACAGTCTCTTCAATAAATGGTGTTGGGAAAATTGGACAGATACATGCAAAAAAATGAAACTAGATCACCAACTTAAACCATACACAAAAATAAACTCAAAATGATTACAGGACTTAAATATAAGATGGGAAACCATAAACATACTAGAGGAATCCACACCAGCAAAATCACAGACATATGCCAAAAGAACTTTTTCACTGATACTGCCATAGGGCAATGGAAGCCAAAGAGAAAATAAACAAATGGGACTACATCAAAATAAAAAGCTTTTGCACAGCAAAAGAAACCATCAACAAAACAACAAGAAACCCCACTGTATGGGAGAACATATCTGCAAATGTTATCACTGATAAAGGTTTAATCTCCAACATCTACAGGCAGCTTATACAACTTAATAAAAGGAAGATAAATAATCCACTAAAAAAATGGGCAACGGACCTAAATAGAATTTTTTCGAAAGAAGACAGAAGGAAGACCAAGAGACACATGAAAACATGCTCAAAGTCACTAATTATCCGAGAGATGCTAATCAAAAAGACAATGCGATACCATCTCACACCTGTCAGAATGGCTATCATCAACAAATCAACAAACGACAAGTGTTGGCGAGGATGCGGAGAAAAAGGAACCCTCGTGCACTGCTGGTGGGAATGCAGACTGGTGCAGCCACTGTGGAGAACAGTATGGAGTTTCCTGAAAAAACTGAAAATGGAACTCCCATTTGACCCAGTGATCCCACTCCTAGGAATATATCCTAAGAAACTAGAAACACCAATCAGAAAGGATATATGCACCCCTATGTTCATAGCAGCACAATTTACAATAGCTAAGATTTGGAAACAGCCTAAGTACCCGTCAGCCGATGACTTGATCAGAAAACTATGGTACATCTACACAATGGAATACTATGCTGCCATAAAAAAGAAGGAATTACTACCATTTGTAGGCACCTGGATGGAATTAGAGAATATTATGCTAAATGAAATAAGCCAGTCAATGAAAGAAAAATACCACATGATCTCACTCATTTGGGGATAATGAAAAACATTATAAACTGATGAACAAAAAGATTGATACAGAGGCAGTAAAGCATCAAACAGACTGTCAAATTACAGTGGTAAGGTTAGGGAGAGGTGGGGGAAATAAGAGATTAACTGATGGATTTATATGCATGCATATAAGAGTAACCAATGGATGCAAAACATTGGAGGGTGAGGGCATGTATGGGAGTGGGGTGGGGGTGGGGGGCCAATGGTAAGATATGTACACATATAATACCTTTATTAAAAAAACAAAAGAAAAAAAAACACTTGGGATTCATAATGAATGGGATTCAATCACTGGACAAAAGTGAATCAGACACTGAGAATTCATAGTGGTAGACAAGGCAAATATTTAGGAATGTGCTTCACATACTAGTAATATATGTTCAAAGGCCTTTAATATCTGAAGGAAACTATTTGTTCACTGGGAAATCGTGTTCAAAGATCTGAGAACTTAGTTGGATACTGGTTACATTTATAATTTAGTCTAAATGCGTTGACGTTTTTGAAAGAATGTTGGTTAAACACGTAAACATTCAATTTCATAGGGCTCAGATGCCTTTAAGAAAATGTTAAAACTCTAAGTGCTCAAATTTACAGACCAGAGAAATGTCTAGGAATGTATCTGAAACACGTGGTATATGTTTGTAGAACCTTAATACTTCTAGTGCACTATTGAAATACTGAGAATTTGTGTTTTTTTTTTGTTTTTTGGTTTTTTAAAATATATTTTATTGATTTTTTACAGAGCAGAAGGGAGAGGGATAGAGACATCGATGAGAGAGAAACATCGATCACCTGCCTCCTGCACACCCCCTACTGGGGACGTGCCCACAACCAAGGTACATGCCCTTGACCGGAATCGAACCTGGGACCCTTCAGTCCGCAGGCTGACGCTCTATCCACTGAGACAAACCGGTTTTGGCGTAATACTGAGAATTTGTATTTAAAGGGCTGTGCAAGGTAGTATAGTCTTTAAAATAGTAATCACTCACGTTTAAAGAGCTGGTATATATGGGAAAATGTTGTATAAACACTTGGAATTCACAATGAAGGAGCTTGAATCACTGGATAAGAGTGAAACAAACACTGAAAATTCACAATGATAGACTAGGGTAATATCTAGGAATGTGCTTGAAACTTTAGGAATACATGTTCTAAGAGATTTTATATCAAAAGGACAGTGTTAAGTCACAGGAACATCGTGTTCAAAGACCTGAGAAGTGTGTGCAATACTGTTTATATTAGTAATTCAGTCTGAGTTGCGATTTTTAGAAGATAGCTGGTTAAACACTAAAAAATACATTTTTATACAGCTGATATGACAGCATGAAAGTATTCTAAAGTTTTAGAAATTAAAATGATTGTTGGCTTGTGTTCAAAATATTAATAATTTAAGTATAAAAGCTGGTATGATACCTGTATGAAAATGTTAAAACTCTCAGAGCTCAAAATAACAGACCAGGGAAATGTCTAGGACAGTATCTGAAAGACTTGGAATATGTTTGTAGAACCTTAATACCTCTGTGCAGTGTTGAAATATAGCGAATTGGTATTTAAAGAGCTGTGAAAGCTAGGGTAGTCTTTAAAATAGTAATCACTCACGTTTAAGAGCTGGTATATATGGAAGAATGCTGAATCAACACTTGCAATTCACAATGAATGGGCTTCACTCATTGGCCAAAAGTGAATCGAACACTGAGAATTCAATGGTAGAATAGGGACATATTTAGGAATGTGCTTGAAACTCTAGGAGTACAATACACAGAGCAATTATATCAGAAGGACACTGTTTAGTCATTGGGAAATCATGTTCAATGAGCTGAGAAGTGAGTGAGATACTGTTTCCATTTATAATATAGTCTAAATGAGTTGGCATTTTTGGAAGAATGTCGGTTAAACACACAAAATTCATTTTCATAGAGCTGATACGACAGTAGGAAAATATTCAAAATTCTTAAAAATCACAAAGATAGTTAGGCTAAGGTTCAGATTAGGAACAACTGATCTGGAAAGGGAAAGTGGAGCTTATCGGAAGCCTGTGAATCCACAACTGTGGCACTCACCGAACAGCTGAGAGCCCCAGAACACCAGTCCGCAATTGTCGCAAACACGCGGATGCAGAGGAGCTCTACACTCCACCACGGAAAGGTCAGATTTCGCCTGGGATAAGGAGAGAGAGAACTACATAACCTGACATCCAGAGAAGAGAGACCGGGGGAAGACAAAGAAACAGCCTGCATATGAAAGAAAAGCAGGCATCACCAGAAAAGGAAGTAAACAAAATTGAGGCAAGCAACCTTCCAGAGAAAGAATTCAGAGAAAGGGTCATAAGGGGGCTGAAAAGAATGGAAGACAAGTTTGACAATATGAGCAAGAACCAAGAGGAAATGAAGAACCAAGAAGAAGTGAAAAATGACATCGCTGCTGTAAAGAACTCAATAGAAAGCATCAAGAGTAGACTAGAAGAAGCAGAGGACCACATCAGTGAGCTAGAAGACAAGAAAAGAAAAAAACCCCAAGTAGAGCAGCTTCCAGAGAAAAAATTTAAAAAGCAGGAGGAGAGCCTAAGGGAATTTTGGGACAACACAAAACAAAACAACATCCGCAGAATAGGGGTTCCAGAAGGAAAGGAAGCTGAGCAAGGAATAGAAAACCTGTGTGAAGAAATAATGACAGAAAACTTCCCTGATATAGGGAAGAAAAAACCCACACAAATCCAAGAAGCTCACAGAGTCCCAAGCAAAATGAACGCCAAAAGACCGACGCCAAAGCACATTATAATTAAATTGGCAAACACCAACGACAAAGTAAGAATCTTAAAAGCGGCAAGAGAGAAACAGAAAGTTTCACACAAAGGAACCCCCATCAGACTAGCGACTGATTTCTTAACAGAAACTCATCAGGCCAGAAGGGAATGGAATGAAATATACAAAGTCATGCAAAGAAAGGGTCTGAATCCAAGAATACTGTACCCAGCAAGGCTATCAATCAAAATTGAAGGTGAAATCAGGAGCCTCACAGACAAAAAAGGACTAAGGGAATTTATTACCACCAAACCAGCAATGCAAGAATTGCTAAAGGGTCAGCTGTAAAAAAATAAAAAAGAAATAGGAAGCAAAGAAGGAACACAGGGGTAAAGAATAAAACTGGCGACAAATAAGTACCTATCAATAATAACTTTAAATGTAAATGGATTAAATGCCCCAATCAAAAGACATAGGGTAACGGATTGGAGAAGAAAACAAGACCCATATATCTGCTGTCTACAAGAAACCCACCTCAGAAAAAAAGACCCACGCAGACTGAGGGTGAAGGAATGGAAAAAGGTTTTCCAAGCAAATGGAACTGAAAAAAAAGCTGGAGTAGCAATACTTATATCTGACAAATTAGATTGCAAAGTGAAGGACATAACAAGAGATAAGGAAGGCCACTTCATAATACTAAAGGGAGCAATCAAACAAGAAGAAATAACTCTGGTAAACATATATGCACCCAATACAGGAGCACCCAAATACATTAAAAAAAAACTCCTGGAGGATATCAAGGGAGAGATTGACAGCAATGTATCATAGCAGGAGACTTTAATACCCCACTATCACCATTGGACAAATCCTCTAAACAAAAAATCAGCAAAGAAACATCAATCCTAAATGACTCACTAGACCAGATGGAAATAATTGACATCTTCAGAACATTTCACCCCAAAGCCACAAAATATACATTCTTCTCAAGTGCACATGGGTCCTTTTCAAAGATAGACCATATGTTGGGACATAGGCACAGTCTCTTCATATTCAAGAAGATAGAAATCATATCAAGCATCTTCTCAGACCACAGTGGCATAAAACTGGAAATCAACTACAATAAAAACAACCCAAAGAAATAAAACACATGGAGACTAAACAGCATGCTATTAAACAATGACTGGTTACCAGAGAGATCAAGGAAGAAATAAAAAACATCATGGCAACAAATGACAATGAAAACACTACAATCCAAAATCTATGTGACACAGTGAAAGCAGTCTTGAGAGGGAAGTTCATAGCTCTACAAGCCTACTGCAAAAAACAAGAAACAAAGGTAATAAATTACCTAACCCCACAACTCAAAGAGTTAGAAAAAAAGCAACAAGAAAAGCCCAGTGTAAGCAGAAGGAAGGAAATAATAAAGAGCAGGGCAGAGATAAACGGCATAGAGACCAAAGAAACAATACAAAAGATCAACAAAACCAAGAGCTGGTTCTTGGAAAGGATAAACAAGATTTATGAACCTCTAGCCAGGTTCACCAAGAAGCAAAGAGAGAGGACCCAAATAAACAGAATCAGAAATGAAAGCAGTGAAATAACAACAGACCCGCCGAAATACAAAGGATTGTTAAAAAATACTAAGAACAACTCTATTCTCACAAACTGGACAACCTGGAGGAAATGGACATATTCCTAGAAAAATATAACCTCCCAAAACTCAATCAGGAAGAACCTAAACAGCTCAATATGCCAGTAACTGTGGAAGAAATTGAAGCAGTCATCAAAAAGTTTCCGGCAAACAAAAGCCCGGGGCCAGAAGGCTTCTCAGGAGAGTTTTACCAAACATTCAAGGAAGAACTGACACCTATCCTCCTCAGACTATTCCAAAAAATTCAAGAGGAAGGAATACTTCCAAGCTCCTTCTATGAAGCCAGCATCACCCTAATACCAAAACCAGATAAAGACAACACAATGAAGGAGAATTACAGGCCAATATCCCTCATGAATGTAGATGCCAAATCCTCAACAAAATTCTAGCAAATCGGATCCAGCAGTAAATCAGAAAGATCATACACCATGACCAAGTAGGATTTATCCCAGGAATGCAAGGATGGTACAATATCCGCAAATCAATAAATGTGATACATCACATAAAACAAATTTTTATCTAAAATCACATAGTCATATCAATTGATGCAGAAAAAGCATTTGACAAAATCCAACCTCCTTTCTTGATAAAAACTCTCAACAAGGTGGGAATAGAAGGATCATACCTGAACATAATAAAAGCTATATATGATAAACCCACAGCTAACATCATAGTCAATGGGCAAAACTAAAACCATTTCCCCTAAGAACAGCAACAAGGCAGGGATGCCCACTCTCACCACTCCTGTTTGACATAGTACTGGAAGTATTAGCCATTGCAATTAGACAAGAAGAAGAAATAAAAGGCATCCAAATTGGAAAAGAAGAAGTAAAGCTGTCCTTATTTGCAGATGACATGATATTGTACATACAAAACCCCAAAGACTCCATCAAAAAACTAACAGACTTAATAAATGAATTTGGCCATGTAGCAGGATACAAAATTAACGCCAAGAAGTCTATGGCATTTCTATACACCAATAGTGAACTTACAGAAAGAGAGACTAAAAAAGCAATCCCATTTACCATCGCACCTAAAAAATTAAGATACTTAGGAATATACCTAACCCAGGAGGTAAAAGACCTATACGCGGAAAACTACAGGACACTGAAAAAAGAGATAGAGGAAGTCATAAACAGATGGAAGAACATACCAGGTTCATGGATTGGTAGAATCAACATCATTAAAGTGTCCATACTACCCAAAGCAGTCTATAGATTCAATGCACTCCCCATTAAAATACCAACGGCATATTTCACAGACCTGGAAAGAACTCTCCAAAAATTCATCTGGAATAAAAAAAGACCTCAAATAGCCATAGCAATCCTGAGAAAGAAGAATAAAGTAGGAGGGATCTCAATACCAGATATCAAGCTGTATTACAAAGCCACTGTTCTCAAAACAGCCTGGTACTGGCACAAGAACAGACATATAGATCAATGGAATAGAATAGAGAATCCAGATATCGACCCAAACCACTATGCGCAATTAATATTTGACAAAGGAGGCATGAGCATACAATGGAGTCAAGACAGTCTCTTCAATAAATGGTGTTGGGAAAAGTGGACAGATACAGTCAAAAAAATGAAACTAGTTCACCAACTTACACCATACACAAAAATAAACTCAAAATGTATACAGGACTTAAATATAAGATGGGAAACCATAAAAATACTAGAGGAATCCACAGGCAGCAAAATCTCAGACATATGCCAAAAGAACTTCTTCACTGATTGCCGGAAACCAATCATTCTACCACTAATAGAAAGATGTTGCCAGGAAACTGGGAAGGCTGGTCAACAACCTTAATTGTTTTGATCAATCACTGTTTAGTTGAAACACTGTTAGCTGAAGCAGCCTTCACCTCTGTTTCATGTAAATTTCTGTTATTGGAATTTCTTGTCTAAAGGTTATGGGCGTATCCCATAGTCTCAATAAAAGGGATTGCAAGGCCAGAGCAAGGGGTAGGCCTTCCACTAGAGTTGGGCTCCCGTCTGGCCCCCAATATTTCCAAATTAATACTTTTCCAAGCCTCTTTTCATTTGTGTGCGGCCTTCTCCAGAACCCGAACCCTGAACAGGAACCCTGAACCACGCGGGACGTGAAAGGGGTTCCCACATCTGGCGCCTGAACTCGGGACTTCTGGAGGAGATGATATTTTTCGCCTAAGAGCGAAGGAAAGGAAAAAATTCACCTAGAAAAAGGTGAGGGAGGTTCACCGCACACAAAGCCCATGGACTAGCTGCAGAGTCGCGATCTGTAAGTAGGGTGGGAACGTCTTTTTCAGCCAGGCTAATGGGGAAGAATTAGGTTATAAAATAATGTGGATTCTTATTCAAATTAAAATCTTAGTTTGTATTTGGAATTTAAAATCTGTAATAAGAAATGAAACTCCACTGCAAAAACCGCCTCTGGTGCAGAGAAATTCAAAGGTGGCAGGAGAGGGCAAGGCTATCCGCTCTCCCGCAATGAGATTGATACTCAAGGTTTCGTTTAAAAATTATAAAAGAACTCGCAGGGAAATGCAAATCTTGGCCAAATTGGGTGCTAGTTATTACTTCGGAAAGCGAAAAAGAAAGAAAAAATTTAAGATCTGTCTATCTTTTAAGGATGAAAAGAAATTCGGCCAGATCTGTTGCTGAAACTTGCCCCAAAGTAAGCAGGATGTTGTTATTAATCTAGGAACTGCTAAATGTTTGACTTGCCAGCTTTAAAAGTATAAAGTGCAAATTAAATTGGGAGAAACTATATAGTTGTGGTAATTAAAATCAGATATGTATATATATATATTTGGTCATTTTTTCCATGTTAAAATTTCAAGGCTTTAACAGAGATGATTCTTGGAAAGCTCCAAGGGCCCGGAGGAATACAGGAAATTTGTTCTCTCTTCTTAAAGGAAATATTTTTGAAACTTAACCGATTGATACTTGAAATCACATGGAAAGCTTTATCAAATAAAAATTAATAACTATATTTTACTTCTAGATGTTATAAAGTTTTTGGCCTTTAAAGTAGGGGACTATCACTACTTGCTCCTGGGAGAGGTGCAAAAAATGTAACTAGACCTTGTCTATACAAAAAGAAATTGCCAGCCAGTTTGCAATTGAATTGCCATGGCCTAGAGCAAAGAATATCCTTACATGATATTATTCTACAATGTCATTATAATTTTTGATATTTTACAACAGCATATTGAACAATTATCCCAAACAAACTTACAAACTAATTCTTTGCATGTTAGGCAGCAATTTAAAAAAGGACATGAAAGGATTTAATCCCTTCCAGAAAGGAATTAAGGCCTCCCTTGCAAGGCACTTGAGCATTCTATACTGGCCTTTTTGACAAGAGGGACCCTCCCACAGCTGTTGCCTGACCTTTCTGTTTATGCTGAGGTTAAAAGCCTCGTGATGGCTGGTACCATGGATCTGTCTCAGGCCCAATGGCGTGAGCTGGGCCCTCTCTGGAGAAGAAACCTGGGTTTCCCAAGATATGTGATCAGTGCCAGGACCCTGCCAGTAGGCGAGAGGATCCCAAGGCAAGTGCTGGGCGTGGAGGCCATAGGGGCATAGGCTACCAAGGAGACAGAACTGAACCTCACATCACCCTGCTTGGCCCCGGAGGATGGCTGGTTAGCCAGAGACGGGTAAGATTCCTCAAGGAAGGAACAACCTAAGACAGGCACAGTCGCAGGGGGCCATCAGGAGAGAACTTGGGGATCAATAGAGGTGGGGCACAGTCCCTCACCCCCCCAACCTTGCAGGGGCTTGCACCCTAGTCCCTTCTGAGGGACGTCTCCTGCCCCCATGGCTGCTTCGTGCTTCCCATGCCCAGCTCAAGATCGGGACCCAGGTAACAGAGCCCAGTTCAGATTGAGATCCAGCTACAAACAAGAGACTTGGCCCAGCTCATATTGAGACCCAAGCAACAGAGAAGTGGCTAATGGTGACTGCCCTATATCTAAATCTAACCTAAATCTAGGAGTGCTCAGGGCTTTCTCAAGGATGCATATAATCCTTTCCATTAATTTTTACAGAGTAAACTAAAATTGTTGTTAAAGTATTAAATTTGACAGAAAATTTAATTGTACAAGAGGCTGTTCCTAAAGTATTAACCAAAATTTATAAAAAAAAATTTTCCCAAAAGCCTCCATTAATCAAAAAAAGGGGGGATAGTGGAAAAATAGCATGTAAGGAAAAATATTCTGCAAGAAAATTACATCTAGAAAATTTTTACTTTAAAAAATTTTAATTTTCATTTGTAATGCTAACAGCAAGACACCAATGAAAAACATACATGGTATCAAAATAGGCCAAAGGAAAATCGTTTGGGCAAAAAATAAAAATGATCCCAAGTAAAATTTATAGAAAAGATTCCTTTATTAACTTTTGGTCGAGAATATGTTTGTATATTTTCAGAAAACAAGACCATGTGGATTCCTGCAACAGAGAGGAATTGACAGTAATCCTCCAGCCATGAAGACAAAGAGGAGAAACAGTCTAGAGATGGAAGACGCTGACGACACCTTGCCATGCTAGCAGTCAGCAGCTGTGCGACGCAGCAGGTTGCCCAGGACCAAACCAGAGAGGGTCAGACCTGCCTTACCACCATTTGTTCACCATCCAGATGTCATTGCTGACATGTACATATAAAGAACTGTTTGACACTGAAACGGACTTAGAACTGTTGGACATTGAAACTGGGACTCAGAACTGTTTGACATTGAAACTGGAACTCAGAACTGTTGGACATTGAAATTGGGACTCAAATATTTTTGTTCTTATGTGTTTATTTCTGGTCTGCAGATACAAGATTTTTTTTAAGGAAAGAAACGGGGGAGATACCGGAAACCAATCATTCTACCACTAATAGAAAGATGTGGCCAGGAAACTGGGAAGGCTGGTCAATAACCTTAATTGTTTTGATCACTCACTGTTTAGTTGAAACACTGTTAGCTGAAGCAGCCTTCACCTCTGTTTGTTTCATGTAAATTTCTGTTATTGGAATTTCCTGCCTAAAGGTTATGGGCGTATCCCATAGTCTCAATAAAAGGAATTGCAAGGCCAGAGCAAGGGGTAGGCCTTCCACTAGAGTTGGGCTCCCGCCTGGCCCCCAATATTTCCAAATTAATACTTTTCCAAGCCTCTTTTCATTTGTGTGCGGCCTTCTCCAGAACCCGAACCCTGAACAGGAACCCTGAACCACGCGGGACGTGAAAGGGATTCCCACAACTGATACTGCCCCTAGGGCAACAGAAGCCAAAGAGAAAATAAACAAATGAGACTACATCAAAATAAAAAGGTTTTTCACAGCAAAAGAAACCATCAACAAAACAACAAGAAAGCCCACTGCATGGAAGAACATATTTGCCAATGTTATCACCAATAAGAGTTTAATCTCCAACATTTACAGGGAACTCATACAAATTAACAAAAGGAAGACAAACAACCCAATCAAAAAATGGGCAACAGATCTAAATAGATATTTTTCATAAGAGGACAGAAGGAAGGCCAAGGGACATATGAAAACATGCTCAAAGACACTAATCATCCGAGAGATGCAAATCAAAATGACAATGAGGTACCATCTCACACCTGTCAGAATGGCTATCATCAACAAATCAACAAATGACAAGTGTTGGCAAGGATGCGGAGAAAAAGGAACCCTCATGCACTGCTGGTGATTATGCAGACTGGTGCAGCCACTGTGGAGAACAGTATGGAGTTTCCTGAAAAAACTGAAAATGGAACTCCCATTTGATCCAGTAATCCCACTCCTAGGAATATATCTTAAAAAACTAGAAACACCCATCAGAAAGGATATATGCACCCCTATGTTCATAGCAGCACAATTTACAATAGCTAAGATTGGGAAACAGCCTAAGTGCCTGTCAGCAGATGATTGGATCAGAAAACTATGGTACATCTACACAATGGAATACTATGCTGCTATAAAAAAGCAGGAATTCTTACCATTTGTAGCAACCTGGATGGAATTGGAGAACATTATGCTAAGTGAAATAAGCCAGTCAATGAAAGAAAAATACCACATGATCTCACTCATTTGGGGATAATAAAAAAACATTATAAACTGATGAACAAAAAGATAGATACAGAGGCAGTAAAGCATCAAACAGACTGTCAAATTACAGCGGGAAGGTTAGGGAGAAGTGGGGGAAATAAGAGACTAACTGAAGGACTTACAAGCATGCATATAAGAGTAAGCAACAGATGCAAAACATTGGTGGGTGAGGGCATGTATGGGAGTGGGGTGAGGTGGGGCAATGGTAAGATATACACATTTAATACCTTAATAAAAGAAATTTAAAAAAACAAAACAAAAAAATTAGGAACAACTTACCTTCAAAGAGTTGTGATATAATGAAAAACTGTATGAACACTTGGAATTCACAATGAAGGAGCTTGAATCACTGGACAAAAGTGAATCAAACAGAATTCACATTGATACACTAGGGAAATATCTAGGAATGTGCTTGAAACTAGGAATACATGTTCTCAGAGATTTTATATCTGAAAGACAGTGTTTAGTGACAGGAAAATCGTGTTCAAAGACCTCAGAAGTGCGTGCGATACTGTTTACATTAGTAATTCAGTCTAAGTGAGTTGGGATTTTTAGAAGTAAGCTGGTTAAACACTAAAAAACACATTTTCATACAGCTGATATGACAGCATGAAAATATTCAAAACTCTTAGAATTCAAAATGATAGTTGGCTAGTGATCAAATACTAATAATTTAACTATAAAGAGCTAGTATGATACCGGTAAGAAAATGATAAAACTCTCAGAGCTCAAAATAGCAGACCAGGGAAATGTCTAGGATTGTATCTGAAAGACTTGGAATACGTTTGTAGAACCTTAAAACCTATGGGCGGTGTTGAAATACTGAGAATTGGTATTCAAAGAGCTATGAAAGGTAGGATAGTCTTTAAAATAATAATCACTCACATTTAAAGAGCAGGTATATATGGAAAAACGCTGTATAACCCCTTGGAATTCACAATGAAAGAGCTTGAGACACTGGACAAAAGTGAAAAGAGCTGGTATATTTGGAAGAAAAGCGGTATAAATACTTGGAATTCACAATGAATGAGCCTGAGTCACTGGACATGTCAATCCAACACTGAGAATTCACAAAGATAGACTAGGGAAATATTTAGGAATCTGACTCATACACTAGGAATACATGATAAAAGAGCTTTAATATTTGAAGGACACAATTTTGTCACTTGGAAATCGAGTTCAAAGAGCTGAGAAGTGAGTGCTATCCTGTTTATATTTATTATTCCGTCAAAATGAGTTGGGTTTTTGGATGAAAGTTGGTTAAACACTTAAAAATTCATTTTCATAGACCTGATATAACAGTATGAAATTATTCAAAACACTTAGGAATCAAAATGATAGTTAGACTAGTGTTCAAAGTAGTAATATTTTACATTTAAAGAGCTGGTAAATATGGAAAAACACTGTATAAACAGTTGGAATTCACAATGAATGAGCTTGAATCACTGGACAAAAGTGAATGAAACACTGAGAATTCACAGTGATAGAGAAGGGAAATATTTAGGAATGTGCTTGAAACACAAGGGGTAGGGTTAGGGCTAGGGCTAGGACTAGGGCTAGAGCTTGAGCTGGGGCTAAGGCTAGTGCTAGGGCTAGGGTTAGGATTCGGGTTAGGGCTTTGATTAGGGTTAGAGTTAGGGCTAGGGCTAGGATTAGGGCTAGGGTTAAGGTTGGGGTTAGGGCTAGGTATAAGGTTAGGGTTAGTCTTAGGGTTAGGTTTAGAGGTAGGGATAGGGCTAGAGTTTGGGTAAAGACTAGGGTTAGGGCTATGGTTAGGCTTAGGGTTAGGGTTGGGGCTACGGTTAGGGTTAGAGATACAGCTGGGGTTTGGTTTAGGGTTAGGGTTAAGGTTAGGGTTAGTGTTAAGGCTAGGGTTAGGGTTAGTGTTAATGTTAGGTCAAGGGTTTGGGTTAGACTTAGGGTTAGCACTAGAGTTAGGTAGGATTAGGGTTAGGGATAGGGCTAGGATTAGGATTAGGGTTAGGGATAGGGCTAGGATTAGGATTAGGATTAGGGCTAGGGCTAGGGCTAGGGTTAAGGTAGGGTTAGGGTTAGGGTTAGGGTTAGGGTTAGGGGTAGATTTAGTGTTAGGGCTAGGGCGATGGCTCGAGCTACTACTAGGGCTAAGGCCAGAGGTATGGCTAGGGTTAGGGTTAGGGTTTGAGATAGGGCTATGGGTAAGATAGGGCTAAAGTTAGGGTCAGGGTTAGGGCTAGAGTTAGCGTTAGGGTTAGGGCTCGGGCTAGGGTTAGGGTTAGGGTTAGGGCTAGAATTAGGGTTAGGGTTTGGGTTAGGGCTGGGGCTTGGGGTAGGATTATGGTTAGGGCAAGGGTTAGGGCAAGGGTAGTGTTAGGTTTAGGGTTAGGGGTAGGGCTAGGGCTAGGGTTATGGTTAGGGCTAGGGTTACGGCTAGGGCTAGGGAAACGATTAGTTTTAGCGTAGGGTTAGGGTTAGGGTTAGGTTTAGGGTTAGGGCTAAGGTTAGGGTTAGTGTTTGGGTTAGGATTAAAGCTAGGGTTGGGGTTTGGTTTAGCATTAGGGTTACTGCTAGGGTTAGGGTTAACGTTAGGGTTATGGTATATAAACATTTGGAATTCACAATGAATGAGCTTAAATCACTGTACAAAAGTGAATCAAACACTGAGAATTCACAATGATAGACTAGGGAAATATTTAGGAATGTACTTGAAACACTAGGTATACCTTTTCATAGAGCCGTAATATCTGATGGACATTGTTTAATCCCCTGGATATCGTGTTCAAAGGGTAGAGAACTGAGTTGGATACTGGTTACATTTATAATACAGTCCCAATGGGTTGGCGTTTTTAAAAGACGGTTGGTTAAACATTTAAACATTCATTTTCATAGTGCTCAGATACTCCAAATAGTTATTTTCATACATCAGATATAACAGTTCAGGGTTGGGGTTAGAGCTGGGGTTAGGGTTAGGGTTAGGGTTAGGCATATGCTTAAGGAGAGGGCTAGGGATAAGGCTAGGGCTAGGGCTTGGGTGAAGGCTAGCGTTAGGGTTAGGTTTAGGACTAGGTTTAGGGTTAGTGCTAGGGTTAGGGTTAGGGATATGGTTAGGGTTAGGTTTTGGGTTAGTCTTAAGGCTATGGCTAGGGCTAAGATAGGGCAAGGGTTAAGCTTAGGGTTAAGGTTAGGGTTAGGTTTAGGGCTAAGGTTAAGGTTAGGTTTAGAGATAGGGTTAGAGCAAGTGCTAGGGTTAGGGTTAGGGATAAGGTTATGGTTTGGGTTAGTGTTTGGCTTAGAGTTAGGGTTAGGGTTACGGCTTGGGTTAGGGCTAAGGTAAGTGTTAGGGTTACTGCTAGGGTTAGGGTTATGGTGTATAAACATTTGGAATTCACAATAAATGAGCTTGAATCACTTGACAAAAGTGAAAAGAGCTGCTATGTAAGGAAAAAGGCTGTAGAAACATTTGGAATTCACAATGAATTAGCTTGAATCACTGTACAAAGTGAATCAAAAACTGAGAAATCACAATGATAGACGGGAAATATTTAGGAATGTGACTCATACACTAGGAATTCATGTTAAAAGAGCTTTAATATCTGAAGGACACTATTCAGTCACTGGCGAATCCTGTTCAAAGAGCTGAGAAGTGAGTGCAATGCTGTTTACATTTATTATTCCGTCAAAATGAGTTGGCATTTTTGGATGAAAATTCTTTAAAAATTCATCTTCATAGACCTGGTATATCTGTATGAAAGTATTCAAAACTCTTAGGAATCAAAATGATAGTTAAGCTAGTGTTCAAAGTAGTAAGACTTTACATTTAAAGAGCTGGTATATATTGAAAGGTAGGACAGTCTTTAAAATAGTAATCACTCACGTTAAAAGAGCTGGTATTTATAGAAAAACGCTGTATAAACACATGGAATTCACAATGAAATAGCTTGAATCACTGGACAAAATTGAATCCAACACTGAGAATTCACAATAATACACTAGGGAAATATCTAGGAATGTGCTTCAAACTTTAGGAATACATGTTCACAGAGATTATATCGGAAGGACAGTGATTACTCACAGGAAAATCCTGTTCAAAGACCTGAGAAGTAGTGCAAAACTCTTTACATTTGTAATTCAGTCTAAATGAGTTGGGGTTTTTGGAATAAAGTTGGTTAAACATTTAAAGGACATTTTCATACAGCTGATATGACAGTATGAAAGTATTCAAAACTTTTAGAAATCAAAATGATAGTTGGCTGGTGTTCAAAGTATTAATAATTTAACTATAAAGAGCTGGTATGATACCCGTATGAAAATGTTAAAACTCACAGAGATCAAAATAACAGACCAGGTAAATGTCTAGGACAGTATCTGAAAGACTTGGAATATGTATGTGCAGGGTTGAAATACTGAGAATTAGTATTCAAAGAGCTGTGAAAGGTAGGATAGTCTTTAAAATAGTAATCACTCACGTTTAAAGAGCTGGTATATATGGAAAAACGCTGGATCAACACTTGGAATTCACAATGAGTGGGCTTCAATCACTGGACCAAAGTGAATCAAACACTGAGAATTCACAGTGATATACTAGGGAAATATTTAGTAATGTGCTTCACATACTAGGAATACATGTTCAAAGAGCTTTTATATCTGAAGGGAACTGTTTAGTCACTGGGAAATCGTGTTGAAAGAGCTGAGAACTGTGTTGGATACTGGTTACATTTATAATTTAGTCTAAATGCGTTGACGTTTTTGAAAGAAGGTTGGTTAAACACTTAAACATTCATTTTCATAGGGTTCAGATGCCTTTCTGAAAATGTTAACACTCCTAGTGTTAACAAAATGACAGAACAGGGAAATATCTAAGAATGTGTCTGAAGCACTTGCAATACGTTTGTACAACCTTAATACCTCTAGTGCACTGTAGATATACTGAGAATTTGAATTCAAAGGGCTGTGAAAGGTAGGATAGTCTTTAAAATAGTAATCACTCACCTTAAGAGAGCTGGTATTTAGAGAAAAACGCTGTATAAACACATGGAATTCACAACTAATTAGCTTGAATCAATGGACAAAAGTGCATCGAATACTGAGAATTCACAATGATACACTAGGGAAATATCTAGGAATGTGCTTGAAACTTTAGGAATACATGTTCACAGAGATTATATCGGAAGGACAGTGTTTAGTCACAGGAACATCGTGTTCAAAGACCTGAGAAGTACGTGTGATACTGTTTACATTTGTAATTCAGTCTAAATGAGTTGGGGTTTTTAGAAGAAAGTTGGTTAAACACTAAAAACTACATTTTCATACAGCTGATATGACAGCATGAAAGTATTCAAAACTCTTAGGAATCAGAATGATAGTTGGCTAGTGTTCAAAGTATTAATAATTTAACTATAAAGAGCTGGCATCATACCTGTATGAAAATGTTAAAACTCTCAGAGATCAAAATAAGAGACCAGGGAAATGTCTAGGACTGTATCTGAAAGACTTGGAATACGTTTGTAGAACCTTAATACCTATGTGCAGTGTTGAAATACTGAGAATTGGTATTCAAAGAGCTATGAAAGGTAGAATAGTCTTTCAAATAGTAATCACTCACATTTAAAGAGCTTGTGTTTATGGAAAAACGCTGTGTAAACACTTGGATTTCACAATGAAGGAGCTTGTATCACTGAACAAAAGTGAATCACAACTGAGCATTCAATGGTAAAATAGGGACATATTTAAAAATGTGCTTGAAACACTAGGAGTACATGTTCACAAAGCTTTTATATCGGAAAGACACTGTTTAGTCACTGGGAAATCGTTTTCAAGGAGCTGAGAAGTGAGTGCGATACTCTTTCCATTTATAATTCAATCTAAATGAGTTGGCGTTTTTGGAAGAATGTTGGTTAAACACTTAAAATTCATTTTCATAGAGCTGACATGACAGTAGGAAAGTATTCAAAGCTCTTACAAATAAAAATGATAAGCTAATTTTCAAATTAGTCATAACTTACGTTTAAAGAGCTGAGATATAATGAAAAACTGTATGAACACTTGGAATTCACAATGAATGAGATTGAATCACTGGACAAAAGTGAAAAGAGCTGCTATTTAGGGAAAAAGGCTGTAGAAACACTTGGAATGCACAATGATTGAGCTTGAATCACCCAACAAAATGCATCAAACACTGAGAATTCACAGTGATAGACTAGGGAAATATTTAGGAATGTGCTTCACATACTAGGAATACATATTCAAAGAGCTTTAATATCTGAAGGAAACTGTTTAGTCACTGGGAAATCGTGTTCAAGGAGCTGAGAACAGAGTTGGATACTGGTTACATTTATAATTTAGTCTAAATGCGTCGGCGATTTTGAAAGAAGGTTGGTTAAACACTTAAACATTCATTTTCTTTATTTTTTATTTTATTTCCATTTTTTATTAAGGTGTTATATGTGTACATATCTTAACATTGCCCCTCCCCACCCCACTCCCATACATGGCCTTTCCCCCCAATATTTTGTGTCCATTGATTATGCTTACATGCATGCATAAAAGTCCTTCGGTTGATCTCTTATCTCCCCACCTCTTCCTAAGCTTCCCATTGTAATTTGACAGTCTGTTTGATGCTTTACTGCCTCTGTATCTATCTTGTTGTTCATCAGTTTATAATGTTTTTCATTATCCCCAAATGAGTGAGATCATGTGGAATTTTTCTTTCATTGACTAGCTATTTCACTTAGCATAATGTTCTCCAGTTCCATCCAGGTTGCTGCAAATGGTAAGAATTCCATCTTTTTTATGGCAGCATAGTATTCTATTGTGTAGATGTAGTTTTCTGATCCAGTCATCTGCTGACGGGCACTTAGGCTGTTTCCCAATCTTAGCTATTGTAAATTGTGCTGCTATGAACATAGGGGTGCATGTATCCTTTCTGATTAGTGTTTCTAGTTTCTTAGGATATATTCCTAGGAGTGGGATCACTGGGTCAAATGGGAGTTCCATTTTCAGGAAACTCCATACTGTTCTCCACAGTGGCTGCACCAGTCTGCATTCCCACCAGCAGTGCACGAGGGTTCCTTTTTCTTCGCATCCTCACCAACACTTGTCGTTTGTTGATTTGTTGATAATAGCCATTCTGACAGGTGTGAGATTGTACCGCATTGTCGTTTTGATTTGCATGTCTCGGATAATTAGTGACTTTGAGCATGTTTTCATGTGTCTCTTGGCCTTCCTTTTGTCTTCTTTCAAAAAGATTCTATTTATGTCCGTTGCCCATTTTTTTAGTGGATCATTTATCTTCCTTTTATTGAGGTGCATAAGTTGCCTGTAGATGTTGGAGATTAAACCTTTATCAGTGATAACATTTGCAAATATGTTCTCCCATACAGTGGGCTTTCTTGTTGTTTTGTTGATGGTTTCTTTTGCTGTGAAAAAGCTTTTTATTTTGATGTAGTCCCATTTGTTTATTTTCTCTTTGGCTTCCGTTGCCCTATGGCAGTATCAGTGAAAAAGTTCTTTAGGCATATGTGTGAGATTTTGCTGCCTGTGGATTCCTCTAGTATTTTTATGGTTTATTATATTTAAGTCCTGTATCCATTTTGAGTTTATTTTTGTGTATGGTGTAAGTTGGTGATCTAGTTTCATTTTTTTTGCATGTATCTGTCCAATTTTCCCAACACCATTTATTGAAGAGACTGTCTTGACTCCATTGTATGTTCATGCCTCCTTTGTCAAATATTAATTGCGCATAGTGGTTTGGGTCGATATCTGGATTCTCTATTCTATTCCGTCGGTCTATATGTCTGTTCTTGTGCCAGTACCAGGCTGTTTTGAGGACAGTGGCTTTGTAATACAGCTTGAAATCTGGTATTGAAAGCCCTCTTACTTTATTCTTCTTTCTCATGATTGCTGTGGTTATTCGGGGTCTTTTTTTTTTTATTATTCCAGAAGAATTTTTAAGAGTTCTTTCTAGGTCTGTGAAATATGCCATTGGTATTTTAATGGGGAGTGCATTGAATCTATAGATTGCTTTGGGTAGTATGGACATTTTAATGATGTTGATTCTACCAATCTATGAACCTGGTATGTTCTTCCATCTGTTTATGACTTCCTCTATCTCTTTTTTCAGTGTCCTGTAGTTTTCCACGTATAGGTCTTTTACCTCCTTAGTTAAGTTTATTCCTAGGTATCTTAATTTTTTTGGTGCGATGGTAAATGGGATTGCTTTTTTAGTCTCTCTTTCTGTAAGTTCACTATTGGTGTATAGAAATGCCATAGACTTCTTGGCGTTAATTTTGTATCCTGCTACATTGCCAAATTCATTTATTAAGTCTGTTAGTTTTTTGATGGAGTCTTTGGGGTTTTGTATGTACAATATCATGTCATCTGCAAATAAGGACAGCTTTACTTCTTCTTTTCCAATTTGGATGCCTTTTATTTCTTCTTCTTGTCTAATTGCAATGGCTAATACTTCCAGTACTATGTCAAACAGGAGTGGTGAGAGTGGGCATCCCTGCCTTGTTGCTGTTCTTAGGGGAAATGGTTTTAGTTTTTGCCCATTGAGTATGATGTTAGCTGTGGGTTTATCATATATAGCTTTTATTATGTTGAGGTATGATCCTTCTATTCCCACCTTGCTGATAGTTTTTATCAAGAAAGGAGGTTGGAGCCGAAACCGGTTTGACTTAGTGGATAGAGCATCAGCCTGTGGACTCAAGGGTCCCAGGTTGGATTCCGGTCAAGGGCATGTACCTTGGTTGTGGGCACATCCCCAGTAGGGGGTGTGCAGGAGCCAGCTGATCGATGTTTCTCTCTCATCAATGTTTCTAACTCTCTATCCTCTCTCCCTTCCTCTCTGTAAAAAATCAGTAAAATATATTTTAAAAAAGGAGGTTGTATTTTGTCATATGCTTTTTCTGCATGATTTTTTCTCTCAATTTGTTTATGTGATGTATCACGTTTATTGATTTGCGGATATTGAACCATCCTTGCATCCCTGGGATAAATCCTACTTGGTCATGGTATATGATCTTTCTGATGTACTTCTAGATCAGATTTGCTAGAATTTTGTTGAGGATTTTGGCATCTATGTTCATGAGGGATATTGGCCTGTAATTCTCTTTCATTGTGTTGTCTTTATCTGGTTTTTGTATTAGGGTGATGCTGGCTTCATAGAAGTAGCTTGGAAGTGTTCCCTCCTCTTGAATTTTTTGGAATAGTCTGAGGAGGATAGGTTTTAGTTCTTCCTTGAATGTCTGGTAAAACTCCCCTGTGAAGCCATCTGTCCCCGGGCTTTTGTTTGCCAGAAGCTTCTTGATGACTGCTTCAATATCTTCCATAGTTATTGGGCTATTGAGATGCTTAGATTCTTCCTGATTGAGTTTTGGAAGGTTATATTTTTCTAGGAATATGTCCATGTTCTCTAGGTTGTCAGTTTGTTGGAATAAAGTTGTTCGTAGTATTTTTTAACAATCCTTTGTATGTCGGTGGGGTCTGTTGATATTTCACCGCTTTCATTTCTGATTCTGTTTATTTGGGTCCTCTCTCTTTGCTTCTTGGTGTGCCTGGCTAGAGGTTCATCACTCTTGTTTATCCTATCAAAGAACCAACTCTTGGTTTTGTTGATCTTTTGTATTGTTTCTTTGGTCTCTATGTTGTTTATCTCCACTCTGATCTTTATTATTTCCTTCCTTCTGCTTACACTGGGCTTTTCTTGTTGCTCTCTTTGTAACTCTTTGAGTTGTAGGATTAGGTAATCTATTTGCATTGTTTCTTGTTTTTTTGCAGTAGGCTTGTAGAGCTATGAACTTCCCTCTCAAGACTGCTTTCGCTGTGTCCCATAGATTTTGGATTGTTGCGTTTTCATTGTCATTTGTTGGCATGGTGTTTTTTTATTTCTTCCTTGAACTCTCTGGTAACCCAGTCATTGTTTAATAGCATACTATTTTGTCTTCATGTGTTTGATTTTTTTGGATTGTTTTTATTGTAGTTGATTTCCAGTTTGATGCCACTGTGGTCTGAGAAGATGCTTGATATGATTTCTATCTTCTTGAATTTGAAGAGACTTTGCCTATGTCCCAGCATATGGTCTATCTTTGAAAATGACCCATGTGTACTTGAGAAGAATGTATATTCTCTTGCTTTGGGGTGAAATGTTCTGAAGACGTCAATTAATTCCATCTGGTCTAGTGAGTCAATTAGGATTGATGTTTCTTTGCTGATTTTTTGGTTAGAGGATTTGTCCAATGGTGATAGTGGGGTATTAAAGTCTCCTACTATGATACATTGCTGTCAGTCTCTTTCTTGATATCCTCCAGGAGGTTTTTTTTTACGTATTTGGGTGCTCCTGTTTTGGGTGCATATTTGTTTACCAGAGTTATTTCTTCTTGTTGGATTGCTCCCTTTAGTATTATGAAGTGGCCTTCCTTATCTCTTGTTATGTCCTTCACTTTGAGATCTAATTTGTCAGATATAAGTATTGCTATCCCAGCTTTTTTTTCAGTTCCATTTGCCTGGAAAACCTTTTCCCATCCCTTCACCCTCAGTCTGTGTGGGTCTTTTTTTCTGAGGTGGGTTTCTTGTAGACAGCAGATATATGGGTCTTGTTTTCTTATCCAATCCGTTACCCTATGTCTTTTGATTGGGGCATTAATCCATTTACATTTAAAGTTATTATTGATAGGTACTTATTTGTCACCATTTTTATTCTTTACACCTGTGTTCCTTCTGCGCTTTCTATATATATATATATATTTTACAGCAGACCCTTTAGCATTTCTTGCATTGCTGGTTTGGTGGTAATAAATTCTCTTAGTACTTTTTTGTCTGTGAAGCTCCTGATTTCACCTTCAATTTTGAATGATAGCCTTGCTGGGTACAGTATTCTTAAATTCAGACCCTTCCTTTGCCTGACTTTGTATATTTCATTCCATTCCCTTCTGGCCTGATGAGTTTCTGTTGAGAAATCAGTTGCTAGTCTGATGGGGGTTCCCTTGTATGTAACTTTCTGTGTCTCTCTGGCCGCTTTTAAGAATGTTACTTTGTTGTTGGTGTTTGTCAATTTAATTATAATATGCCTTTGCGTTGGTCTTTTGGGGTTCATTTTGCTTGGGACTGTTTGAGCTTCTTGGATTTGTGTGGGTTTTTCTTCCCTATATCAGGGAAGTTTTCTGTCATTATTTCTTCACACAGGTTTTCTATTCCTTGCTCAGTTTCCTCTCCTTCTGGAACCCCTATTATGTGAATGTTGTTTTGTTTTTTGTTGTCCCAAAGTTCCCTTAGGCTCTCCTCCTCCTTTTTAATTTTTTTTCTAGAAACTGCTCTACTTGGGTATTTTTTCCCACCTTGTCTTCTAGCTCTGCTTCTTCTATTCTAGTCTTTATGCTTTCTATTGAGTTCTTTACAGCAGCGATGTCATTTTTCATTTCTTGGTTCTTCTTCATTTCCTCTTGGTTCTTACTCATATTGTTGAATTTGTCTTCCATTTTCAGACACCTTATGACAGCCGTGGGCAAACTACGGCCCGTGGGCTGGATCCGGTTTGTTCGGCTGTTCTATCCGGCCCGCGGAGCCGAAAGAGCGGAGGGTTCTCTTGTTCTCCCCTCCGGTCCTTTACTTGGAATTTATATTAGTTCACACAAACACTCCATCCATGCTTTTGTTCCGGCCCTCGGGTCCAGTTTAAGAACGGATTGTGGCCCTCGAGTCAATAAGTTTGCCCACCTCTGCCTTATGACCATTTCTCTGAATTCTTTCTCTGACAGGTTGCTTGCCTCTATTTCATTTACTTCCTTTTCTGGTGATGCCTGCTTTTCTTTCATATGCGGGCTGTTTCTTTGTCTCCCCATGGTCTCTTTTCTCCGGATGTCTGGTTATGTAGTTCTTTCTCTCTTCTGTGTTGATTTAAAGGCACAAAATACAGCACAACCAGGTACAACACACAAGGTACTGAACAGAAATGTATTCACAATATTAAGAACCCCCAGTAAAGGTGACCACTAGAGAAAGACAAATTAGGGGATAGGAGAGAAAGAAGAGGAAAAATAAAAAAATAAATAAAAATAAATAAAAACGAGTGCCAAAATGAAATTGGGAAAAGGAAAAAATAGTAAGAGAGAAAAGAACAAGACTAAGAAAAAAAAGGGGAACAAACTATATATATATATGGGGAGAAAATTCCAAGAGAACAGCCACTAATCCCAGCAAATGCCAGCAACAAGTACCTGGAGATTAATACAAACTACAAACAACAACTAATATCAAGCGAGGCGAGGGAAAACAGAAGCAAAAAAACAAACAAAAACAAAGCCAACAAAAACAAACAAAAAAAGAATAAGCAAAACAATCTCACAAAAATGCATAAAGAATCAATATAATCAACATTCAAGCTAACAACAGCAACATAAGCACAGAGAGAAAAACAATTTTTTGGATAGGTAAGACAGAGAAGAGAGAGGTGTGTATGGACTTGGAGCAGGGGATTGTAGATTAGATATATAAGTAGGGTGAAATTTTAACAGAGGGTAAACAGAAAGAATAGGGAAAATCTAAAGCAGGAAAAGGGTAAGAGAAACAGGAAACCAAAAGGGGAAAAGTTAGAAAGAACGTGATGGCATAAAGGTAGAGTTGAGATAGAGTAAAACGATGTTAAAGGAAAGATGAAAATAGAATGTAGAACACAAATCCCAAAGTAAAATAGAGAGAAAATAAAATGACACTTAAAAAAAAAGGTAAAATAGTAGTAGTAATAAATTGAAAATAAAAATGTAATAATTAAAAAGGTAAAATCAAGTGCGGAAAAAAGAAAAAATTACTTTCTTAAGTAAATGATGAAAAAAATAAAAATGAAAAATGAAAAATAAAAAAATAAATAAAATAAAATAAAATGTGCAGTAGTGAAGGTCATTCACTTCCTCTGTTGTTCTGTTTGGCATGCCTGTTTTCCAGTCAGGACAATATTGCAGATCCTTGCATTCCACGGCTGCTCAGTGTTGTGAGGCAGTCTGATTTTTAAGCAGGCGGTGTCTTAATTTCTTATATTCCGTTATTTTTGATTACACAAGAGTCAATTTGTGATTCAGTCCCTGGGTGGCAGTGTTTCTGGATTGACTTCCGGATCTATATGGCCTCTCTAGCCTGTGCTTAGATCCTGCTTTCCCTGTGGCACTCAATACCGTATTGTGGGAGTGGGCTGCCCCAGAGCTGGCTCTCTGATGGTCACTCCCCACTCCGATCCCCAGGTTCCAGAAAAACAACTTTCCCCTGCAGTCTCCCAGGGTGTCCCCAACTGGGTGATCCTATGTATTGGGCTTATTAATCAGAAGCAAGGATTTGAAGAGGAAAAAGCCCAAGTGTGCGAACAACAGGGCTTCAGGCAAGTCTGCGCAGACCCCCTTTCCCCCTTGGGTCTAAGCAGCCGGCACACTTTTAAAATTTTTAGGCTGTCCTTTTGCGTCAGATCAGAATGGGTTGTTTTTTGAGATCCCTTCTGTTAGCAGCTCTGAGGACCACCTTCCACATTCACGGATCACACCAGCCCCAACTGCCACGGATTTTTCTAGGCACAGACTTCTCCCGGTCCTCCAGCTCCCGCAGTGTGCGCGTTGCTCTCCCCCACTGGGACCAGAGACCTCACCTTATCCCTGGCAAAATCTGTCCTTTTTTGAGGGAGTGTAGACCTCCTCTGAATCCACGTGTTTGCGCCAATTGGGTACTGGTGTTCTGGGGACTCGCAGCTGTTCGGTGGTTGCCGCAGTTGTAGATTTTCAAGCTTCCTATAACATCCACTTTCCCCTTCAAGATGGCATGATCTCTGTGTCCAAGCCGGTCGCTCCAGGAGGGGACCCAGCAGCAGTGGGGGCTGCCCGGTCAGGGGAACCCTGTCCAGCAGTCCCCCACCTTCTCCTGGAGTACAGCTGAACCTTAACTCGCAAACAAATACTCCCTGTGCGACCCTCAGCTGTTCTTTCAATCTGCTCTGGGACAAGATTCGGGACCCGTCTGTCTATTCTGCCACCATTTTTCTTTACCAAGGTTTTGTGACTTTCAATGTGCAGCATGACATCACTCAAAGTCTAGCCTAGAATCGCAGCCTCTGAGCCAAACCTCCACACTTGGAGAGCACAGCCTAGCCCCAAATAGCTGAACCTATCACCAAAGGGCCGAGCCTCGCTCAGGGAGAATACAGGCAAAGTCTTAAGCAATGGCAGACTGGGCCCTGGGCCTCTCTCTCAGTGAGTCTTAGGAGGCCCTTGGCACACTACTCCCTTGGTCTCTCTATCAGAGATTCCTAACAAGGCCCAGGGCCCTGTCAACCTTGACCCTGGGCCTCTCTTAGAGACTTCTAAAGAGTCAGTAAGTTTTTAGGGGCCCAGCCCCATAGAGATCCAGGGTCCCTAGAGGACTGAAGGGGCAAGATTTCTGGCTGAGGTCCACTTGGGTATCACTGGTGGCTTCCATTCCCTTCTTAGGCCTAAGCAGTCCTAACTTTAAGAGCCAGATAGTGAGGGTAAGGTGCTGTACTCATGCTGATGATGGCCTGTGACTTTTCTGAAAGAGTTATCTGGGTTTCAAAAAGGAAGTGCTTAACTATGGGCCACTAAGTTACCATACAACCTGGCTGTCTATTGTGACCTGGGTGAGATGTCACTCACGAAGTCCGAAAGAGGCCACACACAGGAAGACTACATGAATTTAAAATAGTACATACATGACAGGACCTTGGAGGATCAGAGCTGTTATATAAGAGGTGGCCCAATTGCCCTTGGGTCCTACTGCCCAAAAACAATTCCTTCTTTCAGCCTAGATTTGTGGGCTCATGGAAGGCTCCCTATGACCTGCTGACAGAGGAAAGAAAGTTGTGGAGTGGCTTTGCATGATGTCAATATCCAACCAGAAACTGCACTGCTGCGATACAACGGGCTATTCTGGATATTTGTGAAGGACAGTGGTAATGAAACCATAGCAATGGGCAGAGCTTGGGGCCTCATTCTCTTTGTTTGGATGACAAATGACCAGATTTGCAATCAGATTCTGATTCATGGCTCCAGCCATGATCTTGCAATTGTAGTCAGAGACATGAAAGACACATTATTGGAAGATCATTCCCAATGACATTTGGGCAGAAGTTTCTTAGACAGTTCTCAAAGAATGGGCATGAAATACAGATATTTGTGTCGCATATACTGTTTATAACAGTGAATTCTCACAGTTGAGGATTTCATTAATCAAGAATATAAAGTGCCCCTGACCGGTTTGGCTCAGTGGATAGAGCGTCGGCCTGTGGACTCAAGGGTCCCAGGTTCGATTCCAGTCAAGGGCATGTACCTTGGTTGTGGGCACATACCCAGTAGGGGGTGTGCAAGAGGCAGCTGATCGATGTTTCTCTCTCATCGATGTTTCTGACTCTCTATCCCTCACCCTTCCTCTCTGTAGAAAATCAATAAAATATATATATATATATATATATATATATATATATATATATACATAAAAAAGAATATAAAGTGGTCCTAGAAGGTTTGGCTCAGTGGGTAGAGCATTGGCCTGTGGACAGAAGGGTCCTGGGTTCGATTCTGGTCAAGGGAATATGCCAAGGTTGCAGGCTCAATCCCCAGTAGGATGCGTGCAGGAGGCAGCAATTCAATGATTCTCTCTCATCTTGATGTTTCTATCTCTGTCTCTCCCTCTCCCTTCCTCTCCGAAATAAATAAAAAATATATCTATTTAAAAAAATAAGATAAAGTGGCACATTCTATATGTTCCCTCATATATGGAATGTAAAACCACAAACAAACAAACAAGCAAAACCTCCCACATAGAGATGAAATCATGGTGAGTACAAGAGGGGATAAACGTGAAGGAGGAAAGGAGGTAAAGGGGTCAAATACAAGAGGACAGAGGAGGCTAGACTTTGGGAGGTGAGCACACAATGGATTATGCTATGTCGTACTACAAAGTCATAATATGACATTTATTTAATATTATTAACTGCATTACCTCCCACTCTTGTTCATGAAAAGAAGGTATTCTTCTGTTTTTGGTAAACATATTTTTGTTTGTCTACAATTTGTTCAACCAGAATGGGGATAATCACCTGAGACTTGGTAATAGAACATGGGCAGCATGGTGTTAGCCATCAGACGGTTAGTGAGGAGGAGTGCTTAGAAAAATGAATAAAAAAGATTCATAATGTTATCAAACCCAGCTCTGAATCCAGACTCCTGCCAAGCAAGGCAATCTCCAAGTACTGGGCTACAGCTTCAGTAGCTGGGGAGTGAAGAGCACTGGGCAATCCAATGGGTTTCCTGCATTCTAGTTCCCATGTCTGTGGTGATAACATAGATTCTGAAAAATTTCCAAGTGGTCCCCTGCAGCAGACAAGGATATGCTCTTGCTCATCACTTAATTTATATCCAGAATCAGATTGAAGAGATTCAGGACATGAACAGATTATTCTTTTTCAATGGCTCAACAAAATATGAGGAAAATTGGAAAGGTTCCTAGTACAGTTGTAACTGATAAGGAAGGAAACTAGAATAATTCATGATTTGTCATGGACAGGAAAAGTGTGCAAAAAAGAGGAAGCACACAAGGGTAATAATGGCAGTGATGTCTCCTGTGGCAGTTGCCAACTTGAATAGATGCAACTCTCAGCAGGACATTAAAGGTGAAGGATGAAATGTGAGACTTGAGGAAATGTGCTACTCTTTGGAAGAACTACACGAGTATAATAATTTACACAAGAAGGAAAGTATAGAATATGTGTGGAAATAATTAATGTTGGGGAAAATGTTACAAGGTACATAAATTTGGATGAGAGGGAATGTATTAATTTTAGCTCACCAGACAGAGACTCTGTATTTAAATTTTCAGAGTGGGTGATTAGAAAAGGCTCTAAAAGCTTATAGGGATGATTGGCTGACAAATGCGTTGAATCATGGCCCAATAAATATGACATGGAAATGCCCACTGTCTCTTGTTTTAATAAAGAAAAAGCAGTTCAAAATTTTATGGAGGGGAGAATGTTAGAGTGGATTGGTCATAAGAGTCCTATTCCAAACTCTGTGCATGTACACCTGGCATAACTTTCACCAATACATTGCAAAATATATTTAAGATTAGAAATGGCATGAAGACCCACACCAAGACATGTCCTAATTACAATGGCAATTGTTAACGACAGAGAGAGAATTTTTTTTAAATTTCTTTATTGATTAAGGTGTTACATATGTGTCCTTATTCCCCCATTACCCCCCAACCCCCCATTCATCCCCTTACGCCCCCTGTTGTCTGTGTCCATTGATTAGGCTTATATGCATGCATATAAGTCCTTTGGTTAATCTCTCCCCCTTACCCACACCGTCCCCTACCTTCCCTGAGGTTTGATGTTCTGATCGATGTTTCTCTGTCTCTGGATCTGTTTTTGTTCATCAGTTTATGTTGTTCATTATATTCCATAAATGAGTGAGATCATGTGATATTTATCTTTCTCTGCCTGGCTTATTTCACTTAGTATAATGCTCTTCAGCTCCATCCATGTTGTTGCAAATAGTAAGAACTCCTTTTTTACCGCAGGTAGTATTCCATTGTGTATGTACCACAGGTTTTTAATGCACTCATCTGCTGATGGGCACTTAGGCTGTTTCCAAATCTTAGCTATGGTGAATTGTGCTGATATGAACATAGGGGTGCATATATCCTTTCTGATTAGTGTTTCTAGTTTACAAAGAGAGAATCTTAAAGGCTGCAAGAGAGAGACAGAAAGTTATGTACAAGGGATCTCCCATTAGATTATAAAATGATTTCTCAACAGAAATATATCAGGACAGAAAGGAATGGAAGGAAGTTTACAAAGTGACACAAAGCAAGGGACTGAATACAAGAATATTACATTCAGCAAGGCTATCATTCAAAATTGAAGGGGCAATAAGGAGCTTCACAGACAAAAAAAAAAAAAAAAAAAAAAAAAAAGGCTAAGGGAATTTATCACCACCAAGCCAGCAATGCAATAAATGCTAAAGGGAATGGTATAAAAATAAGAAATAAAAAGGGAAGGAGGAACACAAGCACAAAAAATAAAAATGGCTACAAACAACTACCTATCAATAATAACTTTAAACATAAATAGACTAAATTATCCAATCAAAAGATATTGAGTGGCTGAATGGATAAGAAAACATGACCCATACATTTTCTGTCTACAAGAGACCCACCTTAGAACAAGGGACTCACACAGACTGAACGTGAAAGGATGGGAAAATATCTTCCAGGCAAATGGAAATGAAAAAAAAAAAAAAAAAAAAACAGCTGGGGTAGCAGTACTTATATATCACAAAATATACCTCAAAGTAAATGCCATAACAAGTGATAAAGAAGGCCGCTTCATAATACTAAAGGGATCGGTACTACAAGAGGATATAACCCTGATAAACATACATGCACCCAATACAGGAGCACCCAAATACATTTAAAAAAAACCTCCTCGAAGATATCAAGGAAGAGATTGACAACAATACAATCATAGTGGGGACTCTAATACCCCATTGACGTCACTGGATAAATCATCTAAACAAAAAAAATCAGTAAAGGAACAGCAATCCTAAATGACTCACTAGATCACATGGACTTAATTGACATCTGCAGAACATTTCATCCCAAAGCCAGTAAATATACATTCTTCTCAAGTGCACATGGGACATATTCAAAGATAGACCACATATTGGGTCACAGGCAAAGTCTCTTCACATTCAAGAAGATTGAAATTATATCAAGCATCTTCTCAGACCACAATGGCATAATATTAGAAATAAACTACAATAAAAACAATTAAAAAAATCAAACACTTGGAAGCTGAATAGCATACTATTAAACAATGATTGGGTTACCAAAGAGATCAAAGAAGAAATTAAAAACATCCTGGAAACAAATGATAATGAAAACACAACAATCCAAAATCTATGGGACACAGTGAAAGCAGTCCTGAGAGGGAAGTTTATAGCTCTACAGGCCTACCTTTAAAACAAGAAAAAAATGATAATAAATCATCTAACTCTACAACTTAAAGAATTAGAACAACAAGAAAAGCCCAGAGTGAGCAGAAGGGAGATAATAAAGATCAGAGCAGAAATACGTGGCATAGAGACACAAAAAACAATAGAAAAGATCAATGAAACCAAGAGCTCTTTCTTTGAAAGTATACACTAAATGGATGAACCTCCAGCCAGGCTCATCAAGAAGCAAAGAGAGAGGACCCAAACAAACAAAATCAGAAATGAAAGAGGTGAAATAACAACAGACCCCACGGAAATACAAAGTATCCTATATAATAAAGAGCTAATATGCAAATGGTCATCATGCGGTCATGCAATCACGCCATCTCACTGGGGCCGGAGGACTTGAGGCCAGGCCGGGGGACCTAAGGCCATTCCCCCTGCCCCAGTGCTGAGGCTAGGGGACTAGAGGCCAGGTCGGGGACTAGAGGCTGCGCCGGGGGACCTGAGGCCATACCCCCCACCCAGCGGGGCTTGATGGGGCACCTTAGGCTGTGCCTCCAGCCCAGTGCCGGGCCAGGGGACCTGAGGCGGCAACTCCAGCCAATGTGGGGTTTGATGGGGGTGGGGTCAGTGGGTCTCGGTCTCGAGTGATTTCAAGGCACACACGGGTGGGTTGGGACTTGACACTGGGGCATGTGGCATGCCCCAAATACAGACAGGAGGAAGATTTGAGATTTCCATATACATTTTACTAATTTTCTTTCATCTCTGATACTTCTATTATAGAGAAAGGTCAAATAGCAATATTAAAATATTTCCTTTACTTAATTCCCTTTTAATGAGCATGAATTTCATGCACAAGGCCACTAGTTGTAAAAAAAAATACTACGAACAACTCTATTCCAACAAACTGGAAAACCTGGAGGAAATGGACATATTCCTAGAAAAATACAACCTTCCAAAACTCAATCAGGAAGAATCCAAAAATCTCAATAGGTTGATAACTATGGAGGAAATCGAAGCACTCATCAAAAAGCTTCCAGCAAACAAAAGCCCAGGTCCAGGCGGCTTCACAGGGGAGTTTTACCAAACATTCAAAGAAGAACTAAAACCTATCCTCCTCAGACTATTCCAAAATATTAAAGAGGAAGCAAAACTTCCAAGCTCATTCTATGAAGCCAACATTACCCTAATACCAAAACCAGATAAAGACACCACAAAGAAAGAGAATTATAGGCCAATATCCCTCATGAACATAGATGCTAAAATCCTCTACAAAACTGTAACAAATCAGATCCAGCATTACATCAGAAAAATGTATACATCATGACCAAGTAGGATTTATCCTAGGGATGCAAGGATGGTACAATATCCACAAATCAATAAACATAATACATCACACAGACAAATTGAGAGATAAAAGTCACAGCGTCATATCAATTGATGCAGAAAAAGCGCTTGACAAAATCTAACAGTCTTTCTTGATAAAAACCCTCAGCAAAGTGGGAATAGAGGGATCATATATCAACATAATAAAAGCCTTCCTTATACAACAAACCTCAGCCAACAGCATACTCAATGGGCAAAAACTGAAACCATTTCCCCTAAGAACACGAACAAGACAGGGATGCGCACTGTCACCACTCCTGTTCCACATAGTACCAGAAGTGCTAGTCATAGCAATTAGACAAGAAGAAATAAACGATATCCAATTTGGAAAAGAATACATAAAACTGTCATTATTCACAGGTGACATGATGCTGTACGTAAAAAAACCCAAAGACTCCATAAAAAATTATTAGACTTAATATAAGAATTTGGCAATGTAGCAGGATACAAAATTAATGCCAAGAAATCTATGGAATTTTTATACACCAATAGTGAACTTACAGAAAGAGAGGTTTAAAAAAAATCCCATTTACCATTGCACCAAAAACATTAAGATAACCTAGGATCAAACTTAAATGAGGAGGTAAAAGACCTGTACTCAGAAAACTACAGGACACTGAAAAAGGCGATAGAGGAACACATAAACAGATGGAAGAACATACCATAGAATCAACATCATTAAAATGTCCATACTACCCAAAGCAATCTATAGATTCAATGCACTCCCCATTAAAATACTAACAGCGTATTTCACAGTCCTAAAACGAACTCTCCAAAAATTCATCTGGGATTTAAAAAAAAAAAAAAGACTCCAAATGGCTGCAGCAATCCTGAGAAAGAAGAACAAATAGGAGGGATCTCAATACCAGATATCAAGCTGTATTACAAACTCACTGCTCTCAAAACTCCCTGGGACTGGCACAAGAAGAGACATATAGATCAATGGAACAGAACAGAGAACCCAGAAATCGACCCAAGCCATTATGTTCAATTAATATTTGACAAAGGAGGCAAGAGCATACAATGGAGTCAAAACAGTCTCTTCAATAAATGGTGTTGGGGAAATTGGACAGATAAATGCAATAAAATGAAACTAGACCACCAACTTACATCATACACAAAAATAAACTCAAAATGGATAAAGGACTTAAATGTAAGATAGGAAACCATAAAAATCTTAGAGGAATCCACAGGCAGCAAAATCTCAGACATATGTCAAAGCAATATCTTCACCGATATAGCTCCTAGGGCAATGGAAACTAAAGAGAAAATAAACAAATGGGACTACATCAAAATAAAAAGCTTTTGCACAGCAAAAGAAACCATCAACAAAACAACAAGAAAGCCCACTGCATGGAAGAACATATTTGCCAATGTTATCACCGATAAGAGTTTAATCTCTAACATTTATAGGGAACTCATACAAATTAACAAAAGGAAGATAAACAACCCAATCAAAAAATGGGCAACAGATCTAAATAGATATTTTTCATAAGAGGACAGAAGGAAGGCCAGGAGACATATGAAAACATGCTCAAAGTCACTAATCATCTGAGAGATGCAAATCAAAACGACAATGAGGTACCATCTCACACCTGTCAGAATGGCTATCATCAACAAATCAACAAATGACAAGTGTTGGCAAGGATGGAGAGAAAAAGGAACCCTCATGCACTGCTGGTGATTATGCAGACTGGTGCAGCCACTGTGGAGAACAGTATGGAGTTTCCTCAAAAAACTAAAAATGGAACTGCCATTTGACCCAGTGATCCCACTTCTAGGACTATATTCCAAGAAACTAGAAACACCAATCAGAAAGAATATATGCACTCCTATGTTCATAGCAGAACAATTTACAATAGCTAAGATTTAGAAACAGCCTAAGTGCCCATCAGCAGATAAGTGGATTAAAAAACCATGGTACAGAGTTTGTGCCATCTTGAATGGGAAAGTGGAGCTTATCGGAAGCCTGAGAATCCACAACTGCGGCACCCACAGAACAGCTGCGAGCCCCAGAACACCGCTCCCCAATTGGCGCAAACACACGGATTCAGAGGAGCTCTACACTCACCACGGAAAGGTCAGATTTCGCCTGGGATAAGGTGAGGTCTCTGGTCCCTGCGGGAGAGAGGAACGCGTGTTTTGCGGGAGCTGGAGGACCAGGGATGTCTGTGCCTAGAAAAATCCATGGCTGTTGGGGCTGGCGTGATCTGTGAATGTGGAAGGGGGTCCTCAGAGCTGCTAACAGAAGGGCTCTCTAAAAAGCAACCCATTTTGATCTGGCGTGCAGGGACACCGTGGGAATTTCAGGGGTGTGCCAGCTGCCCAGACTTACGCGCAGCCCCGGAGTTTGCACACTTGGGCTTTTTCCTCTTCAAATCCTTGCTTCTGATTGCTAAGCCCAGTACATGGGATTGCCCAGTTGGGAACACCCTGGGAGACTGCAGGGGAAGGTGTTTTTCTGGAACCTGGGGATCGGAGTGGGGAGTGACCATCGGAGAGCCAGCTCTGAGGCAGCCCAATCCCACAAACTGGTAGTGAGTGCCACAGGGAAAGAAGGCTCTAACACTGCCTAGAGAGGCCATATATAGACCCAGAAGTCAATCCAGAAACACTGCCACCCAGGGGCTGAATCACAAAAATGACTCTTGTGTAATCAAAAATAAAGGAATACGAGAAATTAAGACATACCGCCTGCTTAAAATCAGGACTGGCTTACAACACTGAAGAGCAGTGGAACGCAGGGAACTGCAATACTGTCTGGACTGAGAAACAGGCGTGCCAAACAGAACAAAAGAGGAAGTGAATGACCTTCACTACTCCACATTTTATTTTTATTTTTATTTTTTTATTTTCATTTTTTTGCATCTTTTCCTCAAGAAACTGATTTTTTTTCCTTTTTTCCTCACTTGATTTTACCTTTTTAATTATTACATTTTTATTTTCAATCCGTATTATTACTACTGCTATTTTATCTTTTTTTTTTAAGTGTCATTTTATTTTCTCTATATTTTACTTTAAGATTAGTGTTCTACATTCTATTTTCCTCTTTCCTTAAGCATCGTTTTACTCTATCTCAACTCTACCTTTATGCCATCACTCTCTTCCTAACCTTCCCCTTTTCGGTGTCCTGTTTATCTTACCCCTTTCCTGCTTTAGATTTTACCTATTCTATCTGTTTACCCCTTGTTAAAATTTCACCCTACTTACATATCTAATCTCCAATCCCCTGCTCCAAGTCCATACGCATCTCTCTCTTTGCTGTCTCAACTATCCAAAAAATTGTTTTTCTCTCTGTCCTTTTGTTGTTGTTCGCTTGAATGTTGATTATATCGAATTTTTATGCTTTTTTGCGAGATTGTTTTGCTTATTCTTGTTTTGTTTATTTTTTTGTTTGTTTTGTGCTTCTGTTTTCCCTTGCCTCACTCAATATTAGTTGGTGTTGTAGTTTGTATTAATCCCCAGGTACTTGTTGCTGGCATTTGCTGGGATTAGTGATTGTTGTATTGGAGTTTTATACCCAATATATATAGTTTGTTCCCCTTTCTCTCTTAGTCTCTTTCTTGTCTCTCTTACTTTTTTTTTCCTTTTCCCAATTTCATTTTGACACTCCTTTATTTTTCTTTTCCTTTCTTTCTTTTTCCTCTTATTCTTTCTCTCCTATCCCCTATTTGCCTTTCTCTAGTGGTCACCTTTATTGGAGGTTATTGATATCGTGAATACATTTCTGTTCAGTGCCTTGTGTGTTGTACCTGGTAGTGCTGTATTTTGTGCCTTTAAATCAACACAGGAGAGAGAGAACTACATAACCAGACACCCAGAGAAGAGAGACTATGGGGAGACAAAGAAACAACACGCATATGAAAAAAAAGCAGGCATCACCAGAAAAGGAAGTAAACGAAATGGAGGCAAGCAACCTTCCAGAAAAAGAATTCAGAGAAATGGTCATAAGGTGGCTGAAAAGAATGGAAGACAAATTTGACAATATGAGCAAGAACCAAGAAAAAATGAAGAACCAAGAAGAAATTAAAAATGACATCGCTGCTGTAAAGAACTCAATAGAAAGCATTAAGAGTAGACTAGAAGAAGCAGAGGACCACATCAGTGAGCTAGAAAAAAAGATGGGAAAAAATACCCAAGTAGAGCAACATCTAGAAAAAAAAATTAAAAGGCAGGAGGAGAGCCTAAGGGAACTTTGGGACAACACAAAACAAAACAACATCCGCATAATAGGGGTCCAGAAGGAGAGGAAGCTGAGCAAGGAATAGAAAACCTGTTTGAAGAAATAATGACAGAAAATTTCCCAGACATAGGGAAGAAAAAACCCACACAAATCCAAGAAGCTCACAGAGTCCCAAGCAAAATGAACACCAAAAGACCGACGCCAAGGCACATTATAATTAAATTGGCAAACACCAACGACAAAGTAAGAATCTTAAAAGTGGCAAGAGAGAGACAGAAAGTTACATACAAAGGAACCCCCATCAGACTAGTGACTGAATTCTGAACAGAAACTCTTCAGGCCAGAAGGGAATGGCATGAAATATACAAAGTCACGCAAAGGAAGGGTCTGAATCCAAGAATACTGTACTCAGCAAGGTTATCAATCAAAATTGAAGGTGAAATCAGGAGCTTCACAGACAAAAAAAGACTAATGGAATTTATAACCACCAAACCAGCAATGCAAGAAATGCTAAAGGGTCTGATGTAAAAAAAAAAAAGAAATAGGAAGCAAAGAAGGAACACAGGGGTAAAGAATAAAAATGGCGACAAATAAGTACCTATCAATAATAACTTTAAATGTAAATGGATTAAATGCCCCAATCAAGAGACATAGGGTAACAGATTGGATAAGAAAACACGACCCATATATCTGCTGTCTACAAGAAACCCACCTCAGAAAAAAAGACGCACACAGGCTGAGGGTGAAGGGATGGAAAATGGTTTTCCAGGCAAATGGAACTGAAAAAAAAAAGCTGGGGTAGCAATACTTATATCTGACAAATTAGATCTCAAAGTGAAGGACATAACAAGAGATAAGGAAGGCCACTTCATAATACTAAAGGGAGCAATCAAACAAGAAGAAATAACTCTGGTATACATATATGCACCCAATACAGGAGCACCCAAATACATAAAAAAAAATCCTAGAGGATATCAAGGGAGAGATTGACAGCAATACAACCATAGTAGGAGACTTTAATACCCCACTATCACCATTGGACAAATCTTCTAAACAAAAAATCAGCAAAGAAACATCAATCCTAAATGACTCACTAGACCAGATGGAATTAATTGACATCTTCAGAACATTTCACCTCAAAGCCACAGAATATACATTCTTCTAAAGTGCACATGGGTCATTTTCAAAGATAGACCATATGTTGGGTCATAGGCAAAGTCTCTTCAAATTCAAGAAGATAGAAATCATATCAAGCATCTTCTCAGACCACAGTGGCATAAAACTGGAAATCAACTACAATAAAAACAACCCAAAGTAATCAAACACATGGAGACTAAACAGCATGCTATTAAACAATGACTGGGTTACCTGAGAGATCAAATAAGAAATAAAATATTATGGCAACAATTACAATGAAAACACTACAATCCAAAATCTATGGGACACAGCGAAAGCAGTCTTGAGAGGGAAGTTCATAGCTCTACAAGCCTACTGCAAAAAACAAGAATCAATGGTAATAAATTACCTAACCCAACAACTCAAAGAGTTAGAAAAAGAACAACAAGAAAAGCCCAGTGTAAGCAGAAGGAAGGAAATAATAAAGAGCAAGGCAGAAATAAACGACATAGAGACCAAAGAAACAATACAAAAGATCAACAAAACCAAGAGCTGGTTCTTTGAAAGGATAAACAAGATTGATGAACCTCTAGCCAGGCTCACCAAGAAGCAAAGAAAGAGGACCCAAATAAACAAAATCAGAAATGAAAGAGGTGAAATAACAACAGTTCCTGCCAAAATACAAAGGATTGTTAAAAAACACTACGAACAACTCTATTGCAACAAACAGGACAACCTGGAGGAAATGGACATATTCCTAGAAAAATATAACCTCCCAAAACTCAATCAGGAAGAATCTAAGCATCTCAATATGCCAGCAACTATGGAAGAAATTGAAGCAGTCATCAAAGAGCTTCTGGCAAACAAAAGCCCGGGGCCAGAAGGCTTCTCAGGAGAGTTTTACCAAACATTCAAGGAAGAACTAAAGCCTATCCTCCTCAGACTATTCCAAAAAATTCAAGAGGAAGGAACACTTCCAAGCTCCTTCTATGAAGCCAGCATCACCCTAATACCAAAACCAGATAAAGACAACACAATGAAGGAGAATTACAGGCCAATATCCCTCATGAATGTAGATGCCAAATCCTCAACAAAATTCTAGCAAATCGAATCCAGCAGTACATCAGAAAGATCATACACCATGACCAAGTAAGGTTTATCCCAGGAATGCAAGGATGGTACAATATCCGCAAATCAATAAACGTGATACATCACATAAACAAATTGATTGAAAAAATCACATTTTCATATCAATGGATGCAGAAAAAGCATATGACAAAATCCAACCTCCTTTCTTGATAAAAACTCTCAGCCAGGTGGGAATAGAAGGATCATACCTCAACATAATAAAAGCTATATATGATAAACCCACAGCTAACATCATACTCAATGGGCAAAAACTAAAACCATTTCCCCTAAGAACAGCAACAAGGCAGGGATGCCCACTCTCACCACTCCTGTTTGACATAGTACTGGAAGTATTAGCCATTGCAATTAGACAAGAAGAAGAAATAAAAGGCATCCAAATTGGAAAAGAAGAAGTAAAGCTGTCCTTATTTGCAGATGACATGATATTGTACATACAAAACCCCAAAGACTCCATCAAAAAACTAACAGACTTAATAAATGAATTCAGCAATGTAGTAGGATACAAAATTAACGCCGAGAAGTCTATGGCATTTCTATACACCAATAGTGAACTTACAGAAAGAGAGACTAAAAAAGAAATCCCATTTACCATCGCACCTAAAAAATTAAGATACCTAGGAATAAACCTAACCCAGGAGGTAAAAGACCTATACGTGGAAAACTACAGGACACTGAAAAAAGAGATAGAGGAAGTCATAAACAGATGGAAGAACATACCATGTTCATGGATTGGTAGAATCAACATCATTAAAATGTCCATACTACCCAAAGCAGTCTATAGATTCAATGCACTCCCCATTAAAATACCAACAGCATATTTCACAGACCTAGAAAGAACTCTCCAAAAATTCATCTAAAATAAAAAAAGACCACAAATAGCCACAGCAATCTTGAGAAAGAAGAATAAAGTAGGAGGGATCTGAATACCAGATTTCAAGCAGTATTACAAAGCCACTGTCCTCAAAACAGCCTGGTACTGGCACAAGAACAGACATATAGATCAATGGAATAGAATAGAGAATCCAGATATCGACCCAAACCACTATGCGCAAGTAATATTTGACAAAGGAGGCATGAACATACAATAGAGTCAAGACAGTCTCTTCAATAAATGGTGTTGGGAAAATTGGACAGATATATGCAAAAAAATGAAACTAGATCACCAACTTACACCATACACAAAAATAAACTCAAAATGGATACAGGACTTAAATATAAGACGGGAAACCATAAACATACTAGAGGAATCCACAGGCAGAAAATCTCACACAAATGCCGAAAGAACTTTTTCACTGATACTGCCCCTAGGGCAACGGAAGCCAAAGAGAAAATAAACAAATGGGACTACATCAAAATAAAAAGGTTTTTCACAGCAAAAGAAACCATCAACAAAACAACAAGAAAGCCCACTGTATGGGAGAATATATTTGCAAATGTTATCACTGATAAAGGTTTAATCTCCAACATCTACAGGCAGCTTATACACCTTAATAAAAGGAAGATAAATGATCCAATAAAAAAATGGGCAACAGACCTAAATAGAATCTTTTCGAAAGAAGACAGAAGGAAGGCCAAGAGACATATGAAAACATGCTCAAAGTTACTAATTTCCGAGAGATGCAAATCAAAACGACAATGCGATACCATCTCACACATGTCAGAATGGCTATCATCAACAAATCAACAAACGACAAGTGTTGGTGAGGATGCGCAGAAAAAGGAACCCTCATGCACTGCTGGTGGGAATGCAGACTGGTGCAGCCACTGTGGAGAACAGTATGGAGTTTCCTGAAAAAACTGAAAATGGAACTCCCATTTGACCCAGTGATCCCACTCCTAGGAATATATCCTAAGAAACTAGAAACACCAATCAGAAAGGATATATGCACCCCTATGTTCATAGCAGCACATTTTACAATAGCTAAGATTTGGAAACAGCCTAGGTGCCCATCAGCAGATGACTGGATCACAAAACTATGGTACATCTACACAATAGAATACTATGCTGCCATAAAAAAGAAGGAAGTATTACCATTTGTAGGCACGTGGATGGAATTAGAGAAAATTATGCTAAGTGAAAAAAGCCAGTCAGTGAAAGAAAAATACCACATGATCTCACTCATTTGGGTATAATGAAAAACATTATAAACTGATGAACAAAAAGATTGATACAGAGGCAGTAAAGCATCAAACAGACTGTCAAATTACAGTGGTAAGGTTAGGGAGAGGTGGGGAGATAAGAGATCAACTGAAGGACTTATATGCATGCATATAAGAGTAACCAACCGATTCAAAACATTGGGAGGTGTGGGCATGTATGGGAGTGGGGTGGGGGGGGCAATGGTAAGATATGTACACATATAATACCTTAATAAAAAAAAAGTTAAATAAACAAATAAATAAATAAATAAAAAACTGTGGTACATCTACACAATGGAATACTACACTGCTGTGAAAAGGAAGGATCTCCTACCACTCGCAACAGCATGGATGGTCCTGGAGAGAAAGATAAATATCACATGATCTCACTCATTTGTGAAATATAATAAACAACATAAACTGATGAACAAAAAATAGATCCAGAGACTTAGAAGCATCGAACAGACCATTCAACCTCAGAGGAAGGCAGGGAGGGTGGGAGGGTGAGGTAAGAGACCAACCAAAGGACTTGTATGTATGCATATAAGCATAACCAATGAACACAGACAATAGGGAGTGAGGGCATGTGCTGGGGGGTGGGAGCAGCCAGGGAGAGGCCAATTGGGGAAATGGAGACATATGTAATACTTTAAACAATAAAAAATTTTATAAAATTAAAAGAAACTCCTGGTAAAGTTCTCTTCTTACACCAGTTTTTTTTCCAACTAAATCTTTTAGAAAGGAATGTTATTTCTTAACAATGAGCTTAAAATCAGTACGTCCAATGCAAAATTTTGGTACTCTTTGAAACTTTATTTATTTATTTATTTATTTATTTTCTCTTGATACACATGAATTTAGCTTTTGGTATTTTTGCCATGAATTGCTAAGGAATTTTAAGATAAAAATACAAAGTCATTAACATCAAGAGACACAAAGGCACTTTTATAATGGGGGAGTAAGGTGTCACTTGCTTATTTTTTAAACTATTACTCTTTCAATTCTAATCTTTGAATAAAATATTTTTTCTACAATATAAAATGACTTTTTAGATCAAAACCAGCACAGTAACATTGTCTATTTTACAATAAATCTGAAAGGAAAATTTGGAAAAGAATATTCTTACACCATATAGCATAACTTGTTTTTTAACTTGAATTTTTTTGGTTAATTTTTTTTTTAATCACCCAAATCAGTGAATAAGAATGCTCAGCATCCAATCCATGAATATAGAATACAATATAATTTATTCTACTTTTTACTTCAAAGTCACAGAGATGACATCCATATAATTATAAAGCCTACTCTACATTTTCAAGTTCTCAATCCAAATATATAGATTAGAACAGGTCACTTTATTGCTGACAATATTCATGGAAGGGTCATATTCCTCATAAAAAGACAAAATAAGTTTGATTGGGAGCCGGCCATTGCCCTACTCACCCATCAACAGAACTATGGAAGTCAAGAGGCAATATTTTTTCCTTTTTAAAATAGAAAAGGAACAAAAGAAGATTGGCTGGCTGTTGAGTGGGCCCCACATTAGAGTGCATAGCTCATCAGGATCGAGGCTGGCATCTGTGAGCAGTTAACTTCCTAAGAGCACTCACTGGGCATTATGTCATCTGCACTACAGCTCTCACCCTGGAAATTATTTGAAAATACTCTATGCTCAAAATATACACTGAGTGGCCAGATTATTATGATCTCTGGATGCATCATAATTGGGCCACTCAGTGTATATACTATATAATAAAAAGCTAATATGCAAATTGTCCCCTCGACCAGCAGGCAGGCCAGCCAACCGCCCATGTCCCCTCCCCCTGGCCAGGCTGGCTGGAGAGTATTATGCATTCAGAGATCATAATAATCTGGCCACTCAGTGTATAGTATCCATTCCTTGTCCTTGAGGATCCAAGTATCTATACTAATAAAAGCCTAAGCGGCCCTTGCATGTGATGTTGCCACAAGATGGCTGCCACAAGATGGCCACCACAAGATGGCCAAGTGCACAGAGGAGGTGGGGTGCAGCAGTCACTTCGTGTGGTGAGGCCTGGGGGTCGAGCATCTCCTCCGCCTCACACAGAGGAGGTGGGTCCTGGCGGAGAAGGCAAGTTGCGGCAGGGGAGGGCAGTTGGGGGCGATCAGGCCAGCAGGGGAGCAGTTAGGTGTCAATCAGGCCAGCAGGGGAGTGGTTAGGGGGTGATCAGGCTGGCAGGCAGAAACAGTTAGGGGCAATCAGGCAGGCAGGCAGGCAGGCAAGCGGTTATGAGCCAGCAGTCCTGGATTGTGAGAGGGATGTCCAACTGCCAGCATAGGCCCGATCCCGCACATCCCCCAAGGGGTCCCAGATTGGAGAGAGTGCAGGCCGGGCTGAGGGACACCCTCCCCCCACCCCTGTGCATGAATTTCGTGCACTGGGCCACTAGTAAATCTAAAATTATAATGGGCTTCTTCAGTCCAAAGGCAGGACTTCTTTGCAGTAGAGTGTCTCCAGTGTTTCACAAAAATAAATAAAAGCAGCAGCTAACGTCTTTTCAGCTTCTTGACCTCTCCGCATTTTGTTGCTTCTTCCTCTGATCTCATTTCCTCTAAGTCCTCTAGCATACCTGGTCTTAAACTCTTTGCTTCTTTATCTTTGTATTTTTTTTGGTCATAGCCAAAGAATGTGCTTAGATATTTCTTCCTGAGATTGTCCTTCATCTTTAATAAAATCTTCCATTTTGGAGTCATAGTTCTCATCTTCCTCCTCTACATATTCTCACTGTCTTTTGTAACCACCAGGGAAGGGAAACCCTTGAGAACATTGGGCAGATCTATAGCCAGCTAAAGAAGGCTACATTCCATTCATCTGTCCATTGGTGGGCTGGGTAATGATATTCTTAGAAGATATTGTTTCAGAGACAAAAGTGCATTTGGGCTTATGGGGGGATCTAAGCTACTAACTCTTCACCCAGGTCCCAAGCTGCTCACTGGTCTTCTAGGGCCTGAACTGCTGACAGTCTGTCTAGCTGAAACTGCCACTTACTGATTGCCCAGAGCCACTGACTAACCGCCTGGGGGGCACTGAGCCACTCATTGGTCGTCAGTTATGTGGATTGTGCACAGGCCACCCAGAGTCACCAGAACTGACCACTGACTTCCTAGAACCACCTGGGCCACTGATAGGTCATCCAGAGCCACCTATACTGCTGACTGTCCTTCCAGGAGGATTTAAGTCACTGGCTGGCCTCTTGGTCCCACTGATTGATCGAATGCTCAGGTCCTGAGCTGGAGCTGCCATTCTGGTGCCTGGGCATGGAACCAGAACTAACCATAGGCCGAAGACTCCCTGCGATGGGCTGCCCAGGAACTGGGCTGGAGCTGCTGCCTGACTGCCTGACACCTGGACTCTTAGCCTTATGTGGGGAGACCACAGGTCCAGGTCTGGAATGGCTAGGATGGAGAGGAGATTTTTTGGCTGTGTGCTCAGTAACAGATTTCTGAGTCCCGTTAGCAGAAGTCTTTGGAACACTTGGTGAAAAGGTGCTCAAGTGGGTCTTTCCAGCCCCATTGTAAACAGGCCTGTCATGGTCCTTCCGAATTGAGGCTTGGGAGCAGTTGCTAGATCCTACTTTGGTCCTCTCTCCTGGCATGGACTTGGATGAAAACAAACCTAAATGTTTCTTATCTGTGCTGGGTCTGGATTTCTTCTCAGCATGAGGAAGGGGAGTACCTTTGGGAGAAGGATGCTTGTCCCTGGAAACTCTGCAAGTTTTTGTGCCCATACTTTCTGTATGAGAAGGCACCATTTTGATCAGAGGTAGTCCTGCATCTGCTTCAGGCTTCTTTTTCATATGTCTTCATTCAAGAAGTTTTCACTCCCTAAGTTCTTGTGCAATCATAGGTCACTTTTCTGTGTGTGTGTGTTTTTTTTCACTACCTTGATTTCCACTTGTTCATACTGTTGGAAGCTAGCTATTGTCTTCCCTATCAGAAAAGTGTAAACAAGGAATGCAGAAGGATCATGAACCTTGAGCTCTGGCAAGGGCCAAAGCTATGCACTGATTGTTTAGTCAAGACAATGGTGGCTCAAGCAATTTCCTGGCCAAATAGTCTCAAAGTAAATTTTTACTAATATTTACTGACCTTTAAGATAGTCTTTCTGTTACCAGAATTGCCTGCCTGACTAAGGGCAATATGTGTATCTAAAATTGAATGAAAGCCTGGCAGGGCCTGGGCACCAGTGCAGTCTTTGCCCTTGCATTGGACTCTCCACCTGGCCCCCCATTATTATTTCTTGTCTTGTCTCATCATTTGACCACGGCCCTTCTCCAGATCCCAAACCCCGAGCGACGTGGGACGTGGACTCTCACATCTGGCACCTCAAATGATGGATGTCTGGAGAAGATTTGCCTGGAGCAGAAAAACAAAGTTTCACCAGCAAGGTGGGGAAAAAGAATTCACCGGATAGGTGGGGAAATTCTCAGCGTGCAAAGCCCACAGCCAGCTGCAGAAGTTGAGATCTGTAAGTAGGGTGGGAATGTCTTTTTTTTTTAGCCAGGCTAATGGGGCAGAATTTGTCAAAAGGGGAGAAGCTTTATTGTAGACTTTTGGTTTGCATGCTTAAGGATAAAGGAATTAAAGTGTCAGAAGGTATTCTCTTACAGTTTTTGCATGTTATTATATAACATAATCTCTGGTTTCCTGAAGAAGGTACATTAGATGTTGAATGTTGGGAAAGAGTTAGTCATAACTTCAAAAAACCTCAACAGCAGGAGAAAGATTTGCCTCCAAATTGTTTCTCCTTGTGGAACATGGTATTGCATTTGCTAGAGCCTTTTAGAGAAACAAAAGAGGATAAACCCCCTCCCCTTGCACCTTCTGCTCCTAAAGAGGAGCAAAAAGAAAAATTGGAGGAATGGCCTTCATGGCCCCCTCCACCTCCATGTCCTAATCCTGAAACATTTAATTCACCATTAATAGAATCACCTATGCAAAGAACAATCCGAGAAGGATTAAAGCACATGACGGTGGAGGATCAACTTGCTTTTCCTATTATACAAGTAGCTGACCTACAGCTCCCGAATCATATAATAAGACATCATGAAAAATTTGACTTTAAAATGATAAAGTCCTTGCATGTAAGCATAGTCCAGAATGGTCCTATAGCTCTTTTACCAGAGAAATTATGACTAATATTTCTGAAGCATTCTTAGCTCCTTATGATTGGTATTCCCTGGCTCACGCAGCTCTGGATGGAGGAGATAATTTACTATGGAAGGGAGAAATTTTGGAGAAATGTCAGGAGCAAGCCCATGCAAACTGTGGGCTGAATGCTCAAATAACTTATGAAATGCTGACAGGACTGGGACAATATAATGGCATACAAAATCAGCTAAATTATGTGCAACAGGCATATGAGCAAATTAGACTTTGTGGAAGAGGATCTTGGTGGGCTTTACCATCAAAAGGGGATCCTGGCCGAAACCGGTTTGGCTCAGTGGATAGAGCGTCAGCCTGCGGACTGAAAGCAGTCCCAGGTTCGATTCCGGTCAAGGGCATGTACCTTGGTTGCGGGCACGTCCCCAGTAGGGGGTGTGCAGGAGGCAGCTGATCGATGTTTCTCTCTCATCAATGTTTCTAACTCTCTATCCCTCTCCCTTCCTCTCTGTAAAAAATCAATAAAATATATTTTAAAAAATCACGACATTAAAAAAAGGGGGGGGGGGAGTGATCCTGAGGGAGCTTTTCGTAAATGTATGCAGGGGCCTACAGAGTCATTTTCTGACTTTGTGGCTTGCCTCACTCAAGCAGTGAGATGCCGGATTCAACATGAAACAGCAGGAGACATGTTAATTCAGCAATTAGCTTATGAAAATGCCAATGCTGATTGTAAAAAATGTCTGACGCCTCTGAGAAAACAATAGTACCATTACAGAAATGATTCGAGCATGTCAGAATGTGGGGTCAGGCACTTTTCAAGCAAACTTACTCACTGCCACTGTAACAGTGGGGAATAAAAGGTGTTATAATTGTGGAAGAACAGGACATTTTAAAAAGAAAGTAAGCAACCAAGAAGGACACAAGGTGGCGATCTAGGGAAAGGCGTGAGCATTCTGCCTCCCAATTCAATCAACACAGATTAAACCTCTCTGTGTCCTAGAAGTCAGAAGGGAAACCATTGGGTTGGTTAATGTAGATAGAAATTTCATAAAAATGGGCAGCCATTAGATCAAGACTGAGGGAATGGCCAACCACAGGGAAACGGCCGCCCAGCCCCGTCATCAATAGGGGAAATTTGCCCTGCAAGGCCCACAGTGGACTCCCTATGAGCCATTCCAGGGAGCCCAGGCCTAGTTCTTAACAGTACTATAGCGGTCACTTTGACCCCCAGTATGGCTCAGCAAGCTGTTCCTACAGGAATCTGGGGACCTGTGCCACCAAGAACTTTAGGATTAATCTTAGGGAGAAGTGGAAAAACTCTGAAAGGACTAACTGTTCTGCCTGGAGTCATAGATTCAGACTATGAGGGAGAAATTAAGGTAATATTAGAATGTAATCATATTATGCAAATTACTTCAGGACAAAGAATTGCTCAGATACTACTTCTACCTTGTATTCAGCAAGGCGAAGCTATAAATAGGAAAAGAGAAACACAAGGATTTGGAAGCTCAGATATCTATTGGATACATGAAATTAGCAAAACCCATCCTATGATTAATTTAAGAATAGAGAGAAAACGATTTAAAGGTTTAGTAGACACTGGAGCGATGTCAGCATTATCAGCAAAGAATTCTGGCCTCTAAGTTGGTCCATGGTAGAAGCTATAAGCTCTATCATGGGGGTCAGAGTTCCTGATAATACACAACACAGTGCTGCAGTGTTAAGGTGGCAAGATGAAGGACAGGCAGGATGGTTTCAGCCTTACATAGTCTCTGGGATTGCAGTCAACTTATGGGGCCAGGATGTTTTAGAAGATTTACAAGCTTTTATTATTACTGGCAAATGACAGCAGTTAATAAATCAGATGGGATATCAGACTGGTCAAAGCTTAGGAAAAAATAATCAGGGAATTAAAGAGCCCATCCAAGCCAAAGGAAACCCAGGAAGACGAGGATTAGGATATCAACCTTTTTTTTAAAAAAAAAAAATATATATTTTATTGATATTTTACAGAGAGGAAGGGAGAGGGATAGAGAGGCAGAAATACTGACGAGAGAGAAACATTGATCAACTGCCTCCGGCACACCTCCCACCGGGGATGTGCCCGCAACCAAGGCACGTGCCCCTGACCGGAATCGAACCTGGGACCCTTCAGTCCGCAGGCCGACGCTCTATCCACTGAGCCAAACCGGTTTCGGCAGGATATCAACCTTTTGAGGAGTGGTCACTGCTCAATCTCCTCACCCTCATGCAGATCCTATACAATGGAAAGATGATAGACCTATATGGGTGGATCAGTGGCCATTAACCAAGGAGAAATTAGGTCATATTCAGGAATTAATACAGGAACAAATAGAGGCTGGCCACATAGAGCCTTCCAATAGTCCTTGGAATACACCCTATATTTACTATACCTAAGGAGGCGGCAGGAAAATGCCAATTGTTACATGATCTTAGATCGGTTAACACTACTATGCATACCATGGAAGCTTTACAGCCTGGACTCCCAGCGCCGTTGCAAATCCCTCTAGATTGGTCTCTTATAGTAGTAGATCTTAAGGATTGTTTCTTCACCATTCCCTTGGCACCTCAAGATAAACAGAGATTTGCATTTTCAGTGCCAGCTATTAATAATATAGAACCCATGAGAAGATATCAATGGAAAGTTTTGCCTCAAGGAATGGCCAATGGCCCTGGGCACCTAGTGTCAAAAATATGTAGCTCAAGCTGTTCAGCCTTTAAGGCACAAATATTCCCGATGTTACATTATTCATTACATGGATGACTTGCTCTTAGCAAGTCCATGGGAAGAGTAGACTTTGGCAATGTAAAAATTGCTCCAGAAAAGGTACAGAAAGAAATGCCTTTCAAATATCTGGGAACCATAATTGAAAACCAATGTATTAGGCCTCAAAAGGTGGAAATAAGATCGCCTTAAAACTTTAAATGACTTCCAAAAATTATTAGGGTACATTAATCATAATGTAAATATCTGTGTTTTCTGATGGTCTTAGGTGACCCTGCTAGCGGTTCTCAACCTGTGGGTCGTGACCCACAGGTTGAGAACTGCTGCTGTAGAGCCTACAACCATCGGAAAACACAGATATTTACATTATGATTCATTAACAGTAGCAAAATTACAGTTAAGAAGTAGCAACGAAAATAATTTTATGGTTGTGGGTCACCACAACATGAGAAACTATATTAAAGGGTCACGGCATTAGGAAGGTTGAGAACCACTGACTAGGGCATCAATCCTCTAAAACTGCGGTTACATATATAGAACTTATGGCTCAGTTGATATCTCAACTTAGAAAGCGCTGCAGGCAGCTTAGAGAAGAACCCCAATGCATTTACCTTCCCCTCACTGGGAAGCGATTAGAAATATTATTTCAAACTGATTTGAATTGGCAAATTGGACTAAGTGGATATTCAGGGGAACTTAGTTGTCACCTATTAAAAGACAAATTACTACAGTTTTTATATTATACCCCCTTATTATACCAAAAAAATACTAGGCAGGAACCTATTCCTGGAGCATTAACTGTTTTTACTGATGGATCATCGAATGGTAAAGCTGCCTATCATACAATGAACTTAGACCGACTCAGACTGATCAGTCATACTTCTGTACAAAGAATTGAATTAGAGGCTATTAAGGCTACATTGCAGGATTTCCAAGAGCTTCTTAATATTATCTCTGGCTCTTCTTATGCTCTGGGCCTAGTGAATAGAATTGAAACTGCTCTGTTAAAATGGCTCAGTGACCAAAGTTTATTTTTTACTATTTAAACAAGTTCAGCAGATTGTACAACAGAGACAATATCCTTTTTATATCACTCACATCAGAGCTCACAGTGTATTACCTGGCCGGCTAACAAAAGGAAATGCACATGCCGATCAATTGGTTGCTTTATTAAAACAGGCCTCAGAATCTCATCAGCTTTTACATCAGCCTGCCAAAATGTTGTCCAAACAATTCTCGATCACTCAACAGCAGGCAAAACAGATTATCAGAGAATGTCCCACTTGCATGTTACATCTGCCTCAAGGGCCTAATACAGGAATTAACCCTTGAGGATTGATAAGGGAACATATCTGACAAATGGATGTAACACATTATACTCCTTTTGGACACCTTGGGGCATTGCATGTCTCTGTATATACCATTTCAAAGGGCCTATGGGCTACTGCATCTACAGGGGAAATGGCAAAACAGGTTATTAATCATTGCCTAGCTGCTTTTGCCATCATGGCAATTCCAAAAATTATTAAAACTGACAATGGACCTGCTTACACAAGCTGTCACTTCCAGCAATTTTGTAAAAAGTGAAAAATTCAGCACATTACAGGAATACCATATAATTCGAAGGGACAGGCAATTATAGAACACCAGCATCATAGGCTAAAATTCCAACTTGAAAAACAGAAAAGGGGGAATATGGAGAAATCGCCTGTAGGTAGACTACACTAAGCCTTAAATACTTTAAATTTTTTCACTTGTGATGCCGATGGCAGGACACCCATGGAAATAAACTGGTGTCAGAATAAGCCAAAGGAAAATGGTCTGGTTAAATGGAAAGATCCCAAGTCTGGTTTATGGAAGGGCCCCAATCCCCTGCTAACATTTGGTCAAGGGTACGCTTGTGTATTTCCAGAAAATTTCTCGAAGCCCATGTGGATTCCCACAAGAAATATTACATGGATCCGAGGGAGGAACTGGCCAGGTTAATGAGGACCTTGCACCTGGAGCCACGCCTTACAGCTGCAGACAATTGACTGCCCCAGCCCAGATAGCAGGAGCCCCAAGCAACCCACTGAAGATAAGGAGTGGGAAGAGGATGAGACAAATAGCCCAGAGGTCACCTGGGGGATGGTGAAGAAGATGGTCCAGAAAGCTGAGTGAATTTGTGAGGAGACCAGAACCCCAAGAACGCCTGAGAATGTCTTTCTTGCCCTGCTAGCAGTCATCAGCTGTGCGGTAATGCTACCGGGGCAAATGGGGAAGTATTTTGGACTTACGTTCCTGACCCTCCATGGGTAAGACCCCTTATGTGGGCTGATCCCCTGCCTAATGTAGTCACCAATAACACCAAACATTTTGGTCACCCAGGAGGACCACGGGTGGGGCAAGGAAGTATATGGGCAAAGTATAATTACATGGGTGTCGCCACCTAGCTTCCCTTTTGTATGACACAGAACCAAACCACAGCTCCTTTGTGTGTAAAATTAAAAAGAGGCTTCTGGCTAACATGGACACCAAAGGAGGGGGAAGCAAAAGCCCAAATACATCTACTATCACTACTTGCTCTGGGGAGAGGTGCAGAAAATGTAACTTTACTAAGACACGCCCCCCCCCACTAAGCCATTATGTAAAAAGTCTTATGAATGGCACCCCACCGAGGAAGAAATTAATTGGCAAGACTGTTATAGTGACCACCCCACCAGCAGCAAACTTAATAACAGTCTTTCCTTTGTGGACTGGAGCCCCTACGGGTTTGCATATAGTAACAATCGCACCCTAAAATGGAAGGGGAACACATCCTATCTATATGTTGAAGCTAATCACTCCATTTCATGGCATGGAGGAGGATTTGTTGGATCTCAATTTCAACATGACAACTGGCCCCTACAAAATACGCAATGGAAATTAGCTGCTGCACTTGCACCTATTAAGTAGTATAGTTTTAACTATAGCTCAGATAATTCCATTGGTACCTTATGGGGAACTCCCAATAAGACAGTATTTGCCACCGCCTGTGTATTTGATCCGTTTGTACTCCTCTCAGGCCCCATCCAGATGCACCTTAATATTACAAGCCAGACTGCACACTATCCCATTGTATTAATTTTACATTCCAAAAGGATTCCCTCATGATTTTAAAACAACCAGCTTTTGCTTAGTTTCCTACTAACCTAACCGAGCCTTGGGAATCTCATCAAACATACTAACTGTTATATGATCTGGTAAAAATCTTAAAAAGACAAAAAAGATTTCCTGGAATGTTAATTGCAGAACTCTTTGCCCTCATAACGTTACTTACTTCTGTGGGCATTGCTGCTTCATCCATGGTACAAACTGTTCAAACTTCTCAGTTTGCACAACCATTTAAGAAAAATGTAACTATGCCCTAACCGGTTTGGCTCAGTGGATAGAGCGTCAGCCTGTGGACTCAAGGGTCCCAGGTTCGATTCCAGTCAAGGGCATGTACCTTGGTTGTGGTCACATCCCCAGTGGGGGGTGTGCAGGAGGCAGCTGATTGATCTTTCTCTCTCATCGATGTTTCCAACTCTCTCCCTCTCCCTTCCTCTCCTTAAAAAATCAATAGAATATATTTAAAAAAAGAAAAAGAAAAATGTAACTAAGACCTATCTATACAAAAAAGAATTGATAGCCAGTTTGAGATAGAATATCAGCATTAAAGTCTACAGTCTTGTGGATGGTTGATAAAATCCACAGCTTAGAGCAAAGAATATCTTTGTAGTGTCATTATAATTTTTCCCCAGATTTGTGTTATACACCCCTCCCCCACCCCTGTTCCCTATTGGGAATCAATAAAAAATCACTTTCTTGGTGCTTGGGGTAAAGGTAACACAACCCTTGATATTTTAGAATTACAACAGCGTATTGTACAACTATCCCAGGCAAACTTACAAACGAATACCTTAGATGCCTGGCAGCAATTTAAAAAAGACATGAAAGAATTTAATCTCTTCCACTGGATCTCCTTACATTTGCCTCTCAGCATAACCACTATTGCTTGTCTCATTTTTATTCTTAGGTTTATTTCTAGTCTGCAGATGTGGAATGAAGAGTCTTAAAAGGACTTGAACCCTTCAGGTGGCATTCACTTTTCAACATTTATTAAGAAAAAGAGAAGGGGGAGATGTTGAAAGCTACCCATTGCCTTCCCTATCAGAAAAGTGTAAACAAGGAACGCAGAAGGCTCGTGAACCTTGAGCTCTGGCAAGGGCCAAAGCTATGCACTGATTGTTTAGTCGAGACAATGGTGGCCCAAGCAATTTCCTGACCAAATAGTCTCAAAGTAAATCTTTACTAATATTTACTGACCTTTAAGATAGTCTGTCTGTTACCAGAATTGCCTGCCTAAGGGCAATATGTATATCTAAAATTGAATAAAAGGCTAGCAGGGCCTGGGTACCAGTGAAGTCCTTGCCCTTGCATTGGACTCTCCGCCTGGCCCCCATTAATTCCAAATTATTATTTCTTGTCTTGTCTCATCATTTGCCCACAGCCCTTCTCCAGATCCCAAACCCAGAACCATACAGGACATGGACTCTCACATCATACTGCTTTTTCTCAGCCAGCCTGAGTAGGTCAGTGAAGTTCATGATGGTGGGGCACTTTAAGGGGGACCTTTAGTTTACTTTCAACTTTGGGAGGAGGTTCTTGCTCTGATGCTGCTTGATTTTATTCTAAGAATGCTTCTTCTTCTTCTATTTCATACTCTTGGTCTGTTCCCTGACTAGTGGCTTTCCATTGCCTGTCTTTTCTTTGACTTTTCCTCAACAGGAATCCCATTTAACCATGGAAATTGTCCTTTGTCCTCTTGGCCATAGCTCTTGCTTTCTTCTCATGTGTTAGCTCAATTCACTTTTTCACTACTTCTTCTTTTCTCCTTTTTTTCGCTAAGGCTTTTTGTCCGAGCTCCTCCACTTTTCTTATGAGAAAAGCTTGTATGCTGCTGATTGGACACCTTAACTTTGGGGTCTTTTTGGGAGGACCCACTGCCAAACTATACCTTTTCGGTATGCTGTTGGTTCCTTGTCCTTTAGAAGCTATCATGAGAATTTCCCTGAAATCCATGTTGACCGAACTGGATAAAATGGGCCAGCTCTCGGAGAGGAATGAAAGCGCATCTTACCCAGTGGCCAGCTGCAGCCAAATGAACTGGCTGGCTGCCTCTTTCCTACCTCTACTCAGCATGACCAATTCCGGCGCTGTCCATGGCAGTCTGCCTGCCCCCTTCCTCAAGCAGCCTATATCCTTACAAGTCCAATGCTGCGCTCCCACCTTTGAAACTTTAAATAAAAGTTTTACATCCACAAGATAAATTAGTAGATTGTTCCACATTCGTTGACATAATCATTCAGTTGAGAATAAGTTACTTTAGTTTAATTGTTAAATCTCATTTCAGCCTGGCTGGTGTGGCTCAGTGGATTGAGTATTCTCTCAGGCACCAAAAGGTTGCTGGTTTGATTCCTGGTCAGGGCACATGCCAGGGCTGTGGGTTCAATCCCCAGAAGGGGACATGCAGGAGGCTGCCGATTGAAGTGATATCTCTATCTCATCAATGTTTCAGTCTCTCTCTCCCTTTCCCTTCCTCTCTCTCTGAAAATCAGTATTACCATATATTTTTTAAAATCAGAAATGGTGATAGACATGTACTCCCAAAATGTCTGAATACTTGCTTATATGGTGAAGAAACAAAAGTTCATATTGATTTTTTTTTACTAACTATCATTAATCTTACTCACTTAATATCTTTTTTATTTATATCAGGGAGGAAGAGAGAGATAACATGCATATAAACACATATCCTTTAAAACAGTACATGAAATATATAATCGAAGAAAATGTACAATGGCAACAAAACATAAGATGCCTAGGAATGATCTTAACAAAAGTGTGCACAATGTATATAAATAAAATTTTTAAATGCTACCCAATAACTGACACTTGAACAACTGGACAGTAACATCATATTCTTGGGTAAAAAAATAAAATAAAGCCATAATGATGTCAATCTCCCAATGTTGATTATAAATTTATTATGATTTGATTAAAATATCAGCAAGATTTTTAAGACCAAAACAAGCTCATTTAAGTTCACATGTTAAAATGAAAAATGTAAAAGAAAATTCTGGCCTGGACAGCATGGCTCAGTGGTTGACCCATGAATAAGGAGGTTACAGTTTGATTCCTGAATAGGTCACATGTCCTGATTGCAGGCTTGATCTCCTTAGTGGGGAGCATGCAGGAGATAGCTGATCGAGGATTCTCTCTCATCACTGATGTTTCTCTGTCTCCCTCTCCTTTCCTCTCTGAAATTAATAAAAATATTTTTTAAATAAAATTCTGAAAAAAATGAATGAATAAAAGCTACCCAAACAAATAGAATAATGTATCTACACTAATAAAAGAGTAAGATGCAAATTGACCATACCTTTGTGACGCCCACCAGCCAATTAGGAGTGAGTATGCAAATTAAGAAAGATGGGTTAATTTGCATACGCTGGCACCGAGCAGCCGGGGCGGGGTGGGACACTTGCATCATTGCCATGGCAATGATGCAGGCATTCTGCACTGCCCCAGCCACTCCGGGCCTCTGGGCAGTATGGGAAGGTGGAAAGGCGGCTCCAGGCCAGAGCAAAAAGGTGGCTCCAGAGCAAAGGCAGTGCTGGCAGCCAGGGTAAGGAAGGCCCATTCTTGCATGAATATTCATGCATCAGGCCTCTAGTTGTGTTATAAAGCTACAGTAATTAAAAAACTTGGATAATGTCCTGTGAATAGATAAACTGATGGAACAGAAAACAAAGTCCAGTAATAGACTCAAATAAATATGGAAATTTGGTAAAATAAAAATATCTCCTTAGGTCAGTGGGAAAATATGCATTATATAATGAAGAGTGTTGGAACAACTGAATGGGGAAAATATTGAACCAAAAATTAACTCACTTTACTCATAACTAATATAAAAACTGAAAGCTACCGAAAACCTAAGGGTACAAAGATATCAAAAGTGAAAGAATGGAAAAAAATATATTAAGCAAACATAAACAAAATAAAAAGTATATGATAACACAGGAGACTTGAAGGCAAAATGCATTACTATAAATAAAGAGCACTTCATATCAATAATTTCATTTTACCAGGAATATCCAAATTCACAAGCACTTCATAACATGAAATCAAAGTACATAGAAGAGAGCTACAAGGGAAACTAGATACATCTATAATCGTAATAAATTTAACACACCTCTCTCATTCAGAGACAGAGCATACCTCTTTCAGAACGAATAGCCTCACACCAAGACTTCAGTAAGCATGTAAAACACTTCAACAACCTGAGCAGCAAACTGCATTCAACAATCAGGTAACCCACTGTACCCAACAACCTTTCCTGCTGAAAAATAATAAAGGTATTATTCCCAAGTTGCACATGCATACAAGTCTTTGGTTGATCTCTCCCCTTCCCCCCACCTTCCCCTGCCTTCCCTCTGAGGTTGGACGGTCTGTTTGATGCTTCTAAGTCTCTGGATTTATTTTTGTTCATCAGTTTATTTTGTTCATTATATTCCACAAATAAGTGACATCATGTAATATTTATCTTTCTCTGACTGGCTTATTTCGCTCAGCATAATGCTCTCCAGGCCCATCCATGCTATTGTGAATGGTAAGAGTTCTTTCTTTTTTACAGCTACATAGTATTCCATTTTGTAAATGTACCATAGTTTTCTAATCCACTCATCTGTTGATGGGCTCTTAGGCTGTTTCCAAATCCTAGCTATTGTAAATTGTGCTGTTGTGAACATAGGGGTACATATAATTTTTCTGATTGCTGTTTCTGATTTCTTGGGATATAGTCCTAGAAGTGGGATTACTGGGTCAAATGGGAGTTTCATATTTAAATTTTTTTGGAAATTCCATACTGTTTTTCACAGTGGCTGCACAGTCTGCATTCCCACCAGCAGTGCACAAGGGTTCCTTTTTCTCCACATCTTTGCCAGCACTTGTCACTTGTTGATGGTAGGAAAGTTCTTAGTTTTAAAAGTTCTGAAATACACTCCTAAATAGCATTTCATTCAGCATGTACAGATGCTCCACTATAGCCACCCCCTTGTCCTGCTGACCTGCACTGAGGTACTACTCCCAAGATGCACACGAGATGGCAGTGGAGGAGCATTTCAATTATTTTTCAAGTGAACCTGCTGGACTATGAAGCAGGTTTCAACTAACTTCAAAGAATTGAAATTATATACAATATGTTTCTTGTTGTCATTGTAGTTAATCCAGAAATCAGGAACTGAAGTACCTAGAAACTCCTTATATTTAAAAGTTGTGAAATCCACTTCTAACCCCCAAAATACATCACAATTCAAGTTAGAAAATAAGTTGAACTAAATGATAATACCACATACCAAAACTTATGAAAAAATGTGCACTCATAAATGCACATATTAGGAATTAAAGTTGAAAATTTACATGTTTTGCATCCATATTAAGAACCTAAAATAGTAAATTATACAGAGATAAAACAGAAGAAAGGAAATGTGTGCATGTAGAGATGTCTGAAGGGAGATATACTTAAAATGATAGCAGTTTTCTTAACTCTTGGGGTAGAATTTTGAATTAACTCTATATTTTTTTGCTTAAGTAAACTGCACACAGAAAGCCATTTTCATTTTAGGAAAAATGTTCTAGAGGAAAACATGGGATAATCCTAGATAATAAAGAGGTAATATGCAAATTGACCATCACACCCTCACACAAGATGGCCATCCTCATGTGGTCATAAGATGGCTGCCCCATGTGGTCACAGTTGGCCACGCCATGTCATCACAAGATGGCCATCTCCATGTGGTCACAAGATGGCCTCACCCATCTGGTCACAAGATGGCCGCCCCCATGTGGTAACAAGATGGCCACGCCCATGTCATCACAAGATGGCCACCACAAGATGGCCAGCAGGGGAGGGCAGTTGTGGGGGACCAGGCCTGCAGGGGAGGGCAGTTGGGGCAAGGGAGCAGTTAGGCATCAATCAGGCTGGCAGGGGAGTGGTTAGGGGGTGATCAGGCTGGCAGGCAGAAGCAGTTAGGGGCAATCAGGCAGGCAGGCAGGCGAGCAGTTGGGAGCCAGCAGTCCTGGATTGTGAGAGGGATGTCCCAGATTGGAGAGGGTGCAGGCTGGGCTGAGGGACATCCCCTCCCCCTCAGTGTACGAATTTCATGTACTGGCCCCCTAGTCCTATATTATAAAAGGCTAATATGAAAATCAACTGAATGGCAGAAAGACTGGTCGCTATGATGCACACTGACCACCAGGGGGCAGATGCTCAATGCAAGAGCTGCCCCCTGTGGTCAGTGTGCTCCCACAGTGGGAGAGCTGCTCAGCCAGTAGCTGGGCTCACCGCTGGCCAGTGCAGCAGTGCTGGCAGGAGCCTCTCCTGCCTCCATAGCAGTGCTAAGGATGTCCAACTGACAGCTTAGGTCCCTCAGTCGGACATCCCCCAAGGGCTCTGGACTGCGAGAGGGAGCACGCTGGGCTGAGGGACCCCCCCCCCACTGCATGAATTTCATGCACTGGGCCTCTAGTTTATAAATAATAAGCTAGACTGTTGTGGTGGCAATACAAGTTTTTCCTTTGCTCACCAAGCCTGGTCTCTTATACTAAAGAGAATAAAAATCCTTCCTAATTTTTTAGCCCAAAATGGCTCCTTTCATAATCTGCACCTCTTTCTCTGCAATCCCAGCACTTCTGAGAAAGAAAAACCCTAAATCTTGGGGTCCCTGGAATCTACCTGAGCCTGGTTCTACGATTTACAAGCGATGTTCTTTTTAACACAGAACAGATTTCTCAGGGTTTTCATTTTGTTATTTGGAAAAAAAAACTTTTTTTTTGGTTAATTCTCAACCTGAGGATATTTTATCCATTGATCTTTTAGAGAGTGGAAGGGACGGAGGGAGCAGGAAAAAGAGAGAAAAATCAATGTGAGGGAGACACATCAATTGGTTGCCTCCTATACTCTTGGGGTATCAAACCTGCAACCCAGGTACATGCCCTTGACTGGGAATCACACCTGCAACTCTTCCCAGTTTGGGATGACTCTCTAACCACTGAGCAACACCAGCCAGGCCAAATTCTCCTGTTTTATAGTGTAGTTCATTCATTGCTGATAGTCCAAGCCTCAGCACCTTGGCTCTTCCTCCAGAGAGACTGTAAGATGGGACCACGCAGCTCAGGTAAGCAGTGCACTCCAGAATTCTGGTGTTCAGCCTGCAGGACATGCTCTTGAAAAGTGGTCCCACAGGAAATGCTCACTAATGTCCACCCCGTCTCTCAAATCAGAAAAAATCCTGCTGGTTGTTCCGTATCTGTGACCTGCTGTTTGCCCTGGTCCCAACACCATTTATTTTATAAGGCACATTTTCACAACTGATCTAAGGAGACATCTTTATCTTACAAAATTTACTGACGGATTTCGGTAACTTACTAAACCTTGTATTCTGTTCAATTAATTCACATGCAAATGAATGTGAAAAACCATGAGGAGCTGAAACCAGTTTGGCTCAGTGGATAGAGTGTCGGACTGCGGACTGAAGGGTCCCGGGTTCGATTCCGGTCAAGGGCATGTACCTTGGTTGCGGGCACATCCCCAGTGGGATGTGTGCAGGAGGCAGCTGATCGATATTTCTCTCTCATCGATGTTTCTGGCTCTCTATTCCTCTCCCTTCCTCTCTGTAAAATATCAATAAAATATACTAAAAAAAGAAAAAAAGAAAAACCATGAGGAAACATTTGGTATATAAAATGCTTTGGGAAATGGTAGAGTGAAGCATAATAGTAATTCCTCCTTTGGAAAACCTGCTATTTGAAATTCTCTGCTATTTTTAGATAGTCCCTTGCTCTGCAAGTGAACTCTGTCATTTTTAGATGGTCTCTTATTCTGTAAAATAACTTTGCTTTTTAGCTTAAATAATCGGAAAGATAAACTTAACTGTCTGACCTTGCAAGCTAGCCATCCAACGTAAGGGGCTGATACACTGATACTGATATGTACTCCCATACCAGGTGTCTGTATAGATATGATATGTACTCAAGGTTACAAGTTGTCTGTATAGATATGACAGGTGTTTGTTAGATATGATATATACTCAAGGTTACAAGCTGTCTGCAAAAATAACGTACACAAAGACCTAGAATGATATAAAAAGAGAATACTCCTTCCTGTGTTTGTTCAGAATTTGACAGAGGTATTCTGCTCTGAACCTGCGCGAAATAAAGATGACTCCTAACTGTTTAACCTCCAAGAGTGATTGTCTGCTGAAAGAGTGTGAATGCAGAGGGAGAGTTCATGCACTCTCCTATCCATCGTGTGGCTCCACAACCTCAGTTTCGGAGTCTGAGTGGGCCCTAACCTGCGTTTCCATGATTTGTCATATGGCATAATGGTGACTCACCCCTGTTCAGAGGTGACCAGGCCCGGGGTTTATAAGACAAATCTAAGCTCCCAAGGGACATGGCCAGACAGGCATATGAATGAATCTATGGATATAGATTACCCATTCCCACTTTCATTTGTCTGTCTGTCTTGGCATAATTATCTGTTCGTTAACTGGTCTATAAATATAAGTGTGAAAGCCTGTGTAAAATCGAAAGCTACTTTGATTTATTCTGTACTTCTGTCGACCCATCTGGCTAAAACATTTGATTTATTTAAGGCTGAGTGCTCTGACAGACTACAAAAATCCTCAAGCAGCTTCTGGGATTTCTTTTTTTTTCCTCAGGGTTTTTTTCCTCTCTGTCAGAGAGGGAATCGGCCTGCTTAGCTAATAAAATTTCTGTCGCCGAAACCGGTTTGGCTCAGTGGATAGAGCGTCGGCCTGCGGACTGAAGGGTCCCGGGTTCAATTCTGGTCAAGGGCATGTACCTTGGTTGTGGGCACATCCCCAGTGGGAGGTGTGCAGGAGGCAGCTGATCGATGTTTCTCTCTCATCAATGTTTCTAGCTCTCTATCCCTCTCCCTTCCTCTCTGTAAAATATAAATAAAATATATTAAAAAAATTTCTGTCTATGTTTTGTAGTAGTGACTTTAATTTGCTCTTTTCTGATTTATGATTTTGTTATGTTGGGTTAAAATTTTAGAATTCTAGGATTGATTTAAAGGTTAAAAATTTGTAAAGGTTGTAGCTCAGAGAAAGTTAAAACAAAGGCCGGCTAAGTTCCAAGGAAAAGCAAGAAAAAAGTCTTTCAAGTTAACCATTTGCAAAGAAGGCATAATTAACTGCTTTGTGGGCTGCCTTTTCAGCCCTTCTAGCAAGCAGAGAATCATGTGGTCCCGAGACCTGCGACCTGCCTGCCTTTCCTGATATATTTACAGTGGGTCTCTATTAGGGAGAGCTTCCGCACTGACTGGGGGAGGAAGAGAGCCGAGAACTTCTCTGGAGTGGGTGTGAGATGGGGTGGTGGTGGTGGGATTCGCTGGGTAGGGTAGTGGGCTCTCAGCCTACTGAGATGGAGGAGCCCTAGGCTAGGGGACAGGGGGATGGTAGGAGAGATCGAAAGTAGTAAAGGAGGAGGAGGATATAAGATCCTCTGGGGGCTTAAAGTAAAGAAGAAAAAAGTCTGGAAGGAAGAGCAGCTGTCACAGAAAGAAGGATGTGTCCTGAGTATTAAAAACCTGGATATACAGGACTTCAGACGACTTGCCTTATTTCCCCTGCTAAGGACAGAGTAAATGGTTAATGCAGAAAGCAGGGGCATCAGCAGGGAGAGCGGGGAGAGATAGGTTTTTGTTGATTTTGCTGGCTGCAGACCGCTCTGCTGGCATGGGGGTTGGTCAGTCCTTGGTAGCCTACCAGGTGTCTTATCTAAGCTGTACTGGGCTCAAGGCTGTAAGCTTTCTATAAAGCACAATAAATCTTTCTGCCCATTTTATTCCCTTTAACCCTTAATTTAACTGAAATACAATTTTATAGCATCTCAAGGGCCCTGAGGTAACACAAAAATCTCTCTCTCTCTCTCTCTCTCTCAAAAAGAAATATTTTGAACTAAATTATAAATGCTAGGTGTTTACTTTTTAGTAATCATTAAAGGATTGAGGTTTCTAAGAATAAGAAAAAAAAGAAAAACATTAGAATAAAAATACTAAATAGAAGGTCTAAGGCATGGTTATGCTTTTCTTAAGGACATAGAAAGAAGGTTTAAAGGCTAATTTAAAAATGCAAAATTTATAAAGATTGTATATACAGTATAAGAAGAAGGAGAAAAGAAATATTAAAATGAAATTAATTAAATAATACAGGCCAGTAAGCCAGATGAAAGAAGGCAGTATGCAGGGTGGGCGGGGGGGGAGTGGTAGATGCCCGAGCCGCCTGCAGCAGCTGGAAGAAGCAGCAGTAGCGAGAAAGTGGGGAATGCCAGACAATAATAACCTGACACCCGAGCTGCTGCCCAATAAATTAAAGGATTTAAGCATTTGGTTTACTAATTAAAAAGTTAAAATTACAAAAAATTAATGAAAGTATAAAAAAAGAAAACATTCCCTTTGAGTTAGAGGGCTTCCAGTGTCTTGAACTCTCCCAGAGAAGCTGAAAGATTTAACCCATTAGATTAAGGGGTGGCCCAAGACACCCAGTTAGGGTGTCTCTGTTCTTAATTACAAAGAAGCCTGTAAGAAAGGTCAAGATCTCTGCCAGGAAAGAGGACAGGTGGGAAGGCAAGGGCCTAATGCCCAAGCCACCATCGGAGCGCTTTTCTATTTGCAAATTTGTCTTTCCCTGCAGGCCTGGCTGTGTTTGGCTCGCCACTAGAAACCAAGCAGTGGTGAGATGCAGGGATAGCAAAGCCCTGTAACTGGTAAACAGGGTTAACAGGAAAGGGTAAAGGGAAGGCACTCTCCATGGACCAGAGAGCCTTCAGGACTTTCAGACCCTCCTAGAAAAGAGGAGTCTGACTGAGGGACTGGCCAAAACCCCACTGGGCTGGGAGGACCTGAGGCTGCATGTAGACCAAAGTTTGCGGGGCAGATGTCCAAGCCCAGTTGTGTAAAGGTTAGCTGCTTGTATACAGCAAAATAACTTTCTCCCGTGCCAGAATGCATTTTAGGGAAATTAGACTGTGTTTGTGACTAGAGAGAAGAACTAGCTGCCATGCACAGCCCTGACAGTGGCTTGCAGGGAACTGAGCAAGGTGACTTTCCTGCTACACTTCCAGGTGCTGATTATAGCCAAGAGCATGAATCACCCTACATGGCATTAGAGCAATGCCCTACATGATAGACTTAGCTGATGCCTTCTTCTCATGAACATGGCTCCAGAGAGTCAAGGACAATTTTATTTTGTTTAGAAAGGTCAAAAATAAACTTTAATAACCTCCCTGAGATGTTTGTATAGCCCTACCATGTGTCATGTTTGGTAGCAGAAGATTTGGCTGACAGAAGCGCCCGCAGTGCCAACATTATACTTCATTATGTTAATACTAGAGTCCCGGTGCATGAAATTTGTGCACTGGGGGGCAGGGGTTGTCCCTCAGCCCAACCTGCACCCTTTCCAATCCGGGACCCCTCGAGAAATGTCCAACTGCCGGTTTAGGCCCAATACTTGGGGGATCGGGCCTAAACCGGCAGTCGGACATCCCTCTCACAATCCGGGAATGCTGGCTCCTAACCGCTCACCTGCCTGCCTGCCTGATTGCCCCTAACCACTCCCCTGCCAGCCCGATCGACACCTAACTGCTTCCCTGCTGGCCCAATTGCCCCCAACTGCCCTCCCCTGCTGACCTGGTCACCCGCAACTGCCCTCCCCTGCAGGCCTGCTCCACCCCCAACTGCCCTCCCCTGCTGGCCATCTTGTGGTGACCATCTTGTGACCACATGGGAGTGGCCATCTTGTGACCACATGGGGGTGGCCATCTTGTGCAAGGGTGTGACGGTCAATTTGCATATTACCTCTTTATTATACAGGATGATGTATTAACCTTTAATTCTCTTGCATATTTAAATGCAGCTGCCACCAATTACTATAGACCTATGTAGATTTACAGGCTTTAGTAGTCTTTGGGAGTAACTGGCAAATGTCCAGTTTTTCACACTGTCATTGTTATAGCCATATGTTAGCTATCCTAGAAAAGGGTTACATAGGGTTAAATCCCAAACAAAATAAAGGGTACCTAGCTGCCAAAAGGGCAGGTGCCCAAATGGGCAAGGAAAACAAGAAAATCTTAAAGCAGGTCAGTATATTTTTCTCCTTATATAATTCCTCTGATATTTGACAATTCTTAATAAATAAATCATGGCAATACATTTCTTTGCATAAATTCAATAAGACCGGTTTCCAACCGTGGTTTTATTAAATGGAGTATCATGTTTTTGTTTGTTTGTTTGTTTGTTTTTGTGTTTTTTTAAAAATATATTTTATTGATTTTTTTACAGAGAGGAAGGGAGAGGGATGGAGAGTTAGAAACATCGATGAGAGAGAAACATCGATCAGCTGCCTCCTGCACACCCCCTACTGGGGATGTGCCCGCAACCAGGGTACATGCCCTTGACCGGAATCGAAACTGGGACCCTTGAGTCCGCAGGCCGACGCTCTATCCACTGAGCCAAACTGGTTAAGGCAAGGAGTATCATGTTTTAAAGAGCCCTGTCTGATCTCTAAAGACTTGAAGCCAATAAGAGTGCCATGGAGAAAGCCTGGTATCCTGCTTGGTAGCCCTGAAAATAGCTGGTGCTAGAGCATCAGGCCCATACCCTTCCATCACTGGTGGTTGGTCAGAGTAGAAGGGGAGCAATAAGGGTGCCTCTGTGTTGCTGTGGGACCCCCACACACTCTAGGCCATGAGGAGTAAGAGGGCTGCTGAGATGGGCCTTAAAACCTAGAGTGTGGGCCCGGGTGGAGTTGCTACAGGTGAAGAATTCACCTAACTCAGCAGATACTGCAGGCAGGCCTGACAGCAGCTGAATGGCTTGGCTTCCCGGCCCTATGGGGCACATTAAGATTCAATCATGAAATTCCAGCAAATGTAGTCAGTTACCATTCTTATTGTGTTTATGCAAACAAACAGGCCAAATTGAATAAACATAAGGGTAATTTTAAGGAGAAAAATTCTATTTCAATAGAGGTTATTAAAACTGAAATGTTTTCTTTCCCTTCCATCGGACCATTTGTTACAGTTTGTCTCTGCCAGGTCACAAGCCCACCTCCTTCTGTGCCCAGGCCTCATTGTCCCTCTGACAGACAGCAAGGATCTCTTGGCTCTGAAAAGAAAACTCCATCCCTCTTCAGCATGGCAGTAAGCAGAGGAACCCCACTGACGTTTATTTTCCCTAAAAGAATTCAGAGCCAGGATCCTTGAGGTAATATATTAGGCAGTAAGGCAGACATGAGCAGAGCAAGGACGATGGGCCAACTGGACCTACCAGATGTAACTAAGTCTTTCCACCCCTATGTATGTGAGACAAGGGGCATAGCCAAAGGGGTTCTCACCCAAAGTCTCGGCCCCTAGAATAGGCCAGTAGCCTACTTGTCCAAAAGACTCAAGTCCGTTGTGTCTGGGGGGCCCACCTGCCTCCAGACAGTAGCAGCTGCTACTATACTTGTCAAGGAAGCAGATGAAGCAGCCCGAAGGCTGCCCTAAAACCAGTGGGGCCTCTACAGATTCTAGTGACTCTTCAGACCCTGACCTACCCACCTCACCAGCTTACATGGAAACCCAATCTAGAAAAGCTGAAATCCATAAACAATCTTTTTTTAAAAAATACATTTTATTGATTTTTTTACAGAAAGGAAGGAAGAGGGATCGAGAGAAACATCAATGAGAGAGAATCATCAATCAGCTGCCTCCTGCACACCCCTTACTGGGGATGTGCCCGCAACCAAGGTACATGCCCTTGACCGGAATCGAACCTGGGACCCTTCAGTCCATGGGCTGACGCTCTATCCACTGAGCAAAACTGGTTAAGGCCATAACCAGTCTTTACTCAAGTCCTTACAGGCTTTACAGTCCACCCAGAAAGCAGTCCAGAAGCACATTCAAGATGCTCTGCCTGTACCAACTTCTGATCCTGTCCATCCTTTCCAACCTGGTAACTCTATTTAGGTAAAGAAATTTGCCACCCAAGGACTGACTCCTACCTGGAAAGGACCACACACCATCATCTTGACCACCCCCACATCAGTCAAGGTCAATGGGATCCCGATGTGGCTTCATCACACCGGGCTTAAGGCAGCCCAGGCAGAATAAAGAATCCAAGACTCTTCATCAGACCCACTAAAGCTGAGACTCTCCTCATTCTGGGCCGTTTTCTTATAAACTGATTTATTAACTTTATTCAACAGAAAATTAATTCTATTCAAGCTCATGATCCTCAGGGGTAGATATGTTCCTCTCCCCAACAATGGCCCACAAGAGTCAATGATTTGACTCAGTACATAAAACCAGTGGGGAATGAAGCATACTAGTAATCCCTCTTTTGGAAAACCTGCTATTTGAAATTCTCTGCTATTTTTAGATAGTCCCTTGCTCTGCAAGTGAACTCTGTCATTTTTAGATGGTCTCTTATTCCATAAAATAACTTTGCTTTTTAGCTTAAATAATCGGAAAGATAAACTTAACTGCCTGACCTTGCAAGCTAGCCATCCAACGTAAGGGGCTGATACACTGATACTGATATGTACTCCCATACCAGGTGTCTATATAGATATGATATGTACTCAAGGTTACAAGTTGTCTGTATAGATATGACAGGTGTTTGTTAGATATGATATATACTCAAGGTTACAAGCTGTCTGCAAAAATAACGTACACAAAGACCTAGAATGATATAAAAAGAGAATACTCCTTCCTGTGTTTGTTCAGAATTTGACAGAGGTATTCTGCTCTGCACCTGCGCAAAATAAAGATGACTCTTAACTAATTGACCCATTAAGGCCTCTTGTGTAGCTCGCTGATATACAATACAAGAGCAGGTGATATTTAGGAAAAGCGCAGCACACTTGGCAGGTTATGTTTATAAGACAACCCCAAAGCAACAGGACATGCACGGGTGGGGGTGGTCAACAGGCTCCTGCTTGGAGCCTTAAGGTCTAAAGCTGAGGCAATTAGTCTAACGTTCCCTCCTGAAACCAGGTATTTCCATGGAAATCTCTTAGGAAGAAATGGGGGGAACTATAGGTTCTTTCTTAACTTACCTAACAGTTTAAAATCAACATGCACAATGCAAAGCTGTGGTCATATTTATTATTCCCACCTTTGGAACAGTATATAAAAGCTTTACATCCAGAAGCTAAACTAGTAGATTGTTCCAAATTTCATTGATAAAATCATCCAGTCCCAAAAATGTTACTTTAGATAACTTGATAAATCTTAGTTCAGGACAGGGTGAAGTAGATGTACTTCCAAAGTTTACATTCTATAAAATATCTGGTTACTTGCTTATGTGGGAGAGAAACAAACTTCCCTCTAAACTCAAGGTTTTCTTCTGGTCTAATAATCAAATAGATATGACACAGATTAGCAACAGAAATAACCATCTGTAAGACATACGTATGGATGGGCCCCTCACATACACGAGCAAGTCAGAGACCCTGCCTGCAGGAGAGGCTGAAACAGAAAGAAAACGTGGGTACATACACAAGGCATTCGGAGCTTGGGGCCTTCAAGTCCTTGCAAAATGACATGAGCAGATGCTTTAGTAGAGAGATGCTATTCCTAATATGTACACTAGGGGGCAGCAGAGATGAGCATTTCCTTGGGCAGGAAAAGGGGCGGGGCCACAGGTTCTGTCTGAGTCCTGCTCCTTGATAAACAGCTTAAGATAAAGATTCCAAAAAGCGGCATCAAGGTGGCAGAATGGTGATCCCTTCATAAGGAATGTAAATTGTCTGTGACACCAGTATTCTTTAGATTGGTAAATGTATGAACAAATTCCTTTCTAGAAATATACTTCCTCATGGTACAATTTTTTAATGTTCCACAGGACATGTTTGCTAACAGTCCCAATGTCTTCAGTTCCTCTATAAGATGAAGCAAAGCATGAATAAATCTATGTTCAGTAACCCCACTCCTCATCAAAACTCTCACTATATTACAACACACAATAAACTAAAACACACACCGTTTCCCACACCAGCTATCCCCTGCTGGTCCTCTGTAGGCAGACACTCTTTCTGCCTCATCTTTCCTCAGGTTTTGTGGAGATGCCTCCAGTCCTATGGAAATGCCCTTAAATGTCTGCTGAGGTACATGGACCGGCCTCAGCGACATGGTGCCACCTGAGGCAGAGAGAAGTGTCACGGGCTCGCTTCCTGGCAGGGCTGAGCTGCCTGCACATTCACTAGACACCAGCACCACAGGCTGATGGCACAAGCGCCATGTAGGTCAGAGAGGAAACTCAGGTGCTCCCTGCAAAGAACATGACCCCCTGGGAGACAGAATTCCACGAGGAACCACTGCAGGCATCTGGATATGGTTGCTTCTCAATGCTCATACATCACTCTCTAAGGACTGTTCTGTACTGTAAATAAGAATCAATGATCTTGACCTTTTAGTTTCCAGAATTCACCATCAAGTTTCCCTCTTTGAAACTGTAACATTTGTCATATTGTGACTTTCTCACATTACCTACAGGGGACACAATTTCATTTACATAAACTTCTGATTTCTAGAACACCATGCGTCCAGACCCTGACCTCATTTTAATGCAAAGAAAGTTGTTCCTACTTGATTGAATCATTAAAAAACCTAAAACTAAGAAAAAGAATTTTTCTACCTCCTCAAAATTATATTTCTTCATGTTTTTTCCAAGCTTAAACTGCCTACATATGTGTGGCAGTTTTTTTTGCATTTAATCATCACTAATTAGAGAGAGAGAGGGATAGGGTGGAGACAAACAGAGAAACATCCATGTGACAGAGAAACATGGATTGGTTGCTGGGATCCCAGCCTCACCCTTTGTTGTGCACAGGAGGACAGTCCAGCCGCGGGCAGCTCTACACAGGTTTCTACGTGGCTAACACACAGCATCATTGTTCTTGTAAAGCTGGGGAGAGGGAAACAAAAAGCAGCTTAGCACAGAAGAAGGAACAGGAGAGAGCCAGGAGGGGCACATTGGCTTTCTAGACAGGAGCTTCGGGGCGCTGTGGCTCCTGGAGAAATAAAACTCTAAGTGACAAAAGTGAGCAGAGAAAGCTGGCCTCACTTGTTGCCTAGCTCTCATCCTGACCACAGCCCCATAGCCAGCCCCCCACTGCCCTCAGTTCATCCCCTGCTCCCCTATCCCCTCAGCTCCTCCCACTGCTCCCTCTCTCCTCAGTTCATCCCCCTGCTCCCCTCTCCCCTCAGCTCTTCCCCCTGCTCCCCTTTTCCCTCAGCTCCTCCCTCTCCCCTCTCCCCTCAGCTCCTCCCCCTGTTCCCCTCTCCCCTCAGCTCCTCTCCTGCACCCCTCTCCCCTCACTTCCTCCCTCTCCCCTCTCCCCTCAGCTCCCTTCTCCCCTCAGGTCCCAGCCATGCTGCTTCCTTCTCTTCCTTCTTCAGGCAGTCTGCACTTTGGGAATGTGAGGGAATTGTACAGTTCTTCTAAGTTGTCAAGTCTGTTGTTAGGAAACTGTTTATGTCACTTACTTCAAACCTAAATTGGTAATTTGTGTTTTCTCTTTTTCTTCCTGATTAGTCTAGTTAGGGTTGGATAACATTTGTTGATCTTCCCCCAATAAATAATATTTGGTTTCAGTACATTTGTATAGTGTTTATTTACTCTTTCACAAGTACTCATATCTTTGTTCAACACTTTCAGCTATATACCCTGGACCTAGTTTGCTCGTTTTTCTAGCTTAAGGTGGCAGTTAGGGCTACTGACTATGCTTTTCTTTGTGTCTAATATAAGCACTTATGACTTGAAGATTTTCTTAATTAGTTATTTAATTTTATTCCACAAATTTTAATGGGTTGTGTTTATGTTCAGTTCCAAATATAGTCTAATTTTCTTTGTGATTTTCTTCTTTGACCCTTTTCTACCAAGGGCCATTTGGATGTTTTTAACATACAAAGTTATGAACTGCTATATTTTGTCACACATTTAATTAACCCTCCCCTAATGCCATGGCAGGGCCAGACCCAATGATTTCTCAGGCCTTATAAAGGCCCACAGGCCAGGACTTCCCCAACCCTGATGTAGAAGATTGTAGTTTTATTCCCAGCAATTTTTGTGACTGAATTCTAAACTAATTATTTTGTATGAAAGAACGTACACTATATATTTCAATTCTTTTCCATTGAGACATTTTTGTGGCCTAGAATGTAGTCTATCTTGGTGAATATTCCCAATACATTTGGGTGGAAAATGCTCTCTACTGTTGTTGGATAGAGGTTTCTATAAATGACAATGAACTTAAATCAAGTAATAAACCATAACTCTCAGGTGCAGATATTCTTGTTGGTTTCCCCCCCTAATTTGTTCTATCAATTACTGAGAGAAGAGTGTTAAAATCTCAAGGTTTTCTGGAATTGTCTATTGCTTCTTTCAATTTTGTCAGTTTTGTGTATTTTGAAGTTATATTATTTAATCATACATATTTAGGAGTATCTTCTTGTTGAAATGATCTTTTCATTATTATGGAATAGCCCTTTTTAACACTGATGATTTTCATTGGTCTAAAATTTCTTTAATGTTAATTAATATAACCACTTTACTTTTCTTATAATATTAATGTAGCCACCGCAGCTTTCTTATAAAAATTTTAGGTAATTTTAAAGAAATCATTTTACTTGCAAACCTTTTGGTCCCTTTATAACTTTACAATTAAAATGTGGGGAGCAGGGGGCAGCTGGTGTGGCTTGGTGATTGAGCGTTGACCTATGACCTAGGAGGTCCCAGGTTTGATTCCCAGTCGGGGCACAAGCCTGGGTTTCGGGCTCGATACCCAGTGTGGGGTGTGCAGGAGGCAGCCAATTGATGATTCTCTCTCATCATTGATGTTTCTATCTCTCTCTCCCTCTCCCTTCCTCTCTGAAATCAATAAAAATATATTTTAAAAAATGAGGTGGGGAGAAGGGGGACAGACATCTGTAAGAATCTCAACAATAAAGATTAAAGAAAGAAAAAGGGGGGACTATTTATGAAGAATTAATCCACTTATATAAATAAATTCAGAACTATCCTTTAAAAAACTAAGATAAAATTAGTTTTTTTGTGTGTGTAGTAAGCATCTCAATGAGTCTTTTAATCCAGTCATACATTGTCTGCCCTTTTTATTTGATGATTTAGTCCACTTCTTATTTCATTTCTTTTGTTTATTTAATATCCTCACCCGAGGATATGTTTACTGATTTTTTTATTTTTTTGCAAGAGAGGGAGAAAGAGAGACACAGAAACATTGATGTGAGAGAGAAACATGAAAATATCAAACTAACAGCCTAGGTATGTGCCCTGACCTGGAATCACACACTCAACCTTTTGGTGTATCAGATGATGCTCCATCCAACTGAGCCAACTGGCCAGGGTTAGCGCATTTATTTTTGATGAAATATTTGCCCATCTTAGGTTTAATTCTACCATCATTTTAGAATTTGTTTTTATTGGCTCACTCATTTAATTTTTTTCTCTCTCAAACTTTTTCCTTTAGGCTTATGGATTATCTTTGAGCTCCATTTTATGTCCTCTGCTGACCTATTAGCAATGGCTTTTTTGGTAGTATTATTGTTTTTATGACTGTTAAGTGTTTCAGTCATTGGTCTAAGATTATTTAACTTACCGAAGTCTAGCTTCATATAATTGTATACCACTTCCACACACTATTGAAAACTTAGAGTACTGACTTTGTTTTCTCTTGCATGATCCTTTTATTTTAAATTTACTCAGCAGATTTGCATTTAAAAGTAATAATTTTTAGTTGCCACATTTTACTATTCTAAAGATTCACAATTTAGTGGGGAGAGAGCCACAGTTTTGATTCCCCCTTTTCTTTATGTCTAAACTCAGAGCACAGGAGTCTTCAATTGCAGGTACACACCCAGGCAGTGGCTCAGCGTGGGAGGCACTGACTGAGGAGCCTGAGAAGAGGCGGGGAGGGAAGCAGGGCAAGGAGACCTGGAAAGCAGGAGCCAGAAGTCCTGCAATGGGTCTTTCATAGGCTCCCAAACCAAAGGGCCAGTTTCCCTGGGAGGAGCTACCTGCTCCCAATACCCAGAGAGCAGGTAAAGGGGACACACCCCCATACAGCCTGCCACACCTGCACTTTGAGGTTCACTGAGAAACAAAGGCAGAGGCCAAGTTTGCTGGTCTGAATAGTCTCAAGGAGCCCCAGTGACCAGATTGGAAGAGGGGCTATTATATTGTAAATCAGCGAGCTAAACAGAGGATGCCTTAGGAAGCCAAATTAAATTGGAGTCCTTATAACACTAGCGGTCTCAGAGGAATTGTTTCCAGAGTCTGAGCAAAATAACATAGAGGAAGCCCTCCCTTTATAAACTCCCAGACTCTGTCTTTCAAATATGGAATGGGGCTTCCGGACTTCACACAGGCTTTGCAAAAAACAAACAAACAAACAAACAAACAAACAAACAACCTATGTGCTGGGATGGGGCAGTGAGACTGTATCTCAAGGCCTGGCCTGGCACCAGTATTGATAACTTCATCTGGGGGCTGTATGGTTTATGGCCTTTCCAAAATGGGAACAGTGCTTAAGTAAACAGGCCTTGCAGGACCAGGTATGTGAACTCATTTCCCCTATTATGCCAGCAAGCGTGTTTACAGAAGCCAAGAATAGCAAAGTTAACTCACAGAACAAAGGACCATTTTAGTAGAAAATTTCAAACAGCAGTTTTTATAACATAGAGTTTACTGGAACAGATAGCCTATGCTTCAGGGCCATCTGCCCACGATTCTAGGAACCAGACTGATAAAAACTCCAGGGTCCCAGATGACCCCATCGGTCTCCATACAAGGATCTCTGACCAACCAAGGCCAGAGTCATATTTTGGGCCACTGGCGGAGGAGTAGCTCTGACACAGGAAACACACCCATCATATTCCCTGAAATTGAAACAGCACCAACCCCTCCTAAAGCCGAGTCAGAAACAGGCCCTTGAGTGATTAAGATTGACAGCTGGCAGACAGGCAACGAGGGCAGATGGGAGACGGACACAAGCAGTGGACCTGTGGATCCTGGGAGCTCCAAGCAGGTGCTAGAAGCCAAAGACAGTGCCTGGCAGTGGCCAGCACCTAGGTCCTCACAGGAAGCCCAGCATCTGCAGGCAGAACAGAAGAGTGAGGTCCTGAACCAGCTCCAAGGGGCAGTAAAACATGGCTGAAGCAAACACTTAACTTCATTTATTTTATTTTATCCCCATTATATTTTGCAACTTTTTCTTCCTCTCTTCTCTTTTTTCCCTCCCATTTTTCTTCTCCTTTCACCTTTTTGGTTTTTCTATTTCCTTTACTTTTCCCCCTTTAAAAATTGAACTTCCTTATTTATCTATCTGTTTTATTGATTTGTTATTATTCTAGCTCTGTTATTTTGTTCATAATTAACTTTTTTCCTTTGGTTGATCTCTTACCCCCCCACCCCATCCCACCCTCTCTTGCCTTCCCCCTGAGGTTTGACAGTCTCTTCAATGCTTCTAAGTCTATGGATCTATTTTTGTTCATCAGTTTATGTTGTTGATTATATTCCACAAATGAGTGAGATCATGTGATATTTATCTTTCTCCAACTGGTTTATTTCACTTAGCATGATGCTCTCCATGTCCATCCATGCTGTTGTGAATGGTAAGAGCTCTTTCTTTTTTATAACAGCACTAGAGGCCCAGCACATGAAATTCGTGTGTGGGTACGGTCCCTAGGCCTGGCCTGTGATCAGGGCCATCTCCCCCGGCTGCCAGCAGCCACTGCCACCCACCCCCAATTCCCCATTCGCCATCGAGGGATCGGAGCCTGCCAGCCAGAGGGAGGGACCGAGAGGTGGTCAGTGAGCCTCATAGCGACTGGTCAAGTGGTCATTCTGGTTGTTCTGCCATTCGGTAGATTTGCGTATTACTTTTATATATATAGATGTGCTCCAATCCTTCCACTTCCAGGGAAAGGGGCAAAGGAGGGTTGCTGAAAGTGATAAGGGAGGCAGCAGGGTGAACTTTCTTTTTTGGGGGGGCACTGGAGAATTTCCTCCTAATAAGGGGCTTCAAAGGACAGCAGCCTACTTCTGCTACCCTCTGTCTCCAGAGACACATTTCTGATTGGCATCCAGCAGGACAGAGCAGTTGCAGGTTCAGGACGGGAGCACCTTTCTGCATGCAGCTCCCTGGAGAGTCTCTTTCAGCCAAGGTAAGCTTTGTTCTAATCATTTATTCTGGAAACAGGGCTGCTGCGTGGTGTGGGGCAGGAGGGCAGAATGGAGATGGGCAGGGCAAGAAGAAGTATGGGATAGAAGACTGGGGGGCAGGGGAGAGAGAGGATGAAACCTGTGTGTGGAGGGAGGAGGAAGGCTGGTGCAGAAGGAGAGTTGGGGTCAGCATAGGAAGGTTTGGAGGTACTGAGGGCATAAGAGGGAGCAGCAGATGCCAGAATAGGGGAAAGGGTCTACGGAATCAGGTGGGGGTCCATGAGGGTGACTATAGACTAAGTCCCTTTCTCAGACCCTGCCATCCCAGGTGCCTAGTGGGAGGACCACTTCTGGCTGTCCAACTGGCCAGTCCCGCTGATGATGTAACCAGGTCCAGACAGCATTCGGACCCAAGCGCGCTTGGCTCACGTGACCAACTACCGCCTGGCCCCTGGCCCCTCCCCCTGATGACGTAAACAGGTCTGGCTGCCCACCGGACACCCACCACCACCACCCAGGGATCACAGGACACTTCCGGGTATTTCCCAGGCCCTGGCACCCCTGACCAACATCCAGCTGGCCACCTGGTCCCTCCCCCTTGTTTTCGAGACACCGCTCCTTGTTCGCCTGAGTACTGAGCCACACTGCCCGGGCGTCTTGGCTCCTCAGGTGGAGGGTGGACTTCCCAAATCACAAGAAGTTGGGGGAAAGGCCTAAAACCATCAGCCCCAGATCACGTTCACCTCATAGGCTACCTCCGTTTGCATCGAGAGAGGCAAGTAGGGGGCCACCAGCCCTCCTTCAAAAAAGCCATGAGGGCCGAAACCGGTTTGGCTCAGTGGATAGAGCGTCGGCCTGTGGACAGAAAGGTCCCGGGTTCGATTCCGGTCAAGGGCATGTACCTTGGTTGCGGGCACATCCCCAGTGGGAGGTGTGCAGGAGGCAGCTGATCAATGTTTCTCTCTCATCGATGTTTCTAGCTCTCTATCCCTCTCCCTTCCTCTCTGTGAAATATCAATAAAATATATTTAAAAAAAAAAAAAAAAAAAAAAAAAAAAAAAGCCATGAGGGTCCATCTGCCTCGTGACTCCGCATTGTCCTCAACATGGGGCATCTCACCCTGGAATGGCCTTTGACCCAGACAAAACTGCAGGCTTGGCAATCCGGGCCAGAGTTGTGTTAAGCCCCAGAAAACCGTTTCCCTTCTGGCAGCCAACTCTGGGCCCATCCAGTGTCACTAACGTGTGTGGCGCCTGAGGGCTAGCTTTCGGCCTCAATTATAGCAAATGCCCTTCCTTGAGGACATGGACCATGTTGGTGCCATCCAGTGTCCGGACCACAGAAAAGTGCGGCTTTGGCGACCCCTAGTGACCCTCCTCCACATTAGGTGGCTCCACCAGCCTATGTACTAGACCACCTCCAGCTGTTGACCGGGCCTCAAGCGCTGGCTCATCTGACCCTTTCGTGTGTTGACCTGGGCAAGTCCACCCCAGAGTTTAAGTCACTGCTTCTAGCTGTCCACGTGGCTGGCCTTCTGATGACGTAACCAGGTACAGGTGGCTACCGGACCCCACGGAGGCCCTGTCTCACGTGACCCACTTCTGGCTAACACCTGGCCCCTCCCCCGATTATATCACCAGGTCCAGCTGGCCCAGGACACCAATGATCCTGACCGATGTGACCATCTCCTGGCAGGCACCTGGCCCTGCCCCATGATGACGTCACCAGGTCCAGCTGGCCACAGACACCCCCACCCCACCCCCCGCCACCACCCAGGAATCACAGGACACTTCCGGGTATTTCCCAGGTCCTGGCACCCCTGACGAACATCCAGCAGAACACCTGGGCCCTCCTGCTTTTTTTCGAGACACCGCCCCTTGTTCGCCCGACCACTGAGCAACACTGCCCGGGCTTCTTGGCTCCTTAGACTGAGGGTGGACTTCCCAAATCGCTGGAAGTTGGGTTAAAGGCCTAACCCCAGGGCCCCAGATCACCTTCACATCATAGTCTGCCTCCAATCCCATGGGGAGGGCGGCATGCAATGGGCCGCCAACCCCCTTCAAAGAAGCCATGAGGTTCCATCTGCCTCGGGACTACATATGGTTCCCACCATGGGGGCATCTCACCTGGAGTGGCCTTCGACTCAGACAACAGTGCCTGCGGCTTTGAATTCCAGGCCAGAATTGTGTTAAGCCCCAGAAAACTGTTAATCTTCTGGCAGCGAACTCCAGGCTCCTCCAGTGTCACTAATGGGTGGCGGGGCCTGAGGGCTAGCTAGCTTTTGGCCACACTCACAACAAACGCCCTTCCTTGAGGACATGGACCTTGTTGGTGCCATCCAGTGTCCGGACCACAAGGAAGTGGGGCTTTGGTGACCCCTTGTGACCCTCTTCCGCATTAGGTGGCCCCACCAGCCTATCAACTAGACCACCTAGGGCTGTTGACCCGGACCAAAGTGAAAGCTCACCTGACCAATTCTGGGTGTTCCCCTGGGCGAGCCAATCTTGGTGGTTATGTCACCATTTCCGGCTGTCCACCTGATCCCACTCATGGAGAGGTAACCAATTCCAGCTGGCCACCGAACCCCAGCACCCTTGACTCATGTGACCAACATCCGGCTGGCACCTGGCCACTCCCCCTGATGACATAACCAGGTACAGCTGGCCACCGGACCCCACAGCTTCTGGCTCATGTGACCACATCCGGGTATGCCCGATGCCCTGGCTCACATGACCAACTTCCGGCTAACACCTGGCCCGTACCCCTGATGACGTCACCAGGTCCAGCTGGGCACCGACAGCCCCCCACACACCACCCAGGGATAACAGCACACTTCCGGGTATTCCTCAGGCCCTGGCAGCCCTCACAAACACCCAGCAGGCCACCTGGGCCCTCCCCCTTGTTTTCTAGATACCGCTCCTTGTTCGTCTGTGTACTGAGCCACACTCCCAGGCTTCTTGGCTCCTCAGGCGAAGGGCAGACTTCCCAAATCACTGGAAGTTGGGTTAAAGGCCTAAAACCCACAGCCCCAGAACACTTTTTTCTCATAGCCTGCCTCCGATCATGTGGGGAGGATGGCAAGCAAGGGGCCACCAGCCCTCCTTCAAAAAAGCCGTGAGGGTCCGTCTGCCTCGGAACTCTGCATCATCCCTGCCATGGGAGCATCTCACCCTGGAGTTGCCTTCGACCCAGACAAAACTGCCTGCAGGTTTTGAAATCCAGGCCAGAATTGTGTTAATCCCCAGAAAACCGTTTCCATTCTGGCAGCCAACTCCAGGACCCTCCAGTGTCACTAATGGGTGGTGGGGCCTGAAGGCTAGCTTTTGACCACACTCACAGCAAACACCCTTCCTTGAAAACATGGACCTTCTTGATGCCATCCAGTGTCCGGACCATAGGGAAGTGGGGCTTTGGCGACCCCTTTTGTCCCTCCTCCGCATTAGGTGGCCCCACCAGCCTATCCACTAGACCACCTAGGGCTATTGACTGGGCCTCAAGCGCTAGCTCACCTGACCACTTCCTGGTGTTCACTTGGGGGAGCCCACCCCGGCCGTTAGCTCACCGTTTCCGGCTATCCACCTGGCCCCCCACCCCTGAAGAGGTAACCAGGTCCAGCTGGCCACCGTACCCCAGTACCCCTGACTCACGTGTCCAACATTGGGCTGGCACCAGGCCCCTCTGTCTGATGACATAACCAGGTACAGCTGGCCACCGGACACCACAGCCCCTGGCTCATGAGAGTACATCCCGGTATGCACGAGGCCTTGGCTCACGTGACCAACTTCTCGCGGGCACCTGAACCCTCCCCCTGATGACGTAACCAGGTCGGGCTTCCCATCTACCCCACCTCCTCTGTCTCACTTGAAAACATCCGGGGTGTGCCCAAAGACCTGCCTCAGGTTACCAACCTCAGGCTAGCACCTGGCCCCTCCCATTGATGAGAAAAAGAGGTAGGGCAGCCGACCTGACCCCAGAGCCGCCCTCACCGCCCAGGGATCAAAGGACACTTCCTGGTATTTCCTAGTCCCTGACACCCCTGACCCACATCCATTTGGCCACCTGGGCCCTCCCCCCTGTTTTCCAGACACCGCTCCTCGTTGGCCTGACCACTGAGCCAAAATTCCCGGCCTTTTTTGCCCCTCAGGTGGAGGGTGGACTTCCCAAATCGCTAGAAATTGGGTTAAAGGCCTAAACATACAGCCCCAGATCACCTTCTCCTCAAAGCCTGCCTCCGATACCTGTGGGAGGGCGTCAAGCATGGGGCTGCCAGCCCTCATTCAAAAAAGCCATCAGAGACCATTTGCCACGGGACATCTGCTACGTCCCCACCATGAGGGAATCTAAACCTGGAGTCAACTTCAACACACAAGACTGCCTGTGTGCTTTGAAATCTAGGCCAGAATTGCGTTAAGCCCCAGAAAACCCTTTCCCTCCCGGCAGCCAACTCTGGGCCAATCCAGTGTCACTAACATGTGGGGGCCCTGAGGGCTAGCTTTCTGCCTCCATTAGAGCAAATGCCCTTCCTTGAGGACATGGACCATGTTGGTGCCATCCAGTGTCCGCACCACAGGGAAGTGGCCTTAAGCGACCCCTTGTGACCTTCCTCAGCAATAGGTGGTCCCACCAGCCCATGAAGTAGACCAACTAGGGCTATTGACTGGGCTCCAAGCTCTAGCTCATCTGACATCTTCCGGGTGTTACCCTGAGCGAGCCCACCACAGTGGTTATGTCACCGTTTGTGGTTGTCCACCTGGCTTCTCCCCCTGATGTAACCAGGTCCAGCTTGCCACCGGAAACCAGAGCCCCTGCCTACGAGTCCTGTCTCCAGATGGCCGCAGTCTCCTCCACCTGATGACATAACAAGTTACAGCTGGCCAACACACCCCACAGCCCCTGGTTCACGTGACCACATCCGGGTGTGCCAGAAGTCCTGGCCCATGTGACCACCTGCTGGCTAACACCTGGCTTCTTCCCATGATGACTTCACCAGGTCCACATGGTCTCAAAGCGACGCCACACGCCTAGGGATCCCGGGACACTTCCGGGTATTTCCCAGGCCCTGACACGCCTGACCAACATCCAGTTGGTCACCTGGGCCCTCCCACTGGTTTTCCAGACACCGCTTCTTGTTCACAGGACCACCGAGCGACACTGCCCGTGCTTCTTTGCCCCTCAGGCGGAGGATGGTCTCCACAAAGAGCTGGAAGTTCGGTTAAAAGCCTAAAACCGACAGCTGAATATCCCCATGTTCTCAAAGGCTGCCTCCGGTCCCATCCATAGGGTGGCAAGCAGGGGGCTTCCAGCCCTCTTTCAAGAAAGCCAGGGGATCCATCTGCCTAGGGATTCCGCATCGTCCTTAACATGGGGGCATCTCGCCCTGCAATGGACTTTGACACAGGCTAAACTGACCGCGGGCTTAGAAATCCAGTAAGAGGTTGCGTTAAGCCCCAGACAACCTTTTCTTTTCTTGCAGCCAACTACAGTCCCCTCCAGTGTCACTAATGGCTGTGTGGCGGGGGCGGCTGAGGGACAGATTTCAGCCTCACTCTTGGCAAACTCCCTTCCTTGAGGACACGGACCTACTTGGTGCCATCCAGGATTCGGACCACAGAGACGTGGGTTTTGGTGACCCCTTGTGACCCTCCTCTGCATTAGGTGGCCCCAACTTACGATCCACTGGAACACCTCCAGCTGTTGACCAGGCCTCACCTGACGCTTTCCTGTGTTGACCTGGGTAAATCCACCCTCCTGGTTACGTCACCGTTTCTGGCTTTCCACCCGTTCGGCCCCCTGATGAGGTAATCAGTTCCAGCTGGAAAACAGGCCCAGGCCCACTTGGTTGACGTGACCAACTTCTCGCAGGCACCTGGCCCCTCCCCCTGATGATGTAAACTGGTGGGGCTTCCCATCGTCCCCACCTCCTCTGTCTCACTTGTAAACATCTGGGTTGTGCCCAAGGCCCTGCCTCAAGTGATCAACCTCAGGCTAGTACCTGGCCCCTCCCCTTGATGTGGGAAAGAGGTTGGGTAGCCGAACCCCCACTTCTGTCCCCAGATCACAGAACACTTCCGGGTTTTTTTTCAGTCCCTGACACCCCTGACTAACATCCAGTTGTATACCTGGGCCCTCCCCCTTGTTTTCCAGACATCAGTCCTTGTTTGCCTGTCCACTGAGCCTCACAGCCCGAGTTCGGCCCCTCAGGCGGAAGATAGTCTCCTCAAATGCTGGAAGTTCTTTTAATTGCCTAAAACCTATAGCTGAATATCCCCATCTTCTCATGGGCGGTCTCTGATCCAGTTGAGAGGGTGGCGAGCAGTAGGTCGCCAGCCCACTTTCAAGAAATGTAGGGGTTTAAGGCAGGGTTTTGGGTTAGTGTTTGGGGAGGGTTAGGGTTAGTGTTAGGGTTAGGGTTAGGGCTATGGTTAGGGTTTGGGCTAAGTTTAGGTTTAGGGTTTGGGTTAGGGTTAGGGTTATGGTATATAAACATATGGAATTCACAATGAATGAGCTTGTATCACTTGGCATAAGTGAAAAGAGTAGTTACTTATGAAAAAAGCAGGAGAAACACTTGGATTTCATAATATTTGAGCGTGAATCACTGTACAAAAGTGAATCAAACACTGAGAATTCACAATGATAGACTTGGGAAATATTTAGGAATGTGCCTCATACACTTGGAATTCATGTTAAAAGAGCTTTAATATTGAAAGGACACAATTTAGTTACTGGGAAATGTATTCAAAGAGCTGAGAAGTGAGTTCAATACCGTTTACATTTATTATTCCGTCAAAATGAGTTGGCGTTTTTGGATGAAAGTTGGTTAAAAATTCTTTTTCATAGACCTGATATAACAGTATTAAAGTATTCAAAATTCTGAGGAATCAAAATGATAGTTATGCTAGTGTTCAAAATAGTAATAATTTTCGTTTCAAGAGCTGGTATATATGTAATAACGCTGTATAAACCCTTGGAATTCACAATGAAAGAGCTTGAAACACTGGACAAAAATGAAAAGAGCTGGAATATATGAAAAAAGCTGTATAAACACTTGACTTCACAATGAATGAGCCTGAATCACTGGACAAAAGTCAATCCAACACTGCAAATTCACAATGATAGATTAGGGAAATATTTAGGAATGTACTTCAATCAGTAGGTTTACCTGTTCATAGAGCCGTAATATCTGATGGACACTGTTTAATCACTTGGAAATCATGTTCTAAGAGTAGAGAACTGAGTTTGATTCTGGTTACATTTATAATTCAGTCTCAATGATTTGGCGTTTCTGAAAGAAGGTTGGTTAAACATTTGAACATTCATTTTCATGGGGCTCAGATACCTTAAAAAGTTATTTTCATACAGCAGATATAACAGTTTAGGGTTAGGGTTAGTTTTAGGGCTAGTGTTAGGGTTAGGTTTTGGTTTAGGGCTAGGGTTAGGGCTAGGGTTAGTGTTAGGTTAGGGCTAGGGCTGGTTTAAGGTAAGGGATAAGACTAAAGCTAGTGCTTGGGTTTGCTTTACCGTTAGGGTTACGGTGAGGGCTAGTTATAGGGCTAGGCATAGGGCTCAGGTTAGGGCTTAGGTTAGGGTTAGGGCTAGGGTTCGGGCTATGGCAGCCGTGGGCAAACTATGGCCGGCAGGCAGGATCCGGCCCATTCGGCTGTTCTATCCGGCCCGCGGAGCCGAAAGAGCGGAGGGTTCTCTTGCTCTCCCCTCCGCTCCTTCACCAGCAGCAGTGTTAACATGGCAACGTCGGGAAACAGGGCCGCAGCTCCTTCTTCTGAGTGGGCGGATTTGTATCCGCCCATTCAGTAGAAGGAACAACCTCTCAATCTTCCAGAGGCTCCTTGTAATGCTCGCGGACGGGTCCCCCGACATCACCCTGGGAATGCGTAGACACGCCCCTGGAGAGCACAGTATCAGAGCATTAGCTAAAAAGGAGACCAACAACATTGTTCCCACTGAAGTTGATGTTTTAAAGACCAAAAACCTTTCAACCCAGTCTACATTGCCATCTACATCTACGTCCCGGGCATAATTTGGAAGTTGCACTAAAGAAAATGTTTAATTTACTGTTTACACATTTTGTTCTTTTCTATTTGTTTTAGTTTTAAATTATTTTATTATATTTAGGTTTAATTTGAAAGGCTTTTGTACCTTTCCTTTGTTAGGCAATTTTATTTTGCCTTTGCCATCTTCAATATAAGGTATGTTATTGTGCTATGATTTCTCCATTTTTTTAAGTTTCAAATTATAATAATTAGTGTTTACATTCTTCTTGTTAAAATGTTTGAAATGAATGTTGTGGGGCGACCCGCAAGAGACGACCACCAGAAACTGAGATCAAAATTTATGAGCCTTTATTAAGCTGGCCAGAGACTACAGTTGCAGCACTTCACCGCGGTAAAGGCCAAACTGCAGTGCAGTCCACAGGTGTTACAGCAAATTTATACTCGGGAACCACAAGAGGGAGTTAGGACAGTTACAATGACAACCCAAAGGTTACAAAAGCTATTTCAGCCGTTTCCAAGAAACTCAGGGCACAGGTGCAACGCCTGGGCACGCTTGGCCGGAGCATGAACCACCACCTCCCTCCAAATTCCAACCGACCCATTGTTCCGTGACCTACAGCACCTCCCTCTGTCTTAAGGAATCCTGCCTCCTGGCAACGGAGCGGCTGTGCAATGTTTGTGGCCCAGAACAATGAATAAAACTATTGAAATAAAAAAAAAGACCATACCCTTTTATGTAATGATGTTTACTTTCAATTTATATTAGTTCCCACAAACACTCCATCCATGCTTTTGTTCCGGCCCTCCGGTCCAGTTTTAGAACCAATTGTGGTCCTCGAGTCAAAAAGTTTGCCCACCCTTGGGCTAGGGTTAGGGTTAGTGCTAGGGTTAGGGTTAGGGTTAAGGTTAGGGCTAGGAGAGAAACCAAGATGGCGGCATAGGTAAGCACCTAAACTGCTGCCTCACACAATAATTTCAAAACTACAACTCAAAGACAGAACGGACATCATCGAGAACCACAGGAAGGCTGGCTGAGTGGAAATTCTACAACTAGAAGGAAAGAGGAAAGCTCACGGAGAATCAGAGGAGCAGCAAAGGAGGGCTGAGATACAGAGACGTGCGCAGAGAGGAAGGGCGACTGAGTGCCTGGCTGACTTTCTCTGGCGGGAGGGGGAAGGAAGCCCCCGACTGCGCTGAACCCCAGTTCTGACTGCACTGAAACCCAGTTCCGGGCGAAACCCCGTGGACCCAGGCTCATACAGTGGGAGTCTGGACTGTCAGGTAGAAAGAAAGGCACACGGAGACTCGGAGACCCGGGGTAGCCGCGATGGGTCTGGAGGCACCCACGCGCACACAAGTGCTCACAGAGAAAGCTGAATGCGGAGGTTGCCACAGGCATTCCCTAGCGGAAGGGAGTTGGAAGCTCCTGACTGCACTGAACCCTAGTTCCGACTGCACTGAACCCCAGTTCCAGGCGAGCCCCTGGGGACCCACGCTCTTACAGGGGGAATCTGGACTGTCAGGAGGAAACTCAGGGGAGTCGCGGAAGGTAGAGGTCTGGATGTGCGCGCGCAAGGGCAGGGCTGACGGGAAGCCAACACTATCTGCTCCGCCCTGAGACTCCGCCCCATCCAAGCTGAGCCCAGGGGCTTTTGCGATTTTGCAAGTCTAATCCTATAAGGCTGTCTCCAGCACCGAACTTCTCCCAGCGTAGACACAGCTGATCCTCACAGCCAACTAGCCTGGAGGTCAATTCCTCCCAGTGATACCAACAACAATCAAGACTTAACTACAACAAGGCTGTACACACAGTCCACAAAGGGGTGCACCAAGAGTGTCCACCTCAGGTAACTGGGAGGCCAACCCACTGGGCAATATAGGAAACCTAGCACACAAAGCTACCCTACCAACTCAGGGAATCAATGAAAATGCCGAGGCAAAGAAACAGATCACAAACGAAAGAAATGGAGGAAAACAAACGACTGGATATAGAATTCAAAACCACAGTTATAAGGCTTTTCAAGAATATCCTAGAAAAGGCTGATAAATTTAGCGAGACCCTCGAGGATATGAAAAAGGACCAACTAGAAATTAAACATACACTGACTGAAATAAAAAATATTATACAGAGACCCAACAGCAGACTAGAGGAATGCAAGAATCAAGTCAAAGATTTGAAAAACAAAGAAGCAAAAAACACTCAACCGGAAAAGCAAAAAGAAAAAGAATCCAAAAAGTTGAAGATAGTGTAAGAAGCCTCTGGGACAACTTCAAGCGTACCAACATCAGAATTATGGTGGTGCCAGAAGAAGATAGAGAGCAAGATACTGAAAACCTATTTGAAGAAATAATGACTGAAAACTTCCCCTACCTGGTGAAAGAAATGGACTTACAAGTCCAGGAAGCGCACAGAACTCCAAACAAGAGGAATCCAAAGAGGATCACACCAAGACCATAATTAAAATGCCAAGGGCAAAAGGCAAAGAGAGAATATTAAAAGCAGCAAGAGAAAAACAGTTAATTACCTACAAGGGAGCACCCATACGATTGTCAGCTGATTTCTCAACAGAAACTATGCAGGCCAGACGGGAGTGGCAAGAAATATTCAAGGTGATGAACAGCAAGAACCTACAACCAAGATTACTCTACCCAGCAAAGTTATCATTCAGAATGGAAGGTCAGATAAAGAGCTTCACAGATAAGAAAAAGCTAAAGGAGTTCATCACCACCAAACCAGTATTATATGAAATGCTGAAAGGTGTTCTTTAAGAAGAGGAAGAAGAAAAAAGTGAAGATAAAAATTATGAACAGCAAAAACACATCTATCAACAAGTGAATCTAAAAATCAAATGAATTAAAAATCTGAGGAACAAAATAAACTGGTGAATATAATAGAATTAGGGGCATAGAAAGGGAGTGGACTGATAATTCTCAGGGGGGAAGGGTATGGGCGGTGCAGGAAGAGACTGGACCAAAATTGTACACTTATGGATGAGGACAGTGGGGGGCAGGTAAGGGCAGAGGGTGGGGTGGGAACCGGGTTGAGGGGAGCTATAGGGGGGAAAAGGAGAAACAATTGTAATAATCTGAACAATAAATATTTATTAAATTAAAAAAATAAAAAAGGAAATAAAAGGTTAGGGCTAGGTTTAGGATTATGGTTAGGGTTAGGGTTAGGGCTAGGTTTAGGGTTAGGTTTAGGGTTAGGGCTGGGTCTAGGGCTAGGGTTTGCGATAGGGATAGGGTTAGGGTTAGGGCTAGGGCTAGGGCTAGGGCTAGGTGCCCGGTTAGGGCTAAAGTTAGGGTTAGGGGGTAGGGCTAGGACTAGGGTTAAGGTTAGTGCTAGGGTTATGGTTTGGGCTCTAGTTAGGGTTAGGGTTTGGCTTAGGGTTAGGGCTAGGGCTAGGGATAATATAGGGCTAGGATTAGTGTCAGGGTTAGAGTTAAACCTAGGGCTAGTGTTAGGGTTAGGATTAGGGCTAGAGTTAGGGTTAGGTTTAAGTTTAGGGTTAGGTTTAGGGCTCGGGTTAAGATTAGGTTTAGGGTTATGGTTAGGGTTAGGGCTAGAGTTAGGGTTAGGAATAGGACTAGGGCTAGAGCTAGGCGTAAGGCTAGGGTTAGGGTTAGGGCTGGGGTTAGGGTTGGGGTTAAGGTTAGGCCTAGGATTAGTGTTAGTGTTAGGGTTAGGGTTAGGGCTACTGCTAGGGCTAAGGCTAGGGTTATGGTTTGCGTTAGGGTTAGGGCTAGGGCTAGGGTTAAGGTTAGGATTAGGGCTAGGACTAGGTTTAGGGTTAAGGATAGGGCTAAATCTAGGGTTAGGGTTTGCGTTAGGGTTAGTGTTAGGGTTAGGGCTAGGGATAGGGCTAGGGCTAGTGCTCTGGTTAGGGCTAGGGTTAGGGTTAGTGCTAGGGTTAAGGTTAGAGCTATGGTTAGGGTTAGAGCTATGGTTAGGGTTAGGGTTAGGGCTAGGTTTAGGGTTAGGGTTAGGATTTGGGTTAGGATTAGGTTTAGGGTTAGGGCTAGGTTTAGAGTTAGGTTTGGGTAAGGGCTAGGGTTAGGGTTAGGGTTAAAGGTAGGGTTAGCTTTAGGGTTAGGGCTAGGGCTAGGTTTAGGGCTAGGGATCGAGCTAGTGCTAGGGCTAAGGCTAGGGCGAGGGCTAGGGTAAGGGTTAGGGTTTGGGTTAAAATTAGGTTTAGAGTGAGGGGAAGGCTAGGGTTATTATTGGACTAGGGTTAGGGTTAGGGTAAGTGTTTGGGTTAGGGTTAGGGTTAGTGTTAGGGTTAGGTCTGAAACACTGGACATTTAAACATTCATTTTCATAGTGCTCAGATACCCTAACCCTTACACTAACCCTAACCCTAACCCTAACCCTAGCCCTAATCCAAGCCGTAGCCTTAGCTGTAACCCTAGACGTACCCATTAGCTTAAAACTAACCCTAACGCAAAGCCCAGCCCTAGACCTAGCCTTTACCCTAACCCTAACCCTAACCCAGGGCCTAGCCTTAAGCCTAACCTAACCCTAACCCTAAACCTAGCCCTTACCCTAACCCTAGCCATATCCCTAAACCTAACCATAGCATTAATCCTAATACTAGCCCTAACCCTAACTCTAACCGTAACCCTAACCCTATTCCTAGCCCTATGCCTAGCCCTAACCCTAACCCTAACCTTATCGCAAACCCTAGCCCTAGAACTAGCCCCTACACTAACCCTAACCCTAACCTTGGCCCTAGCCCTAACCCTAACCCAAACCCTAACCCTAAACCTATGCCTAACCCTAACCCTAACTCTAACCCTAACCCTAACCGGAACACTAACCCTAGACTCTTATATCTGCTGTATGAAAATAACTTTTTAAGGTATCTGAGCACTATGAAAATGAATGTTTAAATGTTTAACCAACCTTCTTTCAAAAACACCAACTCACGGAGACTGAATTATAAATGTAACCAGAGTTTAACTCAGGTCACTACTCTTTGAACACGACTGCCAGGTGATTAAACAGTGTCCATCAGATATTATGGCTCTATGAACAGGTAAACCTAGTGTTTCAAGTACATTCCTAAATATTTCCCTAATCTATCATTGTGAATTCTCAGTGTTGGATTGAGTTTTGTCCAGTGTTTCAGGCTCATTCATTGTGAATTCCAAGTGTTTATACAGCTTTTTTTTCCATATATACCAGCTCTTTAAACGTAAACTATTACTACATTGAACACTAGCCTATCATTTTGATTCCTAAGAGTTTTGAATACTTTCATACTGTTATATCAGGACTATGAAAATGAATTTTTAAGTGTTTAACCAACTTTCTTCCAAAAACGCCAACTCATTTTGACGGAATAATAAATGTAAACAGTATTGCACTCACTTCTCAGCTCTTTGAACACTATTTCCCAGTGACTAAATTGTGTCCTTCAGATATTAAAGCTCTTTTAACATGTATTCCTAGTGTATGAGGCACAATCCTAAATATTTCCCTAGTCTATCATTGTGAATTCTCAGTGTTTGATTCACTTTTGTACAGTGATTCAAGCTCGTTCATTGTGAATTATACACCACAACCCTAATTTTAACCCTAGACCTAAACCTAACCCTAACCCTAACCCAAACACTTACCCTAACCCTAACCCTAGTCTAGGAAATACCCGGAAGTGTCCTGTGATCCCTGAGCAGTGAGGGCGGCTGTGGGGGTCGGTTCCGCTGCCCTACCTCTTTCCCTCATCAAGGGGACGGGCCAGGTGCTAGCCTTAGGTTGGTAACGTGAGGCAGGGCCTTGGGCACACCCCGATGTTTTCAAGTGAGACAGAGGAGGTGGGGTCGATGGGAAGCCCGACCTGGTTACGTCATCAGGGGGAGGGGCCAGGTGCCCGCTAGAAGTTGGTCACGTGAACCAAGGGCGCCGGGGCCCATTTGCCAGCTGGACCTGGTTACCTCATCAGGGGGCCGGCCCGGTGAAAAGCCAGAAACGGTGACGTAACCGGGAGGGTAGATTTGCCCAGGTCAACACAGGCAATTGTCAGGTGAGGCCTGGTCAACAGACGGAGGTGTTCCAGTGGATCGGGAGTTGGGGCCACCTAATGCGGAGGAGGGTCACAAGGGGTCACCAATACCCCACTTCCCTGTGGTCCGAATCCTGGATGGCACCAAGTAGGTCCGTGTCCTCAAGGAAGGGCATTTGCCATGAGTGAGGCTGAAATCTGTCCCCCAGCCGCCCCCCCACACAGTCATTAGTGACACTGGAGGGGACTGTATTTGGCTGCCAGAAGGGAAAAGGTTGTGTGGGGCTTAACACAACCCCTTACTTGATTTCTAAGCCCGCAGTCAGTTTTGCCTGGGTCAAAGTCCATTGCAGGGCGAGATGCCCCCATGTTGGGGACGATGCGGAGTCCCGAGGCAGATGGATCCCCTGGCTTTCTTGAAAGAGGGCTGGCAGCCCTCTGCTTGCCACCCTATGGATGGGACCGAAGGCAGCCTTTGAGAACATGGGGATCTTCAGCTGTCGGTGTTAGGCTTTTAACCGAACTTCCAGCTCTTTGTGGAGACCATCCTCCGACTGAGGAGCAAAGAAGCACGGGCAGTGTCGCTCGGTGGTCGTGTGAAAAAGGAGCGGTGTCTGGAAAACCAGGGGGAGGGCCCAGGTGACCAACTGGATGTTGGTCAGGAGTGTCAGGGCCTGGGAAATACCCGGAAGTGTCCCGGGACCTTGGGCGTGTGGGGTCGGTCTGAGGACATGTGGACCTGGTGAAGTCATCATGGGAAGAAGCCAGGTGTTAGCCAGCAGGTGGTCACGTGAGCCAGGACTTCTGGCATACCCGGATGTGGTCACGTGAGCCAGGAGCTGTGGGGTGTCGTGGCCAGCAGTAACTTGTTATGTCATCAGGTGGAGGAGACTGCCGCCATCTGGAGACAGGCCTCGTAGGCAGGGGCTCTGTTTTCCAGTGGCCAGCTGGACTTGGTTACATCATCACGGGGAGGGACAGGTGGACAACCACAAACGGTGACATAACCACTGGGGTGGGCTCGCCCAGGGGAACACCCGGAAGTGGTCAGATGAGCTAGAGCTTGGAGCCCAGTCAATAGCCCTAGGTGGTCTAGTGCATGGGCTGGTGGGACCACCTATTGTCGAGCACGGTCACAAGGGGTCGCCAAAGGCCACTTCCCTGTGGTGCGGACACTGGATGGCACCAACATGGTCCATGTCCTCAAGGAAGGGCATTTGCTCTAATTGAGGCTGAAAACTAGCCCTCAGGCCCCCCACACGTTAGTGACACTGGATGGAGCCAGAGTTGGCTGCCGGGAGGGAAACGGTTTTCTGGGGCTTAACGCAATTCTGGCCTAGATTTCGAAGCACACAGGCAGTCTTGAGTGTTGAAGTCGACTCCAGGTTGAGATTCCCTCATGGTGGGGACGTAGCGGATGTCCCGTGGCAAATGGTCCCTGATGGCTTTTTTGAATGAGGGCTGGCAGCCCCATGCTTGACGCTTTCCCACAGGTATCGGAGGCAAGCTATCAGGAGAAGGTGATCTGGGGCTGTATATTTAGGCCTTTAACCCAACTTCTAGCGATTTGGGAAGTCCACCCTCCGCCTGAGTGGCAAAAAAGGCCAGGAATTGTGGCTCAGTGGTCGGGCCAACGAGGAGCGATGTCTGGAAAACAGGGGGGAGGGCCCGGGTGGCCAACTGGATGTGGGTCAGGGGTGTCAGGGACTAGAAAATACCCGGAAGTGTCCTGTGATCCCTGGGCGGTGAAGGCGCTGTGGGGGTCCGTTCGGCTGCCCTACATCTTTCTGTCATTAAGGGGACGGGCCAGGTGCTAGCCTTAGGTTGGTCACTTGAGGCAGGGACTTGGGCACACCCCGGATGTTTTCAAGTGAGACAGAGGAGGTGGGGACGATGGGAAGCCCGACCTGGTTACGTCATCAGGGGGAGGGGCCAGGTGCCCGCTAGAAGTTGGTCACGTAAACCAAGGGCGCCGGGGCCCGTTTGCCATCTGGTCCAGGTTACGTCATCAGGGGGCCGGCCCGGTGAAAAGCCAGAAACGGTGATGTAAACGGGAGGGTAGATTTGCCCAGGTCAACACAGGGAAGCGTCAGGTGAGGCCTGGTCAACAGCTGGAGGTATTCCAGCGGATTGAAAGTAGGGGCCACCTAATGCGGAGGAGGGTCACAAGGGGTCACCAAAACCCCACTTCTCTGTGGTCTGAATCCTGGATGGCACCAAGTAGGTCCGTGTCCTCAAGGAAGGGCGTTTGCAATGAGTGAGGCTGAAATCTGTCCCTCAGCCGCCCCCCCACACAGCCATTAGTGACACTGGAGGGGACTGTAGTTTGCTGCAAGAAGGGAAAAGTTTGTCTGGGGCTTACTGCAACCCCTTACTGGATTTCTAAGCCCACGGTCAATTTTGCCTGGGTCAAAGTCCATTGCAGGGCAAAAGCCCCCATGTTGGGGACGATGCAGAGTCCGAGGCAGATGGATCCCCTGGCTTTCTTGAAAGAGGGCTGACAGCCACCTGCTTGCCACTCTATGGATGGGACCGGAGTCAGCCTTTGGGAACATGGGGATCTTCAGCTGTCGGTTTTAGGCTTTTAACCGAACTTCCAGCTCTTTGTGGAGACCATCCTCCGCCTGAGGGGCAAAGAAGCATGGGCAGTGTCGCTCGGTGGTCCTGTGAACAAGGAGCGGTGTCTGGAAAACCAGGCGGAGGGCCCAGGTGACCAAGTGGATGTTGGTCAGGCGTGTCAGGGCCTGCGAAATACCCGGAAGTGTCCCGGGATCCCTAGGCGTGTGGGGTCACTTTGAGACCATGTGGACCTGGTGAAGTCATCATGGGAAGAAGCCAGATGTTAGCCAACAGGTGGTCTCGTGAGCCAGGACTTCTGGCATACCCGGATGTGGTCACGTGAGCCAGGGGCTGTGGCGTGTGGTGGCCAGCTGTAACTTGTTATGTCATCAGGTGGAGAAGACTGCTGCCATCTGGAGACAGGCCTCACAGGCAGGGTCTCTGGTTTCTGGTGGCCAGCTGGACATGGTTACATCAGGGGGATGGGCCAGGTGGACAACCACAAATGGTGACATAACCACTGGGGTGGGCTCGCCCAGGGGAACACCCGGAAGGTGTCAGATGAGCTAGAGCTTGGAGCCCAGTCAATAGTCCTAGTTGGTCTACTGCATGGGCTGGTGGGACCACCTATTGCCGAGGAGGGTCGCAAGGGGTCGCCAAAGGCCACTTCCCTGTGGTGCGGACACTGGATGACACCAACATGGTCCATGTCCTCAAGGAAGGGCATTTGCTCTAATGGAGGCCGAAAGCTAGCCCTCAGGGCCCCCACACGTTAGTGACACTGGATTGGCCCAGAGTTGGCTGCCGGGAGGGAAACGGTTTTCTGGGGCTTAACGCAATTCTGGCCTAGATTTCAAAGCACACAGGCAGTCTTGTCTGTTGAAGTCGACTCCAGGTTTAGATTCCCTCATGGTGGGGACGTAGGGGATGTATCGTGGCAAATGGTCCCTGATGGCTTTTTTGAATGAGGGCTGGCAGCCCCATGCTTGCCGCACTCCTACAGGTATCAGAGACAGGCTATGAGGAGAAGGTGATCTGGGGCTGTATGTTTAGGCCTTTAACCCTACTTCTAGCGATTTGGGAAGTACACCCTCCGCCTGAGGGGCAAAAAAGTCCGGGAATTGTCGCTCAGTGGTCGGGCCAAGGACGATCGGTGTCTGCAAAACAGGGGGGAGGGCCCTGTTGGTCAAATGGATGTGGGTCAGGGGTGTCAGGGACTAGGAAATACCCGGAAGTGTCCTGTGATCCCTGGGCGGTGAGGGCGGCTGTGGGGTTCGGGTCCGCTGCCCTACCTCTTTCCATCATCAAAGGGAGGAGCCAGGTGATAGCTGAGGTTGGTCACGTGAGGCAGGGCCTTGGGCACACCCTGGTGTTTTCAAGTGAGACAGAGGAGTTGGGGTCGATGGGAAGCGCGAACTGGTTACGTCATCAGGGGGAGGGGCCAGGTGCCCGTTAGAAGTTGGTCACGTGAACCAAGGGAGCGGGGGGGGGGGGGGGGGGGGGGGGGACCCGTTTGCCAGCTGGACCTGGTTACCCATCAGGGGGCCAGTCCGGTGGAAAGCCAGAAACGGTGACATAACCGGGAGGATAGATTTGCCCAGGTCAACACAGGGAAGCGTCAGCTGAGGCCTGGTCAACACCTGGAGGTGTTCCAGTGAATCGGAAGTTGGGGGACCTAATGCGGAGGAGAGTCACAAGGGTTCACCAAAACCCCACTTCCCTGGTGTCCGAATCCTGGATGGCACCAAGTAGGTCCGTGTCCTCAAGGAAGGGCATTTGCAATGAGTGAGGCTGAAATCTGTCCCTCAGCTGCCCCCCCACACAGCCATTAGTGACACTGGAGGGGACTGTAGTTTGCTGCAAGAAGGGAAAAGGTTGTCTGGGGCTTAATGCAACCCCTTACTAGATTTCTAAGCCCACGGTCAGTTTTGCCTGGGTCAAAGTCCATTGCAGGGCAAAAGCCCCCATGTTGGGGACGATGCAGAGTCCGAGGCAGATGGATCCCCTGGCTTTCTTGAAAGAGGGCTGACAGCCACCTGCTTGCCACTCTATGGATGGGACCGGAGTCAGCCTTTGAGAACATGGGGATCTTCAGCTGTCGGTTTTAGGCTTTTAACCGAACTTCCAGCTCTTTGTGGAGACCATCCTCCGCCTGAGGGGCAAAGAAGCATGGGCAGTGTCGCTCGGTGGTCCAGTGAACAAGGAGCGGTGTCTGGAAAACCAGGAGGATGGCCCAGGTGACAAACTGGATGTTGGTCAGGAGTGTCAGGGCCTGGGAAATACCCGGAAGTGTCCCGGGATCCCTGCGCGTGTGTGGTCGGTTTTAGACCATGTGGACCTGGTGAAGTCATCATGGGAAGAAGCCAGGTGTTTGCCAGCAGTTGGTCAGGTGAGCCAGGAATTCTGGCATACTCGGATGTGGTCACGTGAGCAATGGGCTGTGGGGTTTGGGGCCAGCAGTAACTTGTTATGTCATCAGGTGGAGGAGACTGCCGCCATCTGGAGACAGGCCTCACAGGCAGGGGCTCTGGTTTCTGGTGGCCAGCTGGACATGGTTACATCAGGGGGAGGGGCCAGGTGGACAACCACAAACGGTGACATAACCACTGGGGTGGGCTCGCCCAGGGGAACACCCGGAAGGTGTCAGATGAGCTAGAGCTTGCAACCCAGTCAATAGCCCTAGTTGGTCTACTTCATGGGCTGGTGGGACCACCTATTGCCGAGGAGGGTCACAAGGGGTCGCCAAAGCCACTACCCTGTGGTGCGGACACTGGATGGCACCAACTTGGTCCTTGTCCTCAAGGAAGCACATTTGCTCTAATTGAGGCCGAAAGCTAGCCCTCAGGCCCCCCACATGTTAGTGACAGTGGATGGGCCCAGTGTTGCCTGCCGGGAGGGAAAAGGTTTTCTGAAGCTTAATGCAATTCTGGCCTAGATTTCAAAGCACATAGGCAGTCTTGTGTGTTGAAGTCGACTCCAGGTTGAGATCCCCTCATGGTGAGGACGTAGCGGATGTCCCGTCGCAAATGGTCCCTGATGGCTTTTTTGAATGAGGGCTGGCAGCCCCATGCTTGCATCTCTCCACCATGGATCGGAGGCAGGCTATGTGGATAATGTGATTTGGGGCTGTATGTTTAGGCCTTTAACCCAAGTTCTAGTGATTTGGGAAGTCCACCGTCCGCCCGAGGGTCAAAAAAGGCCGGGAATTGTGGCTCAGTGGTCGGGCCAACGAGTAGCGGTGTCTGGAAAACAAGGGATAGGGCCCAGGTGTCCAACTGGATGTGGGACAGGGGTTTCAGGGACTGGGAAATACCCGGAAGTGTCCTGTGATCCCTGGGCGGTGATGGCGGCTGTAGGGGTCGGGTCTGCTGCCCTAACTCTTTCCCTCATCAAGGGAAGGGTCCAGGTGGTAGCCTGAGGTTGGACACGTGAGGCAGGGCCTTGGGCACACCCGGGATGTTTTCAATTGAGACAGAGGAGTTGGAGTCGATGGGAAGCCCGACCTGGTTACGTCATTCGGGGGAGGTGCCTGGTGGACAACCACAAACGGTGACATAACAACTGGGGTGGGTTCGCCCAGGTGAACACCCGGAAGTTGTCAGATTAGCTAGAGCTTGGAGCCCAGTCAATAGCCCTAGGTGGTCTAGTGCATAGGGTGGTGGGACCACCTATTACGGAGGAGGGTCACAAGGGGTCGCCAAAGGCCACTTCCCTGTGGTGCTGACACTGGATGGCACCAACATGGTCCATGTCCTCAAGGAAAGGCATTTGCTCTAATTGAGGCCGAAAGCTTGCCCTCAGCCCCCCCACAAGTTCGTGACACTGGATGGGCCCATTGTGGGCTGCCAGAAGGGAACCGGTTTTCTAGGGCTTTACACAATTGTGGCCTAGATTTCAAAGGCCACAGGCAGTTAGTTCTGTGTCAAAGTTGACTCCAGGTTGAGATTTCCTCATGGTGGGGACGATGCAGAGTCCTGTGTCAGATGGACCCTATGTCTTTTTTGAATGAGGCCTGGCAGCACCTTGCTTGCCGCCTTCCACAGGGTGTCGGAGGCAGGCTATGAGGAGAAGGTGATCTGGGGCTGTATGTTTAGTCCTTTAACCCAACTTCCAGCCATTTGGGAAGTCCATCGTCCGCCTGAGGGGCAAAGAAGCCCGGGCATTGTGGCTCAGTGATCGGGCAAAGAAGGAGCGGTGTGTGGAAAACAAGGGGGAGGGCCCAGGTGGCCAACTGGATGTTGGTCACAGGTGTCAGGGTCTGGGAAATACCCGGTAGTGTCCTGTGATCCGGGGATGGGGGTGGGTGTTCGGGTCAGCTTCCAGACCTCTTTACATCATCAAGGGTAGGGTCCAGGTGTCAGGCTGAAGCTGGTCACGTGAGGCATGCCTTGGACACACCCTGTAAGTTGTCAAGTGAGACAGAGGAGGTGCGGTCGCTGGGAAGCCGGACCTGCTTATGTCATCAGTGGGAGGGGCCAGGTGCCCGTGAGACTGGTGACGTGAACCAAGGGCGCTGGGGTCCATTAGCCAGCTGGACCTGGTTACCTCATCAGAGGGCCGGCCCGGTGGAAAGTCAGAAACGGTTATGTAAACGGCGGGGTGGATTTGCCCAGGTCAACATACAGAAGTGTCAGGTGAGCGAACGCTTGTGGCCAGGTGAACAGCTGGAGGTGTTCCAGTGGATAGGAAGTTGGGGCCACCTAATGAGGAGGAGAATTACAAAAGGTTACCAAAACCCCACTTTCCTGTTGTTCAGATACTGGATGGCACCAAGTAGGTCCATGTCCTCAAGGAAGGGCTTTTGCCATGAGGGAGGCTGAAATCTGTCCCTCAGCACCCCAAGCCCGCATTAGTGACACTGGAGGGAACTCTAGTTGGCTGCAAGAAGGGAAAAGGTTGTCTGGGGCTTAAAGAAAATCCAACCTGCCCTGACGGGTTTGGCTCAGTGGATAGAACGTCGGCCTGCGGACTGAAGGGTCCCGGGTTTGATTCCAGTCAAGGGCATGTACCTTGGTTGCAATCACATCCCCAGTAGGGGGTGTGTAGGAGGCAGCTGATCAATGTTTCTCTCTCATTGATGTTTCTAACTCTCTATCTCTCTCCCTTCCTCTCTGTAAAAAATCAATAAAATATTTTAAAAAAAAAAGAAAAAAAAGAAAATCCAACCTGGATTTCTAAGCCAGCCGTTAGTTTTGTCTGGGTTGAAGGCCATTGCAGGGCGAGATGCCCCCATGTTGGGGACGATGCGAAGTCCCGAGGCTGATGGACCCCCTGGCTTTCTTGAAAAAGGGCTGGCGGCCCCCTGCTTGCCACCCTATGGACGGGATTAGAGGCAGCTTTTTAGAAGATGGGGATCTTCAGCTGTAGGTTTTAGGCTTTTAACCGAACTTCCAGCTCTTTGGGGAGACCACCCTCCGCCTGAGGGGCAAAGAAGCACGGGCAGTGTCCCTCGCTGGTTATGCGAACAAGGAGTGGTGTCTGGAAAACAAGGGGGAGGGCCCAGGTGGCCAACTGGATGTTGGTCAGGGGTGTCAGGGTCTGGGAAATACCCAGAACTGTCCAGTGATCCCTGTGGTGTGGGGTCGGTCGGAGCTCATGTGGACCTGGTTCAGTCATCATGGGAAGAAGCCAAGTGTTAGGCAGCAGGTAGTCATGTGAGACTTGGGCTGTGGGTTCTGGTGGCCAGCTGTAACTTGTTATGTAATCAGGTGGACGGGACTAGTGCCATCTGGATGTAGGGCATGTCTGCCATGGGCTCTGGTTTCCGATGACTAGCTGGACCTGGTTACATCATCAGGGGAGGGGCCAGATGGACAACCACAAACGTTGACATAACCACTGGAGTGGGCTCGCCCAGGTAACACCCAGACGTGGTTAGGTTAGCTAGAGCTTGGGGTACAGTCAACAGCTCTACGTGGACTAGTGGATAGGCTGGTGGGGCCACCTATTGCGGAGGAAGGTCAGAAGGGTTCGCCAAAGCCCCACTTCCCTGTGGTCCGGACACTCGATGGCACCAACAAGGTCCATGTCCTCAAGGAAGGGCATTTGCTATAATTGTTGCCGAAAGCTCCCCCTCAGTCCCCCCACCCTTTAGTGACACTGGATGGGCCCAAAGTTGGCTTCCAGAAGGGAAACAGTTTTCTGGGGCTTAACACAATTCTGGCCTAGATTTCAAAGCCCACAGGCAGTTTTGTCTGGGTTGAAGGCGACTCCACGTTGAGATTCCGTCTTGGTGGGGACGATGCGGAGTCCAGTGGCAGATGGACCCTCGTGGCTTTTTTGAACGAGGCCTGGTGGCCCCTTCCTTGCCACGCTCCACACGGGATCGGAAGCAGGCTATGAGGAGAAGGTGATCTGGGGCTGTGGGTTTAGGCCTTTAACCCAACTTCCATCGATTTGGGAATTCCACAGTCAGCATAGGCAGCCATGAACCCAGGCCACTGTGACTCAGTGCTCGGGTGAACAAGGTGCAGTGTCTCAAAAACAAGGAGGAGTGTCCAGGTGGCCTGCTGGATGTTGGTCGGGGATGCCGGGCCTGGGAAATACCTGGGAGTGTCCTATGATCTCTGAGCTGTGGGGTGGGATGGTGGCCTGCAGGACCTGGTGACTTTATTCTGGGGCAGAGTCAGGTTCCAGCCGGAATTTGGTCAAGTTAGCCAGCAGCAGTGTTGTCCTGTGGCCAGCTGGACATGGTTACGTCATCAGGGGCAAGGTCCCGGTGGACAATCGGAAGCGGAGACATAACTGCCGGGGTTTGCTCACCCACGTGTACCCATGCATGTCGTCAGGTGAGCCAGCGCTTTTGGCCCGGTCAACAGCTGGAGGTGGCATAGTGGATAGGCTGGTGTGGCCACCTAATGTGGAGAAGGGTAACAAGAGGTTGCCCAATCCCCACTACCTTGTGGTCCGGACCCTTGATGGCACCAAGAAGGTCCATGTACTTAAGGAAGGGCATTTGCCGCGTGTGAGGACAAAAGCTAGCCCTGAGGCCTCACCACCCATTAGTTACACTGGAGGAGCCTGGAGTTGGGTGCCAGAAGGGAAATGGTTTTCTGTGTCTTAACTCAACTCTGGCCAGAATTTCAAAGCCCACAGGCAGTTTTTTTCTGGGTTGAAGGCCACTCCAGGATGAGATTTACCATGGTAGGGATGATCAGGAGTCCTGAGGCGGATGGACCCCCATGGCTGTCTAGAAGGTTGGCTGGCGGTAAACCGCCTTCCCCACTGGGTCGGAGGCTGCCAGTGAGGAGAAGGTGATTTGGGGCTGTGGGTGTTAGGCCTTTAATCTAACTTTCAGTGATTAGAGAAGTCCACCCTCCACGTGAGGAACGAAGAAGCCCAGCCATTGTGGCTCAGTGCTCAGACGAACAATGTGCAGTGTCTCAAAAACAAGTGGGAGGTTACAGTTGGCCAGCCGGACATTGGTCAGGTGTGCCAAGGCCTTGGGCATACCCGGAAGAGGTTGGGTGGCCAGGGCATTGGGGGGCGGTGGCGTCAGGTTCCCTGCTGGACGTGGTTATGTCATCAGGGGAGGGGCCTGGTGCCAGCCTGTTTTTGGTCACGTGAGTCAGGGGCGCTGGGGTATGGTGGCCAGCTGGACCTGGTTACCTTTTCAGGGGTAAGGCCAGGTGGACAGCTGCAAATGGTGACATAATCGCCAGTGTGGGCTCGCCCAGGTGAACACCCAGAAGTGGTCAGTTGAGCTAGAGCTTGGGGCCCGTCAACAGCTCTAGGTGGTCTAGTGGATAGGCTGGTGGGGCCACCTAATGTGGAGAAGGGTCACAAGCGGTCGCCAAAGCCCCACTTCCCTGTGGTCCGGACACTGGATGGCACCAGGAAGGTCACTGTCCTCAAGGAAGGGCGTTCCCAGAAAGTGAGGCAGAAAGCCAGACCTAAGGGTCCTGCCACCCTTAAGTGACACTGTAGGGCAAGGAGTTGGCTCCCCCAAGGGAAAGGTTTTTAAGGGGCTTAACAGAACTCTGGCCCGGATTTTAAAGCCCGCAGGCAAGGCTGTCTGTGTTGAAGGCCACTCGAGGGTGAGATGCTCCCATGGTGGGGACAATAGGGAGTCCCAAGGTAGATGGACCCCCATGGCTTTTTTGAAGGAGGGCTGGTGGCCCCTTGCTTGCCACTCTCCCCACAGATTCGGAGGCAGGCTATCAGAAGAAGTGTATCTGGGGCTGTGGGTTTTAGGCCTTTAACCCAACTTCCAGCAATTTGGGAAGTCCACCCTCGCCTGAGGAGACAAGAAACCCGGCCCGTGTGGATCAGTGCTTGACGTACAAGGGGCGGTGTCTCGAACCTAAGGGGATGGCCCAGGTGGCCAGATGGATGTTGGTCAGTGTGCCATGGCCTGGGGCATACGCCGAAGTGGTCCGGTGGCCCATGGCCATGGCAGGGGGGTCAGGTGGCCAGGTGGATCTCGTTATGTAATCAGGGGGAGGGGCCTGGTGCCAGCCGGAAGTTGGTCACGTAAGCCAGGGCCTCATGAATACCCAGATGTGGTCATGTGCGCCTGGGGTGGTGGGATCCAGTGGCCAGCAGGACCTGGTTACATCATCATGGGGAGAGGCGTGGTGCCAGCTGGAAGTTAGTTTGGTGAGCCAGGGCCTCAGGAATACCCAAATGTGGTCATGTGAACCAGCGGCGGTGGGATCCGGAGGCCAGCTGGACCTGGTTACATCATAAGGGGGAGGGGCCAGGTGGACAGCCTGAAGCGGTGATGTGTGGCTCAGTGCTCAGGAGAACAGGGGGCTGTGTCTTGCAAACAAGACCCTTTATCATTTCTTGCATTGCTGGTTTGGTGGTGATAAACTCTCTTGTCCTTTTTTTGTCCGTGAAGCTCCTGATTTCCCCCTCAATTTTGATTGATATCCTTGCTGGGTACAGTATTCTTGGATTCAGACCCTTCCTTTGCATGACTTTGTATAGTTCATTCCGTTCCTTTCTGGCCTGATGTGTTTCTGTTGAGAAATCAATTGCTAGTCTGATGGGGGATCCTTTGTAGGTAACTTTCTGTCTCTCTCTGGCCACTTTTAATATTCTTACTTTCTTGTTGGTGTTTGCCAATCCTATATAATAAAAGCCTAATATGCTAAGTGTTCGGTCATTCAGTCAGCCGTTCAACCAATCAAAGCGTAGTTTGCTAATGATATGCTAAAGCCACTCAACTGCTCACTATGACATGCACTGACCACCAGGGGGCAGACAGTAAATGGTCGACCAGTCACTATGACATGCACTGACCACCAGGGGGCAGATGCTCTGACCGATAGGTTAGCTTGCTGCTGGGTCTGGCTGATCGGGACTGAGAAAGACAGGCCAGACATGCTCTGGAACCTTCCCACAGTCTCTCTTCAGCTGGCCCACATACCGTGTCTCTCACTGACCCCGATCGTGCACCAGTGGGGTCCCTCGGCCTGGCATGTGCCCTCTCACAATCCAGGACCCCTTGGGGGATATTGGAGAGCTGGATTCAGCCCAACGGCAGAATGACCAGTCGCTATGACACACAATGACCATGAGGGGACAGATTCTCAATGTAGAAGGTGCCCCTGGTAATCAGTGCACTCCCACAGGGGGAGCACCACTCAGGCAGAAGCTGGGCTCAAGGCTGGTGAACACAGCGGCCGTGGCAGGAGCCTCTCTTGCCTCCATGGCAGTGCTAAGTATGTCCAACTGCCATCAGTTGGACATTCTCAGAGAACTCCGGACTACGAGAGGGCACAGGCTGGGCTGAGGGACTGCCCCTACACACCCCCACTGCACAAATTTAATGCACCGGGCCTCTAGTTTAATTATGATGTGCCTTGGCATCAGTCTTTGGGGTTCATTTTGTTTAGGACTCTGTGAGCTTCTTGGATTTGTGTGAGTTTTTTCCTCCCTATATCAGGGAACTTTTCTGTCATTATTTCTTCAAACAGGTTTTCTATTCCTTGCTCAGTTTCCTCTCTTTCTGGCACCCCTATTATGTGGATGTTGTTTTGTTTCATGTTGTCCCAAAGTTCCCTTAGGCCAGGGGTGGGCAAACTTTTTGACTCGAGGGCCACAATGGGTTCTTAAACTGGACCAGAGGGCCGGAACAAAAGCATGGATGCAGTGTTTGTGTGAACTAATATAAATTCAAAGTAAACATCATTACATAAAAGGGTACAGTCTTTTTTATTTCAATAGTTTTATTCATTTCAAACATTTTAACAAGAAGAATGTAAACACTAATTATTATAATTTGAAACTTCAAAAAATGGAGGAATCATAGCACAATAACATACCTTATATTGAAGATGGCAAAGGCAAAATAAAATTGCCTTACAAAGGAAAGGTACAAAAGCCTTTCAAATTAAACTTAAATATAATAAAATAATTTAAAACTAAACCATATAGAAAAGAACAAAATGTGTAAACAGTAAATTAAACATTCTCTTTAGTGCAACTTCCAAAATATGCCCGGGATGTAGATGTAGATGGCAATGTAGACTGGGTTGAAAGGTTTTTGGTCTTTAAAACATCAACTTCAGTGGGAACAGTGGTCTCCTTTTTAGCTAATGCTCTGATACTGTGCTCTCCAGGGGCGTGTCTCCCTACATCACCACGATAACGTGTCTACGCATTCCCAGGGTGATGTCGGGGGATGCGTCTGCGGGCATTACAAGGAGCCTCTGGAAGATTGAGAGGTTGTTCCTTCTACTGAATGGGCAGATATAAATCCACCCACTCAGAAGAAGGAGCTGCGGCCGTGTTTCCCGACGTTGCCATGTTAACACTGCTGCTGGTGAAGGAGCGGAGGGGAGGGCAAGAGAACCCTCTGCTCTTTCGGCTCCGCAGGCCAGATAGAACAGCCGAATGGGCCGGATCCGGCCCGTTGGCCGTAGTTTGCCCACGGCTGTCTTAGGCTCTCTTCATGTTTTTTAAGGTTTTTTTTTTCTGGATTCTGCTGTGCTTGGGAATTTTTTTCTACCTTGTCTTCTAGCTCACAGATGCAGTCCTCTGCTTCTTCTAGTCTACTCTTGATGCTTTCTATTGAATTCTTTATAGCAGCGATGTCATTTTTCATTTCTTCTTGGTTCTTCTTCATTTCCTCATGGTTCTTACACATATTGTTGAATTTGTCTTCCATTCTTTTCAGCAACCTTATGACCATTTCTCTGAATTCTTTCTGACATATTGCTTGCCTCCATTTTGATTACTTCCTTTTGTGGTGATGCCTCCTTTTCTTTCATATGCAGGCTGTTTCTTTGACTCCCCATGATCTCTCTTCTCCAGGTGTCTGGTTATGTAGCTCTCTCTCTCCTTTTCCTGGCGAAATCTGACCTCCCAAGGGGACACATTTCATATTGCCTTATATATATAGATAGATAGTAATAGGGATGTAATATAAAAATTTTCGTAACTTTTATAGTAGGTAACAACTAAGTTTCCTTGAATAGCCATGTGGAGAGGGAGAAAGATTCTCACCAACTTCTTGTTTCCATGGTTTATAAAGGCTGTATTTCCTGTGTCCTGATATCCCCTCTGATTGGTCAATATTCCCTTTAGAATTGGTTACTATAGTGACTCCTGAGGCCCTCCTCCCTCATTGTGCTCCTATTCCTTCTGGGATTTCTTACTTCTTCTTTATTTTGTATATATAGACCTATTTTGGCTATTTCTAGTTCCCTTGTCTTATGGAAATACACCTGTTGCTGCTCCCTTGTCTTATGGAAATGTATCTGCACCTGGCTCCTTGTGTTATGGAAATGTACCTTCTCCCTGTCTGTAGCCCTGTTTTGTTTTTTTCCATGGACCCCAATTCTAAAAATTCCCTAAACCTGCCAATGTTCCATTAAAATTCCTGTTTCATTCCACCCGTCTGATTAGGAAACTCCAACTGCCATTGCAGATAGGGGGCACCACATCTTTCTGGCTGCTTCCTGCTGGCAAAGGGATCATAGTTTGTGGCAGCAGTTGGGGTCCTATTGGAAGTGGGTGGTCTAAGGGTCCTCGGAAGATGGATGTAGCAGCCGTCATTTACTGTTCCATGCGGAGGATCAGGAGTAGCTTTAGGGCTTCTGAATGGAAGGATATGAAACATACCAAAGATTAAACAGGCAATGGTTAAAGATAATTAATAAAAAAAACACAGTATAAACCAAGGTCTGTGAAAGGGAGTTAGCTAATATATCTTTAATTGGTGCCCAGACTTCTGGGGCAAGAGGCTATGGGCATTTTTTAGCTAAGCTGTTTGCAGCAAGGAGTGTTATTCATGGCACAGACTTTGCCCTGCTGAATCATGGGCTTCTCTGTGAATAAAAATTTGTAGTGGCTTGAGAAGTGGTTCTGGCCTGGTTGGTGGTAGTGGCAGTATAAGTTGTCCTATAGACTAAGATTTAACACATTTTACTCTGAAAGAGATGTGGGAGATAAATATCTAATTGAGATTATTCAACCCTGAATTGGGCTGCTTATAATATACTTAGTAGTTAGGGATTTGGGGAGCCAGTGTGGCTGAAAAATTTGCTACATTAGGTGTTGTATGACGAATCAGCGAGCTGAACAAGATGCCTTAATGAGCCAATTAGTTAGGAGTCATCTTTATTGTGTGCAGGTTCAGAGCAGATTACCTCTGTCAAATTGTGAACAAACATAGCAGGGAAATTTTCCTTTTTATATCGTTCTAGTTCTTTGTATAAGTTATTTTTGTAGACAGCTTGTAACCTTGAGTACATATCATATCTAGCAAACACCTGTCATATCTATACAGACAACTTGTAACCTTGAGTATCTTATCATATCTATACAGACACCTGTAACCTTGAGTATCATATCATATCTTTACAGGCACCTGGCATCAATATCAGCAAATCAGTTAGATGTCTAACTTGCAAGGTCAGACAATGAAGTTTATCTTTTCTATTCAAGCTAAACAAAAAGTTATTTTACAGTCTAAAAATAACAGAGTTGTCCTACAGAATACGAGACTAAGAATAACAGAGTAGTTCAAAGAGCAGCTTTAAACAGCAGTTTTTCCAAAAGAGGGATCACTATGCTTCATAGAGATACAAAAAAGGGAACCATAAGTGGGAGAATCTCATGGGGTCCCAGGAAGGGCAGAGAAGATCTACTCCAGGTACCAGTCTAGGATTTCCATGACACTTATAAAAAGACAGAATAAGAATTATTTAAAAAATGAAAACATTGTTTATCTAGAAATACCAGAGTATGTTACTAATCTGCCACTCATTGATATCCCAGGATCCCTTTGAAGGAGAAGTTTCAGGTCCTTCAGAGGCTCACATGAGTAGCAATTTGGTGATCTAGTTGATGGCAATGCAGCTTTGTCTGATGGGGAAAATAAGACATTTTTGGGGGGCTAGCAATCTGAATCTGTGCCAGTAACCTAATGTACATTCTTGATAGCCTATAATTAAGTCACTGCCCCTTTCTCCACAATCTGGTCTCCCAAGACCTGTTTTCTTAATTATTCCCAATTTACAAAGGGGCCATAAACAAAGAATGTAGAAGCTTAGCTACAAGGGAGGTCACTGACACCACCCAGACCAGGCATTTAGATACAATCTAACTTCCCCTTCTAACTGCCTCAGGAGGGGCTATGGAAGCCCACCACAAAAGCCTGGTAGTTAGGAAACAGATAGAAAACAAAGAAACTGAAGGGTATAAAGAGAAAGCTTCCTCCATATTGGCTTACTCAGAATTTGGAGAACTGACCCCCTGAGTCACTGTACTAGTACATGTGAAACATCTGAAAATAAATAGGGATTTCCTGGACCTCCAAGTGCTCCTGTGTATTTTTTGGTCACCTGGTAAATTCTGTAACATGTCCTCCTCCTCTGCAGGCGTTCAAGGCTCACTGGGGACAGATGGATCTAGGAGTCGATGCTGCCGACCTCTTGGGAGACTTAAAGACGGTGCCTGTAAAAGGGCTTTTTGCGTTGTTTAAAGGCCTGCCCAAATAAATGAGGGTTATTCCGAAAGCTCTGGGGCAGTATTGTCCATGTTAGCTGATGGCTTTGATTATTGGGATCTTTGAAAGGCAAACAGGGACTGTGAGTTAGGAGATAGGAGTATATGTAGAAAAAGGCATCCTTGGGATTTAGTACTATAAACCACTTTGTGTTTTCCAGAATTTGGGCAAGTAAATCATAAGGGTTAGGGACAATTGGCTGGATAGGAATCACTGCCTTATTTACTAATTATAAGTCCTGAACTAGTCCTCCGCCTCTATTAGGTTCTTGTACCCCTAAGATGGGGGTATTGTAAGGACTATGACAAGTTTTCAGTAAACCTTGGGCTTCTAAAACAGATGACTTATTAGAATATTGAGTCCTTGAGCCTCAGGGTTGAGAGGACATTGTTTCTGATGTGAATATGAGGCTTTTTACAGGATCAGGAAGGCTTGGGAATGGAACAGCTTACCCCAGCTATGAGCTAAAGGCTGAGAAAAAGATCTCTTTCTTGGCTTCCCAGACATGCCTATAACAGCTACAGCCTCTGAGGATGATTTACCAGGGCTTGGGAGGAGTCCAGAGAAAGTGGCTTCAGCATCGGGGAGGAAATTAATTTCCTTGCCCTCCACTGTCAGGCTTACCTGGAGCTCCTGGGGGGAGATGGCAGTCCTCTGAGGAGCCGGGTTGGGATACCCCGGGCCCTGTCAGTCCTATTGGGCAAGCTAGGTTTCCATAGGTACCTTGCTCTTCCATTTCCTAGGAGGTTTACTATGTCCTCATCCATGCCTTCCACTTCTGCCCCCTTCCTCTACCTAAAGTTTTCTTGTGACTGCCTGTGCCAGCTAATGGTCTTTACTTATATGGACCATAGGCTGTTCTTGTAAGACCCTCCTTCAATTATTATTTGTAATATTCTTTCATTGAATACTATTGCATGCCATGTTGATCTGAGCCAGTGCTTGTTGCTCACCTCTGTGGTCCTTCATTAATACTCTGGAGATTCAGGTTTTATATACTTGTATAATACATGGTACAAAGATAACCCTGTTTTTTTTTCACATGATGAACATGCAAGATGATCTCAATTAAGGCTTGGCACTTCTTAGTGGCAACTGGGGGAAGTTATGACATAAGGGCTGTGTTGAGTCTGCACGTGACCAACAGTGTTTAGCTGCAGGAGCCACTGGCCACAGCTCATTTGTACATCTTCTTTCCCATACTTGATTCTTTGCTGACTTGTCATTTAACCTGCCTGTTGGCTACCTTCTCCTTTGGGGCCTTTTTATATCACCTGTCCCTCTGCACTGCTGTCTCTGCAATATTCTACAACATTGTCCTGCACATGTGTTATGAGGTGCACATACACGTGTAAATAGTCCTCAAACACCAGAGACTCTTTTATTGTTTTTACATAGAATAAGACATAACCAACCTTCTGAACAGCTTGCCTGTTTCACCAACAGAGAAACACTGCTGGACACACTTAGCAGAAGAATGAGCTTTACATCTTGATTTTCTTCCATGTGGTACTTGCCATGTCTGGGTCATATTTCTGGTGATGTCTTTTCCAGTTTGTTATCTTCAGATGCCCAGAATTTGAGAGCAACCTCTTATTACTATTTCCTGCAGATCTCTTATTTTTGGACAATTGCATGGAACCAATGTATTATGTGGAATACACTTTTGTATTAGAACTTCCCTCACACCACAGTCAACATTTACTTCCTTTCCATCCTCTATTATTAAGCTGTTATCATAAAATGGAAGATACAGTGGAACCTATTGGATAGAGTATATCTGTAGAAGAAGAGTCACAGGTTAGGGCTTCTAAGACAGCTCCACCAACACAGCAGTCCCTTCTGTGTACTTGATGTTTCTCAGTGTTAAAAGATATGCTCCATCTGACTAAGTTACCAGCAGCATTCTTTTTGCAGAAAGACTTCTTCAGTGATGCATGTGTGAGAGACTTCTCTTTGAATGCATAATCCTCACCAGCAACAGTGGGGTGCTAGTGAAAAGGAACCCTGGGGAAAAAATGTGGACAGGGCTTCATTTGAGTCCAGGATCATCTTGTGTTTATCTTGAGTGTCTTCAACTGGTAGGGAGGTGGAGGAAGATTTCCCAGCCACCTCATATCATGTCCAGCACCAGGCAACTTTTAACAATGAGGATCCACACAATGGCAGTGAGATTTCACGGGAATTTATTGGTTGAAATTGTTTGCACCAGAGTGGGAAATGTGAAAACGGTGCCAGGCACAAACAGAAAGTTGTCCAACATCAGGGTGTCTGCTCTAGAGAAGTGAATTATGAGTGTAACAAAAGTGGGAAATCTTTTAGACAAATTTTTAACGTCAGTGAGAATTCATACTGGAGAAATGCCCTATGAGTGGACTGGTTGTGGGAATTTCTTTAGTGAGAGCACTGCACTCATTAAACACCAGATAATTCAACTGGAGAAGAGCCATATGAGTATAGTGATTTAGGGAAGGCCTTCACTCAAAGATCTACCCTCATTCAATACCACAGAGTTCACACTGGAGAAAAGTGTTATGAGTGTAGTAAATGTGGCAAGTCCTTCAGTCGAAGGTCTCACCTCATGTGTACACTACAGAGTTCACATGGAAGAGAAGCAGTATGAGTGTAGGGATTATGGGAAATCCTTCAGTCTATGATCCACCCTCATTACACACCATAGAGTTCACACAGGAGAGAAGCCATATGAGTGTAGTGATTATTGGAAGCCCTTCAGTCGATGGTATTCCCTAATTCAACACCACAAAGTTAACACTGGAGAGCAGCCATATTAGTGTACTTATTGTTTTAAGTCATTTAGACAAAGATATAGCCTCACAAAACACAAGAGACTACACATTGTAGAGAAGCCATATGAATGTACTGAATGTAGAACGTCCTTCAGTTGAAGGTTCCAATTCACTCAACACCTCAGAGTTCACACTGGCAAAAAACCATTTAAATCGTGTATGTGCGAAATCTTTTAAGTGCAATAATCGCCCCCTTAACCACAAGAGAGTTCACATTAGAGAAAATCTGTCTGAGAGTAGTAATTATGGAAAGTCCTTCAGGCAAAACTCTAAGCTCATGGAAGACCATGGAGGTCACAATGGGGAAAAATCTCTAGAGTGTAGTGAATGTGGGAAAACTTTTAGTTGCAAATGTAGCCTGGTTACACACCCAAGAGTTCACACTGGAGAAAAGTCTTAAATGTGCAGGGAATGTTTTCTTTTTCTCACTTGGAATAACAACACTGAAGGAGACTCTTTGGGACCCGTTTACCTGAATTTAACCTCCTTTTAATGGATCATACACTTCTAGTTTCCTCATAAGTTTCAGTTATAAGTGTGATTTTAAGGAGCTGAATTGGTCACCCAGAAGAGGAGTCCTGTGTTGTTCTTCTGCTAACTATATGAATTATATTCTCTGTTCACGGTATGAATTAGATAATTCCCAGCAATGTTTAGGGGAATTCTTCCCCACATACTTTAAAGGAACCATGAGCCATGTAGGAAATTTTATACGGTGGTCATTTGTTTTAAGACTCTGAGGTATAAATCGAGACAGCATTAGGACATAAATGTATTTATAGTGAGTGGCAAAGATTGTAGTGAATTAGATGAAAAGTGCCTCTTCTGAACATTATCCAGAAATGATCAAAGGGCCATGGCTTGTGATATATTTGTACAGACATTCTTGAAACCTCCATAGCTGTTTCCTCTGGCTGAAGTCATTGACCGAAAAAATCATCTAACAGTTTACTGGATTCCCCTGGCCCATTTAGGGTGTTCACCTCAATGTTTCCTCAACAGGCAAGACCTCAAAGCTAGAGGGAGGAGTACACTGTAATCAGTCTCGGATGTGTGTTTTGGAACCAGTCTGCATTCCTGTTGATTCTGATGGCAATAGTCTTCACTTCCTTCCAATATCTTCTGCCCCGGAGACAAGGCTGATCATCCAAAGAAATTAGGAGAGATGGTAGAACCCATATCAGGTCACTATTTTAATTTACTAACAAGGGGGGTTATCTAGGTTTTTATTTGAAAGTACTGTTTAAGGCTTTATTTAGGTAGATTTATAATTGACATGTAACAAAATCTATTCTTCTAATGTACTATTTGTTGAGATTGGACATACAGATAAAGCTATAAAACAGTCTCATGTAAAATAAGCTTATCTCTCACCCACATACAGGTTAGGGTAGCAGTTGGTTTACAGATGTGAATATGCAAAACACTGAGTTTATTCTCTTTTTTAAAAAATAAATACCTTATATATTTTTTAAGTTTTTTAAATATTTTATTGAATTTTTAGGAAGAGAGGAAGGGAGAGAGAGAGAAATGGTGATATGAGAAAGAAACATTGAACTGCTACCTCTTGCACGCCACCTCCAAAGCATCCAGGCAGGCATATGGCCTGACCTAGAAAGAAACCATTGACCTTTCAGAGCAGGGGATGTTGCTCAACCAACTGAGGCACACTGGCCAGAGAAGAGTTTATGCTTTTATTTTTATTTTTAATTATTGAATTAATATCCATACAACAATTCTAAACCTACTTTTGCCACACCCTATATTTATCTCCTGCCCTTTCATAATCTCTCTTTCTGCCTTCACCTGCCCTAAATGCAGTCATTGATTTCCCTTCTTTTACAAGATATATATATATATACTAATCTTGTAAAAGAAGGGAAATATATATATGACCTTGTGCATGAAATTTGAGCATGGGAGGGGGTCCCTCAGCCTGGCCTGCACCCTCTCCAATCCAGGACCCCTCGGGGGATGTCCTACTGCCAGTTTAGTACATCTGGCTCCTAACCGCTTGCCTGCCTGTTGGCTTGATTGCCCCCTAACCACTCCCCTGCCAGCCTGTAGACCCTCAACTGCCCTCCCCTGCTGGCCTCATCACCCCTAACCACCTCTGCCTCAGCTCCCACCACTATGGCTTTGTCCAGAAGGAAGTCTAATGTCCAGAAGATGTCTAGTCACCCGGACTAATTAGCATATACCCTTTTATTAGTATAGATATATATATAAAAGGCTGAGCAACTGTCCAACTCAGTGGTTGGCAAACTCTAGTCAACAGAGCCAAATATCAACCTTACAACGATTGAAATTTCTTTTGAGAGCCAAATTTTTTAAATTTAAACTTCTTCTAACGCCACTTCTTCAAAATAGACTTGCCCAGGCCATGGTATTTTGTGGAAGAGCCACACTCAGGGGGCCAAAGAGCCGCATGTGGCTCGCGAGCCACAGTTTGCCGACCACGGGTCCAACTGACTGACTGTCCGACTGGTCGGTAGGTATGATGTGCACTGACCACCAGGGGCAGACACTCTATGCAGGAACTGCTGAGTGACCTCAGCTTTGCAGAATGCCTTCAGGGGATGTCAGAGAGCTGATTTCCACCTGATCTCCGCAGGCCAGGCTCAGGGACCCTACCTATGCCAGAGGGATCCCACTCACTCCACAGACCCCTTCGAGCCACAGTGCCAGCCCAGGTGCAGCTGGCTGGGAAGGGACCAAGGGAAGTTGGCCCCAGGGCATGTCCAGCCCATCTCACCCAGTCCTGCCCCGCTAGCCACTTTCTAATTAATTTCTTTTCAATGTGCACGAATCTATGCACCGGGCCACTAGTATTTTTGATAATTTTGTAAGCACTATAAGTTGTGTACTCTTTAACAAATACCGGTTTCCTTCATGCTACACAGTTATTTTGAGATTGAACACTAATGATTATGTAAATTTTTAATTATTTTTTATTCCTGAGTATTATTGTGTTCTATGGGTAATAACTTTATCTATGATCTGTCTATGGTTTTTGTTATTTCCAGGTTTGGGGTATTATAAATAAATTTTCTGGGAATAGTGGGTTTAGTTCTGTATATAGATGTATATTTTACTTATGTAATTGTTTCAGTATAGGTGAGTGTTTTACTTTTTAAGACATGCAGAACTGTGATCTAAAATGGTTGTTCCCTTTTCCTTCCCAGCCACCCACAGTAATGAAAATTCTAGTTTTTCTAAAACCCTGCCAGCACATGTGATGTCATATATATATATATATATATATATATATATATATATATATATATTCATTTATTTTTAACCATTTCCTTCGTATTTGGTTTGAATTCAGCAATTAATTCATTCACTGTGTAAGTGAGGTCACTTGGATCTGCAAGCCACTGATTTGCTGTTTCAGGTCAGAATTTTCATTTTTCTCTTTCTCTGCATTTTCAATACTCACAATGCGTTGTTCAAGTTTTAACCTAACACTTTGAAGTTCTCTTCTGGCCGACTCTTCTGCCATCTGTGAAGCCCGCCATTTCTGTTCACACTGATCTTTTTCAGACTGCCTCCACAAAGCATATTCCACTTTCATTTTCTCTAAGTCCACCAATCTGTTCTCAAGTTCAAGCTGTTCATCTTGTAATACCACAAGTTTTTGTTAACCTTCTTCCTTGGCAGCTTGTACTTTACATAATAATTCACGATCCTTATCTGCTAAGAGCACTCTGTGGTGTTCAACAGCTGACTTGAGAATTTCATTGTCTGACTGTAACCCGTTCACTTTGCATCTTATTTCTTTCCCTTTCTAGATCACTCTTTAGCTCCTGCTGCTTCCAGTTTGATGTCTGTTATTTCTAATTTGTTTGTTTAAGTTCCTTTACGGGTCAATGCATTTATTTCCCGTTCAGCTTTATGTAATTTACTGATTAAAACAGTATTTTGTTTATTGCTTGATTGTAGCTCTTTTTCCAAGCATTCAGCCTGCAGTTTGACTGTTTTTCAGCCTCCAGGGATCTGATTGCAGCTTGCAGCTCAACTATTGCATCTGAATTCTTTGGACATTTTCTATCTGAGCTCTAAAATTCTCTTTTACAGCACTTAATTCGGTTGCTTCAGCCTCTAACTCTTTTAATTTCTGAACCAAATGGACATTTTCTCGAATAAGTTGCTCCACTCATTTGCTATCTCTTGTGGGATCAAGACTAAGCAGCTGATTATGTAGTTCTTCTTTATCTTTCTCCAGTATTGATTGCAATCTCTGATTCATATTTTTATTTTTTCTTTTAAAACACATGCAAATTCTTCTTTCTGCTGTTTGAACTCTGATTTGAGAAGTTTATTATATTCAGCTCTATACCTTTCAACTTCTTCATCCAGATTCCTAAAACGCTCTCTCATTTAGTTTCTAATTCTCATTGTATTTGGGCTCTGAACAATTCCAAGCTTTGTGGAGTTAATACCTGCAGCTTTATTTCTACTAAGTCTTTAGTTTTCTCTAATAATTCCTCTCTTAGTTCTTCAAAAAGCAGCTGGAATTTTTCCTGGTTAGTTTGCTTTTCATTTAGCAGGCACTTGAGTTTATTTTGTGACGTTGTGTACTATTCTTTCAACCTGTTGTGTTCAGTTCTCATAGTGACAGTTTTATGATGTTCACATCGTTATCTTTCATCAATTAACATTGCTTGTAACACAGGGTCAGAATCTGTCAGCCCACTATCTCCACCAGGAGGACAAGTGGTGGGAAGAGTGTTCATATTGGTGAGTAAGCTGACAACCATGTGAAAGTAAGTTCTGGTTTTCTTATTGTCTTCATTTTCTTTCCAAGTTTATTTTCCACTTCCTTCTTGCTAAGACAAGATCTTGGGAGGCCAAACTACACCAGACTCACACACAGCCTTGCAAGGTGCAGACACAAAACTAGCACCGCCCTGATCCTCTGCAGTGGGGCTGCCTTTTCAGGGGTTCAGGGCCAGCCTTGTACCTCCTCAGGTGGGGACACCACCTCAGCCCACTGCCCTCAGCCCCTCCAGCCCTAGGGGTGACCTGGGTTGCTAGATCCTGGCGCTAGGGAAGCAGGAAGTCCTGCCCTTTGTCCAATGTTTAATATTTTTAAATTGTAGGCCCAGAAATGAGTTTAGTGTTAACTTGTTTTGTTTTAAATCCATTTTTCTAAGGAATTTTTATGGTAAGCATTTTTTCGTACATTTATTTACACTGTCTTTATCTATTTTGTTTAAATGTCTGGTCAGAAACTTTTGCCAATTTTTAAAATGAATTTATGATTTAACTAATAGGAGGAGACTTCAGCACCTAGGACATCTGTTTTCACCTCACTCATTCCTCAAGGACTCAACTGTCTTCTTTGCCATTTGGAACTATATGTTTTGAATACTGGAAGGAAAATTGCTCTTTCTCAAATTCTATCCTATAGACAATTTAAAGCCCGCTTGCATGATACACTTATAAATTTAATGCACTAACATTCTCCACCATTCCTTTTAGTTAAAGCATTGAATAGTACATTAAGTGAAGTTAAGGTTTGTAGTTTTTGTCAATTTCCCTGGTGTAAATACTCTCATCGTTGTCAGTTTCAAACTGCCAAAATGATGGCACTGAACATGGGCCTGATAAGATATTTCAGTAGCAAAACATTGTATTCTATTTGCAACTTACTGACACAGTAGGTATAAATATGCTCAAGAACAATCATGATAAAATAATAAAATAATGGGGAAGTGTCAAGTTTTAAACATTTTTTAAAACTTTGTTTTAAGTGTAATTGATTTAAAACATACATTCAAAAATATATTTCTATTTATTTGAGAGAGGAAGAGAGAATGAGAGAGAGATAGAAACAACAGTGATGAAAGAGAATCACTGATTGGCTGCTTCCTGCTTGCCCCACAATGGGGATCCAGCCTACCAACCGGGGCATGTGTCATGACTGGGAATCAAACCTTAACCTCCAGGTTCATAAGTCAATACTCATCCACTGAACCACACCAGCCAGGCACCCCTAAGCTTCTAAGAAATCTCACTTGCCCTAACTGGTTTAGCACAGTGGAGAGAGCATCGGCCTGCAGACTGAAAGGTCCCAGGTTCGATTCTGATCAAGGGCATGTACCTTGGTTGTGGGCACATCCCCAGTAGGAGGTGTGCAGGAGGCAGCTGATCGATGTTTCTAACTCTCTATCCCTCTCCGTTCCTCTCTGTAAAAAATCTATAAAAAATATATTTAAAAAAAAAAAAGAAAAAGAAATCCCACTTGACCTGCAACCAGAGCAGCAATGAACAGCGGCAGCTCATCCCAGATGTTTGTTTGCTGGAAGCTTTTTGATGACTGCTTCAATTTTCTCCTTAGTTTTCAGCATGTTGAGATTTTTTCATTCTTCCTGGTTGACTTTTGGAAGGTCACATTTTTCTAGGAATATGTCCATTTCCTCTAAGTTGTTTAGTTGGAGTAGAGTTGTTCATAGTAGTATTTTTTTTTTTACAATCTTTTGTATTTCTGTTGGATCTGTTGTTATTTTGCCTCTTTAATTTCTGATTTTGTTTATGTGGGTCCTCTCTCTTTGCTTCTTGGTGAGCCTGGCAAGAGGATCATCAATCTTGTTTATCCTTTCAAAGAACCAGCTCTTGGTTTCATTGATCGTTTTGTTTTGTTTTGTTTTGGGGGTCTTTATGTCATTTATTTCTTTTTTTAAAATATATTTTATTGATTTTTTTACAGAATAGAAGGAAGAGGGATAGAGAGTTAGAAACCTCGATGAGAGAGAAACATCGATCAGCCACCTCCTGCACATCCCCCACTGGGGATGTGCCCACAACCAAGGTACAGGCCTTTGACTGGAATCGAACCTGGGACCCTTCAGTCCACAGGCTGACGCTCTATCCACTGAGCCAAACCGATTTCGGCTATGTCATTTATTTCTACTTTAATCTTTATTATCTCCTTCCTTCTGCTCACTCTGGGCTTTTCTTGTTGCTCTCTTTCTAATTCTTTAAGTTGTAGAGTTAGATAATTTATTACCAGTTTTCTTGTTTTTTTTGAGGTAGGCCTGTAATGCTATAAACTTCCCTCTCAAGACTGCTGTCACTGTGTCCTATAGGTTTTCGATTGTTGTGTTTTCATTGTCATTTGTTTCCAGGATGTTTTTAATTTCTTCTTTAATCTCTTTGGTAACCTAATCATTGTTTAATAGCATGCTATTCAGCCTCCAAGTGTTTGAATTATTTTTATTGTAGTTGATGCTTGATATGATATCTATCCTCTTAAATTTGGAGAGATTTTGCCTGTGACCCAATATGTGGTCTATTTTTGAAAATGTTCCATGTGCACTTGAGAAGAATGTATATTCTGTAGCTTTGGGGTGAAATGTTCTGAAGATGTCGATTAAGTCCATCTGATCTAGTGAGTCATTTAGGATTGCTGTTTCTTTGCTGATTTTTTATCTAGAGAATTTATCCAGTGGGGTATTAAAGCCCCCTAGTATAATTACATTGCTGTCTATCTCTTCCTTTATATCCTCCAGCAGTTTTTTTTTTATGTATTTGGTTGTTCCTGCATTGGGCGCATATATGTTTACCAGAGTTATATCCTCTTGTTGTATCAATCCCTTTAGTATTATGAAATGGCCTTCCTTATCTCTTGTTATGGCCTTCACTCTGAGGTCTAATTAGTCAGATATAACTATTGCTACCCCAGCTTTTTATTTTCATTTCTATTTGCCTGAAAGATATTTTTCCATCCCTTCACTTTCAGTCTGTGTGAGTCTCTTGTTCTGAGATGAGTATCTTGTAGACAGCAGATATATGGGTCATATTTTCTTATCCATTCAGTCACTGAATGTCTTTTAATTGAAGCATTTAGGCCATTGACATTTAAAGTTATTATTGAAAGGTACTTGTTTCTAGCCATTTTTATTTTTTGTGCCTGTGTTCCTTCTTGCCTTTTTATTTCGTGTTTTTACAACAGTCCCTTTAGCATTTCTTGCATTGTTGGCATGGTAGTGATAAACTACCTTAGTTTTGTTTTGTTTTGTTTTGTTTGTCTATGAAGCTCCTGATTTCCCCTTCAATTTTGAATGATAGCCTTGCTGGATAGAGTATTCTTGGATTCAGTCCCTTGCTTTGCATCACTTTGTATACTTCCTTCCATTCCTTTCTTTTTTTTTTTTTTTCTTTTAAATATATTTTACTGATATTTTACAGAGAGGAACGGAGAGGGATAGAGAGCTAGAAACATTGATGAGAGAGAAACATTGATCAGCTGCCTCCTGCACACCTCCCACTGGGGATATGCCCGCCACCAAGGTACATGCCCTTGACCGGAATCGAACCCGGGACCCTTCAGTCCGCAGGCCGACGCTCTATCCACTGAGCCAAACCGGTTTTGGCCTTCCATTCCTTTCTTGTCTGATGTGTTTCTGTTGAGAAATCATTTGAAAATCTAATGGGAGATCCCTTGTAGGTAACTTTCTGTCTCTCTCTTGTAGCCTTAAAGATTCTCTCTTTGTCATTAACATTTGCCATTGTTATTATGACATGTCTTTTGGAGTTCATCTTGTTTGTGGGTCTTTTGGTGTTCATCTTGTTTGGGACTCTCTGTGCTTGTGTGACTTTTTTCTTCCCCAAGTCAGGGAAGTTTTCTGACATTATTTCTTCCAATAGGTTTTCTAAAGCTTGCTCTTCTTCTTATTGTTCTGGCACCCCTAATATACACAGGTTGCTTCATGTTATGTTGTCCCAAAGCTCCCTCAGGCTCTCCTCCTGTCTTTTGATTTTTTTCTCCAATTGCAGTTCAGATTGGTTGTGTTTTGCCTCCCTGTCTTCTAATCTGCTAATTCAGTCCTCTTCTTCACCTAGTCTACTGTTGAAAGCTTCCATATTGTTTTTTATTGTAGCTATATCACTCTTTATTTCCTCCTGATTCAATAGGTTGTTGATTTTCTCATCCATCCAATTTATGAATTGTATGACCCTTAATCTGAATTCTTTTTCTGACATATTGCATGCCTCTGTTTCAATTAATTCCTTTTCTGGCAATTCCTCTTTTTCTTTCCTTTGGGCGTTGTTCTTCTGTGTCCCCATTTTTGCTCTCACCAAAGGATCTAGGTGTTGAGTTGCGTGGGGCCTATGGCTGCAGCAGTGGGCTTGGTGGCGGGTCGTGTGTTCATGGGCAGTGGCTGTTCCTCAGGTGGTCTTGGTCAGCATCTGCTCCTCAGGTGGTTGTGGGTGGTGGCTGCTCTTCAGGCAGTCACAGTGTAGCCACTCTTCACGTGGTCACAGGGTGGCAGCTGCTCATGTGGCAGTCGCTCCTCATGTGGTGTGGGGTGGCTGCTCCTTGAGGGGGTCGCAGAGCAGCTGCTCCTCGTGTGGTAGTGGGGTGGCTGCTTCTCATGTGGTCATGGGTTGTGGTGCTCCTGGGGGGGGGGCAGTCGTAGGGTGGCTGCTTCTTGTGCAGTTGCAGGTGCTGGCTGCTCCTCCAGCAGTCACAGGCAGTGGTGCTGTGTAAGGCTTGGCTATTCACATGCACGCCTGTTCTATTTTTTTATGTTAAGGATTACTCATTTATTTCAGCCCTTTGTATTCAGCATGTCTCTATCAAAATAAACTGTTTCTATGAAAATTGAAGCTTTTGGTGTTTTTTTTTTTTTTTGTGGCCTACATAAACTTAAACCTTGTTTATTTGGCCCATGTTAGCATTTGAGTTTGCTGTGCTTGGCGTACATGGAACAGACCCATAGATCTCATTGAGGAGAGGTATGGGGGGTGGTGTCTAGAAGAGATTTGCTAAAGAACATATATGCATAGCCTATGGACACAGACAACAATGTGGTGAAGGCCAGGGTGGAGTGGCAGGGGCTGGGTGGAGGGGGGCAAGATAGGGGTAACCGGGGGGATATCTGTAATAGTGTCAATAGTAAAAAAAAATTTTAAATGTTGCAATAGTTGATATAATAATTCTACTTCTATAAATTGGTCCTAAGGAGATATCAGAAATGTAGGTAAAGAATTAGGCAGGAATGTAACATATTTTCTAGTAATAAAAAGAGAAACTTAGATGCCTAACAATAAATGATTAGTTATGTCAAAAATGGTGCATCCTGCTCAGCCAGTGTGGCTCAGTGGTTGAGCGCCAACCTATGAAAAAGGAGGTCACAGTTCAATTCCAGGTCAGGCTTGATCCTGAGTAGGGGGGCTGCAGGAGGCAGCCGATCAATGATTCTCTCTCATCATTGATGTTTCAATCTCTCCCTCTTCCTTCCTATCTGAAATCAATCAAATCATATTTTTTAAAAAGGTGCATCCATACAAAGAAATGATAGTTGTTTCAAATAAACTTTATAAAAGATAAGCCTATGTGAAAATATTGTTAAAAGGGGTACAAAATACTTTATATACTATAAGTTCTTTCAACTCTCTCTCTCACACATACGCCCACACCTCCCCCACCCATACACAAACCCAACCCACACCCACACAGTAAATCTCTCTTAGTAGACCTTTACTTCACTGATCACTCAGTTGAGCTCACTAGTTACATGATTCTCTGTATTTCTTTTGTAAATGAAGAAGCTGAGGTACTTGGAAAGATAGTGGTAAATCAGATTCTCAGCGGCATGCTTACCAAGGGCCCATTATTTATTATCCTCTTAATACTCTGCCAAAGTCTATTTGATAATATATTATTGAGGATTTCTGCTTCAGTATTCAAAAGTATGCTTGACTCATTTGTGTGTGTGTGTGAAGATTTGCTGTAAAGATTAAAGCTAGCCTTGGGAAAGGGACTTAGAAACATTGTTTACTATACTCTGATTGTATAGCCTGAGAATACTCTGTTTGCTAAAGGCCCAGTACAATTTGTCTTACATACTATCTTAACCTAGATTTTTTTTTTAGGGTAAATTATTGACTATTTTATTTTACTAGAAAAATATAACATTCTTTGTTTACTTTTTAAATAATTATACAATTCTGTGCATTGTCCTATACTTGTCAGAAAAAGCGATTTTAACTTCTAATAAAAAAATGTATTTTAAACAAGCAAAAATAAGTAAATGGCAAAAAAAGTACTGGCTGATGTGTTAAACTAAGGTTTCTAAAGGTTTACCCCTGCCATATCTCAATAACACCGCCAGTTGGCAGCATTGGCTTACAAATTTGCTAATGGTTTCTAAAGATTTAGCTGTGCCATACCTCCATATTACCACAGGGTGGGAGCATCCTATCTAATAAAAGAGTAATATGCAAATTAACCATCACTCCACTATACCCACAAGCCACGCCCACCAGCCAATCAGGAGAGAATATGCAAATAAACCGAACCAAGATGGCTACGGCCACAGAGAGCAGGAGGGAGGCTTGGGTTTCCCCGGCGATGGAGGAAGCCAAGCTTTCTGCCTGCCCTTGCCGGCCTAGGCCTCCACTCAAGGCTACAAAGTTTCAATGATAGAAGATACATAAAACCAAACAGAAATGGCAGTAGCCACGGAGCTGGAAAGAGCAGGAGGCTAGGGTTGCCCCCAGTGATGGAGGAAGCCAAGCTTTCCACACACCCTGGTCAGCCCAGGCCTCCACTTAAGGCTACAAAGTTTTAATTATAGAAGATACATAAATCCCCCAAAAAATGGCTGCCGCCATGGAGCAAGCAGAAGGCTTGGCTCCACTCCGGGCTACAAAATTTCAATTGTAGAAGATAAATAAACCCTAGATACCAGGGCCTCCACTTGGGTTGCCAGGGGGCGTGGCCGGCCTGCAAACCACCACAGGCCACTCGCCCAGGCTGCCTCACGCCCCAAGGTAACCCCCACCCTGATCCAGGACACCCTTCAGGGCAAACCAGCTGGCCCCCACCTGTGCACCAGGCCTCTATCCTATCTAATAAAAGAGTAATATGCAGATTGACCATCACTCCAACACACAAGATGGCTGCCCCCATGTGGTCAAAGATCCTGCCCCCATGTGGACACAAGATGGCCACCACAAGATGGCCAGCAGGGGAGGGCAGTTGGGAGTGACCAGGCCTGCAAGGGAGGGCAGTTGGGGGCAATGAAGCCTGCAGGGGAGGGCAGTTAGGGGTGACCAAGCCGGCAGAGGAGGGAAGTTGGGGGTGACCAGGCCTGCAGGGGAAGGCAGTTGGGAGGCACCTAGGCCTGCAGGGGAGAGCAGTTGGGAGGTACCAGGCCTGCAGGGGAGGGCAGTTAGGGGCAAACAGGCTGGCAGGGGAGCAGTTAGACATCAATCAGGCTGGCAGGGGAGTGGTTAGGGGGTGATCAGGCTGGCAGGCAGAAGCAGTTAGGGGCAATCAGGAAGGCAGGCAGGTGAGCAGTTGGGAGCCAGCAGTCCTGGATTGTGAGAGGGATGTCCGACTGCCCGTTTAGGCCCGATCCCCACCGGGGTCCCAGATTGGAGAGGGTGCAGGCTGGGCTGAGGGACACCCCTCTCCCCCGTGCACGAATTTCGTGCACCGGGCCTCTACTTAGCTTATAAAAGCCTCCTCATTGTGAGCTAATTTCTATCCCAGCAGAAACCACCAGCATTTTATTAGAAGCAATAAATAAATAAGTAAATTTTGGGGGGTAAATGTGGAAAATAAAAATGACATATATGTAATTAACAAAGGCCAAATAGAATTACCGTATTACCCATAATACTGACTATTTATAGAGTCTAGAAAATGGAGTCATGCATGGTAGATACCTGATGTGAATTATTTTTGCTTCCCTGTTGAAATGATAACCTTCACCCAATCTTCGTTTTAAAATACATGAAAATAGGCGGAGCTGGGCCTGGGGCCTGGCGAGCTGGGTGTGGGGCGCACGGGAGGGAGCAGGGCCGGCCAGGCGGGGCGCCCAGGAGTACCAGGGCCTGAGCAGTGCTGCCAGCCACCCTATGTCCGTGGGCGGGGCTGTGCGGCCCCTCTGGCCATCCTAGCGGCCTCCTGGGAGCTGCGCCCGGGCTGACCTGCGGGCCCGGGGACAGGTGAGTGCGGGAGGGGCAACCAGGCAGAGTGGGGCTGCTGCGGGGCACTGCGTGCGGGCACAGCTCCCACCCCACCCCGGAAGAGGCAGGGAAGGCAGGATGGCCTCTGGGAAACCTAGAGGCTGCCTTTGTTTCCCGGCGGGATGGCGGTCCCCTCACCCATCGCGAAGCAGTTCCACCCCCTGGTGATGCCACCACCTGGCTCCCCTCGGCCCCCCGCTATGTCTTCCCCGCGGCCCCTTAGTATGGGGCTTAGGAGTCCCCGCTAGTCGCTGGGCCCTGTAGTCGCTGGGCCCAGGCAGGGCAGTGCGTGGCTCGGGTGGAGGCAGCGGGCCGGGCAGGTCCTGAGGCTTCTGGCAGATGCTGGAGGTGCCATGCTGGCCACGGGCCCTGCCAGGTGGCAGGGCAACCCTCGGGCCAGGCATCCCTGAGCTTGCTCCTGGAGCGTGGCCGCAGTGAGCAGGCGTTGGTCCGGCTCTGCATTCTGCAGCCAGTGGTATAAGCCACTCTTTGGGGTGCTTATACACCTCTTTTGATTTTGGGGGCTGTGTGTGTGTGTGTGTTTCAGCACAACTGAGGGATGCCAGTAATTGGAAGCAGTTTATCCCTTTGCAGAGGCAAACGGACACAAATTGGACATATAAGTGGGTTCTAATTCAAGCTCTCCTGCAACATTTTTGTGTTTAAATTCATTTAAAACCTGGAAAACATCTACTTACTTTTAAAATATGTTTTCATTGATTTTTTTAGAAAGAATGAGAGGAAGGGAGAGGGATCTAGAGAGAAACATCCTGGAGAGAAACATCCTGACCAGCTGCCTCCTGCAGGCCTCCTACTGGGGATCAAACCCTCAATCCGGGCTGGAAACGGGGTAAACGTTTTTGAGAACCCATGAAATCACTGACTGACATCAGGAAACAGTGGAGAACAGTGTTTAACCAAACTTGGGAATCACTGCTAAAGAACAGTACACTGTAGAGCAGTGTTTGTAACCATACTTAGTTCAACGGGACTAAGAAAGGAGGGTGCATGTGGGGATTGCCCTGATGTGCATAAAGGCTAGCAGTAGGAGAGTAGTTTAAGGTTCTTTAGTTTGGAGAGTTAATTTAGTTAGGTGGGATTTAATTAATGAATTTGCCTTTTCTACTTTGCCTGAAGATTGGGGCTGGTTGGGAGGGGCGGGGGTGTAAGTTCCACAGGATGTTCAGAGTGGAGGAGACCTGTTGAGTTATTTGAGATATGAAAGCAGGTCCGTCATTTGATTGTAATGAGGTGCAGAGGCCGGATCTGGGAATGATATTCTGAATAGAAGCTTGTGTGACCTCGATGGACTTTTCAGATGCAGCGGGGAATGCTTCTACCCAGCCTGAGAAGCTATCTATGAGGGTCAAGGGATATTTGGTGTGTTTTTGTTTTGTTTTTTAATAGGAAACATGTGAGTGAAGTCAGTTGCCAGTCTTGTCCAGGGATTTTTTTTAAATATATATATTTTATTGATTTTTTACAGAGAGGAAGGGAGAAGGATAGAAAGTTAGAAACATCGATGGGAGAGAAACATCTATCAGCTGCCTCCTGCACATCTCCCACTGGGGATGTGCCTGCAACCAAGGTACATGCCCTTGACCGGAATCCAACACGGGACCCTTCAGTCCACAGGCCAACGCTCTATCCACTGAGCCAAACTGGTTACGGCTTGTCCAGGGATTTGGCTCCTTGCCTGATTAGTTGGGAAAGGAGGTCTAATCTCACCTGTCCTTGGGGACATACTGAGTAACAAGTAGATCAGGTTTTGGTGATGTCTTGCAGTAGGAAGGCTAGGCTAGGACATGTGATGAGGGGCTTTAGGAGTTGTAAATGTATTCTATACGTAGGGAATTGTGAATAGCCGGTAAGATATCACGGGCCTGTCCCTGGGGAAGGATATATTTTCCCTGAAATTTTAACTATGGATCTTCCTGCATAGCCCCAAGAGCTTTTAGGGCCTGAGTTCCTCTGGAGTATATTTGAGTGTTTTATGGGGTAGAGCTAAGAGTTGGGGAGACGGAGGCTTCCTCTGAGCCGCTGCCTTGGCCTCCTGGTCTGCTTTGTTTTTTCCCTTTACTATGTGATAATTCCTGACTCGGAGTCCTTTGCAGTGTATGACTTTAAAGAAGGCTAGAAAAGGGGAGAGAAGTTCCTAAATACCAAGCAGGAAGACCTGTTGATGCTTTCAATGATAGTGTCAAGGACTGTGAATGAGCAGTGATAATAAATAAAGTCTAGGCTCAGATATAAGGACTCAAGCAACAGGAGAGAGCCTGTGGGGGGCTACTTTAGCTTGCTAGGAGAGAAGGGGTCTCTTTGGACGTCAGAGGTGAGCAGGTCCTGACTCACTGGACAACAAAAACTTTCTACCCATTCACAAATAACACACTCTTACTTTCTAGAAAATATACATTCAACAAAGTACAAGAGACCTTCTGTAATAAACACTAATAGTAGGTGAATTAAAACATGTCTAGCAGTCAATATTTCATGCTATTTTAAAATATTTAGATGTTTATCATCTAACCCAGCAATGCTCCAAAGCCTTTAAGTTACCAAAGACTTTGGAAAATTATGTGTAGGCATATTGTTAGAAATAAGGCAAGCCCCCCAAGTCAGGGATTCTGGTAGAATACAAAACACTCGGGAGCCAGGCAGCAAGGCAAACATATTTACTTCTACGTAGAAGGGTGCACACACATGGTCTGGAAGGGCATGCACACCAAGCAGGCAGTCTGCTCGGCTTTATAATCCCTTACGCACGTGACCTGTCCTTTGCTCTTGATTGGAGCTCAGGCACACAGTCTTTCAAGATTGCCTAATTCAAAGGGAGGGGTTGGCCTTTGCTGTTTCAAGATGGCAGCCCCCAGGGGAGCTGCAAGCCATGCGGCCAACATGGCTGGCTGCTGCCAATTCACGCAGTCCAAAATGGCAGCTGTCTAAACTGTTCTTTGACAGAAAAGATGACTTGTTTATTCTCACAATATGAGGCTGGAGAAAAGGCATGGGGAGGAGGGAGCAGGCCCTGCAGCCTGTTCCCAGGCCTCAAGCTGTTGGGATTTAAAACCGCCACATTTTTCCTTAGAGATAACATGCTAAGGTTTGGCTAATAATGAGTTCAGCTTCTGATAGTAGCCAAACTGTTAAGTGAGCGTTCATAATTTTGCAGTAGAGTTGTTCTTTGGGAAGTGGTGGGGGGCGGGGGGGAGCGGAGGGGGAGTGAGAAGGCATTGAGGTGAGAGCAGTTTTCAGATCATTAAAGGGTCTAATGGCTCAGTGAGGGGGGTCCCTTTGCCATGTCATTTCATAGAGGAGCTTTGTGAGAAGACTGAAGTTGGGAACTCAGAGGCAAGAGTACCCAGCAAGCCTGAGAAAGGAGAGTATTTCTTGTTCAGAGGATGGGACAGTCATGGAGATAAGGCATTTACAGTCTAAGGAATGGTGCAGCTTAGTGGGGTGAGAGGGAAACTGAGGTAGGTGACTGTCATTTGGGACAACTGGGTTTTATGAGAGGATGTACTTTAGCCTTGGTCAGGCACCGAGGTAGAACGAGAAAAGAGTTCATGGGGTATTTAGTAAGATGCAGTGTAGAAGTGAGGTGGCTAATGGCTGTGAGACTAATCCGTCAACCCCATAATAGAGACTGAGGAGGATACAAGGGTCCCAGTGAATTCAGGGAGGGCAGAATAATTGGCCCCAGTTTCAATTAAAATTGAGATTGACTTACCTGCCCCTACATCGTTACCCGAGTCTCTGTCTTGGTGCTGTAAATCTGTGGGGCCTTGTTGGGGCCTCAGTCTTCGGTGGCCAGTCCTAGGAGGTCTGGGAGCTCCAAACCGGATCCAGAGGGCGACCTTGCTGGGCTGGCTGATGTCCAACCTGGAGGGGCCAGATTGCAGTCTGATTTCCAGTGGCATTCCCTTCTGCACCATGGGCAGGGTCCAGGTGGGGGTCTCGGGTTTGAGCAGGACTTGGTCCAGTGTCCTTCATTGTTGCATTTGAAGCATGGGCCCAGAGGAGGTTTAGCCCCTGACTTAACCCTTGGTTGGAGGAACGGCACATCATTTGGGGTTCGTGAGAGTGGTGGCTAGGAGCTGAAAGACATTCGTCTAGACCTCAGTCTTGGCCTGCTCTCACCTTTGTTTTTTGATTTGGGTCTCCTCGTTTCTATTATTAAAGACCTTAAAGGCCAGGTTAACAGGGTCTTTTTGAGGTGTTTGTGGACCTATTTCTACTTTTTGAAGTTTATGGTGTATGTCGGGGGCTAATTGGGATATAAAATAGATGTTCAGAAGAAGGGCTCCCTCTGGGGAGGTGGGTTCTAAGGTGGTAAATTTGTGTAAGGCCTCTGTGCGGTAGGAGAGGAGGAGAGCTGGGTTTTCATCAGGGTCTTGAGTGATTTCATTAAGTTTGTCACAATTGACCGCCTTATGGGCTGCCTTTTTGAGTCTGACAATGAGACAGTCTACAGAGCCAGCGCTCTGGAGAATTGACCTGATAGCCTCAACTTGGGTCAGTTCCGGGGACCGCGTTAGCACCATCAGGGTTGGCCACTGAGTCCTGTCTATGGAGGGCATGGCATGGTCCTGAGCTGCTGGTCAGACATGCTCCTTCTCCTCTGGGGTGAGAGAGGACGACAGGATGACTTAGATGTCGTGCCAGGTCAGGTCATAGGACTGGGTCAGGTACTTAAATTCTTTTGTAAAGGTGGTGGTGTCGCTGGAAAGAGACCTGAGATGCCTCTCAATCTGTGCGAGGTCAGACATGGAAAATGGGATGTGTACCCAGACAATACCCTCCTTTCCTGCTCCCTCCCTCAGGGTAGAATGGGTTTAGGAAAAGAAGCAGCTGTTGAGGAAGGCAGTCTTAGGGTGGCCTGAGAGCAAGTGTGATGTGGGAAAAGGCTGTAATGGAGCTTGAGTTCTTGGGATTTGGGCTCTCAGGGTCTGGGGGAGAAGGTGGTTGCTGGTGAGGAGGGTCTGGGTTTTGGGAATCTACTGCAGGTGAGGGAAGGGATGTGTAAGGGGATGGAGGTCAGTGGTCTGCTGAGTCAAAAGTAGATTTAGAATCAGAAGTGTTAGGAATATGATGTTTTGTGTGAAGGAGAAAGATCTGATGGGTAGAGCAGGACTGAGAGAGAGGATTGGGACTGAGGGGTGAAAAAGGCCAGGATGCAGGGAATCTCTGACTATTTTCCATTGCAGTGATAGCAATTATCTAAGTTGTGCAAAGCATCAAAATTAAAAGTGCCATTTTTAGGCTATTGAGACTTATCATTTAGTTTATATTGTGGCCAAGCAGTGCTACAAAATAAAATGAGGTGGTTGGGCATGATCTCCCCTGTGAGTGTTCAGAGGGAGTGTGGCGTAGCCCACAGAGAGGAAGGGTGAGTGACAGAACACAAATCCAAAGGTGACTGTTTAGGGCAGGCGTCCCCACAGCTAAACAAATCACTATGAGAAATGAGAGGTGACCCTCTGGACTTGGCACCCCCAGTCCAGAAGGACCGAAAGCCAAATGACTGAGGAGTCTTCTGGCCTACACCAGGACTTTTGAGACAAGAGACTTTCAAAAAGTCAGTGAGAGAGAGTGGGCAGAAGACTCGAGACGAGAGAAATTGTGGAACGTTACTCACCTAGAGAAGATTGGCCGGTGTGGGATGGAGGGTCAGCAATGGAGAAGGAGAGGATCCTGACCCGTCATCCTCCTTTGCTGGCTCAGGAGGGTCCATAAGGGAGGGAGCCCTAATCGAGGCCTGCAATCGAGTCACCTGAGTAGGATTTGGAGGTAAGCCCAGGTTGAGCTGCCACTGCCTACTGCTCTCCAAGTAGCAAACTTGGGGTGACTGAAGCCAGGGCGATGGCTCCCCATCCCCATAGAATCCTCCTGGATTTCGGCACCAAAAGTTAGGGTTGCTGAAGGAGGAATGCATGAGGCCAAAAAAGAGTGAAGAATTGTGAATTTATTAGGTAATCTGGATACCACCTGGGCTGAGCCCCAAAATGGCACCAGCACCTAAAGACGGGGAGTCAGAGGTTTTCAAAGGACTCTAGGCGGACTTTTTATGAATGGAGAATTCTCTGTGCAGGTCTGGATTCTGGGAAACTCCAGAGGGGAGAGATAACAGTCTTAGCAAGTGGAATGTGGTCTAAGCAAGTAGAATGTCCATTGTGAAATGGCATAAAGTCAGTTCCCCGGAGGGGGGCAGTAATCGATTCAATTATTTGATCAGACCTAACAATAGATGGTTGTGAAAAAAAGAGGGATATTTAAAAAAATTTTTTAAAATATATTTTTATTGATTGCAGAGAGGAAGGGAGAGAGAGAGAGAGATAGAAACATCAATGATGAGAAAGAATAATTGATTGGCTGCCTCCTGCACATCCCCCACTAGGGGTTGAGCCTGCAACCCAGACATGTGGCCTTGACTGGAATCGAATCTGGGACCCTTCCGTCCGTAGGCCGACCCTCCATCCATTGAGCCAAACCAGCCAGGGCAAAAGAGGGACATTTTTTTGAGGTAGGGTTCTAACTTTTCCTAGCATTACTCTAAGGAAGAACAGACTAGAAGACAGAGGACAGCAGTTGTGGACAGGAAGGAGAAGTCCTGTAAATGATAAGGTAACTGGGAAGAGTGTGAACTGAGGACTGAGCCCTGAGATAATACAGGCATCTGGAGGTCACCTGGCCTCTGGGCTGGGCAAGGGTACTGAGCCGCCTGAGTGGCTGGACAGTCCCAGGACACCACTCTCTCAGAGGCCACAAGTGTGTGAGCCCATAGATCCTGGCGGCGATTGCCAGGTTCTAAACAGACAATTTTCATTCCACAAATTCCTGCAAATGCAGAATCGATTAGGTGTATGGGTTTCTGGAGCTTATTTCAGGGCCTCACACACTTGTGGCCTCTGAGAGAGTGGTGTCCTGGGACTGTCCAGCCACTCTTGTAGCCCTTGGACCTGGGTACTTTGAACAGACACTAGGCCCAGATTCCTAAGACCACAACTAGGGCTTCATGAAGTGGACCTTGTTTCTGGCAACCAGTGTAATGAGTGGGAGGTCCTCTAGGGCCTGGGATCCAGAATGTGCAAAGGCTTGGAGTGAAGAGTGAGCGGATTCAGGAAGCGGCAGGTATGTTTTTTTAAATATATTTATGTGTGTGTGTGTGTGTGTGTGTGTGTGTGTGTGTGTGTGTGTATGGTAGAAAGGAAGGGAGAAGGAGAGAGACAGAGAAACAGTGATGAGCAAGAAACAAGGATTGGTTGACACCTGCACAACCCCTATTGTGGATCCAGCCCACAACCAATGCATGTGACCTCACCAGTGCATGAGTCTATGCTCAATCAACTGAGACACATCAGCCAGGACTGCAGATTGATCACTTTAATATAGGAAATCATGGTCAGGTTGGTAATGGTAGTGGTATCTCAGAAGGGATAGTGTGAGCTTGAGAACTAGCTTTCCTGCTGGAGCCACTCTTTGTGGGAGGTGGTATCACAACACAGCATAGGGACAGAAGTTGTCGTGTAGAGTGTCGGGGAGAAATAATCATTTTGGAGTCACCAAGGCCTTTAAAAGATGAGTGGATGTAAGATTAAGTGGAGGGTGAAGAGTTTTTCAAACAAGATGAGACTAGGGCTGGCACATATTAACTTCTCTAACACTCACCAGGATGTTGTTGTGACACTTGGTGTGGCCTGTATGGGGAGTTACATCAGTTTGTGGATTAGCTTAGAGGCTTGAGTGGTCATCTGTGAGACTCACTGAGCATGGTGCAGAGGGCCATCGGGGTTGGGATTTGAGTGGCAGTTAAGTGAGAGACGTTGGCAAGCATTCTGTGGACAACACATGCTGAGTAATAAGTAAGAGGCCAAGGAGAGGACTATGGGGGCCGGGGCTGAGGGAGTGCAGGTGTTAGAGAGGTGTGGTAAAGAGTGATGTGCACTTGAAGAGGGAGTGTGAATTCATGGTGGCAGGGCATTAACATTGACATACTAGTGTGTGTGAATGAAAAGGGAGTCCATTTCTGATGATGTCTTTATGATACGATATGGGAAATTTTAGGGTAATTTCTAACAAGATGGGTTGCTGTGGTGCTACATCCAGAGCTTAGGTGCCATATATGTGCCCACCTGCCATTTCTTATTGAGGGCTGACCCAGTAAACAATAGGAATGAGATACTATACATCAGTGTCACCTGCACTTGAAAATCTCCACTGGCATGGGGAAAGGAGAAGAGAGAAGGTTGAGAGGGAAATATATTACAGAGGTGGTGAATTGGAATTTAGGAAAAGAAGCTGATTAGGATACACCCTGTCCTTGTCATGGCTTATTTGTGTTACCAGTGAAGTTGTGCCTTTGGGAATGAAGCTGTTTGAGACAAATGTGGATCAAAGAACTATGGGCAGCAGGCAATGCAAAGTGATGGCCTCAGCAAACTGAAATTGGCCTTGGAAGTGTAATTAGCATTAGCATGATTTTTGGTGTCTTGGAGGGACAATTTGGATGACAACATTGGGTATTGCCTGACAAGACCAGTGTCAAATCCATCACTTTTCCTTTATGTGCAACATCTCTTCCTACCCTATGTTCCTGACACCCACTGTTATGAAAAGGGGCAATGTGACTCACATTTGAGGCCAAGAGCACACGTATGGTCTGTCTGCTCATCTGCCTTTGTTATTGTGGGAAGACACAGCATCAGTAGGAAAATAAGGAGAGATTGACTTTAATGGGACCGAGGCCTGCTATCTTCTCTGATGTGGGGAGTAGAGGGAGCAGATGGATGTGCAGGGTGGGGAGTATGACAAACTTGGCATCTCAAGAGAGAATATTATCATGGGATATACTGTCCCCATTATGACAGGATATGAACTTTGAGGATGTGGCCATTGCCTTCTCTATGGAGGAGTGGGGGCTCCTTGATGAGTCTCAGAGACGTCTGTACTGTGATGTGATTCTGAAAGTGTTTGCACTTGAATCATTCGTAGCTAAGACCTTCACATTTCTCCTAGTGTCCTGAAGTGATGCCCACTCTTTATTTATTCTCTAGACATAGCACTCTCTCTCTCTCAAAGCCAGACCATGTGCTCTGCTAATTTCCCCCACTGTCTTGTCAAATGGGCTGTGGCTGCCAGTGCTGAGCTCTGCAGAAAGTCCTGAACAATAGACTACATAAACCTCCCTAACACCAGTTGCATCAGAAACTGCAGGAAGTGTCTGGGTGTCAGCAGTCTTACAGACAGCTTAATGGGTCCCACCTGCTCTTCCTCTCCCAGGGAGGGTGACTATATCCAGATCCATGGCTTTCCCTTCTGCACCTTTCCTGTAGATAAGGACCTTGGTGAATGCCTGTGCCAGGTATCATCTTTCTATACATGAACCAGGGGCTGTTCTTGTAAGACGCTCCTTCAATTATTGTTTGTAATATAACCTTCTCTGAATACTATTGCAAGCTAAATTGTTATGGGCAAGTGCTGGCTTGTTCACCTCTGTTGTCTTTCATTGATACGCAGAATATTTAGTTTGTACATATTTCTAGAGAAGGAGGTGCAGGGAGAACCCTGGGTTTCTCCAGGGTGAACATACAAGATGGTCTCAGAAGATGCCTGGAACTGCAGTGTGGCAATGGAGGGAGGTCTGACATAAGAATGGTGTTCAGATTGTACCAGGAACCTGCTCCTGTCTAACGGTGTAGGTTCCAATGGCCATACCTCATTTATACCTTTACTTTTCCATACTTGACACTTTGCTGACTCGTCATTTTATCGGTGACTTCCTAGCTTTGTCTATCTTCGCCTTTGTGTCCTTTTTACATCACCTATTCCTCTGCACATCTCTTTCTGAAGTATACTACAACATGGACCTATGCAAGTGTTATGAGGAGCACACACATGCTTAAATACCCCTCAAACACCAGGTACTTGTGTATTGAATTTTACTTGGAATGAGGTGTAACCAACCTTCCGCACAGCTTGTCCATGTCACCAGCAGAAAATATCTACTGAATGCTGTTAGCAGCAGAATGAGCTGGACATCTGCGTAAGCCATGTTTCTCCGTGTTAAAAGATAGTTTGCACCTGACTGAGTTACAAGTGGTATACTGAGAAGAATGTGTTCTTAAGTGATGCATGTGTGAGAGACTTGTGTTTCAGTGCAAACCCTCACCAGCAACAGAAGGATGCCAGTGGTGAGAACCCCTGGAACGAAGATATGGAGAGTGACTCACTTGTGACCAGTTATTGCTTCTACTTATCTGGGGTGTCTGCAGCTAGTACAGAAGTTGGGGAAGACTCCCCAGCCATCTGAGGGCTTCTCCAGTACCAGGCCACTCTTAATACTGAGGAGCCACACAGTAACAATGAGATTTCACAGGAATTTCTCAGTGGAAAAAGACATCACCAGTGGGTTGGATGTGAAACAGCTGCCAGCCAGAAACAGAAAGTTGTTTATCAGAAAGGTTGCTGCTCTGGAGATATGATTTATGAGTATAATAAATGTGGGAAGGTGTTTAGACAAATATTTAACCACCTTCAACATGGGAGAGTTCACACTGGAGAAAAGCCCTATGAGTGTACTGATTGTGGGAAGGTCTTCAGTAAAGCGCTGCTCTCATTAAACATAATAGAGTTCACATTAGAGAAACGTAGTATGAGTGTAGTGACTGTGGGAAGTCCTTCAGTCCCAGGTCTGACTTCATTAGGCACCATAGAGTTCACACTGGAGAAAATCCATATGAGTGTAGTGATTGTGGGAAGTCCTTCAGATACATGTCTAACCTCATTAAACACCAGTGAGTTCACAGTGGAGAAAAGCCCCGTGAATATACAGAATATGGAAAATTCTTCAGTGAAAGCAGAACTGTCATTAAACACCAGAGAGTTCACACTGGAGGAAATCCATATGAGTGTAGTTATTGTGGGAAGTTCTTCAGTCAAAGTGGTAACCTCACATAACACCAGAGAGTTCCCACTGGAGAAAAATGTTATGAGTGTAGTGAATGTGCGAATTCTTTTAGGCAAAAGAGTCACCTTCTTATACACGAAAGAGTTCACACAGGAGAAAAGCCATATGAGGGTAATGACTATAGATCAAGCATGTCAAAGTCAAAGGCTAAGATGGGCCAAATAAACAAGGTTTAAGTGTGTGTGGGCTGCAAAAAGCCAAAATCTTCAATTTTCATAGAAATGTAGGTTTATTTCTATAGAGACATGCTGAATACGAAGGGCTGAAATAAATGAGTAATTGTTAACATAAAATAATAGAATATTTTAATAAAAATTTAATATTTTTCTTGAACATTAACTTACCAGACACTGAATAACTGCACGAATTAATAAGTGTACTGCAAATAAACCTATTTTTTCTTCTTCTCTGAAAGTGAAATATTTCCTGTTGTGCACACCATCAAGTCATTCTATGACTAATGGCATGGCAATCGGCTGCTAAAATATTCGCTGCTAGTATTAATGGAGAGAAATGGTGTGCCTGCCCGTAAGGGAAATGAATGTAACACAATTATAGTCATCAGTCCTTAGCGAACGTTGTAGTTCGTTATTAATAATTATGTATAACAGAATATTGTAAAAATTAAGTTATGAATTTTTTATTAAAACATTTCTTACATACCGTTATATTGGCTGGGCCACAAAAATATTCGTTGTGGGCTGTGAGTTTGACATGCTTGCTATAGAAAGTCATTCTGGCATATCTATGCACTCATTCAACATCAGAGAGTGCACATTGGGATAAAGCCTTTTGAATGTACTGATTGTAGGAAATCTTTTAGCCGAAAATAACCTTACTAGACACCTGAGAGTTCACACTGGAGAAGAGCCTTAAATGCCCAGGGAATTTTATTTGTTTTACTGAGAATAACAACAATGAAGGAGAATCTGTGATACACATTTACCTTAATATAAAGCCCTTTTATCAGGACATACACCCTGCTAGATTCCTCATAACTTTCAGATACAAGTGAGACTTTAAGGAGGTGCTTGCACTTACGATCCTGACCAGGCCATTGATGTCACTGTGAGTGCTTGTGGCTGGAGTGATTTCACCTCCACCACCTGGCTCACCTGAACAGTGTGAATCAGTCACAAACCCTGCATGCTCACTTGTGCTTGAAAAAATTCTGAATATTCTGAACTCTTGGCAGAATCTTCATTCCTTTCTCTCTGACTAGAAAATGGGCCTGACCCAGGGTTTGCCCAGAACACCTATAGTCAGCTAAGAAGTGGTACCTCTTTCAGAGACATTGTGGTTCTCATATTATGCTGTGATGATTGGCTTAGGTTCTATTTCACCAATGTGAAATTGGCTTGCTGTACATGGCTCTGGTTTATGATATTTTTGTAAAGGTGTTTTTTCTTTTGTATCTTTAATTGTGTTTGCTCTATTCACTGCCTGGGATGATTTGCAAGCAGAGTTGTAATCTGTCAGCATGTAGATGTGAACACATATTATGGTGCCATCAAACTTTCTGTGCTTCTGAAGGAAGAGCATGCTGGTAGAAAATCGCACTTTGTCCAAAATGGGCTTATTTTTCATTGCTGCCCAAGGCCTTGAAAGAAAGGCTGCATGACTTTGTGGTTTTAATTTGGAGCCTGGTACCTTGTTTATGAGGTCAGTGGTCACCCTGAAGGGAAGGCCTTTTACTGTGCTTCTGTGAACAATATGAATTATGTTCTCTGTTCACAGTATGTATTACATAAGTCTCAGCAATGATGAGGGGAACTCCTCCCCACATACTGCAAAGGAGCCACGTGCCATGAAGTACAAAATTACATGGGTTGCTGGCATTTGTTGTAAGACTCTGAGGTTAAACTACTATTGAGACTGAAACTCTTTTCATAGTGATAGGAGAGACTGCAGTAAATTAGATGAAGAAATGCCTCATCTGAATGTAAATCCACAAATGTTCCAGGGTGTGTGGCTTGTGTGACCTTTGTGAACAGACATTCTCAGGACCTCCATAACTATTTCCTGTAGCTGAAGTCACTGGCAGGGAAAATAATTTAATGGTTTTGTGGATTCCCGTGGCCTCTCTAGCATGTTCACCTCAACGTCATTTCTCATTTTGTAAGAACTCAAAGCTATAGGAAGGATAATCCTGTAATCAGTCCCCGGATGTGTCTTTTGTAACTGGTCAGCATTCCTGTTGATTCCTATGGCACAATCTTCACTGCTTGCCAATATTTGCTGCCACTGAGGTAATGATGTCCCTCCTAGGATATAAGTACTGACATGCAAGAAAGTGCACTAAAGCCATGAAGCCATCACATGTGAAATAATCTTATCTGTCACTATATACAAGGTGTGGCAAAAGTAGGCTTTCAGTTGTGTGTACACAAAACACATCTCTTGTTCTTTTTAAAAATATATTTTTTAAAATACCTTTATTTTATTTTACTTAGGAAGAGAGGAAGGAGAGATAAACATCCATGAGCTCCATCCTGCACATCTCTTACTGGGAACCCAGGCAGGTCTGTGCACTGACCTGGAATTCACCAGGGACCTTTTAGTTCACTGGATGACACCTACCCAACTGAGGCACAAGGTGAAAGCAGAGTTTATTCCTGTATTTTTATTTATTAGTTATTATTTTCCATACCAACAACTCTAAACCTACATTTCGCACATTCTTCATTTTCCTCCTGCGCTTTTATAATCTCTCTTTCTGACTTTCCCAGTCTTCCATGCATTCATTTTCCATCCTTTACATTAAATTAGTTCATATTCTTCATAATTTAATATGTGCTATAAGGTGTGTACTTTTTAAGAAACACTGGTTTTCATAATGCTACACAGATACATTTTTAAAATATATTTTATTGGTTTTCAGAGAGGAAGGGAGAGAGAGGTCGGGGGGAGAGATAGAAACATCAATGATGAGAGAGAATCATTGATCAGTTGCCTCGTGCATGCCCCCTACTGCGGATCAAGCCCTCAACCTGGGCATGAGCCCTTGACTGGAATTGGACCCAGGACCCTTCAGTCTGCAGGGCGACACTCTATCCACTGAGCCAAACCAGTCAGGGCTACACAGATATTTTGAGATTAAACACAAAAGCTTATGTGAATATTGAATTTGTTTTATTGCTAAGTAGTATTGCATTCTATGGATAACAACTTCATCCATTGATCTGTGAAATTGGTTATTTCCAGGTTTGGGGTATCTATATATATAAAAGGCTAAGTGACCGTTGCATCCAAAACAACCGAATGGACGACCGAACAGGCTGTGTGGGGTGACCAGGCTGGCGGGGGCGTTAGTGAGGGATGACCAAATGACTGAGCAGCAGGCTGCGTGTGTCAACCAGGTCCGCAGGGGGGGGCAGTTAGGGGCAACCAGGCTGGCAAGGGGGAGCAGTGAGGGGCAATCAGGCCAACAGAGGGGGGTGACCAGGCCAGCAGGGGGGGAAGTTAGGGGCGATCAGGCATGCAGGCAGATGAGCAGTTAGGAGCCAGTCGTCCTGGATTGTGAGAGGGATGTTTGATTGCCGGTTTAGGCCCAATATGAGGGGTCCCGGATTGGAGAGGGTGCAGGCTGGGTTGAGGGCCCCCCCCCCCCGTGCATGAATTTCATGCACCAGGCCTCTAGTCCTATATAATAAGAGAGGAATATGCTCATTATCTGTTACGCCCTGAGTCATAACGACCTACCTCACCTAACGACCGGATCACGGATCTGCAGGAGGGTGGGGGAGCAAACTACAAGTGGGTGGCAGAGAGCAACAGGAGGGGGCAGGAAAGCAAGCTATGAGGGGTGGAGAGAGGAGGGAGGAGGGGGGCAGGGGAGCTACAGGAGGGCGGCAGCGGCCTACTGGCACACGGATTTGTGCGCAGGGCTACTAGTTATAAATAAATCTGTTTGGAATATTTGTGTTCAGTTATCTTCATAGATATGTACTTTACTAATCAAACTGTTGCAGTGTAGGTGAATGTTTCACATTTTAACATATGCAGAACTGTGATTTAAAATTGTCATGCACTTTGCCTTCCCACCCATGCCAAGCATATAAAAAATCCAGTTTTTGTTCAACCCTGCAAGGACATGCAATGCTTAATCTTTTTAAATAGTTGGTCTGGAATGTCTATATATGACCTTGCTTTAGTTTTAATTTTATTTTGTAATACTTTTGATGGTGAACATTTTTCACACATTTATTTACATCGTCTTTATCTTTTTTGTTAAGATGTTGGCTCAGAAATTTTGCTTATTTTTAAAATAATTTATTATTTTAACCAATATGAGGACAGTTCACAATCTAAGATATATATTTGAATTTCACTCATTCCTCAATAACTCAATGACTTCTTGCTGTATGGAACTATGGGTTTTGAACACTGTAAGATAAATAGTTTTTCTCAATTTTTAACCTATGTACAATTTAAATCCACGTGTACCATATACTTACAGGTTTTATATGCATTGTTAACATTCTCCACCACTCTTTCCTAAGTCTAAGCATTCAATAATACATAAAGTGATGTCTAGGTTTGCAATCTTTGTTAACCTCCTCATGTAAATACCCTCGTTGTGGTTAGTTTCAAACTGTCAAAATGATGGCACTGAACAAGGATATGATAAGATATTTCAGTAGCAAATCATCATATTTTATTTCCAACATATTAATTAGGTAGCAATCAGTATCCTCAAGAACATCTATATATATGCATATATATATATATATATATATATATATATATATATATATATATATGAGCATAATATGCAAATTGTCCCCATGGGAGTTTGACTGGGAGACTGATAGCTTGCTATGAAATGCGCTGACCACCGGGGGGCGGCGTGGAATGAAGGAAGGCCCCTGCTGGTAGCTGCAAGGCCCTGATCAGCCCTTATCGCTGGCCAGGTCTAGGGACCCTACCCATGCATGCATTTTGTGCACCAGACCTCTAGTTTATAATAAAATCCTATATAATAAAACCCTAATATGCAAATCTACCAAACAGCTGAACGACCGGTCACTATGATGTGCACTGACCACCAGGGGACAGACGCTCAACGCAGGAGCTGCCCCTTGGTGGTCAGTGCTCTTCCACAGGGGGAGCGCTCCTCAACCAGAAGCTGGGCTCACTGCTGACGAGTGCAGGGGTGGTGGTGGGAGCCTCTCCTGTCTCCGCAGCAGCGCTAAGAGGACATCCCCTGAGGGGTCCCAGACTAGAGATGGTGCAAACCAGGCTGAAGGACCTCTCTCCCCGCAAGTGCACGAATGCCGTGTACTGGGCCTCTACTAGTAAAATAATTGGGAAATGGCAAGTTTTAAATATATCTTTGAAGTTTTGTTTACATATTATTGATTTTAAAAATATATTTCAGAATGTTTTTATTGATTTCAGAAAGGTTAGAGAGAGGGAGAGAGAGATAGAAACATCAATGATGAGAGAGAATCATTGATAAACTGTCTCCTACAGGCCACTTACTGGGGTGGAACCCACAGTTTAGCATGTTCTTTGACCAGGAAGCTGAAGATAGTCACTGTGGTTGGTTTGGACAACCAGGATCAGAAAGTGGGTTCATGGCTGAACTGTGGGCCCTGTGGACAGAGTTGACCTTCTCTGCAGGAGGCCTCACAGTTTGCCTTGAGCCTCGGGCTGCCTTCCAATTGGTACCTCTGTACCAGAGGGAACTTTCCAGAACTGAATGCAAATAAAAAGTCCAGTGGCTGACACTTTTGCTTAAAAGTGTATCTGTAAGGTACTTTATTTTATTTTCTTATTGTCTAAAATTTTACATATGTCTCTTTTTTCCCTAGTTGACCCCCTCCCCCATCCATTCCCAGCCCTGGCAAGCCCCCACCGCCCCAGTGTCTGTGTCCATTGGTTATGCTAATATGCATGCATGTAAGTCCTTTGGTTGCTCTCTAATCTCCCCTCCCCTACCATTTGTCTCTAGATCAATCTATTCTTGTTCATCAAATTATGTTGATCATTATATCCCACATATGAGTGAGATCATGTGATATTAATCTTTCTCTGATTGGCTTATTTCTCTTAGCCTAATGTTCTCCAGTTCCATCCATGCTGTTGCAAATGGTAAAAGTTCCTTCTTTTTAATAGCGGCATAGTATTCCATTGTGTAGATGTACCAAAGTTTTTTTTGTTTGTTTGTTTTAAATATATTTTATTGATATTTTACAGAGAGGAAGGGAGAGGGATAGAGAGCTAGAAACACCGATGAGAGAGAGACATCGATCAGCTGCCTCCTGCACACCTCCCACTGGGGATGTGCCCGCAACCAAGGTACATGCCCTTGACCGGAATCGAACCCGGGACCCTTGTCCGCAGGCCGACGCTCTATCCACTGAGCCAAACCGGTTTCGGCCCAAAGTTTTTTAATCCACTCATCTGCTGATGGGCACTTAGGCTGTTTCCAAATCTTAGCTATTGTAAATTGTGCTGCTATGAACATAGGGGTGCATATATCCTTTGTGTTTGGTGTTTCTGTTTTCTTGGGATATAGTCCTAGAAGTGGGATTACTGGGTCAAATGGGAGTTCTATTTTTTACTTTTTCCAGAAACTCCATACTGTTCTCCAGAGTGGCTGCACCAGTCTGCATTCCCACCAGCAGTGCAGGAGGGTTCCTTTTTCTCCACATCCTTTCCAGCACTTGTCATTTGTTGATTTGTTGATGATAGCCATTCTGACAGGTGTGAGAAGGTATCTCATTGTTGTTTTGATTTGCATCTCTTGGATGATTAGTGACTTTGAGCATGTTTTCATATGTCTCTGGGCCTTCTGTATGTCCTCTTTCGAAAAGTGTCTATTTAGATCCTTTGACCATTTTTTTGATTGGATCATTTATCTTCCTTTTGTTAAGTTGTATGAGTTCTCTGTAAATTTTGGAGATTAAAACCTTATCGGAAGTATCATTGGCAAATATGTTCTCCCATGCAGTGGGCTTTCTTGTTGTTTTGTTGATGGTTTCTTTTGCTGTGCAGAAGCTTTTTATTTTGATGTAGTCCCATTTGTTTATTTTCTCCTTTGTCTCCTTTGCCCTAGGGGCTGTGTCTGTAAAGATATTGCTACGACATATGTCTGCTCTTTTGCTGCCTATGGCATCTTGTAGGATGTTTATGGTTTCCCATAAAGTACCCAGTGTAAGGTACTTTAGTATACACACCCCAAGGATAGTACTCCAGAGAAAAATGACATACACTGAGGCAGTATTGATGATAAGCATCCACAGAATTTCAGAATATCTGGCCAAAATTCACAACAATGGGACAGGATATGGAATAAAAGAAATAATATTTGAGATAATGCCATTTACAATAAATCTAGCTCAATAAATCATCTTTAGAAAGCCAACATCAGCCTATAGAAATCTCCATTGGATTCCCGTGTTTTAAGAAAGTCTGTACTGGCCAGTTAACTCAGTGGTTAGAGCTTTGGCTCCAGGAGCGAATGGTCTCTGGTTCCATTACGGTCAAGGGCAAAGACCTCAGTTGCAGGTTTAATCCTAAGGCCATGTCTGGGCACATAAAGGAAGCAACCCATAGATGTGTCTCTCTCTTGTGGATGTTTTGCTCTCTCTCTCTCTCTCTCTCTCTCTCTCTCTCTCTCTCTCTCTCTCTCTCTTTCTCTCTTTCTCTCTCCCTTTCTCTCTTCCTCTCTCTTCCTCTTTCTCTCTCTCTCTCTCTCTCTCTCTCTCTCTCTCTCTCTCTCTCTCTTTCTCTCTACGTCCTCCCACCATTCCACTCTCTCTAGAAGTAAATAGAAAAAGAATCGTAGGGTGAGGGAAAAAAAAAGAAAGACTACACGTTGACCGACTTGTGCTTCCTACTTAATGGTTTTAGACATTAGAAACTTGGGTTTCTCTAGAGAAAGCAGTTTCTAGTTCACCATGAGCTCTACACTCTACAGTTTCCAAAGCTATGTTGCAATCCCTCAGAATCACCTTCTCTCATGGGTAAGTTAATTTTTATCACTCAAAGACTAATCTAAGTTAAAAAAATAAACAGATTATTTTATTCAAAAAGCACTGGGTATTTTTGTACTTAAAAAGCAGTGAGGGGATCATGACTATGACACAAATTATGTGGGATTATTCTGAGATCTGTGGCTTGATTCTATTGATACTTCCCAAGTCTGGAAGAGTCAACAGTGTCCACAGCCTCGGTCCTTACAGGTCATAGCTGTGTCTGCCTGAGACAGCTGCCCTCCATGCAGCCTGATTCACTTTCTGATGCATATGGATGTATATGGGACAACGCTGAGGGGAACAACTCTTAGGCCCATAATTATCCCCTAGGAATAAGAAACTGTATATTGCTGGAGAGGGCAGGGACAGTCCTGTGAGACTCCTGGTCCCTGGATAACAGGTTACAACCTTGCCCTTGTGAAAGCTAGGCTGACACATAATAGAGCAGTGGTTCTCAACCTGTGGGTCACGACCCCTTTGGGGGTCAAACACCCTTTCACAGGGGTCTCCTAAGACATCCTGCATATCACATATTTATTTTTTTCTTCATTTTTTGTTTTTTTATTTTTATTTTTTTAAATAAATCTTTATTGTTCAGGTTATTACAGGTGTTCCTCTTTTTTTCCCCCTAGCACCCCTCCACCTGATTCCCCACCCCACCCCATGCCCTTACCCCCCGCCACTGTCTTCATCCATAGGTGTAAGTTTTTTGTCCAGTCTCTTCCTGCACCCCTCATACCCCCTCCCCCCTGAGAATTGTCAGTCCACTCCCTTTCTATGTCCCTGATTCTATTATATTCACCAGTTCATTCTGTTCTTCAGATTTTTTATTCACTTGATTTTTAGATTCACTTGTTGGTAGGTATGTATTTGATGTCATTTTGTTGTTCATAATTTTTATCTTTACCTTTTTCTTCTTCTTCTTCCTCTTCTTAAAGAACACCCTTCAGCATTTCATGTAATCCTGGTTTGGTGGTGATGAACTCCTTTAGCTTTTTCTTGTCTGTGAAGCTCTTTATCTGACCTTCAAATCTGAATGATAGCTTTGCTGGGTAGAGTAATCTTGGTTGTAGGTTCTTGCTGTTCATCACTTTGAATATTTCTTGCCACTCCCTTCTGGCCTGCATAGTTTCTGCCGAGAAATCAGCTGACAGTCGTATGGGTGCTCCCTTGTAGGTAACTAACCGTTTTTCTCTTGCTGCTTTCAAGATTCTCTCTTTGTCTTTTGCCCTTGGCATTTTAATTATGATGTGTCTTGGTGTGGTCCTCTTTGGATTCCTCTTGTATGGGGTTCTGTGTGCTTCCTGAACTTGTAAGTCTATTTCTTTCACCAGGTCGGGGAAGTTTTCTGTCATTATTTCTTCTAATAGGTTTTCAATATTTTGCTCTTTCTCTTCTTCTGGCACCCCAAAAGTTCAGATGTTGGTACGCTTAAAGTTGTCCCAGAGGCTCCTTACACTATCTTCATATTTTTGGATTTTTTCTTTTTCTTTTTCTGGTTGGGTGTTTTTTGTTTCCTCATATTTCAGATCTTTGGTTTGATTCTTGGGGTACGTTGATCTACAGTTGAGTTTCTGTATATTCTTTATTTTAGACAGTGTATGCTTAATTTCTGACTGGTCCTTTTCCATTTTTTTGGCATTCTCATTAAGGTCCTTGAAGGTCTCACTAAGCTCCTCGGAGGTCTCATCAAGTTTCTCGGCGGTTTTTAGAAGATTCTTGAGTAACCTTATAAATGTGGTTCTGAACTCTATGTCGTCCATTAGTTTGCTTTCCTCCATTTCTCTCATTCGTGACATGTTTCTTTGTCTCCGCATTTTGCTGCTTCCTTGTGTTGATGGAGTGGCTTTGTGTGGTAGGTGACCTATAGGGGCCAGTAGCTCAGCCTCCCCAATCACCTGAGGTGGACACTTTTGGTACACCCCTTTGTGGGCTGAGTGCAAAGTCTTGGTGTAGGTAAGCCTTGATTGCTATTGGTACACTGGGAGGAATTGACCTCCAGGCTAACTGGCTGTGAGGACCCGCTGTGTCTATAATGGAAGAACTGCTGCGCTGGAGACACGCTTATGGTGCAGGACTTGTTTCAGTGGGGCTTTGGTGCTCACTGAGTCTGCCTCTTGAATGTATCACTTATGGATGTGAGGAGTTGAAATCTGGTGTCTCACACTGACCACTAGGTACACTGGCTTCTGGATCTCCAATGGGGTGCAGGTCAGCTACTGTCTGGGGCCACCCAGCAGGCGCTACAGCAAGAACTATAGTTTTCTCCTCTTTGCTTGGGGTTTGGAGGTTTTGGTGCTGTCTGACCGGGCTGCAAGTTTGCTAGGTTAAGCTGTGATAGGGCAGGCCATTCATATGCTAAAGCCACTGCTTGGAGCTTGGGTGAGTTCCTAGATTGTGCAGGGCGGGGTCTTTGGGCATCACTAGGCTAGGGCATGGCAAACAGCGATGGCTGCCAGTAAGCCGGCTCTGCGGCTCTGAGTCTCCCACTGTGTCCCCGCGTCCTGCGCCCCAGCACAATAAACAGTTGTTCCTGCGAGCAGCCTTTCAAGCAAGCCTCCCTCATTTTCCAACCCCATGGCAGACAGTCCAGCTTCTCCCCGTAGGAGTTTGGGTCCCCCGCGTCTCCCCAGAAACGAGTTCAGAGTAATCGGGAGCTTATCTCCCTTCGGGTTGAAAACAGCAGCGCTCCCAATCACCCGTCGGATTCGCGCGTCTCTGTACCTCAGCTTTTCAGCACTTGTGCACCCCTCAATGCTGTTTGCTCTTTCCTTCTAGTTGTAGAACTTCCACTCAGCCAGCTTTCCCATGGTTCTGGGTGATAGACGTTTTGTCTTTTAGTTGTAGTTTTGAAATTGTTGTGCGAGGCAGCAGTTTAGGTGTTTACCTACGCCGCCATCTTGGATCTTGCATATCAGATATTTACATTACGATTCATAACAGTAGCAAAATTACAGTTATGAAGTAGCAACGAAAATAATTTTATGGTTGCGGATCACCACAACATGAGGAACTGTATTAAAGGGTCGTGGCATAAGAAAGGTTGAGAACCACTGTAATAGAGGGAGCTACCTAGGGATGCTCAGAGCATCACTCCCAACTTTCTGTATCCTGGTAATATAGTGGGAGTGCACGGCCATCCGGGAGCACTGTGACCAGCCGGAGGAAGTAGCCCCAGTGCTCTCTCCAATAGGGATGAGGAGAACTGTGGAGAAACTACATTTAGCACATGTTCATGCACAGAATGAGTGGAAACCACAGGATCACCATTGGTGTAAATGTCAGCATATTTTACCGTGATCTCCAATGGAAGTGCAGACCAGGGCAATTGAAATGATAACGAGACTTAGAGGCAGGGTAGTGACTGAGGTTAATGTAAAAGAACATGGATGCTGGAATGCTTGCAGTCCTGTGTCCTTCCCAATCATCACAGTGTGTGAACTGAGGCAGCCAGAGATTTAAACAACGTCACACTCAGAAGTGGTTCTGAGTTTACTGCCAGTGAACACTGACCAAACTCCTTTTTTTTTTTGAAGTTCACTCCTTTGAATCTTGCCCGTGATGGCTTAGGGAAGCTCAGGGACAAAGTGCACATGGATGAAGAGAAAGCAGTCCATGCTGACGGACTCCTGCGGTTATTTCCTACCAATGTCCATTCCTCTCTTTCACCCCTGAAAAGTCCCCCAGATTGATTGGCACCATGTGGTGTCCTTCATAGGGCCCACCAAGTATATCAGGTTCCCCTCCTGACCCCCTGAATTTGGCTGCAGCCCCGTGATGTGCTTTGACCAATGAAATGTGTTGGGAGTGAAGTCTGTCACTACTAACACAAGAGTCTGGAATCAGAGACTGGCATTCTCTCTGTTCATTGCTACTAACACCTAGCAGGTACCTACATGGTAACTGCACCTTTATCCTGGTCCCTGGAGAACCAGGGAGGGCATGTGGCATGAATAAGAAAGACACCTTCTTTACTATAAGCCACTAAAGCTTTGGGGCTATTTGTTACTATTACATCTAGCCTGTCCTAATGGGTGTGCATTAACAATTCTGCTCTCCAGCAGGCAGCAGAGCCTAACATTAGAAGTCAGAGCTCTGTTATTAGAAACACATGGGTTTGCCTTCCAGTCCTGCCTTTATTTAACTCTACAATCAGGCAATTTACATTAAGCCTATGAGCCTCAATTTCCTCTTCATAAAATCTCAGGTTGCAGAAAGACTAAATGACATAATAATGCATGTAAAGCACTGAATTCAAGGCCTGGCACCTGTAGAAAACATTCGGTAGCTATTAGCTCCATAGCTTCACAATATGTATTGACTACCAACATTCTAACAATGTATGCAATGTCAACTTTTTGTTCTATGTAGCATTTCCAATTTTGTTTTTAAACAAATAAAATTGGATTATATATATTCTCTAATAGCCTGATTTGTCTCTTAATAATGTGATATTTTTTATTTTATTTCATTTTTAAAATATATTTATTGATTTTTTTACAGAGAGGAAGGGAGAGGGATAGAGAGTTAGAAACATAGATGAAAGAGGAAACATCGATCAGCTGACTCCTGCACACCCCCTACTGGGGATGTGCCCCCAACCAAGGTACATGCCCTTGATGGGAACTGAACCTGGGACCCTTCAGTCTGCAGGCTGATGCTTTATCTACTGAGCCAAACCGGTTAGGGCAGTAGTCGGCAAACTCATTAGTCAACAGAGCCAAATATCAACAGTACAACGATTGAAATTTCTTTTGAGAGCCACATTTTTTTAAACTTAAACTTCTTCTAATGCCACTTCTTCAAAATAGACTCGCCCAGGCTGTGGTATTTTGTGGAAGAGCCACACTCAAGGGGCCAAAGAGCCGCATGTGGCTCGCGAGCTGCAGTTTGCCGACCACAAGGTTAGGGCAATAATGTGATATTTTTATATTAAAAATTAAAAAAAATCTGACAGCTGGGATAGCTCAGATGTTTGAGCATCTTCCCATGCACGGAAAAATTTCTGATTCAATTCTTCATGAGGCACAAGCCTGGTGTTCCGGCTGGATTCCCAGTGGGAGGATGAGGGGTCAACAGGAGGCAGCTGATCCATGTTTCTCTCTTTCCTGCCCCATCCTCTCTCTCAAAAATCAAATAAAGGAATCATTAAAAGGATACTTGTCACCTCAAGGATCATTCTGAGATTCGTGGAATATGAAATAATATCGCCAAACAAAAAATCAGATGGAGACAACAAACACCAGAAACTACCACCAGCCACACGATCCTAATGTCATTTCCCAGCACCACTCTGGCTCCCAAACGCCAATATTCTCAATGATCAGTGTGTGACTGGGATCCTATTTACACCTGGGAGGCCTGAAAAGGTATACTACGCAAAGGGCTATGTCCCTAATGATAGCTGGGTTTAGCCAATGAAAGCCCAGGAGAGGCATATTATCCAGGTGTATGTGGGTGAGGGTGGGACTTCCTGCGTCTACCTGAAGATCATGTTGAACTCTTTGGTCTGTTCACAGAGACTGAGGCTTCCCATTGCCAGATCCAGGTCTCCAGTAGGACAAGGCATCAGAGGCAGTATCTCTCCAGTGGTGTGTCTGAGGTTTCCTGAGCCCCAACACACCAGAATTGGGGTCTTTGTGACTCCTGGACTCCTCTCTGCTTACAGAGTTCGACGCAGCCTCATGGGATTTAACCCTCCAGCCTTGGGTGCGGGCACCTCTGGGGTCCTGCAGTCCAGGTCGCAGTTCCCGGAACAGTGAGTAGCTCATGTGTGACAAAAGGTGTGATGTGGGAAACCCAGGACTTGTTTTCTGTCTAAAGGCGACAAAGAAGATGAGGCAGTGTTTTGCCCGAAAAGTTTTTACTTTCATTCTCAGGAAACTGGGGACACGGATGGTCCTGAACAAAAGAGGGTCCTTGTGTGAGGTAGTTTTTCCCAAAGCAGCTCAGAAGAAGAACAGACCAGAAGAGAGATGATAGCAGTTAGGGACAGGAGGCAGAAGTCCTGTAAAAGGTAAGATAACTGGCAAGAGTGTGCACTGAGGACTGAGCCTTTAGGTAATGCGGTCATTTCCAGGACATGTGGCCCCATTGGCTGGGAAATGGTACTGAGCAGTCTGAGCCCATGGATCCTGGGGGTGGTGGCCAGGGTCTTAACAGATCGTTCTCTTAACACAGATTCCTGCAAATGCAGAGTGGTTTAAGGGTGCTGTTTTGTGGAACTGATATCAGGGCCTCACACTCATGACTTCTGAGATAATGGTATCCTGGGATTGTCCTGCCTCTCCTCTAGCTCTTGTACCTGGGGACCTTGATGAGACACCAAGCCCAGAATTCTAAGTACATGTTTGGGTTGTATGAAGTGATCCCTATTTTTGGCCAACAGTGGAACTGGAAATGAAAGGTCCTTCCAGGCATAGGTTCCTATATGTGCAAAGGCTTAGAGTGAAGACTGAGCTCATTCAAGAACCAACTGGTGTCCTTTTTTTTTTTAAAAAAAAAAATATCTTTTTATTGCTTCCAGAGAGGAAGGGAGAAGGAGAGAGATAGAAAAATCAATGATCAGAAAGAATCATTGATAGGCTGACTCCTACACCCCCTTCCCCTCACTGGGGATGGAGGCCACAACCCTGGCATGTGCCCCTGACCGGAATCAAACCTGGGACCCTTTAGTTCACAGACCGGTGTGCTATCCACTGAGCCATACCAGCTGGGGCTTATGTCCTTTTTTTAAAAATAGAAACTGGTAACAATGGGACAGGAGTCAGATCTAGAGGAGCTTTGTGATACCTTTGGAGTCTGTTCTGCAGGTGAAGGAAACAATGGAAGATTTGGAGCAATAGGGGCAGGTGATCTGACCCAGTTCTCATTAGACTCCCTATGGCTGAAGCATAACAAACCATATGGGTGTGATGGAAGTGGTAGAAAAACCAGGATGGAAGCTGCTGTGATAGTTTTGGTGAGCATGATGGTAAGTGGCCCATGATGGTGACTGTGGAGTTGAAATAAGCAGTTGCATTCTGAATCGGTGTTTTAGGTGTGGCCAACTGGATTTTCTAATTTTGAGTTTGAGAGAGAGGTAAGAGCCAGGGATGACTTGAAGGTTTGTATTTGGCAGCTGGAGGTATGGAAGCACCATCAACTGAGATGCAGATATTCATAGTAGAAATGTAATGTTCATTGGGGATACCAAACTTTTATCTTTTATCTGTTATGGTGTGTGATATTTCAGAGAGCAGTTCATGAGCATCTGGAACTCTGAGGAGCAGTTCAGGTTGAAAATTTCTTTGAAAGGTAGTTGGGAGTGTAGTGACCAGGGTAGAGTTGTAGATCATCTTTTTTAAAAAACTTTTTTTCTCTTCCATTGGAGACCAAAGAGCAATTAAAACAAGATGAGACTGCAGCTGTTGCATATTTACTTGTGAATCACACACCAGGATTGTGTTGAGAGCCTTGGTGTGGCCAGTAGTCTGATTGATTTACATACAGGCATGAGTTTTCATATGTGAGACACACTGGACCTGGGATAGAGGGCCATAGGCCATGGGACTTGAGTGCTGAAGGCTGTGACTGGTGAAAGGGTCATCAAGTGCAGCAACGGAAGAGCTGGGTTCCGGGTATCCCTGATTTGATGTGCTTCTCAGTAGGTGAGGTTGAAGAAAAAAACAATCAGGGAGGGAGGCCATCATAGAAGGACTCAAGGCTTCCTCAATGAATGTGGACTATGAGAGTTGGTATAGAAGTTAATTCTGTTTGAATTTTTTCCAGACATTCACAAAACCACACAAGCTGAGTATGAGTAGGAAGTCAGGGAGATGATTATGGGGGCTGGGACTGTGGGAGTGTAGGTTTGAGAGAGTTATGTTAGAAAGAGTGATGTGTACTTGGAGAGGGCATGTGAATTCATGGCTGCAGGGGCCCTGACATTGACATAAGAGGGAATGAAGGCGGAATTCATTTCTGATGATATCTGGATAATGTGATATGGTGAATTTCAGATTAATTCCTGAAAAGAGGATCTATTATGGTGGTACAGTCTTGGTCCAGAGATTAGGTGAAATATGTGTGCACACCTGCCTTTTGTTGTGAAAGGCAGTTACAGTGATCAATAGGAAAGAGATAGCATACATCAGTGTCATCTCTGTTGGCTTTGGGAAGGGTGAAGGGTAAGAGAGAAATACATTACTGAAGTGGTGAATTGGAGTATTGGAAATGAAGATGATTAAGAAAAACTGTCCAAGTCATGACATATTTGTGTTACCTTTGGCATTATGCCTCTGGGAATGAAGCTGTGTGAGAGAAGTGTGGTGCAAAGACTTATGTGCAGCAGGCAGTGTAAAGTGATGGCCTCAGCACCCTAGGATTGGTGTCGAAAGGGTGAAGTGTGATGCCAAAAATTTCAGGGTCTTGAAATGAGAATCTAGGGAATCACAATCCTGGTGTGTGATTCACAAGTTAATATGCAACAGCTGCAGTCTCATCTTGTTTTAATTGCTCTTTATTGCCTGACAAGAACAGTGTCAATCACTCACACTCTCATTATGGACAACATCTTTCTGTACCCTATGTTCATGACACCCACTGTATTGAAAAGGCACAGTGTTGCCTACATGTGAGTTCTAGAACACAGGTATGATCTACTGTTGCTCATTGCCCTTATTATTGTGGGAAGACATAGCATCAGTAGGAATATAAGGAGTGAGTGTCTTTGATGAAACAAAGGCCTGATCTCTGTAGTCAGAAGATGAGGGAGCAGATAGATATGGAAGTTGGGGTGTATGATCAATGTAAAATCCTAGGAGAGAAGTTGATAAAGGACTAAACTGTCCCCATTATGGCAGGATATGAACTTTGAGGACATGGCCATTTCCTTCTCTCTGGAGGAGTGGGGGATCCTTGTTGAGGCTCAGAGACTTCTGTACTGCGAAGTGATGCCGGAAGTATTTGCACTTGTATAATCTGTAGGTTAGACCTTCACATCTCTCCTAACAGTCTGAGGTGATGCCCTCTCTTCCTTTATTATCCACCTGTAGCTTTCTCTCTTTTACAGCCAGACCATGAGCTCTGCAAATTTTCCTCACTGTCATGTCAAATGTGCTATGGATGCTAGTGCTGAGCTGTGTGAAGAGCCCTGACGAATAGACTCCACAAACTGCTTTAATACTATTTTCCTCAAACTATACATGTTGTTCCTGGGAGTCAGGAGTCTTACATACAGCTTAATAGGTCCCACCTGCTGTTCTCTCCCTGGGAGGGTGACTATATCCAGATCCATGGCTTCCATTTTTGCACCCTTCCTCTGGATAAAGGTCCTCGGGGAGTACCTGTGACAGGTTACGGTCTTTACTTACATGAACCATGGGCTGTTCTTGTAAGACCCTCCTTCAATTGGTGTTTGTATTATTACATTCCCTGAATACTATTGCAAGTGGAATTGCTCTGGACCAGGGCTGGTTGGTCACCCTGTCATCTTTCATTAATACTTGGAATATTTATGTTTTATGTATTTGTAGAGAAGTTGGTGAAGGGAGAACTCCGGTTTATTTCACAGGGTGAACATGCAGGATGGTCTCAGAGGAGGCCTGGCCCAGCAGAGTGGAAACTATCATAATGTATGACACAAGGGCTGTGTTTAAATTATACCAGGAACCAGCTCAATTTTATCAGTGTTCAGATGCAGGTGCCACTGCCTACACCTCATTTTTACCTTTAATTTGACCTACATTACACTTTCTGATATGTTATTTCACCTAGGACTTTGTAGCATTTGGCTATGTTCACCCTTGTGGCATTTTTACATCACCTGTTACTCTGCACTGCTGCCTCTGCAGTATTCTTTAACATTGACCTGCACATGTGTTATGAGGTGCACATACATGCTTAAGTAGTCCTAGAACAACAGCTACTCATTTACTGATTTTTTCTTTGAATAAGACATAAGCAAAGTTCTGCAGAGCTGCTATGTCACCTGCAGACAAGCCCTACTGAACACTGTTGGCCTAAGGAAGGGCACAAAGTCTTACTTCTGTGCCTTGTGGTACTTGCCATCTTTTTGTCATATTCCTGCTGTGGTCTTCCTTCTTTTCTGTTCTTCAGAGACCCAGAACTTCACAGAAGCCTCTCAGTAATCCTTCCTGCACATGTCTTCTTTTCAGAAAATTGCCTAGAGCCACGGTGTCATGGTCAACACACTTTTGTAATGAAACTACCCCCCGTCACCATAGTCAGCATTAATTTCCTCATCTTTTTTCTGTTTTCTGGTTGTTGGCATAAGAAGGATGACGATGAGGCCTGCTCTGATCAGAGTGTATCTGTAGAGAGAGAGTCACAGGTCAGGTTTCCTAGGATAGCTTCATCAACCCAGAAGAACCATTCGTATAAGCAGTGTTTCTCAGTGTTAAAAGATATTTTGCACCTGACTGAGTTACAAGCAGCATACTTTGAGCACAAAAGCTTCTTCAGTGATGCATGTGTGAGAGGCATCTGTTTCAGTGCAAATCCTCACCAGCAACAGAAGAATGCTGGTGGAGAGATGTCCTTCAAAGAAGCTATGGACAAGGCTTCATTTGTGACCAGGTGCAGCTTCTACTTATCAGAGGTGCCTTCAAACACTAGGGAGGTTGGGGAAGCCATCCAAGCTCCCTCAGAGCTTCTCCAGCACCAGGCTACTCATAGCACTGAGGAGCCACACTGTGGCAGTGAGATTGCTGTGGAATTTCTCAGTGGAAAAAGTCATCACCAGTGGGGTGAATGTGAAAATGCTGCCAGCCACCAGAAAGTTGTTGAATCTCAGGGTGTCTGTTCTGGAGAACTGATTTATGACTGTAACAAATGTAGGAAAATTTTTAGACGAATCTTTAGCCTCATTTGACATAAGAGAGTTCACACTGGAGAAAAGCTGCGTGAGTGTAGAGAATGTGGGATGTCCTTTCGTCAAAGGAGTCACCTCACTGCACACCTCAGAGTTCACACTGGAGAGAAGCCATAAGAGTGTACAGATTTTGGGAAGTACTTCAGTCAGAGCTCTACCCTCATTCAATATCAGAGAATTCACATTGAAGAAAAGCCTTATGAATGTATGGATTGTGGCAAGTCTTTCAGGTATAAGTCTAACCTCACTCACCACCACAGAGTTCACACTGGAGAAAAGCCATATGAGTGCACTGATTGTGGCAAGTCCTTCAGTGAAAGTTGTACCCTCACAGAACATCAGAGAGTTCACACTGGGCAAAAACCTTATGAGTGTAGTGAATATGGGAAGTCTTTTGGGTTCAGTAGTCAGCTCCTTTCCTTCAAGAGAGCTCACATGGGGAAAAGCATTATGAGTGTATAGAGTTTGGGAAATTGTGTAGACAAAAATATAACCTTCTAAGACATCTGAGATTTACACTGGAGAAAATCCTTAAATGTGTAGGGAATGTTTCATTTTTCTTACTCAGAATAACAACAGTGAGACAGACTCTGTGATACACATTTGCCTTAATATAATCCCTTTTTACGAGTTCATACACTCTGCCAAATTCCTCATAAGTTTTAGGTACAAGTGAGGCTTTAAGGAGCTGCTTGCACTTGTGTGTTTGCCCAGGCCTACTACCCGATTGATGTCACTGTGAGGGTTTGTGGCTGAAGTGATTTCACCTCTACCACCTGACTTACCTGAACAGTGTGAATCATTCTAAAACCCTGCATGCTCTCTTGTGCTTGAGAAAATTCTAAATACTCTGAACTCTTGGCGGGTTCTTCATTTCTTTCTCTCTGACTACAGTATTGGCGTGACCCAGGGTTTGTCTAGAACACCCATCCTCAGCAAATAAATGGTACCACTTTCAGGGAGTTTGTGGCTCTCACATTATGCTGGAAGATTGGCTTAGGTTCTGTTTCACCTGTCTGAAAACCACTGGCTCTGGGTTATGATATTTTGGTAAGGAAGCTTTTTTTCTGTTGTACCTTTAATAGCATTGGTTCTATTCACTTCTTGCGATGATTTGAAAGCACTGTTGTGATCTGTCAGCATGTAGATGTGAACAGATATTGTGGGGACATCAAACCTTCAGTCCATCGGAAGGGAGAGCATGATGGCAGAAAAATCACTCTTTGTCCAAAACCAGCTTATTTTGCATTGTTGCCAAAGGCCTTGAAAGAAAGACTGCATGACTTTGTGGTTTTAATTTACATCCTGGCACCTTGATTACTGGTGAGGTCAATGCTCACCCAGAAGAGGAGTCCTTTTCTTTCCTTCTGTGAACACTATGAATTATGTTCTCCATTCATAGTATGCATTACATAATTCTGAGCAATGTTTAGGGGAATTCCTCCCCACATACTGCAAAGGAGCCGTGTGCTATGAAGTAGAAATGTCATAGTCTTGTGACATTTTTTGTAAGACTCTGAGGTTAACCTACTATTGAGACAGAAACACTGTATTCATAGTGATAGAAGAGACTGCAGTAAATTAAATGGAAAGTGCCTCTTCTGAACGTAAATGCAGAAATGTTCCTGGGTCTGTGGCTTGTGTGACCTTTGTGTACAGACATTCTCAGTCCTCCAAAACTTTTTCCTGTAGCTGAAGTCATTGGCAGAGAAAATAATTTAATGGTTGTGTGGATTCCCATGGTCTCTATACAGTGTTCACCACAAGGTCATTTCTCAATATGTAGGAACTGAAGCCTATGGGAAGGATAATACTGTAATCAGTCCCAGGATGTGTCTTTTGTAACCAGTCAGAATTCCTGTTGTTTCTGATGGCATTAATCTTCACTGCTTGTCAATATTTGCTGCCACTGAGGCAATGCTTTCCTCCCAGGAAATGAGAACTGACATGCAAGAATGTGCACTTTTCTAATGTGTACTATTGTTGAGCCTTGACACAGAGATAAAGCTGTGAAACCATCACATATCTAATAATCTTATCTGTCACTCATAAACAAGGTGTGGCAAAAGTAGACTTATAGTTGTGAATACATAAATCACAGAATTTGTTCTTTTTAAATATATTTTTAAAATACTTTTATTTATTTTTTTAGGAAGAGAGGAAGGCAGGAGGAGGGAGAGAGATAAACGTCCATCAACTCCCTCCTGCACACACTCTACTAAGGAACCAGGCAGGACTGTGCACTGACCTGGAATTGAACCAGGACATTTCAATGCACTAGATGACACCCACCCAAGTAAGGCACACTTGTGGGAGCAGATTGCCGCAACCTTCGCGGCAGGGTTCACGATCTGATGGAGGGCCAATGCACAAATGAGGATACTAAACAAGAACTATGAATTTAGAAGGCATTGAGGGACAGGTGTAGCCTCTTTCTTGAAGAGACACATTGACTTCTGGCCTGGTCTGCTATTTATTTACTTGAATACACATTTGCCCTTTAGCAATGCATACAGGCATATCGAAGGTAAAGTTTGGAAAACAGTAAGAGGATTATCAGGTTATGGAATTGCCTTGAGCCACCACTATCTCAACATGAACAATCAGTGCTTAGCGTCAGCCCTGTTAACACTCTAGATGCTTCAGCCATCTGTGTTCCTTGGTGCACTCTCATGACAGCATGGCAAGTAGTGGCTGACAGTATGGCAAGTAGTGGCTTCCTGCATATCTCCCTTTTGGTTTTCTTTAAAAAATTATTTTTTATTTTATTTTATTGTTTAAAGTATTACAAATAGTAGTACATATGTCTCCTTTTTTTCCCCATTGACCTTCCCCCGGCCTCCCCTGCCCCCCGGCACATGCCCTCACCCCACCCCCCAGGGTCTTGAGTCCATTGGTTATGCTTATATGCATGCATACAAGTCCTTTGGTTGATCTCACCTCTCCCCTCCCACCCATCCACAGCCTTCCCACTGTAAGCTGACAGTGTGTTCGATGCTTCTGTGCCTCTGTATCTATCTTTTTGTTCATCCTATCTAATAAAAGAATAATATGCAAATTGACCATCACTCCAACATACAAGATGGCTACCCCCATGTGCTCAAAGATGGCTGCCCCCATGTGGACACAAGATGGCCGCCAGAAGATGGCCAGGAGGGAAGGGCAGTTAGGAGGGACCAGGCCTGCAAGGAAGGGCAGTTGGGGGCCATCAAGGCTGCAGGGGAGGGCAGTTAGGGGCAATCAGGCTGGCAGGGGAGCAGTTAGGCATCAATCAGGCTGGCAGGGGAGTGGATAGGGGGTTATCAGGCTGGCAGGCAGAAGTGGTTAGGGGCAATCAGGAAGGCAGGCAGGCGAGCAGTTGGGAGCCAGCAGTCCTGGATTGTGAGAGGGATGTCTGACTGCCCATTTAAGCCCAATCCTACCGGGATCGAGCCTAAACGGGCAGTCGGACATCCCTTGAGGGGTCCCAGATTGGAGAGGGTGCAGGCTGGGCTGAGGGACACACCCCCAGTGCACGAATTTCATGCACCGGGCCTCTAGTTAGGTTATAATGTTCTTTATTATCCATAAATGAGTGAGATCATGTGGTATTTTTCTTTCACTGACTGGCTTATTTCACTTAGCATAATGCTCTCCAGTTCCATCTATGCTGCTGCAAATGGTAAGAATTCCTTCTTTTTTTATAGCAGCATAGTATTCCATTGTGTAGATGTACCATAGTTTTCTAATCCACTCATCTGCTGATGGGCATTTAGGCTGTTTCCAAATCTTAGCTATTGTAAATTGTGCTGCTATGAATATAGAGGGGCATATATCCTTTCCGATTGGTGTTTCTAGCTTCTTGCAATGTATTCCTAGAAGTGGTATTACTGGGTCAAATGGCAGTTCCATTTTAAAATTTTTGTGGAAATGCCATACTGTTTTCCACAATGGCTGCACCAGTCTGCATTCCTACCAGCAGGGAAGGAGGGTTCCTTTTTCTCCACATCCTCTCCAGCACTTTTCATTTGTTGATTTGTTGATGATAGCCAATCTGACAGGAGTGAGGGGGTACCTCATTGTCATTTTGATTTGCATCTCTCGGATGATTAGTGACTTTGAGCATGTTTTCATGTGTCTCTTGGCTTTCTGAGAGTCCTCTTTCAAAAAGTGTCTATTTAGGTCCTTTGCCCATTTTTTGATTGGATTGTTTATCTTCCTTTTGTTAAGTTGTATGAGTTCCCTGTAAATGTTGGAGATTAAACCCTTATCGGAGATAACATTGGCAAATATGTTCTCCCATGCAGTGGGCTTTCTTGTTGTTTTGTTGATGGTTTCTTTTGCTGTGCAGAAGCTTTTTATTTTGAGGTAGTCCCATCTGTTTATTTCTGTGATAAGGTGCAGAGTTCATTCGAGTCCACGTATTTGTGCTGCTTGTGATCTGGTGTCCTGGGTTCGCAGCTGTTCCCTGGCTGTTGTGGTTGTGGAGTCCCAGGATGTATAGGCTTCTGATAACAGCCACTCTCCCCTGTGGTAAAGAACTGGATTTCTGAGGATTGGAGTCAGGACTCGGATTTTCTGCAAACTCTTCTTAATAAATCTTGAAAAGTGTATGCCATCTATAGGGCTTGAGTCCTTTTAAGACACTTTTTTCCACATGTGCATACTAGAAATATATAAGAATGAGACAAGACAATAGTGGTTATGCTAAGAGGCAGATGTAAAGAGATCCAGTGAAAAGGATTGAGTTCTTTCATGTCCTTTTAAAATTGTTGTCAGGCATCTAAGGAATTAGTCCATAAGTGTGCTTGGGGCTTCTGCTATTTGGGGCCAGAGTAGTCATCTGTCTGCAGCCACAGATACAGGATGAGGCTTCAGGTGTAAGGTCCTCATTAGTTTGGTCACTTTCTTCCGCAGCTCTATATTGGAGTTTGATGTTCCTTGCAGGAATCCACCCAGGCTTGAAGGAGTTTTCTGGAAATACATAAGCATATTCTCGACCAAAGCTTAATAAAGGGTTGGGACCTTTCCATAAGCCAGACTCGGGATCCTTCCATTTGATCAAGCCTTTTTTATTTTGGGTTATTATGACACCAGTATAATTTTATTGGTGTCTTGCCATCAGCATTACAAGTGAAAAAATTTAGATAATTAAGATTTGCTGTAGTCTACCTACAGGAGATTTTTCCAGCATCACTATTCCCCCTTTTTGTTTTTCAAGTTGGGATTTGAGCTGCTGATGTTGGCGTTCTATAATTGCCTGTTCTTGGAAATTGTATGGTATTCCCGTAATGTGTTGAATTTTCCATTCTGTACAAAAAATGCTGGAAATGACAGCTTGTATATGTATGCAGGCCCATTATCAGTTTTAATAATTTTTGGAATTCGCATGATGGCAAAAGCAGCTAGGCAATGATTAATGACCTGTTTCACCATTTCTCCTGTAGATACAGTGGGCCATAGGACCTTTGAAAAGGTATCTACAGAGACATGCAATGCCCCAAGGTGACGAAAAGGAGTATAATGTGTTACATCCACTTGCCAGATATGGTCCCTTATCAATTCTTGAGGGTTAATTCCTGTATTAGGCCCTTGAGACAGATGTAACATGCAAGTAGGACATTCCTTGATAATCTGTTTTGCCTGCTGTCGAGTGATTGAGAATTGTTTAGACAACATTTTGGCAGGCTGATGTAAAAGCTGATGAAATTCTGTGCCCTGTTTTAATAAAGCAATCAATTGATTGGCATATCCATTTCCTTTTGTTAAAGGACCAGGCAGGGTGGTATGAGCCCTAACATGAGTAATATAAAAGGAATATTGTCTTTATTGTACAATTTGCTGTACCTGTTTAAATAGTATAAATAAACTTTGGTCACTGAGCTATTTTAATCGAGCAGTCTCAATTCTGTTTACCAGGCCAGCAGCATAGGTAGAATCAGAAATAATATTAAGAAGCTCTTGGAAATTCTGCAGTGCAGCCTTAATAGCTTCTAATTCAATTCTTGGCACAGAAGTATGACTAGTCTGGATGACTCGTTTTGAATCTATTGCACAATAAGCAGTTTTACCATTAGATGAACCATCAGTAAAAACAGTTAATGCTCGAGGAATCGGTTCCTGTCTAGTATTATTTGATACTAGAGGCCCGGTGCACGAAATTCGTGCACGGGTAGGGTCCGTAGGCCTGGCCGATGATCAGGGCTGATTGGGGCCTTGTGGCTGCCGGCCGGGGCCTTCCTTCCCCAGCTTCCAGTTGCCAGCTGCCGGCTGTTGGCCAGGGACAGGGCCTCCCTTCCTCAGCTGCCAGCTGCCAGCTAGGGCCTCCCTTCCCTGGCTGCCAGCCGGGCCCTCCCTTCCTCAGCTGCTGGCTGCCAGCCAGTGCCTTTCTTCATTCCGCACTGCCCCCTGGTGGTCAGTGCATGTCATAGTGAGCAATCAAACTCCCGGTCTCCTGGTCGAACTCCCAAGGGGACACTTTGCATAGTACCTTTTATATATATAGATAGTGTCCCAATTATGCCCCAATTAATTGATTATCTGTCTAGACTTAGTGGGACAAACACAGGTGACCAGGAGTCAGCAATAACGGCCTATCCCCTGGTACTTCAATGTCTAGACAGCTGAGCCGAACCGGAACACATGACACACAAGACAGAATTAGTATGCAATCACACGGGGTTTATTTACCTATTCCTAGTGGGTCCTAGGCTCCAGCAAAGGCCACCCGGCGATGCACACTGAAGGACAGACGACGAAAACAGAGACAGGCAGGCGGCCGCAGTTGGTTCAGGCTCACACAGCAGAGCAATCAGGGGCTTGTCACTCAGAGCGACATGGAGTCCTCCTCTTATCGGGCAGGAGACCTCAACTGAAGACAGTCTCAGGGTTATATAGACCGTGGTAAACAACTTGTGTCCTTATCAGTGTGGGCCAGATGGTGTGCCTTATGCTGGGAGCAGGGCGTTTACACTTTAAGGGCTCAGAGCTTTTACATCAAGATAGTGGGGTGTTCATTAATTTTGGAAGTTACAGAGTATTGGGGGTCTCCATACAGCAAACATTTCATACAATAATTATTTCATACATTAGAGGGGTTACATTATTATAACAGAGAGTAATGGGGTGTAATATAAAAATTGTAGTAACTGTTTTTATAGTAGGTGACAACTAAGTTTCCTTGAATATCCACTTATTTTAATTTGCCAATTTAAATTAGTCTGAAATAAGGTTTATTTTCTAACTTTATTTGTCCTTGGGTGTGGACAATAAATGACACTAATTGGATTTCTGCTATCAGTCTTTTTTTAGTATATTGACATAAGCTTTGTTTAGGGAGGCAAAATGCAAATTATTTACTCTTAAGTGTCCTTGGTTTAGGGAAGATAGCATTTACTAGATGGTCCCAAACTGCTTGGCATTTATATTTTTTAGATGGTTGCAAACTGCTGTTACATGCTGTATTTGCCATCTCACTGCTTGAGTGAGGCGAGCCACAGAATTAGAAAATTATTTGGTAGGTCTTTGCATACACTTAACAAAAGCTTTCTTAGGATTCCCTAAGTATATTGAATAAATTTTTAGATAAGGTCTTAACTAATTAATGTCCTCTAATAATTTCTAAAAGTCATTTAAGGTCTGAAGGCAATTCTTTCTATCTTTTGAGGCCTAATACATGGATTTTCAATTATGATTCTGATACGGAATTTTTGGACTGGAACCCAGATTCTTTGTCCGCTGGAGTCGAAGAATGAATCCATGGACAGAGGGTAGTATAGCAAAGGTGGATATTTATTGAAGAACAAGTACAGACTCCCATGTGGGGAGAGGGAAACAGTTCCACAGAATGGACTCCCACATGGGGAGGGGGAAAGGTTCCCACCAACTTCTTGTTTCCAAGGTTTATAAAGGCTATAGTTCCTGTGTCCTGATATCTCCTCTGATTGGTCAATATTCCCTTTAGAATTGGTTACTATAGTGACTCCCAAGGCCCTCCTGCCTCATTGTGCTCCTATTCCTTCTGGGCTTTCTTCTGTCTTTACTTTGTAAATATAGACCTTTCTTGGCTACTTCCAGTTCCCTTGTCTTATGGAAATACACCTGTTGCTGCTCCCTTGCCTTATGGAAATGTATCTGTACCTGGCTTCCTTGTGTTATGGAAATGTACCTTCTCCCTGTCTGTAGCCCTGTGTTTTTTTCATGGACCCCAATTCTAAAAATTCCCTAAACCTGCCAATGTTCCCCTAAAATTCCTGTTTCAGTCCCCCCTCTGATTAGGAAACTCCAACTGCCCTTGGGGTTAGGCAGTGCCACATCTTTCTGGCTGCTTCCTGCTGGCAAAGGGATCATAGTTTGGGGCAGCAGTCAGGGTGCCATCAGAAGTGGGTGGTCTAAGGGGCCACGGAAGATGGATGTAGCAGCCTCCATTTGCTGTTCCATGCAGAGGATCAGGAGTAGCTTTAGGGCATCTACATGGGAGGATATGAAACATACCAAAGGTTAAACAGGCAGTGGTTAAAGATGAGTAATAAAAACACAATGCAAACCAAGGTCTGGGAAAGGGAGTTAGCTAATATATCTTTAGTTGGTTCCCAGACTTCAGGGAAAGAGGCTAGAAACATTTTTTTAAATTTTTTTATTGATTAAGGTATTACATATGTGTCCTCATCCCTCCCATTAACCCCCCAGTCCCCCCCTTCACACTCATGCCCTCACCCCCCCCTGATGTCCGTGTCCATTGGTTAGGCTTATATGCATGCACAAAAGTACTTTGGTTGATCTCTCCCCCTTAGCCCCACCCTCCCCTACCTTCCCTCTGAGGTTTGACAGTGTTGTTACAGAAAACCGAAGAAGAACAAAGCAATACTTAGAGAGATGGAGTTACTTTTCTTACACACAGGTCCAGAGGAAAATGTCTCTCAATTCTGGGCCCCAACATGCAGGAATTTTCCCTATTTATATGTTTTTACCTTCTTTGTTTCCCAAATATGGGGTGTTTCCAGCCCCTTTTGCAAGTTCTTAAAGAGCCCGTATGTACTGGGGCCTTGAGACCTCAACCAGAGGCCTGGCCTGGCGCCAGCACTGATAACCTTGTCTGGGGGAGGTTTAATGGCCTCTCTGAAGTGGGAGTAGTCTTAGCAAGCAAGAATTTACAGAAGCCAAATAGCAGGGTTAAACTTTCAAACAGCAGTTTTTATATAAGATGGATGCTTCAGTCTGATCGATGCTTCTCTGTCTCTGCATCTGTCCCTGTTCATCAGTTTATGTTGTTCATTATATTCCATAAATGAGTGAGATCATGTGATATTTATCTTTCTCTGACTGGTTTATTTCACTTAGCATAATGCTCTCCAGTTCCAACCATGCTGATGCAAATGGTAAGAATTCCTACTTTTTTAACACAGCATAGTATTCCATTGTGTAGATGTACCATAGTTTTCTAATCCACTCATCTGCTGATGGCACTTGGGCTGTTTCCAAATCTTAGCTATTGTAAATTGTGCTGCTATGAACATAGGGGTGCATATATCCTTTCTGACTGGTGTTTCTAGCTTCTTGGGATATATTCCTAGTGAAGCAGGAATTTTAGGGGAACATAGGTAGGCTTAGGGATTTTTTTTAGAATTGGGGTCCATGGGAAAAAGCACAGGGCTGCAGACTGGGAGAAGGTACATTTCCATAACACAAGGAAGCCAGGTGCAGTTACATTTCCATAAGACAAAGAAATCAGAAGTAGCCAGGAAAGGTCATATTTACAAAATAAAGAGAAGGAAGCCCTTCAGTGTGCTCCCATGCAGTGTGCTTTCTTCTTGTTTTGTTGATGGTTTCCTTTGCTGTGCAAAAGCTTTTTATTTTGATGTAGTCCTATTTGTTTATTTTCTCTTTAGTTTCCATTGCCCTAGAAGCAGTATCAGTGAAGAAATTGCTTTGCTGCATATGTCTGAGATTTTGCTGCCTGTGGATTCCTATGAGGCGTTTTTTAGCTAAGCTGATTGCTGCAAGAAGTGCTATTCATGGCAAAGAACTTTGCCCTGCTGAATCAAGGGCTTCTCTGTGAATAAAAATCTGTAGTGGCTTTTGAAGTGGTTTTGGCCTGGTTGGTGGTAGTGGCAGTATAAGTTGTCCTATAGACTAAGATTTAATACATTTTACTCTGAAAGACTGGGAGATATACATCTAATTGAGATTATTCAACCCTGAATTGGGCTGCTTATAATATACTTAGTACTTAGGGATTTGGGGAGCGAGTATGGCTGAAAAATTTGCTACATTAGGTGTTGTATGACGAATCAGTGAGCTGGACAACATGTCTTAATGAACCAATTAGTTAGGAGTCATCCTTATTGCCCGCAGGTTCAGAGCAGATTACCTCTGTCAAATTCTGAACAAACATAGGAGGGAGTATTTCCTTTTTATATCCTTCTAGTTCTTTGTATAAGTTATTTTTGTAGACAGCTTGTAACCTTGAGTACATATCATACCTAGCAAATACCTGTCATATCTATACAGACAACTTGTAACCTTGAGCATCATATCATATCATATCATATCATATCATATCATATCATATCATATCATATCTATACAGGCACCTGGCATCAATATCAGCATATCAGTTCCATGGCTAGCTTGCAAGGTCAGACAATAAAGTTTATCTTTTCTATTCAAGCAAAAAACAAAGTTATTTTACAGTCTAAAAATAACAGAGTTGACCTACAGAATACGAGACTAAGAATAACAGAGTAGTTCAAATAGTAGTTTCAAACAGCAGTTTTTCCAAAAGGAGGGACAACTATGCTTCATAGGGATACAAAAAAGGAGCTATAAGTGGGAGCATCTTATGGGGTCCCAGCAAGGGCAGAGAAGGTCTCCTCCAGGAACCAGCCTAGGGTTTAGATGTCACTTATAAAAAGACAGAATAAGAATTATTTTAAAAATGAAAACATTGTTTATCTAGAAATACCAGAGTATGTTACTAATCTGCCACTCATTGATATCCCAGGATCCCTTTGAAGGAGAAGTTTCAGGTCCTTCAGAGGCTCACATGAGTAGCAATTTGGTGATCTAGTTGATGGCAATGCAGCTTTGTCTGATGGGGAAAATAAGACATTTTTGGGGGGCTAGCAATCTGAATCTGTGCCAGTAACCTAATGTACATTCTTGATAGCCTATAATTAAGTCACTGCCCCTTTCTCCACAATCTGGTCTCCCAAGACCTGTTTTCCTAATTACTCCCATTTTACAAAGGGGCCATAAACAAAGAATGTAACAGCTTAGCTACAGGGGAGGTCACTGACACCACCCAGACCAGGCATTTAGATACAATCTAACTTCCCCTTCTAACTGCCTCAGGAGAGGCTATGGAAGCCCACCACAAAAGCCTGGTAGTTAGGAAACAGATAGAAAATAAAGAAACCAAAGGAGCCGAAACCGGTTTGGCTCAGTGGATAGAGCATTGGCCTGCGGACTGAGGGGTCCCGGGTTCGATTCCGGTCAAGGGCATGTACCTTCGTTGCAGGCACATCCCCAGTAGGGGGTGTGCAGGAGGCAGCTGATTGATGTTTCTAGCTCTCTGTCCCTCTCCCTTCCTCTCTGTAAAATATCAATAAAATATATTAAAAAAAAAAAAAAAGAAAAGAAACCGAAGGGTATAAAGAGAAAGCTTCCTCCATATTGGCTTACTCAGGATTTGGAGAACTGACCTCCTGAGTCACTGTACTAGTACATGTGAAACATCTTAAAATAAATGGGGTTATCCTGGACCTCCAAGTGCTCCTGTGTATTTTTTGGTCACCTGGTAAATTCTGTAACATGTCCTCCTCCTTTGCTGGCATTCAAGGCTCACTGGAGACAGATGGATCTAGGAATCGATGCTGCTGACCTGTTGGGAGACTTGAAGACAGTGCCTGTAAAAGGGCTTTTTGAGTTGTTTAAAGGCCTGTCCAAATAAATGAGGGTTATTCCCGAAAGCTCTGGGGCAATACTGTCCATGTTAGCTGATGGCTTTGATTATTGGGATCTTTGAAAGGCAAACAGGGACTGAGAGTTAAGAGACAGGAGTATATATTGAAAAAGGCATCCTTGAGATTTAGTACTATAAACCACTTTGTGTTTTCCAGAATTTGGGCAAGTAAATCATAAGGGTTAGGGACAATTGGCTGGATAGGAATCACTGCCTTATTTACTAGATATAAGTCCTAAACTAGTCCTCCACCTCTATTAGGCTCTTGTACCCCTAAGATGGGGGTATTGTAAGGACTATGTCAAGGTTTCAATAAACCTTGGGCTTCTAAAACAGATGACTTATTAGAATATTGAGTCCTTCTAGAGCCTCAGGGTTGAGAGAACATTGTTTCTGATGTGAATATGAGGCTTTTTACAGGATCAGGAAGGCTTGGGAATGGAATAGCTTACCCCAGCTATGACCTAAAGGCTGAGAAAAAGATCTCTTTCTTGGCTTCCCAGACATGCCTATAACAGCTACAGCCTCTGAGGATGATTTACCAGGGCTTGGGAGGAGTACAGAGAAAGTGGCTTCAGCATCGAGGAGGAAATTAATTTCCTTGCCCTCCACTGTCAGGTTTACCTGGGGCTACTGGAGGGAGATGGCAGTCCTCTGAGGAGCCGGGTTGGGATACCCCGGGCCCTGTCAGTCCTATTGGGCAAGTTAGGTTGCCATAGGCACCTTGCTCTTCCATTTCCTGGGAGATTTACTATGTCCTCATCCATGTCTTCCACATCTGCCCCCTTCCTCTACCTAAAGTTTTCTTGTGACTGCCTGTGCCAGCTAATGGTCTTTACTTATATGGACCATAGGCTGTTCTTATAAGACCCTCCTTCAATTATTATTTGTAATATTCTTTCATTGAACACTATTGCATGCCATGTTGATCTGAGCCAGTGCTTGCTGCTCACCTCTGTGGTCCTTCATTAATACTCTGGAGATTCAGGTTTTATATACTTGTACAATAGATGGTACATAGATAACCCTGTGTTTTTTTTTTTTTTCACATGATGAATATGCAAGATGACCTCAGAGAAGGCTTGGCACTTCTTAGTGGCAACTGGGGGAAGTTATGACATAAGTGCTGTGTTGAGTCAGCCTATGTTGAGAAGGTGATCTGGGGCTGTGGATTTTAGGACTTTAACCGAACTTCCAGCAATTTGGGAAGTCCACCCTCCTCCTGAGGAGCCAAGAAGCCCGGGCAGTGTAGGTCAGTGCTCAGGTGAACAAGGAGCGGTGTCTCAAAAACAAGTCGGAGCACCAGGTGGCCAGCTGGGTGTTGGTCAGTGTTCCTGGGCCTGGGAAATACCTGGAAGTGTCCTGTGTTCACTGGGCAGTAGGGGAGGGGGTTGTGGGCCAGGTGGACCTGGTTACCTCATTAGGGGGAGGGTCAAGGTGCCAACTGGTACTTGGTCGCATGAACCAAAGGCACTGGGGTCCGAATGCCGGCTGGACCTGGTTACGTCATCAGTGGGACGGGTCAGTTGGACAGCCAGAAGCGGTGACGTAACAGCCAGGGCGGACTTGCCCAGGCGAACACACGGAATTGGTCAGGTGAGCCATCGCTTGAGGCCCGGTCAACAGCTGGAAGTGGCCTAGTGCAGTGGTTGGCAAACTGCGGCTCACGAGCCACATGCGGCTCTTTGGCCCTGTGAGTGTGGCTCTTCCACAAAATACCACGTGTGGGCGCACACGTACAGTGTGACTGAAACTTCGTGGGCCATGCGCCGAAGTCAGTTTTCGGCTCTCAAGAGAAATTTCAATCATTGTACTGTTGATATTTGGCACTGTTGACTAATGACTTTGCCGACCACTGGTGTAGTAGATAGGCTGGTGGGGCCACCTAATGCGGAGGAGGGTCAAAAGGGGTCCCCAAAGCCCCACCTCCTTGTGGTCCAGACCCTGGATGGCACCAAGTTCCATGTCCTCAAGGAAGGACGTTTACCGTGAGTGAGGCCGAAAGCTGGCCCTCAGGGCCCGCCACCCGTTAGTGACACTGGAGGGGCCCGGAGTTGGCTGCCAGAAGGGAAACGGTTTTCTGGGGCTTAACACAACTCTGGCCCAGATTGCCAAGCCCACAGTCAGTTTTGTCTGGGTCGAAGGACATTCAAGTGTGAGATGCCCCCATGTTGAGGATGATGCGGAGTCCCGTGGCAGATGGACCCTCATGGCTTTCTTGACGGCGGCCTGGCAGTCCCCTGCTTGCCACCCGCTCGATGGAATCGGAGGCAGCCTATGAGGAGAAAGTGATCTGGGGCTGTGGGTTTTAGGCCTTTAACTAAACTTCCAGCGATTTGGGAAGTCCACCCTCCGCCTGAGGAGATAAGAAGCCCGGGCAGTGTATGGCTCAGTGCTCAGGTGAACAAGGAGCAGGGTCTCAAAAACAAGGGGGAGGACCCAGGTGGCCATCTAGATGTTGGTCCAGGGTGCCAGGACCTGGGAAATAACCGGAAGTGTCCTGTGGTTCCTGAATGGTGGGGAGGGTCCGGTGGGGAGCCAGACCTATTTACGTCATCAGGGGGATGGTTCAGGTGCCAGCCTGAAGTTGGTCACGTGAGCCAGGGCCTGGGGCATACTATTATTTGGTCACGTGAGCCAGGGGAGGTGGGTTCTGGTGGGCCACCAGAACTGTTTATGTCATTCGGGGTAGGGGCCAGGTGCCAGCTGGAAGTTGATCACATGAGCCAAGGGCGCTGGGTCCGAACTCCGGCTGAACCTGGTTATCTCATCAGGGGACGGGCCAGGTGGACAGCCAGAAGCGGTGACGTAACGGCCGGGGCGGACTTGCCCAGGTGAACATACGGAAGTGGTCAGTTGAGCAGGCACTTGAGGCCCGGTCAACAGCTGGCAGTGTTCTACTGTATAGGGTGGGGCCACCTAATACGGAGGAGGGTCACAAGGGGTCTCCAAAGCCCCACTTCCCTGTGGTCCAGACCCTGGATGGCACCCAGAAGGTCCATGTCCTTAAGGAAGGGCGTTTACCGTGAGTGAGGCCGAAAGCTGTCCCTCAGGGCCTGCCACCCGCTGGTGACACTGGAGGGGCCTGGAGTTGGCTGCTAGAAGGGAAAGGGTTTTCCGGGGCTTAACAAAATTCTGGCCCAGATTTCAACGTCCACAGTCAGTTTTGTCTGGGTTGAAGGCCATTCAAAGGTAAGATGCCCCCATGTTGGGGACGATTCGGAGTCCCGAGGCAGATGGACCCTCATGGCTTTTTTGAAGTAGGGCTGCGGCCCCTTATTTGCCACACTCCCCACGTTATGGGAGGCAGGCTATGAGGAGAAGGTGATCTTGGCCTGTGGGGTTTAGGACTTTAACCCAACTTCCAGCGATTTGTGAAGTCCACCCTCCGCCTCTGGAGTCAAGAAGGGCGGCCAGCATGGCTCAGTGCTCAGGCGAACAAGAGGCGGTGTCTCAAAAACAAGGGAGAGGGGCCAGGTGGCCAGTTGGATGTTGGTCAGTGGTGCCAGGGCCTTGGAAATACCCAGAAGTGTCCTGTGATCTCTGGGCAGTGGGGGTGGGGGGGCCGTGGCCAGATGGACCTGGTGATGTCATCAGGGGGAGGGTCCAGGTGCCAGCTGGATGTTGGTCACATGAGTCGGGGGCTCTGGCGTACGGTGGCCAGCTGGAATTGGTTACCTCTTCATGGGTGGGATCAGGTGGAGAGCCGGAAACGGTGACATAACCGCTGGGATTAGCTCACCCAGGGGAACACCCGGAAGTGGTCAGGTGAGCTAGCACTTGCGGCCCGGTCAACAGCTCTAGGTGGTCTAGTGCAGTGGTCGGCAAATTCATTAGTCAACAGAGCCAAATATCAACAGTACAACTATTGAAATTTCTTTTGAGAGCCAAATTTTTTAAATTTAAACTTCTTCTAACGCCACTTTTTCAAAATAGACTCACCGAGGATGTGGTATTTTGTGGAAGAGCCACACTCAAGGGGCCAAAGAGCCGCATGTGGCTCGTGAGCTGCAGTTTGCCGACCATGGGTCTAGTGCAGCCGTGGGCAAACTACGGCCCGCGGGCCGGATCCGGCTGTTCTATCCGGTTCTCTTGCTCTCCCCTCTGCTCCTTTACTTTGAATTTATATTAGTTCACACAAACACTCCATCCATGCTTTTGTTCCGGCCCTCTGGTCCAGTTTAAGAACCCATTGTGGTCCTCGAGTCAAAAAGTTTGCCCACCCCTGGTAGTGGATAGGCTGGTGGGGCCACCTAATGTGGAGGAGGGTCACAAGGGGTCGCCAAAGCCCCACTTCCCTGTGATCCAGACACTGGATGGCACCAAGAAGGTCCATGTCCTCAAGGAAGGGCATTTGCCGTGAGTGTGGCTGAAAGCTAGCCCTCAGGCCCCACCGCCGTTAGTGACACTGGAGGGGCCTGGAGTTGGCTGCCAGAAGGGAAACTGTTTTCTGGGGCTTAACACAATTCTGGCCTAGATTTCAAAGCTTGCAGGCAGTTTTGTCTGGGTAGAAGGAGACTCCAGTTTGCGATGCCCCCATGGTGAGGACAATTTGGAATCCCGAGGCAGATGGACCCTCATGGCTTTTTTGAAGGAAGGCTGGCGGCCCTTTGCTTGCCACCCTCCCCACGTGATCGGAGGCAGGCTATGAGGAAATATTGATCTGGGTCTGTGGGTTTTATGCCTTTAACCAAACTTCCAGTGATTTGGGAAGTTCAACCTCAGCCTAAGGAGCCAAGAAGCCCAGCCACTGTGGATCATTGCTCGGGCGAACAAGGGGCGATGTCTCAAAAACAAGGAGGAGGGCCCAGGAGGCCTGCTGGATGCTGGTCAGGGGTGCCAGGGCCTGAGAAAAACCCAAAAGTGTACTGTGATCAGTGGCTGGGGTGGGGGGGAGTCGGGGGGGGGAGATCAGTGGCCAGCTGGACCTTGTGATATCATCAGGGGGAGGGGCCAGGTATAGTCGGAAGTTTGTCATGTGATTCAGGGCCTCGGGCATACCTGGATGTGGTCACGTAAGCCAGGGGCCGTGGAGTCCAGTGGCCAGCTGTACCTGGTTACGTCATCAGGGGGAGGGGCCTGGTACAAGCTGGATGTTGGTCACGTGAGTCAGGGGCGCTGGGGTACGGTGACCCGCTGGACTTGGTTAACTCTTCAGTGGGAGGGGCCAGTTGGACAGCCGGAAACGGTGACATAACCGCCAGGGTGGGCTCGCCCAGGTGAACTCCTGGAAGTGGTCAGGTGAGCTAACGCTTGGGGCCTGGTCAACATCTCTAGGTGGAGGAGGGTCACAAGGGGTCGCCAAAGCCCCACTTCCCTGTGCTCTGGACACTGGATGGCACCAACAAGGTCCTTGTCCTGAAGGAAGGGCATTTGCTGTGAGTGTGGCCAAAAGCTAGCTCTCAGTGGCCGCCACCCGTTAGTGACACTGGAGGGGCCTGGAGTTGGCTGCAAGAAGGGAAACGGTTTTCTGGGGCTCAACACAACTCTGGGCCGGATTTCAAAGCCTGCAGTCAGATTTGTCTGGGTCGAAGGCGACTCCAGGGTGAGATGCCCCCATGGTGGGGACGATGCGGACTATAGAGGCAGATGGTCCCTCATGGCTTTTTTGAAGGAAGGCTGGTGTCCCCTTGCTTGCCACCCTCCCCACGTGATAGGAGGCAGGCTATGAGGAAAAGGTGATCTGGGGCTGTGGGGTTTAGGCCTTTAACCCAATTTGGGCAGTCCACCCTCCGCCTGAGAGCCATGAAGCCCGGCCAATGTGGTTCAGTGCTCGGGCGAACAAGAGGCGGTGACTGGAAAACAAGGAGGGCCCAGGTGGTAAGCTGGATGTTGGTCAGGGTTTACAGGACCTGGGAAATACCCATAAGTATCCTGTGGTCCCTGGGCAGTGGGGGGGGTTCGGTGGCCAGGTGGACCTGGTGAAGTCATCAGGGTGAGGTGCCAGGTGTTAGCCGGAAGTTGGTCACGTGAGCCAAGGCCTCGTGCATACCCGGATGTAGTCTCATGAGCCAGGGGCTGTGGGGTCCGGTGGCCAGCTGTACCTGGTTATGTCATCAGACGGAGGGGCCTGGTGCCAGCCCGATGTTGGACACGTGAGTCAGGGGTACTGGGGTACAGTGGCCAGCTGGACCTGGTTACCTCTTCAGGGGGAGGGGCCAGGTGGATAGCCGGAAACGGTAACATAACGGCCGGGGTGGGCTCCCCCAAGTGAACACCAGGAAGTGGTCAGGTGAGCTAGCGCTTGAGGCCCAGTCAACAGCCCTAGGTGGTCTAGTGGATAGGCTGGTGGGGCCACCTAATGCGGAGGAGGGACAAAAGGGGTCGCCAAAGCCCCACTTCCCTATGGTCCGGACACTGGATGGCACCAAGAAGGTCCATGTTTTCAAGGAAGGGTGTTTGCTGTGAGTGTGGTCAAAAGCTAGCCTTCAGGCCCCACCACCCATTAGTGACACTGGAGGGTCCTTGAGTTGGCTGCCAGAATAGAAACGGTTTTCTGGGGATTAATACAATTCTGGCCTGGATTTCAAAACATGCAGGACGCCGAAACCGGTTTGGCTCAGTGGATAGAGCATTGGCCTGCGGACTGAAGGGTCCCGGGTTCGATTCCGGTCAAGGGCATGTACCTTGGTTGCGGGCACATCCCCAGTAGGGGGTGTGTAGGAGGCAGCTGATCGATGTTTCTCTCTCATCGATGTTTCTAGCTCTCTATCCCTCTCCCTTCCTCTCTGTAAAATATCAATAAAATATATTAAAAAAAAAAAAAAAAAAACCTGCAGGCAGTTTTGTCTGGGTCGAAGGCAACTCCAGGGTGAGATGCTCCCATGGCAGGGATGATGCAGAGTTCCGAGGCAGACGGACCCTCACGGCTTTTTTGAAGGAGGGCTGGTGGCCCCTTGCTTGCCATCCTCCCCACATGATCGGAGGCAGGCTATGAGAAAAAAGTGTTCTGGGGCTGTGGGTTTTAGGCCTTTAACCCAACTTCCAGTGATTTGGGAAGTCTGCCCTTCGCCTGAGGAGCCAAGAAGCCTGGGAGTGTGGCTCAGTACACAGACGAACAAGGAGCGGTATCTAGAAAACAAGGGGGAGGGCCCAGGTGGCCTGCTGGGTGTTTGTGAGGGCTGCCAGGGCCTGAGGAATACCCGGAAGTGTGCTGTTATCCCTGGGTGGTGTGTGGGGGGCTGTCGGTGCCCAGCTGGACCTGGTGACGTCATCAGGGGTACGGGCCAGGTGTTAGCCGGAAGTTGGTCATGTGAGCCAGGGCATCGGGCATACCCGGATGTGGTCACATGAGCCAGAAGCTGTGGGGTCCGGTGGCCAGCTGTACCTGGTTATGTCATCAGGGGGAGTGGCCAGGTGCCAGCCGGATGTTGGTCACGTGAGTCAAGGGTGCTGGGGTTCGGTGGCCAGCTGGAATTGGTTACCTCTCCATGGGTGGGATCAGGTGGACAGCCGGAAATGGTGATATAACTACCAGGATTGGCTCGCCCAGGGGAACACCCAGAATTGGTCAGGTGAGCTTTCACTTTGGTCCAGGTCAACAGCCCTAGGTGGTCTAGTTGATAGGCTGGTGGGGCCACCTAATGCGGAGGAGGGTCACAAGGGGTCACCAAAGCCCCACTTCCTTGTGGTCCGGACACTGGATGGCACCAACAAGGTCCATGTCCTCAAGGAAGGGCGTTTGTTGTGAGTGTGGCCAAAAGCTAGCTAGCCCTCAGGCCCCGCCACCCATTAGTGACACTGGAGGAGCCTGGAGTTCGCTGCCAGAAGATTAACAGTTTTCTGGGGCTTAACACAATTCTGGCCTGGAATTCAAAGCCGCAGGCACTGTTGTCTGAGTCGAAGGCCACTCCAGGTGAGATGCCCCCATGGTGGGAACCATATGTAGTCCCGAGGCAGATGGAACCTCATGGCTTCTTTGAAGGGGGTTGGCGGCCCATTGCATGCCGCCCTCCCCACGGGATTGGAGGCAGACTATGATGTGAAGGTGATCTGGGGCCCTGGGGTTAGGCCATTAACCCAACTTCTAGCGATTTGGGAAGTCCACCCTCAGTCTAAGGAGCCAAGAAGCCGGGGCAGTGTTGCTCAGTGGTCGGGCGAACAAGGGGTGGTGTCTCGAAAAAAAGCAGGAGGGCCCAGGTGGACTGCTGGGTGTTCGTCAGGGGTGCCAGGACCTGGGAAATACCCGGAAGTGTCCTGTGATTCCTGGGTGGTGGCGGGGGGTGGGGTGGGGGTGTCTGTGGCCAGCTGGACCTGGTGACGTCATCATGGGGCGGGGCCAGGTGCCTGCCAGGAGATGGTCACATCGGCCAGGATCATTGGTGTCCTGGGCCAGCTGGACCTGGTGATATAATCGGGGGAGGGGCCAGGTGTTAGCCAGAAGTGGGTCACGTGAGACAGGGCCTCCGTGGGGTCCAGTAGCCAGCTGTACCTGGTTACGTCATCAGAAGGCCGGCCACATGGACAGCTAGAAGCAGTGACTTAAACTCTGGGGTGGACTTGCCCAAGTCAACACACGGAAGGGTCAGATGAGCCAGCGCTTGAGGCCCGGTCAACAGCTGGAGGTGGTCTAGTGCATAGGCTGGTGGAGCCACCTAATGTGGAGGAAGGTCACTAGGGGTCGCCAAAGCCGCACTTTTCTGTGGTCCGGACACTGGATGGCACCAACATGGTCCATGTCCTCAAGGAAGGGCATTTGCTATAATTGAGGCCGAAAGCTAGCCCTCAGGCCCCACACACGTTAGTGACACTGGATGGGCCCAGAGTTGGCTGCCAGAAGGGAAACGGTTTTCTGAGGCTTAACACAACTCTGGCCCGGATTGCCAAGCCTGCAGTTTTGTCTGGGTCGAAGGCCATTCCAGGGTGAGATGCCCCATGTTGAGGACGATGCGGAGTCACGAGGCAGATGGACCCTCATGGCTTTTTTTTTTTTTAATATATTTTATTGATATTTTACAGAGAGGAAGGGAGAGGGATAGAGAGCTAGAAACATCGATGAGAGAGAAACATTGATCAGCTGCCTCCTGCACACCTCCCACTGGGGATGTGCCCGCAACCAAGGTACATGCCCTTGACCGGAATCGAACCCGGGACCCTTCAGGCCACAGGCCGACGCTCTATCCACTGAGCCAAACCGGTTTCGGCCCTCATGGCTTTTTTGAAGGAGGGCTGGTGGCCCCCTACTTGCCTCTCTCGATGCAAACGGAGGTAGCCTATGAGGTGAACGTGATCTGGGGCTGATGGTTTTAGGCCTTTCCCCCAACTTCTTGTGATTTGGGAAGTCCACCCTCCGCCTGAGGAGCCAAGAAGCCCGGGCAGTGTGGCTCAGTACTCAGGCGAACAAGGAGCGGTGTCTCAAAACAAGGGGGAGGGACCAGGTGGCCAGCTGGATGTTGGTCAGGGGTGCCAGGGCCTGGGAAATACCCGGAAGTGTCCTGTGATCCCTGGGTGGTGGTGGTGGGTGTCCGGTGGGCAGCCAGACCTGTTTACGTCATCAGGGGGAGGGGCCAGGGGCCAGGCGGTAGTTGGTCACGTGAGCCAAGCGCGCTTGGGTCCGAATGCTGTCTGGACCTGGTTACATCATCAGCGGGACTGGCCAGTTGGACAGCCAGAAGTGGTCCTCCCACTAGGCACCTGGGATGGCAGGGTCTGAGAAAGGGACTTAGTCTATAGTCACCCTCATGGACCCCCACCTGATTCCGTAGACCCTTTCCCCTATTCTGGCATCTGCTGCTCCCTCTTATGCCCTCAGTACCTCCAAACCTTCCTATGCTGACCCCAACTCTCCTTCTGCACCAGCCTTCCTCCTCCCTCCACACACAGGTTTCATCCTCTCTCTCCCCTGCCCCCCAGTCTTCTATCCCATACTTCTTCTTGCCCTGCCCATCTCCATTCTGCCCTCCTGCCCCACACCACGCAGCAGCCCTGTTTCCAGAATAAATGATTAGAACAAAGCTTACCTTGGCTGAAAGAGACTCTCCAGGGAGCTGCATGCAGAAAGGTGCTCCCGTCCTGAACCTGCAACTGCTCTGTCCTGCTGGATGCCAATCAGAAATGTGTCTCTGGAGACAGAGGGTAGCAGAAGTAGGCTGCTGTCCTTTGAAGCCCCTTATTAGGAGGAAATTCTCCAGTGCCCCCCCAAAAAAGAAAGTTCACCCTGCTGCCTCCCTTATCACTTTCAGCAACCCTCCTTTGCCCCTTTCCCTGGAAGTGGAAGGATTGGAGCACATCTATATATATAAAAATAATACGCAAATCAACCGAATGGCAGAACAACCAGAATGACCGCTTGACCAGTCGCTATGAGGCTCACTGACCACCTCTCGGTCCCTCCCTCTGGCTGGCAGGCTCCGATCCCTGGATGGCAAATGGGGAATCGGGGGTGGGTGGCAGTGGCTGCTGGCAGCCGGGGGAGATGGCCCTGATCAAAGGCCAGGCCTAGGGACCGTACCCACACACGAATTTCATGTGCTGGGCCTCTAGTGCTGTTATAAAAAAGAAAGAGCTCTTACCATTCACAACAGCATGGATGGACATGGAGAGCATCATGCTAAGTGAAATAAACCAGTTGGAGAAAGATAAATATCACATGATCTCACTCATTTGTGGAATATAATCAACAACATAAACTGATGAACAAAAATAGATCCATAGACTTAGAAGCATTGAAGAGACTGTCAAACCTCAGGGGGAAGGCAAGAGAGGGTGGGATGGGGTGGGGGGGTAAGAGATCAACCAAAGGAAAAAAGTTAATTATGAACAAAATAACAGAGCTAGAATAATAACAAATCAATAAAACAGATAGATAAATAAGGAAGTTCAATTTTTAAAGGGGGAAAAGTAAAGGAAATAGAAAAACCAAAAAGGTGAAAGGAGAAGAAAAATGGGAGGGAAAAAAGAGAAGAGAGGAAGAAAAAGTTGCAAAATATAATGGGGATAAAATAAAATAAATGAAGTTAAGTGTTTGCTTCAGCCATGTTTTACTGCCCCTTGGAGCTGGTTCAGGACCTCACTCTTCTGTTCTGCCTGCAGATGCTGGGCTTCCTGTGAGGACCTAGGTGCTGGCCACTGCCAGGCACTGTCTTTGGCTTCTAGCACCTGCTTGGAGCTCCCAGGATCCACAGGTCCACTGCTTGTGTCCGTCTCCCATCTGCCCTCGTTGCCTGTCTGCCAGCTGTCAATCTTAATCACTCAAGGGCCTGTTTCTGACTCAGCTTTAGGAGGGGTTGGCGCTGTTTCAATTTCAGGGAATATGATGGGTGTGTTTCCTGTGTCAGAGCTACTCCTCCGCCAGTGGCCCAAAATATGACTCTGGCCTGGGTTGGTCAGAGATCCTTGTATGGAGACCGATGGGGTCATCTGGGACCCTGGAGTTTTTATCAGTCTGGTTCCTAGAATCGTGGGCAGATGGCCCTGAAGCATAGGCCATTTGTTCCAGTAACCTCTATGTTATAAAAACTGCTGTTTGAAATTTTCTACTAAAATGGTCCTTTGTTCTGTGAGTTAACTTTGCTATTCTTGGCTTCTGTAAACACGCTTGCTCGCATAATAGGGGAAATGAGTTCACTTACCTGGTCCTGCAAGGCCTGTTTACTTAAGCACTGTTCCCATTTTGGAAAGGCCATAAACCATACAGCCCCCAGATGAAGTTATCAATACTGGCACCAGGCCAGGCCTTGAGATACAGTCTCACTGCCCCATCCCAGCACATAGGGTTTTTGTTTGTTTGTTTGTTTGTTTTTTGCAAAGCCTGTGTGAAGTCCGGAAGCCCCATTCCATATTTGAAAGACAGAGTCTGGGAGTGTATAAAGGGAGGGCTTCCTCTATGTTATTTTGCTCAGACTCTGGAAACAATTCCTCTGAGACCGCTAGTGTTATAAAGACTCCAAATTAATTTGGCTTCCTAAGGTGTCCTCTGTTTAGCTCGCTGATTTACAATATAACAGCCCCTCTTCCAATCTGGTCACTGAGGCTCCTTGAGACTATTCAGACCCGCAAGCTTGGCCTCTGCCTTTGTTTCTCAGTGAACCTCAAAGTGCAGGTGTGGCAGGCTGTATGGGGGCGTGTCCCCTTTACCTGCTCTCTGGGTATTGGGAGCAGGTAGCTCCTCCCAGGGAAACTGGCCCTTTGGTTTGGGAGCCTATGAAGGACCCATTGCAGGACTTCTGGCTCCTGCTTTCCAGGTCTCCTTGCCCTGCTTCCCTCCCCGCCTCTTCTCAGGCTCCTCAGTCAGTGCCTCCCACGCTGAGCCACTGCCTGGGTGTGTACCTGCAATTGAAGACTCCTGTGCTCTGAGTTTAGACATAAAGAAAAGGGGGAATCAAAATTGTGGCTCTCTCCCCACTAAATTGTGAATCTTTAGAATAGTAAAATGTGGCAACTAAAAATTATTACTTTTAAATGCAAATCAGCTGAGTAAATTTAAAATAAAAGGATCATGCAAGAGAAAACAAAGTCAGTACTCTAAGTTTTTAATAGTGTGTGGAAGTGGTATACAATTATATGAAGCTAGACTTCGATAAGTTAAATAATCTTAGACCAATGACTGAAACAATTAACAGTCATAAAAACAATAATACTACCAAAAAAGCCATTGCTAATAGGTCAGCAGAGGACATAAAATGGAGCTCAAAGATAATCCATAAGCCTAAAGGAAAAAGTTTGAGAGAGAAAAAAATTAAATGAGTGAGCCAATAAAAACAAATTCTAAAATGATGGTAGAATTAAACCTAAGATGGGCAAATATTTCATCAAAAATAAATGCGCTAACCCTGGCCAGTTGGCTCAGTTGGATGGAGCATCATCTGATACACCAAAAGGTTGAGTGTGTGATTCCAGGTCAGGGCACATACCTCGGCTGTTAGTTTGATATTTTCATGTTTCTCTCTCACATCAATGTTTCTGTGTCTCTCTTTCTCCCTCTCTTGCAAAAAAATAAAAAAATCAGTAAACATATCCTCGGGTGAGGATATTAAATAAACAAAAGAAATGAAATAAGAAGTGGACTAAATCATCAAATAAAAAGGGCAGACAATGTATGACTGGATTAAAAGACTCATTGAGATGCTTACTACACACAAAAAAAAACTAATTTTATCTTAGTTTTTTAAAGGATAGTTCTGAATTTATTTATATAAGTGGATTAATTCTTCATAAATAGTCCCCCCTTTTTCTTTCTTTAATCGTTATTGTTGAGATTCTTACAGATGTCTGTCCCCCTTCTCCCCACCTCATTTTTTAAAATATATTTTTATTGATTTCAGAGAGGAAGGGAGAGGGAGAGAGAGATAGAAACATCAATGATGAGAGAGAATCATCAATTGGCTGCCTCCTGCACACCCCACACTGGGGATCGAGCCCGAAACCCAGGCTTGTGCCCCGACTGGGAATGAAACCTGGGACCTCCTGGGTCATAGGTCAACGCTCAATCACCAAGCCACACCAGCTGCCCCCTGCTCCCCACATTTTAATTGTAAAGTTATAAAAGGACCAAAAGGTTTGCAAGTAAAATGATTTCTTTAAAATTACCTAAAATTTTTATAAGAAAGCTGCGGTGGCTACATTAATACTATAAGAAAAGTAAAGTGGTTATATTAATTAACATTAAAGAAATTTTAGACCAATGAAAATCATCAGTGTTAAAAAGGGCTATTCTGTAATAATGAAAAGATCATTTCAACAAGAAGATACTCCTAAATATGTATGATTAAATAATATAACTTCAAAATACACAAAACTGACAAAATTGAAAGAAGCAATAGACAATTCCAGAAAACCTTGAGATTTTAACACTCTTCTCTCAGTAATTGATAGAACAAATTAGGGGGGGAAACCAACAAGAATATCTGCACCTGAGAGTTATGGTTTATTACTTGATTTAAGTTCATTGTCATTTATAGAAACCTCTATCCAACAACAGTAGAGAGCATTTTCCACCCAAATGTATTGGGAATATTCACCAAGATAGACTACATTCTAGGCCACAAAAATGTCTCAATGGAAAAGAATTGAAATATATAGTGTATGTTCTTTCATACAAAATAATTAGTTTAGAATTCAGTCACAAAAATTGCTGGGAATAAAACTACAATCTTCTACATCAGGGTTGGGGAAGGTCTGGCCTGCGGACCTTTATAAGGCCCGAGAAATCATTGGGTCTGGCCCTGCCATGGCATTAGGGGAGGGTTAATTAAATGTGTGACAAAATATAGCAGTTCATAACTTTGTATGTTAAAAATATCCAAATGGCCCTTGGTAGAAAAGGGTCAAAGAAGAAAATCACAAAGAAAATTAGACTATATTTGGAACTGAACATAAACACAACCCATTAAAATTTGTGGAATAAAATTAAATAACTAATTAAGAAAATCTTCAAGTCATAAGTGCTTATATTAGACACAAAGAAAAGCATAGTCAGTAGCCCTAACTGCCACCTTAAGCTAGAAAAACGAGCAAACTAGGTCCAGGGTATATAGCTGAAAGTGTTGAACAAAGATATGAGTACTTGTGAAAGAGTAAATAAACACTATACAAATGTACTGAAACCAAATATTATTTATTGGGGGAAGATCAACAAATGTTATCCAACCCTAACTAGACTAATCAGGAAGAAAAAGAGAAAACACAAATTACCAATTTAGGTTTGAAGTAAGTGACATAAACAGTTTCCTAACAACAGACTTGACAACTTAGAAGAACTGTACAATTCCCTCACATTCCCAAAGTGCAGACTGCCTGAAGAAGGAAGAGAAGGAAGCAGCATGGCTGGGACCTGAGGGGAGAAGGGAGCTGAGGGGAGAGGGGAGAGGGAGGAGGTGAGGGGAGAGGGGTGCAGGAGAGGAGCTGAGGGGAGAGGGGAACAGGGGGAGGAGCTGAGGGGAGAGGGGAGAGGGAGGAGCTGAGGGGAGAGGGGAGCAGGGGGATGAACTGAGGAGAGAGGGAGCAGTGGGAGGAGCTGAGGGGATAGGGGAGCAGGGGATGAACTGAGGAGAGAGGGAGCAGTGGGAGGAGCTGAGGGGATTGGGGAGCAGGGGATGAACTGAGGGCAGTGGGGGGCTGGCTATGGGGCTGTGGTCAGGATGAGAGCTAGGCCACAAGTGAGGCCAGCTTTCTCTGCTCACTTTTGTCACTTGGAGTTTTATTTCTCCAGGAGCCACAGCGCCCCGAAGCTCCTATCTAGAAAGCCAATGTGCCCCTCCTGGCTCTCTCCTGTTCCTTCTTCTGTGCTAAGCTGCTTTTTGTTTCCCTCTCCCCAGCTTTACAAGAACAATGATGCTGTGTGTTAGCCACGTAGAAACCTGTGTAGAGCTGCTGGTGGCTGGACTGTCCTCCTGTGCACAACAAAGGGTGAGGCTGGGATCCCAGCAACCAATCCATGTTTCTCTGTCACATGGATGTTTCTCTGTTTGTCTCCACCCTATCCCTCTCTCTCTCTAATTAGTGATGATTAAATGCAAAAAAACTGCCACACATATGTAGGCAGTTTAAGCTTGGAAAAAACATGAAGAAATATAATTTTGAGGAGGTAGAAAAATTCTTTTTCTTAGTTTTAAGTTTTTTAATGATTCAATCAAGTAGTAACAACTTTCTTTGCATTTAAAATGAGGTCAGGGTCTGGACGCATGGTGTTCTAGAAATCAGAAGTTTATGTAAATGAAATTGTGTCCCCTGTAGGTAATGTGAGAAAGTCACAATATGACAAATGTTACAGTTTCAAAGAGGGAAACTTGATGGTGAATTCTGGAAACTAAAAGGTCAAGATCATTGATTCTTATTTACAGTACAGAACAGTCCTTAGAGAGTGACGTATGAGCATTGAGAAGCAACCATATCCAGATGCCTGCAGTGGTTCCTCGTGGAATTCTGTCTCCCAGGGGGTCATGTTCTTTGCAGGGAGCACCTGAGTTTCCTCTCTGACCTACATGGCGCTTGTGCCATCAGCCTGTGGTGCTGGTGTCCAGTGAATGTGCAGGCAGCTCAGCCCTGCCAGGAAGCGAGCCCGAGACACTTCTCTCTGCCTCAGGTGGCACCATGTCGCTGAGGCCGGTCCATGTACCTCAGCAGACATTTAAGGGCATTTCCATAGAACTGGAGGCATCTCCACAAAACCTGAGGAAAGATGAGGCAGAAAGAGTGTCTGCCTACAGAGGACCAGCAGGGGATAGCTGGTGTGGGAAACGGTGTGTGTTTTAGTTTATTGTGTGTTGTAATATAGTGAGAGTTTTGATGAGGAGTGGGGTTACTGAACATAGATTTATTCATGCTTTGCTTCATCTTATAGAGGAACTGAAGACATTGGGACTGTTAGCAAACATGTCCTGTGGAACATTAAAAAATTGTACCATGAGGAAGTATATTTCTAGAAAGGAATTTGTTCATACATTTACCAATCTAAAGAATACTGGTGTCACAGACAATTTACATTCCTTATGAAGGGATCACCATTCTGCCACCTTGATGCTGCTTTTTGGAATCTTTATCTTAAGCTGTTTATCAAGGAGCAGGACTCAGACAGAACCTGTGGCCCCGCCCCTTTTCCTGCCCAAGGAAATGCTCATCTCTGCTGCCCCCTAGTGTACATATTAGGAATAGCATCTCTCTACTAAAGCATCTGCTCATGTCATTTTGCAAGGACTTGAAGGCCCCAAGCTCCGAATGCCTTGTGTATGTACCCACGTTTTCTTTCTGTTTCAGCCTCTCCTGCAGGCAGGGTCTCTGACTTGCTCGTGTATGTGAGGGGCCCATCCATACGTATGTCTTACAGATGGTTATTTCTGTTGCTAATCTGTGTCATATCTATTTGATTATTAGACCAGAAGAAAACCTTGAGTTTAGAGGGAAATTTGTTTCTCTCCCACATAAGCAAGTAACCAGATATTTTATAGAATGTAAACTTTGGAAGTACATCTACTTCACCCTGTCCTGAACTAAGATTTATCAAGTTATCTAAAGTAACATTTTTGGGACTGGATGATTTTATCAATGAAATTTGGAACAATCTACTAGTTTAGCTTCTGGATGTAAAGCTTTTATTTACTGTTCCAAAGGTGGGAATAATAAATATGACCACAGCTTTGCATTATGCATGTTGATTTTAAACTGTTAGGTAAGTTAAGAAAGAACCTATAGTTCCCCCCATTTCTTCCTAAGAGATTTCCATGGAAATACCTGGTTTCAGGAGGGAACGTTAGACTAATTGCCTCAGCTTTAGACCTTAAGGCTCCAAGCAGGAGCCTGTTGACCACCCCCACCCGTGCATGTCCTGTTGCTTTGGGGTTGTCTTATAAACATAACCTGCCAAGTGTGCTGCGCTTTTCCTAAATATCACCTGCTCTTGTATTGTAAATCAGCGAGCTACACAAGAGGCCTTAATGGGTCAATTAGTTAAGAGTCATCTTTATTTTGCGCAGGTGCAGAGCAGAATACCTCTGTCAAATTCTGAACAAACACAGGAAGGAGTATTCTCTTTTTATATCATTCTAGGTCTTTGTGTACGTTATTTTTGCAGACAGCTTGTAACCTTGAGTATATATCATATCTAACAAACACCTGTCATATCTATACAGACAACTTGTAACCTTGAGTACATATCATATCTATATAGACACCTGGAATGGGAGTACATATCAGTATCAGTGTATCAGCCCCTTACGTTGGATGGCTAGCTTGCAAGGTCAGGCAGTTAAGTTTATCTTTCCGATTATTTAAGCTAAAAAGCAAAGTTATTTTATGGAATAAGAGACTGTCTAAAAATGACAGAGTTCACTTGCAGAGCAAGGGACTATCTAAAAATAGCAGAGAATTTCAAATAGCAGGTTTCCAAAAGAGGGATTACTAGTATGCTTCATTCCCCACTGGTTTTATGTACTGAGTCAAATCATTGACTCTTGTGGGCCATTGCTGGGGAGAGGATCATATCTACCCCTGAGGATCATGAGCTTGAATAGAATTAATTTTCTGTTGAATAAAGTTAATAAATCAGTTTATAAGAAAACGGCCCAGAATGAGGAGAGTCTCCGCTTTAGTGGGTCTGATGAAGAGTCTTGGATTCTTTATTCTGCCTGGGCTGCCTTAAGCCCGGTGTGGTGAAGCCACATCGGGATCCCATTGACCTTGACTGCTGTGGGGGTGGTCAAGATGATGGTGTGTGGTCCTTTCCAGGTAGGAGTCAGTCCTTGGGTGGCAAATTTCTTTACCTAAATAGAGTTACCAGGTTGGAAAGGATGGACAGGATCAGAAGTTGGTACAGGCAGAGCATCTTGAATGTGCTTCTGGACTGCTTTCTGGGTGGACTGTAAAGCCTGTAAGGACTTAAGTAAAGACTGGTTATGGCCTTAACCAGTTTTGCTCAGTGGATAGAGCATCAGCCCATGGACTGAAGGGTCCCAGGTTCGATTCCGGTCAAGGGCATGTACCTTGGTTGCGGGCACATCCCCAGTAAGGGGTGTGCAGGAGGCAGCTGATTGATGATTCTCTCTCATCGATGTTTCTCTCGATCCCTCTTCCTTCCTTTCTGTAAAAAAATCAATAAAATGTATTTTTTAAAAAAAGATTGTTTATGGATTTCAGCTTTTCTAGATTGGGTTTCCATGTAAGCTGGTGAGGTGGGTAGGTCAGGGTCTGAAGAGTCACTAGAATCTGTAGAGGCCCCACTGGTTTTAGGGCAGCCTTCGGGCTGCTTCATCTGCTTCCTTGACAAGTATAGTAGCAGCTGCTACTGTCTGGAGGCAGGTGGGCCACCCAGACACAACGGACTTGAGTCTTTTGGACAAGTAGGCTACTGGCCTATTCTAGGGGCCGAGACTTTGGGTGAGAACCCCTTTGGCTATGCCCCTTGTCTCACATACATAGGGGTGGAAAGACTTAGTTACATCTGGTAAGTCCAGTTGGCCCATCGTCCTTGCTCTGCTCATGTCTGCCTTACTGCCTAATATATTACCTCAAGGATCCTGGCTCTGAATTCTTTTAGGGAAAATAAACGTCAGTGGGGTTCCTCTGCTCACTGCCATGCTGAAGAGGGATGGAGTTTTCTTTTCAGAGCCAAGAGATTCTTGCTGTCTGTCAGAGGGACAATGAGGCCTGGGCACAGAAGGAGGTGGGCTTGTGACCTGGCAGAGACAAACTATAACAAATGGTCCAATGGAAGGGAAAGAAAACATTTCAGTTTTAATAACCTCTATTGAAATAGAATTTTTCTCCTTAAAATTACCCTTATGTTTATTCAATTTGGCCCGATTGTTTGCATAAACACAATAAGAATGGTAACTGACTACATTTGCTGGAATTTCATGATTGAATCTTAATGTGCCCCATAGGGCCGGGAAGCCAAGCCATTCAGCTGCTGTCAGGCCTGCCTGCAGTATCTGCTGAGTTAGGTGAATTCTTCACCTGTAGCAACTCCACCCGGGCCCACACTCTAGGTTTTAAGGCCCATCTCAGCAGCCCTCCTACTCCTCATGGCCTAGAGTGTGTGGGGGTCCCACAGCAACACAGAGGCACCCTTATTGCTCCCCTTCTATTCTGACCAACCACCAGTGATGGTAGGGTATGGGCCTGATGCTCTAGTACCAGCCATTTTCAGGGCTACCAAGCAGGATACCAGGCTTTCTCCATGGCACTCATATTGGCTTCAAGTCTTTAGAGATCAGACAGGGCTCTTTAAAACATGATACTCCTTGCCTTAACCAGTTTGGCTCAGTGGATAGAGCGTCGGCCTGCGGACTCAAGGGTCCCAGTTTCGATTCCGGTCAAGGGCATGTACCCTGGTTGCGGGCACATCCCCAGTAGGGGGTGTGCAGGAGGCAGCTGATCGATGTTTCTCTCTCATCGATGTTTCTAACTCTCCATCTCTCTCCCTTCCTCTCTGTAAAAAAATCAATAAAATATATTTAAAAAAAAAACAAAAACAAACAAACAAACAAACAAAAATATGATACTCCATTTAATAAAACCACGGTTGGAAACCGGTCTTATTGAATTTATGCAAAGAAATGTATTGCCATGATTTATTTATTAAGAATTGTCAAATTTCAGAGGAATTATATAAGGAGAAAAATATACTGACCTGCTTTAAGATTTTCTGGTTTTCCTTGCCCATTTGGGCACCTGCCCTTTTGGCAGCTAGGTACCCTTTATTTTGTTTGGGATTTAACCCTATGTAACCCTTTTCTAGGATAGCTAACATATGGCTATAACAATGACAGTGTGAAAAACTGGACATTTGCCAGTTACTCCCAAAGACTACTAAAGCCTGTAAATCTACATAGGTCTATAGTAATTGGTGGCAGCTGCATTTAAATATGCAAGAGAATTAAAGGTTAATACAACATCCTGTATAATAAAGAGGTAATATGCAAATTGACCGTCACACCCTTGCACAAGATGGCCACCCCCATGTGGTCACAAGATGGCCACTCCCATGTGGTCACAAGATGGTCACCACAAGATGGCCAGCAGGGGAGGGCAGTTGGGGGTGGAGCAGGCCTGCAGGGGAGGGCAGTTGGGGGTGACCAGGTCAGCAGGGGAGGGCAGTTGGGGGCATTTGGGCCAGCAGGGAAGCAGTTAGGTGTCGATCGGGCTGGCAGGGGAGTGGTTAGGGGCAATCAGGCAGGCAGGCAGGTGAGCAGTTAGGAGCCAGCAGTCCCGGATTGTGAGAGGGATGTCCAACTGCTGGTTTAGGCCCGATCCCCCAAGTATTGGGCCTAAACTGGCAGTTGGACATTTCTCGAGGTGTCCCAGATTGGAAAGGGTGCAGGTTGGGCTGAGGGACAACCCCTGCCCCCCAGTGCACAAATTTCATGCACCGGGACTCTAGTATTAACATAATGAAGTATAACGTTGGCACTGCGGGCACTTCTGTCAGCCAAATCTTCTGCTACCAAACATGGCACATGGTAGGGCTATACAAACATCTCACGGAGGTTATTAAAGTTTATTTTTGACCTTTCTAAACAAAGTAAAATTGTCCTTGACTCTCTGGAGCCATGTTCATGAGAAGAAGGCATCAGCTAAGTCTATCATGTAGGGCATTGCTCTAATGCCATGTAGGGTGATCCATGCTCTTGGCTATAATCAGCACCTGGAAGTGTAGCAGGAAAGTCACCTTGCTCAGTTCTCTGCAAGCCACTGTCAGGGCTGTGCATGGCAGCTAGTTCTTCTCTCTAGTCACAAACACAGTCTAATTTCCCTAAAATGCATTCTGGCACGGGAGAAAGTTACTTTGCTGTATACAGGCAGCTAACCTTTACACAACTGGGCTTGGACATCTGCCCCGCAAACTTTGGTCTACATGCAGCCTCAGGTCCTCCCAGCCCAGTGGGGTTTTGGCCAGTCCCTCAGTCAGACTCCTCTTTTCTAGGAGGGTCTGAAAGTCCTGAAGGCTCTCTGGTCCATGGAGAGTGCCTTCCCTTTACCCTTTCCTGTTAACCCTGTTTACCAGTTACAGGGCTTTGCCATCCCTGTATCTCACCACTGCTTGGTTTCTAGTGGCGAGCCAAACACAGCCAGGCCTGCAGGGAAACTCAAATTTGCAAATAGAAAAGCGCTCCGATGGTGGCTTGGGTATTAGGCCCTTGCCTTCCCACCTGTGCTCTTTCCTGGCAGAGACCTTGACCTTTCTCACAGGCTTCTTTGTAATTAAGAACAGAGACACCCTAACTGGGTGTCTTGGGCCACCCCTTAATCTAATGGGTTAAATCTTTCAGCTTCTCTGGGAGAGTTCAAGGCACTGGAAGCCCTCTAACTCAAAGGGAATGTTTTCTTTTTTTATACTTTCATTAATTTTTTGTAATTTTAACTTTTTAATTAGTAAACCAAATGCTTAAATCCTTTAATTTATTGGGCAGCAGCTCGGGTGTCAGGTTATTATTGTCTGGCATTCCCCACTTTCTCGCTACTGCTGCTTCTTTCAGCTGCTGCAGGTGGCTCGGGCGTCTACCACTCCCCTCCCCCCCCCGCCCACCCTGCATACTGCCTTCTTTCATCTGGCTTACTGGCCTGTATTATTTAATTAATTTCATTTTAATATTTCTTTTCTCCTTCTTCTTATACTGTATATACAATCTTTATAAATTTTGCATTTTTAAATTAGCCTTTAAACCTTCTTTCTATGTCCTTAAGAAAAGCATAACCATGCCTTAGACCTTCTATTTAGTATTTTTATTCTAATGTTTTTCTTGTTTTTCTTATTCTTAGAAACCTCAATCCCTTAATGATTATTAAAAAGTAAACACCTAGCATTTATAATTTAGTTCAAAATATTTCTTTTTGAGAGAGAGAGAGAGAGAGAGAGAGAGAGAGAGAGAGAGAGATTTGTGTTACCTCAGGGCCCTTGAGATGCTATAAAACTGTATTTCAGTTAAATTAATGGTTAAAGGGAATAAAATGGGCAGAAAGATTTATTGTGCTTTATAGAAAGCTTACAGCCTTGAGCCCAGTACAGCTTAGATAAGACACCTGGTAGGCTACCAAGGACTGACCAACCCCCATGCCAGCAGAGCGGTCTGCAGCCAGCAAAATCAACAAAAACCTATCTCTCCCCGCTCTCCCTGCCGATGCCCCTGCTTTCTGCATTAACCATTTACACTGTCCTTAGCAGGGGAAATAAGGCAAGTCATCTGAAGTCCTGTATATCCAGGTTTTTAATACTCAGGACACATCCTTCTTTCTGTGACAGCTGCTGTTCCTTCCAGACATTTTTCTTCTTTACTTCAAGCCCCCAGAGGATCTTATATCCTCCTCCTCCTTTACTACTTTCGATCTCTCCTACCATCCCCCTGTCCCCTAGCCTAGGGCTCCTCCATCTCAGTAGGCTGAGAGCCTACTACCCTACCCAGCGAATCCCACCACCACCACCCCATCTCACACCCACTCCAGAGAAGTTCTCGGCTCTCTTCCTCCCCCAGTCAGAGCGGAAGCTCTCCCTAATAGAGACCCACTGTAAATATATCAGGAAAGGCAGGCAGGTCACAGGTCTCGGGACCACATGATTCTCTGCTTGCTAGAAGGGCTGAAAAGGCAGCCCACAAAGCAGTTAATTATGCCTTCTTTGCAAATGGTTAACTTGAAAGACTTTTTTCTTGCTTTTCCTTGGAACTTAGCCGGCCTTTGTTTTAACTTTCTCTGGGCTACAACCTTTACAAATTTTTAACCTTTAAATCAATCCTAGAATTCTAAAATTTTAACCCAACATAACAAAATCATAAATCAGAAAAGAGCAAATTAAAGTCCCTACTACAAAACATAGACAGAAATTTTTTTAATATATTTTATTGATATTTTACAGAGAGGAAGGGAGAGGGATAGAGAGCTAGAAACATTGATGAGAGAGAAACATCGATCAGCTGCCTCCTGCACACCTCCCACTGGGGATGTGCCCACAACCAAGGTACATGCCCTTGACCAGAATTGAACCCGGGACCCTTCAGTCCGCAGGCCGATGCTCTATCCACTGAGCCAAAACGGTTTCGGCGACAGAAATTTTATTAGCTAAGCAGGCCGATTCCCTCTCTGACAGAGAGCAAAAAAACCCTGAGGAAAGAAAAGAAATCCCAGAAGCTGCTTGAGGATTTTTACAGTCTGTCAGAGCACTCAGCCTTAAATAAATCAAATGTTTTAGCCAGACGGGTCGACAGAAGTACAGAATAAATCAAAGTAGCTTTCGATTTTACACAGGCTTTCACACTTATATTTATAGACCAGTTAACGAACAGATAATTATGCCAAGACTGACAGACAAATGAAAGTGGGAATGGGTAATCTATATCCATAGATTCATTCATATGCCTGTCTGGCCATGTTTCTTGGGAGCTTAGATTTGTCTTATAAACCCCGGGCCTGGTCACCTCTGAACAGGGGTGAGTCACCATTATGCCATATGACAAATGATGGAAACGCAGGTTAGGGCCCACTCAGACTCCGAAACTGAGGTTGTGGAGCCACACAATGGATAGGAGAGTGCATGAACTCTCCCTCTGCATTCACACTCTTTCAGCAGACAATCACTCTTGGAGGTTAAACAGTTAGGAGTCATCTTTATTTCGCGCAGGTTCAGAGCAGAATACCTCTGTCAAATTCTGAACAAACACAGGAAGGAGTATTCTCTTTTTATATCATTCTAGGTCTTTGTGTACGTTATTTTTGCAGACAGCTTGTAACCTTGAGTATATATCATATCTAACAAACACCTGTCATATCTATACAGACAACTTGTAACCTTGAGTACATATCATATCTATACAGACACCTGGTATGGGAGTACATATCAGTATCAGTGTATCAGCCCCTTACGTTGGATGGCTAGCTTGCAAGGTCAGACAGTTAAGTTTATCTTTCCGATTATTTAAGATAAAAAGCAAAGTTATTTTACAGAATAAGAGACCATCTAAAAATGACAGAGTTCACTTGCAGAGCAAGGGACTATCTAAAAATAGCAGAGAATTTCAAATAGCAGGTTTTCCAAAAGAGGAATTACTATTATGCTTCACTCTACCATTTCCCAAAGCATTTTATATACCAAATGTTTCCTCATGGTTTTTCTTTTTTTTTTTTTTTAGTATATTTTATTGATATTTTACAGAGAGGAAGGGAGAGGAATAGAGAGCCAGAAACATCGATGAGAGAGAAACATCGATCAGCTGCCTCCTGCACACATCCCACTGGGGATGTGCCCGCAACCAAGGTACATGCCCTTGACCGAAATCGAACCCGGGACCCTTCAGTCCGCAGTCCGACGCTCTATCCACTGAGCCAAACTGGTTTCGGCTCCTCATGGTTTTTCACATTCATTTGCATGTGAATTAATTGAACAGAATACAAGGTTTAGTAAGTTACCGAAATCCGTCAGTAAATTTTGTAAGATAAAGATGTCTCCTTAGATCAGTTGTGAAAATGTGCCTTATAAAATAAATGGTGTTGGGACCGGGGCAAACAGCAGGTCACAGATACAGAACAACCAGCAGGATTTTTTCTGATTTGAGAGACGGGGTGGACATTAGTTAGCATTTCCTGTGGGACCACTTTTCAAGAGCATGTCCTGCAGGCTGAACACCAGAATTCTGGAGTGCACTGCTTACGTGAGCTGCGTGGTCCCATCTTACAGTCTCTCTGGAGGCAGAGCCAAGGTGCTGAGGCTTGGACTATCAGCAATGAATGAACTACACTATAAAACAGGAGAATTTGGCCTGGCTGGTGTTGCTCAGTGGTTAGAGAGTCATCCCAAACTGGGAAGAGTTGCAGGTGTGATTCCCAGTCAAGGGCATGTACCTGGGTTGCAGGTTTGATACCCCAAGAGTATAGGAGGCAACCAATTGATGTGTCTCCCTCACATTGATTTTTCTCTCTTTTTCCTGCTCCCTCCGTCCCTTCCACTCTCTAAAAGATCAATGGATAAAATATCCTCAGGTTGAGAATTAACCAAAAAAAAAGGTTTTTTTCCAAATTACAAAATGAAAACCCTGAGAAATCTGTTCTGTGTTAAAAAGAACATCGCTTGTCAATCGTAGAACCAGGCTCAGGTAGATTCCAGGGACCCCAAGATTTAGGGTTTTTCTTTCTCAGAAGTGCTGGGATTGCAGAGAAAGAGGTGCAGATTATGAAAGGAGCCACTTTGGGCTAAAAAATTAGGAAGGATTTTTATTCTCTTTAGTATAAGAGACCAGGCTTGGTGAGCAAAGGAAAAACTTGTATTGCCACCACAACAGTCTAGCTTATTATTTATAAACTAGAGGCCCAGTGCATGAAATTCATGCAGTGGGGGGGGGGGTTCCCTCAGCCCAGCGTGCTCCCTCTCGCAGTCCAGAGCCCTTGGGGGATGTCTGACTGAGGGACCTAAGCTGTCAGTTGGACATCCTTAGCACTGCTATGGAGGCAGGAGAGGCTCCTGCCAGCACTGCTGCACTGGCCAGCGGTGAGCCCAGCTACTGGCTGAGCAGCTCTCCCACTGTGGGAGCACACTGACCACCAGGGGGCAGCTCTTGCATTGAGCATCTGCCCCCTGGTGGTCAGTGCGCATCATAGAGACCAGTCTTTCTGCCATTCAGTTGATTTTCATATTAGCCTTTTATAATATAGGACTAGGGGGCCAGTACATGAAATTCGTACACTGAGGGGGAGGGGATGTCCCTCAGCCCAGCCTGCACCCTCTCCAATCTGGGACATCCCTCTCACAATCCAGGACTGCTGGCTCCCAACTGCTCGCCTGCCTGCCTGCCTGATTGCCCCTAACTGCTTCTGCCTGCCAGCCTGATCACCCCCTAACCACTCCCCTGCCAGCCTGATTGATGTCTAACTGCTCCCTTGCCCCAACTGCCCTCCCCTGCAGGCCTGGTCCCCCACAACTGCCCTCCCCTGCTGGCCATCTTGTGGTGGCCATCTTGTGATGACATGGGCGTGGCCATCTTGTTACCACATGGGGGCGGCCATCTTGTGACCAGATGGGTGAGGCTATCTTGTGACACATGGAGATGGCCATCTTGTGATGACATGGGCGTGGCCAACTGTGACCACATGGGGCAGCCATCTTATGACCACATGAGGATGGCCATCTTGTGTGAGGGTGTGATGGTCAATTTGCATATTACCTCTTTATTATCTAGGATTATCCCATGTTTTCCTCTAGAACATTTTTCCTAAAATGAAAATGGCTTTCTGTGTGCAGTTTACTTAAGCAAAAAAATATAGAGTTAATTCAAAATTCTACCCCAAGAGTTAAGAAAACTGCTATCATTTTAAGTATATCTCCCTTCAGACATCTCTACATGCACACATTTCCTTTCTTCTGTTTTATCTCTGTATAATTTACTATTTTAGGTTCTTAATATGGATGCAAAACATGTAAATTTTCAACTTTAATTCCTAATATGTGCATTTATGAGTGCACATTTTTTCATAAGTTTTGGTATGTGGTATTATCATTTAGTTCAACTTATTTCTAACTTGAATTGTGATGTATTTGGGGGGTTAGAAGTGGATTTCACAACTTTTAAATATAAGGAGTTTCTAGGTACTTCAGTTCCTGATTTCTGGATTAACTACAATGACAACAAGAAACATATTGTATATAATTTCAATTCTTTGAAGTTAGTTGAAACCTGCTTCATAGTCCAGCAGGTTCACTTGAAAAATAATTGAAATGCTCCTCCACTGCCATCTCGTGTGCATCTTGGGAGTAGCACCTCAGTGCAGGTCAGCAGGACAAGGGGGTGGCTATAGTGGAGCATCTGTACATGCTGAATGAAATGCTATTTAGGAGTGTATTTCAGAACTTTTAAAACTAAGAACTTTCCTACCATCAACAAGTGACAAGTGCTGGCAAAGATGTGGAGAAAAAGGAACCCTTGTGCACTGCTGGTGGGAATGCAGACTGTGCAGCCACTGTGAAAAACAGTATGGAATTTCCAAAAAAATTTAAATATGAAACTCCCATTTGACCCAGTAATCCCACTTCTAGGACTATATCCCAAGAAATCAGAAACAGCAATCAGAAAAATTATATGTACCCCTATGTTCACAACAGCACAATTTACAATAGCTAGGATTTGGAAACAGCCTAAGAGCCCATCAACAGATGAGTGGATTAGAAAACTATGGTACATTTACAAAATGGAATACTATGTAGCTGTAAAAAAGAAAGAACTCTTACCATTCACAATAGCATGGATGGGCCTGGAGAGCATTATGCTGAGCGAAATAAGCCAGTCAGAGAAAGATAAATATTACATGATGTCACTTATTTGTGGAATATAATGAACAAAATAAACTGATGAACAAAAATAAATCCAGAGACTTAGAAGCATCAAACAGACCGTCCAACCTCAGAGGGAAGGCAGGGGAAGGTGGGGGGAAGGGGAGAGATCAACCAAAGACTTGTATGCATGTGCAACTTGGGAATAATACCTTTATTATTTTTCAGCAGGAAAGGTTGTTGGGTACAGTGGGTTACCTGATTGTTGAATGCAGTTTGCTGCTCAGGTTGTTGAAGTGTTTTACATGCTTACTGAAGTCTTGGTGTGAGGCTATTCGTTCTGAAAGAGGTATGCTCTGTCTCTGAATGAGAGAGGTGTGTTAAATTTATTACGATTATAGATGTATCTAGTTTCCCTTGTAGCTCTCTTCTATGTACTTTGATTTCATGTTATGAAGTGCTTGTGAATTTGGATATTCCTGGTAAAATGAAATTATTGATATGAAGTGCTCTTTATTTATAGTAATGCATTTTGCCTTCAAGTCTCCTGTGTTATCATATACTTTTTATTTTGTTTATGTTTGCTTAATATATTTTTTTCCATTCTTTCACTTTTGATATCTTTGTACCCTTAGGTTTTCGGTAGCTTTCAGTTTTTATATTAGTTATGAGTAAAGTGAGTTAATTTTTGGTTCAGTATTTCCCCCATTCAGTTGTTCCAACACTCTTCATTATATAATGCATATTTTCCCACTGACCTAAGAAGATATTTTTATTTTACCAAATTTCCATATTTATTTGAGTCTATTACTGGACTTTGTTTTCTGTTCCATCAGTTTATCTATTCACAGGACATTATCCAAGTTTTTTAATTACTGTAGCTTTATAACACAACTAGAGGCCTGATGCATGAATATTCATGCAAGAATGGGCCTTCCTTACCCTGGCTGCCAGCACTGCCTTTGCTCTGGAGCCACCTTTTTGCTCTGGCCTGGAGCTGCCTTTCCACCTTCCCATACTGCCCAGAGGCCCGGAGTGGCTGGGGCAGTGCAGAATGCCTGCATCATTGCCATAGCAATGATGCAAGAGTCCCACCCCGCCCCCAGCTGCTCGGTGCCATCGTATGCAAATTAACCATCTTTCTTAATTTGCATACTCACTCCTAATTGGCTGGTGGGCGTCACAAAGGTATGGTCAATTTGCATCTTACTCTTTTATTAGTGTAGATACATTATTCTATTTGTTTGGGTAGCTTTTATTCATTCATTTTTTTCAGAATTTTATTTAAAAAATATTTTTATTAATTTCAGAGAGGAAAGGAGAGGGAGACAGAGAAACATCAGTGATGAGAGAGAATCCTCGATCAGCTATCTCCTGCATGCTCCCCACTAAGGAGCTCAAGCCTGCAATCAGGACATGTGACCTAATCAGGAATCAAACTGTAACCTCCTTATTCATGGGTCAACCACTGAGCCATGCTGTCCAGGCCAGAATTTTCTTTTACATTTTTCATTTTAACATGTGAACTTAAATGAGCTTGTTTTGGTCTTAAAAATCTTGCTGATATTTTAATCAAATCATAATAAATTTATAATCAACATTGGGAGATTGACATCATTATGGCTTTATTTTATTTTTTTACCCAAGAATACGATGTTACTGTCCAGTTGTTCAAGTGTCAGTTATTGGGTAGCATTTAAAAATTTTATTTATATACATTGTGCACACTTTTGTTAAGATCATTCCTAGGCATCTTATGTTTTGTTGCCATTGTACATTTTCTTCGATTATATATTTCATGTACTGTTTTAAAGGATATGTGTTTATATGCATGTTATCTCTCTCTTCCTCTCTGAAATAAATAAAAAAGATATTAAGTGAGTAAGATTAATGATAGTTAGTAAAAAAATCAGTATGAACTTTTGTTTCTTCACCATATAAGCAAGTATTCAGACATTTTGGGAGTACATGTCTATCACCATTTCTGATTTTAAAAAATATATGGTAATACTGATTTTCAGAGAGAGAGGAAGGGAAAGGGAGAGAGAGACTGAAACATTGATGAGATAGAGATATCACTTCAATCGGCAGCCTCCTGCATGCCCCCTTCTGGGGATTGAACCCACAACCCTGGCATGTGCCCTGACCAGGAATCAAACCAGCAACCTTTTGGTGCCTGAGAGAATACTCAATCCACTGAGCCACACCAGCCAGGCTGAAATGAGATTTAACAATTAAACTAAAGTAACTTATTCTCAACTGAATGATTATGTCAACGAATGTGGAACAATCTACTAATTTATCTTGTGGATATAAAACTTTTATTTAAAGTTTCAAAGGTGGGAGCGCAGCATTGGACTTGTAAGGATATAGGCTGCTTGAGGAAGGGGGCAGGCAGACCGCCATGGACAGCGCCGGAATTGGTCATGCTGAGTAGAGGTAGGAAAGAGGCGGCCAGCCAGTTCATTTGGCTGCAGCTGGCCACTGGGTAAGATGCACTTTCATTCCTCTCCGAGAGCTGGCCCATTTTATCCAGTTCGGTCAACATGGATTTCAGGGAAATTCTCATGATAGCTTCTAAAGGAAAAGGAACCAACAGCATACCGAAAAGGTATAGTTTGGCAGTGGGTCCTCCCAAAAAAGACCCCAAAGTTAAGGTGTCCAATCAGCAGCATACAAGCTTTTCTCAGAAGAAAAGTGGAGGAGCTCGGACAAAAAGCCTTAGAGAAAAAAAGGAGAAAAGAAGAAGTAGTGAAAAAGTGAATTGAGCTAAAACATGAGAAGAAAGCAAGAGCTATGGCCAAGAGGACAAAGGACAATTTCCATGGTTAAATGGGATTCCTGTTGAGGAAAAGTCAAAGAAAAGACAGGCAATGGAAAGCCACTAGTCAGGGAACAGACCAAGAGTATGAAATAGAAGAAGAGGAAGCATTCTTAGAATAAAATCAAGCAGCATCAGAGCAAGAACCTCCTCCCAAAGTTGAAAGTAAACTAAAGGTCCCCCTTAAAGTGCCCCACCATCATGAACTTCACTGACCTACTCAGGCTGGCTGAGAAAAAGCAGTATGATGTGAGAGTCCATGTCCTGTATGGTTCTGGGTTTGGGATCTGGAGAAGGGCTGTGGGCAAATGATGAGACAAGACAAGAAATAATAATTTGGAATTAATGGGGGCCAGGCGGAGAGTCCAATGCAAGGGCAAGGACTTCACTGGTACCCAGGCCCTGCTAGCCTTTTATTCAATTTTAGATATACATATTGCCCTTAGGCAGGCAATTCTGGTAACAGACAGACTATCTTAAAGGTCAGTAAATATTAGTAAAGATTTACTTTGAGACTATTTGGTCAGGAAATTGCTTGGGCCACCATTGTCTCGACTAAACAATCAGTGCATAGCTTTGGCCCTTGCCAGAGCTCAAGGTTCACGAGCCTTCTGCGTTCCTTGTTTACACTTTTCTGATAGGGAAGGCAATGGGTAGCTTTCAACATCTCCCCCTTCTCTTTTTCTTAATAAATGTTGAAAAGTGAATGCCACCTGAAGGGTTCAAGTCCTTTTAAGACTCTTCATTCCACATCTGCAGACTAGAAATAAACATAAGAATAAATATGAGACAAGCAATAGTGGTTATGCTGAGAGGCAAATGTAAGGAGATCCAGTGGAAGAGATTAAATTCTTTCATGTCTTTTTTAAATTGCTGCCAGGCATCTAAGGTATTCGTTTGTAAGTTTGCCTGGGATAGTTGTACAATATGCTGTTGTAATTCTAAAATATCAAGGGTTGTGTTACCTTTACCCCAAGCACCAAGAAAGTGATTTTTTATTGATTCCCAATAGGGAACGGGGGGGGGGGGTGTATAACACAAATCTGGGGAAAAATTATAATGACACTACAAAGATATTCTTTGCTCTAAGCTGTGGATTTTATCAACCATCCACAAGACTGTAGACTTTAATGCTGATATTCTATCTCAAACTGGCTATCAATTCTTTTTTGTATAGATAGGTCTTAGTTACATTTTTCTTTTTCTTTTTTTAAATATATTCTATTGATTTTTTAAGGAGAGGAAGGGAGAGGGAGAGAGTTGGAAACATCGATGAGAGAGAAAGATCAATCAGCTGCCTCCTGCACACCCCCCACTGGGGATGTGACCACAACCAAGGTACATGCCCTTGACTGGAATCGAACCTGGGACCCTTGAGTCCACAGGCTGACGCTCTATCCACTGAGCCAAACCGGTTAGGGCATAGTTACATTTTTCTTAAAATGGTTGTGCAAACTGAGAAGTTTGAACAGTTTGTACCATGGATGAAGCAGCAATGCCCACAGAAGTAAGTAACGTTATGAGGGCAAAGAGTTCTGCAATTAACATTCCAGGAAATCTTTTTTGTCTTTTTAAGATTTTTACCAGATCATATAACAGTTAGTAGGTTTGATGAGATTCCCAAGGCTCGGTTAGGTTAGTAGGAAACTAAGCAAAAGCTGGTTGTTTTAAAATCATGAGGGAATCCTTTTGGAATGTAAAATTAATACAATGGGATAGTGTGCAGTCTGGCTTGTAATATTAAGGTGCATCTGGATGGGGCCTGAGAGGAGTACAAACGGATCAAATACACAGGCGGTGGCAAATACTGTCTTATTGGGAGTTCCCCATAAGGTATCAATGGAATTATCTGCGCTATAGTTAAAACTATACTATTTAATAGGTGCAAGTGCAGCAGCTAATTTCCATTGCGTATTTTGTAGGGGCCAGTTGTCATGTTGAAATTGAGATCCAACAAATCCTCCTCCATGCCATGAAATGGAGTGATTAGCTTCAACATATAGATAGGATGTGTTCCCCTTCCATTTTAGGGTGCGATTGTTACTATATGCAAACCCGTAGGGGCTCCAGTCCACAAAGGAAAGACTGTTATTAAGTTTGCTGCTGGTGGGGTGGTCACTATAACAGTCTTGCCAATTAATTTCTTCCTCGGTGGGGTGCCATTCATAAGACTTTTTACATAACGGCTTAGTGGGGGGGGGGGGGGGCGTGTCTAGGTAAAGTTACATTTTCTGCACCTCTCCCCAGAGCAAGTAGTGATAGTAGATGTATTTGGGCTTTTGCTTCCCCCTCCTTTGGTGTCCATGTTAGCCAGAAGCCTCTTTTTAATTTTACACACAAAGGAACTGTGGTTTGGTTCTGTGTCATACAAAAGGGAAGCTAGGTGGTGACACCCATGTAATTATACTTTGCCCATATACTTCCTTGCCCCACCCGTGGTCCTCCTGGGTGATCAAAATGTTTGGTGTTATTGGTGACTACATTAGGCAGGGGATCAGCCCACATAAGGGGTCTTACCCATGGAGGGTCAGGAACGTAAGTCCAAAATACTTCCCCATTTGCCCCGGTAGCATTACCGCATAGCTGATGACTGCTAGCAGGGCAAGAAAGACATTCTCAGGCGTTCTTGGGGTTCTGGTCTCCTCACAAATTCACTCAGCTTTCTGGACCATCTTCTTCACCATCCCCCAGGTGACCTTTGGGCTATTTGTCTCATCCTCTTCCCACTCCTTATCTTCAGTGGGTTGCTTGGGGCTCCTGCTATCTGGGCTGGGGCAGTCAATTGTCTGCAGCTGTAAGGCGTGGCTCCAGGTGCAAGGTCCTCATTAACCTGGCCAGTTCCTCCCTCGGATCCATGTAATATTTCTTGTGGGAATCCACATGGGCATCGAGAAATTTTCTGGAAATATACAAGCGTACTCTTGACCAAATGTTAGCAGGGGATTGGGGCCCTTCCATAAACCAGACTCGGGATCTTTCCATTTAACCAGACCATTTTCCTTTGGCTTATTCTGACACCAGTTTATTTCCATGGGTGTCGTGCCATCGGCATCACAAGTGAAAAAATTTAAAGTATTTAAGGCTTAGTATAGTCTACCTACAGGCGATTTCTCCATATTCTCCCTTTTCTGTTTTTCAAGTTGGAATTTTAGCCTATGATGCTGGTGTTCTATAATTGCCTGTCCCTGCGAGTTATATGGTATTCCTGTAATGTGCTGAATTTTTCACTTTTTACAAAATTGCTGGAAGTGACAGCTTGTGTAAGCAGGTCCATTGTCAGTTTTAATAATTTTTGGAATTGCCATGATGGCAAAAGCAGCTAGGCAATGATTAATAAACTGTTTTGCCATTTCCCCTGTAGATGCAGTAGCCCATAGGCCCTTTGAAAAGGTATATACAGAGACATGCAATGCCCCAAGGTGTCCAAAAGGAGTATAATGTGTTACATCCATTTGTCAGATATGTTCCCTTATCAATCCTCGAGGGCTAATTCCTGTATTAGGCCCTTGAGGCAGATGTAACATGCGAGTGGGGCATTCTCTGATAATCTGTTTTGCCTGCTGTTGAGTGATCGAGAATTGTTTGGACAACATTTTGGCAGGCTGATGTAAAAGCTGATGAGATTCTGAGGCCTGTTTTAATAAAGCAACCAATTGATCGGCATGTGCATTTCCTTTTGTTAGCCGGCCAGGTAATACACTGTGAGCTCTGATGTGAGTGATATAAAAAGGATATTGTCTCTGTTGTACAATCTGCTGAACTTGTTTAAATAGTAAAAAATAAACTTTGGTCACTGAGCCATTTTAACAGAGCAGTTTCAATTCTATTCACTAGGCCCAGAGCATAAGAAGAGCCAGAGATAATATTAAGAAGCTCTTGGAAATCCTGCAATGTAGCCTTAATAGCCTCTAATTCAATTCTTTGTACAGAAGTATGACTGATCAGTCTGAGTCGGTCTAAGTTCATTGTATGATAGGCAGCTTTACCATTCGATGATCCATCAGTAAAAACAGTTAATGCTTCAGGAATAGGTTCCTGCCTAGTATTTTTTTGGTATAATAAGGGGGTATAATATAAAAACTGTAGTAATTTGTCTTTTAATAGGTGACAACTAAGTTCCCCTGAATATCCACTTAGTCCAATTTGCCAATTCAAATCAGTTTGAAATAATATTTCTAATCGCTTCCCAGTGAGGGGAAGGTAAATGCATTGGGGTTCTTCTCTAAGCTGCCTGCAGCACTTTCTAAGTTGAGATATCAACTGAGCCATAAGTTCTATATATGTAACCGCAGTTTTAGAGGATTGATGCCCTAGTCAGTGGTTCTCAACCTTCCTAATGCCGTGACCCTTTAATATAGTTTCTCATGTTGTGGTGACCCACAACCATAAAATTATTTTCGTTGCTACTTCTTAACTGTAATTTTGCTACTGTTAATGAATCATAAAGTAAATATCTGTGTTTTCCGATGGTCATAGGCTCTACAGCAGCAGTTCTCAACCTGTGGGTCACGACCCACAGGTTGAGAACCGCTAGCAGGGTCACCTAAGACCATCAGAAAACACAGATATTTACATTATGATTAATGTACCCTAATAATTTTTGGAAGTCATTTAAAGTTTTAAGGCGATCTTATTTCCACCTTTTGAGGCCTAATACATTGGTTTTCAATTATGGTTCCCAGATATTTGAAAGGCATTTCTTTCTGTACCTTTTCTGGAGCAATTTTTACATTGCCAAAGTCTACTCTTCCCATGGACTTGCTAAGAGCAAGTCATCCATGTAATGAATAATGTAACATCGGGAATATTTGTGCCTTAAAGGCTGAACAGCTTGAGCTACATATTTTTGACACTAGGTGGGGCCATTGGCCATTCCTTATGGGCAAAACTTTCCATTGATATCTTTTCATGGGTTCTATATTATTAATAGCTGGCACTGAAAATGCAAATCTCTGTTTATCTTGAGGTGCCAAGGGAATGGTGAAGAAACAATCCTTAAGATCTACTACTATAAGAGACCAATCTAGAGGGATTTGCAAAGGCGCTGGGAGTCCAGGCTGTAAAGCTTCCATGGTATGCATAGTAATGTTAACCGCTCTAAGATCATGTAACAATTGGCATTTTCCTGCCGCCTCCTTAGGTATAGTAAATATAGGGTGTATTCCAAGGACTATTGGAAGGCTCTATGTGGCCAGCCTCTATTTGTTCCTGTATTAATTCCTGAATATGACCTAATTTCTCCTTGGTTAATGGCCACTGATCCACCCATATAGGTCTATCATCTTTCCATTGTATAGGATCTGCATGAGGGTGAGGAGATTGAGCAGTGACCACTCCTCAAAAGGTTGATATCCTGCCGAAACCGGTTTGGCTCAGTGGATAGAGTGTCGGCCTGCGGACTGAAGGGTCCCAGGTTCGATTCCGGTCAGGGGCACGTGCCTTGGTTGCGGGAACATCCCTGGTGGGAGGTGTGCAGGAGGCAGTTGATCAATGTTTCTCTCTCGTCGGTATTTCTGCCTCTCTATCCCTCTCCCTTCCTCTCTGTAAAATATCAATAAAATATATTTTTTTTTAAAAAAAAAAAAGGTTGATATCCTAATCCTCGTCTTCCTGGGTTTCCTTTGGCTTGGATGGGCTCTTTAATTCCCTGATTATTTTTTCCTAAGCTTTGACCAGTCTGATATCCCATCTGATTTATTAACTGCTGTCATTTGCCAGTAATAATAAAAGCTTGTAAATCTTCTAAAACATCCTGGCCCCATAAGTTGACTGCAATCCCAGAGACTATGTAAGGCTGAAACCATCCTGCCTGTCCTTCATCTTGCCACCTTAACACTGCAGCACTGTGTTGTGTATTATCAGGAACTCTGACCCCCATGATAGAGCTTATAGCTTCTACCATGGACCAACTTAGAGGCCAGAATTCTTTGCTGATAATGCTGACATCGCTCCAGTGTCTACTAAACCTTTAAATCGTTTTCTCTCTATTCTTAAATTAATCATAGGATGGGTTTTGCTAATTTCATGTATCCAATAGATATCTGAGCTTCCAAATCCTTGTGTTTCTCTTTTCCTATTTATAGCTTCGCCTTGCTGAATACAAGGTAGAAGTAGTATCTGAGCAATTCTTTGTCCTGAAGTAATTTGCATAATATGATTACATTCTAATATTACCTTAATTTCTCCCTCATAGTCTGAATCTATGACTCCAGGCAGAACAGTTAGTCCTTTCAGAGTTTTTCCACTTCTCCCTAAGATTAATCCTAAAGTTCTTGGTGGCACAGGTCCCCAGATTCCTGTAGGAACAGCTTGCTGAGCCATACTGGGGGTCAAAGTGACCGCTATAGTACTGTTAAGAACTAGGCCTGGGCTCCCTGGAATGGCTCATAGGGAGTCCACTGTGGGCCTTGCAGGGCAAATTTCCCCTATTGATGACGGGGCTGGGCGGCCGTTTCCCTGTGGTTGGCCATTCCCTCAGTCTTGATCTAATGGCTGCCCATTTTTATGAAATTTCTATCTACATTAACCAACCCAATGGTTTCCCTTCTGACTTCTAGGACACAGAGAAGTTTAATCTGTGTTGATTGAATTGGGAGGCAGAATGCTCACGCCTTTCCCTAGATCGCCACCTTGTGTCCTTCTTGGATGCTTACTTTCTTTTTAAAATGTCCTGTTCTTCCACAATTATAACACCTTTTATTCCCCACTGTTACAGTGGCAGCGAGTAAGTTTGCTTGAAAAGTGCCTGACCCCACATTCTGACATGCTCGAATCATTTCTGTAATGGTACTATTTTTTTCTCAGAGGCGTCAGACATTTTTTACAATCAGCATTGGCATTTTCATAAGCTAATTGCTGAATTAACATGTCTCCTGCTGTTTCATGTTGAATCTGGCATCTCACTGCTTGAGTGAGGCAAGCAACAAAGTCAGAAAATGACTCTGTAGGCCCCTGCATACATTTACTAAAAGCTCCCTCAGGATCACCCCCCCCCCTTTTTTTTAATGTCGTGATTTTTTTAAAATATATTTTATTGATTTTTTACAGAGAGGAAGGGAGAGGGATAGAGAGTTAGAAACATTGATGAGAGAGAAACATCGATCAGCTGCCTCCTGCACACCCCCTACTGGGGACGTGCCCGCAACCAAGGTACATGCCCTTGACCGGAATCGAACCTGGGACTGCTTTCAGTCCGCAGGCTGACACTCTATCCACTGAGCCAAACCAGTTTCGGCCAGGATCCCCTTTTGATGGTAAAGCCCACCAAGATTCTCTTCCACAAAGTCTAATTTGCTCATATGCCTGTTGCACATAATGTAGCTGATTTTGTATGCCATTATATTGTCCCAGTCCTGTCAGCATTTCATAAGTTATTTCAGCATTCAGCCCACAGTTTGCATGGGCTTGCTCCTGACATTTCTCCAAAATTTCTCCCTTCCATAGTAAATAATCTCCTCCATCCAGAGCTGCGTGAGCCAGGGAATACCAATCATAAGGAGCTAAGAATGCTTCAGAAATATTAGTCATAATTTCTCTGGTAAAAGAGCTATAGGACCATTCTGGACTATGCTTACATGCAAGGATTTTATCATTTTAAAGTCAAATTTTTCATGGTGTCTTATTATATGATTCTGGAGCTGTAGGTCAGCTACTTGTATAATAGGAAAAGCAAATTGATCCTCCACCGTCATGTGCTTTAATTCTTCTCGGATTGTTCTTTGCATAGGTGATTCTATTAATGGTGAATTAAATGTTTCAGGATTAGGACATGGAGGTGGAGGGGGCCATGAAGGCCATTCCTCCAATTTTTCTTTTTGCTCCTCTTTAGGAACAGAAGGTGCAAGGTGAGGGGGTTTATCCTCTTTTGTTTCTCTAAAAGGCTCTAGCAAATGCAATACCATGTTCCACAAGGAGAAACAATTTGGAAGCAAATCTTTCCCCTGCTGTTGAGGTTTTTTGAAGTTATGACTAACTCTTTCCCAACATTCAACATCTAATGTACCTTCTTCAGGAAACCAGAGATTATGTTCTATAATAACATGCAAAAACTGTAAGAGAATAACTTATGACACTTTAATTTCTTTATCCTTAAGCATGCAAACCAAAAGTCTACAATAAAGCTTCTCCCCTTTTGACAAATTCTGCCCCATTAGCCTGGCTAAAAAAAAAAACATTCCCACCCTACTTACAGATCTCAACTTCTGCAGCTGGCTGTGGGCTTTGCACGCTGAGAATTTCCCCACCTATCCGGTGAATTCTTTTTCCCCTCCTTGCTGGTGAAATTTTGTTTTTCTGCTCCAGGCAAATCTTCTCCAGACATCCATCATTCGAGGTGCCAGATGTGAGAGTCCACGTCCCACGTCGCTCGGGGTTTGGGATCTGGAGAAGGGCCGTGGTCAAATGATGAGACAAGACAAGAAATAATAATGGGGGGCCAGGTGGAGAGTCCAATGCAAGGGCAAAGACTGCACTGGTGCCCAGGCCCTGCCAGGCTTTCATTCAATTTTAGATACACATATTGCCCTTAGTCAGGCAGGCAATTCTGGTAACAGAAAGACTATCTTAAAGGTCAGTAAATATTAGTAAAGATTTACTTTGAGACTATTTGGCCAGGAAATTGCTTGAGCCACCATTGTCTTGACTAAACAATCAGTGCATAGCTTTAGCCCTTGCCAGAGCTCAAGGTTCATGATCCTTCTGCATTCCTTGTTTACACTTTTCTGATAGGGAAGACAATAGCTAGCTTCCAACAGTATGAACCAGTGGAAATCAAGGTAGTGAAAAAAACACACACACACAGAAAAGTGACCTATGATTGCACAAGAACTTAGGGAGTGAAAACTTCTTGAATGAAGACATGAAAAAGAAGCCTGAAGCAGATGCAGGACTACCTCTGACCAAAATGGTGCCTTCTCATACAGAAAGTATGGGCACAAAAACTTGCAGAGTTTCCAGGGACAAGCATCCTTCTCCCAAAGGTACTCCCCTTCCTCATGCTGAGAAGAAATCCAGACCCAGCACAGATAAGAAACATTTAGGTTTGTTTTCATCCAAGTCCATGCCAGGAGAGAGGACCAAAGTAGGATCTAGCAACTGCTCCCAAGCCTCAATTCGGAAGGACCATGACAGGCCTGTTTACAATGGGGCTGGAAAGACCCACTTGAGCACCTTTTCACCAAGTGTTCCAAAGACTTCTACTAATGGGACTCAGAAATCTGTTACTGAGCACACAGCCAAAAAATCTCCTCTCCATCCTAGCCATTCCAGACCTGGACCTGTGGTCTCCCCACATAAGGCTAAGAGTCCAGGTGTCAGGCAGTCAGGCAGCAGCTCCAGCCCAGTTCCTGGGCAGCCCATCGCAGGGAGTCTTCGGCCTATGGTTAATTCTGGCTCCATGCCCAGGCACCAGAATGGCAGCTCCAGCTCAGGACCTGAGCATTCGATCAATCAGTGGGACCAAGAGGCCAGCCAGTGACTTAAATCCTCCTGGAAGGACAGTCAGCAGTATAGGTGGCTCTGGATGACCTATCAGTGGCCCAGGTGGTTCTAGGAAGTCAGTGGTCAGTTCTGGTGACTCTGGGTGGCCTGTGCACAATCCACATAACTGACGACCAATGAGTGGCTCAGTGCCCCCCAGGCGGTTAGTCAGTGGCTCTGGGCAATCAGTAAGTGGCAGTTTCAGCTAGACAGACTGTCAGCAGTTCAGGCCCTAGAAGACCAGTGAGCAGCTTGGGACCTGGGTGAATAGTTAGTAGCTTAGATCCCCCCATAAGCCCAAATGCACTTTTGTCTCTGAAACAATATCTTCTAAGAATATCATTACCCAGCCCACCAATGGACAGATGAATGGAATGTAGCCTTCTTTAGCTGGCTATAGATCTGCCCAACGTTCTCAAGGGTTTCCCTTCCCTGGTGGTTACAAAAGACAGTGAGAATATGTAGAGGAGGAAGATGAGAACTATGACTCCAAAATGGAAGATTTTATTAAAGATGAAGGACAATCTCAGGAAGAAATATCTAAGCACATTCTTTGGCTATGACCAAAAAAAATACAAAGATAAAGAAGCAAAGAGTTTAAGACCAGGTATGCAAGAGGACTTAGAGGAAATGAGATCGGAGGAAGAAGCAACAAAATGCGGAGAGGTCAAGAAGCTGAAAAGACGTTAGCTGCTGCTTTTATTTATTTTTGTGAAACACTGGAGACACTCTACTGCAAAGAAGTCCTGCCTTTGGACTGAAGAAGCCCATTATAATTTTAGATTTACTAGTGGCCCAGTGCACGAAATTCATGCACAGGGGTGGGGGGAGGGTGTCCCTCAGCCCGGCCTGCACTCTCTCCAATCTGGGACCCCTTGGGGGATGTGCGGGATCGGGCCTATGCTGGCAGTTGGACATCCCTCTCACAATCCAGGACTGCTGGCTCATAACCGCTTGCCTGCCTGCCTGCCTGCCTGATTGCCCCTAACTGTTTCTGCCTGCCAGCCTGATCACCCCCTAACCACTCCCCTGCTGGCCTGATTGACACCTAACTGCTCCCCTGCTGGCCTGATCGCCCCCAACTGCCCTCCCCTGCCGCAACTTGCCTTCTCCGCCAGGACCCACCTCCTCTGTGTGAGGCGGAGGAGATGCTCGACCCCCAGGCCTCACCACACGAAGTGGCTGCTGCGCCCCACCTCCTCTGTGCACTTGGCCATCTTGTGGTGGCCATCTTGTGGCAGCCATCTTGTGGCAACATCACATGCAAGGGCCACTTAGGCTTTTATTAGTATAGATACTTGGATCCTCAAGGACAAGGAATGGATACTATACACTGAGTGGCCAGATTATTATGATCTCTGAATGCATAATACTCTCCAGCCAGCCTGGCCAGGGGGAGGGGACATGGGCGGTTGGCTGGCCTGCCTGCTGGTCGAGGGGACAATTTGCATATTAGCTTTTTATTATATAGTATATACACTGAGTGGCCCAATTATGATGCATCCAGAGATCATAATAATCTGGCCACTCAGTGTATATTTTGAGCATAGAGTATTTTCAAATAATTTCCAGGGTGAGAGCTGTAGTGCAGATGTCATAATGCCCAGTGAGTGCTCTTAGGAAGTTAACTGCTCACAGATGCCAGCCTCGATCCTGATGAGCTATGCACTCTAATGTGGGGCCCACTCAACAGCCAGCCAATCTTCTTTTGTTCCTTTTCTATTTTAAAAAGGAAAAAATATTGCCTCTTGACTTCCATAGTTCTGTTGATGGGTGAGTAGGGCAATGGCCGGCTCCCAATCAAACTTATTTTGTCTTTTTATGAGGAATCTGACCCTTCCATGAATATTGTCAGCAATAAAGTGACCTGTTCTAATCTATATATTTGGATTGAGAACTTGAAAATGTAGAGTAGGCTTTATAATTATATGGATGTAATCTCTGTGACTTTGAAGTAAAAAGTAGAATAAATTATATTGTATTCTATATTCATGGATTGGATGCTGAGCATTCTTATTCACTGATTTAGGTGATTAGGCAATTAACAAAAAAAAAAATTCAAGTTAAAAAACAAGTTATGCTATATGGTGTAAGAATATTCTTTTCCAAATTTTCCTTTCAGATTTATTGTAAAATAGATAATGTTACTGTGCTGGTTTTGATCTAAAAAGTCATTTTATATTGTAGAAAAAATATTTTATTCAAAGATTAGAATTGAAAGAGTAATAGTTTAAAAAATAAGCAAGTGACACGTGAGGATCCCCTTACTCCCCCATTATAAAAGTGCCTTTGTGTCTCTTGATGTTAATGACTTTGTATTTTTATCTTAAAATTCCTTAGCAATTAATGGCAAAAAAAAACCCAAAAGCTAAATTCATGTGTATCAAGAGAAAATAAATAAATAAATAAATAAATAAATAAAGTTTCAAAGAGTACCAAAATTTTGCATTGGACGTACTGATTTTAAGCTCATTGTTAAGAAATAACATTCCTTTCTAAAAGATTTAGTTGGAAAAAAACTGGTGTAAGAAGAGAACTTTACCAGGAGTTTCTTTTAATTTTATAAAATTTTTTATTGTTTAAAGTATTACATATGTCTCCATTTCCCCAATTGGCCTCTCCCTGGCTGCTCCCACCCCCCAGAACATGCCCTCACTCCCTATTGTCTGTGTTCATTGGTTATGCTTATATGCATACATACAAGTCCTTTGGTTGGTCTCTTACCTCACCCTCCCACCCTCCCTGCCTTCCTCTGAGGTTGGATGGTCTGTTCGATGCTTCTAAGTCTCTGGATCTATTTTTTGTTCATCAGTTTATGTTGTTTATTATATTTCACAAATGAGTGAGATCATGTGATATTTATCTTTCTCTCCAGGACCATCCATGCTGTTGCGAGTGGTAGGAGATCCTTCCTTTTCACAGCAGTGTAGTATTCCATTGTGTAGATGTACCACAGTTTTTTATTTATTTATTTATTTATTTATTTAACTTTTTTTTTATTAAGGTATTATATGTGTACATATCTTACCATTGCCCCCCCCCACCCCACTCCCATACATGCCCGCACCTCCCAATGTTTTCCATCGGTTGGTTACTCTTATATGCATGCATATAAGTCCTTCAGTTGATCTCTTATCTCCCCACCTCTCCCTAACCTTACCGCTGTAATTTGACAGTCTGTTTGATGCTTTACTGCCTCTGTATCAATCTTTTTGTTCATCAGTTTATAATGTTTTTCATTATACCCAAATGAGTGAGATCATGTGTTATTTTTCTTTCACTGACTGGCTTATTTCACTTAGCATAATTTTCTCTAATTCCATCCACGTGCCTACAAATGGTAGTAATTCCTTCTTTTTTATGCCAGCATAGTATTCTATTGTGTAGATGTACCATAGTTTTCTGATCCAGTCATCTGCTGATGGGCACCTAGGCTGTTTCCAAATCTTAGCTATTGTAAAATGTGCTGCTATGAACATAGGGGTGCATATATCCTTTCTGATTGGTGTTTCTAGTTTCTTAGGATATATTCCTAGGAGTGGGATCACTGGGTCAAATGGGAGTTCCATTTTCAGTTTTTTCAGGAAACTCCATACTGTTCTCCACAGTGGCTGCACCAGTCTGCATTCCCACCAGCAGTGCATGAGGGTTCCTTTTTCTGCGCATCCTCACCAACACTTGTCATTTGTTGATTTGTTGATGATAGCCATTCTGACATGTGTGAGATGGAATCGCATTGTCATTTTGATTTGCATCTCTTGGATAATTAGTGACTTTGAGCATGTTTTCATGTGTCTCTTGGTCTTCCTTCTGTCTTCTTTCGAAAAGATTCTATTTAGGTCCATTGCCCATTTTTTTATTGGATCATTTATCTTCCTTTTATTAAGTTGTATAAGCTGCCTGTAGATGTTGGAGATTAAACATTTATCAGTGATAACATTTGCAAATATATTCTCCCATACAGTGGGCTTTCTTGTTGTTTTGTTGATGGTTTCTTTTGCTGTGAAAAACCTTTTTATTTTGATGTAGTCCCATTTGTTTATTTTCTCTTTGGCTTCTGTTGCCCTAGGGGCAGTATCAGTGAAAAAGTTCTTTCGGCATATGTGTGAGATTTTACTGCCTGTGGATTCCTCTAGTATGTTTATGGTTTCCCTTCTTATATTTAAGTCCTGTATCCATTTTGAGTTTATTTTGGTGTATGGTGTAAGTTGGTGATCTAGTTTCATTTTTTTGCATGTATCTGTCCAATTTTCCCAACACCATTTATTGAAGAGACTGTCTTGACTCCATTGTATGCTCATGCCTCCTTTGTCAAATATTAATTGCGCATAGTGGTTTGGGTCGATATCTGGATTCTCTATTCTATTCCATTGATCTATATGTCTGTTCTTGTGCCAGTACCAGGCTGTTTTGAGGACAGTGGCTTTGTAATACCGCTTGAAATCTGGTATTGAGATCCCTCCTACTTTATTCTTCTTTCTCAACATTGCTGTGGATATTTGGGGTCTTTTTTTATTTTAGATGAATTTTTGGAGAGTTCTTTCTAGGTCTGTGAAATATGCTGTTGGTATTTTAATGGGGAGTGCATTGAATCTATAGACGGCTTTGGGTAGTATGGACATTTTAAGGATGTTGATTCTACCAATCCATGAACATGGTATGTTCTTCCATCTGTTTATGACTTCCTCTATCTCTTGATTCAGTGTCCTGTAGTTTTCCACGTATAGGTCTTTTACCTCCTGGGTTAGGTTTATTCCTAGGTATCTTAATTTTTTTGGTGTGATGGTAAATGGGATTGCTTTTTTAGTCTCTCTTTCTGTAAGTTCACTATTGGTGTATAGAAATGCCATAGACTTCTCGTCGTTAATTTTGTATCCTGCTACATTGCTGAATTCATTTATTAAGTCTGTTAGTTTTTTGATGGAGTCTTTGGGGTTTTGTATGTACAATATCATGTCATCTGCAAATAAGGACAGCTTTACTTCTTCTTTTCCAATTTGGATGCCTTTTATTTCTTCTTCTTGTCTAATTGCAATGGCTAATACTTCCAGTACTATGTCAAACAGGAGTGGTGAGAGTGGGCATCCCTGCCTTGTTGCTGTTCTTAGGGGAAATGGTTTTAGTTTTTGCCCATTGAGTACGATGTTAGCTGTGGGTTTATCATATATAGCTTTTATTATGTTGAGGTATGATCCTTCTATTCCCACCTGGCTGAGAGTTTTTATCAAGAAAGGAGGTTGGATTTTGTCATATGCTTTTTCTGCATCCATTGATATGAAAATGTGATTCTTTCAATCAATTTGTTTATGTGATGTATCACGTTTATTGATTTGCGGATATTGTACCATCCTTGCATTCCTGGGATAAACCTTACTTGGTCATGGTGTATGATCTTTCTGATGTACTGCTGGATTCGATTTGCTAGAATTTTGTTGAGGATTTGGCATCTACATTCATGAGGGATATTGGTCTGTAATTCTCCTTCATTGTGTTGTCTTTATCTGGTTTTGGTATTAGGGTGATGCTGGCTTCATAGAAGGAGCTTGGAAGTATTCCTTCCTCTTGAATTTTTTGGAATAGTCTGAGGAGGTTAGGCTTTAGTTCTTCCTTGAATGTTTGGTAAAACTTTCCTGAGAAGCCTTCTGGCCCCGGGCTTTTGTTTGCCATAAGCTCTTTGATGACTGCTTCAATTTCTTCCATAGTTGCTGGCATATTGAAATGCTTAGATTCTTCCTGATTGAGTTTTGGGAGGTTATATTTTTCTAGGAATATGTCCATTTCCTCCAGGTTGTCCAGTTTGTTGCAATAGAGTTGTTCGTAGTGTTTTTTAACAATCCTTTGTATTTCGGCAGGAACTGTTGTTATTTCACCTCTTTCATTTCTGATTTTGTTTATTTGGGTCCTCTTTCTTTGCTTCTTGGTGAGCCTGGCTAGAGATTCATCAATCTTGTTTATCCTTTCAAAGAACCAGCTCTTGGTTTTGTTGATCTTTTGTATTGTTTCTTTGGTCTCTATGTCGTTTATTTCTGCCTTGCTCTTTATTATTTCCTTCCTTCTGCTTACACTGGGCTTTTCTTGTTGTTCTTTTTCTAACTCTTTGAGTTGTTGGGTTAGGTAATTTATTACCATTGATTCTTGTTTTTTGCAGTAGGCTTGTAGAGCTATGAACTTCCCTATCAAGACTGCTTTCGCTGTGTCCCATAGATTTTGGATTGTAGTGTTTTCATTGTAATTGTTGCCATAATATTTTATTTCTTCTTTGATCTCTCTGGTAACCCAGTCATTGTTTAATAGCATGCTGTTTAGTCTCCATGTGTTTGATTACTTTGGGTTGTTTTTATTGTAGTTGATTTCCAGTTTTATTCCACTGTGGTATGAGAAGATGCTTGATATGATTTCTATCTTCTTGAATTTGAAGAGACTTTGCCTATGACTCAACATATGGTCTATCTTTGAAAATGACCCATGTGCACTTGAGAAGAATGTATATTCTATGGCTTTGGGGTGAAATGTTCTGAAGATGTCAATTAATTCCATCTGGTCTAGTGAGTCATTTAGGATTGATGTTTCTTTGCTGATTTTTTGTTTAGAGGATTTGTCCAATGGTGATAGTGGGGTATTAAAGTCTCCTACTATGGTTGTATTGCTGTCAATCTCTCCCTTGATATCCTCTAGGATTTTTTTTTATGTATTTGGGTGCTCCTGTATTGGGTGCATATATGTATACCAAAGTTATTTCTTCTTGTTTGATTGCTCCCTTTAGTATTATGAAGTGGCCTTCCTTATCTCTTGTTATGTCCTTCACTTTGAGATCTAATTCGTCAGATATAAGTATTGCTACCCCAGCTTTTTTTTTTTTCAGTTCCATTTGCCTGGAAAACCATTTTCCATCCCTTCACCCTCAGCCTGTGTGCGTCTTTTTTCTGAGGTGGGTTTCTTGTAGACAGCAGATATATGGGTCGTGTTTTCTTATCCAATCTGTTACCCTATGTCTTTTGATTGGGGCATTTAATCCATTTATATTTAAAGTTATTATTGATAGGTACTTATTTGTCGCCATTTTTATTCTTTACCCCTGTGTTCCTTCTTCGCTTCCTATTTCTTTTTTTTTTTTTACATCAGACCCTTTAGCATTTCTTGCATTGCTGGTTAGGTGGTTATAAATTCCATTAGTCCTTTTTTCTCTGTGAAGCTCCTGATTTCACCTTCAATTTTGATTGATAACCTTGCTGAGTACAGTATTCTTGGATTCAGACCCTTCCTTTGCATGACTTTGTATATTTCATTCCATTCCCTTCTGGCCTGAAGAGTTTCTGTTCAGAAATCAGTCACTAGTCTGATGGGGGTTCCTTTGTATGTAACTTTCTGTCTCTCTCTTGCCACTTTTAAGATTCTTACTTTGTCGTTGGTGTTTGCCAATTTAATTATAATGTGCCTTGGCGTTGGTCTTTTGGCATTCATTTTGCTTGGGATGCTGTGAGCTTCTTGGATTTGTGTGGGTTTTTTCTTCCCTATGTCTGGGAAATTTTCTGTCATTATTTCTTCAAACAGGTTTTCTATTCCTTGCTCAGCTTCCTCTCCTTCTGGACCCCTATTATGCGGATGTTGTTTTGTTTTGTGTTGTCCCAAAGTTCCCTTAGGCTCTCCTCCTGCCTTTTAATTTTTTTTTCTAGATGTTGCTCTACTTGGGTATTTTTTCCCATCTTTTTTTCTAGCTCACTGATGTGGTCCTCTGCTTCTTCTAGTCTACTCTTAATGCTTTCTATTGAGTTCTTTACAGCAGCGATGTCATTTTTAATTTCTTCTTGGTTCTTCATTTTTTCTTGGTTCTTGCTCATATTGTCAAATTTGTCTTCCATTCTTTTCAGCCACCTTATGACCATTTCTCTGAATTCTTTTTCTGGAAGGTTGCTTGCCTCCATTTCGTTTACTTCCTTTTCTGGTGATGCCTGCTTTTCTTTCATATGCAGGCTGTTTCTTTGTCTCCCCATAGTCTCTCTTCTCTGGGTGTCTGGTTATGTAGTTCTCTCTCTCCTGTGTTGATTAAAGGCACAAAATACAGCACTACCAGGTACAACACACAAGGCACTGAACAGAAATGTATTCACGATATCAATAACCTCCAATAAAGGTGACCACTAGAGAAAGGCAAATAGGGGATAGGAGAGAAAGAATAAGAGGAAAAAGAAAGAAAGGAAAAGAAAAATAAAGGAGTGTCAAAATGAAATTGGGAAAAGGAAAAAAAAAGTAAGAGAGACAAGAAAGAGACTAAGAGAGAAAGGGGAACAAACTATATATATTGGGTATAAAACTCCAATAGAACAATCACTAATCCCAGCAAATGCCAGCAACAAGTACCTGGGGATTAATACAAACTACAACACCAACTAATATTGAGTGAGGCAAGGGAAAACAGAAGCACAAAACAAACAAAACAATAAACAAAACAAGAATAAGCAAAACAATCTCGCAAAAAAAGCATAAAAATTCGATATAATCAACATTCAAGCGAACAACAACAAAAGGACAGAGAAAAACAATTTTTTGGATAGTTGAGACAGCGAAGAGAGAGGTGCGTATGGACTTGGAGCAGGGGATTGGAGATTAGATATGTAAGTAGGGTGAAATTTTAACAAGGGGTAAACAGATAGAATAGGGAAAATCTAAAGCAGGAAAGGGGTAAGATAAACAGGACACCGAAAAGGGGAAGGTTAGGAAGAGAGTGATGGCATAAAGGTAGAGTTGAGATAGAGTAAAACGATGCTAAAGGAAAGAGGAAAATAGAATGTAGAACACTAATCTTAAAGTAAAATAGAGAGAAAATAAAATGACACTTTAAAAAAAAAAAGATAAAATAGCAGTAGTAATAATACGGATTGAAAATAAAAATGTAATAATTAAAAAGGTAAAATCAAGTGAGGAAAAAAGGAAAAAAAATTAGTTTCTTGAGGAAAAGATGCAAAAAAATGAAAATAAAAAAATAAAAATAAAAATAAAATGTGGAGTAGTGAAGGTCATTCACTTCCTCTTTTGTTCTGTTTGGCACGCCTGTTTCTCAGTCCGGACAGTATTGCAGTTCCCTGCATTCCACTGCTCTTCAGTGTTGTAAGCCAGTCCTGATTTTAAGCAGGCGGTATGTCTTAATTTCTCGTATTCCTTTATTTTTGATTACACAAGAGTCAATTTGTGATTCAGCCCCTGGGTGGCAGTGTTTCTGGATTGACTTCTGGGTCTATATATGGCCTCTCTAGGCAGTGTTAGAGCCTTCTTTCCCTGTGGCACTCACTACCAGTTTGTGGGATTGGGCTGCCTCAGAGCTGGCTCTCCGATGGTCACTCCCCACTCCGATCCCCAGGTTCCAGAAAAACACCTTCCCCTGCAGTCTCCCAGGGTGTTCCCAACTAGGCAATCCCATGTACTGGGCTTAGCAATCAGAAGCAAGGATTTGAAGAGGAAAAAGCCCAAGTGTGCAAACTCCGAGGCTGCGCGTAAGTCTGGGCAGCCGGCACACCCCTGAAATTCCCAGGGTGTCCCTGCACGCCAGATCAAAATGGGTTGCTTTTTAGATAGCCCTTCTGTTAGCAGCTCTGAGGACCCCCTTCCACATTCACAGATCATGCCAGCCCCAACAGCCATGGATTTTTCTAGGCACAGACATCCCTGGTCCTCCAGCTCCCGCAAAACACGCATTCCTCTCTCCCCCAGGGACCAGAGACCTCACCTTATCCCAGGCGAAATCTGACCTTTCCGTGGTGAGTGTAGAGCTCCTCTGAATCCGTGTGTTTGCGCCAATTGGGGAGCGGTGTTCTGGGGCTCGCAGCTGTTCTGTGGGTGCCGCAGTTGTGCATTCTCAGGCTTCTGATAAGCTCCACTTTCCCATTCAAGATGGCGCAAACTCTGTACCACGGTTTTTTAATCCACTTATCTGCTGATGGGCACTTAGGCTGTTTCTAAATCTTAGCTATTGTAAATTGTTCTGCTATGAACATAGGGGTGCATATATTCTTTCTGATTGGTGTTTCTAGTTTCTTGGAATATAGTCCTAGAAGTGGGATCACTGGGTCAAATGGCAGTTCCATTTTTAGTTTTTTGAGGAAACTCCCTACTGTTCTCCACAGTGGCTGCACCAGTCTGCATAATCACCAGCAGTGCATGAGGGTTCCTTTTTCTCTGCATCCTTGCCAACACTTGTCATTTGTTGATTTGTTGATGATAGCCATTCTGACAGGTGTGAGATGGTACCTCATTGTCGTTTTGATTTGCATCTCTCAGATGATTAGTGACTTTGAGCATGTTTTCATATGTCTCCTGGCCTTCCTTCTGTCCTCTTATGAAAAATATCTATTTAGATCTGTTGCCCATTTTTTGATTGGGTTGTTTGTCTTCCTTTTGTTAATTTGTATGAGTTCCCTGTAAATGTTGGAGATTAAACACTTATCGGTGATAACATTGGCAAATATGTTCTTCCATGCAGTGGGCTTTCTTGTTGTTTTGTTGATGGTTTCTTTTGCTGTGCAAAAGCTTTTTATTTTGATGTAGTCCCATTTGTTTATTTTCTCTTTAGTTTCCATTACCCTAGGAGCTATATCGGTGAAGATATTGCTTTGACATATGTCTGAGATTTTGCTGCCTGTGGATTCCTCTAAGATTTTTATGGTTTCCTATCTTACATTTAAGTCCTTTATCCATTTTGAGTTTATTTTTGTGTATGATGTAAGTTGGTGGTCTAGTTTCATTTTATTGCATTTATCTGTCCAATTTCCCCAACACCATTTATTGAAGAGACTGTTTTGACTCCATTGTATGCTCTTGCCTCCTTTGTCAAATATTAATTGAACATAATGGCTTGGGTCGATTTCTGGGTTCTCTGTTCTGTTCCATTGATCTATATGTCTCTTCTTGTGCCAGTCCCAGGGAGTTTTGAGAGCAGTGAGTTTGTAATACAGCTTGATATCTGGTATTGAGATCCCTCCTATTTGTTCTTCTTTCTCAGGATTGCTGCAGCCATTTGGAGTCTTTTTTTTTTTTTTAATCCAGATGAATTTTTGGAGAGTTCGTTTTAGGACTGTGAAATACGCTGTTAGTATTTTAATGGGGAGTGCATTGAATCTATAGATTGCTTTGGGTAGTATGGACATTTTAATGATGTTGATTCTATGGTATGTTCTTCCATCTGTTTATGTGTTCCTCTATCGCTTTTTTCAGTGTCCTGTAGTTTTCTGAGTACAGGTCTTTTACCTCCTCAGTTAAGTTTGATCCTAGGTTATCTTAATGTTTTTGGTGCAATGGTAAATGGGATTTTTTTAAACCTCTCTTTCTGTAAGTTCACTATTGGTGTATAAAAATTCCATAGATTTCTTGGCATTAATTTTGTATCCTGCTACATTGCCAAATTCATATATTAAGTCTAATAATTTTTTATGGAGTCTTTGGGTTTTTTTACGTACAGTATCATGTCACCTGTGAATAATGACAGTTTTATGTATTCTTTTCCAAATTGGATATCGTTTATTTCTTCTTGTCTAATTGCTATGACTAGCACTTCTGGTACTATGTGGAACAGGAGTGGTGACAGTGCGCATCCCTGTCTTGTTCGTGTTCTTAGGGGAAATGGTTTCAGTTTTTGCCCATTGAGTATGCTGTTGGCTGAGGTTTGTTGTATAAGGAAGGCTTTATTATGTTGATATATGATCCCTCTATTCCCACTTTGCTGAGGGTTTTTATCAAGAAAGACTGTTAGATTTTGTCAAGCGCTTTTTCTGCATCAATTGATATGACGATGTGACTTTTATCTCTCAATTTGTCTGTGTGATGTATTATGTTTATTGATTTGTGGATATTGTACCATCCTTGCATCCCTAGGATAAATCCTACTTGGTCATGATGTATACATTTTTCTGATGTAATGCTGGATCTGATTTGTTACAGTTTTGTAGAGGATTTTGGCATCTATGTTCATGAGGGATATTGGCCTATAATTCTCTTTCTTTGTGGTGTCTTTATCTGGTTTTGGTATTAGGGTAATGTTGGCTTCATAGAATGAGCTTGGAAGTTTTGCTTCCTCTTTAATATTTTGGAATAGTCTGAGGAGGATAGGTTTTAGTTCTTCTTTGAATGTTTGGTAAAACTCCCCTGTGAAGCCGCCTGGACCTGGGCTTTTGTTTGCTGGAAGCTTTTTGATGACTGCTTCGATTTCCTCCATAGTTATCAGCCTATTGAGATTTTTGGATTCTTCCTGATTGAGTTTTGGAAGGTTGTATTTTTCTAGGAATATGTCCATTTCCTCCAGGTTGTCCAGTTTCTTGGAATAGAGTTGTTCATAGTATTTTTTTTTACAACTAGTGGCCTTGTGAATGAAATTCATGCTCATTAAAAGGGAATTAAGTAGAGGAAATATTTTAATATTGCTATTTGACCTTTCTCTATAATAGAAGTATCAGAGATGAAAGAAAATTAGTAAAATGTATATGGAAATCTCAAATCTTCCTCCTGTCGGTATCTGGGGCATGCCACAAGCCCCAGTGTCAAGTCCCCACCACCCGTGTGTGCCTTGAAATCACTCGAGACCGAGACCCACTGACCCCACCCTCATCAAACCCCACATTGGCTGGAGTTGCAGCCTCAGGTCCCCCGGCCCAGCACTGGGCAGGAGGCACAGCCTAAGGTGCCCCATCAAGCCCCGCTGGGTGGGGGGTATGGCCTCAGGTCCCCCGGCGCAGCCTCTAGTCTCCGACCTGGCCTCTAGTCCCCTAGCCTCAGCACTGGGGCAGGGGGCATGGCCTCAGGTCCCCCGGCCTGGCCTCAAGTCCTCCGGCCCCAGTGTGATGGCGTGATGGCATGACCGCATGATGACCATTTGCATATTAGCTCTTTATTATATAGGATACTTTGTATTTCCGTGGGGTCTGTTGTTATTTCACCTCTTTCATTTCTGATTTTGTTTATTTTGGGTCCTCTCTCTTTGCTTCTTGATGAGCCTGGCTGGAGGTTCATCCATTTAGTGTATACTTTCAAAGAAAGAGCTCTTGGTTTCATTGATCTTTTCTATTGTTTTTTGCATCTCTATGCCATGTATTTCTGCTCTGATCTTTATTATCTCCCTTCTGCTCACTCTGGGCTTTTCTTGTTGTTCTAATTCTTTAAGTTGTAGAGTTAGATGATTTATTATCATTTTTTTCTTGTTTTAAAGGTAGGCCTGTAGAGCTATAAACTTCCCTCTCAGGACTGCTTTCACTGTGTCCCATAGATTTTGGATTGTTGTGTTTTCATTATCATTTGTTTCCAGGATGTTTTTAATTTCTTCTTTGATCTCTTTGGTAACCCAATCATGGTTTAATAGTATGCTATTCAGCTTCCAAGTGTTTGATTTTTTAATTGTTTTTATTGTAGTTTATTACTAATATTATGCCATTGTGGTCTGAGAAGATGCTTGATATAATTTCAATCTTCTTGAATGTGAAGAGACTTTGCCTGTGACCCAATATGTGGTCTATCTTTGAATATGTCCCATGTGCACTTGAGAAGAATGTATATTTACTGGCTTTGGGATGAAATGTTCTGCAGATGTCAATTAAGTCCATGTGATCTAGTGAGTCATTTAGGATTGCTGTTCCTTTACTGATTTTTTTTGTTTAGATGATTTATCCAGTGATGTCAATGGGGTATTAGAGTCCCCACTATGATTGTATTGTTGTCAATCTCTTCCTTGATATCTTCGAGGAGGTTTTTTTTTAAATGTATTTGGGTGCTCCTGTATTGGGTGCATGTATGTTTATCAGGGTTCTATCCTCTTGTAGTACCGATCCCTTTAGTATTATGAAGCGGCCTTCTTTATCACTTGTTATGGCATTTACTTTGAGGTATATTTTGTGATATATAAGTACTGCTACCCCAGCTGTGTTTTTTTTTTTTTTCATTTCCATTTGCCTGGAAGATATTTTCCCATCCTTTCACGTTCACTCTGTGTGAGTCCCTTGTTCTAAGGTGGGTCTCTTGTAGACAGAAAATGTATGGGTCATGTTTTCTTATCCATTCAGCCACTCAATACCTTTTGATTGGATAATTTAGTCTATTTATGTTTAAAGTTATTATTGATAGGTAGTTGTTTGTAGCCATTTTTATTTTTTGTGCTTGTGTTCCTCCTTCCCTTTTTATTTCTTATTTTTATACCATTCCCTTTAGCATTTATTGCATTGCTGGCTTGGTGGTGATAAATTCCCTTAGCCTTTTTTTTTTTTTTTTTTTTTTTTTTGTCTGTGAAGCTCCTTATTGCCCCTTCAATTTTGAATGATAGCCTTGCTGAATGTAATATTCTTGTATTCAGTCCCTTGCTTTGTGTCACTTTGTAAACTTCCTTCCATTCCTTTCTGTCCTGATATATTTCTGTTGAGAAATCATTTTATAATCTAATGGGAGATCCCTTGTACATAACTTTCTGTCTCTCTCTTGCAGCCTTTAAGATTCTCTCTTTGTAAACTAGAAACACTAATCAGAAAGGATATATGCACCCCTATGTTCATATCAGCACAATTCACCATAGCTAAGATTTGGAAACAGCCTAAGTGCCCATCAGCAGATGAGTGCATTAAAAACCTGTGGTACATACACAATGGAATACTACCTGCGGTAAAAAAGGAGTTCTTACCATTTGCAACAACATGGATGGAGCTGAAGAGCATTATACTAAGTGAAATAAGCCAGGCAGAGAAAGATAAATATCACATGATCTCACTCATTTATGGAATATAATGAACAACATAAACTGATGAACAAGAACAGATCCAGAGACAGAGAAACATCGATCAGAACGTCAAACCTCAGGGAAGGTAGGGGACGGTGTGGGTAAGGGGGAGAGATTAACCAAAGGACTTATATGCATGCATATAAGCCTAATCAATGGACACAGACAACAGGGGGCGTAAGGGGATGAATGGGGGGTTGGGGGGTAATGGGGGAATAAGGACACATATGTAACACCTTAATCAATAAAGAAATTTAAAAAAAATTCTCTCTCTGTCGTTAACAATTGCCATTGTAATTAGGACGTGTCTTGGTGTGGGTCTTCATGCCATTTCTACTCTTAAATATATTTTGCAATGTATTGGTGAAAGTTATGCCAGGTGTACATGCACAGAGTTTGGAATAGGACTCTTATGACCAATCCACTCTAACATTCTCCCCTCCATAAAATTTTGAACTGCTTTTTCTTTATTAAAACAAGAGACAGTGGGCATTTCCATGTCATATTTATTGGGCCATGATTCAACGCATTTGTCAGCCAATCATCCCTATAAGCTTTTAGAGCCTTTTCTAATCACCCACTCTGAAAATTTAAATACAGAGTCTCTGTCTGGTGAGCTAAAATTAATACATTCCCTCTCATCCAAATTTATGTACCTTGTAACATTTTTCCCAACATTAATTATTTCCACACATATTCTATACTTTCCTGCTTGTGTAAATTATTATACTCTTGTAGTTCTTCCAAAGAGTAGCACATTTCCTCAAGTCTCACATTTCATCCTTCACCTTTAATGTCCTGCTGAGAGTTGCATCTATTCAAGTTGGCAACTGCCACAGGAGACATCACTGCCATTATTACCCTTGTGTGCTTCCTCTTTTTTGCACACTTTTCCTGTCCATGACAAATCATGAATTATTCTAGTTTCCTTCCTTATCAGTTACAACTGTACTAGGAACCTTTCCAATTTTCCTCATATTTTGTTGAGCCATTGAAAAAGAATAATCTGTTCATGTCCTGAATCTCTTCAATCTGATTCTGGGTATAAATTAAGTGATGAGCAAGAGCATATCCTTGTCTGCTGCAGGGGACCACTTGGAAATTTTTCAGAATCTATGTTATCACCACAGACATGGGAACTAGAATGCAGGAAACCCATTGGATTGCCCAGTGCTCTTCACTCCCCAGCTACTGAAGCTGTAGCCCAGTACTTGGAAATTGCCTTGCTTGGCAGGAGTCTGGATTCAGAGCTGGGTTTGATAACATTATGAATCTTTTTTATTTATTTTTCTAAGCACTCCTCCTCACTAACCTTCTGATGGCTAACACCATGCTGCCCATGTTTTATTACCAAGTCTCAGGTGATTATCCCCATTCTGGTTGAACAAATTGTAGACAAACAAAAATATGTTTACCAAAAACAGAAGAATACCTTCTTTTCATGAACAAGAGTGGGAGGTAATGCAGTTAATAATATTAAATAAATGTCATATTATGACTTTGTAGTACGACATAGCATAATCCATTGTGTGCTCACCTGCCGGAAACCGATCATTGTCTCACTAATTAGAAAGGTGTGGACAAGGAACCTTGGAAGGCTGGTCAACCTTGAAGCTCTGAAAGGTCAGAGCCAACCACTCCCTATCTAATTGAGACAATGGTAATTGAGGCAACTTCCCCATCTTGTAATCATGTAAATCCTTATTGATATGATAATCTGCTTATTACCTGCTTAAGGGCTATGGGTGTTTCCCAAAGCTGCTTAAGGGTAATGGGTGTATCCCATAGCCTCAATAAAAGGGATAGCAAGGCCAGAGCCTAGCGGTAGTCCTCCCACTAGAGCTGGGCTCCCGCCTGGCCCCCCAATATTTCCAAATTAACTCTTTTCCAAGTCTCTTTTCATTTGTGTGCGGCCTTCTCCAGAACCCGAATCCTGAACCGGAACCCTGAACCACGCGGGACGTGAAAGGGGTTCCCACACTCACCTCCCAAAGTCTAGCCTCCTCTGTCCTCTTGTATTTGACCCCTTTAACCCCTTTCCTCCTTCATGTTTATCCCCTCTTGTACTCACCATGATTTCATCTCTATGTGGGAGGTTTTGCTTGTTTGTTTGTTTGTGGTTTTACATTCCATATATGAGGGAACATATAGAATGTGCCACTTTATCTTATTTTTTTAAATAGATATATTTTTTATTTATTTCGGAGAGGAAGGGAGAGGGAGAGACAGAGATAGAAACATCAAGATGCCTCCTGCACGCATCCTACTGGGGATTGAGCCTGCAACCTTGGCATATTCCCTTGACCAGAATCGAACCCAGGACCCTTCTGTCCACAGGCCAATGCTCTACCCACTGAGCCAAACCTTCTAGGACCACTTTATATTCTTTTATATATATATATATATATATATATATATATATATATATATATATTTTATTGATTTTCTACAGAGAGGAAGGGAGAGGGATAGTCAGAAACATTGATGAGAGAGAAACATCGATCAGCTGCCTCTTGCACACCCCCTACTGGGTATGTGCCCACAACCAAGGTACATGCCCTTGACTGGAATCGAACCTGGGACCCTTGAGTCCGCAGGCCGACGCTCTATCCACTGAGCCAGACCGGTCAGGGCCACTTTATATTCTTGATTAATGAAATCCTCAACTGTGAGAATTCACTGTTATAAACAGTATATGCGACACAAATATCTTTATTTCTTGCCCATTCTTTGAGAACTGTCTAAGAAACTTCTGCCCAAATGTCATTGGGAATGATCTTCCAATAATGTGTCTTTCATGTCTCTGACTACAATTGCAAGATCATGGCTGGAGCCATGAATCAGAATCTGATTGCAAATCTGGTCATTTGTCATCCAAACAAAGAGAATGAGGCCCCAAGCTCTGCCCATTGCTATGGTTTCATTACCACTGTCCTTCACAAGTATCCAGAATTGCCTGTTGTATCGCAGCAGTGCAGTTTCTGGTTGGATATTGACATCATGCAAAGCCACTCCACAACTTTCTTTCCTCTGTCAGCAGGTCATAGGGAGCCTTCCATGAGCCCACAAATCTAGGCTGAAAGAAGGAATTGTTTTTGGGCAGTAGGGCCCAAGGGCAATTGGGCCACCTCTTATATAACAGCTCTGATCCTCCAAGGTCCTGTCATGTATGTACTATTGTAAATTCATGTAGTCTTCCTGTGTGTGGCCTCTTTCGGACTTTGTGAGTGACATCTCACCCAGGTCACAACAGACACCCAGGTTGTATGGTAACTTAGTGGCCCTAGTTAAGCACTTCCTTTTTGAAACCCAGATAACTCTTTCAGAAAAGTCACAGGCCATCATCAGCATGAGTACAGCACCTTACCCTCACTATCTGGCTCTTAAAGTTAGGACTGCTTAGGCCTAAGAAGGGAATGGAAGCCACCAGTGATACCCAAGTGGACCTCAGCCAGAAATCTTGCCCCTTCAGTCCTCTAGGGACCCTGGATCTCTATGGGGCTGGGCCCCTAAAAACTTACTGACTCTTTAGAAGTCTCTAAGAGAGGCCCAGGGTCAAGGTTGACAGGGCCCTGGGCCTTGTTAGGAATCTCTGATAGAGAGACCAAGGGAGTAGTGTGCCAAGGGCCTCCTAAGACTCACTGAGAGAGAGGCCCAGGGCCCAGTCTGCCATTGCTTAAGACTTTGCCTGTATTCTCCCTGAGCGAGGCTCGGCCCTTTGGTGATAGGTTCAGCTATTTGGGGCTAGGCTGTGCTCTCCAAGTGTGGAGGTTTGGCTCAGAGGCTGCGATTCTAGGCTAGACTTTGAGTGATGTCATGCTGCACATTGAAAGTCACAAAACCTTGGGAAAGAAAAATGGTGGCGGAATAGACAGATGGGTCCCGAATCTTGTCCCAGAGCAGATTGAAAGAACAGCTGAGGGTCGCACAGGGAGTATTTGTTTGCGAGTTAAGGTTCAGCTGTACTCCAGGAGAAGGTGGGGGACTGCTGGACAGGGTTCCCCTGACCGGGCAGCCCCCACTGTTGCTGGGTCCCCTCCTGGAGCAACCGGCTTGGACACAGAGATCATGCCATCTTGAACGGGAAAGTGGATGTTATAGGAAGCTTGAAAATCTACAACTGCGGCAACCACCGAACAGCTGCGAGTCCCCAGAACACCAGTACCCAATTGGCGCAAACACGCGGATTCAGAGGAGCTCTACACTCCCTCAAAAAAGGACAGATTTTGCCTGGGATAAGGTGAGGTCTCTGGTCCCAGTGGGGGAGAGAAACGCGCACACTGCGGGAGCTGGAGGACCGGGGGAAGTCTGTGCCTAGAAAAATCCGTGGCAGTTGGGGCTGGTGTGATCCGTGAATGTGGAAGGAGGACCTCAGAGCTGCTAACAGAAGGGATCTCTAAAAAGCAACCCATTCTGATCTGACGCAAAAGGACAGCCTAAAAATTTTAAAAGTGTGCCAGCTGCTTAGACCCAAGGGGGAAAGGGGGTCTGCGCAGACTTGCCTGAAGCCCTGTTGTTCGCACACTTGGGCTTTTTCCTCTTCAAATCCTTGCTTCTGATTAATAAGCCCAATACATAGGATCACCCAGTTGGGGACACCCTGGGAGACTGCAGGGGAAAGTTGTTTTTCTGGAACCTGGGGATCGGAGTGGGGAGTGACCATCAGAGAGCCAGCTCTGGGGCAGCCCACTCCCACAAAACGGTATTGAGTGCCACAGGGAAAGCAGGATCTAAGCACAGGCTAGAGAGGCCATATAGATCCGAAGTCAATCCAGAAACACTGCCACCCAGGGGCTGAATCACAAATTGACTCTTGTGTAATCAAAAATAACGGAATATAAAAAATTAAGACACCGCCTGCTTAAAAATCAGGACTGCCTTACAACACTGAGGAGCCGTGGAATGCAAGGATCTGCAATATTGTCCTGACTGGAAAACAGGCATGCCAAACAGAACAACAGAGGAAGTGAATGACCTTCACTACTGCACATTTTATTTTATTTTATTTATTTTTTTATTTTTCATTTTTCATTTTTATTTTTTTCATCATTTACTTAAGAAAGTAATTTTTTCTTTTTTCTGCACTTGATTTTACCTTTTTAATTATTACATTTTTATTTTCAATTTATTACTACTACTATTTTACCTTTTTTTTTAAGTGTCATTTTACTTTCTCTCTATTTTACTTTGGGATTAGTGTTCTACATTCTATTTTCATCTTTCCTTTAGCATCGTTTTACTCTATCTCAACTCTACCTTTATGCCATCACGTTCTTTCTAACTTTTCCCCTTTTGGTTTCCTGTTTCTCTTACCCTTTTCCTGCTTTAGATTTTCCCTATTCTTTCTGTTTACCCTCTGTTAAAATTTCACCCTACTTATATATCTAATCTACAATCCCCTGCTCCAAGTCCATACACACCTCTCTCTTCTCTGTCTTACCTATCCAAAAAATTGTTTTTCTCTCTGTGCTTATGTTGCTGTTGTTAGCTTGAATGTTGATTATATTGATTCTTTATGCATTTTTGTGAGATTGTTTTGCTTATTCTTTTTTTTTGTTTGTTTTTGTTGGCTTTGTTTTTGTTTGTTTTTTTACTTCTGTTTTCCCTCGCCTCACTTGATATTAGTTGTTGTTTGTAGTTTGTATTAATCTCCAGGTACTTGTTGCTGGCATTTGCTGGGATTAGTGGCTGTTCTCTTGGAATTTTCTCCCCATATATATATATAGTTTGTTCCCCTTTTTTTTCTTAGTCTTGTTCTTTTCTCTCTTACTATTTTTTCCTTTTCCCAATTTCATTTTGGCACTTGTTTTTATTTATTTTTATTTATTTTTTTATTTTTCCTCTTCTTTCTCTCCTATCCCCTAATTTGTCTTTCTCTAGTGGTCACCTTTACTGGGGGTTCTTAATATTGTGAATACATTTCTGTTCAGTACCTTGTGTGTTGTACCTGGTTGTGCTGTATTTTGTGCCTTTAAATCAACACAGGAGAGAGAGAGAACTACATAACCAGACATCCGGAGAAAAGAGACCATGGGGAGACAAAGAAACAGCCCGCATATGAAAGAAAAGCAGGCATCACCAGAAAAGGAAGTAAATGAAATAGAGGCAAGCAACCTGTCAGAGAAAGAATTCAGAGAAATGGTCATAAGGCAGAGGTGGGCAAACTTATTGACTCGAGGGCCACAATCCGTTCTTAAACTGGACCGGAGGGCCAGAACAAAAGCATGGATGGAGTGTTTGTGTGAACTAATATAAAATCAAAGTAAAGGAGCGGAGAGGATAACAAGAGAACCCTCCGCTCTTATGGCTCCGCGGGCCGGATAGAACAGCCGAACAGACCGGATCCGGCCCACGGGTCGTAGTTTGCCCACGGCTGTCATAAGGTGTCTGAAAATGGAAGACAAATTCAACAATATGAGTAAGAACCAAGAGGAAATGAAGAAGAACCAAGAAATGAAAAATGACATCGCTGCTGTAAAGAACTCAATAGAAAGCATAAAGACTAGAATAGAAGAAGCAGAGCTAGAAGACAAGGTGGGAAAAAATACCCAAGTAGAGCAGTTTCTAGAAAAAAAATTAAAAAGGAGGAGGAGAGCCTAAGGGAACTTTGGGACAACAAAAAACAAAACAACATCCACATAATAAGGGTTCCAGAAGGAGAGGAAACTGAGCAAGGAATAGAAAACCTGTGTGAAGAAATAATGACAGAAAACTTCCCTGATATAGGGAAGAAAAAACCCACACAAATCCAAGAAGCTCACACAGTCCCAAGCAAAATGAACCCCAAAAGACCAACGCAAAGGCATATTATAATTAAATTGACAAACACCAACGACAAAGTAACATTCTTAAAAGCGGCCAGAGAGACACAGAAAGTTACATACAAGGGAACCCCCATCAGACTAGCAACGGATTTCTCAACAGAAACTCATCAGGCCAGAAGGGAATGGAATGAAATATACAAAGTCAGGCAAAGGAAGGGTCTGAATTTAAGAATACTGTACCCAGCAAGGCTATCATTCAAAATTGAAGGTGAAATCAGGAGCTTCACAGACAAAAAAGTACTAAGAGAATTTATTACCACCAAACCAGCAATGCAAGAAATGCTAAAGGGTCTGCTGTAAAATATATATATATATATAGAAAGCGCAGAAGGAACACAGGGGTAAAGAATAAAAATGGCGACAAATACGTACCTATCAATAATAACTTTAAATGTAAATGGATTAATGCCCCAATCAAAAGACATAGGGTAACGGATTGGATAAGAAAACAAGACCCATATATCTGCTGTCTACAAGAAACCCACCTCAGAAAAAAAGACCCACACAGACTTAGGGTGAAGGGATGGGAAAAGGTTTTCCAGGCAAATGGAACTGAAAAAAAAGCTGGGATAGCAATACTTATATCTGACAAATTAGATCTCAAAGTGAAGGACATAACAAGAGATAAGGAAGGCCACTTCATAATACTAAAGGGAGCAATCAAACAAGAAGAAATAACTCTGGTAAACAAATATGCACCCAAAACAGGAGCACCCAAATACGTAAAAAAAAACCTCCTGGAGGATATCAAGGAAGAGACTGACAGCAATGTATCATAGTAGGAGACTTTAATACCCCACTATCACCATTGGACAAATCCTCTAAACAAAAAATCAGCAAAGAAACATCAATCCTAATTGACTCACTAGACCAGATGGAATTAATTTACGTCTTCAGAACATTTCACCCCAAAGCAAGAGAATATACATTCTTCTCAAGTACACATGGGTCATTTTCAAAGATAGACCATATGCTGGGACATAGGCAAAGTCTCTTCAAATTCAAGAAGATAGAAATCATATCAAGCATCTTCTCAGACCACAGTGGCATCAAAATGGAAATCAACTACAATAAAAACAATCCAAAAAAATCAAACACATGAAGACAAAATAGCATGCTATTAAACAATGACTGGGTTACCAGAGAGTTCAAGGAAGAAATAAAAAAACACCATGGCAACAAATGACAATGAAAACGCAACAATCCAAAATCTATGGGACACAGCGAAAGCAGTCTTGAGAGGGAAGTTCATAGCTCTACAAGCCTACTGCAAAAAACAAGAAACAATGCAAATAGATTACCTAATCCTACAACTCAAAGAGTTACAAAGAGAGCAACAAGAAAAGCCCAGTGTAAGCAGAAGGAAGGAAATAATAAAGATCAGAGTGGAGATAAACAACATAGAGACCAAAGAAACAATGCAAAAGATCAACAAAACCAAGAGTTGGTTCTTTGAAAGGATAAACAAGATTGATGAACCTCTAGCCAGGCACACCAAGAAGCAAAGAGAAAGGACCCAAATAAACAGAATCAGAAATGAAAGCGGTGAAATAACAACAGACACGCCGACATACAAAGGATTGTTAAAAAATACTACAAACAACTTGATTCCAACAAACTGACAACCTAGAGAAAATGGACATATTCCTAGAAAAATATAACCTTCCAAAACTCAATCAGGAAGAATCTAAGCATCTCAATAGGCCAATAACTATGGAAGATATTGAAGCAGTCATCAAGAAGCTTTTGGCAAACAAAAGCCCGGGGACAGATGGCTTCACAGGGGAGTTTTACCAGACATTCAAGGAAGAACTAAAACCTATCCTCCTCAGACTATTCCAAAAAATTCAAGAGGAGGGAACACTTCCAAGCTACTTCTATGAAGCCAGCATCACCCTAATACAAAAACCAGATAAAGACAACACAATGAAAGAGAATTACAGGCCAATATCCCTCATGAACATAGATGCCAAAATACTCAACAAAATTCTAGCAAATCTGATCTAGAAGTACATCAGAAAGATCATATACCATGACCAAGTAGGATTTATCCCAGGGATGCAAGGATGGTACAATATCCGCAAATTAATAAACGTGATACATCACATAAACAAATTGAGAGAAAAAATCATGCAGAAAAAGCATATGACAAAATCCAACCTCCTTTTTTAAAATATATTTTACTGATTTTTTACAGAGAGGAAGGGAGAGAGGATAGAGAGTTAGAAACATTGATGAGAGAGAAACATCGATCAGCTGGCTCCTGCACACCCCCTACTGGGGATGTGCCCACAACCAAGGTACATGCCCTTGACCGGATTCCAACCTGGGACCCTTGAGTCCACAGGCTGATGCTCTATCCACTAAGTCAAACCGGTTTCGGCTCCAACCTCCTTTCTTGATGAAAACTATCAGCAAGGTGGGAATAGAAGGATCATACCTCAACATAATAAAAGCTATATATGATAAACCCACAGCTAACATCATACTCAATGGGCAAAAACTAAAACCATTTCCCCTAAGAACAGCAACAAGGCAGGGATGTCCACTCTCACCACTCCTGTTTGACATAGTACTGGAAGTATTAGCCATTGCAATTAGACAAGAAGAAGAAATAAAAGGCATCCAAATTGGAAAAGAAGAAGTAAAGCTGTCCTTATTTGCAGATGACATGATATTGTACATACAAAACCGCAAAGACTCCATCAAAAAACTAACAGACTTAATAAATGAATTCGGCAATGTAGCAGGATACAAAATTAACGCCAAGAAGTCTATGGCATTTCTATACTCCAATAGTGAACTTACAGAAAGAGAGACTAAAAAAGCAATCCCATTTACCATCGCACCAAAAAAATTAAGATACCTAGGAATAAACTTAACTAAGGAGGTAAAAGACCTATACGTGGAAAACTACAGGACACTGAAAAAAGAGATAGAGGAAGTCATAAACAGATGGAAGAACATACCAGGTTCATAGATTGGTAGAATCAACATCATTAAAATGTCCATACTACCCAAAGCAATCTATAGATTCAATGCACTCCCCATTAAAATACCACTGGCATATTTCACAGACCTAGGAAGAACTCTTAAAAATTCTTCTGGAATAAAAAAAAAAAAAAAGACCCCGAATAACCACAGCAATCATGAGAAAGAAGAATAAAGTAAGAGGGATCTCAATACCAGATTTCAAGCTGTATTACAAAGCCACTGTCCTCAAAACAGCCTGATAATGGCACAAGAACAGACATATAGACCGACGGAATAGAATAGAGAATCCAGATATCGACCCAAACCACTATGCGCAATTAATATTTGACAAAGGAGGCATGAACATACAATGGAGTCAAGACAGTCTCTTCAATAAATGGTGTTGGGAAAATTGGACAGATACATGCAAAAAAAATGAAACTAGATCACCAACTTACACCATACACAAAAATAAACTCAAAATGGATACAGGACTTAAATATAAGACGGGAAACCATAAAAATACTAGAGGAATCCACAGGCAGCAAAATCTCACACATATGCCGAAAGAACTTTTTCACTGATACTGCCATAGGGCAACAGAAGCCAAAGAGAAAATAAACAAATGGGACTACATCAAAATAAAAAGCTATTGCACAGCAAAAGAAACCATCAACAAAACAACAAGAAAGCCCACTGTATGGGAGAACATATTTGCAAATGTTATCACTGATAAAGGTTTAATCTCCAACATCTACAGGCAACTTATACACCTTAATAAAAGGAAGATAAATGATCTACTAAAAAAATGGGCAACGGACATAAATAGAATCTTTTTGAAAGAAGACAAAAGGAAGGCCAAGAGACACATGAAAACATGCTCAAAGTCACTAATTATCCGAGACATGAAAATCAAAACGACAATGCGGTACAATCTCACACCTGTCAGAATGCCTATTATCAACAAATCAACAAACGACAAGTGTTGGCGAGGATGCGAAGAAAAAGGAACCCTCGTGCACTGCTGGTTGGAATGCAGACTGGTGCAGCCACTGTGGAGAACAGTATGGAGTTTCCTGAAAATGGAACTCCCATTTGACCCAGTGATCCCACTCCTAGGAATATATCCTAAGAAACTAGAAACACTAATCAGAAAGGATACATGCACCCCTATGTTCATAGCAGCACAATTTACAATAGCTAAGATTGGGAAACAGCCTAAGTGCCCGTCAGCAGATGACTGGATCAGAAAACTACATCTACACAATAGAATACTATGCTGCCATAAAAAAGAAGGAATTCTTACCATTTGCAGCAACCTGGATGGAACTGGAGAACATTATGCTAAGTGAAATAGCTAGTCAATGAAAGAAAAATTCCACATGATCTCACTCATTTGGCGATAATGAAAAACATTATAAACTGATGAACAACAAGATAGATACAGAGGCAGTAAAGCATCAAACAGACTGTCAAATTACAATGGGAAGCTTAGGAAGAGGTGGGGAGATAAGAGATCAACCGAAGGACTTTTATGCATGCATGTAAGCATAATCAATGGACACAAAATATTGGGGGGAAAGGCCATGTATGGGAGTGGGGTGGGGAGGGGCAATGTTAAGATATGTACACATATAACACCTTAATAAAAAATGGAAATAAAATAAAAAATAAAGAAAATGAATGTTTAAGTGTTTAACCAACCTTCTTTCAAAATCGCCAACGCATTTAGACTAAATTATAAATGTAACCAGTATCCAACTCTGTTCTCAGCTCTTTGAACACGATTTCCCAGTGACTAAACAGTTTCCTTCAGATATTAAAGCTCTTTGAATATGTATTCCTAGTATGTGAAGCACATTCCTAAATATTTACCTAGTCTATCACTGTGAATTCTCAGTGTTTGATGCATTTTGTTGGGTGATTCAAGCTCAATCATTGTGCATTCCCAGTGTTTCTACAGCCTTTTTCCCTAAATAGCAGCTCTTTTCACTTTTGTCCAGTGATTCAATCTCATTCATTGTGAATTCCAAGTGTTCATACAGTTTTTCATTATATCTCAGCTCTTTAAACGTAAGTTATGACTAATTTGAAAATTAGCTTATCATTTTTATTTGTAAGAGCTTTGAATACTTTCTACTGTCATGTCAGCTCTATGAAAATGAATTTTAAGTGTTTAACCAACATTCTTCCAAAAACGCCAACTCATTTAGACTGAATTATAAATGGAAACAGTATCGCACTCACTTCTCAGCTCCTTGAAAACGATTTCCCAGTGACTAAACAGTGTCTTTCCGATATAAAAGCTTTCTGAACATGTACTCCTAGTGTTTCAAGCACATTTTTAAATATGTCCCTATTTTACCATTGAATGCTCAGTGTGTGATTCACTTTTGTTCAGTGATACAAGCTCCTTCATTGTGAAATCCAAGTGTTTACACAGCGTTTTTCCATAAACACAAGCTCTTTAAATGTGAGTGATTACTATTTGAAAGACTATTCTACCTTTCATAGCTCTTTGAATACCAATTCTCAGTATTTCAACACTGCACATAGGTATTAAGGTTCTACAAACGTATTCCAAGTCTTTCAGATACAGTCCTAGACATTTCCCTGGTCTCTTATTTTGATCTCTGAGAGTTTTAACATTTTCATACAGGTATCATGCCAGCTCTTCATAGTTAAATTATTAATACTTTGAACACTAGCCAACTATCATTCTGATTCCTAAGAGTTTTGAATACTTTCATGCTGTCATATCAGCTGTATGAAAATGTAGTTTTTAGTGTTTAACCAACTTTCTTCTAAAAACCCCAACTCATTTAGACTGAATTACAAATGTAAACAGTATCACACGCACTTCTCAGGTCTTTGAACACGATGTTCCTGTGACTAAACACTGTCCTTCCGATATAATCTCTGTGAACATGTATTCCTAAAGTTTCAAGCACATTCCTAGATATTTCCCTAGTGTATCATTGTGAATTCTCAGTATTCGATGCACTTTTGTCCATTGATTCAAGCTAATTCGTTGTGAATTCCATGTGTTTATACAGCGTTTTTCTCTAAATACCAGCTCTCTTAAGGTGAGTGATTACTATTTTAAAGACTATCCTACCTTTCACAGCCCTTTGAATTCAAATTCTCAGTATATCTACAGTGCACTAGAGGTATTAAGGTTGTACAAACGTATTGCAAGTGCTTCAGACACATTCCTAGACATTTCCATGTTCTGTCATTTTGTTAACACTAGGAGTGTTAACATTTTCAGAAAGGCATCTGAACCCTGTGAAAATGAATGTTTAAGTGTTTAACCAACCTTCTTTCAAAAACGTCAACGCATTTAGACTAAATTATAAATGTAACCAGTATCCAACACAGTTCTCAGCTCTTTCAACATGATTTCCCAGTGACTAAACAGTTCCCTTCAGATATAAAAGCTCTTTGAACATGTATTCCTAGTATGTGAAGCACATTACTAAATATTTCCCTAGTATATCACTGTGAATTCTCAGTGTTTGATTCACTTTGGTCCAGTGATTGAAGCCCACTCATTGTGAATTCCAAGTGTTGATCCAGCATTTTTCTATATATACCAGCTCTTTAAACGTGAGTGATTACTATTTTAAAGACTATCCTACCTTTCACAGCTCTTTGAATACTAATTCTCAGTATTTCAACCCTGCACATACATATTCCAAGTCTTTCAGATACTGTCCTAGACATTTACCTGGTCTGTTATTTTGATCTCTGTGAGTTTTAACATTTTCATACGGGTATCATACCAGCTCTTTATAGTAAAATTATTAATACTTTGAACACCAGCCAACTATCATTTTGATTTCTAAAAGTTTTGAATACTTTCATACTGTCATATCAGCTGTATGAAAATGTCCTTTAAATATTTAACCAACTTTATTCCAAAAATCCCAACTCATTTAGACTGAATTACAAATGTAAAGAGTTTTGCACTACTTCTCAGGTCTTTGAACAGGATTTTCCTGTGAGTAATCACTGTCCTTCCGATATAATCTCTGTGAACATGTATTCCTAAAGTTTGAAGCACATTCCTAGATATTTCCCTAGTGTATTATTGTGAATTCTCAGTGTTGGATTCACTTTTGTCCAGTGATTCAAGCTATTTCATTGTGAATTCCATGTGTTTATACAGCGTTTTTCTATAAATACCAGCTCTTTTAACGTGAGTGATTACTATTTTAAAGACTGTCCTACCTTTCAATATATACCAGCTCTTTAAATGTAAAGTGTTACTACTTTGAACACTAGCTTAACTATCATTTTGATTCCTAAGAGTTTTGAATACTTTCATACAGATATACCAGGTCTATGAAGATGAATTTTTAAAGAACTTTCATCCAAAAATGCCAACTCATTTTGACGGAATAATAAATGTAAACAGCATTGCACTCACTTCTCAGCTCTTTGAACAGGATTCGCCAGTGACTGAATAGTGTCCTTCAGATATTAAAGCTCTTTTAACATGAATTCCTAGTGTATGAGTCACATTCCTAAATATTTCCCATCTGTCATTGTGATTTCTCAGTTTTTGATTCACTTTGTACAGTGATTCAAGCTAATTCATTGTGAATTCCAAGTGTTTCTACAGCCTTTTTCCTTACATAGCAGCTCTTTTCACTTTTGTCAAGTGATTCAAGCTCATTTATTGTGAATTCCAAATGTTTATACACCATAACCCTAACCCTAGCAGTAACCCTAACACTTACCTTAGCCCTAACCCAAGCCGTAACCCTAATCCTAACTCTAAGCCTAACACTAACCCAAACCATAACCTTATCCCTAACCCTAACCCTAGCACTTGCTCTAACCCTATCTCTAAACCTAACCCTAACCCTAGCACTAACCCTAAACCTAGTCCTAAACCTAACCCTAAACCTAGCCCTCACCCAAGCCCTAGCCCTAGCCTTATCCCTAGCCCTCTCCTTAAGCATATGCCTAACCCTAACCCTAACCCCAGCTCTAACCCCAACCCTGAACTGTTATATCTGATGTATGAAAATAACTATTTGGAGTATCTGAGCACTATGAAAATGAATGTTTAAATGTTTAACCAACCTTCTTTTAAAAACGCCAACCCATTGGGACTGTATTATAAATGTAACCAGTATCCAACTCAGTTCTCTACCCTTTGAACACGATATCCAGGGCATTAAACAATGTCCATCAGATATTACGGCTCTATGAAAAGGTATACCTAGTGTTTCAAGTACATTCCTAAATATTTCCCTAGTCTATCATTGTGAATTCTCAGTGTTTGATTCACTTTTGTACAGTGATTTAAGCTCATTCATTGTGAATTCCAAATGTTTATATACCATAACCCTAACGTTAACCCTAACCCTAACTCTAACCCTAGCAGTAACCCTAATGCTAAACTAAACCCCAACCCTAGCTTTAATCCTAACCCAAACACTAACCCTAACCTTAGCCCTAACCCTAAACCTAACCCTAACCCTAACCCTACGCTAAAACTAATCGTTTCCCTAGCCCTAGCCGTAACCCTAGCCCTAACCATAACCCTAGCCCTAGCCCTACCCCTAACCCTAAACCTAACACTACCCTTGCCCTAACCCTTGCCATAACCATAATCCTACCCCCAGCCCCAGCCCTAACCCAAACCCTAACCCTAATTCTAGCCCTAACCCTAACCCTAACCCTAGCCCGAGCCCTAACCCTAATGCTAACTCTAGCCCTAACCCTGACCCTAACTTTAGCCCTATCTTACCCATAGCCCTATCCCAAACCCTAACCCTAACCCTAGCCATAACTCTGGCCTTAGCCCTAGTAGTAGCTCGAGTCATCGCCCTAGCCCTAACACTAAATCTACCCCTAACCCTAGCCCTAACCCTAACCCAACCTTAACCCTAGCCCTAGCCCTAGCCCTAATCCTAATCCTAGACATATCCCTAACCCTAATCCTAATCCTAGCCCTATCCCTAACCCTAATCCTACCTAACTCTAGTGCTAACCCTAAGTCTAACCCAAACCCTTGACCTAACATTAACACTAACCCTAACCCTAGCCTTAACACTAACCCTAACCTTAACCCTAACCCTAAACCAAACCCCAGCTGTATCTCTAACCCTAACCGTAGCCCTAACCCTAACCCTAAGCCTAACCATAGCCCTAACCCTAGTGTTTACCCAAACTCTAGCCCTATCCCTACCTCTAAACCTAACCCTAAGACTAACCCTAACCTTATACCTAGCCCTAACCCTAACCTTAACCCTAGCCCTAATCCTAGCCCTAGCCCTAACTCTAACCCTAATCAAAGCCCTAACCCGAATCCTAACCCTAGCCCTAGCACTAGCCTTAGCCCCAGCTCAAGCTCTAGCCCTAGTCCTAGCCCTAGCCCTAACCCTACCCCTTGTGTTTCAAGCACATTCCTAAATATTTCCCTTCTCTATCACTGTGAATTCTCAGTGTTTCATTCACTTTTGTCCAGTGATTCAAGCTCATTCATTGTGAATTCCAACTGTTTATACAGTGTTTTTCCATATTTACCAGCTCTTTAAATGTAAAATGTTACTACTTTGAACACTAGTCTAACTATCATTTTGATTCCTAAGTGTTTTGAATAATTTCATACTGTTATATCAGGTCTATGAAAATGAATTTTTAAGTGTTTAACCAACTTTCATCCAAAAACCCAACTCATTTTGACGGAATAATAAATATAAACAGGATAGCACTCACTTCTCAGCTCTTTGAACTCGATTTCCAAGTGACAAAATTGTGTCCTTCAAATATTAAAGCTCTTTTATCATGTATTCCTAGTGTATGAGTCAGATTCCTAAATATTTCCCTAGTCTATCTTTGTGAATTCTCAGTGTTGGATTGACATGTCCAGTGACTCAGGCTCATTCATTGTGAATTCCAAGTATTTATACCGCTTTTCTTCCAAATATACCAGCTCTTTTCACTTTTGTCCAGTGTCTCAAGCTCTTTCATTGTGAATTCCAAGGGGTTATACAGCGTTTTTCCATATATACCTGCTCTTTAAATGTGAGTGATTATTATTTTAAAGACTATCCTACCTTTCATAGCCCTTTGACTACCAAATCTCAGTATTTCAACACTGCACAGAGGTTTTAAGGTTCTACAAACGTATTCCAAGTCTTTCAGATACAATCCTAGACATTTCCCTGGTCTGCTATTTTGAGCTCTGAGAGTTTTATCATTTTCTTACAGTTATCATACCAGCTCTTATAGTTAAATTATTAGTATTTGATCACTAGCCAACTATCATTTTGAATTCTAAGAGTTTTGAATACTTTCATGCTGTCATATCAGCTGTATGAAAATGTGTTTTTTAGTGTTTAACCAGCTTTCTTCTAAAAATCCCAACTCACTTAGACTGAATTACTAATGTAAACAGTATCGCACGCAGTTCTGAGGTCTTTGAACACGATTTTCCTGTCACTAAACACTGTCTTTCCGATATAAAATCTCTGAGAACATGTATTCCTAGTTTCAAGCACATTCCTAGATATTTCCCTAGTGTATCAATGTGAATTCTGTTTGATTCACTTTTGTCCAGTGATTCAAGCTCCTTCATTGTGATTTCCAAGTGTTCATACAGTTTTTCATTATATCACAACTCTTTGAAGGTAAGTTGTTCCTAATTTTTTTGTTTTGTTTTTTTAAATTTCTTTTATTAAGGTATTAAATGTGTATATCTTACCATTGCCCCAACTCACCCCACTCCCATACATGCCCTCACCCCCCAATGTTTTGCATCTGTTGCTTACTCTTATATGCATGCTTGTAGGTCCTTCAGTAGGTCTCTTATTTCCCCCACCTCTCCCTAACCTTCCCGCTGTAATTTGACAGTCTGTTTGATGCTTTACTGCCTCTGTATCTATCTTCTTGTTCATCAGTTTATAATGTTTTCTTATTATCCCCAAATGAGTGAGATCATGTGGTATTTTTATTTCATTTACTGGCTTATTTCACTTAGCATAATGTTCTCCAATTCCATCCAGGTTGCTACAAATGGTAGGAATTCCTGCTTTTTTATAGCAGCATAGTATTCCATTGTGTAGATGTACCATAGTTTTCTGATCCAATCATCTGCTGACGGGCACTTAGGCTGTTTCCCAATCTTAGCTATTGTAAATTGTGCTGCTATGAACATAGGGGTGCATATATCCTTTCTGATGGGTGTTTCTAGTTTTTTAAGATATATTCCTAGGAGTGGGATTACTGGATCAAATGGGAGTTCCATTTTCAGTTTTTTCAGGAAACTCCATACTGTTCTCCACAGTGGCTGCACCAGTCTGCATAATCACCAGCAGTGCATGAGGGTTCCTTTTTCTCCGCATCCTTGCCAACACTTGCCATTTGTTGATTTGTTGATGATAGCCATTCTGACAGGTGTGAGATGGTACCTCATTGTCATTTTGATTTGCATCTCTCGGATGATTAGTGACTTTGAGCATGTTTTCATATGTCCCTTGGCCTTCCTTCTGTCCTCTTATGAAAAATATCTATTTAGATCTGTTGCCCATTTTTTGATTGGGTTGTTTGTCTTCCTTTTGTTAATTTGTATGAGTTCCCTGTAAATGTTGGAGATTAAACTCTTATCGGTGATAACATTGGCAAATATGTTCTTCCATGCAGTGGGCTTTCTTGTTGTTTTGTTGATGGTTTCTTTTGCTGTGAAAAACCTTTTTATTTTGATGTAGTCTCATTTGTTTATTTTCTCTTTGGCTTCCGTTGCCCTAGGGGCAGTATCAGTTGTGGGAACCCCTTTCACATCCCGCGTGGTTCAGGGTTCCTGTTCAGGGTTCGGGTTCTGGAGAAGGCCGCACACAAATGAAAAGAGGCTTGGAAAAGTATTAATTTGGAAATATTGGGGGCCAGGCGGGAGCCCAACTCTAGTGGAAGGACGACCCCTTGCTCTGGCCTTGCAATTCCTTTTATTGAGACTATGGGATACGCCCATAACCTTTAGGCAGGAAATTCCAATAACCGAAATTTACATGAAACAAACAGAGGTGAAGGCTGCTTCAGCTAACAGTGTTTCAACTAAACAGTGAGTGATCAAAACAATTAAGGTTGTTGACCAGCCTTCCCAGTTTCCTGGCCACATCTTTCTATTAGTGGTAGAATGATTGGTTTCCGGTATCTCCCCCGTTTCTTTCCTTAAAAAAAATCTTGTATCTGCAGACCAGAAATAAACACATAAGAACAAAAATGTTGGGGTCCCAATTTCAATGTCCAACAGTTCTGAGTTCCAGTTTCAATGTCAAACAGTTCTGAGTCCCAGTTTCAATGTCCAACAGTTCTAAGTCCGTTTCAGTGTCAAACAGTTCTTTATATGTACATGTCAGCAATGACATCTGGATGGTGAACAAATGGTGGTAAGGCAGGTCTGACCCTCTCTGGTTTGGTCCTGGGCAACCTGCTGCGTTGCACAGCTGCTGACTGCTAGCATGGCAAGGTGTCGTCAGCGTCTTCCATCTCTAGACTGTTTCTCCTCTTTGTCTTCATGGCTGGAGGATTACTGTCAATTCCTCTCTGTTGCAGGAATCCACATGGTCTTGTTTTCTGAAAATATACAAACATATTCTCGACCAAAAGTTAATAAAGGAATCTTTTCTATAAATTTTACTTGGGATCATTTTTATTTTTTGCCCAAACGATTTTCCTTTGGCCTATTTTTATACCATGTACGTTTTTCATTGGTGTCTTGCTGTTAGCATTACAAATGAAAATTAAAATTTTTTAAAGTAAAAATTTTCTAGATGTAATTTTCTTGCAGAATATTTTTCCTTACATGCTATTTTTCCACTATCCCCCCTTTTTTTGATTAATGGAGGCTTTTGGAAAAATTTTTTTTATAAATTTTGGTTAATACTTTAGGAACAGCCTCTTGTACAATTAAATTTTCTGTCAAATTTAATACTTTAACAACAATTTTAGTTTACTCTGTAAAAATTAATGGAAAGGATTATATGCATCCTTGAGAAAGCCCTGAGCACTCCTAGATTTAGGTTAGATTTAGATATAGGGCAGTCACCATTAGCCACTTCTCTGTTGCTTGGGTCTCAATATGAGCTGGTCCAAGTCTCTTGTTTGTAGCTGGATCTTAATCTGAGCTGGGCTCTGTTACCTGGGTCCCGATCTTGAGCTGGGCATGGGAAGCACGAAGCAGCCATGGGGGCAGGAGACGTCCCTCAGAAGGGGCTAGGGTGCAAGCCCCTGCAAGTTTGGGGGGGTGAGGGACTGTGCCCCACCTCTATTGATCCCCAAGTTCTCTCCTGATGGCCCCCTGCGACTGTGCCTGCCTTAGGTTGTTCCTTCCTTGAGGAATCTTACCCGTCTCTGGCTAACCAGCCATCCTCCGGGGCCAAGCAGGGTGATGTGAGGTTCAGTTCTGTCTCCTTGTTAGCCTATGCCCCTATGGCCTCCACGCCCAGCACTTGCCTTGGGATCCTCTCGCCTACTGGCAGGGTCCCGACACTGATCACATATCTTGGGAAACCCAGGTTTCTTCTCCAGAGAGGGCCCAGCTCACGCCATTGGGCCTGAGACAGATCCATGGTACCAGCCATCACGAGGCTTTTAACCTCAGCATAAACAGAAAGGTCAGGCAACAGCTGTGGGAGGGTCCCTCTTGTCAAAAAGGCCAGTATAGAATGCTCAAGTGCCTTCCAAGGGAGGCCTTAATTCCTTTCTGGAAGGGATTAAATCCTTTCATGTCCTTTTTTAAATTGCTGCCTAACATGCAAAGAATTAGTTTGTAAGTTTGTTTGGGATAATTGTTCAATATGCTGTTGTAAAATATCAAAAATTATAATGACATTGTAGAATAATATCATGTAAAGATATTCTTTGCTCTAGGCCATGGCAATTCAATTTCAAACTGGCTGGCAATTTCTTTTTGTATAGACAAGGTCTAGTTACATTTTTTGCACCTCTCCCAGGAGCAAGTAGTGATAGTCCCCTACTTTAAAGGCCAAAAACTTTATAACATCTAGAAGTAAATTATAGTTATTAACTTTTATTTGATAAAGCTTTCTATGTGATTTCAAGTATCAATCGGTTAAGTTTCAAAAATATTTCCTTTAAGAAGAGAGAACAAATTTCCTGTATTCCTCCGGGCCCTTGGAGCTTTCCAAGAATCATCTCTGTTAAAGCCTTGAAATTTTAACATGGAAAAAATGATCAAATATATATATATCCATATATGATTTTAATTACCACAACTATATAGTTTCTCCCAATTTAATTTGCACTTTGTACTTTTAAAGCTGGCAAGTCAAACATTTAGCAGTTCCTAGATTAATAACAACATCCTGCTTATTTTGGGGTAAGTTTCAGCAACAGATCTGGCCGAATTTCTTTTCATCCTTAAAAGATAGACAGATCTTAAATTTTTTCTTTCTTTTTCGCTTTCCGAAGTAATAACTAGCACCCAATTTGGCCAAGATTTGCATTTCCCTGCGAGTTCTTTTATAATTTTTAAACAAAACCTTGAGTATCAATCTCATTGCGGGAGAGCGGATAGCCTTGCCCTCTCCTGCCACCTTTGAATTTCTCTGCACCAGAGGCGGTTTTTGCAGTGGAGTTTCATTTCTTATTACAGATTTTAAATTCCAAATACAAACTAAGATTTTAATTTGAATAAGAATCCACATTATTTTATAACCTAATTCTTCCCCATTAGCCTGGCTGAAAAAGACGTTCCCACCCTACTTACAGATCGCGACTCTGCAGCTAGTCCACGGGCTTTGTGTGCGGTGAACCTCCCTCACCTTTTTCTAGGTGAATTTTTTCCTTTCCTTCGCTCTTAGGCAAAAAATATCATCTCCTCCAGAAGTCCCGAGTTCAGGCGCCAGATGTGGGAAACCCTTTCACGTCCCGTGGTTCAGGGTTCCTGTTCAGGGTTCGGGTTCTGGAGAAGGCCGCACACAAATGAAAAGAGGCTTGGAAAAGTATTAATTTGGAAATATTGGGGGCCAGGCGGGAGCCCAACTCTAGTGGAAGGCCTACCCCTTGCTCTGGCCTTGCAATCCTTTTTATTGAGACTATGGGATACGCCCATAACCTTTAGGCAGGAAATTCCAATAACAGAAATTTACATGAAACAAACAGAGGTGAAGGCTGCTTCAGCTAACAGTGTTTCAACTAAACAGTGATTGATCAAAACAATTAAGGTTGTTGACCAGCCTTCCCAGTTTCCTGGCCACATCTTTCTATTAGTGGTAGAATGATTGGTTTCCGCCAATCAGTGAAGAAGTTCTTTTGGCATATGTCTGAGATTTTGCTGCCTGTAGATTCCTCTGGTATTTTTATGGTTTCCCATCTTATATTTAAGTCCTGTATACATTTTGAGTTTATTTTTGCGTATGGTGTAAGTTGGTGAACTAGTTTCATTTTTTTTACTGTATCTGTCCAATTTTCCCAACACCATTTATTGAAGAGACTGTCTTGACTCCATTGTATGCTCATGCCTCCTTTGTCAAATATTAATTGTGCATAGTGGTTTGGGTCGATATCTGGATTCTCTATTCTATTCCATTGATCTATATGTCTGTTCTTGTGCCAGTACCAGGCTGTTTTGAGAACAGTGGCTTTGTAATACAGCTTGAAATCTGGTATTGAGATCCCTCCTACTTTATTCTTCTTTCTCAGGATTGCTATGGCTATTTGAGGTCTTTTTTTATTCCAGATGAATTTTTGGAGAGTTCTTTCCAGGTCTGTGAAATATGCCGTTGGTATTTTAATGGGGAGTGCATTGAATCTATAGACTGCTTTGGGTAGTATGGACACTTTAATGATGTTGATTCTACCAATCCATGAACCTGGTATGTTCTTCCATCTGTTTATGACTTCCTCTATCTCTTTTTTCAGTGTCCTGTAGTTTTCCACGTATAGGTCTTTTACCTCCTGGGTTCGGTATATTCCTAAGTATCTTAATTTTTTAGGTGCGATGGTAAATGGGATTGCTTTTTTAGTCTCTCTTTCTGTAAGTTCACTATTGGTGTATAGAAATGCCATACTTCTTGGCATTAATTTTGTATCCTGCTACATGGCCAAATTCATTTATTAAGTCTATTAGTTTTTTGATGGAGTCTTTGGGGTTTTGTATGTACAATATCATGTCATCTGCAAATAAGGACAGCTTTACTTCTTTTCCAATTTGGATGCCTTTTATTTCTTCTTCTTGTCTAATTGCAATGGCTAATACTTCCAGTACTATGTCAAACAGGAGTGGTGAGAGTGGGCATCCCTGCCTTGTTGCTGTTCTTAGGGGAAATGGTTTTAGTTTTTACCCATTGAGTATGATGTTAGCTGTGGGTTTATCATATATAGCTTTTATTATGTTGAGGTATGATCCTTCTATTCCCACCTTGTTGAGAGTTTTTATCAAGAAAGGAGGTTGGATTTTGTCAAATGGTTTTTCTGCATCAATTGATATGACTATGTGATTTTAGATAAAAATTTGTTTTATGTGATGTATCACATTTATTGATTTGTGGATATTGTACCATCCTTGCATTCCTGGGATAAATCCTACTTGGTCATCGTGTATGATCTTTCTGATGTACGGCTGGATCCGATTTGCTAGAATTTTGTTGAGGATTTGGCATCTACATACATGAGGGATATTGGCCTGTAATTTTCCTTCATTGTGTTGTCTTTATCTGGTTTTGGTATTAGGGTGATGCTGGCTTCATAGAAGGAGCTTGGAAGTATTCCTTCCTCTTGAATTTTTTGGTATAGTCTGAGGAGGATAGGTTTTAGTTCTTCCTTGAATGTTTGGTAAAACTCTCCTGTGAAGCTGTCTGGCCCCGGGATTGTTTGCAGGAAACTTTTTGATGACTGCTTCAATTTCTTCCACAGTTACTGGCATATTGAGCTGTTTAGGTTCTCCCTGATTGAGTTCTGGAAGGTTATATTTTTCTAGGAATATGTCCATTTCCTCCAGGTTGTCCAGTTTGTTGGAATAGAGTTGTTCTTAGTATTTTTTAATAATCCTTTGTATTTCGGCGGGTCTGTTGTTATTTCACTGCTTTCATTTCTGATTTTGTTTATTTTGGTCCTCTCTCTTTGCTTCTTGGTGAGCCTGGCTAGAGGTTCATCAATCTTGTTTATGCTTTCAAAGAACCAGCTCTTGGTTTTGTTGATTTTGTATTGTTTCTTTGGTCTCTATGTTGTTTATCTCTGCCCTGCTCTTTATTATTTCCTTCCTTCTGCTTACACTGGGCTTTTCTTGTTGCTCTTTTTCTAACTCTTTGAGTTGTGGGGTTAGGTAATTTATTACCATTGTTTCTTGTTTTTTGCAGTAGGCTTGTAGAGCTATGAACTTCCCTCTCAAGACTGCTTTCGCTGTGTCCCATAGATTTTGGATTGTAGTGTTTTCATTGTCATTTGTTTCCATGATGTTTTTTATTTCTTCCTTGATCTCTCTGGTAACCAGTCATTGTTTAATAGCATGCTGTTTAGTCTCCATGTGTTTGATTTCTTTGGGTTGTTTTTATTGTAGTTGATTTCCATTTTGATGCCACTGTGGTCTGAGAAGATGCTTGATATGATTTCTATCTTCTTGAATTTGAAGAGACTTTGCCTATGTCCCAGCATATGGTCTATCTTTGAAAATGACCCATGTGTACTTGAGAAGAATGTATATTCTCTTGCTTTGGGGTGAAATGTTCTGAAGACGTCAATTAATTCCATCTGGTCTAGTGAGTCATTTAGGATTGATGTTTCTTTGCTGATTTTTTGTTTAGAGGATTTGTCCAATGGTGATAGTGGGGTATTAAAGTCTCCTGCTATGATACATTGCTGTCAGTCTGTTCCTTGATATCCTCCAGGAGGTTTTTTTTTACGTATTTGGGTGCTCCTGTTTTGGGTGCATATTTGTTTACCAGAGTTATTTCTTCTTGTTTGATTGCTCCCTTTAGTATTATGAAGTGGCCTTCTTTATCTCTTGTTATGTCCTTCACTTTGCAATCTAATTTGTCAGATATAAGTATTGCTACTCCACCTTTTTTTTTAGTTCCATTTGCCTGGAAAACCTTTTTCCATTCCTTCACCCTCAGTCTGTGTGGGTCTTTTTTTCTGAGGTGGGTTTCTTGTAGACAGCAGATATATGGGTCTTGTTTTCTTATCCAATCCGTTACCCTATGTCTTTTGATTGGGGCATTTAATCCATTTACATTTAAAGTTATTATTGATAGGTACTTATTTGTCGCCATTTTTATTCTTTACCCCTGTGTTCCTTCTTTGCTTCCTATTTCTTTCTTTCTTTTTTTTTTTTTTTACAACAGACCCTTTAGCATTTCTTGCATTGCTGGTTTGGTGGTAATAAATTCCCTTAGTCCTTTTTTGTCTGTGAGGCTCCTGATTTCACCTTCAATTTTGATTGATAGCCTTGCTGGGTACAGTATTCTTGGATTCAGACCCTTCCTTTGCATGACTTTGTATATTTCATTCCATTCCCTTCTGGCCTGATGAGTTTCTGTTGAGAAATCAGTCGCTAGTCTGATGGGGGTTCCTTTGTGTGAAACTTTCTGTCTCTCTCTTGCCGCTTTTAAGATTCTTACTTTGTCGTTGGTGTTTGCCAATTTAATTATAATGTGCCTTGGCGTCGGTCTTTTGGCGTTCATTTTGCTTGGGACGCTGTGAGCTTCTTGGATTTGTGTGGGTTTTTTCTTCCCTATATCAGGGAAGTTTTCTGTCATTATTTCTTCACACAGGTTTTCTATTCCTTGCTCAGCTTCCTTTCCTTCTGGAACCCCTATTCTGCGGATGTTGTTTTGTTTTGTGTTGTCCCAAAATTCCCTTAGGCTCTCCTCCTGCTTTTTAAATTTTTTCTCTGGAAGCTGCTCTACTTGGGGTTTTTTTCCTTTCTTGTCTTCTAGCTCACTGATGTGGTCCTCTGCTTCTTCTAGTCTACTCTTGATGCTTTCTATTGAGTTCTTTACAGCAGCGATGTCATTTTTCACTTCTTCTTGGTTCTTCATTTCCTCTTGGTTCTTGCTCATATTGTCGAACTTGTCTTCCATTCTTTTCAGCCCCCTTATGACCCTTTCTCTGAATTCTTTCTCTGGAAGATTGCTTGCCTCAATTTTGTTTACTTCCTTTTCTGATGATGCCTGCTTTTCTTTCATATGCAAGCTGTTTCTTTGTCTCTCTTCTCTGGATGTCAGGTTATGTAGTTCTCTCTCTCCTTATCCCAGGCGAAATCTGACCTTTCCGTGGTGGAGTGTAGAGCTCCTCTGCATCCACGTGTTTGCGACAATTGCGGACTGGTGTTCTGGGGCTCTCAGCTGTTCGGTGAGTGCCACAGTTGTGGATTCACAGGCTTCCGATAAGCTCCACTTTCCCTTTCCAGATCAGTTGTTCCTAATCTGAACCTTAGCCTAACTATCATTGTGATTTTTAAGAATTTTGAATATTTTCCTACTGTCGTATCAGCTCTATGAAAATGAATTTTGTGTGTTTAACCGACATTCTTCCAAAAATGCCAACTCATTTAGACTATATTATAAATGGAAACAGTATCTCACTCACTTCTCAGCTCATTGAACATGATTTCCCAGTGACTAAACAGTGTCCTTCTGATATAATTGCTCTGTGTATTGTACTCCTAGTGTTTCAAGCACATTCTTAAATATGTCCCTATTCTACCATTGAATTCTCAGTGTTCGATTCACTTTTGGCCAATGAGTGAAGCCCATTCATTGTGAATTGCAAGTGTTGATTCAGCATTCTTCCATATATACCAGCTCTTAAACGTGAGTGATTACTATTTTAATGACTACCCTACCTTTCACAGCTCTTTAAATACCAATTCGCTATATTTCAACACTGCACAGAGGTATTAAGGTTCTACAAACATATTCCAAGTCTTTCAGATACTGTCCTAGACATTTCCCTGGTCTGTTATTTTGAGCTCTGAGAGTTTTACAATTTTCATACAGGTATCATACCAGCTCTTTATACTTAAATTATTAATATTTTGAACACAAGCCAACAATCATTTTAATTTCTAAAACTTTAGAATACTTTCATGCTGTCATATTAGATGTATAAAAATGTATTTTTTTGTGTTTAACCAGCTATCTTCTAAAAATCCCAACTCAGACTGAATTACTAATATAAACAGTATTGCACACACTTCTCAGGTCTTTGAACACGATGTTCCTGTGACTAAACACTGTCCTTTCGATATAAAATCTCTGAGAACATGTATTCCTAAAGTTTCAAGCACATTCCTAGATATTACCCTAGTCTATCATTGTGAATTTTCAGTGTTTGTTTCACTCTTGTCCAGTGATTCAAGCTCCTTCATTGTGAATTCCAAGTGTTTATACAACATTTTTCCATATATACCAGCTCTTTAAACGTGAGTGATTACTATTTTAAAGACTATAGTACCTTGCACAGCCCTTTAAATACAAATTCTCAGTATTACGCCAAAACCGGTTTGTCTCAGTGGATAGAGCGTCAGCCTGCGGACTGAAGGGTCCCAGGTTTGATTCCGGTCAATGGCATGTACCTTGGTTGCGGGCACGTCCCCAGTAGGGGGTGTGCAGGAGGCAGCTGATCGATGTTTCTCCCTCATCGATGTCTCTCTCTATCCCTCTCCCTTCTTCTCTTTAAAAAATCAATAAAATATATTTTAAAAAACCAAAACACAAACAAAAAAAAAACACAAATTCTCAGTATTTCAACAGTGCACTAGAAGTATTAAGGTCCTACAAACATATACCACGTATTTCAGATACATTCCTAGACATTTCTCTGGTCTGTAAATTTGAGCACTTAGAGTTTTAACATTTTCTTAAAGGCATCTGAGCCCTATGAAATTGAATGTTTACGTGTTTAACTAACATTCTTTCAAAAACGTCAACGCATTTAGACTAAATTATAAATGTAACCAGTATCCAACTAAGTTCTCAGATCTTTGAACACGATTTCACAGTGAACAAATAGTTTCCTTCAGATATTAAAGCCCTTTGAACATATATTACTAGTATGTGAAGCACATTCCTAAATATTTGCCTTGTCTACCACTATGAATTCTCAGTGTTTGATTCACTTTTGTCCAGTGATTGAATCCCATTCATTATGAATCCCAAGTGTTTTTTTTCTTTTGTTTTTTTAATAAAGGTATTATATGTGTACATATCTTACCATTGCCCCCCACCCCCACCCCACTCCCATACATGCCCTCACACTCCAATGTTTTGCATCCATTGGTTACTCTTATATGCATGCATATAAGTCCATCAGTTGATCTCTTATTTCCCCCACCTCTCCCTAACCTTACCGCTGTAATTTGACAGTCTGTTTGATGCTTTACTGCCTCTGTATCAATCTTTTTGTTCATCAGTTTATAATGTTTTTCATTATCCCCAAATGAGTGAGATCATGTGGTATTTTTCTTTCATTGACTGGCTTATTTCACTTAGCATAATATTCTCTAATTCCATCCAGGTGCCTACAAATGGTAGTAATTCCTTCTTTTTTATGGCAGCATAGTATTCCATTGTGTAGATGTACCATAGTTTTCTGATCAAGTCATCTGCTGACGGGCACTTAGGCTGTTTCCCAATCTTAGCTATTGTAAATTGTGCTGCTATGAACATAGGGGTCCATGTATCCTTTCTGATTGGTGTTTCTAGTTTCTTAGGATATATTCCTAGGAGTGGGATCAGTGGGTCAAATGGGAGTTCCATTTTCAGTTTTTTGAGGAATCCCCATACTGTTCTCCACAGTGGCTGCACCAGTCTGCATTCCCACCAGCAGTGCACAAGGGTTCCTTTTTCTCCGCATCCTCGCCAACACTTGTCGTTTGTTGATTTGCTGATGATAGCCATTCTGACAGGTGTGAGATGGTATCGCATTGTCTTTTTGATTAGCATGTCTCGGATAATTAGTGACTTTGAGCAAGTTTTCATGTGTCTCTTGGTCTTCCTTCTGTCTTCTTTCGAAAAAATTCTATTTAGGTCCGTTGCCCATTTTTTTAGTGGATTATTTATCTTCCTTTTATTAAGTTGTATAAGCTGCCTGTAGATGTTGGAGATTAAACCTTTATCAGTGATAACATTTGCAGATATATTCTCCCATACAGTGGGGTTTCTTGTTGTTTTGTTGATGGTTTCTTTTGCTGTGCAAAAGCTTTTTATTTTGATGTAGTCCCATTTGTTTATTTTCTCTTTGGCTTCCATTGCCCTATGGCAGTATCAGTGAAAAAGTTCTTTTGGCATATGTCTGAGATTTTGCTGGTGTGGATTCCTCTAGTATGTTTACGGTTTCTCATCTTATATTTAAGTCCTGTAATCATTTTGAGTTTATTTTTGTGTATGGTTTAAGTTGGTGATCTAGTTTCATTTTTTTGCATGTATCTGTCCAATTTTCCCAACACCATTTATTGAAGAGACTGTCTTGACTCCATTATATGCTCATGCCTCCTTTGTCAAATATTAATTGCGCATAGTGGTTTGGGTCGATATCTGGATTCTCTATTCTATTCCATTGATCTATATGTCTGTTCTTGTGCCAGTACCAGGCTGTTTTGAGGACAGTGGCTTTGTAATACAGCTTGAAATCTGGTATTGAGATCCCTCCTACTTTATTCTTCTTTCTCAGGATTTCTGTGGCTATTTGAGGTCTTTTTTTATTGTAGATGAATTTTTGGAGAGTTCTTTCTAGGTCTGTGAAATATGCCGTTGGTATTTCAATGGGGAGTGCATTGAATCTATAGACTGCTTTGGGTAGTATGCACATTATAATGATGTTGATTCTACCAATCCATGAACATGATATGTTCTTCCATCTGTTTACATCTTCCTCTATCTCTTTTTTCAGTGTCCTGTAGTTTTCCACGTATAGGTCTTTTACCTCCTTGGTTAGGTTTATTCCTAAGTATCTTAATTTTTTTGGTGCGATGGTAAATGGGATTGCTTTTTTAGTCTCTCTTTCTGTAAGTTCAATGTTGGTGTATAGAAATGCCATAGATTTCTTGGCGTTAATTTTGTATCCTGCTACATTGCCAAATTCATTTATTAAGTCTGTTAGTTTTTTGATGGAGTCTTTGGGATTTTGTATGTACAATATCATGTCATCTGCAAATAAGGACAGCTTTACTTCTTTTCCAATTTGGATGCCTTTTATTTCTTCTTCTTGTCTAATTGCAGTGGCTAATACTTCCAGTACTATGTCAAAGAGGAGTGGTGAGAGTGGGCATCTCTGCCTTGTTGCTGTTCTTAGGGGAAATGGTTTTAGTTTTTCCCCATTGAGTATGATGTTAGCTATGGGTTTATCATATATAGCTTTTATCATGTTGAGGTATGATCCTTCTATTCCCACCTTGTTGAGAGTTTTATCAAGAAAGGGTGTTGGAGTTTGTCAAATTCTATTTCTGCATCAATTGATATGACTATGTGATTTTTATCTCTCAATTTATTTATGTGATGTATCACATTTATTGATTTGTGGATATTGTACCATCCTTGCATTCCTGCGATAAACCCTACTTGGTCATGGTTTATGATCTTTCTGATGTACTGCTGGATCCGATTTGCTAGAATTTTGTTGAGGATTTGGCATCTACATTCATGAGGGATATTGGCCTGTAATTCTCCTTCGTTGTGTTGTCTATATCTGTTTTTCGTATTAGGGTGATGCTAGCTTCATAGAAGGAGCTTGGAAGTGTTCCTTCCTCTTGAATTTTTTGGAATAGTCTGAGGAGGATAGGTTTTAGTTTTTCCTTGAATGTTTGCTAAAACTCTCCTGAGAAGCCTTCTGGCCCCGGGCTTTTGTTTGCCATAAGCTCTTTGATGACTGCTTCAATTTCTTCCATAGTTGCTGGCATATTGAGATGCTTAGATTCTTCCTGATTGAGTTTTGGGAGGTTATATTTTTCTAGGAATATGTCCATTTCCTCCAGGTTGTCCAGTTTGTTGGAATAGAGTTGTTCGTAGTATTTTTTAGCAATCCTTTGTATTTCGGCAGGATCTGTTTTTATTTCACCTCTTTCATTTCTGATTTTGTTTATTTAAATACCAATTATTTAAATACCAATTCTCTATATTTCAACACTGCACACGGGTATTAAGGTTATACAAACATATTCCAAGTATTTCAGATACTGTCCTAGACATTTCCCTGGCCTGTTATTTTGAGCTCTGAGAGTTTTCTCATTTTCATACAGGTATCATACCAGCTCTTTATACTTAAATTATTAATAATTTGAGCACAAGCCAACAATCATTTTGATTTCTAAAAGTTTAGAATACTTTCATGCTCTCATATCAGCTGAATGAAATGTATTTTTTAATGTTTAACCAGCTATCTTCTAAAAATCGCAGCTCAGTCTTAATTACCAATATTAACTGTTTCGCACGCACTTCTCAGGTCTTTGAACACGATGTTCCTGTGACTAAACACTGTCCTTTCGATATAAAATCTCTGAGAACATGTATTCCTAAAGTTTCAAGCACATTCCTAGATATTACCCTAATCTATCCTTGTGAATTTTCAGTGTTTGTTTCACTCTTGTCCAGTGATTCAAGCTCCTTCATTGTGAATTCCAAGTGTTTATACAGCGTTTTTCTATAAATACCAGCTCTTAAAACGTGAGTGATTACTATTTTAAAGAGTAATCTACTTTCCACAGCTCTTTGAATACCAATTTTGAGAATTTCAACAGTACAGTGGAGGTACTGAAGTTCTAAATACGTATTCAAAGTCTTTCAGATACTGTCCTACACATTTCCCTAGTCTGTTATTTTGAGCTCTGAGAGTTTTAACATTTTCATACGGGTATCATACCAGCTCTTTATAATTAAATTATTAATACTTTGAACACTAGCCAACTATCATTTTGATTTCTAAAAGTTTTGAATACTTTCATACTGTCATAGCTGTATGAAAACGTACTTTTAAATGTTTAACTTTCTTCCAAAACCCCAACTCATTTACACTGAATTACCTATATAAATAGTATCGCACGCACTTCTCAGGTCTTTGAACACGATGTTCCTGAGACTAAACACTGTCCCTTCGATATTAAATCTCTGAGAACATGTATTCCTAACATTTCAAGCACATTCCTAGATATTACCCTAGTCTATCCTTGTGAATATTCAGTGTTTGTTTCACTCTTGTCCAGTGATTCAAGCTCCTTCATTGTGAAATCCTAGTGTTTATACAACGTTTTTCCATATATACCAGCTCTTTAAACGTGAGTGATTACTATTTTAAAGACTATCCTACCTTTCACAGCCCTTTAAATACAAATTCTCAGTATTTCAACAGTGCACTAGAAGTATTAATGTTCTACAAACGTATGCCACGTGTTTCAGATACATTCCTAGACATTTCTCTGGTCTGTAAATTTGAGCACTTAGAGTTTTAACGTTTTCTTAAAGGCATCTGAGCCCTATGAAATTGAATGTTTACATGTTTAACCAACATTCTTTCAAAAACGTCAACGCATTTAGATTAAATTATAAATGTAACCAGTATCCAACTAAGTTCTCAGATCTTTGAACACGATTTCCCAGTGAATAAATAGTTTCCTTCAGATATTAAAGGCCTTTGAACATATATTACTAGTATGTGAAGCACATTCCTAAATATTTGCCTTGTCTACCACTATGAATTCTCAGTGTTTGATTCACTTTTGTCCAATGATCGAAGCACATTCATTGTGAATTGCATGTGTTGATTCAGCGTTCTTCCATATATACCAGCTCTTAAATGTGAGTGATTACTATTTTAAAGACTATCCTACCTTTCACAGCTCTTTGAATACTAATTCTCAGTATTTCAACACTGCACATAGGTATTAAGATTCTGCAAACGTATTCCAAGTCTTTCAGATACAATCCTAGACATTTCCCTGGTCTGCTGTTTAGAGCTTTGAGAGTTTTATTATTTTCTTGCAGGTATCATACCAGCTCTTTATAGTTAAATTATTACTATTTGAACACTAGCCAACTATTATTGTGAATTCAAAGAGTTTTGAATATTCTCATACTCTCATATCAGCTATATGAAAATGTATATTTTAGTGTTTAACCAGCTTTCTTCTAAACATCCCTACTCATTTAGACTGAATTACAAATGTTAACAGTGTCACACGCCCTTCTGAGGTCTTTGAACATGATGTTCCTGTGACTATACACTGCCCTTCCGATATAAAATCTCTGTGAACATGTATTCCCATAGTTTCAAGCACATTCCTAGATATTTCCCTAGTGCATTATTGTGAATTCTCAGCGTTTATTCACTTTTGTCCAGTGATTCAAGCTCCTTCATTGGGAATTCCAAGTGTTCATAGTTTTTCATTATATCACAACTCTTTAAATGTAAGTTGTTTCTAATTTGCACCTTAGCCTAACTATCATTGTGATTTCTAAGAATTTTGAATATTTTCCTACTGTCGTATCAGCTCTATGAAAATGAATTTTATGTGTTTAACCGACATTCTTCCAAAAACGCCAACTCATTTAGACTGAATTATAAACGGAAACAGTATTGCACTCACTTCTCTGCTCTTTGAACACGATTTCCCAGTTACTAAACAGTGTCCTTTTGATATAAAAGCTCTGTGAACATGTACTAGCATTTCAAGCACATTCCTAAATATGTCCCTATTCTACCATTGAATTCTCATTTTTTGGTTCACTTTTGGCAAGTGATTGAAGCCCATTCATTGTGAATTGCAAGTGTTGATTCAGCGTTCTTTCATATATACCAGCTCTTAAACGTGAGTGATTACTATTTTAAAGACTACCTTAATTTTCACAGCTCTTAAAATACCAATTCTCTATATTTCAACACTACACAGAGGTATTAAGGTTCTACAAACATATTCCAAGTCTTTCAGATACTGCCCTAGACATTTCCTTGGTCTGTTATTTTGAGCTCTGAGAGTTTTATCATTTTTTTTTAAATTTAATCTTTATTGTTCAGATTATTACAATTGTTCCTCTTTTTTTCCCCCACAGCTCCCCTCCACCTGGTTCCCACCCCACCCTCTGCCCTTACCTCCCCCACACTGTCCCCATCCATAGGTGTACGATTTTTGTCCAGTCTCTCCTGCACCCCCCTCACCCTTTTTTCCCCCAAGAATTGTCAGTTCACTCCCTTTCTATGCCCCTGATTCTATTATATTCACCAGTTTATTCTGTTCATCAGATTTTTTATTCACTTAAATTTTAGATTCACTTGTTGATAGACATGTATTTGTTGTTCATAATTTTTATCTTTTTTTTCATTTTTTCCTGTTTTTTTTTAAATAAATCTTTATTCAGATTATTACAATTATTTCTCCTTTTTTCCCCCCATAGCTCTCCTCCACCCATTTCCCACCCCACCTTCTGCCCTTACCTCCCCCTCACTGTCCTCTTCCATAGGTGTATGATTTTTGTCCATTCTCTTCATGAACCCCCCATACCCCTTTCCACCTGAGAATTATCAGTCCACTCCCTTTCTATGCCCCTGATTATATTATATTCACCAGATTATTCTGTTCTTCAGGTTTTTAATTCACTTGATTTTTAGGTTCACTTGTTGATAGATATGTATTTGTTGTTCATAACTTTTCTCTTTACTTTTTTCTTCTTCCTCTTCTTTAAGAATACCTTTCAGCATTTCATATAATACTGGTTTGGTGGTGATGAACTCCTTCAGCTTTTTCTTATCTGTGAAGCTCTTTATCTGCCCTTCAATTCTGAATGATAGCTTTGCTGGGTAGAGTAATCTTGGTTGTAGGTTCTTGCTATTCATCACATTGAAAATTTCTTGCCACTCCCGTATGGCCTGCATAGTTTCTGTTGAAAAGTCAGCTGACAGTCGTATGGGTGCTCCCTTGTAGGTAACTAACTGTTTTTCTCTTGCTGCTTTTAATATTCTCTCTTTGTCTTTTGCTCTTGGCATTTTAATTATGATGTGTCTTGGTGTGGTCCTCCTTGGATTCCCTTTGTTTGGGGTTCTGTGGGCTTCCTGGACTTGTAAGTCTATTTCTTTCACCAGGTGGGGGAAGTTTTCGGTCATTATTTCTTCAAATAGGTTTTCAGTATCTTGCTCTCTCTCTTCTTCTGGCACCCCCATAATTCTGATGTTGGTACACTTGAAGTTGTCCCAGAGTCTTCTTACATTATCTTCAACTTTTTGGTTTTTTGTTTTTGTTTTTTTTTGCTTTTTGCTTTTTCGGTTGAGTGTTTTTTGCTTCTTTGTATTTCAATTCTTTGACTTGATTTTTGTGTTCCTCTTGTCTGTTTTTGGGTCTCTGTATAATATTTTTTATTTCAGTCAGTGTATGTTTAATTTCTAGTTGGTCCTTTTTCATATCTTCGAGGGTCTCGTTATATTTATCGGCCTTTTCTAGAATATTCTTAAAAAGCCTTATAACCGTGGTTTTGAATTCTATATCCAGTCGTTTGTTTTCCTCCATTTCTTTCGTTTGTGATCTGATTCTTTGACACCGCATTTTCACTGCTTCCCTGAGTTGGTAAGGTAGATTTGTGTGCTAGGTTTCCAATATGGCCCAGTGGGTCTGCCTCCCCAGTTAACCTGAGGTGGACACTCTTGGTGCACCCCTTTGTGGACTGTGTGTACAGCCTTGTTGTAATTAAGTCTTTATTGTTGTTGGTATCACTGGGAAGAATTGACCTCCAGGCCAGTTGGCTGTAAGGATCAGCTGTGTCTATGCTGGGAGAAGTTCAGTGCTGGAGACAGCCTTATAGGATTAGACTTGCCCAATTGCAATAGCCTCTGTGCTCAGCTTGGATGGGGTGGAGTCTCAGTCTTGACTTCCCATCAGCCTTGCCCTTGCGCGCACATGCGCGCCTTCAGACCTCTGCCTTCCCGGCTCCCGAGTCTCCGCCCGAGATTCCAGACTCCCCCCACAAGAGCGTGGGTCCCCAGGGGCTCGCCTGGAACTGGGGTTCACTGCAGTCAGAACTGGGGCTCAGTGCAGTCAGGAGCCTCCGACTCCCTTCCACTAGGGAAAGCCTGTGGCAACCTCCGCACCCTTTGTGCACACTGGCACACATGCGCCTTCAGACTTCTGCCTTTCCCAGCTCAAGTCTCCGCCCAAGAGTCCAGACTCCCCCGTAAGAGCATGGGTCCCCAGGGGCTCTCCCGGAACTGGGGTTCAGTGCAGTCAGAACTGGGGTTCAGTGCAGTAAGGGGCTTCCTTCCCCCTTCCACCAGAGAAAGTCAGCCAGGCTCTCAACCGCCCTTCCTCTCTGCACGCACAAAGACCCTTTGCCCTAACTCCAATTCTCTGTGAGCTTTTCTCTTTCCTTCTAGTTGTAGAATTTTCACTCAGCCAGCTTTCCTGTGGTTCTGGATGGTGTCCGTTCTGTCTTTTAGTTGTAGTTTTGAAATTGTTGTGCGAGGCAGCAGTTTAGGTGTTTACCTATGCTACCATCTTGGTTTCTCCCCCGAGTTTTATCATTTTCATACAGGTATCATACCAGCTCTTTATACTTAAATTATTAATAATTTGAGCACAAGCCAACAATTATTTTGATTTCTAAAAGTTTAGAATACTTTCATACTGTCATATCAGCTGTATGAAAATGTATTTTTTAGTGTTTAACCAGCTATCTTCTAAAAATCCCAACTCAGTCTTAATTAATAATATAAACAGTTTCATACGCACATCTCAGGTCTTTGAACACGATGTTCCTGTGACTAAACACTGTCCTTTCGATATAAAATCTGAGAACATGTATTCCTAAAGTTTCAAGCACATTCCTAGATATTACCCTAGTCTATCCTTGTGAATTTTCAGTGTTTGTTTCACTCTTGTCCAGTGATTCAAGCTCCTTCATTGTGAATTCCAAGTGTTTGTACAGTGTTTTTGTATAAATACCAGCCCTGAAAACGTGAGTTATTACTATTTTAATGAGTAATCTACTTTCCACAGATCTTTCAATACCAATTCGGAGTAATTCAACAGTGCAGTGGAGGTACTGAAGTTCTACAAACGTATTCCAAGTCTTTCAGATACTGTCCTACACATTTCCTTAGTCTTTTATTTTGAGCTCTGAGAGTTTTAACATTTTCATACGGGTATCATACCAGCTCTTTATAATTAACTTATTAATACTTTGAACACTAGCCAACTGTCATTTTAATTTCTAAAAGTTTTGAATACTTTCATACTGTCATAGCTGTATGAAAATGTAATTTTAAATGTTTTAATCAACTTTCTTCCAAAACCCCAACTCATTTAGACTGAATTACAAATGTGAACGGTTTTGCACTACTTCTCAGGTCTTTCAACAGGACTTTCCTGTGTCTAAACACTGTCCTTCTGATATACTCTCTGTGAACATGTATTCCTAAAGCTTCAAGCACAGTCCTAGATTTTTCCCTAGTATATTATTGTGAATTCTCAGTGTTGGATTCACTTTTCTCCAGTGATTCAAGCTAATTAGTTGTGAATTCCATGAGTTTATACGTTGTTTTTCTATAAATACCAGCTCTTTTAACGTGAGTGATTACTCTTTTAAAGACTCTCCTACCTTTCAATATATACCAGCTCTTTAATTGAAATTGTTACTACGTTGAACACTAGCTAAAGTACGATTTTGATTCCTAGGAGATTTGAATACTTTCATGCTGTTATATCAAGTCTATGAAGACGAACTTTTTAAGGACTTTCATTCAAAAACGCCAACTCATAGTGACGGAATAATGAATGTAAACAGTATTGCACTCACTTGAACATGATTTGCCAGTGACTAAATAGTGTCTTTCAGATATTAAAGGTCTTTTAACATGAATTCCTAGTGTATGTCACATTCCTAAATATTTCCCAAGACTATCATTGTGATATCTCTGTGTTTGATTCACTCTTGTATAGTGATTCAAGCTGATTCATTGTGAACTCCAATGTTTCTAGAGCTCTTTTCCTTATACAGAAGCTCTTTTCAGTTTTGTCAAGTGATTGACCTAATTTATAGTGAATTCCAAATGTCTATACGCCATAACCCTAACCCTAACCTTAAACCTATGCGTAACCCTAACTGTAGCGTTAGCTCTAACTCTAACCCTAACCCTAAAGCAAACCCTAGCCCTAGTCCTAGCCATATCCCTAAACCTAACCTTAACCCTAAACTTAACCCTAGGCCTAACCCTTACTCTAGCGTTAGCTCTAACTCTAACCCTAACCCTAACCCTAACCGTAACCCTAAAGCAAACCCTAGCGCTAACCCTAACCCTAACCCTAACCCTAGCCCTAGCACTAACCCTAACCCTAACCCTACCACTAACCCTAGCCCTCACCTGAACCCTAAACCTAACCCTAGCCCTAGCACTAACCCTAACCCTAACCCTAACCCTAGCCCTAGCACTAACCCTAACCCTAGCCCTAGCACTAACCCTAACGCTAACCCTAGCTCTAACCTTAACCCTAACCCCTATCCTTATCCCTAAACTGTTATATGTGGTGTATGAAAATAACTTTTTAAGGTATCTGAGCACTATGAGAATGAATGTTTAAATGTTTAACCAACATTCTTTCAAAAACCCCAACTCATTGAGACAGAATTATAAATGCAACCAGTATCCAACTCAGTTGTCTACCCTTTGAACACGATTTTTAGGTTACTAAAGTGTCCATCAGATATTCCAACTCTATGGAGAGATATACCTAGTGTTTCAAGTACATTCCTAAATATTTCTCTAGTCTATCATTGTGAATTCTCAGTGTTGGATTGACTTATGTCCAGTGATTCAGGCTCATTCATTGTAAATTCCAAGTATTTGTACAGCTTTTTCCCCATATATACCAGGTCTTTTTACTTTTGTCCAGTGTTTCAAGCTCTTTCATTGTGAATTCCAAGTGTTTATACATTGTTTTCCCATATACACTTGCTCTTTAAACATGTGATTACTATTTTAAAGACTATACCACCTTTCACAGCTCTTTAAATATCAATTCTCAGTATTTCAACACCACACAGAGGTAGTTAGGTACTACAAACATATTCCAAGTCTTTCAGATACTGCCCTACACATTTCCTTGGTCGGTTATTTTGAGCTCTGAGAGTTTTAACATTTTCATACGGGTATCATATCAGCTCTTTATAGTTAAATTGTTAATACTTTGAACACTAGCCAACTATCAATTTGATTTCTATAGTTTTGAATACTTTCATACCGTCATATCAGCTGTATGAAAATGTACTTTTAAATGTTTAACCAACTTTCTTCCAAAATCCCTAACTCATTTAGACTGAATTACAAATGTAAACGGTTTTGCGCTACGTCTCAGGTCTTTGAACAGGATTTTCCTGTGTCTAAATACTGTCCTTCTGATATAATCTCTGCGAACATGCATTCCTAGAGTTTGAAGCACATTCCTAGATATTTCCCTAGGGTATTATTGTGAATTCTCAGTGTTGGATTCACTTTTGTCCAGTGATTCAAGCTAAATCGTTGTGAATTCCATGTGCTTATACATCGTTTTTCTATAAATACCAGCTCTTTTAACGTGAGTGATTACTCTTTTAAAGACTCTCCTACCTTTCAATATATACCAGCTCTTTAATTGAAATTGTTACTACGTTGAACACTAGCTAAAGTACGATTTTGATTCCTAGGAGATTTGAATACTTTCATGCTGTTATATCAAGTCTATGAAGACGAATTTTTAAGGACTTTCATTCAAAAACGCCAACTCATATTGACGGAATAATGAATGTAAACAGTATTGCACTCACTTGAACATGATTTGCCAGTGACTAAATAGTGTCCTTCAGATATTAAAGGTCTTTTAACATGAATTCCTAGTGTATGTCACATTCCTAAATATTTCCCAAGTCTATCATTGTGATATCTCTGTGTTTGATTCACTCTTGTATAGTGATTCAAGCTGATTCATTGTGAATTCCAGTATTTCTAGAGCTCTTTTCATTATACAGAAGCTCTTTTCAGTTTTGTCAAGTGATTGAGCTAATTTATTGTGAATTCCAAATGTCTATACGCCATAAGCCTAACCCTAACCCTAACCCTAACCTTAACCCTATGCGTAACCCTAACTGTAGCGTTAGCTCTAACTCTAACCCTAACCCTAAAGCAAACCCTAGCCCTAGTCCTAGCCATATCCCTAAACCTAACCTTAACCCTAAACTTAAACCTAGGCCTAACCCTTACTCTAGCGTTAGCTCTAACTCTAACCCTAACCCTAACCCTAACCCTAACCCTAAAGCAAACCCTCGCCCTAGTCATAGCCATATTCCTAAACCTAACCCTAACCCTAACCCTAACCCTAACCCTAGCCCTCACCTGAACCCTAACCCTAACCCTAGCCCTAGCACTAACCCTAACCCTAACACTAACCCTAACCCTAGAACTAACCCTAACCGTAACCCAAACACTAGCTCTAGCACTAACCATAACCCTAAACCTAGCCCTAGCTCTAATACTAACCATAACCTTAACCCTAACACTAACCCTAAACCTAGCGCTCACCTGAACCCTAACACTAACCCTAGCCCTAGCACTAACCCTAACGCTAACCCTAACCCTAGCCCTATCACTAACCCTAACCCTAACCCTAGCTCTAGCACTAACACTAACCTTAACCCTAGCCCTCACCTGAACCCTAACCCTAACCCTAGCCCTAGCTCTAACACTAACCATAACCTTAACCCTAACCCTAACCCTAGCCCTAGCACTAACCCTAACCCTAGCCCTATCACTAACCCTAACCCTAACCCTAACCCTAGCTCTAGCACTAACCCTAACCTTAACCCTAGCCCTCACCTGAACCCTAACCCTAACCCTAGCCCTAGCTCTAACACTAACCATAACCTTAACCCTAACCCTAAACCTAACCCTAGCTCTAACCTTAACCCTAACTCCTAACCTTATCCCTAAACTGTTATATTTTTGTATGAAAATAACATTTTAAGGTATCTGAACACTATGAGAATGAATGTTTAAATGTTTAACCAACATTCTTTCAAAAACCCCAACTCATTGTGACAGAATTATAAATGCAACCAGTATCCAACTCAGTTGTCTACCCTTTGAACACGATTTTTAGGTGACTAAAGTGTCCATCAGATATTCCAACTCTATGGAGAGATATACCTAGTGTTTCAAGTACATTCCTAAATATTTCTCTAGTCTATCATTGTGAATTCTCAGTGTTGGATTGACTTATGTCCAGTGATTCAGGCTCATTCATTGTAAATTCCAAGTATTTGTACAGCTTTTTCCCCATATATACCAGGTCTTTTTACTTTTGTCCAGTGTTTCAAGCTCTTTCATTGTGAATTCCAAGTGTTTATACATTGTTTTCCCATATACACTTGCTCTTTAAACATGTGATTACTATTTTAAAGACTATCCCACCTTTCACAGCTCTTTAAATATCAATTCTCAGTATTTCAACACCACACAGAGGTAGTTAGGTACTACAAACATATTCCAAGTCTTTCAGATACTGCCCTACACATTTCCTTGGTCGGTTATTTTGAGCTCTGAGAGTTTTAACATTTTCATACGGGTATCATATCAGCTCTTTATAGTTAAATTGTTAATACTTTGAACACTAGCCAACTATCAATTTGATTTCTATAGTTTTGAATACTTTCATACCGTCATATCAGCTGTATGAAAATGTACTTTTAAATGTTTAACCAACTTTCTTCCAAAATCCCTAACTCATTTAGACTGAATTACAAATGTAAACGGTTTTGCGCTACGTCTCAGGTCTTTGAACAGGATTTTCCTGTGTCTAAATACTGTCCTTCTGATATAATCTCTGCGAACATGCATTCCTAGAGTTTGAAGCACATTCCTAGATATTTCCCTAGGGTATTATTGTGAATTCTCAGTGTTGGATTCACTTTTGTCCAGTGATTCAAGCTAAATCGTTGTGAATTCCATGTGCTTATACATCGTTTTTCTATAAATACCAGCTCTTTTAACGTGAGTGATTACTCTTTTAAAGACTCTCCTACCTTTCAATATATACCAGCTCTTTAATTGAAATTGTTACTACGTTGAACACTAGCTAAAGTACGATTTTGATTCCTAGGAGATTTGAATACTTTCATGCTGTTATATCAAGTCTATGAAGACGAATTTTTAAGGACTTTCATTCAAAAACGCCAACTCATATTGACGGAATAATGAATGTAAACAGTATTGCACTCACTTGAACATGATTTGCCAGTGACTAAATAGTGTCCTTCAGATATTAAAGGTCTTTTAACATGAATTCCTAGTGTATGTCACATTCCTAAATATTTCCCAAGTCTATCATTGTGATATCTCTGTGTTTGATTCACTCTTGTATAGTGATTCAAGCTGATTCATTGTGAATTCCAGTATTTCTAGAGCTCTTTTCCTTATACAGAAGCTCTTTTCAGTTTTGTCAAGTGATTGAGCTAATTTATTGTGAATTCCAAATGTCTATACGCCATAAGCCTAACCCTAACCCTAACCCTAACCTTTACCCTATGCGTAACCCTAACTGTAGCGTTAGCTCTAACTCTAACCCTAACCCTAAAGCAAACCCTAGCCCTAGTCCTAGCCATATCCCTAAACCTAACCTTAACCCTAAATTTAACCCTAGGCCTAACCCTTACTCTAGCGTTAGCTCTAACTCTAACACTAACCCTAACCCTAACCCTAACCCTAAAGCAAACACTCGCCCTAGTCATAGCCATATTCCTAAACCTAACCCTAACCCTAACCCTAACCCTAGCCCTCACCTGAACCCTAACCCTAACCCTAGCCCTAGCACTAACCCTAACCCTAACACTAACCCTAACCCTAGAACTAACCCTAACCCTAACCCAAACACTAGCTCTAGCACTAACCCTAACCCTAAACCTAGCCCTAGCTCTAACACTAACCATAACCTTAACCCTAACACTAACCCTAAACCTAGCCCTCACCTGAACCCTAACCCTAACCCTAGCCCTAGCACTAACCCTAACGCTAACCCTAACCCTAGCCCTATCACTAACCCTAACCCTAACCCTAGCTCTAGCACTAACACTAACCTTAACCCTAGCCCTCACCTGAACCCTAACCCTAACCCTAGCCCTAGCTCTAACACTAACCATAACCTTAACCCTAACCCTAACCCTAACCCTAACCCTAGCACTAACCCTAACCCTAACCCTAACCCTAGCCCTATCACTAACCCTAACCCTAACCCTAACCCTAGCTCTTGCACTAACCCTAACCTTAACCCTAGCCCTCACCTGAACCCTAACCCTAACCCTAGCCCTAGCTCTAACACTAACCATAACCTTAACCCTAACCCTAAACCTAACCCTAGCTCTAACCTTAACCCTAACTCCTAACCTTATCCCTAAACTGTTATATTTTTGTATGAAAATAACATTTTAAGGTATCTGAACACTATGAGAATGAATGTTTAAATGTTTAACCAACATTCTTTCAAAAACCCCAACTCATTGTGACAGAATTATAAATGCAACCAGTATCCAACTCAGTTGTCTACCCTTTGAACACGATTTTTAGGTGACTAAAGTGTCCATCAGATATTCCAACTCTATGGAGAGATATACCTAGTGTTTCAAGTACATTCCTAAATATTTCTCTAGTCTATCATTGTGAATTCTCAGTGTTGGATTGACTTATGTCCAGTGATTCAGGCTCATTCATTGTAAATTCCAAGTATTTGTACAGCTTTTTCCCCATATATACCAGGTCTTTTTACTTTTGTCCAGAGTTTCAAGCTCTTTCATTGTGAATTCCAAGTGTTTATACATTGTTTTCCCATATACACTTGCTCTTTAAACATGTGATTACTATTTTAAAGACTATCCCACCTTTCACAGCTCTTTAAATATCAATTCTCAGTATTTCAACACCACACAGAGGTAGTTAGGTACTACAAACATATTCCAAGTCTTTCAGATACTGCCCTACACATTTCCTTGGTCGGTTATTTTGAGCTCTGAGAGTTTTAACATTTTCATACGGGTATCATAACAGCTCTTTATAGTTAAATTGTTAATACTTTGAACACTAGCCAACTATCAATTTGATTTCTATAGTTTTGAATACTTTCATACCGTCATATCAGCTGTATGAAAATGTACTTTTAAATGTTTAACCAACTTTCTTCCAAAATCCCTAACTCATTTAGACTGAATTACAAATGTAAACGGTTTTGCGCTATGTCTCAGGTCTTTGAACAGGATTTTCCTGTGTCTAAATACTGTCCTTCTGATATAATCTCTGCGAACATGCATTCCTAGAGTTTGAAGCACATTCCTAGATATTTCCCTAGGGTATTATTGTGAATTCTCAGTGTTGGATTCACTTTTGTCCAGTGATTCAAGCTAAATCGTTGTGAATTCCATGTGCTTATACATCGTTTTTCTATAAATACCAGCTCTTTTAACGTGAGTGATTACTCTTTTAAAGACTCTCCTACCTTTCAATATATACCAGCTCTTTAATTGAAATTGTTACTACGTTGAACACTAGCTAAAATACAATTTTGATTCCTAGGAGATTTGAATACTTTCATGCTGTTATATCAAGTCTATGAAGACGAATTTTTAAGGACTTTCATTCAAAAACGCCAACTCATAGTGACGGAATAATGAATGTAAACAGTATTGCACTCACTTGAACATGATTTGCCAGTGACTAAATAGTGTCCTTCAGATATTAAAGGTCTTTTAACATGAATTCCTAGTGTATGTCACATTCCTAAATATTTCCCAAGTCTATCATTGTGATATCTCTGTGTTTGATTCACTCTTGTATAGTGATTCAAGCTGATTCATTGTGAATTCCAGTATTTCTAGAGCTCTTTTCCTTATACAGAAGCTCTTTTCAGTTTTGTCAAGTGATTGAGCTAATTTATTGTGAATTCCAAATGTCTATACGCCATAACCCTAACCCTAACCCTAACCCTAACTTTAACCCTATGCGTAACCCTAACTGTAGCGTTAGCTCTAACTCTAACCCTAACCCTAAAGCAAACCCTAGCCCTAGTCCTAGCCATATCCCTAAACCTAACCTTAACCCTAAACTTAACCCTAGGCCTAACCCTTACTCTAGCGTTAGCTCTAACTCTAACCCTAACCCTAACCCTAACCCTAACCCTAAAGCAAACCCTCGCCCTAGTCATAGCCATATTCCTAAACCTAACCCTAACCCTAACCCTAACCCTAGCCCTCACCTGAACCCTAACCCTAACCCTAGCCCTAGCACTAACCCTAACCCTAACACTAACCCTAACCCTAGAACTAACCCTAACCCTAACCCTAACACTAGCTCTAGCACTAACCCTAACCCTAAACCTAGCCCTAGATCTAACACTAACCATAACCTTAACCCTAACACTAACCCTAAACCTAGCCCTCACCTGAACCCTAACCCTAACCCTAGCCCTAGCACTAACCCTAACGCTAACCCTAACCCTAGCCCTATCACTAACCCTAACCCTAACCCTAACCCTAGCTCTAGCACTAACACTAACCTTAACCCTAGCCCTCACCTGAACCCTTAACCCTAACCCTAGCCCTAGCTCTAACACTAACCATAACCTTAACCCTAACCCTAAACCTAACCCTAGCTCTAACCTTAACCCTAACTCCTAACCTTATCCCTAAACTGTTATATTTTTGTATGAAAATAACATTTTAAGGTATCTGAACACTATGAGAATGAATGTTTAAATGTTTAACCAACATTCTTTCAAAAACCCCAACTCATTGTGACAGAATTATAAATGCAACCAGTATCCAACTCAGTTGTCTACCCTTTGAACACGATTTTTAGGTGACTAAAGTGTCCATCAGATATTCCAACTCTATGGAGAGATATACCTAGTGTTTCAAGTACATTCCTAAATATTTCTCTAGTCTATCATTGTGAATTCTCAGTGTTGGATTGACTTATGTCCAGTGATTCAGGCTCATTCATTGTAAGTTCCAATTATTTGTACAGCTATTACACCATATATACCAGGTGTTTTTACTTTTTACTTTTGTCCAGTGTTTCAAGCTCCTTCCTTGTGAATTCCAAGGGTTTATACATTGTTTTCCCATATACACTTGCTCTTTAAACATGTGATTACAATTTTAAAGACTATCCCACCTTTCACAGCTCTTTGAATATCAATTCTCAGTATTTCAACACCACAAAGAGGTATTAAAGTTCTACAAACATATTCCAAGTCTTTCAGATACAGTCCTAGACATTTTCCTGGTAGGTTATTTGGAGCTTTGTGAGTTTTATCATTTTCATACGTGTATCACATCAGCTCTTTATAGTTAAATTGTTAATACTTTGAACACTAGCCAACTATCAATTTGATGTCTAAAGTTTTGAATACTTTCATACTGTCATAGCTGTATGGAAATGTACTTTAAAATGTTTAATCAACTTTTTATCAAAACCCCAACTCATTTAGACTGAATTACAACCGTAAATGGTTTTGCACTGCTTCTCAGGTCTTTGAACAGGATTTACCTGTGTCTAAACACTGTCCTTCCGATATAATCTCTGTGAACATGCATTCCTAGAGTTTGAAGCACATTCCTAGATATTTCCCTGGTGTATTATTGTGAATTCTCAGTGTTGGATTCACTTTTGTCCAGTGATTCAAGCTAATTCGTTGTGAATTCCATGTGCTTATACATCATTTTTCTATAAATACCAGCTCTTTTAACGTGAGTGATTACTCTTTTAAAGATTCTCCTACCTTTCAATATATACCAGCTCTTTAATTGAAATTGTTACTACGTTGAACACTAGCTAAAATACAATTTTGATTCCTAGGAGATTTGAATACTTTCATGCTGTTATATCAAGTCTATGAAGACGAATTTTTAAGGACTTTCATTCAAAAACGCCAACTCATATTGACGGAATAATGAATGTAAACAGTATTGCACTCACTTGAACATGATTTGCCAGTGACTAAATAGTGTCCTTCAGATATTAAAGGTCTTTTAACATGAATTCCTAGTGTATGTCACATTCCTAAATATTTCCCAAGTCTATCATTGTGATATCTCTGTGTTTGATTCACTCTTGTATAGTGATTCAAGCTGATTCATTGTGAATTCCAGTATTTCTAGAGCTCTTTTCCTTATACAGAAGCTCTTTTCAGTTTTGTCAAGTGATTGAGCTACTTTATTGTGAATTCCAAATGTCTATACGCCATAAACGTAACCCCAAACCTAAGCCTAACCCTAACCCTAAAGCAAACGCTAGCCCTAGTACTAGCCATATCCCTAAACCTAACCCTAACCCTAACCATAGCCCTCACCTGAACCCCAACCCTAACCCTAGCACTAGCACTAACCCTAACCCTAACCCTAACCCTAGCCCTAGCACTAACCCTAACCCTAGCCCTACCACTAACCCTAACCCTAACCCTAGCCCTCACCTGAACCCTAACCCTAACCCTAGACCTAGCACTAACCCTAACCCTAACCCTAACCCTAGCCCTAGCACTAACCCTAACCCTAGCCCTAGCACTAACCCTAACGCTAACCCTAGCTCTAACCTTAACCCTAACCCCTATCCTTAATCCTAAACTGTTATATGTGGTGTATGAAAATAACTTTTTAAGGTATCTGAGCACTATGAGAATGAATGTTTAAATGTTTAACCAACATTCTTTCAAAAACCCCAACTCATTGAGACAGAATTATAAATGCAACCAGTATCCAACTCAGTTCTCTACTCTTTGAACACGATTTTTAGGTAACTAAATTGTCCATCAGATATTCCAACTCTATGGAGAGATATACCTAGTGTTTCAAGTACATTCCTAAATATTTCTCTAGTCTATCATTGTGAATTCTCAGTGTTGGATTGACTTATGTCCAGTGATTCAGGCTCATTCATTGTAAATTCCAAGTATTTGTACAGCTTTTTCCCCATATATACCAGGTCTTTTTACTTTTGTCCAGTGTTTCAAGCTCTTTCATTGTGAATTCCAAGTGTTTATACATTGATTTCCCATATATACTTGCTCTTTAAACATGTGATTACTATTTTAAAGACTATCCCACCTTTCACAGCTCTTTAAATATCAATTCTCAGTATTTCAACACCACACAGAGGTAGTTAGGTACTACAAACATATTCCAAGTCTTTCAGATACTGCCCTACACATTTCCTTGGTCGGTTATTTTGAGCTCTGAGAGTTTTAACATTTTCATACGGGTATCATATCAGCTCTTTATAGTTAAATTGTTAATACTTTGAACACTAGCCAACTATCAATTTGATTTCTATAGTTTTGAATACTTTCATACCGTCATATCAGCTGTATGAAAATGTACTTTTAAATGTTTAACCAACTTTCTTCCAAAACCCCAACTCATTTAGACTGAAAGTATTCAAAACTTTAGAAATCAAATTGATAGTTGGGTAGTGTTCAAAGTATTAACAATTTAACTACAAAGAGCTGATATGATACTCGTATGAAAATGTTAAAACTCTCAGAGCTCAAAATAACAGACCAGGGAAATGTCTAGGACTGTATCTGAAACCCTTGGAATATGTTTGTAGAACCTTAACACTTCTGTGAGGAGTTGAAATACTGAGAATTGATATTCAAAGAGCTGTGAAAGGAGGGATAGTCTTTAAAATTGTAATCACATGTTTAAAGAGCAAGGATATATGGAAAAACAATGTATAAAACCTTGGAATTCACAAGAAAGGAGCTTGAAACACTGGAAAAGTAAAAAGTAAAAACACCTGGTATATATGGGGTAAAAGCTGTACAAATACTTGGAACTTACAATGAATGAGCCTGAATCACTGGACATAAGTCACTCCAAGACTGAGAATTCACAATGATAGACTAGAGAAATATTTAGGAATGTACTTGAAACACTAGGTATACCTCTCCATAAAGTTGGAATATCTGATGGACACTTCAGTCACCTTAAAATCGTGTTCTAAGAGTAAAGAACTGAGTTGGATACTGGTTGCATTTATAATTCTGTCTCAATGAGTTGGGGGTTTTGAAAGAATGTTGGTTAAACATTTAAACATTCATTCTCATAGTGCTCAGATACCTTAAAAAGGTATTTTCATACACCACATATAACAGTTTAGGAATAAGGTTAGGGGATAGGGTTAAGGTTAGAGCTAGGGTTAGAGTTAGGGTTAGTGCTAGGGCTAGGGTTAGGGTTAGGGTTCAGGTGAGGGCTAGGGTTAAGGTTAGGGTTAGTGCTAGAGCTAGGATTAGGGTTAGGTTTAGGTTTAGAAATAAGGCTAGGACTAGGGCTAGGGTTTGCTTTAGGGTTAGGGTTAGGGTTAGGGTTAGGGTTAGTGCTAGGGCTAGGGTTAGGGTTAGGATTAGGGTTAGGGTTAGGGTTAGTGCTGGGCTAGGGTTAGGGTTAGGGTTCAGGTGATGGTAGGGTTAAGGTTAGTGCTAGAGCTAGGGTTAGGGGTAGGGTTAGGGTTAGGGTTAGGATTAGCGTTAGGTTTAGTGATATGGCTAGGATAAGGTCTAGGGTTTGCTTTATGGTTAGGGTTAGGGTAAGGATTAGGGTTAGAGTTAGAGCTAACGCTAGAGTTAGGGTTAAGCCTAGGGTTAAGGTTAGGGTTAGGGTTAGGGTTAGGGTTAGTGCTAGGGCTAGGGTTTGGGTTAGGATTAGGGTTAGGGTTAGGGTTAGTGCTGGGCTAGGGTTAGGGTTAGGGTTCAGGTGATGGTAGGGTTAAGGTTAGTGCTAGAGCTAGGGTTAGGGGTAGGGTTAGGGTTAGGGTTAGGATTAGCGTTAGGTTTAGTGATATGGCTAGGATAAGGTCTAGGGTTTGCTTTATGGTTAGGGTTAGGGTAAGGATTAGGGTTAGAGTTAGAGCTAACGCTAGAGTTAGGGTTAAGCCTAGGGTTAAGGTTAGGGTTAGGGTTAGGGTTAGGGTTAGGGTTATGGCGTATAGATATTTGGAATTCACAATAAATTAGCTCAATCACTTGACAAAAATGAAAAGAGTTTCTGTATATGAAAAGAGATCTGGAAACATTGGAATTCAGAATGAATCAGCTTTAATCACTATACAAGGGTGAATCAAACACTGAGATATCACAATGATAGACTTGGGAAATATTTAGGAATGTGACTTATACACTAGGAATTCATGTTAAAAGACCTTTAATATCTGAAGGACACTATTTAGTCACTGGCAAATCATGTTCTAGTGAGTGCAATACTGTTTACATTCATTATTCCGTCAATATGAGTTGGCGTTTTTGAATGAAAGTCCTTAAAAATTCATCTTCATAGACTTGATATAAGAGCATGAAAGTATTCAAATCTCCTAGGAATCAAAATCGTAGTTTAGCTAGTGTTCAACGAAGTAACAATTTACATTTAAAGAGCTGGTATATATTCAAAGGTAGGATAGTCTTTAAAAGAGTAATCACTCACGTTAAAAGAGCTGGTATTTACAGAAAAATGATGTATAAACACATGGAATTCACAACGAATTAGCTTGAATCATTGGACAAAAGTGAATCCAACACTGAGAATTCACAATAATACATTAGGGATTTATCTAGGAATGTGATTAACACTTTAGGAATGCATGTTCACAGAGATTATATCGGAAGGACAGTGTTTAGACACAGGAAAATCCTGTTCAAAGACCTGAGAAGTAGTGAAAAACCGTTTACATTTGTAATTCAGTCTAAATGAGTTGGGGTTTTGGAAGAAAGTTTGTTAAACATTTAAAAGTACATTTTCTTACAGCTATGACAGTATGAAAGGATTCAAAACTTTAGAAATCAAATTAATAGTTGGGTAGTGTTCACAGTATTAACAATTTAAGTATAAAGAGCTGATATGATACCCGTATGAAAATGTTAAAACTCACAGAGCTCAAAATAACCGACCACGGAAATGTGCAGGGCAGTATCTGAAAGACTTGGAATATGTTTGTAGTACCTAACTACCTCTGTGTGGTGTTGAAATACTGAGAATAGATATTTAAAGAGCTTTAAAGGTGGGATAGTCTTTAAAATAGTAATCACATGTTTAAAGAGCAAGTGTATATGGGAAAACAATGTATAAACACTTGGAATTCACATTGAAAGAGCTTGAAGCACTGGACAAAAGTAAAAAGACCTGGTATATATGGGGAAAAAGCTGTACAAATACTTGGAATTTAGAATGAATGAGCCTGAATCATTGCACATACGTCAATCCAACACTGAAAATTCACAATGATAGACTAGAGAAATATTTAGGAATGTACTTGAAACTCTAGGTATATCTCTCCATAGAGTTGGAATATCTGATGGACACTTTAGTCACCTAAAAATCGTGTTCAAAGGGTAGACAACTGAGTTGGATACTGGTTGCATTTATAATTCTGTCACAATGAGTTGGGGATTTTGAAAGAATGTTGGTTAAACATTTAAACATTCATTCTCATAGTGCTCAGATACCTTAAAAAGGTATTTTCATACACCACATATAACAGTTTAGGGATAAGGTTAGGGGATAGGGTTAAGGTTCGAGCTAGGGTTAGCGTTAGGGTTAGTGCTAGGTCTAGGGTTAGGGTAAGGGTTCAGGTGAGGGCTAGGGTTAAGGTTAGGGTTAATGCTAGAGCTAGGGTTAGGGTTAGGGTTCAGGTCAGGGCTAGGGTTAGAGTTAGGGTTAGGGTTAGGTTTAGGGATATGGCTAGGACAAGGGCTAGGGTTTGCTTTAGGTTTAGGGTTAGGGTTAGGGTTAGGGATAGGGTTATAGTTAGAGCTAACAATAGAGTTAGGGTTAGGCCTATGGTTAAGGTTAGGGTTAAGGTTAGGTTTAGAAATATGGCTAGGACTAGGGCTAGGGTTTTCTTTAGGATTAGGGTTAGGGTTAGGGTTAGGGTTAGGTTTAGGGTTAGGGTTAGGGATAGTGCTAGGGCTAGGGTTAGGTTTAGGGTTCAGGTGATGGCTAGTGTTAAGGTTAGAGCTAGAGCTAGGGTTAGGGTTAGGGTTAGGGTTCGAGTTAGGGTTAGGGTTAGGGTTAGGGTTAGAGTTAGGGTTAGCTTTAGGTTTAGTGATATGGCTAGGACAAGGGCTAGGGTTTGCTTTAGGGTTAGGGTTAGGGTTAGGGTTAGGGTTAGGATTAGGTTTAGTGATATGGCTAGGACAAGGTCTAGGGTTTACTTTATGGTTAGGGTTAGGGTTAGGATTAGGGTTAGAGTTAGAGCTAATGCTAGAGTTAGGGTTAGGCCTAGGGTTAAGGTTAGGGTTAGGGTTAGTGTTAGGGTTATGTCGTATAGACATTTGGAATTCACAATAAATGAGCTCAATCACTTGACAAAAGTGAAAAGAGCTGCTGTATAAGGAAAAGAGCCTGGAAACATTGGAATTCACAATGAATCAGCTTGAATCACTATATCAGAGTGAATCAAACAGTGAGATATCACAATGATAGACTTGGGAAATATTTAGGATTGTGACTTATACACTAGGAATTCATGTTAAAAGACCATTAATATCTGAAGGACACTATTTAGTCACTGGCAAATCATGTTCAAGTGAGTGCAATACTGTTTACATTCATTATTCCGTCAATATGAGTTGGCGTTTTTGAATGAAAGTCCTTTAAAAATTCATCTTCATAGACTTGATATAACAGCAAGTAAGTATTCAAATCTCCTAGGAATCAAAATCGTACTTTAGCTAGTGTTCAACGTAGTAACAATTTACATTTAAAGAGCTACTATATATTCAAAGGTAGGATAGTCTTTAAAAGAGTAATCAGTCACGTTAAAAGAGCTGGTATTTACAGAAAAACGATGTATAAACACATGGAATTCCCAACGAATTAGCTTGAATCACTGGACAAAAGTGAATCCAACACTGAGAATTCACAATAATACACTAGGGAAATATCTAGGAATGTGCTTCAAACTCTAGGAATGCATGTTCAGAGAGATTATATCGGAAGAACAGAGTTTAGACACAGGAAAATCCTGTTCAAAGACCTGAGACGTAGCGCAAAACCGTTTACATTTGTAATTCAGTCTAAATGAGTTGGGGATTTTGGAAGAAAGTTGGTTAAACATTTAAAAGTACATTTTCATACAGCTGATATGACGGTATGAAAGTATTCAAAACTATAGAAATCAAATTGATAGTTGGCTAGTGTTCAAAGTGTAAACAATTTAACTATAAAGAGCTGATATGATACCCGTATGAAAATGTTAAAACTCTCAGAGCTCAAAATAACCGACCACGGAAATGTGTAGGGCATTATCTGAAAGACTTGGAATATGTTTGTAGTACCTAAATACCTCTGTGTGGTGTAGAAATACTGAGAATAGATATTTAAAGAGCTGTGAAAGGTGGGCTAGTCTTTAATATAGTAATCACATTTTTAAAGAGCAAGTGTATATGGGAAAACAATGTATAAACACTTGGAATTCACAATGAAAGAGCTTGAAGCACTGGACAAAAGTAAAAAGACCTGGTGTATATGCGGAAAAAGCTGTACAAATACTTGGAATTTACAATGAATGAGCCTGAATCATTGCACATACGTCAATCCAACATTGAAAATTCACAATGATAGACTAGAGAAATATTTAGGAATGTACTTGAAACACTAGGTATATCGCTCCACAGAGTTGGAATATCTGATGGACACTTTAGTCACCTAAAAATCGTGTTCAAAGGGTAGACAACTGAGTTGGATACTGGTTGCATTTATAATTTTGACACAATGAGTTGGGGTTTTTGAAAGAATGTTGGATAAACATTTAAACATTCATTCTCATAGTGTTCAGATACCTTAAAAAGGTATTTTCATAGCCGAAACCGGTTTGGCTCAGTGGATAGAGCGTCGGCCTGCGGACTGAAGGGTCCCGGGTTCGATTCCGGTCAAGGGCATGTACCTTGGTTGCGGGCACATAACCAGTGGGAGGTGTGCAGGAGGCAGCTGATCGATGTTTCTCTCTCATCGATGTTTCTAGCTCTCTATCTCTCTCCCTTCCTTTCTGTAAAATATCAATAAAATATATTTTTAAAAAAAAAGGTATTTTCATACACCACATATAAAAGTTTAGGCATAAGGTTAGGGGATAGGGTTAAGGTTAGAGCTAGGGTTAGCGTTAGGGTTAGTGCTAGGGCTAGGGTTAGGGTTAGGGTTCAGGTGAGGGCTAGGGTTAAGGTTAGGGTTAATGCTAGAGCTAGTGTTAGGGTTAGGGTTCAGGACAGGGCTAGGGTTAGAGTTAGGGTTAGGGTTAGGGTTAGGGTTAGGGTTAGAGTTAGAGCTAATGCTAGAGTTAGGGTTAGGCTAGGGTTAAGGTTAGGGTTAGGGTTAGGGTTAGGGTTATGGCATATAGACATTTGGAATTCACAATAAATGAGCTCAATCACTTGACAAAAGTGAAAAGAGCTGCTGTATAAGGAAAAGAGCCTGGAAACATTGGAATTCACAATGAATCAGCTTGAATCACTATATCAGAGTGAATCAAACACTGAGATATCACAATGATAGACTTGGGAAATATTTAGGAATGTGACTTATACACTAAAAATTCATGTTAAAAGACCTTTAATATCTGAAGGACACTATTTAGTCACTGGCAAATCATGTTCAAGTGAGTGCAATACTGTTTACATTCATTATTTCGTCAATAAAGTTGGCGTTTTTGAATGAAAGTCCTTTAAAAATTCATCTTCATATACTTGATATAACAGCATGAAAGTATTCAAATCTCCTGGGAATCAAAATCGTAGTTTAGCTAGTGTTCAACATAGTAACAATTTACATTTAAAGAGCTGGTATATATTCAAACGTAGGATAGTCTTTAAAAGAGTAATCACTCACGTTAAAAGAGCTGGTATTTACAGAAAAACGATGTATAAACACATGGAATTCACAAGGAATTAGCTTGAATCACTGGACAAAAGTGAATCCAACACTGAGAATTCACAATAATACACTAAGGAAATATCTAGGAATGTGCTTCAAACTCTAGGAATGCATGTTCGGAGAGATTATATCGGAAGAACAGAGTTTAGACACAGGAAAATCCTGTTCAAAGACATGAGACGTAGCGCAAAACAGTTTACATTTGTAATTCAGTCTAAATGAGATGGGGATTTTGGAAGAAAGTTGGTTAAACATTTAAAAGTACATTTTCATACAGCTGATATGACGGTATGAAAGTATTCAAAACTTTAGACATCAAATTGATAGTTGGCTAGTGTTCAAAGTATTAACAATTTAAGTATAAATAGCTGATATGATACCCGTATGAAAATGTTAAAACTCACAGAGCTCCAAATAACATACGAGGAAAATGTCTAGGACTGTATGTGAAAGACTTGGATTATGTTTGTAGAACTTTAATACCTCTTTGTGGTGTTGAAATACTGAGAATTGATATTCAAAGAGCTGTGAAAGGTGGGATAGTCTTTAAAACAGTAATCACATGTTTAAAGAGCAAGTATATATGGAAAAACAATGTATAAACCTTTGGAATTCACAAGGAAGGAGCTTGAAACACTGGATAAAAGTAAAAAGTAAAAACACCTGGTATATATGGTGTAAAAGCTGTACAAATACTTGGAACTTACAATGAATGAGCCTGAATCACTGGACATAAGTCAATCCAACACTGAGAATTCACAATAATACACTAGGGAAATATCTAGGAATGTGCTTCAAACTCTAGGAATGCATGTTCGCAGAGATTGTATCAGAAGGACAGTATTTAGACACAGGAAAATCCTGTTCAAAGACCTGAGACGTAGCGCAAAACCGTTTACATTTGTAATTCAGTCTAAATGAATTGGTGATTTTGGAAGAAAGTTGGTTAAACATTTAAAAGTACATTTTTATATAGCTGATATGACGGTATGAAAGTATTCAAAACTATAGAAATCAAATTGATAGTTGGCTAGTGTTCAAAGTATTAACAATTTAACCATAAAGAGCTGATATGATACCCGTATGAAAATGTTAAAACTCTCAGAGCTCAAAATAACCGACCAAGGAAATGTGTAGGGCAGTCTCTGAAAGACTATGAATATGTTTGGAGAACCTTAATACCTCTGTGAGGTGTTGAAATACTGAGAATTGATATTTAAAGAGCTGTGAAAGGTGGGATAGTCTTTAAAATAGTAATCACATGTTTAAAGAGCAAGTGTATATGGGAAAACAATGTATAAACACTTGGAATTCACAATGAAAGAGCTTGAAACACTGGACAAAAGTAAAAAGACCTGGTATATATGGGGAAAAAGCTGTACAAATACTTGGAATTTACAATGAATGAGCCTGAATCACTGGACATAAGTCAATCCAACACTGAGAATTCACAATGATAGACTAGAGAAATATTTAGGAATGTACTTGAAACACTAGGTATATCTCTCCATAGAGTTGGAATATCTGATGGACAATTTAATTACCTAAAAATCGTGTTCAAAGAGTAGAGAACTGAGTTGGATACTGGTTGCATTTATAATTCTGTCTCGATGAGTTGGGGTTTTTGAAAGAATGTTGGTTAAACATTTAAATATTCATTCTCATAGTGCTCAGATACCTTAAAAAGTTATTTTCATACACCTCAAATAACAGTTTAGGGATAAGGATAGGGGTTAGGGTTAAGGTTAGAGCTAGGGTTAGCGTTAGGGTTAGTGCTAGGGCTAGGGTTAGGGTTAGTGCTAGGGCTAATGTTAGGGTTAGGGTTAGGGTTAGTGCTAGGGCTAGGGTTAGGGTTAGGGTTCAGGTGAGGGCTAGGGTTAGGGTTAGGGTTAGGGTTAGGTTTATGGATATGGCTAGGACTAGGGCTAGCGTTTGCTTTAGGGTTCGGGTTAGGCTTAGGGTTGGGGTTGGGTTTATGGCGTATAGACATTTGGAATTCACAATAAATTAGCTCAATCACTTGACAAAACTGAAAAGAGCTTCTGTATAAGGAAAAGAACTCTAGAAATTCTGGAATTCACAATGAATCAGCTTGAATCACTATACAAGAGTGAATCAAACACAGAGATATCACAATGATAGACTTGGGAAATATTTAGGAATGTGACATACACTAGGAATTCATGTTAAAAGACCTTTAATATCTGAAGGACACTATTTAGTCACTGGCAAATCATGTTCAAGTGAGTGCAATACTGTTTACATTCATTATTCCGTCACTATGAGTTGGCGTTTTTGAATGAAAGTCCTTAAAAATTCGTCTTCATAGACTTGATATAACAGCATGAAAGTATTCAAATCTCCTAGGAATCAAAATTGTATTTTAGCTAGTGTTCAACGTAGTAACAATTTCAATTAAAGAGCTGGTATATATTGAAAGGTAGGAGAGTCTTTAAAAGAGTAATCACTCACGTTAAAAGAGCTGGTATTTATAGAAAAACGATGTATAAGCACATGGAATTCACAACGAATTAGCTTGAATTACTGGACAAAAGTGAATCCAACACTGAGAATTCACAATAATACACTAGGGAAATATCTAGGAATGTGCTTCAAACTCTAGGAATGCATGTTCACAGAGATTATATCGAAAGGACAGTGTTTAGACACAGGTAAATCCTGTTCAAAGACCTGAGAAGTAGCGCCAAACCGTTTACGTTTGTAATTCAGTCTAAATGAGTTGGGGTTTTGGAAAAAAGTTGATTAAACATTTTAAAGTACATTTTCATACAGCTATGACAGTATGAAAGTATTCAAAACTTTAGACATCAAATTGATAGTTTGCTAGTGTTCAAAGTATTAACAATTTAACTATAAAGAACGGATGTGATACCCGTATGAAAATGTTAAAACTCACAGAGCTCCAAATAACATACGAGGAAAATGTCTAGGACTGTATGTGAAAGACTTGGAATATGTTTGTAGAACTTTAATACCTCTTTGTGGTGTTGAAATACTGAGAATTGATATTCAAAGAGCTGTGAAAGGTGGGATAGTCTTTAAAATAGTAATCACATGTTTAAAGAGCAAGTATATATGGAAAAACAATGTATAAACCTTTGGAATTCACAAGGAAGGGGCTTGAAACACTGGACAAAATTAAAAAGTAAAAACACCTGGTATATATGGTGTAAAAGCTGTACAAATACTTGGAACTTACAATGAATGAGCCTGAATCACTGGACATAAGTCAATCCAACACTGAGAATTCACAATAATACACTAGGGAAATATCTAGGAATGTGCTTCAAACTCTAGGAATGCATGTTCGCAGAGATTGTATCAGAAGGACAGTATTTAGACACAGGAAAATCCTGTTCAAAGACCTGAGACGTAGCGCAAAACCGTTTACATTTGTAATTCAGTCTAAATGAATTGGTGATTTTGGAAGAAAGTTGGTTAAACATTTAAAAGTACATTTTTATATAGCTGATATGATGGTATGAAAGTATTCAAAACTATAGAAATCAAATTGATAGTTGGCTAGTGTTCAAAGTATTAACAATTTAACTATAAAGAGCTGATATGATACCCGTATGAAAATGTTAAAACTCTCAGAGCTCAAAATAACCGACCAAGGAAATGTGTAGGGCAGTCTCTGAAAGACTAAGAATATGTTTGGAGAACCTTAATACCTCTGTGAGGTGTTGAAATACTGAGAATTGATATTTAAAGAGCTGTGAAAGGTGGGATAGTCTTTAAAATAGTAATCACATGTTTAAAGAGCAAGTGTATATGGGAAAACAATGTATAAACACTTGGAATTCACAATGAAAGAGCTTGAAACACTGGACAAAAGTAAAAAGACCTGGTATATATGGGGAAAAAGCTGTACAAATACTTGGAATTTACAATGAATGAGCCTGAATCACTGGACATAAGTCAATCCAACACTGAGAATTCACAATGATAGACTAGAGAAATATTTAGGAATGTACTTGAAACACTAGGTATATCTCTCCATAGAGTTGGAATATCTGATGGACAATTTAATTACCTAAAAATCGTGTTCAAAGAGTAGAGAACTGAGTTGGATACTGGTTGCATTTATAATTCTGTCTCGATGAGTTGGGGTTTTTGAAAGAATGTTGGTTAAACATTTAAATATTCATTCTCACACAGCGAAAGCAGTCTTGAGAGGGAAGTTCATAGCTCTACAAGCCTACTGCAAAAAACAAGAAACAGGGGTAATAAATTACCTAACCCAACAACTCAAAGAGTTAGAAAAAGAGCAACAAGAAAAGCCCAGTGTAAGCAGAAGGAAGGAAATAATAAAGATCAGAGCACAGATAAACGACATAGAGACCAAAGAAACAATACAAAAGATCAACAAAACCAAGAGCTGGTTCTTTGAAAGGATAAACAAGATTGATGAACCTCTAGCCAGGCTCACCAAGAAGCAAAGGGAGAGGACCCAAATAAACAAGATCAGAAATGAAAGAGGTGAAATAACAACAGATCCCGCCGAAATACAAAGGATTGTTAAAAAATACTACGAACAACTCTATTCCAACAAACTGGACAACCTGGAGGAAATGGACATATTCCTAGAAAAATATAACCTTCCAAAACTCAATCAGGAAGAATCTAAACAGCTCAACATGCCAGTAACTGTGGAAGAAATTGAAGCAGTCATCAAAGAGCTTCCGGCAAACAAAAGCCCGGGGCCAGATGGCTTCACAGGAGAGTTCTACCAAACATTCAAGGAAGAACTAAAACCTATCCTCCTCAGACTATTCCAAAAAATTCAAGAGGAAGGAACACTTCCAAGCTCCTTCTATGAAGCCAGCATCACCCTAATACCAAAACCAGATAAAGACAACACAATGAAAGAGAATTACAGGCCAATATCCCTCATGAATGTAGATGCCAAAATCCTCAACAAAATTCTAGCAAATAGGATCCAGCAGTACATCAGAAAGATCATACACCATGACCAAGTAGGGTTTATCCCAGGAATGCAAGGATGGTTCAATATCCGCAAATCAATAAATGTGATACATCACATAAACAAATTGAGAGATAAAAATCACATAGTCATATCAATTGATGCAGAAAAAGCATTTGACAAAATCCAACACCCTTTCTTGATAAAAACTCTCAACAAGGTGGGAATAGAAGGATCATACCTCAACATCATAAAAGCTATATATGATAAACCCACAGCTAACATCATACTCAATGGGCAAAAACTAAAACCATTTCCCCTAAGAACAGGAACAAGACAGGGATGCCCACTCTCACCACTCCTGTTTGACATAGTACTGGAAGTATTAGCCACTGCAATTAGACAAGAAGAAGAAATAAAAGGCATCCAAATTGGAAAAGAAGAAGTAAAGCTGTCCTTATTTGCAGATGACATGATATTGTACATAAAAAACCCGAAAGACTCCATCAAAAAACTAACAGACTTAATAAATGAATTCGGCAATGTAGCAGGATACAAAATTAACACCAAGAAATCTATGGCATTTCTATACACCAACAATGAACTTACAGAAAGAGAGACTAAAAAAGCAATCCCATTTTCCATCGCACCAAAAAAATTAAGATACTTAGGAATAAACCTAACCAAGGAGGTAAAAGACCTATATGCGGAAAACTACAGGACACTGAAAAAAGAGATAGAGGAAGATGTAAACAGATGGAAGAACATACCATGTTCATGGATTGGTAGAATCAACATCATTAAAATGTCCATACTACCCAAAGCAATCTATAGATTCAATGCACTCCCCATTAAAATACCAACGGCGTATTTCACAGACTTAGAAAGAACTCTCCAAAAATTCATCTGGAATAAAAAAAGACCCCGAATAGCCACAGCAATCCTGAGAAAGAAGAATAAAGTAGGAGGGATCTCAATACCAGATTTCAAGCTGTATTACAAAGCCACTGTCATCAAAACAGCCTGGTACTGGCACAAGAACAGACATATAGATCAATGGAACAGAATAGAGAATCCAGATATCGACCCAACCCAATATGCGCACTTAATATTTGACAAAGGAGGCATGAGCATACAATGGAGTCAAGACAGTCTCTTTAATAAATGGTGTTGGGAAAATTGGACAGATACATGCAAAAAAATGAAACTAGATCACCAACTTACACCATACACAAAAATAAACTCAAAATGGGTACAGGACTTAAATATAAGACGGGAAACCATAAAAATACTAGAGGAATCCACAGGCAGCAAAATCTCAGACATTTGCCAAAAGAACTTTTTCAGTGATACTGCCCCTAGGGCAATGGAAGCCAAAGAGAAAATAAACAAATGGGACTACATCAAAATAAAAAGCTTTTGCACAGCAAAAGAAACCATCAACAAAACAACAAGAAACCCCACTGTATGGGAGAACATATTTGCAAATGGTATCACTGATAAAGGTTTAATTTCCAACATCTACAGGCAGCTTATACAACTTAATAAAAGGAAGATAAATGATCCAATAAAAAAATGGGCAACGGACCTAAATAGAAGCTTTTCGAAAGAAGACAGAAGGAAGGCCAAGAGACACATGAAAACATGCTCAAAGTCACTAATTATCCGAGAGATGCAAATCAAAACAACAATGCGATACCATCTCACACCTGTCAGAATGGCTATCATCAACAAATCAACAAACGACAAGTGTTGGCGAGGATGCGGAGAAAAAGGAACCCTCGTGCACTGCTGGTGGGAATGCAGACTGGTGCAGCCACTGTGGAGAACAGTATGGAGTTTCCTCAAAAAACTGAAAATGGAACTCCCATTTGACCCAGTAATCCCACTCCTAGGAATATATCCTAAGAAACCAGAAACACCAATCAGAAAGGATATATGCACCCCTATGTTCATAGCAGCACAATTTACAATAGCTAAGATTTGGAAACAGCCTAGGTGCCCATCAGCAGATGACTGGATCAGAAAACTATGGTACATCTACACAATGGAATACTATGCTGCCGTAAAAAAGAAGGAATTACTACCATTTGTAGGCACTTGGATGGAATTAGAGAACATTATGCTAAGTGAAATAAGCCAGTCAATGAAAGAAAAATACCACATGATCCCACTCATTTGGGGATAATGAAAAACATTATAAACTGATGAACAAAAAGATAGTTACAGAGGCAGTAAAGCATCAAACAAACTGTCAAATTACAGTGGTAAGGTTAGGGAGAGGTGGGGGAAATAAGAGATCAACTGAAGGACTTATATGCATGTATATAAGAGTAACCAACGGATGCAAAACATTGGGGGGTGAGGGCATGTATGGGAGTGGGGTGGGGGTGGGGGGCAATGGTAAGATATGTACACATATAATACCTTAATAAAAATTTGAAAAAAAAAAAAAAAAAAAATATTCATTCTCATAGTGCTCAGATACCTTAAAAAGTTATTTTCATACACCTCAAATAACAGTTTAGGGATAAGGATAGGGGTTAGGGTTAAGGTTAGAGCTAGGGTTAGCGTTAGGGTTAGTGCTAGGGCTAGGGTTAGGGTTAGTGCTAGGGCTAATGTTAGGGTTAGGGTTAGGGTTAGTGCTAGGGCTAGGGTTAGGGTTAGGGTTCAGGTGAGGGCTAGGGTTAGGGTTAGGGTTAGGGTTAGGTTTATGGATATGGCTAGGACTAGGGCTAGCGTTTGCTTTAGGGTTCGGGTTAGGCTTAGGGTTGGGGTTGGGTTTATGGCGTATAGACATTTGGAATTCACAATAAATTAGCTCAATCACTTGACAAAACTGAAAAGAGCTTCTGTATAAGGAAAAGAACTCTAGAAATTCTGGAATTCACAATGAATCAGCTTGAATCACTATACAAGAGTGAATCAAACACAGAGATATCACAATGATAGACTTGGGAAATATTTAGGAATGTGACATACACTAGGAATTCATGTTAAAAGACCTTTAATATCTGAAGGACACTATTTAGTCACTGGCAAATCATGTTCAAGTGAGTGCAATACTGTTTACATTCATTATTCCGTCACTATGAGTTGGCGTTTTTGAATGAAAGTCCTTAAAAATTCGTCTTCATAGACTTGATATAACAGCATGAAAGTATTCAAATCTCCTAGGAATCAAAATTGTATTTTAGCTAGTGTTCAACGTAGTAACAACTTCAATTAAAGAGCTGGTATATATTGAAAGGTAGGAGAGTCTTTAAAAGAGTAATCACTCACGTTAAAAGAGCTGGTATTTATAGAAAAACGATGTATAAGCACATGGAATTCACAACGAATTAGCTTGAATTACTGGACAAAAGTGAATCCAACACTGAGAATTCACAATAATACACTAGGGAAATATCTAGGAATGTGCTTCAAACTCTAGGAATGCATGTTCACAGAGATTATATCGAAAGGACAGTGTTTAGACACAGGTAAATCCTGTTCAAAGACCTGAGAAGTAGCGCCAAACCGTTTACGTTTGTAATTCAGTCTAAATGAGTTGGGGTTTTGGAAAAAAGTTGATTAAACATTTTAAAGTACATTTTCATACAGCTATGACAGTATGAAAGTATTCAAAACTTTAGACATCAAATTGATAGTTTGCTAGTGTTCAAAGTATTAACAATTTAACTATAAAGAGCGGATGTGATACCCGTATGAAAATGTTAAAACTCACAGAGCTCCAAATAACATACGAGGAAAATGTCTAGGACTGTATGTGAAAGACTTGGAATATGTTTGTAGAACTTTAATACCTCTTTCTGGTGTTGAAATACTGAGAATTGATATTCAAAGAGCTGTGAAAGGTGGGATAGTCTTTAAAATAGTAATCACATGTTTAAAGAGCAAGTATATATGGAAAAACAATGTATAAACCTTTGGAATTCACAAGGAAGGGGCTTGAAACACTGGACAAAAGTAAAAAGTAAAAACACCTGGTATATATGGTGTAAAAGCTGTACAAATACTTGGAACTTACAATGAATGAGCCTGAATCACTGGACATAAGTCAATCCAACACTGAGAATTCACAATAATACACTAGGGAAATATCTAGGAATGTGCTTCAAACTCTAGGAATGCATGTTCACAGAGATTATATCAGAAGGACTGTTTAATCACAGGAAAATCCTGTTCAAAGACCTGAGAAGTAGTGCCAAACTGTTTCCATTTGTAATTCAGTCTAAATGAGTTGGGGTTTTGGAAGACAGTTGGTTAAACATTTAAAAGTACATTTTCATACAGCTGATACGACATTATGAAAGTATTCAAAACTATAGAAATCTAATTGATAGATGGGTAGTGTTCAAAGTATTAACAATTTAACTATAAAGAGCTGATATGATACCCGTATGAAAATGTTAAAACTCTCAGAGCTCAAAATAACCGACCAAGGAAATGTGTAGGGCAGTCTCTGAAAGACTATGAATATGTTTGGAGAACCTTAATACCTCTGTGAGGTGTTGAAATACTGAGAATTGATATTTAAAGAGCTGTGAAAGGTGGGATAGTCTTTAAAATAGTAATCACATGTTTAAAGAGCAAGTGTATATGGGAAAACAATGTATAAACACTTGGAATTCACAATGAAAGAGCTTGAAACACTGGACAAAAGTAAAAAGACCTGGTATATATGGGGAAAAAGCTGTACAAGTACTTGGAATTTACAATGAATGAGCCTGAATCACTGGACATAAGTCAATCCAACACTGAGAATTCACAATGATAGACTAGAGAAATATTTAGGAATGTACTTGAAACACTAGGTATATCTCTCCATAGAGTTGGAATATCTGATGGACAATTTAGTTACCTAAAAATCGTGTTCAAAGAGTAGAGAACTGAGTTGGATACTGGTTGCATTTATAATTCTGTCTCAATGAGTTAGGGTTTTTGAAAGAATGTTGGTTAAACATTTAAACATTCATTCTCATAGTGCTCAGATACCTTAAAAAGTTATTTTCATACACCACATATAACAGTTTAGGGATAAGGATAGTGGTTAGGGTTAAGGTTAGAGTTAGGGTTAGCGTTAGCGTTAGTGCTAGGGCTAGGGTTAGGATTAGGGTTAGGGTTAGTGCTAGGGCTAAGGTTAGGGTTAGGTTTCAGGTCAGGGCTAGGGTTAGGGTTAGGGTTAGGGTTAGGTTTAGGGATATGGCTAGGACTAGGGCTAGGGTTTGCTTTAAGGTTAGGGTTAGAGTTAGAGCTATCGCTACAGTTAGGGTTACGCATAGGGTTAAGGTTAGGGTTAGGGTTATAGTTAGGGTTATGGCGTATAGACATTTGGAATTCACAATAAATTAGCTCAATCACTTGACAAAACTGAAAAGAGCTTCTGTATAAGGAAAAGAGCTCTAGAAACATTGGAGTTCACAATTAATCAGCTTGAATCACTATACAAGAGTGAATCAAATACAGAGATATCACAATGATAGACTTGGGAAATATTTAGGAATGTGACATACACTAGGAATTCATGTTAAAAGACCTTTAATATCTGAAGGACACTATTTAGTCACTGGCAAATCATGTTCAAGTGAGTGTAATACTGTTTACATTCATTATTCCGTCAATATGAGTTGGCGTTTTTGAATGAAAGTCCTTAAAAATTCATCTTCATAGACTTGATATAACAGCATGAAAGTATTCAAATCTCCTAGGAATCAAAATCGTACTTTTGCTGGTGTTCAACGTAGTAACAATTTCAATTAAAGAGCTGGTATATATTGAAAGGTAGGAGAGTCTTTAAAAGAGTAATCACTCACGTTAAAAGAGCTGGTATTTATAGAAAAACGACGTATAAACACATGGAATTCACAACGAATTAGCTTGAATCACTGGACAAAAGAGAATCCAAACCTGAGAATTCACAATAATACCCTAGGGAAATATCTAGGAATGTGCTTCAAACTCTAGGAATGCATGTTCGCAGAGATTATATCAGAAGGACAGTATTTAGACACAGGAAAATCCTTTTCAAAGACCTGAGACGTAGCGCAAAACCGTTTACATTTGTAATTCAGTCTAAATGAATTGGTGATTTTGGAAGAAAGTTGGTTAAACATTTAAAAGTACATTTTTATATAGCTGATATGATGGTATGAAAGTATTCAAAACTATAGAAATCAAATTGATAGTTGGCTAGTGTTCAAAGTATTAACAATTTAACTATAAAGAGCTGATATGATACCCGTATGAAAATGTTAAAACTCTCAGAGCTCAAAATAACCGACCAAGGAAATGTGTAGGGCAGTCTCTGAAAGACTATGAATATGTTTGGAGAACCTTAATACCTCTGTGAGGTGTTGAAATACTGAGAATTGATATTTAAAGAGCTGTGAAAGGTGGGATAGTCTTTAAAATAGTAATCACATGTTTAAAGAGCAAGTGTATATGGGAAAACAATGTATAAACACTTGGAATTCACAATGAAAGAGCTTGAAACACTGGACAAAAGTAAAAAGACCTGGTATATATGGGGAAAAAGCTGTACAAATACTTGGAATTTACAATGAATGAGCCTGAATCACTGGACATAAGTCAATCCAACACTGAGAATTCACAATGATAGACTAGAGAAATATTTAGGAATGTACTTGAAACACTAGGTATATCTCTCCATAGAGTTGGAATATCTGATGGACAATTTAGTTACCTAAAAATCGTGTTCAAAGAGTAGAGAACTGAGTTGGATACTGGTTGCATTTATAATTCTGTCTCGATGAGTTGGGGTTTTTGAAAGAATGTTGGTTAAACATTTAAACATTCATTCTCATAGTGCTCAGATACCTTAAAAAGTTATTTTCATACACCTCAAATAACAGTTTAGGGATAAGGATAGGGGTTAGGGTTAAGGTTAGAGCTAGGGTTAGCGTTAGGGTTAGTGCTAGGGCTAGGGTTAGGGTTAGTGCTAGGGCTAATGTTAGGGTTAGGGTTAGGGTTAGTGCTAGGGCTAGGGTTAAAGTTAGGGTTCAGGTGAGGGCTAGGGTTAGGGTTAGGGTTAGGGTTAGGTTTATGGATATGGCTAGGACTAGGGCTAGCGTTTGCTTTAGGGTTCGGGTTAGGCTTAGGGTTGGGGTTGGGTTTATGGCGTATAGACATTTGGAATTCACAATAAATTAGCTCAATCACTTGACAAAACTGAAAAGAGCTTCTGTATAAGGAAAAGAACTCTAGAAATACTGGAATTCACAATGAATCAGCTTGAATCACTATACAAGAGTGAATCAAACACAGAGATATCACAATGATAGACTTGGGAAATATTTAGGAATTTGACATACACTAGGAATTCATGTTAAAAGACCTTTAATATCTGAAGGACACTATTTAGTCACTGGCAAATCATGTTCAAGTGAGTGCAATACTGTTTTCATTCATTATTCCGTCACTATGAGTTGGCGTTTTTGAATGAAAGTCCTTAAAAATTCGTCTTCATAGACTTGATATAACAGCATGAAAGTATTCAAATCTCCTAGGAATCAAAATTGTATTTTAGCTAGTGTTCAACGTAGTAACAATTTCAATTAAAGAGCTGGTATATATTGAAAGGTAGGAGAGTCTTTAAAAGAGTAATCACTCACGTTAAAAGAGCTGGTATTTAAAGAAAAACGATTTATAAGCACATGGAATTCACAACGAATTAGCTTGAATTACTGGACAAAAGTGAATCCAACACTGAGAATTCACAATAATACACCAGGGAAATATCTAGGAATGTGCTTCAAACTCTAGGAATGCATGTTCACAGAGATTATATCGAAAGGACAGTGTTTAGACACAGGTAAATCCTGTTCAAAGACCTGAGAAGTAGCGCCAAACCGTTTACGTTTGTAATTCAGTCTAAATGAGTTGGGGTTTTGGAAAAAAGTTGATTAAACATTTAAAAGTACATTTTCATACAGCTATGGCAGTATGAAAGTATTCAAAACTTTAGACATCAAATTGATAGTTTGCTAGTGTTCAAAGTATTAACAATTTAACTATAAAGAGCTGATGTGATACCCGTATGAAAATGTTAAAACTCACAGAGCTCCAAATAACATACGAGGAAAATGTCTAGGACTGTATGTGAAAGACTTGGAATATGTTTATAGAACTTTAATACCTCTTTGTGGTGTTGAAATACTGAGAATTGATATTCAAAGAGCTGTGAAAGGTGGGATAGTCTTTAAAATAGTAATCACATGTTTAAAGAGCAAGTATATATGGAAAAACAATGTATAAACCTTTGGAATTCACAAGGAAGGAGCTTGAAACACTGGACAAAAGTAAAAAGTAAAAACACCTGGTATATATGGTGTAAAAGCTGTACAAATACTTGGAACTTACAATGAATGAGCCTGAATCACTGGACATAAGTCAATCCAACACTGAGAATTCACAATAATACACTAGGGAAATATCTAGGAATGTGCTTCAAACTCTAGGAATGCATGTTCGCAGAGATTATATCAGATGGACAGTATTTAGACACAGGAAAATCCTGTTCAAAGAACTGAGACGTAGCGCAAAACCATTTACATTTCTAATTCAGTCTAAATGAGTTGGGGATTTTGGAAGAAAATTGGTTAAACATTTAAAAGTACATTTTTATACAGCTGATATGACGGTATGAAAGTATTCAAAACTATAGAAATCAAATTGATAGTTGGGTAGTGTTCAAAGTATTAACAATTTAACTATAAAGAGCTGATATGATACCCGAATGAAAATGTTAAAACTCTCAGAGCTCAAAATAACCGACCAAGGAAATGTGTAGGGCAGTATCTGAAAGACTTGGAATATGTTGGTAGTACCTAACTACCTCTGTGTGGTGTTGAAATACTGAGAATCGATATTTAAAGAGCTGTGAAAGGTGGGATAGTCTTTAAAATAGTAATCACATGTTTAAAGAGCAAGTGTATATGGGAAAACAATGTATAAACACTTGGAATTCACAATGAAAGAGCTTGAAACACTGGACAAAAGTAAAAAGACCTGGTATATATGGGGAAAAAGCTGTACAAATACTTGGAATTTACAATGAATGAGCCTGAATCACTGGACATAAGTCAATCCAACACTGAGAATTCACAATGATAGACTAGAGAAATATTTAGGAATGTACTTGAAACACTAGGTATATCTCTCCATAGAGTTGGAATATCTGATGGACAATTTAATTACCTAAAAATCGTGTTCAAAGAGTAGAGAACTGAGTTGGATACTGGTTGCATTTATAATTCTGTCTCAATGAGTTGGGGTTTTTGAAAGAATGTTGGTTAAACATTTAAACATTCATTCTCATAGTGCTCAGATACATTAAAAAGTTATTTTCATACACCACATATAACAGTTTAGGGATAAGGATAGTGGTTAGGGTTAAGGTTAGAGCTAGGGTTAGCATTAGGGTTAGTGCTAGGGCTAGGGTTAGGATTAGGTTTAGGGTTAGTGCTAGGGCTAAGGTTAGGGTTAGGGTTCAGGTGAGGGCTAGGGTTAGGGTTAGGGTTAGGGTTAGTGATAGAGCTAGGGTTAGGGTTAGGGTTAGGGTTACTGCTAGGGCTAGGGTGCCGGGGGCCATAAAAGAAGAATTTGGTCTTACTTCCTGGCCAGCCCTACTTCCTGATTGAGCAAGGACAAAGCAAGGACAAGGAAAGCCCGCGCGCCCAAGGGCTAGAAGAACCCCTCATATCAGAATAACCGATCAGCTAGGACAGATACCCAGTCCCCAACCAATCGTCCCATGGCAACTCCCTATCCTACCCCTCCCCTCTTGAGTGCTTATATACTGCAACACACGAATAAAAAAACGAGGCTTGATCAGGAACCTTATCTTGCCTCCGTTCTTCTCGTTCCTTGTTTGTTTCATTCTCTTAGGTGGTTCCTGTGTGCCCTCGTTGCTGCCCCGCGGGCCGGGGCATCTGGCGCCCAACGTGGGGCACCCTGGGGACCCCTGACGAGAAAGTCTCCCGGAGAAGCCCTGGCCAGGCACCCCTCAGAGTCGCCGCGAGGACCCGCGAGTGAAGACTCAGCATTAGATCGCCACGGTCCCACCCGCCGTGAGACAGATCGAAGGAAGGTAGGTAGACGATTTTTCAAACAAGATTTCAGAACATTTCACCCCTTTTTGCTCGACTGCTATTATTGGCTCTCTTGTTCGATTCTTTCCTGCCCACTAATAAGCACTCATTTGCCGATTTGGGGAAGAGTGAAGGGTACCCATCTCCGGCTGTGAGAACTCTGATTCACTTGAATTAGTACCGTCGCCAGCTTTCTTGTCGCGAATTCTCTCCAATTAGATCTACTCTTAAAACCTTGAGCTTGCTTTGAACAAAAGGTCGTTCACCTCACAGACTCAACAAAGGGAATTCCTACTCCCTGAAAAGGGCAAAAGGGGTCTTCCCGTCTGTGTGGATCCGTGTAGGCCGATTATACCTACCGACTGTTTCACGCAAGCAAGGGAGTAAAGGGTAGAGTCGAAAAGAGAGTAATTTCGCCTGAATCCCTGGGTTGACGGGAAAATTCAGGCTGACCTGGAACGGGGATTATACGTCCCAGAGGCTTATGTGGGGGAAGGAGTCACTCGGAGAGCCATCCAGTCGACCAATAATGGGGAATTCTGAGTGCCCATGAAATGTTCCTTGACGGTGTCAAGATATCCCTCAGAGCGCGAGGAATAAGGGTTAAAAGAAAAAACCTTAGGCAGTTCTTTGAGTTTGTTCATGATACCTGCCCTTGGTTCCCCCTAGAAGGAACTATTAATCAAAAACGCTGGGAACGGGTAGGAGATGCCCTACAGGATTTTTATCGGGCCCTTGGCCCTGAGAAGATTCCCGTTACTGCCTTTTCTTATTGGAACTTAATTCATGACATTCTAAAAATCCATTCTCAAGACCCTGATGTTAATGTTAAAGAGGTCATCAAAACAGGAGAGGAGATTCTTAAGGAAAACTCCCGTCCATCTGACCCCATCAGACAAGCTAAAATAACCCTTGCTCGAGAAGTTTCTTCTTTAAAGGAAATTTTACAGCAGAAACGAGAGCATGTCCAACTTATTAAAGAAATTCAAGCCCTCGAGGCTGAGCTTTCCACCCTAAGTCCTACCCAACAGAATACTCCTCCCTCAACAAAATCACCCCCCAACAGACGAAAAACTAAAACTAAAGCCCCGCCCCAGGCCCTATCAGCTAAAATACAATGCTAATGAACCTTGTTAAAAAAGTTAACTTTTAAGGCCTAGGAGAACATAAATAAATTTGTCTCTCTTATAGAATTTATCCAAAGTGAATGCTTGAAAATAATTATAATTGACTCTAGAATCTCAAAGAAATTGTTGAAATATAGATAAATAATGTATTAATTATAAAGAGCTAAGTAGCCCAGGTAACTGGCTACGCCCTTTGTTAATGGAGGAAGGGGTAGACGCCCTTCCCCCAGAAGACAGGTAATCTAGTTTCCTGCCAGGAACTATCTTTGAAAAATGTGGTAATTTACATTAGAATAAACCAAACCGGGTTTTACAGAGCTACTGGCAAATAAAAAGTAAAGTTTAAATTTGCCTCATAAAAAACCTAGAGGACAGAATTGAATCTATTAATTGATTATGTCTTGTATTTTTCTTAAAAATGTAAAAGTATTATTGATTTGAGAAATGCTAAGTATTTAATTTGCTACCTAAAATTTGAAGCTCTGAAAGTTTAAGGTCTCTTTTCTCGCCATGAAAAGGTTTTAAAGCTAATGCCCTTTGTTAATGGGGGAAGGGGTAGATGCCCTTCCCCCAGAAAAGCAGGTAGACCAGTTCCCGCCAGCAGCCATCTTTAAAGAATGATAATTTGCATTTAAATGGCTACAGGTTTGCTAGCCGCCCTTCCCTGAAAAGGTCAAGCGGCTAGGCCAAAAAATCTGTTTTGGTAGCCTAAAAGTTTTTCCTTTAGTGGCAAACTCTTAAATAAAAAGTGGCTCCTTTGAAATCAGCTTTCCTCCAGTAGCCATTCTTTAAAGGCCATTTTACATTTGAATACCTACAAGTTTGCTTCTCAATTGCCCCGGGCAGAAAAAACATGGTCTATTTAAAGTTAATTATTGGATTTTGAAATATATTCTTAAAAGTATAAAGGGTTATTAATAAAGAACTACTAAATATTTGACTTGCCAGCTCTAAAATTTCAAGGTTCAAATTAAATTGGGAGAAATTATATAAATGTGGTAATTAAATGCCTAAAATATAAAAACGTGTTTTTGAGAAAATAAAATACTGTTTTCTCTGATAATTAGGAATTCAAAAAATATTACTTATTGATCTGATTTTAAAAAGAGGATTAATTCTGTGATTCAGTATAGATTTAATTGATATTCTTCAAGATAATTTAAGTATATAATCTTTAAAACATATATATAAATATATATATTTGATCTTTCCAAGTATATTTCAAGGTTTTGAGAATAACTTTTGGACATTTCATGAGCCCTGAAATGTTTTTCAAAAGTCTGTTCTCTCTTAAAAGAAATATTTTTAAATTTAACCGATCTAATATACTTGAAATCACATGGAAAGTGTTATCAAATAAAAATTAAGTAATATATTTTACACACATATATATATATTAAGTTTTATGAAGGTTTTCGCCTCTGAGAAGGGCAAAATCAATATATTTCTTAAATAAAACCAAAAATTTCAACAGCAGTAGAATTTCAAGAAAGACAAAAGTTACAAGCAGCCTGCATTTTGAATGGGCTGGGGTAGAACAGTGTTTATGCTTTTGGATCAGACCGATAAGTATCAGACTTATAATTTTTACTGAATAAGTTTCTTTGCTTTTTAATTAAAGATACCTACTTAAGTTAACTTATAAATTAGTTTTTATATTATAATCAAGGTCTCATATAAATTAAGTTACATAACAAGCCAATATTTTTATAAGTAATTGAATCCAAGTAAAATTTAAGAACAGATTAGAAGCCACCATTTACTGCCTGACTGGTAGCCGCCTGCATTCTTAATTAAGCTAGAGGCGGGGCAACATTTGCTGCTTGTGAATCAGACAAACATTTACTAAATTTGCTTTGCTTTTTAAATGAAGATACCTACTTTAATTACTTAAATAAATTAGCTTTTTAAATTATAATCAAGGTTTTCAGCTAAATAAAAAGCCAATATTTTTATAAACAATTCTAATAAAGACCAGAAACAGCCAGTGAGATTTTTGTTTGTCTGCAATATAAATTTGACTGTCTTTTATAAGAACAGATTAGACAGCCACCATGATGGCCACATGTCTTGCCGCTCCCCCTGGGGCCGCCACCTTGGAAGCCATAGGGGCCAACCCTTTCCTTTGGAATAAGCCAATGTCTTTGTAAGCAATTTGATTAAGTATTCTAAGAAAGTTACTGAAGGCTTCCCATGATCCCTCTGTATATGCAAATTAGCTAATGGGGATACTCTTAAAAAATAAAATTCCAGCTTAATAAAAAAGGAGAAATTTGAGAGGTGCAGAAATGTAACTAGACCTTGTCTATACAAAAAGAAATTGACAGCCAGTTTAAAATTGAATTGTCATGGCTTAGAGCAAAGAATATCCTTACATGATATTATTCTACAATGTCATAATTTTTGATATTTTACAAACAGCATATTGTACAATTAATCCAAACAAACTTAAAAATCTAAAATTTTTTTGTTGTTGATGTTTGGCAGCAATTTAAAAGGGACATGAAAGGATTCAATTCCTTCCACTGTGTGAAAGGCCCCTTGGGAAGGTACTTGAGCATTCTATATTGGCCCTTTTTGTCAAAAAAAACCCTCTTCTCACAATTCAATTGCCCACAGCTGTTGCTTGAGTTTTCAGTTCATTCTGAGGTTGAAACCTCATGTTGGATGGTACCATAGATCTGTCTCTCGCACAATGGTGTGAGCTGGGTCCTCCCTGGAGAAGAAACCTGGGTTCCCCAAGATATATGATCAATGCCGGGGCCCCCCACCAGTGGGGGGATCCCAAGGCAGGTGCTGGGCATGGAGGCCATAGGGGCATAGGCTACCAAGGAGACAGAACTGAACCTCACATCACCCTGCTTGGCCCCGGAGGATGGCTGGTTAGTCAATGACGGGTAAGACTCCTCAAGGGAGGGGCAACCTAAGACAGGCACAGTCGCAGGGGGCCATCAGGAGAGAACTTGGGGGTCAACAGAGGTGTGGCACAGATCCTCACCCCCCCAACATTACAGGGGCTTGAACACTCGCCCCTTCTGAGGGAGGTCTCCTGCCCCATGGCTGCTTCGTGCTTCCCATGCCCAGCTCAGATTGGGACCCAGGCAACAAACAGATTTGGCCCAGCTAAGACTGAGACCCAGGCAACAGAGAAGTGGTTGATGGCAGCTGCCCTATACCTAAATCTAGCCTAAATCCAGGAATGCTCAGGGCTTTCTCAAGGATGCATATAATCCTTTCCATTAACTAAAATTGTTGTTAAAGTATTAAATTTGACAGTAAAATGGTCAAGTTTTCAGATTAATTTAAATTGGCTAAATTGAAATAAGGGAATATTCAAGAAAATCTAATTGTACAAAAGGCTGTTCCTAAAGTATTAACCAAAATTTCTATTTGTAGTTCATTTCATGGTAAAATTGCTTAACATGCAATGAACCTAAAGCAGTCATATTTTTGTGCAAAAAATTAAAATTTAAAGTTATCAAGACTGCATTATATATTTTCCAAAAGCCTCCTAATAATTAAATTAAAAAAGGAGGGATAGTGGAGTAATATTATGTAAGGAAAAATGCCTTGTAAGTAAATTACATCTAGAAAAATTTTTACTTTGAAAATTAATTTTCATTTGTTATGCTAACAGCAAGACACCCATGAAAAACACACATGGTGTCAAAATAAGCCAAAGGAAAATTATTTGGGCAAAAATAAAAAGGATTCCAAGTCAAATTTATAGAAAAGAGACCTTTATTAACTTTTGGTCGAGAATATGTTTGTATATTTTCAGAAAAAAAACTCCAGGACCATGTGGATTCCTGCAACAGAGAGGAATTAGCCGGAAATAATTCAGCCATGAAGACAAGAGGAGACAGTCGTTACCTGTGGGCTTGGGAAACCCACGGGAGGAGCCGGGTCACTACTCCCTCGCTCCGTGAAAGCCCACTCCCGCTTAAAAACAGAAAAGGAGGAGATGCCGGGGGCCATAAAAGAAGAATTTGGTCTTACTTCCTGGTAAGCCCTACTTCCTGATTGAGCAAGAACAAAGCAAGGACAAGGAAAGCCCGCGCGCCCAAGGGCCAGAAGAACCCCCCATATCAGAATAACCCATCAGCTAGGACAGATACCCAGTCCCCAACCAATCATCCCATGGCAACTCCCTATCCTACCCCTCCCCTCTTGAGTGCTTATATACCGCAACACACGAATAAAAAAACGAGGCTTGATCAGGAACCTTGTCTTGCCTCCGTTCTTCGCGTTCCTTGTTTGTTTCATTCTCTTAGGTGGTTCCTGTGTGCTCTCGTTGCTGCCCCGCGGGCCGGGGCACTAGGGTTAGGGTTAGGGTTAGTGCTAGGGCTAGGGTTAGGGTTAGGGTTCAGGTGAGGGCTAGGGTTAGGTTTAGGGTTAGGGTTAGGTTTAGGAATATTGCTAGGACTAGGGCTAGGGTTTGCTTTACGGTTAGGGTTAGGGTTAGGGTTAGAGTTAGGGTTAGAGTTAGAGCTAACGCTAGAGTAAGGGTTAGGCCTAGGGTTAAGTTTAGGGATAGGGTTAGGTTTAGGGATATGGCTAAGACTAGGGCTAGGGTTTGCTTTAGTGTTAGTGTTAGAGTTAGAGCTAACGCTACAGTTAGGGTTACGCATAGGGTTAAGGTTAGGGTTAGGGTTAGGGTTAGGGTTATGGCGTATAGACATTTGGAATTCACAATAAATTAGCTCAATCACTTGACAAAACTGAAAAGAGCTTCTGTATAAGGAAAAAAGCTCTAGAAACGTTGGAGTTCACAATGAATCAGCTTGAATCACTATACAAGAGTGAATCAAAAACAGAGATATCACAATGATAGACTTGGGAAATATTTAGGAATGTGACATACACTAGGAATTCATGTTAAAAGACCTTTAATATCTGAAGGACACTATTTAGTCACTGGCAAATCATGTTCAAGTGAGTGCAATACTGTTTACATTCATTATTCCGTCAATATGAGTTGGCGTTTTTGAATGAAAGTCCTTAAAAATTCGTCTTCATAGACTTGATATAACAGCATGAAAGTATTCAATTCTCCTAGGAATCAAAATCGTACTTTAGCTAGTGTTCAACATAGTATCAATTTCAATGAAAGAGCTGGTATATATTGAAAGGTAGGAGAGTCTTTAAAAGAGTAATCACTCACGTTAAAAGAGCTGGTATTTATAGAAAAACGACGTATAAACACATGGAATTCACAACGAATTAGCTTGAATCACTGGACAAAAGTGAATCCAACACTGAGAATTCACAATAATACACTAGGCAAAAATCTAGGACTGTGCTTGAAGCTTTAGGAATATATGTTCACAGAGAGTATATCAGAAGGACAGTGTTTAGACACAGGAAAGTCCTGTTCAGAGACCTGAGAAGTAGTGCAAAACCATTTACATTTGTAATTCAGTCTAAATGAGTTGGGGTTTTGGAAGAAAGTTGATTAAAACATTTAAAATTACATTTTCATACAGCTATCACAGTATGAATGTATTCAAAACTTTTAGAAATTAAAATGACAGTTGGCTAGTGTTCAAAGTATTAATAATTTAATTATTAAGAGCTGGTATGATACCCGTATGAAAATGTTAAAACTCTCAGAGGTCAAAATAACAGACTAAGGAAATGTGTAGGACAGTATCTGAAAGATGGGGACACGTTTGTAGAAATTTAGTACCTCCACTGCACTGTTGAAATACTCCGAATTGGTATTCCAAGAGCTGTGGAAAGTAGATTACTCTTTAAAATAGTAATAACTCACGTTTTAAGGGCTGGTATTTATACAAAAACACTGTACAAACACTTGGAATTCACAATGAAGGAGCTTGAATCACTGGATAAGAGTGAAACAAACACTGAAAATTCACAAGGATAGACTAGGGTAATATCTAGGAATGTGCTTGAAACTTTAGGAATACATGTTCTCAGATTTTATATCGAAAGGACAGTGTTTAGTCACAGGAACATGGTGTTCAAAGACCTGAGAAGTGCGTATGAAACTGTTTATATTATTAATTAAAACTGAGTTGGGATTTTTAGAAGATAGCTTGTTAAACACTAAAAAATACATTTTCATACAGCTGATATGACAGCATGAAAGTATTCTACACTTTTAGAAATCAAAATGATTGTTGGCTTGTGCTCAAATTATTAATAATTTTAGTATAAAGAGCTGGTATGATACCTGTATGAAAATGATAAAACTCGGGGGAGAAACCAAGATGGTGGCATAGGTAAACACCTAAACTGCTGCCTCGCACAACAGTTTCAAAACTACAACTAAAAGACAGAACGGACACCATCCAGAACCACAGGAAAGCTGGCTGAGTGAAAATTCTACAACTAGAAGGAAAGAGAAAAGCTCACAGAGAATTGGAGTTAGGGCAAAGGGTCTTTGTGCATGCAGAGAGGAAGGGCGGCTGAGAGCCTGGCTGACTTTCTCTGGCGGAAGGGGGAAGGAAGCCCCTGACCGCACTGAACCCCAGTTCTGACTGCACTGAACCCCAGTTCCGGGCGAGCCCCTGGGGACCCATGCTCTTGTGGGGGGAGTCTGGACTCTTGGGCGGAGACTTGAGCTGGGAAAGGCAGAAGTCTGAAGGCGCATGTGTGCCAGTGTGCACAAAGGGTGCGGAGGTTGCCACAGGCTTTCCCTAGTGGAAGGGAGTCGGAGGCTCCTGACTGCACTGAGCCCCAGTTCTGACTGCAGTGAACCCCAGTTCCAGGCGAGCCCCTGGGGACCCACGCTCTTGTGGGGGGAGTCTGGAATCTCGGGCAGAGACTCGGGAGCCGGGAAGGCAGAGGTCTGAAGGCGCGCATGTGCGTGCAAGGGCAAGGCTGATGGGAAGTCAAGACTGAGACTCCACCCCATCCAAGCTGAGCACAGAGGCTATTGCAATTGGGCAAGTCTAATCCTATAAGGCTGTCTCCAGCACTGAACTTCTCCCAGCATAGACACAGCTGATCCTTACAGCCAACTGGCCTGGAGGTCAATTCTTCCCAGTGATACCAACAACAATAAAGACTTAATTACAACAAGGCTGTACACACAGTCCACAAAGGGGTGCACCAAGAGTGTCCACCTCAGGTTAACTGGGGAGGCAGACCCACTGGGCCATATTGGAAACCTAGCACACAAATCTACCTTACCAACTCAGGGAAGCAGTGAAAATGCGGCGTCAAAGAATCAGATCACAAACAAAAGAAATGGAGGAAAACAAACGACTGGATATAGAATTCAAAACCACGGTTATAAGGCTTTTTAAGAATATTCTAGAAAAGGCCGATAAATATAACGAGACCCTCGAAGATATGAAAAAGGACCAACTAGAAATTAAACATACACTGACTGAAATAAAAAATATTATACAGAGACCCAAAAACAGACAAGAGGAACACAAAAATCAAGTCAAAGAATTGAAATACAAAGAAGCAAAAAACACTCAACCGAAAAAGCAAAAAGCAAAAAAAAAAAAAACAAAAAACCAAAAAGTTGAAGATAATGTAAGAAGACTCTGGGACAACTTCAAGTGTACCAACATCAGAATTATGGGGGTGCCAGAAGAAGAGAGAGAGCAAGATACTGAAAACCTATTTGAAGAAATAATGACCGAAAACTTCCCCCACCTGGTGAAAGAAATAGACTTACAAGTCCAGGAAGCCCACAGAACCCCAAACAAAGGGAATCCAAGGAGGACCACACCAAGACACATCATAATTAAAATGCCAAGAGCAAAAGACAAAGAGAGAATATTAAAAGCAGCAAGAGAAAAACAGTTAGTTACCTACAAGGGAGCACCCATACGACTGTCAGCTGACTTTTCAACAGAAACTATGCAGGCCATACGGGAGTGGCAAGAAATTTTCAATGTGATGAATAGCAAGAACCTACAACCAAGATTACTCTACCCAGCAAAGCTATCATTCAGAATTGAAGGGCAGATAAAGAGCTTCACAGATAAGAAAAAGCTGAAGGAGTTCATCACCACCAAACCAGTATTATATGAAATGCTGAAAGGTATTCTTAAAGAAGAGGAAGAAGAAAAAAGTAAAGAGAAAAGTTATGAACAACAAATACATATCTATCAACAAGTGAACCTAAAAATCAAGTGAATTAAAAACCTGAAGAACAGGATAATCTCGTGAATATAATATAATCAGGGGCATAGAAAGGGAGTGGACTGATAATTCTCAGGGGGAAAGGGGTATGGGGGGTTCATGAAGAGACTGGACAAAAATCATACACCTATGGAAGAGGACAGTGAGGGGGAGGTAAGGGCAGAAGGTGGGGTGAGAAATGGGTGAAGGAGAGCTATGGGGGGAAAAAAGGAGAAATAATTGTAATAATCTGAATAAAGATTTATTTAAAAAAAAACAGGAAAAAATGAAAAAAAAGATAAAAATTATGAACAACAAATACATGTCTATCAACAAGTGAATCTAAAATTTAAGTGAATAAAAAATCTGATGAACAGAATAAACTGGTGAATATAATAGAATCAGGGGCATAGAAAGGGAGTGAACTGACAATTCTTGGGGGAAAAAAGGGTGAGGGGGGTGCAGGAGAGACTGGACAAAAATCGTACACCTATGGATGGGGACAGTGTGGGGGAGGTAAGGGCAGAGGGTGGGGTGGGAACCAGGTGGAGGGGAGCTATGGGGAAAAAAAGAGGAACAATTGTAATAATCTGAACAATGAAGATTAAATTTAAAAAAAAATGATAAAACTCTCAGAGCTCAAAATAACAGACCAAGGAAATGTCTAGGACAGTATCTGAAAGACTTGGAATATGTTTGTAGAACCTTAATACCTCTGTGCAGTGTTGAAATATAGAGAATTGGTATTTTAAGAGCTGTGAAAATTAAGGTAGTCTTTAAAATAGTAATCACTCACATTTAAGAGCTGGTATATATGAAAGAACGCTGAATCAACACTTGCAATTCACAATGAATGGGCTTCAATCACTTGCCAAAAGTGAACCAAAAAACGAGAATTCAATGGTAGAATAGGGACATATTTAGGAATGTGCTTGAAATGCTAGTACATGTTAACAGAGCTTTTATATCAAAAGGACACTGTTTAGTAACTGGGAAATCGTGTTCAAAGAGCAGAGAAGTGAGTGCAATACTGTTTCCGTTTATAATTCAGTCTAAATGAGTTGGCGTTTTTGGAAGAATGTCGGTTAAACACATAAAATTCATTTTCATAGAGCTGATACGACAGTAGGAAAATATTCAAAATTCTTAGAAATCACAATGATAGTTAGGCTAAGGTGCAAATTAGAAACAACTTACACTTAAAGAGTTGTGATATAATGAAAAACTATGAACACTTGGAATTCCCAATGAAGGAGCTTGAATCACTGGACAAAAGTGAATAAACGCTGAGAATTCACAATAATGCACTAGGGAAATATCTAGGAATGTGCTTGAAACTATGGGAATACATGTTCACAGAGAATTTATATCGGAAGGGCAGTGTTTAGTCACAGGAACATCATGTTCAAAGACCTCAGAAGGGCGTGTGACACTGTTTACATTTGTAATTCAGTCTAAATGAGTAGGGATGTTTAGAAGAAAGCTGGTTAAACACTAAAATATACATTTTCATACAGCTGATATGAGAGTATGAGAATATTCAAAACTCTTTGAATTCACAATGATAGTTGGCTAGTGTTCAAATAGTAATAATTTAACTATAAAGAGCTGGTATGATACCTGCAAGAAAATAATAAAACTCTCAAAGCTCAAAACAGCAGACCAGGGAAATGTCCAGGATTGTATCTGAAAGACTTGGAATACGTTTGTAGAACCTTAATACCTATGTGCAGTGTTGAAATACTGAGAATTAGTATTCAAAGAGCTGTGAAAGGTAGGATAGTCTTTAAAATAGTAATCACTCACATTTAAGAGCTGGTATATATGGAAGAACGCTGAATCAACACATGCAATTCACAATGAATGTGCTTCGATCATTGGACAAAAGTGAATCAAACACTGAGAATTCATAGTGGTAGACAAGGCAAATATTTAGGAATGTGCTTCACATACTAGTAATATATGTTCAAAGGCCTTTAATATCTGAAGGAAACTATTTATTCACTGGGAAATCGTGTTCAAAGTTCTGAGAACTTAGTTGGATACTGGTTATATTTATAATTTAGTCTAAATGCGTTGACGTTTTTGAAAGAATGTTGGTTAAACATGTAAACATTCAATTTCATAGGGCTCAGATGCCTTTAAGAAAACGTTAAAACTCTAAGTGCTCAAATTTACAGACCAGAGAAATGTCTAGGAATGTATCTGAAACACGTGGCATACGTTTGTAGAACATTAATACTTCTAATGCACTGTTGAAATACTGAGAATTTGTATTTAAAGGGCTGTGAAAGGTAGGATAGTCTTTAAAATAGTAATCACTCACGTTTAAAGAGCTGGTATATATGGAAAAACGTTGTATAAACACTAGGATTTCACAATGAAGGAGCTTGAATCACTGGACAAGAGTGAAACAAACACTGAATATTCACAAGGATAGACTAGGGTAATATCTAGGAATGTGCTTGAAATGTTAGGAATACATGTTCTCAGAGATTTAATATCGAAGGGACAGTGTTTAGTCTCAGGAACATCGTGTTCAAAGACCTGAGAAGTGCGTGCGATACTATTTATATAGGTAATTCAGTGTAAATGAGTTGGGGTTTTGGAAGAAAGTTAAACATTTAAAAGTACGTTTTCATACAGCTATGACAGTATGAAAGTATTCAAAACTTTTAGAAATCAAAATGATAGTTGGCTAGTGTTCAAAGTATTAATAATTTAATTATAAAGAGCTGGTATGATACCCGTATGAAAATGTTAAAACTCTCAGAGCTCAAAATAACAGACTAGGGAAATGTATAGGACAGTATCTGAAAGACTTTGAATACGTATTTAGAACTTCAGTACCTCCACTGTACTGTTGAAATTCTCAAAATTGGTATTCAAAGAGCTGTGGAAAGTAGATTACTCTTTAAAATAGTAATCACTCACGTTTTAAGAGCTGGTATTTATAGAAAAACGCTGTATAAACACTTGGAATTCACAATGAAGGAGCTGGAATCACTGGACAAGAGTGAAACAAACACTGAAAATTCACAAGGATAGATTAGGGTAATATCTAGGAATGTGCTTGAAACTTTAGGAATACATGTTCTCAGAGATTTTATATCGAAAGGACAGTGTTTAGTCACAGGAACATCGTGTTCAAAGACCTGAGAAGTGCGTGCGAAACAGTTAATATTGGTAATTAAGACTGAGTTGCGATTTTTAGAAGATAGCTGGTTAAACACTAAAAAATACATTTCATTCAGCTGATATGAGAGCATGAAAGTATTCTAAACTTTTAGAAATCAAAATGATTGTTGGCTTGTGCTCAAATTATTAATAATTTAAGTATAAAGAGCTGGTATGATACCTGTATGAAAATGAGAAAACTCTCAGAGCTCAAAATAACAGGCCAGGGAAATGTCTAGGACAGTATCTGAAATACTTGGAATATGTTTGTAGAACCTTAATACCTGTGTGCAGTGTTGAAATATAGAGAATTGGTATTTAAATAATTGGTATTTAAATAAACAAAATCAGAAATGAAAGAGGTGAAATAAAAACAGATCCTGCCGAAATACAAAGGATTGCTAAAAAATACTAAGAACAACTCTATTCCAACAAACTGGACAACCTGGAGGAAATGGACATATTCCTAGAAAAATATAACCTCCCAAAACTCAATCAGGAAGAATCTAAGCATCTCAATATGCCAGCAACTATGGAAGAAATTGAAGCAGTCATCAAAGAGCTTATGGCAAACAAAAGCCCGGGGCCAGAAGGCTTCTCAGGAGAGTTTTACCAAACATTCAAGGAAAAACTAAAACCTATCCTCCTCAGACTATTCCAAAAAATTCAAGAGGAAGGAACACTTCCAAGCTCCTTCTATGAAGCCAGCATCACCCTAATACGAAAAACAGATATAGACAACACAACGAAGGAGAATTACAGGCCAATATCCCTCATGAATGTAGATGTCAAATCCTCAACAAAATTCTAGCAAATCGGATCCAGCAGTACATCAGAAAGATCATACACCGTGACCAAGTAAGGTTTATCGCAGGAATGCAAGGATGGTACAATATCCACAAATCAATAAACGTGATACATCACATAAACAAATTGAGAGATAAAAATCACATAGTCATATGAATTGATGCAGAAATAGCATTTGACAAACTCCAACACCCTTTCTTGATAAAACTCTCAACAAGGTGGGAATAGAAGGATCATACCTCAACATGATAAAAGCTATAAATGATAAACCCATAGCTAACATCATACTCAATGGGGAAAAACTAAAACCATTTCCCCTAAGAACAGCAACAAGGCAGGGATGCCCACTCTCACCACTCCTGTTTGACATAGTACTGGAAGTATTAGCCACCGCAATTAGACAAGAAGAAGAAATAAAAGGCATCCAAATTGGAAAAGAAGAAGTAAAGCTGTCCTTATTTGCAGATGACATGATATTGTACATACAAAACCCCAAAGACTCCATCAAAAAACTAACAGACTTAATAAATGAATTTGGCAATGTAGCAGGATATAAAATTAATGCCAAGAAATCTATGGCATTTCTATACACCAACATTGAACTTACAGAAAGAGAGCAATCCCATATACCATCGCACCAAAAAAATTAAGATACTTAGGAATAAACCTAACCAAGGAGGTAAAAGACCTATACGTGGAAAACTACAGGACACTGAAAAAAGAGATAGAGGAAGATGTAAACAGATGGAAGAACATATCATGTTCATGGATTGGTAGAATCAACATCATTAAAATGTCCATACTACCCAAAGCAATCTATAGATTCAATGCACTCCCCATTGAAATACCAACGGCATATTTCACAGACCTAGAAAGAACTCTCCAAAAATTCATCTACAATAAAAAAAGACCTCAAATAGCCACAGCAATCATGAGAAAGAAGAATAAAGTAGGAGGGATCTCAATGCCAGATTTCAAGCTGTATTACAAAGCCACTGTCCTCAAAACAGCCTGGTACTGGCACAAGAACAGACATATAGATCAATGGAATAGAATAGAGAATCCAGATATCGACCCAAACCACTATGCGCAATTAATATTTGACAAAGGAGGCATGAGCATACAATGGAGTCAAGACAGTCTCTTCAATAAATGGTGTTGGGAAAATTGGACAGATACATGCAAAAAAATGAAACTAGATCACCAACTTAAACCATACACAAAAATAAACTCAAAATGATTACAGGACTTAAATATAAGATGAGAAACCGTAAACATACTAGAGGAATCCACACCAGCAAAATCTCAGACATATGCCAAAAGAACTTTTTCACTGATACTGCCATAGGGCAATGGAAGCCAAAGAGAAAATAAACAAATGGGACTACATCAAAATAAAAAGCTTTTGCACAGCAAAAGAAACCATCAACAAAACAACAAGAAACCCCACTGTATGGGAGAATATATCTGCAAATGTTATCACTGATAAAGGTTTAATCTCCAACATCTACAGGCAGCTTATACAACTTAATAAAAGGAAGATAAATAATCCACTAAAAAAATGGGCAACGGACCTAAATAGAATTTTTTCGAAAGAAGACAGAAGGAAGACCAAGAGACACATGAAAACATGCTCAAAGTCACTAATTATCCGAGAGATGCAAATCAAAAAGACAATGCGATACCATCTCACACCTGTCAGAATGGCTATCATCAACAAATCAACAAACGACAAGTGTTGGCGATGATGCGAAGAAAAAGGAACCCTCGTGCACTGCTGGTGGGAATGCAGACTGGTGCAGCCACTGTGGAGAACAGTATGGAGTTTCCTCAAAATACTGAAAATGGAACTCCCATTTGACCCAGTGATCCCACTCCTAGGAATATATCCTAAGAAACTAGAAACACCAATCAGAAAGGATATATGCACCCTTATGTTCATAGCAGCACAATTTACAATAGCTAAGATTTGGAAACAGCCTAAATGCCTGTCAGCCGATGACTTGATCAGAAAACTATGGTACATCTACACAATGGAATACTATGCTTCCATAAAAAAGAAGGAATTACTACCATTTGTAGGCACATGGATGGAATTAGAGAATATTATGCTAAGTGAAATAAGCCAGTCAATGAAAGAAAAATACCACATGATCTCACTCATTTGGGGATAATGAAAAACATTATAAACTGATGAACAAAAAGATAGATACAGAGGCAGTAAAGCATCAAACAGACTGTCAAATTACAGCGGTAAGGTTAGGGAGAGGTGGGGGAAATAAGAGATTAACTGATGGACTTATATGCATGCATATAAGAGTAACCAATGGATGCAAAACATTGGAGGGTGAGGGCATGTATGGGAGTGGGGTGGGGGTGGGGGGCAATGGTAAGATATGTACACATATAATACCTTTATTAAAAAAACAAAAGAAAAAAAAACACTTGGGATTCATAATGAATGGGATTCAATCACTGGACAAAAGTGAATCAGACACTGAGAATTCATAGTGGTTGACAAGGCAAATATTTAGGAATGTGCTTCACATACTAGTAATATATGTTCAAAGGCCTTTAATATCTGAAGGAAACTATTTGTTCACTGGGAAATCGTGTTCAAAGATCTGAGAACTTAGTTGGATACTGGTTACATTTATAATTTAGTCTAAATGCGTTGACGTTTTTGAAAGAATGTTAGTTAAACACGTAAACATTCAATTTCATAGGGCTCAGATGCCTTTAAGAAAATGTTAAAACTCTAAGTGCTCAAATTTACAGACCAGAGAAATGTCTAGGAATGTATCTGAAACACGTGGTATATGTTTGTAGAACCTTAATACTTCTAGTGCACTGTTGAAATACTGAGAATTTGTTTGTTTGTTTGTTTTTTTGGTTTTTTAAAATATATTTTATTGATTTTTTTACAGAGAAGAAGGGAGAGGGATAGAGACATCGATGAGAGAGAAACATCGATCACCTGCCTCCTGCACACACCCTACTGGGGACGTGCCCGCAACCAAGGTACATGCCCTTGACCGGAATAGAACCTGGGACCCTTCAGTCCGCAGGCTGACGCTCTATCCACTGAGACAAACCGGTTTTGGTGTAATACTGAGAATTTGTATTTAAAGGGCTGTGCAAGGTAGTATAGTCTTTAAAATAGTAATCACTCACGTTTAAAGAGCTGGTATATATGGAAAAATGTTGTATAAAAACTTGGAATTCAGAATGAAGGAGCTTGAATCACTGGACAAGAGTGAAACAAACACTGAAAATTCACAATGATAGACTAGGGTAATATCTAGGAATGTGCTTGAAACTTTAGGAATACATGTTCTCAGAGATTTTATATCGAAAGGACAGTGTTTAGTCACAGGAACATCGTGTTCAAAGACCTGAGAAGTGCGTGCGATACTATTTATATAGGTAATTCAGTGTAAATGAGTTGGGGTTTTGGAAGAAAGTTAAACATTTAAAAGTACGTTTTCATACAGCTATGACAGTATGAAAGTATTCAAAACTTTTAGAAATCAAAATGATAGTTGGCTAGTGTTCAAAGTATTAATAATTTAATTATAAAGAGCTGGTATGATACCCGTATGAAAATGTTAAAACTCTCAGAGCTCAAAATAACAGACTAGGGAAATGTGTAGGACAGTATCTGAAAGACTTTGAATACGTATTTAGAACTTCAGTACCTCCACTGTACTGTTGAAATTCTCAAAATTGGTATTCAAAGAGCTGTGGAAAGTAGATTACTCTTTAAAATAGTAATCACTCACTTTTTAAGAGCTGGTATTTATAGAAAAACGCTGTATAAACACTTGGAATTCACAATGAAGGAGCTGGAATCACTGGACAAGAGTGAAACAAACACTGAAAATTCACAAGGATAGATTAGGGTAATATCTAGGAATGTGCTTGAAACTTTAGGAATACATGTTCTCAGAGATTTTATATCGAAAGGACAGTGTTTAGTCACAGGAACATCGTGTTCAAAGACCTGAGAAGTGCGTGCGAAACAGTTAATATTGGTAATTAAGACTGAGTTGCGATTTTTAGAAGATAGCTGGTTAAACACTAAAAAATACATTTCATTCAGCTGATATGAGAGCATGAAAGTATTCTAAACTTTTAGAAATCAAAATGATTGTTGGCTTGTGCTCAAATTATTAATAATTTAAGTATAAAGAGCTGGTATGATACCTGTATGAAAATGAGAAAACTCTCAGAGCTCAAAATAACAGGCCAGGGAAATGTCTAGGACAGTATCTGAAATACTTGGAATATGTTTGTAGAACCTTAATACCTGTGTGCAGTGTTGAAATATAGAGAATTGGTATTTAAATAATTGGTATTTAAATAAACAAAATCAGAAATGAAAGAGGTGAAATAAAAACAGATCCTGCCGAAATACAAAGGATTGCTAAAAAATACTAAGAACAACTCTATTCCAACAAACTGGACAACCTGGAGGAAATGGACATATTCCTAGAAAAATATAACCTCCCAAAACTCAATCAGGAAGAATCTAAGCATCTCAATATGCCAGCAACTATGGAAGAAATTGAAGCAGTCATCAAAGAGCTTATGGCAAACAAAAGCCCGGGGCCAGAAGGCTTCTCAGGAGAGTTTTACCAAACATTCAAGGAAAAACTAAAACCTATCCTCCTCAGACTATTCCAAAAAATTCAAGAGGAAGGAACACTTCCAAGCTCCTTCTATGAAGCCAGCATCACCCTAATACGAAAAACAGATATAGACAACACAACGAAGGAGAATTACAGGCCAATATCCCTCATGAATGTAGATGCCAAATCCTCAACAAAATTCTAGCAAATCGGATCCAGCAGTACATCAGAAAGATCATACACCGTGACCAAGTAAGGTTTATCGCAGGAATGCAAGGATGGTACAATATCCACAAATCAATAAACGTGATACATCACATAAACAAATTGAGAGATAAAAATCACATAGTCATATGAATTGATGCAGAAATAGCATTTGACAAACTCCAACACCCTTTCTTGATAAAACTCTCAACAAGGTGGGAATAGAAGGATCATACCTCAACATGATAAAAGCTATAAATGATAAACCCATAGCTAACATCATACTCAATGGGGAAAAACTAAAACCATTTCCCCTAAGAACAGCAACAAGGCAGGGATGCCACTCTCACCACTCCTGTTTGACATAGTACTGGGAGTATTAGCCACCGCAATTAGACAAGAAGAAGAAATAAAAGGCATCCAAATTGGAAAAGAAGAAGTAAAGCTGTCCTTATTTGCAGATGACATGATATTGTACATACAAAACCCCAAAGACTCCATCAAAAAACTAACAGACTTAATAAATGAATTTGGCAATGTAGCAGGATACAAAATTAACGCCAAGAAATCTATGGCATTTCTATACACCAACATTGAACTTACAGAAAGAGAGCAATCCCATATACCATCGCACCAAAAAAATTAAGATACTTAGGAATAAACCTAACCAAGGAGGTAAAAGACCTATACGTGGAAAACTACAGGACACTGAAAAAAGAGATAGAGGAAGATGTAAACAGATGGAAGAACATATCATGTTCATGGATTGGTAGAATCAACATCATTAAAATGTCCATACTACCCAAAGCAATCTATAGATTCAATGCACTCCCCATTGAAATACCAACGGCATATTTCACAGACCTAGAAAGAACTCTCCAAAAATTCATCTACAATAAAAAAAGACCTCAAATAGCCACAGCAATCATGAGAAAGAAGAATAAAGTAGGAGAGATCTCAATGCCAGATTTCAAGCTGTATTACAAAGCCACTGTCCTCAAAACAGCCTGGTACTGGCACAAGAACAGACATATAGATCAATGGAATAGAATAGAGAATCCAGATATCGACCCAAACCACTATGCGCAATTAATATTTGACAAAGGAGGCATGAGCATACAATGGAGTCAAGACAGTCTCTTCAATAAATGGTGTTGGGAAAATTGGACAGATACATGCAAAAAAATGAAACTAGATCACCAACTTAAACCATACACAAAAATAAACTCAAAATGATTACAGGACTTAAATATAAGATGAGAAACCGTAAACATACTAGAGGAATCCACACCAGCAAAATCTCAGACATATGCCAAAAGAACTTTTTCACTGATACTGCCATAGGGCAATGGAAGCCAAAGAGAAAATAAACAAATGGGACTACATCAAAATAAAAAGCTTTTGCACAGCAAAAGAAACCATCAACAAAACAACAAGAAACCCCACTGTATGGGAGAATATATCTGCAAATGTTATCACTGATAAAGGTTTAATCTCCAACATCTACAGGCAGCTTATACAACTTAATAAAAGGAAGATAAATAATCCACTAAAAAAATGGGCAACGGACCTAAATAGAATTTTTTCGAAAGAAGACAGAAGGAAGACCAAGAGACACATGAAAACATGCTCAAAGTCACTAATTATCCGAGAGATGCAAATCAAAAAGACAATGCGATACCATCTCACACCTGTCAGAATGGCTATCATCAACAAATCAACAAACGACAAGTGTTGGCGATGATGCGAAGAAAAAGGAACCCTCGTGCACTGCTGGTGGGAATGCAGACTGGTGCAGCCACTGTGGAGAACAGTATGGAGTTTCCTCAAAATACTGAAAATGGAACTCCCATTTGACCCAGTGATCCCACTCCTAGGAATATATCCTAAGAAACTAGAAACACCAATCAGAAAGGATATATGCACCCTTATGTTCATAGCAGCACAATTTACAATAGCTAAGATTTGGAAACAGCCTAAATGCCTGTCAGCCGATGACTTGATCAGAAAACTATGGTACATCTACACAATGGAATACTATGCTTCCATAAAAAAGAAGGAATTACTACCATTTGTAGGCACATGGATGGAATTAGAGAATATTATGCTAAGTGAAATAAGCCAGTCAATGAAAGAAAAATACCACATGATCTCACTCATTTGGGGATAATGAAAAACATTATAAACTGATGAACAAAAAGATAGATACAGAGGCAGTAAAGCATCAAACAGACTGTCAAATTACAGCGGTAAGGTTAGGGAGAGGTGGGGGAAATAAGAGATTAACTGATGGACTTATATGCATGCATATAAGAGTAACCAATGGATGCAAAACATTGGAGGGTGAGGGCATGTATGGGAGTGGGGTGGGGGTGGGGGGCAATGGTAAGATATGTACACATATAATACCTTTATTAAAAAAACAAAAGAAAAAAAAACACTTGGGATTCATAATGAATGGGATTCAATCACTGGACAAAAGTGAATCAGACACTGAGAATTCATAGTGGTTGACAAGGCAAATATTTAGGAATGTGCTTCACATACTAGTAATATATGTTCAAAGGCCTTTAATATCTGAAGGAAACTATTTGTTCACTGGGAAATCGTGTTCAAAGATCTGAGAACTTAGTTGGATACTGGTTACATTTATAATTTAGTCTAAATGCGTTGACGTTTTTGAAAGAATGTTAGTTAAACACGTAAACATTCAATTTCATAGGGCTCAGATGCCTTTAAGAAAATGTTAAAACTCTAAGTGCTCAAATTTACAGACCAGAGAAATGTCTAGGAATGTATCTGAAACACGTGGTATATGTTTGTAGAACCTTAATACTTCTAGTGCACTGTTGAAATACTGAGAATTTGTTTGTTTGTTTGTTTTTTTGGTTTTTTAAAATATATTTTATTGATTTTTTTACAGAGAAGAAGGGAGAGGGATAGAGACATCGATGAGAGAGAAACATCGATCACCTGCCTCCTGCACACACCCTACTGGGGACGTGCCCGCAACCAAGGTACATGCCCTTGACCGGAATAGAACCTGGGACCCTTCAGTCCGCAGGCTGACGCTCTATCCACTGAGACAAACCGGTTTTGGTGTAATACTGAGAATTTGTATTTAAAGGGCTGTGCAAGGTAGTATAGTCTTTAAAATAGTAATCACTCACGTTTAAAGAGCTGGTATATATGGAAAAATGTTGTATAAAAACTTGGAATTCAGAATGAAGGAGCTTGAATCACTGGACAAGAGTGAAACAAACACTGAAAATTCACAATGATAGACTAGGGTAATATCTAGGAATGTGCTTGAAACTTTAGGAATACATGTTCTCAGAGATTTTATATCGAAAGGACAGTGTTTAGTCACAGGAACATCGTGTTCAAAGACCTGAGAAGTGTGTGCAATACTGTTTATATTAGTAATTCAGTCTGAGTTGGGATTTTTAGAAGATAGCTGGTTAAACACTAAAAAATACATTTTTATACATCTGATATGACAGCATGAAAGTATTCTAAAGTTTTAGAAATTAAAATGATTGTTGGCTTGTGTTCAAAATATTAATAATTTAAGTATAAAGAGCTGGTATGATACCTGTATGAAAATTGTAAAACTCTCAGAGCTCAAAATAACAGACCAGGGAAATGTCTAGGACAGTATCTGAAAGACTTGGAATATGTTTGTAGAACCTTAATACCTCTGTGCAGTGTTGAAATATAGCGAATTGGTATTTAAAGAGCTGTGAAAGGTAGGGTAGTCTTTAAAATAGTAATCACTCACGTTTAAGAGCTGGTATATATGGAAGAATGCTGAATCAACACTTGCAATTCACAATGAATGGGCTTCACTCATTGGCCAAAAGTGAATCGAACATTGAGAATTCAATGGTAGAGTAGGGACATATTTAGGAATGTGCTTGAAACACTAGGAGTACAATACACAGAGCAATTATATCAGAAGGACACTGTTTAGTCACTGGGAAATCATGTTCAATGAGCTGAGAAGTGAGTGAGATACTGTTTCCATTTATAATATAGTCTAAATGAGTTGGCATTTTTGGAAGAATGTCGGTTAAACACACAAAATTCATTTTCATAGAGCTGATACGACAGTCGGAAAATATTCAAAATTCTTAAAAATCACAAAGATAGTTAGGCTAAGGTTCAGATTAGGAACAACTGATCTGGAAAGGGAAAGTGGAGCTTATCGGAAGCCTGTGAATCCACAACTGTGGCACTCACCGAACAGCTGAGAGCCCCAGAACACCAGTCCGCAATTGTCGCAAACACGTGGATGCAGAGGAGCTCTACACTCCACCACGGAAAGGTCAGATTTCGCCTGGGATAAGGAGAGAGAGAACTACATAACCTGACATCCAGAGAAGAGAGAACATGGGAAGACAAAGAAACAGCTTGCATATGAAAGAAAAGCAGGCATCACCAGAAAAGGAAGTAAACTAAATTGAGGCAAGCAATTTTCCAGAGAAAGAATTCAGAGAAAGGGTCATAAGGGGGCTGAAAAGAATGGAAGACAAGTTCGACAATATGAGCAAGAACCAAGAGGAAATGAAGAACCAAGAAGAAGTGAAAAATGACATCGCTGCTGTAAAGAACTCAATAGAAAGCATCAAGAGTAGACTAGAAGAAGCAGAGGACCACATCAGTGAGCTAGAAGACAAGAAAGGAAAAAAACCCCAAGTAGAGCAGCTTCCAGAGAAAAAATTTAAAAAGCAGGAGGAGAGCCTAAGGGAATTTTGGGACAACACAAAACAAAACAACATCCGCAGAATAGGGGTTCCAGAAGGAAAGGAAGCTGAGCAAGGAATAGAAAACCTGTGTGAAGAAATAATGACAGAAAACTTCCCTGATATAGGGAAGAAAAAACCCACACAAATCCAAGAAGCTCACAGCGTCCCAAGCAAAATGAACGCCAAAAGACCGACGCCAAGGCACATTATAATTAAATTGGCAAACACCAACGACAAAGTAAGAATCTTAAAAGCGGCAAGAGAGAGACAGAAAGTTTCACACAAAGGAACCCCCATCAGACTAGCGACTGATTTCTCAACAGAAACTCATCAGGCCAGAAGGGAATGGAATGAAATATACAAAGCCATGCAAAGGAAGGGTCTGAATCCAAGAATACTGTACCCAGCAAGGCTATCAATCAAAATTGAAGGTGAAATCAGGAGCCTCACAGACAAAAAAGGACTAAGGGAATTTATTACCACCAAACCAGCAATGCAAGAATTGCTAAAGGGTCTGCTGTAAAAAAAAAAAAAAAAAAAAGAAATAGGAAGCAAAGAAGGAACACAGGGGTAAAGAATAAAAATGGTGACAAATAATTACCTATCAATAATAACTTTAAATGTAAATGGATTAAATGCCCCAATCAAAAGACATAGGGTAACGGATTGGATAAGAAAACAAGACCCATATATCTGCCGTCTTCAAAAAACCCACCTCAGAAAAAAAGACCCACACAGACTGAGGGTGAAGGGATGGGAAAAGGTTTTCCAGGCAAATGGAACTGAAAAAAAAGCTGGAGTAGCAATACTTATATCTGACAAATTAGATTGCAAAGTGAAGGACATAACAAGAGATAAGGAAGGCCACTTCATAATACTAAAGGGAGCAATCAAACAAGAAGAAATAACTCTGGTAAACATATATGCACCCAAAACAGGAGCACCCAAATACATAAAAAAAAAAAACTCCTGGAGGATATCAAGGGAGAGATTGACAACAATACAACCATAGTAGGAGACTTTAATACCCCACAATCACCTTTGGACAAATCCTCTAAACAAAAAATCAGCAAAGAAACATCAATCCTAAATGACTCACTAGACCAGATGGAATTAATTGACATCTTCAGAACATTTCACCCCAAAGCCACAGAATATACATTCTTCTCAAGTGCACATGGGTCCTTTTCAAAGATAGACCATATGTTGGGACATAGGCACAGTCTCTTCATATTCAAGAAGATAGAAATCATATCAAGCATCTTCTCAGACCACAGTGGCATAAAACTGGAAATCAACTACAATAAAAACAACCCAAAGAAATCAAACACATGGAGACTAAACAGCATGCTATTAAACAATGACTGGTTACCAGAGAGATCAAGGAAGAAATAAAAAACATCATGGCAACAAATGACAATGAAAACACTACAATCCAAAATCTATGGGACACAGTGAAAGCAGTCTTGAGAGGGAAGTTCATAGCTCTACAAGCCTACTGCAAAAAAACAAGAAACAATGGTAATAAATTACCTAACCCCACAACTCAAAGAGTTAGAAAAAGAGCAACAAGAAAAGCCCAGTGTAAGCAGAAGGAAGGAAATAATAAAGAGCAGGGCAGAGATAAACTGCATAGACCAAAGAAACAATACAAAAGATCAACAAAACCAAGAGCTGGTTCTTGGAAAGGATAAACAAGATTGATGAACCTCTAGCCAGGCTCACCAAGAAGCAAAGACAGAGGACCCAAATAAACAAAATCAGAAATGAAAGCAGTGAAATAACAACAGACCCGCCGAAATACAAAGGATTGTTAAAAAATACTAAGAACAACTCTATTCCCACAAACTGGACAACCTGGAGGAAATGGGCATATTTCTAGAAAAATATAACCTCCCAAAGCTCAATCAGGAAGAACCTAAACAGCTCAATATGCCAGTAACTGTGGAAGAAATTGAAGCAGTCATCAAAAAGTTTCCGGCAAACAAAAGCCCGGGGCCAGAAGGCTTCACAGGAGAGTTTTACCAAACATTCAAAGAAGAACTAAAACCTATCCTCCTCAGACTATTCCAAAAAATTCAAGAGGAAGGAATACTTCCAAGCTCCTTCTATGAAGCCAGCATCACCCTAATACCAAAACCAGATAAAGACAACACAGTGAAGGAGAATTACAGGCCAATATCCCTGATGAATGTAGATGCCAAATCCTCAACAAAATTCTAGCAAATAGGATCCAGCAGTACATCAGAAAGATCATACACCATGACCAAGTAGGATTTATCCCAGGAATGCAAGGATGGTACAATATCTGCAAATCAATAAATGTGATATATCACATAAAACAAATTTTTATCTAAAATCACATAGTCATATCAATTGATGCAGAAAAAGCATTTGACAAAATCCAACCTCCTTTCTTGATAAAAACTCTCAGCCAGGTGGGAATAGAAGGATCATACCTCAACATAATAAAAGCTATATATGATAAACCCACAGCTAACATCATACTCAATGGGCAAAAACTAAAACCATTTCCCCTAAGAACAGCAACAAGGCAGGGATGCCCACTCTCACCACTCCTGTTTGACATAGTACTGGAAGTATTAGCCATTGCAATTAGACATGAAGAAGAAATAAAAGGCATCCAAATTGGAAAAGAAGAAGTAAAGCTGTCCTTATTTGCAGATGACATGATATTGTACATACAAAACCCCAAAGACTCCATAAAAAAACTAACAGACTTAATAAATGAATTTGGCCATGTAGCAGGATACAAAATTAACGCCAAGAAGTATGGCATTTCTGTACACCAATAGTGAACTTACAGAAAGAGAGACTAAAAAAGCAATCCCATTTACCATCACACCTAAAAAATTAAGATACTTAGGAATATACCTAACCCAGGAGGTAAAAGACCTATACGCGGAAAACTACAGGACACTGAAAAAAGAGATAGAGGAAGTCATAAACAGATGGAAGAACATACCAGGTTCATGGATTGGTAGAATCAACATCATTAAAGTGTCCATACTACCCAAAGCAGTCTATAGATTCAATGCACTCCCCATTAAAATACCAACGGCATATTTCACAGACCTGGAAAGAACTCTCCAAAAATTCATCTGGAATAAAAAAAGACCTCAAATAGCCACAGCAATCATGAGAAAGAAGAATAAAGTAGGAGGGATCTCAATACCAGATTTCAAGCTGTATTACAAAGCCACTGTTCTCAAAACAGCCTGGTACTGGCACAAGAACAGACATATAGATCAATGGAATAGAATAGAGAATCCAGATATCGACCCAAACCACTATGCACAATTAATATTTGACAAAGGAGGCATGAGCATACAATGGAGTCAAGACAGTCTCTTCAATAAATGGTGTTGGGAAAATTGGACAGATACAGTAAAAAAAATGAAACTAGTTCACCAACTTACACCATACACAAAAATAAACTCAAAATGTATACAGGACTTAAATATAAGATGGGAAACCATAAAAATACCAGAGGAATCTACAGGCAGCAAAATCTCAGACATATGCCAAAAGAACTTCTTCACTGATTGCCGGAAACCAATCATTCTACCACTAATAGAAAGATGTGGCCAGGAAACTGGGAAGGCTGGTCAACAACCTTAATTGTTTTGATCAATCACTGTTTAGTTGAAACACTGTTAGCTGAAGCAGCCTTCACCTCTGTTTGTTTCATGTAAATTTCTGTTATTGGAATTTCCTGCCTAAAGGTTATGGGCGTATCCCATAGTCTCAATAAAAAGGATTGCAAGGCCAGAGCAAGGGGTAGGCCTTCCACTAGAGTTGGGCTCCCGCCTGGCCCCCAATATTTCCAAATTAATACTTTTCCAAGCCTCTTTTCATTTGTGTGTGGCCTTCTCCAGAAACCGAACCCTGAACAGGAACCCTGAACCACGCGGGACGTGAAAGGGTTTCCCACATCTGGCGCCTGAACTCGGGACTTCTGGAGGAGATGATATTTTTTGCCTAAGAGCGAAGGAAAGGAAAAAATTCACCTAGAAAAAGGTGAGGGAGGTTCACCGCCCACAAAGCCCATGGACTAGCTGCAGAGTCGCGATCTGTAAGTAGGGTGGGAACGTCTTTTTCAGCCAGGCTAATGGGGAAGAATTAGGTTATAAAATAATGTGGATTCTTATTCAAATTAAAATCTTAGTTCGTATTTGGAATTTAAAATCTGTAATAAGAAATGAAACTCCACTGCAAAAACCGCCTCTGGTGCAGAGAAATTCAAAGGTGGCAGGAGAGGGCAAGGCTATCCGCTCTCCCGCAATGAGATTGATACTCAAGGTTTCGTTTAAAAATTATAAAAGAACTCGCAGGGAAATGCAAATCTTGGCCAAATTGGGTGCTAGTTATTACTTCGGAAAGCGAAAAAGAAAGAAAAAATTTAAGATCTGTCTATCTTTTAAGGATGAAAAGAAATTCGGCCAGATCTGTTGCTGAAACTTACCCCAAAGTAAGCAGGATGTTGTTATTAATCTAGGAACTGCTAAATGTTTGACTTGCCAGCTTTAAAAGTACAAAGTGCAAATTAAATTGGGAGAAACTATATAGTTGTGGTAATTAAAATCATATATGGATATATATATATTTGATCATTTTTTCCATGTTAAAATTTCAAGGCTTTAACAGAGATGATTCTTGGAAAGCTCCAAGGGCCCGGAGGAATACAGGAAATTTGTTCTCTCTTCTTAAAGGAAATATTTTTGAAACTTAACCGATTGATACTTGAAATCACATGGAAAGCTTTATCAAATAAAAATTAATAACTATATTTTACTTCTAGATGTTATAAAGTTTTTGGCCTTTAAAGTAGGGGACTATCACTACTTGCTCCTGGGAGAGGTGCAAAAAATGTAACTAGACCTTGTCTATACAAAAAGAAATTGCCAGCCAGTTTGAAATTGAATTGCCATGGCCTAGAGCAAAGAATATCCTTACATGATATTATTCTACAATGTCATTATAATTTTTGATATTTTACAACAGCATATTGAACAATTATCCCAAACAAACTTACAAACTAATTCTTTGCATGTTAGGCAGCAATTTAAAAAAGGACATGAAAGGATTTAATCCCTTCCAGAAAGGAATTAAGGCCTCCCTTGGAAGGCACTTGAGCATTCTATACTGGCCTTTTTGACAAGAGGGACCCTCCCACAGCTGTTGCCTGACCTTTCTGTTTATGCTGAGGTTAAAAGCCTCGTGATGGCTGGTACCATGGATATGTCTCAGGCCCAATGGCGTGAGCTGGGCCCTCTCTGGAGAAGAAACCTGGGTTTCCCAAGATATGTGATCAGTGCCAGGACCCTGCCAGTAGGCGAGAGGATCCCAAGGCAGGTGCTGGGCGTGGAGGCCATAGGGGCATAGGCTACCAAGGAGACAGAACTGAACCTCACATCACCCTGCTTGGCCCCGGAGGATGGCTGGTTAGCCAGAGACGGGTAAGATTCCTCAAGGAAGGAACAACCTAAGGCAGGCACAGTCGCAGGGGGCCATCAGGAGAGAACTTGGGGATCAATAGAGGTGGGGCACAGTCCCTCACCCCCCCAACCTTGCAGGGGCTTGCACCCTAGACCCTTCTGAGGGACGTCTCTTGCCCCCATGGTTGCTTCGTGCTTCCCATGCCCAGCTCAAGATCGGGACCCAGGTAACAGAGCCCAGCTCAGATTGAGATCCAGCTACAAACAAGAGACTTGGCCCAGCTCATATTGAGACCCAAGCAACAGAGAAGTGGCTAATGGTGACTGCCCTATATCTAAATCTAACCTAAATCTAGGAGTGCTCAGGGCTTTCTCAAGGATGCATATAATCCTTTCCATTAATTTTTACAGAGTAAACTAAAATTGTTGTTAAAGTATTAAATTTGACAGAAAATTTAATTGTACAAGAGGCTGTTCCTAAAGTATTAACCAAAATTTATAAAAAAAAAATTTCCAAAAGCCTCCATTAATCAAAAAAGGGGGGATAGTGGAAAAATAGCATGTAAGGAAAAATATTCTGCAAGAAAATTACATCTAGAAAATTTTTACTTTAAAAAATTTTAATTTTCATTTGTAATGCTAACAGCAAGACACCAATGAAAAACATACATGGTATAAAAATAGGCCAAAGGAAAATCGTTTGGGCAAAAAATAAAAATGATCCCAAGTAAAATTTATAGAAAAGATTCCTTTATTAACTTTTGGTCGAGAATATGTTTGTATATTTTCAGAAAACAAGACCATGTGGATTCCTGCAACAGAGAGGAATTGACAGTAATCCTCCAGCCATGAAGACAAAGAGGAGAAACAGTCTAGAGATGGAAGACGCTGACGACACCTTGCCATGCTAGCAGTCAGCAGCTGTGCGACGCAGCAGGTTGCCCAGGACCAAACCAGAGAGGGTCAGACCTGCCTTACCACCATTTGTTCACCATCCAGATGTCATTGCTGACATGTACATATAAAGAACTGTTTGACACTGAAACGGACTTAGAACTGTTGGACATTGAAACTGGGACTCAGAACTGTTTGACATTGAAACTGGAACTCAGAACTGTTGGACATTGAAATTGAGACTCAAACATTTTTGTTCTTATGTGTTTATTTCTGGTCTGCAGATACAAGATTTTTTTTAAGGAAAGAAACGGGGGAGATACGGGAAACCAATCATTCTACCACTAATAGAAAGATGTGGCCAGGAAACTGGGAAGGCTGGTCAACAACCTTAATTGTTTTGATCACTCACTGTTTAGTTGAAACACTGTTAGCTGAAGCAGCCTTCACCTCTGTTTGTTTCATGTAAATTTCTGTTATTGGAATTTCCTGCCTAAAGGTTATGGGCGTATCCCATAGTCTCAATAAAAGGAATTGCAAGGCCAGAGCAAGGGGTAGGCCTTCCACTAGAGTTGGGCTCCCGCCTGGCCCCCAATATTTCCAAATTAATACTTTTCCAAGCCTCTTTTCATTTGTGTGCGGCCTTCTCCAGAACCCGAACCCTGAACAGGAACCCTGAACCACGCGGGACGTGAAAGGGGTTCCCACAACTGATACTGCCCCTAGGGCAACAGAAGCCAAAGAGAAAATAAACAAATGAGACTACATCAAAATAAAAAGGTTTTTCACAGCAAAAGAAACCATCAACAAAACAACAAGAAAGCCCACTGAATGGAAGAACATATTTGCCAATGTTATCACCGATAAGAGTTTAATCTCCAACATTTACAGGGAACTCATACAAATTAACAAAAGGAAGACAAACAACCCAATCAAAAAATGGGCAACAGATCTAAATAGATATTTTTCATAAGAGGACAGAAGGAAGGCCAAGGGACATATGAAAACATGCTCAAAGTCACTAATCATCCGAGAGATGCAAATCAAAATGACAATGAGGTACCATCTCACACCTGTCAGAATGGCTATCATCAACAAATCAACAAATGACAAGTGTTGGCAAGGATGCGGAGAAAAAGGAACCCTCATGCACTGCTGGTGATTATGCAGACTGGTGCAGCCACTGTGGAGAACAGTATGGAATTTCCTGAAAAAACTGAAAATGGAACTCCCATTTGATCCAGTAATCCCACTCCTTGGAATATATCTTAAAAAACTAGAAACACCCATCAGAAAGGATATATGCACCCTTATGTTCATAGCAGCACAATTTACAATAGCTAAGATTGGGAAACAGCCTAAGTGCCCGTCAGCAGATGATTGGATCAGAAAACTATGGTACATCTACACAATGGAATACTATGCTGCTATAAAAAAGCAGGAATTCTTACCATTTGTAGCAACCTGGATGGAATTGGAGAACGTTATGCTAAGTGAAATAAGCCAGTCAATGAAATAAAAATACCATATGATCTCACTCATTTGGGGATAATAAAAAAACATTATAAACTGATGAACAAAAAGATAGATACAGAGGCAGTAAAGCATCAAACAGACTGTCAAATTACAGCAGGAAGGTTAGGGAGAGGTGGGGGAAATAAGAGACCAACTGAAGGACTTACAAGCATGCATATAAGAGTAAGCAACAGATGCAAAACATTGGGGGGTGAGGGCATGTATGGGAGTGGGGTGAGGTGGGGCAATGGTAAGATATACACATTTAATACCTTAATAAAAGAAATTTAAAAAAAAACAAAACAAAAAAATTAGGAACAACTTACCTTCAAAGAGTTGTGATATAATGAAAAACTGTCTGAACACTTGGAATTCACAATGAAGGAGCTTGAATCACTGGACAAAAGTGAATCAAACAGAATTCACATTGATACACTAGGGAAATATCTAGGAATGTGCTTGAAACTAGGAATACATGTTCTCAGAGATTTTATATCGGAAAGACAGTGTTTAGTGACAGGAAAATCGTGTTCAAAGACCTCAGAAGTGCATGCGATACTGTTTACATTAGTAATTCAGTCTAAGTGAGTTGGGATTTTTAGAAGAAAGCTGGTTAAACACTAAAAAACACATTTTCATACAGCTGATATGACAGCATGTAAGTATTCAAAACTCTTAGAATTCAAAATGATAGTTGGCTAGTGATCAAATACTAATAATTTAACTATAAAGAGCTGGTATGATACCTGTAAGAAAATGATAAAACTCTCAGAGCTCAAAATAGCAGACCAGGGAAATGTCTAGGATTGTATCTGAAAGACCTGGAATACGTTTGTAGAACCTTAAAACCTCTGTGCGGTGTTGAAATACTGAGAATTGGTATTCAAAGGGCTATGAAAGGTAGGATAGTCTTTAAAATAATAATCACTCACATTTAAAGAGCAGGTATATATGGAAAAACGCTGTATAACCCCTTGGAATTCACAATGAAAGAGCTTGAGACACTGGACAAAAGTGAAAAGAGCTGGTATATTTGGAAGAAAAGCGGTATAAATACTTGGAATTCACAATGAATGAGCCTGAGTCACTGGACATGTCAATCCAACACTGAGAATTCACAAAGATAGACTAGGGAAATATTTAGGAATCTGACTCATACACTAGGAATACATGATAAAAGAGCTTTAATATTTGAAGGACACAATTTTGTCACTTGGAAATCGAGTTCAAAGAGCTGAGAAGTGAGTGCTATCCTGTTTTTATTTATTATTACATCAAAATGAGTTGGGTTTTTGGATGAAAGTTGGTTAAACACTTAAAAATTCATTTTCATAGACCTGATATAACAGTATGAAATTATTCAAAACACTTAGGAATCAAAATGATAGTTAGACTAGTGTTCAAAGTAGTAACATTTTACATTTAAAGAGCTGGTAAATATGGAAAAACACTGTATAAACAGTTGGAATTCACAATGAATGAGCTTGAATCACTGGACAAAAGTAAATGAAACACAGAATTCACAGTGATAGAGAAGGGAAATATTTAGGAATGTGCTTGAAACACAAGGGGTAGGGTTAGGGCTAGGGCTAGGACTAGGGCTAGAGCTTGAGCTGGGGCTAAGGCTAGTGCTAGGGCTAGGGTTAGGATTCGGGTTAGGGCTTTGATTAGGGTTAGAGTTAGGGCTAGGGCTAGGATTAGGGCTAGGGTTAAGGTTAGGGTTAGGGCTAGGTATAAGGTTAGGGTTAGTCTTAGGGTTAGGTTTAGAGGTAGGGATAGGGCTAGAGTTTGGGTAAAGACTAGGGTTAGGGCTATGGTTAGGCTTAGGGTTAGGGCTACGGTTAGGGTTAGAGATACAGCTGGGGTTTGGGTTAGGGTTAGGGTTAAGGTTAGGGTTAGTGTTAAGGCTAGGGTTAGGGTTAGTGTTAATGTTAGGTCAAGGGTTTGGGTTAGACTTAGGGTTAGCACTAGAGTTAGGTAGGATTAGGGTTAGGGATAGGGCTAGGATTAGGATTAGGATTAGGGATAGGGCTAGGGCTAGGGTTATGGTAAGGTTAGGGTTAGGGCTAGGGTTAGGGGTAGATTTAGTGTTAGGGCTAGGGCGATGGCTCGAGCTACTACTAGGGCTAAGGCCAGAGGTATGGCTAGGGTTAGGGTTAGGGTTTGGGATAGGACTATGGGTAAGATAAGGTTAAGTTAGGGTCAGGGTTAGGGCTAGAGTTAGCGTTAGGGTTAGGGCTCGGGCTAGGGTTAGGGTTAGGGTTAGGGCTAGAATTAGGGTTAGGGTTTGGGTTAGGGCTGGGGCTTGGGGTAGGATTATGGTTAGGGCAAGGGTAGTGTTAGGTTTAGGGTTAGGGGTAGGGCTAGGGCTAGGGTTATGGTTAGGGCTAGGGTTACGGCTAGGGCTAGGGAAACGATTAGTTTTAGCGTAGGGTTAGGATAGGGTTAGGTTTAGGGTTAGGGCTAAGGTTAGGGTTAGTGTTTGGGTTAGGATTAAAGCTAAGGTTAGGGTTTAGTTTAGCATTAGGGTTACTGCTAGGGTTAGAGTTAGGGTTAGGGTTAACGTTAGGGTTATGGTATATAAACATTTGGAATTCACAATGAATGAGCTTAAATCACTGTACAAAAGTGAATCAAACACTGAGAATTCACAATGATAGACTAGGGAAATATTTAGGAATGTACTTGAAACACTAGGTATACCTTTTCATAGAGCCGTAATATCTGATGGACATTGTTTAATCCCCTGGATATCGTGTTCAAAGGGTAGAGAACTGAGTTGGATACAGGTTACATTTATAATACAGTCCCAATGGGTTGGCGTTTTTAAAAGAAGGTTGGTTAAACATTTAAACATTCATTTTCATAGTGCTCAGATACTCCAAATAGTTATTTTCATACATCAGATATAACAGTTCAGGGTTGGGGTTAGAGCTGGGGTTAGGGTTAGGGTTAGGGTTAGGCATATGCTTAAGGAGAGGGCTAGGGATAAGGCTAGGGCTAGGGCTTGGGTGAAGGCTAGCGTTAGGGTTAGGTTTAGGACTAGGTTTAGGGTTAGTGCTAGGGTTAGGGTTAGGGATATGGTTAGGGTTAGGTTTTGGGTTAGTCTTAAGGCTATGGCTAGGGCTAAGATAGGGCAAGGGTTGGACTTAGGGTTAAGGTTAGGGTTAGGTTTAGGGCTAGGGTTAAGGTTAGGTTTAGAGATAGGGTTAGAGCAAGTGCTAGGGTTAGGGTTAGGGATAAGGTTATGGTTTGGGTTAGTGTTAGGCTTAGAGTTAGGGTTAGGGTTACGGCTTGGGTTAGGGCTAAGGTAAGTGTTAGGGTTACTGCTAGGGTTAGGGTTATGGTGTATAAACATTTGGAATTCACAATAAATGAGCTTGAATCACTTGACAAAAGTGAAAAGAGCTGCTATGTAAGGAAAAAGGCTGTAGAAACACTTGGAATTCACAATGAATTAGCTTGAATCACTGTACAAAGTGAATCAAAAACTGAGAAATCACAATGATAGACGGGAAATACTTAGGAATGTGACTCATACACTAGGAATTCATGTTAAAAGAGCTTTAATATCTGAAGGACACTATTCAGTCACTGGCGAATCCTGTTCAAAGAGCTGAGAAGTGAGTGCAATGCTGTTTACATTTATTATTTCGTCAAAATGAGTTGGCATTTTTGGATGAAAGTTCTTTAAAAATTCATCTTCATAGACCTGGTATATCTGTATGAAAGTATTCAAAACTCTTAGGAATCAAAATGATAGTTAAGCTAGTGTTCAAAGTAGTAACACTTTACATTTAAAGAGCTGGTATATATTGAAAGGTAGGACAGTCTTTAAAATAGTAATCACTCACGTTAAAAGAGCTGGTATTTATAGAAAAACGCTGTATAAACACATGGAATTCACAATGAAATAGCTTGAATCACTGGACAAAAGTGAATCCAACACTGAGAATTCACAATAATACACTAGGGAAATATCTAGGAATGTGCTTGAAACTTTAGGAATACATGTTCACAGACATTATATCGGAAGGACAGTGATTACTCACAGAAAAATCGTGTTCAAAGACCTGAGAAGTAGTGCAAAACTCTTTACATTTGTAATTCAGTCTAAATGAGTTGGGGTTTTTGGAATAAAGTTGGTTAAACATTTAAAGGACATTTTCATACAGCTGATATGACAGTATGAAAGTATTCAAAACTTTTAGAAATCAAAATGATAGTTGGCTGGTGTTCAAAGTATTAATAATTTAACTATAAAGAGCTGGTATGATACCCGTATGAAAATGTTAAAACTCACAGAGATCAAAATAACAGACCAGGTAAATGTCTAGGACAGTATCTGAAAGACTTGGAATATGTATGTGCAGGGTTGAAATACTGAGAATTAGTATTCAAAGAGCTGTGAAAGGTAGGATAGTCTTTAAAATAGTAATCACTCACGTTTAAAGAGCTGGTATATATGGAAAAACGCTGGATCAACACTTGGAATTCACAATGAGTGGGCTTCATTCACTGGACCAAAGTGAATCAAACACTGAGAATTCACAGTGATATACTAGGGAAATATTTAGTAATGTGCTTCACATACTAGGAATACATGTTCAAAGTGCTTTTATATCTGAAGGGAACTGTTTAGTCACTGGGAAATCGTATTGAAAGAGCTGAAAACTGAGTTGGATACTGGTTACATTTATAATTTAGTCTAACTGCATTGACGTTTTTGAAAGAAGTTTGGTTAAACACTTAAACATTCATTTTCACAGGGTTCAGATGCCTTTCTGAAAATGTTAACACTCCTAGTGTTAACAAAATGACAGAACAGGGAAATGTCTAGGAATGTGTCTGAAGCACTTGCAATACGTTTGTACAACCTTAATACCTCTAGTGCACTGTAGATATACTGAGAATTTGAATTCAAAGGGCTGTGAAAGGTAGGATAGTCTTTAAAATAGTAATCACTCACCTTAAGAGAGCTGGTATTTAGAGAAAAACGCTGTATAAACACATGGAATTCACAACGAATTAGCTTGAATCAATGGACAAAAGTGCATCGAACACTGAGAATTCATAATGATACACTAGGGAAATATCTAGGAATGTGCTTGAAACTTTAGGAATGCATGTTCACAGAGATTATATCGGAAGGACAGTGTTTAGTCTCAGGAAAATCCTGTTCAAAGACCTGAGAAGTAGTGCAAAACTGTTTACATTTGTAATTCAGTCTAAATGAGTTGGGGATTTTGGAAGAAAGCTGGTTAAACATTTAAAAGTACATTTTCATACAGCTGATATGACAGTATGAAAGTATTCAAAACTTTTAGAAATCAAAATGACAGTTGGCTGGTGTTCAAAGTATTAATAATTTAATTATAAAGAGCTGGTATGATACCCGTATGAAAATGTTAAAACTCTCAGAGCTCAAAATAACAGACCAGGGAAATGTGTAGGACAGTATCTGAAAGACTTGGAATACGTTTGTAGAACTTTAGTACCTCCAGTGCACTGTTGAAATACTCAGAATTGGTATTCAAAGAGCTGTGGAAGGTAGATTAGTCTTTAAAATAGTAATCATTCACGTTTAAGAGCTGGTATATATGGAAAAACGCTGGATCAACACTTGGAATTCACAATGAATGGGCTTCAATCACTGGCCAAAAGTGAATCAAAAAACAAGAATTCAATGGTAGAATAGGGACATATTTAGGAATGTGCTTGAAACACTAGGAGTACATGTTCACAGAGCGCTTATATCGAAAGGACACTGTTTAGTCACTGGGAAATCGTGTTCAAGGCTGAGAAGTGAGTGAGATACAGTTTCCATTTATAATTCAGTCTAAATGAGTTGGCGTTTTTGGAAGAATGTTGGTTAAACACTTAAAATTCATTTTCATAGAGTTTATATGGCAATAGGAAAATATTCAAAACTCTTAGAAATCACAATGATAGTTAGGCTAATGTTCAAATTAGTAATTAAAGTTTAAAGAGCTGTGATATAATGAAAAACTGTATGAGCACCTGGAATTCACAATGAAGGAGCTTGAATCACTGGACAAAAGTGTATTAAACACTGAGAATTCACAATGATACACTAGGGAAATATCTAGTAATGTGCTTGAAACTTTAGGAATACATGTTCACAGAGATTTTATATCGGAAGGAGAGTGTTTAGTCACAGGAACATCGTGTTCAAAGACCTGAGAAGTGCGTGTGATACTGTTTACATTTGTAATTCAGTCTAAATGAGTGGGGTTTTTAGAAGAAAGTTGGTTAAACACTAAAAACTACATTTTCATACAGCTGATATGACAGCATGAAAGTATTCAAAACTCTTAGGAATCAGAATGATAGTTGGCTAGTGTTCAAAGTATTAATAATTTAACTATAAAGAGCTGGTATGATACCTGTATGAAAATGTTAAAACTCTCAGAGCTCAAAATAACAGACCAGGGAAATGTCTAGGACTGTATCTGAAAGACTTGGAATACGTTTGTAGAACCTTAATACTTATGTGCAGTGTTGAAATACTGAGAATTGGTATTCAAAGAGCTGTGAAAGGTAGAATAGTCTTTCAAATAGTAATCACTCACATTTAAAGAGCTTGTGTTTATGGAAAAACGCTGTGTAAACACTTGGATTTCACAATGAAGGAGCTTGTATCACTGAACAAAAGTGAATCACACACTGAGCATTCAATGGTAAAATAGGGACATATTTAAAAATGTGCTTGAAACACTAAGAGTACATGTTCACAAAGCTTTTATATCGGAAAGACACTGTTTAGTCACTGGGAAATCGTTTTCAAGGAGCTGAGAAGTGAGTGCGATACTGTTTCCATTTATAATTCAGTCTAAATGAGTTGGCGTTTTTGGAAGAATGTTGGTTAAACACTTAAAATTCATTTTCATACAGCTGACATGACAGTAGAAAGTATTCAAAGCTCTTACAAATAAAAATGATAAGCCAATTTTCAAATTAGTCATAACTTACGTTTAAAGAGCTGAGATATAATGAAAAACTGTATGAACACTTGGAATTCACAATGAATGAGATTGAATCACTGGACAAAAGTGAAAAGAGCTGCTATTTAGGGAAAAAGGCTGTAGAAACACTTGGAATGCACAATGATTGAGCTTGAATCACCCAACAAAATGCATCAAACACTGAGAATTCACAGTGATAGACTAGGGAAATATTTAAGAATGTGCTTCACATACTAGGAATACATATTCAAAGAGCTTTAATATCTGAAGGAAACTGTTTAGTCACTGGGAAATCGTGTTCAAAGAGCTGAGAACTGAGTTGGATACTGGTTACATTTATAATTTAGTCTAAATGCGTTGGTGATTTTGAAAGAAGGTTGGTTAAACACTTAAACATTCATTTTCTTTATTTTTTATTTTATTTCCATTTTTTATTAAGGTGTTATATGTGTACATATCTTAACATCGCCCCTCCCCACCCCACTCCCATACATGGCCTTTCCCCCCAATATTTTGTGTCCATTGATTATGCTTACATGCATGCATACAAGTCCTTCGGTTGATCTCTTATCTCCCCACCTCTTCCTAAGCTTCCCATTGTAATTTGACAGTCTGTTTGATGCTTTACTGCCTCTGTATCTATCTTGTTGTTCATCAGTTTATAATGTTTTTCATTATCCCCAAATGAGTGAGATCATGTGGAATTTTTCTTTTATTGACTGGCTATTTCACTTAGCATAATGTTCTCCAGTTCCATCCAGGTTGCTGCAAATGGTAAGAATTCCTTCTTTTTTATGGCAGCATAGTATTCTATTGTGTAGATGTAGTTTTCTGATCCAGTCATCTGCTGACGGGCACTTTGGCTGTTTCCCAATCTTAGCTATTGTAAATTGTGCTGCTATGAACATAGGGGTGCATGTATCCTTTCTGATTAGTGTTTCTAGTTTCTTAGGATATATTCCTAGGAGTGGTATCACTGGGTCAAATGGGAGTTCCATTTTCAGTTTTTTGAGGAAACTCCATACTGTTCTCCACAGTGGCTGCACCAGTCTGCATTCCCACCAGCAGTGCACGAGGGTTCCTTTTTCTTCGCATCCTCGCCAACACTTGTCGTTTGTTGATTTGTTGATGATAGCCATTCTGACAGGTGTGAGATGGTACCTCATTGTCGTTTTGATTTGCATGTCTCGGATAATTAGTGACTTTGAGCATGTTTTCATGTGTCTCTTGGCCTTCCTTTTGTCTTCTTTCAAAAAGATTCTATTTATGTCCGTTGCCCATTTTTTTAGTGGATCATTTATCTTCCTTTTATTAAGGTGCATAAGTTGCCTGTAGATGTTGGAGATTAAACCTTTATCAGTGATAACATTTGCAAATATGTTCTCCCATACAGTGGGCTTTCTTGTTGTTTTGTTGATGGTTTCTTTTGCTGTGCAAAAGCTTTTTATTTTGATGTAGTCCCATTTGTTTATTTTCTCTTTGCCTTCCGTTGCCCTATGGCAGTATCAGTGAAAAAGTTCTTTTGGCATATGTGTGAGATTTTGCTGCCTGTGAATTCCTCTAGTATTTTTATGGTTTCCCGTCTTATATTTAAGTCCTGTATCCATTTTGAGTTTATTTTTGTGTATGGTGTAAGTTGGTGATGTAGTTTCATTTTTTTTGCATGTATCTGTCCAATTTTCCCAACATCATTTATTGAAGAGACTGTCTTGACTCCATTGTATGTTCATGCCTCCTTTGTCAAATATTAATTGCGCATAGTGGTTTGGGTCGATATCTGGATTCTCTATTCTATTCCATTGATCTATATGTCTGTTCTTGTGCCAGTACCAGGCTGTTTTGAGTACAGTGGCTTTGTAATACAGCTTGAAATCTGGTATTGAGAGCCTTCTTACTTTATTCTTCTTTCTCTTGATTGCTGTGGTTATTCGGGGTCTTTTTTTTTTATTCCAGAAGAATTTTTGGAGAGTTCTTTCTAGGTCTGTGAAATATGCCATTGGTATTTTAATGGGGAGTGCATTGAATCTATAGATTGCTTTGGGTAGTATGGAGATTTTAATGATGTTGATTCTACCAATCTATGAACCTGGTATGTTCTTCCATCTGTTTATGACTTCCTCTATCTCTTTTTTCAGTGTCCTGTAGTTTTCCACGTATAGGTCTTTTACCTCCTTAGTTAAGTTTATTCCTAGGTATCTTAATTTTTTTGGTGCGATGGTAAATGGGATTGCTTTTTTAGTCTCTCTTTCTGTAAGTTCACTATTGGTGTATAGAAATGCCATAGACTTCTCGGCGTTAATTTTGTATCCTACTACATTGCTGAATTCATTTATTAAGTCTGTTAGTTTTTTGATGGAGTCTTTGGGGTTTTGTATGTACAATATCATGTCATCTGCAAATAAGGACAGCTTTACTTCTTCTTTTCCAATTTGGATGCCTTTTATTTCTTCTTCTTGTCTAATTGCAATGGCTAATACTTCCAGTACTATGTCAAACAGGAGTGGTGAGAGTGGGCATCCCTGCCTTGTTGCTGTTCTTAGGGGAAATGGTTTTAGTTTTTGCCCATTGAGTATGATGTTAGCTGTGGGTTTATCATATATAGCTTTTATTATGTTGAGGTATGATCCTTCTATTCCCACCTTGCTGAGAGTTTTTATCAAGAAAGGAGGTTGGAGCCGAAACCGGTTTGGCTTAGTGGATAGAGCGTCAGCCTGTGGACTCAAGGGTCCCAGGTTGGATTCCGGTCAAGGGCATGTACCTTGGTTGTGGGCACATCCCCAGTAGGGGGTGGGCAGGAGGCAGCTGATCGATGTTTCTCTCTCATCAATGTTTCTAACTCTCTATCCTCTCTCCCTTCCTCTCTGTAAAAAATCAGTAAAATATATTTTAAAAAAAGGAGGTTGGATTTTGTCATATGCTTTTTCTGCATCCATTGATATGACTATGTGATTTTTTTCTCTCAATTTGTTTATGTGATGTATCACGTTTATTGATTTGCGGATATTGTACCATCCTTGCATCCCTGGGATAAATCCTACTTGGTCATGGTGTATGATCTTTCTGATGTACTTCTAGATCAGATTTGCTAGAATTTTGTTGAGGATTTTGGCATCTATGTTCATGAGGGATATTGGCCTGTAATTCTCCTTCATTGTGTTGTCTTTATCTGTTTTTTGTATTAAGGTGATGCTGGCTTCATAGAAGTAGCTTGGAAGTGTTCCCTCCTCTTGAATTTTTTGGAATAGTCTGAGGAGGATAGGTTTTAGTTCTTCCTTGAATGTCTGGTAAAACTCCCCTGTGAAGCCATCTGTCCCCGGGCTTTTGTTTGCCAAAAGCTTCTTGATGACTGCTTCAATATCTTCCATAGTTATTGGCCTATTGAGATGCTTAGATTCTTCCTGATTGAGTTTTGGAAGGTTATATTTTTCTAGGAATATGTCCATTTTCACTAGGTTGTCAGTTTGTTGGAATAAAGTTGTTCATAGTATTTTTTAACAATCCTTTGTATGTCGGTGGGGTCTCTTGTTATTTCACCGCTTTCATTTCTGATTCTGTTTATTTGGGTCTTCTCTCTTTGCTTCTTGGTGAGCCTGGATAGAGGTTCATCACTCTTGTTTATCCTTTCAAGGAACCAGCTCTTGGTTTTGTTGATCTTTTGCATTGTTTCTTTGGTCTCTATGTTGTTTATCTCCACTCTGATCTTTATTATTTCCTTCCTTCTGCTTACACTGGGCTTTTCTTGTTGCTCTCTTTGTAACTCTTTGAGTTGTAGGATTAGGTAATCTATTTGCATTGTTTCTTGTTTTTTGCAGTAGGCTTGTAGAGCTATGAACTTCCCTCTCAAGACTGCTTTCGCTGTGTCCCATAGATTTTGGATTGTTGCGTTTTCATTGTCATTTGTTGCCATGATGTTTTTTATTTCTTCCTTGAACTCTCTGGTAACCCAGTCATTGTTTAATAGCATGCTATTTTGTCTTCATGTGTTTGATTTTTTTGGATTGTTTTTATTGTAGTTGATTTCCATTTTGATGCCACTGTGGTCTGAGAAGATGCTTGATATGATTTCTATCTTCTTGAATTTGAAGAGACTTTGCCTATGTCCCAGCATATGGTCTATCTTTGAAAATGACCCATGTGTACTTGAGAAGAATGTATATTCTGTGGCTTTGGGGTGAAATGTTCTGAAGATGTCAATTAATTCCATCTGGTCTAGTGAGTCAATTAGGATTGATGTTTCTTTGCTGATTTTTTGTTTAGAGGATTTGTCCAATGGTGATAGTGGGGTATTAAAGTCTCCTACTATGATACATTGCTGTCAGTCTCTTCCTTGATATCCTCCAGGAGGTTTTTTTTTTACGTATTTGGGTGCTCCTGTATTGGGTGCATATTTGTTTACCAGAGTTATTTCTTCTTGTTTGATTGCTCCCTTTAGTATTATGAAGTGGCCTTCCTTATCTCTTGTTATGTCCTTCACTTTGAGATCTAATTTGTCAGATATAAGTATTGCTACCCCAGCTTTTTTTCAGTTCCATTTGCCTGGAAAACCTTTTCCCATCCCTTCACCCTCAGTCTGTGTGCGTCTTTTTTTCTGAGGTGGGTTTCTTGTAGACAGCAGATATATGGGTCTTGTTTTCTTATCCAATCCGTTACCCTATGTCTTTTGATTGGGGCATTAATCCATTTACATTTAAAGTTATTATTGATAGGTACTTATTTGTCGCCATTTTTATTCTTTACCCCTGTGTTCCTTCTGCACTTTCTATATATATATATATTTTACAGCAGACCCTTTAGCATTTCTTGCATTGCTGGTTTGGTGGTAATAAATTCTCTTAGTACTTTTTTGTCTGTGAAGCTCCTGATTTCACCTTCAATTTTGAATGATAACCTTGCTGGGTACAGTATTCTTAAATTCAGACCCTTGCTTTGCCTGACTTTGTTTATTTCATTCCATTCCCTTCTGGCCTGATGAGTTTCTGTTGAGAAATCAGTTGCTAGTCTGATGGGGGTTCCTTTGTATGTAACTTTCTGTGTCTCTCTGGCTGCTTTTAAGAATGTTACTTTGTCGTTGGTGTTTGTCAATTTAATTATAATATGCCTTTGCATTGGTCTTTTGGGGTTCATTTTGCTTGGGACGCTGTGAGCTTCTTGGATTTGTGTGGGTTTTTTCTTCCCTATATCAGGGAAGTTTTCTGTCATTATTTCTTCACACAGGTTTTCTATTCCTTGCTCAGTTTCCTCTCCTTCTGGAACCCCTATTATGTGGATGTTGTTTTGTTTTTTGTTGTCCCAAAGTTCCCTTAGGCTCTCCTCCTCCTTTTTAATTTTTTTCTAGAAACTGCTCTACTTGGGTATTTTTTCCCACCTTGTCTTCTAGCTCTGCTTCCTCTATTCTAGTCTTTATGCTTTCTGTTGAGTTCTTTACAGCAGCGATGTCATTTTTCATTTCTTGGTTCTTCTTCATTTCCTCTTGGTTCTTACTCATATTGTTGAATTTGTCTTCCATTTTCAGACACCTTATGACAGCCGTGGGCAAACTACGGCCTGTGGGCCGGATCCGGCCTGTTCGGCTGTTCTATCTGGCCCGCGAAGCCGAAAGAGCGGAGGGTTCTCTTGTTCTCCCCTCCGCTCCTTTACTTGGAATTTATATTAGTTCACACAAACACTCCATCCATGCTTTTGTTCTGGCCCTCCGGTCCAGTTTAAGAACGGATTGTGGCCCTCGAGTCAATAAGTTTGCCCACCTCTGCCTTATGACCATTTCTCTGAATTCTTTCTCTGACAGGTTGCTTGCCTCTATTTCATTTACTTCCTTTTTGGTGATGCCTGCTTTTCTTTCATATGTGGGCTGTTTCTTTGTCTCCCCATGGTCTCTTTTCTCCGGATGTCTGGTTATGTAGTTCTCTCTCTCTCCTGTGTTGATTTAAAGGCACAAAATACAACACAACCAGGTACAACACACAAGGTACTGAACAGAAATGTATTCACAATATTAAGAACCCACAGTAAAGGTGACCACTAGAGAAAGACAAATTAGGGGATAGGAGAGAAAGAAGAGGAAAAATTAAAAAAATAAATAAAAATAAATAAAAACGAGTGCCAAAATGAAATTGGGAAAAGGAAAAAATAGTAAGAGAGAAAAGAACAAGACTAAGAAAAAAAAGGGGAACAAACTATATATATATATATATATATATATATATATATATATGGGGAGAAAATTCCAAGAGAACAGCCACTAATCCCACCAAATGCCAGCAACAAGTACCTGGAGATTAATACAAACTACAAACAACAACTAATATCAAGTGAGGCGAGGGAAAACAGAAGTAAAAAAAACAAACAAAAACAAAGCCAACAAAAACAAACAAAAAAAAAGAATAAGCAAAACAATCTCATAAAAATGCATAAAGAATCAATATAATCAACATTCAAGCTAACAACAGCAACATAAGCACAGAGAGAAAAACAATTTTTTGGATAGGTAAGACAGAGAAGAGAGAGGTGTGTATTGACTTGGAACAGGGGATTGTAGATTAGATATATAAGTAGGGTGAAATTTTAACAGGGGGTAAACAGAAAGAATGGGGAAAATCTAAAGCAGGAAAAGGGTAAGAGAAACAGGACACCAAAAGGGGAAAAGTTAGAAAGAGCGTGATGGCATAAAGGTAGAGTTGAGATAGAGTAAAACGATGCTAAAGGAAAGATGAAAATAGAATGTAGAACACTAATCCCAAAGTAAAATAGAGAGAAAGTAAAATGACACTTAAAAAAAAGGTAAAATAGTAGTAGTAATAAATTGAAAATAAAAATGTAATAATTAAAAAGGTAAAATCAAGTGCAGAAAAAAGAAAAAATTACTTTCTTAAGTAAATGATGAAAAAAATAAAAATGAAAAATGAAAAATAAAAAAATAAATAAAATAAAATAAAATGTGCAGTAGTGAAGGTCATTCACTTCCTCTGTTGTTCTGTTTGGCATGCCTGTTTTCCAGTCAGGACAATATTGCAGATCCTTGCATTCCATGGCTCCTCAGTGTTGTAAGGCAGTCCTGATTTTTAAGCAGGCGGTGTCTTAATTTCTTATATTCCGTTATTTTTGATTACACAAGAGTCAATTTGTGATTCAGTCCCTGGGTGGCAGTGTTTCTGGATTGACTTCCGGATCTATATGGCCTCTCTAGCCTGTGCTTAGATCCTGCTTTCCCTGTGGCACTCAATACCGTATTGTGGGAGTGGGCTGCCCCAGAGCTGGCTCTCTGATGGTCACTCCCCACTCCGATCCCCAGGTTCCAGAAAAACAACTTTCCCCTGCAGTCTCCCAGGGTGTCCCCAACTGGGTGATCCTATGTATTGGGCTTATTAATCAGAAGCAAGGATTTGAAGAGGAAAAAGCCCAAGTGTGTGAACAACAGGGCTTCAGGCAAGTCTGCGCAGACCCCTTTTCCCCCTTGGGTCTAAGCAGCCGGCACACTTTTAAAATTTTTAGGCTGTCCTTTTGCGTCAGATCAGAATGGGTTGCTTTTTAGAGATCCCTTCTGTTAGCAGCTCTGAGGACCCCCTTCCACATTCACGGATCACACCAGCCCCAACTGCCACGGATTTTTCTAGGCACAGACTTCCCCCGGTCCTCCAGCTCCCGCAGTGTGCGTGTTTCTCTCCCACACCGGGACCAGAGACCTCACCTTATCCCAGGCAAAATCTGTCCTTTTTTGAGGGAGTGTAGAGCTCCTCTGACTCCGTGTGTTTGCGCCAATTGGGGACTGGTGTTCTGGGGACTCGCAGCTGTTCGGTGGTTGCCGCAGTTGTAGATTTTCAAGCTTCCTATAACATCCACTTTCCCCTTCAAGATGGTATGATCTTTGTGTCCGAGCCGGTCGCTCCAGGAGGGGACCCAGCAGCAGTGGGGGCTGCCCGGTCAGGGGAACCCTGTCCAGCAGTCCCCCACCTTCTCCTGGAGTACAGCTGAACCTTAACTCGCAAACAAATACTCCCTGTGTGACCCTCAGCTGTTCTTTCAATCTGCTCTGGGACAAGATTCGGGACCCGTCTGTCTATTCCGCCACCATTTTTCTTTCCCAAGGTTTAGTGACTTTCAATGTGCTGCATGACATCACTCAAAGTCTAGCCTAGAATCGCAGCCTCTGAGCCAAACCTCCACACTTGGAGAGCAAAGCCTAGCCCCAAATAGCTGAACCTATCACCAAAGGGCCGAGCCTCGCTCAGGGAGAATACAGACAAAGTCTTAAGCAATGGCAGACTGGGCCCTGGGCCTCTCTCTCAGTGAGTCTTAGGAGGCCCTTGGCACACTACTCCCTTGGTCTCTCTATCAGAGATTCCTAACAAGGCCCAGGGCCCTGTCAACCTTGACCCTGGGCCTCTCTTAGAGACTTCTAAAGAGTCAGTAAGTTTTTAGGGGCCCAGCCCCATAGAGATCCAGGGTCCCTAGAGGACTGAAGGGGCAAGATTTCTGGCTGAGGTCCACTTGGGTATCACTGGTGGCTTCCATTCCCTTCTTAGGCCTAAGCAGTCCTAACTTTAAGAGCCAGATAGTGAGGGTAAGGTGCTGTACTCATGCTGATGATGGCCTGTGACTTTTCTGAAAGAGTTATCTGGGTTTCAAAAAGGAAGTGCTTAATTATGGGCCACTAAGTTACCATACAACCTGGTTGTCTGTTGTGACCTGGGTTAGATATCACTCACGAAGTCCGAAAGAGGCCACACATAGGAAGACTACATGAATTTAAAATAGTACATACATGACAGGACCTTGGAGGATCAGAGCTGTTATATAAGAGGTGGCCCAATTGCCCTTGGGCCCTACTGCCCAAAAACAATTCCTTCTTTCAGCCTAGATTTGTGGGCTCATGGAAGGCTCCCTATGACCTGCTAACAGAGGAAAGAAAGTTGTGGAGTGGCTTTGCATGATGTCAATATCCAACCAGAAACTGCACTGCTGCGATACAACAGGCTATTCTGGATACTTGTGAAGGACAGTGGTAATGAAACCATAGCAATGGGCAGAGCTTAGGGCCTCATTCTCTTTGTTTGGATGACAAATGACCAGATTTGCAATCAGATTCTGATTCATGGCTCCAGCCATGATCTTGCAATTGTAGTCAGAGACATGAAAGACACATTATTGGAAGATCATCCCCAATGACATTTGGGCAGAAGTTTCTTAGACAGTTCTCAAAGAATGGGCATGAAATACAGATATTTGTGTCGCATATACTGTTTATAAAAGTGAATTCTCACAGTTGAGGATTTCATTAATCAAGAATATAAAGTGGCCCTGACCGGTTTGGCTCAGTGGATAGAGCGTCGGCCTGTGGACTCAAGGGTCCCAGGTTCGATTCCAGTCAAGGGCATGTACCTTGGTTGTGGGCACATCCCCAGTAGGGGGTGTGAAAGAGGCAGCTGATCAATGTTTCTCTCTCATCGATGTTTCTGACTTTCTATAACTCTCCCTTCCTCTCTGTAGAAAATCAATAAAATATATACATAAAAAAGAATATAAAGTGGTCCTAGAAGGTTTGGCTCAGTGGGTAGAGCATTGGCCTGTGGACAGAAGGGTCCTGGGTTCGATTCTGGTCAAGGGAATATGCCAAGGTTGCAGGCTCAATCCCCAGTAGGATGCGTGCAGGAGGCAGCAATTCAAGGATTCTCTCTCATCTTGATGTTTCTATCTCTGTCTCTCCCTCTCCCTTCCTCTCCGAAATAAATAAAAAATATATCTATTTAAAAAAATAAGATAAAGTGGCGCATTCTATATGTTCCCTCATATATGGAATGTAAAACCACAAACAAACAAACAAGCAAAACCTCCCACATAGAGATGAAATCATGGTGAGTACAAGAGGGGATAAACATGAAGGAGGAAAGGAGGTAAAGGGGTCAAATACAAGAGGACAGAGGAGGCTAGACTTTGGGAGGTGAGCACACAATGGATTATGCTATGTCGTACTACAAAGTCATAATATGACATTTATTTAATATTATTAACTGCATTACCTCCCACTCTTGTTCATGAAAAGAAGGTATTCTTCTGTTTTTGGTAAACATATTTTTGTTTGTCTACAATTTGTTCAACCAGAATGGGGATAATCACCTGAGACTTGGTAATAGAACATGGGCAGCATGGTGTTAAGCCATCAGACGGTTAGTGAGGAGGAGTGCTTAGAAAAATAAATAAAAAAGATTCATAATGTTATCAAACCCAGCTCTGAATCCAGACTCCTGCCAAGCAAGGCAATTTCCAAGTACTGGGCTACAGCTTCAGTAGCTGGGGAGTGAAGAGCACTGGGCAATCCAATGGGTTTCCTGCATTCTAGTTCCCATGTCTGTGGTGATAACATAGATTCTGAAAAATTTCCAAGTGGTCCCCTGCAGCAGACAAGGATATGCTCTTGCTCATCACTTAATTTATACCCAGAATCAGATTGAAGAGATTCAGGACATGAACAGATTATTCTTTTTCAATGGCTCAACAAAATATGAGGAAAATTGGAAAGGTTCCTAGTACAGTTGTAACTGATAAGGAAGGAAACTAGAATAATTCATGATTTGTCATGGACAGGAAAAGTGTGCAAAAAAGAGGAAGCACACAAGGGTAATAATGGCAGTGATGTCTCCTGTGGCAGTTGCCAACTTGAATAGATGCAACTCTCAGCAGGACATTAAAGGTGAAGGATGAAATGTGAGACTTGAGGAAATGTGCTACTCTTTGGAAGAACTACAAGAGTATAATAATTTACACAAGCAGGAAAGTATAGAATATGTGTGGAAATAATTAATGTTGGGAAAAATGTTACAAGGTACATAAATTTGGATGAGAGGGAATGTATTAATTTTAGCTCACCAGACAGAGACTCTGTATTTAAATTTTCAGAGTGGGTGATTAGAAAAGGCTCTAAAAGCTTATAGGGATGATTGGCTGACAAATGCGTTGAATCATGGCCCAATAAATATGACATGGAAATGCCCACTGTCTCTTGTTTTAATAAAGAAAAAGCAGTTCAAAATTTTATGGAGGGGAGAATGTTAGAGTGGATTGGTCATAAGAGTCCTATTCCAAACTCTGCGCATGTACACCTGGCATAACTTTCACCAATACATTGCAAAATATATTTAAGAGTAGAAATGGCATGAAGACCCACACCAAGACACGTCCTAATTACAATGGCAATTGTTAACGACAGAGAGAGAATTTTTTTTAAAATTTCTTTATTGATTAAGGTGTTACATATGTGTCCTTATTCCCCCATTACCCCCCAACCCCCCATTCATCCCCTTACGCCCCCTGTTGTCTGTGTCCATTGATTAGGCTTATATGCATGCATATAAGTCCTTTGGTTAATCTCTCCCCCTTACCCACACCGTCCCCTACCTTCCCTGAGGTTTGACGTTCTGATCGATGTTTCTCTGTCTCTGGATCTGTTTTTGTTCATCAGTTTATGTTGTTCATTATATTCCATAAATGAGTGAGGTCATGTGATATTTATCTTTCTCTGCCTGGCTTATTTCACTTAGTATAATGCTCTTCAGCTCCATCCATGTTGTTGCAAATGGTAAGAACTCCTTTTTTACCGCAGGTAGTATTCCATTGTGTATGTACCACAGGTTTTTAATGCACTCATCTGCTGATGGGCACTTAGGCTGTTTCCAAATCTTAGCTATGGTGAATTGTGCTGATATGAACATAGGGGTGCATATATCCTTTCTGATTAGTGTTTCTAGTTTACAAAGAGAGAATCTTAAAGGCTGCAAGAGAGAGACAGAAAGTTATGTACAAGGGATCTCCCATTAGATTATAAAATGATTTCTCAACAGAAATATATCAGGACAGAAAGGAATGGAAGGAAGTTTACAAAGTGACACAAAGCAAGGGACTGAATACAAGAATATTACATTCAGCAAGGCTATCATTCAAAATTGAAGGGGCAATAAGGAGCTTCACAGACAAAAAAAAAAAAAAAAAAAAAAAGGCTAAGGGAATTTATCACCACCAAGCCAGCAATGCAATAAATGCTAAAGGGAATGGTATAAAAATAAGAAATAAAAAGGGAAGGAGGAACACAAGCACAAAAAATAAAAATGGCTACAAACAACTACCTATCAATAATAACTTTAAACATAAACAGACTAAATTATCCAATCAAAAGATATTGAGTGGCTGAATGGATAAAAAAACATAACCCATACATTTTCTGTCTACAAAGACCCACCTTAGAACAAGGGACTCACACAGACTGAACGTGAAAGGATGGGAAAATATCTTCCAGGCAAATGGAAATGAAAAAAAAAAAAAACACAGCTGGGGTAGCAGTACTTGTATATCACAAAATATACCTCAAAGTAAATGCCATAACAAGTGATAAAGAAGGCCGCTTAATAATACTAAAGGGATCGGTACTACAAGAGGATATAACCCTGATAAACATATATGCACCCAATACAGGAGCACCCAAATACATTTAAAAAAAACCTCCTCGAAGATATCAAGGAAGAGATTGACAACAATACAATCATAGTGGGGACTCTAATACCCCATTGACGTCACTGGATAAATCATCTAAACAAAAAAAAAAAAAGTAAAGGAACAGCAATCCTAAATGACTCACTAGATCACATGGACTTAATTGACATCTGCAGAACATTTCATCCCAAAGCCAGTAAATATACATTCTTCTCAAGTGCACATGGGACATATTCAAAGATAGACCACATATTGGGTCACAGGCAAAGTCTCTTCACATTCAAGAAGATTGAAATTATATCAAGCATCTTCTCAGACCACAATGGCATAATATTAGAAATAAACTACAATAAAAACAATTAAAAAATCAAACACTTGGAAGCTGAATAGCATACTATTAAACCATGATTGGGTTACCAAAGAGATCAAAGAAGAAATTAAAAACATCCTGGAAACAAATGATAATGAAAACACAACAATCCAAAATCTATGGGACACAGTGAAAGCAGTCCTGAGAGGGAAGTTTATAGCTCTACAGGCCTACCTTTAAAACAAGAAAAAAATGATAATAAATCATCTAACTCTACAACTTAAAGAATTAGAACAACAAGAAAAGCCCAGAGTGAGCAGAAGGGAGATAATAAAGATCAGAGCAGAAATACATGGCATAGAGAAGCAAAAAACAATAGAAAAGATCAATGAAACCAAGAGCTGGTTCTTTGAAAGTATACACTAAATGGATGAACCTCCAGCCAGGCTCATCAAGAAGCAAAGAGAGGGGACCCAAATAAACAAAATCAGAAATGAAAGAGGTGAAATAACAACAGACCCCACGGAAATACAAAGTATCCTATATAATAAAGAGCTAATATGCAAATGGTCATCATGCGGTCATGCCATCACGCCATCACACTGGGGCCGGAGGACTTGAGGCCAGGCCGGGGGACCTGAGGCCATGCCCCCTGCCCCAGTGCTGAGGCTAGGGGACTAGAGGCCAGGTCGGGGACTAGAGGCTGCGCCGGGGGACCTGAGGCCATACCCCCCACCCAGAGGGGCTTGATGGGGCACCTTAGGCTGTGCTTCCTGCCCAGTGCCGGGCCAGGGGACCTGAGGCTGCAACTCCAGCCAATGTGGGGTTTGATGGGGGTGGGGTCAGTGGGTCTCGGTCTCGAGTGATTTCAAGGCACACACGGGTGGGTGGGGACTTGACACTGGGGCTTGTGGCATGCCCCAGATACCGACAGGAGGAAGATTTGAGATTTCCATATACATTTTACTAATTTTCTTTCATCTCTGATACTTCTATTATAGAGAAAGGTCAAATAGCAATATTAAAATATTTCCTCTACTTAATTCCCTTTTAATGAGCATGAATTTCATTCACAAGGCCACTAGTTGTAAAAAAAAATACTATGAACAACTCTATTCCAAGAAACTGGACAACCTGGAGGAAATGGACATATTCCTAGAAAAATACAACCTTCCAAAACTCAATCAGGAAGAATCCAAAAATCTCAATAGGCTGATAACTATGGAGGAAATCGAAGCAGTCATCAAAAAGCTTCCAGCAAACAAAAGCCCAGGTCCAGGCGGCTTCACAGGGGAGTTTTACCAAACATTCAAAGAAGAACTAAAACCTATCCTCCTCAGACTATTCCAAAATATTAAAGAGGAAGCAAAACTTCCAAGCTCATTCTATGAAGCCAACATTACCCTAATACCAAAACCAGATAAAGACACCACAAAGAAAGAGAATTATAGGCCAATATCCCTCATGAACATAGATGCCAAAATCCTCTACAAAACTGTAACAAATCAGATCCAGCATTACATCAGAAAAATGTATACATCATGATCAAGTAGGATTTATCCTAGGGATGCAAGGATGGTACAATATCCACAAATCAATAAACATAATACATCACACAGACAAATTGAGAGATAAAAGTCACATCGTCATATCAATTGATGCAGAAAAAGCGCTTGACAAAATCTAACAGTCTTTCTTAATAAAAACCCTCAGCAAAGTGGGAATAGAGGGATCATATATCAACATAATAAAAGCCTTCCTTATACAACAAACCTCAGCCAACAGCATACTCAATGAGCAAAAACTGAAACTATTTCCCCTAAGAACACGAACAAGACAGGGATGCGCACTGTCACCACTCCTGTTCCACATAGTACCAGAAGTGCTAGTCATAGCAATTAGACAAGAAGAAATAAACGATATCCAATATGGAAAAGAATACATAAAACTGTCATTATTCACGGGTGACATGATGCTGTACGTAAAAAAACCCAAAGACTCCATAAAAAATTATTAGACTTAATATATGAATTTGGCAATGTAGCAGGATACAAAATTAATGCCAAGAAATCTATGGAATTTTTATACACCAATAGTGAACTTACAGAAAGAGAGGTTTAAAAAAATCCTATTTACCATTGCACCAAAAACATTAAGATAACCTAGGATCAAACTTAACTGAGGAGGTAAAAGACCTGTACTCAGAAAACTACAGGACACTGAAAAAAGCGATAGAGGAACACATAAACAGATGGAAGAACATACCATAGAATCAACATCATTAAAATGTCCATACTACCCAAAGCAATCTATAGATTAATGCACTCCCATTAAAATACTAACAGCGTATTTCACAGTCCTAAAACGAACTCTCCAAAAGTTCATCTGGGATTAAAAAAAAAAAAGACTCCAAATGGCTGCAGCAATCCTGAGAAAGAAGAACAAATAGGAGGGATCTCAATACAGATATCAAGCTGTATTACAAACTCACTGCTCTCAAAACTCCCTGGGACTGGCACAAGAAGAGACATATAGATCAATGGAACAGAACAGAGAACCCAGAAATCGACCCAAGCCATTATGTTCAATTAATATTTGACAAAGGAGGCAAGAGCATACAATGGAGTCAAAACAGTCTCTTCAATAAATGGTGTTGGGGAAATTGGACAGATAAATGCAATAAAATGAAACTAGACCACCAACTTACATCATACACAAAAATAAACTCAAAATGGATAAAGGACTTAAATGTAAGATAGGAAACCATAAAAATCTTAGAGGAATCCACAGGCAGCAAAATCTCAGACATATGCCAAAGCAATATCTTCACCGATATAGCTCCTAGGGCAATGGAAACTAAAGAGAAAATAAACAAATGGGACTACATCAAAATAAAAAGCTTTTGCACAGCAAAAGAAACCATCAACAAAACAACAAGAAAGCCCACTGCATGGAAGAACATATTTGCCAATGTTATCACCGATAAGAGTTTAATCTCCAACATTTACAGGGAACTCATACAAATTAACAAAAGGAAGACAAACAACCCAATCAAAAAATGGGCAACAGATCTAAATAGATATTTTTCATAAGAGGACAGAAGGAAGGCCAGGAGACATATGAAAACATGCTCAAAGTCACTAATCATCTGAGAGATGCAAATCAAAACGACAATGAGGTACCATCTCACACCTGTCAGAATGGCTATCATCAACAAATCAACAAATGACAAGTGTTGGCAAGGATGCAGAGAAAAAGGAACCCTCATGCACTGCTGGTGATTATGCAGACTGGTGCAGCCACTGTGGAGAACAGTATGGAGTTTCCACAAAAAACTAAAAATGGAACTGCCATTTGACCCAGTGATCCCACTTCTAGGACTATATTCCAAGAAACTAGAAACACCAATCAGAAAGAATATATGCACCCCTATGTTCATAGCAGAACAATTTACAATAGCTAAGATTTAGAAACAGCCTAAGTGCCCATCAGCAGATAAGTGGATTAAAAAACCGTGGTACAGAGTTTGCGCCATCTTGAATGGGAAAGTGGAGCTTATCAGAAGCCTGAGAATCCACAGCTGCGGCACCCACAGAACAGCTGCGAGCCCCAGAACACCGCTCCCCAATTGGCGCAAACACACGGATTCAGAGGAGCTCTACACTCACCACGGAAAGGTCAGATTTCGCCTGGGATAAGGTGAGGTCTCTGGTCCCTGGGGGAGAGAGGAACACGTGTTTTGCGGGAGCTGGAGGACCAGGGATGTCTGTGCCTAGAAAAATCCATGGCTGTTGGGGCTGGCGTGATCTGTGAATGTGGAAGGGGGTCCTCAGAGCTGCTAACAGAAGGGCTCTCTAAAAAGCAACCCATTTTGATCTGGCATGCAGGGACACCCTGGGAATTTCAGGGGTGTGCCGGCTGCCCAGACTTACGCGCAGCCCCGGAGTTTGCACACTTGGGCTTTTTCCTCTTCAAATCTTTGCTTCTGATTGCTAAGCTCAGTACATGGGCTCGCCCAGTTGGGAACACCCTGGGAGACTGCAGGGGAAGGTGTTTTTCTGGAACCTGGGGATCGGAGTGGGGAGTGACCATCGGAGAGCCAGCTCTGAGGCAGCCCAATCCCACAAACCGGTAGTGAGTGCCACAGGGAAAGAAGGCTCTAACACTGCCTAGAGAGGCCATATATAGACCCAGAAGTCAATCCAGAAACACTGCCACCCAGGGGCTGAATCACAAATTGACTCTTGTGTAATCAAAAATAAAGGAATATGAGAAATTAAGACACACCGCCTGCTTAAAATCAGGACTGGCTTACAACACTGAAGAGCAGTGGAACGCAGGGAACTGCAATACTGTCCGGACTGAGAAACAGGCGTGCCAAACAGAACAAAAGAGGAAGTGAATGACCTTCACTACTCCACATTTTATTTTTATTTTTTTATTTTCATTTTTTTGCATCTTTTCCTCAAGAAACTGATTTTTTTTCCTTTTTTCCTCACTTGATTTTACCTTTTTAATTATTACATTTTTATTTTCAATCCGTATTATTACTACTGCTATTTTATCTTTTTTTTTAAAGTGTCATTTTATTTTCTCTCTATTTTACTTTAAGATTAGTGTTCTACATTCTATTTTCATCTTTCCTTTAGCATCGTTTTACTCTATCTCAACTCTACCTTTATGCCATCACTCTCTTCCTAACCTTCCCATTTTCGGTGTCCTGTTTATCTTACCCCTTTCCTGCTTTAGATTTTACCTATTCTATCTGTTTACCCCTTGTTAAAATTTCACCCTACTTACATATCTAATCTCCAATCCCCTGCTCCAAGTCCATACGCACCTCTCTCTTCGCTGTCTCAACTATCCAAGAAATTGTTTTTCTCTCTGTCCTTTTGTTGTTGTTCGCTTGAATGTTGATTATATCAAATTTTTATGCTTTTTTGCGAGATTGTTTTGCTTATTCTTGTTTTGTTTATTTTTTTGTTTGTTTTGTGCTTCTGTTTTCCCTTGCCTCACTCAATATTAGTTGGTGTTGTAGTTTGTATTAATCCCCAGGTACTTGTTGCTGGCATTTGCTGGGATTAGTGATTGTTCTATTGGAGTTTTATACCCAATATATATAGTTTGTTCCCCTTTCTCTCTTAGTCTCTTTCTTGTCTCTCTTACTTTTTTTTTCCTTTTCCCAATTTCATTTTGACACTCCTTTATTTTTCTTTTCCTTTCTTTCTTTTTCCTCTTATTCTTTCTCTCCTATCCCCTATTTGCCTTTCTCCAGTGGTCACCTTTATTGGAGGTTATTAATATCGTGAATACATTTCTTTTCAGTGCCTTGTGTGTTGTACCTGGTAGTGCTGTATTTTGTGCCTTTAAATCAACACAGGAGAGAGAGAACTACATAACCAGACACCCAGAGAAGAGAGACTATGGGGAGACAAAGAAACAGCACGCATATGAAAGAAAAGCAGGCATCACCAGAAAAGGAAGTAAACGAAATGGAGGCAAGCAACCTTCCAGAAAAAGAATTCAGAGAAATGGTCATAAGGTGGCTGAAAAGAATGGAAGACAAATTTGACAATATGAGCAAGAACCAAGAAAAAATGAAGAACCAAGAAGAAATGAAAAATGACATCGCTGCTGTAAAGAACTCAATAGAAAGCATCAAGAGTAGACTAGAAGAAGCAGAGGACCACATCAGTGAGCTAAAAAAAAAGATGGGAAAAAATACCCAAGTAGAGCAACATCTAGAAAAAAAAATTAAAAGGCAGGAGGAGAGCCTTAAGGGAACTTTGGGACAACACAAAACAAAACAACATCTGCATAATAGGGGTCCAGAAGGAGAGGAAGCTGAGCAAGGAATAGAAAACCTGTTTGAAGAAATAATGACAGAAAATTTCCCAGATATAGGGAAGAAAAAACCCACACAAATCCAAGAAGCTCACACAGTCCCAAGCAAAATGAACGCCAAAAGACCGACGCCAAGGCACATTATAATTAAATTGGCAAACACCAACGACAAAGTAAGAATCTTAAAAGTGGCAAGAGAGAGACAGAAAGTTACATACAAAGGAACCCCCATCAGACTAGCGACTGATTTCTGAACAGAAACTCTTCAGGCCAGAAGGGAATGGAATGAAATATACAAAGTCATGCAAAGGAAGGGTCTGAATCCAAGAATACTGTACTCAGCAAGGTTATCAATCAAAATTGAAGGTGAAATCAGGAGCCTCACAGACAAAAAAGGACTAATGGAATTTATAACCACCAAACCAGCAATGCAAGAAATGCTAAAGGGTCTGCTGTAAAAAAAAAAAAAAAAAAAGAAATAGGAAGCGAAGAAGGAACACAGGGGTAAAGAATAAAAATGGCGACAAATAAGTACCTATCAATAATAACTTTAAATGTAAATGGATTAAATTCCCCAATCAAAAGACATAGTGTAACAGATTGGATAAGAAAACACGACCCATATATCTGCTGTCTACAAGAAACACACCTCAGAAAAAAAGACGCAAACAGGCTGAGGGTGAAGGGATGGAAAATGGTTTTCCAGGCAAATGGAACTGAAAAACAAAGCTGGGGTAGCAATACTTATATCTGACAAATTAGATCTCAAAGTGAAGGACATAACAAGAGATAAGGAAGGCCACTTCATAATACTAAAGGGAGCAATCAAACAAGAAGAAATAACTCTGGTATACATATATGCACCCAATACAGGAGCACACAAATACATAAAAAAAAACTCTTGGAGGATATCAAGGGAGAGATTGACAGCAATACAACCATAGTAGGAGACTTTAATACCCCACTATCACCATTGGACAAATCCTCTAAACAAAAAATCAGCAAAGAAACATCAATCCTAAATGACTCACTAGACCAGATGGAATTAATTGACATCTTCAGAACATTTCACCCCAAAGCCACAGAATATACATTCTTCTCAAGTGCACATGGGTCATTTTCAAAGATAGACCATATGTTGGGTCATAGGCAAAGTCTCTTCAAATTCAAGAAGATAGAAATCATATCAAGCATCTTCTCATACCACAGTGGCATAAAACTGGAAATCAACTACAATAAAAACAACCCAAAGAAATCAAACACATGGAGACTAAACAGCATGCTATTAAACAATGACTGGGTTACCAGAGAGATCAAAGAAGAAATAAAATAATATGGCAAAAATTACAATGAAAACACTACAATCCAAAATCTATGGGACACAGCGAAAGCAGTCTTGAGAGGGAAGTTCATAGCTCTACAAGCCTACTGCAAAAAACAAGAAACAATGGTAATAAATTACCTAACCCAACAACTCAAAGAGTTAGAAAAAGAACAACAAGAAAAGCCCAGTGTAAGCAGAAGGAAGGAAATAATAAAGAGCAAGGCAGAGATAAACGACATAGAGACCAAAGAAACAATACAAAAAATCAACAAAACCAAGAGCTGGTTCTTTGAAAGGATAAACAAGATTGATGAACCTCTAGCCAGGCTCACCAAGAAGCAAAGAAAGAGGACCCAAATAAACAAAATCAGAAATGAAAGAGGTGAAATAACAACAGTTCCTGCTGAAATACAAAGGATTGTTAAAAAACACTACGAACAACTCTATTCCAACAAACTGGACAACCTGGAGGAAAAGGACATATTCCTAGAAAAATAAAACCTCCCAAAACTCAATCAGGAAGAATCTAAGCATCTTAATATGCCAGCAACTATGGAAGAAATTGAAGCAGTCATCAAAGAGCTTCTGGAAAACAAAAACCCGGGGCCAGAAGGCTTCTTAGGAGAGTTTTACCAAACATTCAAGGAAGAACTAAAACCTATCCTCCTCAGACTATTACAAAAAATTCAAGAGGAAGGAACACTTCAAAGCTACTTCTATGAAGCCAGCATCACCCTAATACCAAAACCAGGTAAAGACAACACAATGAAGGAGAATTACAGGCCAATATCCCTCATGAACATAGATGCCAAATCCTCAACAAAATTCTAGCAAATCGAATCCAGCAGTACATCAGAAACATCATACACCATGACCAAGTAAGGTTTATCCCAGGAATGCAAGGATGGTACAATATCCGCAAATCAATAAACGTGATACATCACATAAACAAATTGAGAGAAAAAATCACATTGTCATATCCATGGATGCAGAAAAAGCATATGACAAAATCCAACCTCCTTTCTTGATAAAAACTCTCAGCAAGGTGGGAATAGAAGGATCATACCTCAACATAATAAAAGCTATATATGATAAACCCACAACTAACATCATACTCAATGGGCAAAAACTAAAACCATTTCCCCTAAGAACAGCAACAAGGCAGGGATGCCCACTCTCACCACTCCTGTTTGACATAGTACTGGAAGTATTAGCCATTGCAATTAGACAAGAAGAAGAAATAAAAGGCATCCAAATTGGAAAAGAAGAAGTAAAGCTGTCCTTATTTGCAGATGACATGATATTGTACATACAAAACCCCAAAGACTCCATCAAAAAACTAATGGACTTAATAAATGAATTCAGCAATGTAGCAGGATACAAAATTAAAGCCGAGAAGTGTATGGCATTTCTATACACCAATAGTGAACTTACAGAAAGAGAGACTAAAAAAGCAATCCCATTTACCATCGCACCAAAAAAATTAAGATACCTAGGAATAAACCTAACCCAGGAGGTAAAAGACCTATACGTGGAAAACTACAGGACACTGAAAAAAGAGATAGAGGAAGTCATAAACAGATGGAAGAACATACCATGTTCATGGATTGGTAGAATCAACATCATTAAAATGTCCATACTACCCAAAGCAGTCTATAGATTCAATGCACTCCCTATTAAAATACCAACAGCATATTTCACAGACCTAGAAAGAACTCTCGAAAAATTCATCTACAATAAAAAAAGACCCCAAATATCCACAGCAATCTTGAGAAAGAAGAATAAAGTAGGAGGGATCTCAATACCAGATTTCAAGCGGTATTACAAAGCCACTGTTCTCAAAACAGCCTGGTACTGGCACAAGAACAGACATATAGATCAATGGAATAGAAAAGAGAATCCAGATATCGACCCAAACCACTATGCGCAATTAATATTTGACAAAGGAGGCATGAACATACAATGGAGTCAAGACAGTCTCTTCAATAAATGGTGTTGGGAAAATTGGACAGATACATGCAAAAAAATGAAACTAAATCACCAACTTAAACCATACACAAAAATAAACTCAAAATGGATATAGGACTTAAATATAAGACGGGAAACCATAAACATACTAGAGGAATTCACAGGCAGCAAAATCTCACACATATGCCGAAAGAACTTTTTCACTGATATTGCCCCTAGGGCAAAGGAAGCCGAAGAGAAAATAAACAAATGGGACTACATCAAAATAAAAAGCTTTTGCACAGCAAAAGAAACCATCAACAAAACAACAAGAAAGCCCACTGTATGGGAGAATATATTTGCAAATGTTATCACTGATAAAGGTTTAATCTCCAACATCTACAGGCAGCTTATACACCTTAATAAAAGGAAGATAAATGATCCAATAAAAAAATGGGCAACGGACCTAAATAGAATCTTTTCGAAAGAAGACAGAAGGAAGACCAAGAGACACATGAAAACATGCTTAAAGTCACTAATTATCCGAGAGATGCAAATCAAAACGACAATGCGATACCATCTCACACATGTCAGAATGGCTATCATCGACAAATCAACAAACGACAAGTGTTGGTGAGGATGCGCAGAAAAAGGAACCCTCATGCACTGCTGGTGGGAATGCAGACTGGTGCAGCCACTGTGGAGAACAGTATGGAGTTTCCTGAAAAAACTGAAAATGGAACTCCCATTTGACCCAGTGATCCCACTCCTAGGAATATATCCTAAGAAACTAGAAACACCAATCAGAAAGGATATATGCACCCCTATGTTTATAGCAGCACATTTTACAATAGCTAAGATTTGGAAACAGCCTAGGTGCCCATCAGCAGATGACTGGATCAGAAAACTATGGTACATCTACACAATAGAATACTATGCTGGCATAAAAAAGAAGGAATTACTACCATTTGTAGGCACGTGGATGGAATTAGGAAAAATTATGCTAAGTGAAATAAGCCAGTCAGTGAAAGAAAAATAACACATGATCTCACTCATTTGGGTATAATGAAAAACGTTATAAACTGATGAACAAAAAGATTGATACAGAGGCAGTAAAGCATCAAACAGACTGTCAAATTACAGTGGTAAGGTTAGGGAGAGGTGGGGGAAATAAGAGATCAACTGAAGGACTTATATGCATGCATATAAGAGTAACCAACCGATGCAAAACATTGGGAGGTGCGGGCATGTATGGGAGTGGGGTGGGGGGGCAATGGTAAGATATGTACACATATAATACCTTAATTAAAAAAAGTTAAATAAATAAATAAATAAATAAATAAATAAATAAATAAAAACTGTGGTACATCTACACAATGGAATACTACACTGCTGTGAAAAGGAAGGATCTCCTACCACTCGCAACAGCATGGATGGTCCTGGAGAGAAAGATAAATATCACATGATCTCACTCATTTGTGAAATATAATAAACAACATAAACTGATGAACAAAAAATAGATCCAGAGACTTAGAAGCATCGAACAGACCATCCAACCTCAGAGGGAAGGCAGGGAGGGTGGGAGGGTGAGGTAAGAGACCAACCAAAGGACTTGTATGTATGCATATAAGCATAACCAATGAACACAGACAATATGCCCTTGTGAGGGCATGTTCTGGGGGGTGGGAGCAGCCAGGGAGAGGCCAATTGGGGAAATGGAGACATATGTAATACTTTAAACAATAAAAAATTTTATAAAATTAAAAGAAACTCCTGGTAAAGTTCTCTTCTTACACCAGTTTTTTTCCAACTAAATCTTTTAGAAAGGAATGTTATTTCTTAACAATGAGCTTAAAATCAGTACGTCCAATGCAAAATTTTGGTACTCTTTGAAACTTTATTTATTTATTTATTTATTTTCTCTTGATACACATGAATTTAGCTTTTGGGTTTTTTTTGCCATTAATTGCTAAGGAATTTTAAGATAAAAATACAAAGTCATTAACATCAAGAGACACAAAGGCACTTTTATAATGGGGGAGTAAGGGGATCCTCACGTGTCACTTGCTTATTTTTTAAACTATTACTCTTTCAATTCTAATCTTTGAATAAAATATTTTTTCTACAATATAAAATGACTTTTTAGATCAAAACCAGCACAGTAACATTGTCTATTTTACAATAAATCTGAAAGGAAAATTTGGAAAAGAATATTCTTACACCATATAGCATAACTTGTTTTTTAACTTGAATTTTTTTGTTAATTGCCTAATCACCTAAATCAGTGAATAAGAATGCTCAGCATCCAATCCATGAATATAGAATACAATATAATTTATTCTACTTTTTACTTCAAAGTCACAGAGATGACATCCATATAATTATAAAGCCTACTCTACATTTTCAAGTTCTCAATCCAAATATATAGATTAGAACAGGTCACTTTATTGCTGACAATATTCATGGAAGGGTCAGATTCCTCATAAAAAGACAAAATAAGTTTGATTGGGAGCCGGCCATTGCCCTACTCACCCATCAACAGAACTATGGAAGTCAAGAGGCAATATTTTTTCCTTTTTAAAATAGCAAAGGAACAAAAGAAGATTGGCTGGCTGTTGAGTGGGCCCCACATTAGAGTGCATAGCTCATCAGGATCGAGGCTGGCATCTGTGAGCAGTTAACTTCCTAAGAGCACTCACTGGGCATTATGACATCTGCACTAAAGCTCTGACCCTGGAAATTATTTGAAAATACTTTATGCTCAAAATATACACTGAGTGGCCAGATTATTATGATCTCTGGATGCATCATAATTGGGCCACTCAGTGTATATACTATATAATAAAAAGCTAATATGCAAATTGTCCCCTCGACCAGCAGGCAGGCCGGCCAACCGCCCATGTCCCCTCCCCCTGGCCAGGCTGGCTGGAGAGTATTATGCATTCAGAGATCATAATAATCTGGCCACTCAGTGTATAGTATCCATTCCTTGTCCTTGAGGATCCAAGTATCTATACTAATAAAAGCCTAAGCGGCCCTCGCATGTGATGTTGCCACAAGATGGCTGCCACAAGATGGCCACCACAAGATGGCCAAGTGCACAGAGGAGGTGGGGCGCAGCAGCCACTTCGTGTGGTGAGGCCTGGGGGTCGAGCATCTCCTCCGCCTCACACAGAGGAGGTGGGTCCTGGCGGAGAAGGCAAGTTGCGGCAGGGGAGGGCAGTTGGGGGCGATCAGGCCAGCAGGGGAGCAGTTAGGTGTCAATCAGGCCAGCAGAGGAGTGGTTAGGGGGTGATCAGGCTGGCAGGCAGAAACAGTTAGGGGCAATCAGGCAGGCAGGCAGGCAGGCAAGCGGTTATGAGCCAGCAGTCCTGGATTGTGAGAGGGATGTCCAACTGCCAGCATAGGCCCGATCCCGCACATCCCCCAAGGGGTCCCAGATTGGAGAGAGTGCAGGCCGGGCTGAGGGACACCCTCCCCCCACCCCTGTGCATGAATTTCGTGCACTGGGCCACTAGTAAATCTAAAATTATAATGGGCTTCTTCAGTCCAAAGGCAGGACTTCTTTGCAGTAGAGTGTCTCCAGTGTTACACAAAAATAAATAAAAGCAGCAGCTAACGTCTTTTCAGCTTCTTGACCTCTCCGCATTTTGTTGCTTCTTCCTCCGATCTCATATCCTCTAAGTCCTCTTGCATACATGGTCTTAAACTCTTTGCTTCTTTATCTTTGTATTTTTTTCAGTCATAGCCAAAGAATGTGCTTAGATATTTCTTCCTGAGATTGTCCTTCATCTTTAATAAAATCTTCCATTTTGGAGTCATAGTTCTCATCTTCCTCCTCTACATATTCTCACTGTCTTTTGTAACCACCAGGGAAGGGAAACCCTTGAGAACATTGGGCAGATCTATAGCCAGCTAAAGAAGGCTACATTCCATTCATCTGTCCATTGGTGGGCTGGGTAATGATATTCTTAGAAGATATTGTTTCAGAGACAAAAGTGCATTTGGGCTTATGGGGGGATCTAAGCTACTAACTATTCACCCAGGTCCCAAGCTGCTCACTGGTCTTCTAGGGCCTGAACTGCTGACAGTCTGTCTAGCTGAAACTGCCACTTACTGATTGCCCAGAGCCACTGACTAACCGCCTGGGGGGCACTGAGCCACTCATTGGTCGTCAGTTATGTGGATTGTGCACAGGCCACCCAGAGTCACCAGAACTGACCACTGACTTCCTAGAACCACCTGGGCCACTGATAGGTCATCCAGAGCCACCTATACTGCTGACTGTCCTTCCAGGAGGATTTAAGTCACTGGCTGGCCTCTTGGTCCCACTGATTGATCGAATGCTCAGGTCCTGAGCTGGAGCTGCCATTCTGGTGCCTGGGCATGGAGCCAGAACTAACCATAGGCCGAAGACTCCCTGCGATGGGCTGCCCAGGAACTGGGCTGGAGCTGCTGCCTGACTGCCTGACACCTGGACTCTTAGCCTTATGTGGGGAGACCACAGGTCCAGGTCTGGAATGGCTAGGATGGAGAGGAGATTTTTTGGCTGTGTGCTCAGTAACAGATTTCTGAGTCCCGTTAGTAGAAGTCTTTGGAACACTTGGTGAAAAGGTGCTCAAGTGGGTCTTTCCAGCCCCACTGTAAACAGGCCTGTCATGGTCCTTCCGAATTGAGGCTTGGGAGCAGTTGCTAGATCCTACTTTGGTCCTCTCTCCTGGCATGGACTTGGATGAAAACAAACCTAAATGTTTCTTATCTGTGCTGGGTCTGGATTTCTTCTCAGCATGAGGAAGGGGAGTACCTTTGGGAGAAGGATGCTTGTCCCTGGAAACTCTGCAAGTTTTTGTGCCCATACTTTCTGTATGAGAAGGCACCATTTTGGTCAGAGGTAGTCCTGCATCTGCTTCAGGCTTCTTTTTCATATGTCTTCATTCAAGAAGTTTTCACTCCCTAAGTTCTTGTGCAATCATAGGTCACTTTTCTGTGTGTGTGTTTTTTTCACTACCTTGATTTCCACTGGTTCATACTGTTGGAAGCTAGCTATTGTCTTTCCTATCATAAAAGTGTAAACAAGGAATGCAGAAGGATCATGAACCTTGAACTCTGGCAAGGGCTAAAGCTATGCACTGATTGTTTAGTCAAGACAATGGTGGCTCAAGCAATTTCCTGGCCAAATAGTCTCAAAGTAAATTTTTACTAATATTTACTGACCTTTAAGATAGTCTTTCTGTTACCAGAATTGCCTGCCTGACTAAGGGCAATATGTGTATCTAAAATTGAATGAAAGCCTGGCAGGGCCTGGGCACCAGTGCAGTCTTTGCCCTTGCATTGGACTCTCCACCTGACCCCCCATTATTATTTCTTATCTTGTCTCATCATTTGACCACGGCCCTTCTCCAGATCCCAAACCCCGAGCGACGTGGGACGTGGACTCTCACATCTGGTACCTCGAATGATGGATGTCTGGAGAAGATTTGCCTGGAGCAGAAAAACAAAGTTTCACCAGCAAGGTGGGGAAAAAGAATTCACCAGATAGGTGGGGAAATTCTCAGCGTGCAAAGCCCACAGCCAGCTGCAGAAGTTGAGATCTGTAAGTAGGGTGGGAACGTCTTTTTTTTTTAGCCAGGCTAATGGGGCAGAATTTGTCAAAAGGGGAGAAGCTTTATTGTAGACTTTTGGTTTGCATGCTTAAGGATAAAGGAATTAAAGTGTCAGAAGGTATTCTCTTACAGTTTTTGCATGTTATTATAGAACATAATCTCTGGTTTCCTGAAGAAGGTACATTAGATGTTGAATGTTGGGAAAGAGTTAGTCATAACTTCAAAAAACCTCAACAGCAGGGGAAAGATTTGCCTCCAAATTGTTTCTCCTTGTGGAACATGGTATTACATTTGCTAGAGCCTTTTAGAGAAACAAAAGAGGATAAACCCCCTCCCCTTGCACCTTCTGCTCCTAAAGAGGAGCAAAAAGAAAAATTGGAGGAATGGCCTTCATGGCCCCCTCCACCTCCATGTCCTAATCCTGAAACATTTAATTCACCATTAATAGAATCACCTATGCAAAGAACAATCCGAGAAGGATTAAAGCACATGACGGTGGAGGATCAACTTGCTTTTCCTATTATACAAGTAGCTGACCTACAGCTCCCGAATCATATAATAAGACATCATGAAAAATTTGACTTTAAAATGATAAAATCCTTGCATGTAAGCATAGTCCAGAATGGTCCTATAGCTCTTTTACCAGAGAAATTATGACTAATATTTCTGAAGCATTCTTAGCTCCTTATGATTGGTATTCCCTGGCTCACGCAGCTCTGGATGGAGGAGATTATTTACTATGGAAGGGAGAAATTTTGGAGAAATGTCAGGAGCAAGCCCATGCAAACTGTGGGCTGAATGCTCAAATAACTTATGAAATGCTGACAAAACTGGGACAATATAATGGCATACAAAATCAGCTAAATTATGTGCAAAAGGCATATGAGCAAATTAGACTTTGTGGAAGAGGATCTTGGTGGGCCTTACCATCAAAAGGGGATCATGGCCGAAACCGGTTTGGCTCAGTGGATAGAGCGTCAGCCTGCGGACTGAAAGAAGTCCCAGGTTCGATTCCGGTCAAGGGTATGTGTAGAGGGCTGCCTGGGAAGGCACATGGGCATTTCTTTAAATTGTTGTCAGCTGAGCCCGAGGAGACTGGCAGAGCCGCGTCTCGGTTACGCCCTCCCCAAAGAGGTGGGGGGTGTTATCAGTACTGACTTTTACCTTTGTCCAAGTGCCAGGAAGTGGGCTTTGAGGTGTAAAACCAGTCTTGCACCTAGCACCGGGAATTTAGGGAATGAATAGGACCTGGGCCCATCCAAGCTCCTTTGATCCTAAGTTTTGGTGATACTTCCTGGTATTTGGGGGTATAAAATAAATGTGCTGCGTGGACTCCGGGGTCGCTGCCTCTCCATCAGAGAGGATGGCGTCCCACCTGGCTCCCAGTTTTGTTTCTATCTTTCTATCTGGTCTCTTTCTTTCTTTTATTTCTTAATCCCCAGCTCCTCCACTCAGGAACCGGACCTGTTCCTTTTCCGTGCTGGACGCGGAAAAGAGAGAACACCTCTATAGGTATGTACCTTGGTTGCGGGAACGTCCCCAGTAGGGGGTGTGCAGGAGGCAGCTGATCGATGTTTCTCTCTCATCAATGTTTCTAACTCTCTATCCCTCTCCCTTCCTCTCTGTAAAAAATCAATAAAATATATTAAAAAAAAATCACAACATTAAAAAAAAAGGGGGGGGGGTGATCCTGAGGGAGCTTTTAGTAAATGTATGCAGGGGCCTACAGAGTCATTTTCTGACTTTGTGGCTTGCCTCACTCAAGCAGTGAGATGCCAGATTCAACATGAAACAGCAGGAGACATGTTAATTCAGCAATTAGCTTATGAAAATGCCAATGCTGATTGTAAAAAATGTCTGACGCCTCTGAGAAAAAAATAGTACCATTACAGAAATGATTCGAGCATGTCAGAATGTGGGGTCAGGCACTTTTCAAGCAAACTTACTCGCTGCCACTGTAACAGTGGGGAATAAAAGGTGTTATAATTGTGGAAGAACAGGACATTTTAAAAAGAAAGTAAGCAACCAAGAAGGACACAAGGTGGCGATCTAGGGAAAGGCATGAGCATTCTGCCTCCCAATTCAATCAACACAGATTAAACCTCTCTGTGTCCTAGAAGTCAGAAGGGAAACCATTGGGTTGGTTAATGTAGATAGAAATTTCATAAAAATGGGCAGCCATTAGATCAAGACTGAGGGAATGGCCAACCACAGGGAAACGGCCGCCCAGCCCCGTCATCAATAGGGGAAATTTGCCCTGCAAGGCCCACAGTGGACTCCCTATGAGCCATCCCAGGGAGCCCAGGCCTAGTTCTTAACAGTACTATAGCGGTCACTTTGACCCCCAGTATGGCTCAGCAAGCTGTTCCTACAGGAATCTGGGGACCTGTGCCACCAAGAACTTTAGGATTAATCTTAGGGAGAAGTGGAAAAACTCTGAAAGGACTAACTGTTCTGCCTGGAGTCATAGATTCAGACTATGAGGGAGAAATTAAGGTAATATTAGAATGTAATCATATTATGCAAATTACTTTAGGACAAAGAATTGCTCAGATACTACTTCTACCTTGTATTCAGCAAGGCGAAGCTATAAATAGGAAAAGAGAAACACAAGGATTTGGAAGCTCAGATATCTACTGGATACATGAAATTAGCAAAACCATCCTATGATTAATTTAAGAATAGAGAGAAAACAATTTAAAGGGTTAGTAGACACTGGAGCAATCTCAGCATTATCAGCAAAGAATTCTGGCCTCTAAGTTGGTCCATGGTAGAAGCTATAAGCTCTATCATGGGGGTCAGAGTTCCTGATAATACACAACACAGTGCTGCAGTGTTAAGGTGGCAAGATGAAGGACAGGCAGGATGGTTTCAGTCTTACATAGTCTCTGGGATTGCAGTCAACTTATGGGGCCAGGATGTTTTAGAAGATTTACAAGCTTTTATTATTACTGGCAAATGACAGCAGTTAATAAATCAGATGGGATATCAGACTGGTCAAAGCTTAGGAAAAAATAATCAGGGAATTAAAGAGCCCATCCAAGCCAAAGGAAACCCAGGAAGACGAGGATTAGGATATCAACCTTTTTTTTTTTAAAAAAAAAATATATTTTATTGATATTTTACAGAGAGGAAGGGAGAGGGATAGAGAGGCAGAAATACCGATGAGAGAGACACATTGATCAACTGCCTCCGGCACACCTCCCACCGGGGATGTGCCCGCAACCAAGGCACGTGCCCCTGACCGGAATCAAACCTGGGACCCTTCAGTCCGCAGGCCGACGCTCTATCCACTGAGCCAAACCGGTTTCGGCAGGATATCAACCTTTTGAGGAGTGGTCACTGCTCAATCTCCTCACCCTCATGCAGATCCTACACAATGGAAAGATGATAGACCTATATGGGTGGATCAGTGGCCATTAACCAAGGAGAAATTAGGTCATATTCAGGAATTAATACAGGAACAAATAGAGGCTGGCCACATAGAGCCTTCCAATAGTCCTTGGAATACACCCTATATTTACTATACCTAAGGAGGCGGCAGGAAAATGCCAATTGTTACATGATCTTAGAGCGGTTAACACTACTATGCATACCATGGAAGCTTTATAGCCTGGACTCCCAGCGCCTTTGCAAATCCCTCTAGATTGGTCTCTTATAGTAGTAGATCTTAAGGATTGTTTCTTCACCATTCCCTTGGCACCTCAAGATAAACAGAGATTTGCATTTTCAGTGCCAGCTATTAATAACATAGAACCCATGAAAAGATATCAATGGAAAGTTTTGCCTCAAGGAATGGCCAATGGCCCCACCTAGTGTCAAAAATATGTAGCTCAAGCTGTTCAGCCTTTAAGGCACAAATATTCCCGATGTTACATTATTCATTACATGGATGACTTGCTCTTAGCAAGTCCATGGGAAGAGTAGACTTTGGCAATGTAAAAATTGCTCCAGAAAAGGTACAGAAAGAAATGCCTTTCAAATATCTGGGAACCATAATTGAAAACCAATGTATTAGGCCTCAAAAGGTGGAAATAAGATCACCTTAAATCTTTAAATGACTTCCAAAAATTATTAGGGTACATTAATCATAATGTAAATATCTGTGTTTTCTGATGGTCTTAGGTGACCCTGCTAGCGGTTCTCAACCTGTGGGTCACGACCCACAGGTTGAGAACTGCTGCTGTAGAGCCTACGACCATCGGAAAACATAGATATTTACATTATGATTCATTAACAGTAGCAAAATTACAGTTAAGAAGTAGCAACGAAAATAATTTTATGGTTGTGGGTCACCACAACATGAGAAACTATATTAAAGGGTCACGGCATTAGGAAGGTTGAGAACCACTGACTAGGGCATCAATCCTCTAAAACTGCGGTTACATATATAGAACTTATGGCTCAGTTGATATCTCAACTTAGAAAGCGCTGCAGGCAGCTTAGAGAAGAACCCCAATGCATTTACCTTCCCCTCACTGGGAAGCGATTAGAAATATTATTTCAAACTGATTTGAATTGGCAAATTGGACTAAGTGGATATTCAGGGGAACTTAGTTGTCACCTATTAAAAGACAAATTACTACAGTTTTTATATTATACCCCCTTATTATACCAAAAAAATACTAGGCAGGAACCTATTCCTGGAGCATTAGCTGTTTTTACTGATGGATCATTGAATGGTAAAGCTGCCTATCATACAATGAACTTAGACCGACTCAGACTGATCAGTCATACTTCTGTACAAAGAATTGAATTAGAGGCTATTAAGGCTACATTGCAGGATTTCCAAGAGCTTCTTAATATTATCTCTGGCTCTTCTTATGCTCTGGGCCTAGTGAATAGAATTGAAACTGCTCTGTTAAAATGGCTCAGTGACCAAAGTTTATTTTTTACTATTTAAACAAGTTCAGCAGATTGTACAACAGAGACAATATCCTTTTTATATCACTCACATCAGAGCTCACAGTGTATTACCTGGCCGGCTAACAAAAGGAAATGCACATGCCGATCAATTGGTTGCTTTATTAAAACAGGCCTCAGAATCTCATCAGCTTTTACATCAGCCTGCCAAAATGTTGTCCAAACAATTCTCGATCACTCAACAGCAGGCAAAACAGATTATCAGAGAATGCCCCACTTGCATGTTACATCTGCCTCAAGGGCCTAATACAGGAATTAGCCCTCGAGGATTGATAAGGGAACATATCTGACAAATGGATGTAACACATTATACTCCTTTTGGACACCTTGGGGCATTGCATGTCTCTGTATATACCTTTTCAAAGGGCCTATGGGCTACTGCATCTACAGGGGAAATGGCAAAACAGGTTATTAATCATTGCCTAGCTGCTTTTGCCATCATAGCAATTCCAAAAATTATTAAAACTGACAATGGACCTGCTTACACAAGCTGTCACTTCCAGCAATTTTGTAAAAAGTGAAAAATTCAGCACATTACAGGAATACCATATAACTCGCAGGGACAGGCAATTATAGAACACCAGCATCATAGGCTAAAATTCCAACTTGAAAAACAGAAAAGGGAGAATATGGAGAAATCGCCTGTAGGTAGACTATACTAAGCCTTAAATACTTTAAATTTTTTCACTTGTGATGCCGATGGCACGACACCCATGGAAATAAACTGGTGTCAGAATAAGCCAAAGGAAAATGGTCTGGTTATATGGAAAGATCCCGAGTCTGGTTTATGGAAGGGCCACAATCCCCTGCTAACATTTGGTCAAGGGTACGCTTGTATATTTCCAGAAAATTTCTCGAAGCCCATGTGGATTCCCACAAGAAATATTACATGGATCCGAGGGAGGAACTGGCCAGGTTAATGAGGACCTTGCAGCTGGAGCCACGCCTTACAGCTGCAGACAATTGACTGCCCCAGCCCAGATAGCAGGAGCCCCAAGCAACCCACTGAAGATAAGGAGTGGGAAGAGGATGAGACAAATAGCCCAGAGGTCACCTGGGGGATGGTGAAGAAGATGGTCCAGAAAGCTGAGTGAATTTGTGAGGAGACCAGAACCCCAAGAACGCCTGAGAATGTCTTTCTTGCCCTGCTAGCAGTCATCAGCTATGCGGTAATGCTACCGGGGCAAATGGGGAAGTATTTTGGACTTATGTTCCTGACCCTCCATGGGTAAGACCCCTTATGTGGGCTGATCCCCTGCCTAATGTAGTCACCAATAACACCAAACATTTTGATCACCCAGGAGGACCACGGGTGGGGCAAGGAAGTATATGGGCAAAGTATAATTACATGGGTGTCGCCACCTAGCTTCCCTTTTGTATGACACAGAACCAAACCACAGCTCCTTTGTGTGTAAAATTAAAAAGAGGCTTCTGGCTAACATGGACACCAAAGGAGGGGGAAGCAAAAGCCCAAATACATCTACTATCACTACTTGCTCTGGGGAGAGGTGCAGAAAATGTAACTTTACCTAGACACGCCCCCCCCCCCCCCCACTAAGCCGTTATGTAAAAAGTCTTATGAATGGCACCCCACCGAGGAAGAAATTAATTGGCAAGACTGTTATAGTGACCACCCCACCAGCAGCAAACTTAATAACAGTCTTTCCTTTGTGGACTGGAGCCCCTACGGGTTTGCATATAGTAACAATCGCACCCTAAAATGGAAGGGGAACACATCCTATCTATATGTTGAAGCTAATCACTCCATTTCATGGCATGGAGGAGGATTTGTTGGATCTCAATTTCAACATGACAACTGGCCCCTACAAAATACGCAATGGAAATTAGCTGCTGCACTTGCACCTATTAAATAGTATAGTTTTAACTATAGCTCAGATAATTCCATTGGTACCTTATGGGGAACTCCCAATAAGACAGTATTTGCCACCACCTGTGTATTTGATCCATTTGTACTCCTCTCAGGCCCCATCCAGATGCACCTTAATATTACAAGCCAGACTGCACACTATCCCATTGTATTAATTTTACATTCCAAAAGGATTCCCTCATGATTTTAAAACAACCAGATTTTGCTTAGTTTCCTACTAACCTAACCGAGCCTTGGGAATCTCATCAAACCTACTAACTGTTACATGATCTGGTAAAAATCTTAAAAAGACAAAAAAGATTTCCTGGAATGTTAATTGCAGAACTCTTTGCCCTCATAACGTTACTTACTTCTGTGGGCATTGCTGCTTCATCCATGGTACAAACTGTTCAAACTTCTCAGTTTGCACAACCATTTAAGAAAAATGTAACTATGCCCTAACCGGTTTGGCTCAGTGGATAGAGCGTCAGCCTGTGGACTCAAGGGTCCCAGGTTCGATTCCAGTCAAGGGCATGTACCTTGGTTGTGGTCACATCCCCAGTGGGGGGTGTGCAGGAGGCAGCTGATTGATCTTTCTCTCTCATCGATGTTTCCAACTCTCTCCCTCTCCCTTCCTCTCCTTAAAAAATCAATAGAATATATTTAAAAAAAGAAAAAGAAAAATGTAACTAAGACCTATCTATACAAAAAAGAATTGATAGCCAGTTTGAGATAGAATATCAGCATTAAAGTCTACAGTCTTGTGGATGGTTGATAAAATCCACAGCTTAGAGCAAAGAATATCTTTGTAGTGTCATTATAATTTTTCCCCAGATTTGTGTTATACACCCCTCCCCCACCCCTGTTCCCTATTGGGAATCAATAAAAAATCACTTTCTTGGTGCTTGGGGTAAAGGTAACACAACCCTTGATATTTTAGAATTACAACAGCATATTGTACAACTATCCCAGGCAAACTTACAAACGAATACCTTAGATGCCTGGCAGCAATTTAAAAAAGACATGAAAGAATTTAATCTCTTCCACTGGATCTCCTTACATTTGCCTCTCAGCATAACCACTATTGCTTGTCTCATTTTTATTCTTATGTTTATTTCTAGTCTGCAGATGTGGAATGAAGAGTCTTAAAAGGACTTGAACCCTTCAGGTGGCATTCACTTTTCAACATTTATTAAGAAAAAGAGAAGGGGGAGATGTTGAAAGCTACCCATTGCCTTCCCTATCAGAAAAGTGTAAACAAGGAACGCAGAAGGCTCGTGAACCTTGAGCTCTGGCAAGGGCCAAAGCTATGCACTGATTGTTTAGTCGAGACAATGGTGGCCCAAGCAATTTCCTGACCAAATAGTCTCAAATTAAATCTTTACTAATATTTACTGACCTTTAAGATAGTCTGTCTGTTACCAGAATTGCCTGCCTAAGGGCAATATGTATATCTAAAATTGAATAAAAGGCTAGCAGGGCCTGGGTACCAGTGAAGTCCTTGCCCTTGCATTGGACTCTCCGCCTGGCCCCCATTAATTCCAAATTATTATTTCTTGTCTTGTCTCATCATTTGCCCACAGCCCTTCTCCAGATCCCAAACCCAGAACCATACAGGACATGGACTCTCACATCATACTGCTTTTTCTCAGCCAGCCTGAGTAGGTCAGTGAAGTTCATGATGGTGGGGCACTTTAAGGGGGACCTTTAGTTTACTTTCAACTTTGGGAGGAGGTTCTTGCTCTGATGCTGCTTGATTTTATTCTAAGAATGCTTCCTCTTCTTCTATTTCATACTCTTGGTCTGTTCCCTGACTAGTGGCTTTCCATTGCCTGTCTTTTCTTTGACTTTTCCTCAACAGGAATCCCATTTAACCATGGAAATTGTCCTTTGTCCCCTTGGCCATAGCTCTTGCTTTCTTCTCATGTTTTAGCTCAATTCAATTTTTCACTACTTCTTCTTTTCTCCTTTTTTTCTCTAAGGCTTTTTGTCCGAGCTCCTCCACTTTTCTTCTGAGAAAAGCTTGTATGCTGCTGATTGGACACCTTAACTTTGGGGTCTTTTTTGGGAGGACCCACTGCCAAACTATACCTTTTCGGTATGCTGTTGGTTCCTTGTCCTTTAGAAGCTATCATGAGAATTTCCCTGAAATCCATGTTGACCGAACTGGATAAAATGGGCCAGCTCTCAGAGAGGAATGAAAGCGCATCTTACCCAGTGGCCAGCTGCAGCCAAATGAACTGGCTGGCCGCCTCTTTCCTACCTCTACTCAGCATGACCAATTCCGGCGCTGTCCATGGCGGTCTGCCTGCCCCCTTCCTCAAGCAGCCTATATCCTTACAAGTCCAATGCTGCGCTCCCACCTTTGAAACTTTAAATAAAAGTTTTACATCCACAAGATAAATTAGTAGATTGTTCCACATTCGTTGACATAATCATTCAGTTGAGAATAAGTTACTTTAGTTTAATTGTTAAATCTCATTTCAGCCTGGCTGGTGTGGCTCAGTGGATTGAGTATTCTCTCAGGCACTAAAAGGTTGCTGGTTTGATTCCTGGTCAGGGCACATGCCAGGGTTGTGGGTTCAATCCCCAGAAGGGGGCATGCAGGAGGCTGCCGATTGAAGTGATATCTCTATCTCATCAATGTTTCAGTCTCTCTCTCCCTTTCCCTTCCTCTCTCTCTGAAAATCAGTATTACCATATATTTTTTAAAATCAGAAATGGTGATAGACATGTACTCCCAAAATGTCTGAATACTTGCTTATATGGTGAAGAAACAAAAGTTCATACTGATTTTTTTACTAACTATCATTAATCTTACTCACTTAATATCTTTTTTATTTATTTCAGAGAGGAAGAGAGAGATAACATGCATATAAACACATATCCTTTAAAACAGTACATGAAATATATAATCGAAGAAAATGTACAATGGCAACAAAACATAAGATGCCTAGGAATGATCTTAACAAAAGTGTGCACAATGTATATAAATAAAATTTTTAAATGCTACCCAATAACTGACACTTGAACAACTGGACAGTAACTGCCGGGGGCCATAAAAGAAGAATTTGGTCTTACTTCCTGGTCAGCCCTACTTCCTGATTGAGCAAGGACAAAGCAAGGACAAGGAAAGCCCGCACGCCCAAGGGCCAGAAGAACCCCCCATATCAGAATAACCGATCAGCTAGGACAGATACCCAGTCCCCAACCAATCATCCCATGGCAACTCCCTATCCTACCCCTCCCCTCTTGAGTGCTTATATACCGCAACACTCGAATAAAAAAACGAGGCTTGATCAGGAACCTTGTCTTGCCTCCGTTCTTCGCGTTCCTTGTTTGTTTCATTCTCTTAGGTGGTTCCTGCGTGCCCTCGTTGCTGCCCCGTGGGCCGGGGCAAGTAACATCGTATTCTTGGGTAAAAAAATAAAATAAAGCCATAATGATGTCAATCTCCCAATGTTGATTATAAATTTATTATGATTTGATTAAAATATCAGCAAGATTTTTAAGACCAAAACAAGCTCATTTAAGTTCACATGTTAAAATGAAAAATGTAAAAGAAAATTCTGGCCTGGACAGCATGGCTCAGTGGTTGACCCATGAATAAGGAGGTTACAGTTTGATTCCTGATTAGGTCACATGTCCTGATTGCAGGCTTGAGCTCCTTAGTGGGGAGCATGCAGGAGATAGCTGATCGAGGATTCTCTCTCATCACTGATGTTTCTCTGTCTCCCTCTCCTTTCCTCTCTGAAATTAATAAAAATATTTTTTAAATAAAATTCTGAAAAAAATGAATGAATAAAAGCTACCCAAACAAATAGAATAATGTATCTACACTAATAAAAGAGTAAGATGCAAATTGACCATACCTTTGTGACGCCCACCAGCCAATTAGGAGTGAGTATGCAAATTAAGAAAGATGGGTTAATTTGCATACGCTGGCACCGAGCAGCTGGGGGCGGGGTGGGACTCTTGCATCATTGCCATGGCAATGATGCAGGCATTCTGCACTGCCCCAGCCACTCCGGGCCTCTGGGCAGTATGGGAAGGTGGAAAGGCGGCTCCAGGCCAGAGCAAAAAGGTGGCTCCAGAGCAAAGGCAGTGCTGGCAGCCAGGGTAAGGAAGGCCCATTCTTGCATGAATATTCATGCATCAGGCCTCTAGTTGTGTTATAAAGCTACAGTAATTAAAAAACTTGGATAATGTCCTGTGAATAGATAAACTGATGGAACAGAAAACAAAGTCCAGTAATAGACTCAAATAAATATGGAAATTTGGTAAAATAAAAATATCTCCTTAGGTCAGTGGGAAAATATGCATTATATAATGAAGAGTGTTGGAACAACTGAATGGGGAAAATATTGAACCAAAAATTAACTCACTTTACTCATAACTAATATAAAAACTGAAAGCTACCGAAAACCTAAGGGTACAAAGATATCAAAAGTGAAAGAATGGAAAAAAATATATTAAGCAAACATAAACAAAATAAAAAGTATATGATAACACAGGAGACTTGAAGGCAAAATGCATTACTATAAATAAAGAGCACTTCATATCAATAATTTCATTTTACCAGGAATATCCAAATTCACAAGCACTTCATAACATGAAATCAAAGTACATAGAAGAGAGCTACAAGGGAAACTAGATACATCTATAATCGTAATAAATTTAACACACCTCTCTCATTCAGAGACAGAGCATACCTCTTTCAGAACGAATAGCCTCACACCAAGACTTCAGTAAGCATGTAAAACACTTCAACAACCTGAGCAGCAAACTGCATTCAACAATCAGGTAACCCACTGTACCCAACAACCTTTCCTGCTGAAAAATAATAAAGGTATTATTCCCAAGTTGCACATGCATACAAGTCTTTGGTTGATCTCTCCCCTTCCCCCCACCTTCCCCTGCCTTCCCTCTGAGGTTGGACGGTCTGTTTGATGCTTCTAAGTCTCTGGATTTATTTTTGTTCATCAGTTTATTTTGTTCATTATATTCCACAAATAAGTGACATCATGTAATATTTATCTTTCTCTGACTGGCTTATTTCGCTCAGCATAATGCTCTCCAGGCCCATCCATGCTATTGTGAATGGTAAGAGTTCTTTCTTTTTTACAGCTACATAGTATTCCATTTTGTAAATGTACCATAGTTTTCTAATCCACTCATCTGTTGATGGGCTCTTAGGCTGTTTCCAAATCCTAGCTATTGTAAATTGTGCTGTTGTGAACATAGGGGTACATATAATTTTTCTGATTGCTGTTTCTGATTTCTTGGGATATAGTCCTAGAAGTGGGATTACTGGGTCAAATGGGAGTTTCATATTTAAATTTTTTTGGAAATTCCATACTGTTTTTCACAGTGGCTGCACAGTCTGCATTCCCACCAGCAGTGCACAAGGGTTCCTTTTTCTCCACATCTTTGCCAGCACTTGTCACTTGTTGATGGTAGGAAAGTTCTTAGTTTTAAAAGTTCTGAAATACACTCCTAAATAGCATTTCATTCAGCATGTACAGATGCTCCACTATAGCCACCCCCTTGTCCTGCTGACCTGCACTGAGGTGCTACTCCCAAGATGCACACGAGATGGCAGTGGAGGAGCATTTCAATTATTTTTCAAGTGAACCTGCTGGACTATGAAGCAGGTTTCAACTAACTTCAAAGAATTGAAATTATATACAATATGTTTCTTGTTGTCATTGTAGTTAATCCAGAAATCAGGAACTGAAGTACCTAGAAACTCCTTATATTTAAAAGTTGTGAAATCCACTTCTAACCCCCCAAATACATCACAATTCAAGTTAGAAAATAAGTTGAACTAAATGATAATACCACATACCAAAACTTATGAAAAAATGTGCACTCATAAATGCACATATTAGGAATTAAAGTTGAAAATTTACATGTTTTGCATCCATATTAAGAACCTAAAATAGTAAATTATACAGAGATAAAACAGAAGAAAGGAAATGTGTGCATGTAGAGATGTCTGAAGGGAGATATACTTAAAATGATAGCAGTTTTCTTAACTCTTGGGGTAGAATTTTGAATTAACTCTATATTTTTTTGCTTAAGTAAACTGCACACAGAAAGCCATTTTCATTTTAGGAAAAATGTTCTAGAGGAAAACATGGGATAATCCTAGATAATAAAGAGGTAATATGCAAATTGACCATCACACCCTCACACAAGATGGCCATCCTCATGTGGTCATAAGATGGCTGCCCCATGTGGTCACAGTTGGCCACGCCCATGTCATCACAAGATGGCCATCTCCATGTGGTCACAAGATGGCCTCACCCATCTGGTCACAAGATGGCCACGCCCATGTCATCACAAGATGGCCACCACAAGATGGCCAGCAGGAGAAGGCAGTTGTGGGGGACCAGGCCTGCAGGGGAGGGCAGTTGGGGCAAGGGAGCAGTTAGGCATCAATCAGACTGGCAGGGGAGTGGTTAGGGGGTGATCAGGCTGGCAGGCAGAAGCAGTTAGGGGCAATCAGGCAGGCAGGCAGGCGAGCAGTTGGGAGCCAGCAGTCCTGGATTGTGAGAGGGATGTCCCAGATTGGAGAGGGTGCAGGCTGGGCTGAGGGACATCCCCTCCCCCTCAGTGTACGAATTTCATGTACTGGCCCCCTAGTCCTATATTATAAAAGGCTAATATGAAAATCAACTGAATGGCAGAAAGACTGGTCGCTATGATGCGCACTGACCACCAGGGGGCAGATGCTCAATGCAAGAGCTGCCCCCTGGTGGTCAGTGTGCTCCCACAGTGGGAGAGCTGCTCAGCCAGTAGCTGGGCTCACCGCTGGCCAGTGCAGCAGTGCTGGCAGGAGCCTCTCCTGCCTCCATAGCAGTGCTAAGGATGTTCAACTGACAGCTTAGGTACCTCAGTCGGACATCCCCCAAGGGCTCTGGACTGCGAGAGGGAGCACGCTGGGCTGAGGGAACCCCCCCCCCCACACTGCATGAATTTCATGCACTGGGCCTCTAGTTTATAAATAATAAGCTAGACTGTTGTGGTGGCAATACAAGTTTTTCCTTTGCTCACCAAGCCTGGTCTCTTATACTAAAGAGAATAAAAATCCTTCCTAATTTTTTAGCCCAAAGTGGCTCCTTTCATAATCTGCACCTCTTTCTCTGCAATCCCAGCACTTCTGAGAAAGAAAAACCCTAAATCTTGGGGTCCCTGGAATCTACCTGAGCCTGGTTCTACGATTTACAAGCGATGTTCTTTTTAACACAGAACAGATTTCTCAGGGTTTTCATTTTGTTATTTGGAAAAAAAACTTTTTTTTTGGTTAATTCTCAACCTGAGGATATTTTATCCATTGATCTTTTAGAGAGTGGAAGGGACGGAGGGAGCAGGAAAAAGAGAGAAAAATCAATGTGAGGGAGACACATCAATTGGTTGCCTCCTATACTCTTGGGGTATCAAACCTGCAACCCAGGTACATGCCCTTGACTGGGAATCACACCTGCAACTCTTCCCAGTTTGGGATGACTCTCTAACCACTGAGCAACACCAGCCAGGCCAAATTCTCCTGTTTTATAGTGTAGTTCATTCATTGCTGATAGTCCAAGCCTCAGCACCTTGGCTCTGCCTCCAGAGAGACTGTAAGATGGGACCACGCAGCTCAGGTAAGCAGTGCACTCCAGAATTCTGGTGTTCAGCCTGCAGGACATGCTCTTGAAAAGTGGTCCCACAGGAAATGCTCACTAATGTCCACCCCGTCTCTCAAATCAGAAAAAATCCTGCTGGTTGTTCTGTATCTGTGACCTGCTGTTTGCCCCGGTCCCAACACCATTTATTTTATAAGACACATTTTCACAACTGATCTAAGGAGACATCTTTATCTTACAAAATTTACTGACGGATTTGTGTAACTTACTAAACCTTGTATTCTCTTCAATTAATTCACATGCAAATGAATGTGAAAAACCATGAGGAGCCGAAACCAGTTTGGCTCAGTGGATAGAGCGTCGGACTGCGGACTGAAGGGTCCCGGGTTCGATTCCGGTCAAGGGCATGTACCTTGGTTGCGGGCACATCCCCAGTGGGATGTGTGCAGGAGGCAGCTGATCGATGTTTCTCTCTCATCGATGTTTCTGGCTCTCTATTCCTCTCCCTTCCTCTCTGTAAAATATCAATAAAATATACTAAAAAAAAAAAAAAGAAAAACCATGAGGAAACATTTGGTATATAAAATGCTTTGGGAAATGATAGAGTGAAGCATAATAGTAATTCCTCCTTTGGAAAACCTGCTATTTGAAATTCTCTGCTATTTTTAGATAGTCCCTTGCTCTGCAAGTGAACTCTGTCATTTTTAGACGGTCTCTTATTCTGTAAAATAACTTTGCTTTTTAGCTTAAATAATCGGAAAGATAAACTTAACTGTCTGACCTTGCAAGCTAGCCATCCAACGTAAGGGGCTGATACACTGATACTGATATGTACTCCCATACCAGGTGTCTGTATAGATATGATATGTACTCAAGGTTACAAGTTGTCTGTATAGATATGACAGGTGTTTGTTAGATATGATATATACTCAAGGTTACAAGCTGTCTGCAAAAATAACGTACACAAAGACCTAGAATGATATAAAAAGAGAATACTCCTTCCTGTGTTTGTTCAGAATTTGACAGAGGTATTCTGCTCTGAACCTGCGCGAAATAAAGATGACTCCTAACTGTTTAACCTCCAAGAGTGATTGTCTGCTGAAAGAGTGTGAATGCAGAGGGAGAGTTCATGCACTCTCCTATCCATTGTGTGGCTCCACAACCTCAGTTTCAGAATCTGAGTGGGCCCTAACCTGCGTTTCCATGATTTGTCATATGGCATAATGGTGACTCACCCCTGTTCAGAGGTGACCAGGCCCGGGGTTTATAAGACAAATCTAAGCTCCCAAGGGACATGGCCAGACAGGCATATGAATGAATCTATGGATATAGATTACCCATTCCCACTTTCATTTGTCTGTCTGTCTTGGCATAATTATCTGTTCGTTAACTGGTCTATAAATATAAGTGTGAAAGCCTGTGTAAAATCGAAAGCTACTTTGATTTATTCTGTACTTCTGTCGACCCGTCTGGCTAAAACATTTGATTTATTTAAGGCTGAGTGCTCTGACAGACTGCAAAAATCCTCAAGCAGCTTCTGGGATTTCTTTTTTTTCCTCAGGGTTTTTTTGCTCTCTGTCAGAGAGGGAATCGGCCTGCTTAGCTAATAAAATTTCTGTCGCCGAAACCGGTTTGGCTCAGTGGATAGAGCGTCGGCCTGCGGACTGAAGGGTCCTGGGTTCAATTCTGGTCAAGGGCATGTACCTTGGTTGTGGGCACATCCCCAGTGGGAGGTGTGCAGGATGCAGCTGATCGATGTTTCTCTCTCATCAATGTTTCTAGCTCTCTATCCCTCTCCCTTCCTCTCTGTAAAATATCAATAAAATATATTAAAAAAAATTTCTGTCTATGTTTTGTAGTAGGGACTTTAATTTGCTCTTTTCTGATTTATGATTTTGTTATGTTGGGTTAAAATTTTAGAATTCTAGGATTGATTTAAAGGATAAAAATTTGTAAAGGTTGTAGCCCAGAGAAAGTTAAAACAAAGGCCGGCTAAGTTCCAAGGAAAAGCAAGAAAAAAGTCTTTCAAGTTAACCATTTGCAAAGAAGGTATAATTAACTGCTTTGTGGACTGCCTTTTCAGCCCTTCTAGCAAGCAGAGAATCATGTGGTCCCGAGACCTGCGACCTGCCTGCCTTTCCTGATATATTTACAGTGGGTCTCTATTAGGGAGAGCTTCCGCTCTGACTGGGGGAGGAAGAGAGCCAAGAACTTCTCTGGAGTGGGTGTGAGATGGGGTGGTGGTGGTGGGATTCGCTGGGTAGGGTAGTAGGCTCTCAGCCTACTGAGATGGAGGAGCCCTAGGCTAGGGGACAGGGGGATGGTAGGAGAGATCGAAAGTAGTAAAGGAGGAGGAGGATATAAGATCCTCTGGGGGCTTAAAGTAAAGAAGAAAAAAGTCTGGAAGGAAGAGCAGCTGTCACAGAAAGAAGGATGTGTCCTGAGTATTAAAAACCTGGATATACAGGACTTCAGACGACTTGCCTTATTTCCCCTGCTAAGGACAGAGTAAATGGTTAATGCAGAAAGCAGGGGCATCGGCAGGGAGAGCAGGGAGAGATAGGTTTTTGTTGATTTTGCTGGCTGCAGACCGCTCTGCTGGCATGGGGGTTGGTCAGTCCTTGGTAGCCTACCAGGTGTCTTATCTAAGCTGTACTGGGCTCAAGGCTGTAAGCTTTCTATAAAGCACAATAAATCTTTCTGCCCAATTTATTCCCTTTAACCCTTAATTTAACTGAAATACAGTTTTATAGCATCTCAAGGGCCCTGAGGTAACACAAATCTCTCTCTCTCTCTCTCTCTCTCTCTCTCAAAAAGAAATATTTTGAACTAAATTATAAATGCTAGGTGTTTACTTTTTAATAATCATTAAGGGATTGAGGTTTCTAAGAATAAGAAAAAAAAGAAAAACATTAGAATAAAAATACTAAATAGAAGGTCTAAGGCATGGTTATGCTTTTCTTAAGGACATAGAAAGAAGGTTTAAAGGCTAATTTAAAAATGCAAAATTTATAAAGATTGTATATACAGTATAAGAAGAAGGAGAAAAGAAATATTAAAATGAAATTAATTAAATAATACAGGCCAGTAAGCCAGATGAAAGAAGGCAGTATGCAGGGTGGGCGGGGGGGAGTGGTAGATGCCCGAGCCGCCTGCAGCAGCTGGAAGAAGCAGCAGTAGCGAGAAAGTGGGGAATGCCAGACAATAATAACCTGACACCCGAGCTGCTGCCCAATAAATTAAAGGATTTAAGCATTTGGTTTACTAATTAAAAAGTTAAAATTACAAAAAATTAATGAAAGTATAAAAAAAAAGAAAACATTCCCTTTGAGTTAGAGGGCTTCCAGTGCCTTGAACTCTCCCAGAGAAGCTGAAAGATTTAACCCATTAGATTAAGGGGTGGCCCAAGACACCCAGTTAGGGTGTCTCTGTTCTTAATTACAAAGAAGCCTGTGAGAAAGGTCAAGGTCTCTGCCAGGAAAGAGGACAGGTGGGAAGGCAAGGGCTTAATGCCCAAGCCACCATCGGAGCGCTTTTCTATTTGCAAATTTGTCTTTCCCTGCAGGCCTGGCTGTGTTTGGCTCGCCACTAGAAACCAAGCAGTGGTGAGATACAGGGATGGCAAAGCCCTGTAACTGGTAAACAGGGTTAACAGGAAAGGGTAAAGGGAAGGCACTCTCCATGGACCAGAGAGCCTTCAGGACTTTCAGACCCTCCTAGAAAAGAGGAGTCTGACTGAGAGACTGGCTAAAACCCCACTGGGCTGGGAGGACCTGAGGCTGCATGTAGACCAAAGTTTGTGGGGCAGATGTCCAAGCCCAGTTGTGTAAAGGTTAGCTGCCTTTATATAGCAAAATAACTTTCTCCCGTGCCAGAATGCATTTTAGGGAAATTAGACTGTGTTTGTGACTAGAGAGAAGAACTAGCTGCCATGCACAGTCCTGACAGTGGCTTGCAGAGAACTGAGCAAGGTGACTTTCCTGCTACACTTCCAGGTGCTGATTATAGCCAAGAGCATGGATCACCCTACATGGCATTAGAGCAATGCCCTACATGATAGACTTAGCTGATGCCTTCTTCTCATGAACATGGCTCCAGAGAGTCAAGGACAATTTTACTTTGTTTAGAAAGGTCAAAAATAAACTTTAATAACCTCCCTGAGATGTTTGTATAGTCCTACCATGTGTCATGTTTGGTAGCAGAAGATTTGGCTGACAGAAGTGCCCGCAGTGCCAACGTTATACTTCATTATGTTAATACTAGAGTCCCGGTGCATGAAATTTGTGCACTGGGGGGCAGGGGTTGTCCCTCAGCCCAACCTGCACCCTTTCCAATCCGGGACCCCTCGAGAAATGTCCAACTGCCGGTTTAGGCCCAATACTTGGGGGATCGGGCCTAAACCGGCAGTCGGACATCCCTCTCACAATCCGGGACTGCTGGCTCCTAACCGCTCACCTGCCTGCCTGCCTGATTGCCCCTAACCACTCCCCTGCCAGCCCGATCGACACCTAACTGCTTCCCTGCTGGCCCAATTGCCCCCAACTGCCCTCCCCTGCAGGCCTGCTCCACCCCCAACTGCCCTCCCCTGCTGGCCATCTTGTGGTGACCATCTTGTGACCACATGGGAGTGGCCATCTTGTGACCACATGGGGGTGGCCATCTTGTGCAAGGGTGTGACGGTCAATTTGCATATTACCTCTTTATTATACAGGATGTTGTATTAACCTTTAATTCTCTTGCATATTTAAATGCAGCTGCCACCAATTACTATAGACCTATGTAGATTTACAGGCTTTAGTAGTCTTTGGGAGTAACTGGCAAATGTCCAGTTTTTCACACTGTCATTGTTATAGCCATATGTTAGCTATCCTAGAAAAGGGTTACATAGGGTTAAATCCCAAACAAAATAAAGGGTACCTAGCTGCCAAAAGGGCAGGTGCCCAAATGGGCAAGGAAAACCAGAAAATCTTAAAGCAGGTCAGTATATTTTTCTCCTTATATAATTCCTCTGAAATTTGACAATTCTTAATAAATAAATCATGGCAATACATTTCTTTGCATAAATTCAATAAGACCGGTTTCCAACCGTGGTTTTATTAAATGGAGTATCATATTTTTGTTTGTTTGTTTGTTTGTTTTTGTTTTTTTTTTAAATATATTTTATTGATTTTTTTACAGAGAGGAAGGGAGAGGGATGGAGAGTTAGAAACATCGATGAGAGAGAAACATCGATCAGCTGCCTCCTGCACACCCCCTACTGGGGATGTGCCCGCAACCAGGGTACATGCCCTTGACCGGAATCGAACCTGGGACCCTTGAGTCCGCAGGCTGATGCTCTATCCACTGACCCAAACCGGTTAAGGCAAGGAGTATCATGTTTTAAAGAGCCCTGTCTGATCTCTAAAGACTTGAAGCCAATAAGAGTGCCATGGAGAAAGCCTGGTATCCTGCTTGGTAGCCCTGAAAATAGCTGGTGCTAGAGCATCAGGCCCATACCCTACCATCACTGGTGGTTGGTCAGAGTAGAAGGGGAGCAATAAGGGTGCCTCTGTGTTGCTGTGGGACCCCCACACACTCTAGGCCATGAGGAGTAGGAGGGCTGCTGAGATGGGCCTTAAAACCTAGAGTGTGGGCCCGGGTGAAGTTGCTACAGGTGAAGAATTCACCTAACTCAGCAGATGCTGCAGGCAGGCCTGACAGCAGCTGAATGGCTTGGCTTCCCGGCCCTATGGGGCACATTAAGATTCAATCATGAAATTCCAGCAAATGTAGTCAGTTACCATTCTTATTGTGTTTATGCAAACAATCAGGCCAAATTGAATAAACATAAGGGTAATTTTAAGGAGAAAAATTCTATTTCAATAGAGGTTATTAAAACTGAAATGTTTTCTTTCCCTTCCATCGGACCATTTGTTACAGTTTGTCTCTGCCAGGTCACAAGCCCACCTCCTTCTGTGCCCAGGCCTCATTGTCCCTCTGACAGACAGCAAGGATCTCTTGGCTCTGAAAAGAAAACTCCATCCCTCTTCAGCATGGCAGTAACCAGAGGAACCCCACTGATGTTTATTTTCCCTAAAAGAATTCAGAGCCAGGATCCTTGAGGTAATATATTAGGCAGTAAGGCAGACATGAGCAGAGCAAGGACGATGGGCCAACTGGACCTACCAGATGTAATTAAGTCTTTCCACCCCTATGTATGTGAGACAAGGGGCATAGCCAAAGGGGTTCTCACCCAAAGTCTCGGCCCCTAGAATAGGCCAGTAGCCTACTTGTCCAAAAGACTCAAGTCCGTTGTGTCTGGGTGGCCCACCTGCCTCCAGACAGTAGCAGTTGCTACTATACTTGTCAAGGAAGCAGATGAAGCAGCCCGAAGGCTGCCCTAAAACCAGTGGGGCCTCTACAGATTCTAGTGACTCTTCAGACTCTGACCTACCCTCCTCACCAGCTTACATGGAAACCCAATCTAGAAAAGCTGAAATCCATAAACAATCTTTTTTAAAAAAATACATTTTATTGATTTTTTTACAGAAAGGAAGGAAGAGGGATCGAGAGAAACATCGATGAGAGAGAATCATCAATCAGCTGCCTCCTGCACACCCCTTACTGGGGATGTGCCCGCAACCAAGGTACATGCCCTTGACCGGAATCGAACCTGGGACCCTTCAGTCCATGGGCTGACGCTCTATCCACTGAGCAAAACTGGTTAAGGCCATAACCAGTCTTTACTCAAGTCCTTACAGGCTTTACAGTCCACCCAGAAAGCAGTCCAGAAGCACATTCAAGATGCTCTGCCTGTACCAACTTCTGATCCTGTCCATCCTTTCCAACCTGGTAACTCTATTTAGGTAAAGAAATTTGCCACCCAAGGACTGACTCCTACCTGGAAAGGACCACACACCATCATCTTGACCACCCCCACAGCAGTCAAGGTCAATGGGATCCCAATGTGGCTTCATCACACCGGGCTTAAGGCAGCCCAGGCAGAATAAAGAATCCAAGACTCTTCATCAGACCCACTAAAGCTGAGACTATCCTCATTCTGGGCCGTTTTCTTATAAACTGATTTATTAACTTTATTCAACAGAAAATTAATTCTATTCAAGCTCGTGATCCTCAGGGGTAGATATGATCCTCTCCCCAACAATGACCCACAAGAGTCAATGATTTGACTCAGTACATAAAACCAGTGGGGAATGAAGCATACTAGTAATCCCTCTTTTGGAAAACCTGCTATTTGAAATTCTCTGCTATTTTTAGATAGTCCCTTGCTCTGCAAGTGAACTCTGTCATTTTTAGACAGTCTCTTATTCCATAAAATAACTTTGCTTTTTAGCTTAAATAATCGGAAAGATAAACTTAACTGCCTGACCTTGCAAGCTAGCCACCCAACGTAAGGGGCTGATACACTGACACTGATATGTACTCCCATACCAGGTGTCTATATAGATATGATATGTACTCAAGGTTACAAGTTGTCTGTATAGATATGACAGGTGTTTGTTAGATATGATATATACTCAAGGTTACAAGCTGTCTGCAAAAATAACGTACAAAAAGACCTAGAATGATATAAAAAGAGAATACTCCTTCCTGTGTTTGTTCAGAATTTGACAGAGGTATTCTGCTCTGCACCTGCGCAAAATAAAGATGACTCTTAACTAATTGACCCATTAAGGCCTCTTGTGTAGCTCGCTGATTTACGATACAAGAGCAGGTGATATTTAGGAAAAGCGCAGCACACTTGGCAGGTTATGTTTATAAGACAACCCCAAAGCAACAGGACATGCACGGGTGGGGGTGGTCAACAGGCTCCTGCTTGGAGCCTTAAGGTCTAAAGCTGAGGCAATTAGTCTAACGTTCCCTCCTGAAACCAGGTATTTCCATGGAAATCTCTTAGGAAGAAATGGGGGGAATTATAGGTTCTTTCTTAACTTACCTAACAGTTTAAAATCAACATGCACAATGCAAAGCTGTGGTCATATTTATTATTCCCACCTTTAGAACGGTAAATAAAAGCTTTACATCCAGAAGCTAAACTAGTAGATTGTTCCAAATTTCATTGATAAAATCATCCAGTCCCAAAAATGTTACTTTAGATAACTTGATAAATCTTAGTTCAGGACAGGGTGAAGTAGATGTACTTCCAAAGTTTACATTCTATAAAATATCTGGTTACTTGCTTATGTGGGAGAGAAACAAACTTCCCTCTAAACTCAAGGTTTTCTTCTGGTCTAATAATCAAATAGATATGACACAGATTAGCAACAGAAATAACCATCTGTAAGACATACGTATGGATGGGCCCCTCACATACACGAGCAAGTCAGAGACCCTGCCTGCAGGAGAGGCTGAAACAGAAAGAAAACGTGGGTACATACACAAGGCATTCGGAGCTTGGGGCCTTCAAGTCCTTGCAAAATGACATGAGCAGATGCTTTAGTAGAGAGATGCTATTCCTAATATGTACACTAGGGGGCAGCAGAGATGAGCATTTCCTTGGGCAGGAAAAGGGGCGGGGCCACAGGTTCTGTCTGAGTCCTGCTCCTTGATAAACAGCTTAAGATAAAGATTCCAAAAAGCAGCATCAAGGTGGCAGAATGGTGATCCCTTCATAAGGAATGTAAATTGTCTGTGACACCAGTATTCTTTAGATTGGTAAATGTATGAACAAATTCCTTTCTAGAAATATACTTCCTCATGGTACAATTTTTTAATGTTCCACAGGACATGTTTGCTAACAGTCCCAATGTCTTCAGTTCCTCTATAAGATGAAGCAAAGCATGAATAAATCTATGTTCAGTAACCCCACTCCTCATCAAAACTCTCACTATATTACAACACACAATAAACTAAAACACACACCGTTTCCCACACCAGCTATCCCCTGCTGGTCCTCTGTAGGCGGACACTCTTTCTGCCTCATCTTTCCTCAGGTTTTGCGGAGATGCCTCCAGTCCTATGGAAATGCCCTTAAATGTCTGCTGAGGTACATGGACCGGCCTCATCAACATGGTGCCACCTGAGGCAGAGAGAAGTGTCTCGGGCTCGCTTCCTGGCAGGGCTGAGCTGCCTGCACATTCACTGGACACCAGCACCACAGGCTGATGGCACAAGCGCCATGTAGGTCAGAGAGGAAACTCAGGTGCTCCCTGCAAAGAACATGACCCCCTGGGAGACAGAATTCCACGAGGAACCACTGCAGGCATCTGGATATGGTTGCTTCTCAATGCTCATACGTCACTCTCTAAGGATGTTCTGTACTGTAAATAAGAATCAATGATCTTGACCTTTTAGTTTCCAGAATTCACCATCAAGTTTCCCTCTTTGAAACTGTAACATTTGTCATATTGTGACTTTATCACATTACCTACAGGAGACACAATTTCATTTACATAAACTTCTGATTTCTAGAACACCATGCGTCCAGAGCCTGACTTCATTTTAAATGCAAAGAAAGTTGTTCCTACTTGATTGAATCATTAAAAAACTTAAAACTAAGAAAAAGAATTTTTCTACCTCCTCAAATTATATTTCTTCATGTTTTTTCCAAGCTTAAACTGCCTACATATGTGTGGCAGTTTTTTTGCATTTAATCATCACTAATTAGAGAGAGAGAGGGATAGGGTGGAGACAAACAGAGAAACATCCATGTGACAGAGAAACATGGATTGGTTGCTGGGATCCCAGCCTCACCCTTTGTTGTGCACAGGAGGACAGTCCAGCCGCGGGCAGCTCTACACAGGTTTCTACGTGGCTAACACACAGCATCATTGTTCTTGTAAAGCTGGGGAGAGGGAAACAAAAAGCAGCTTAGCACAGAAGAAGGAACAGGAGAGAGCCAGGAGGGGCACATTGGCTTTCTAGACAGGAGCTTCGGGGCGCTGTGGCTCCTGGAGAAATAAAACTCCAAGTGACAAAAGTGAGCAGAGAAAGCTGGCCTCACTTGTGGCCTAGCTCTCATCCTGACCACAGCCCCATAGCCAGCCCCCCACTGCCCTCAGTTCATCCCCTGCTCCCCTATCCCCTCAGCTCCTCCCACTGCTCCCTCTCTCCTCAGTTCATCCCCCTGCTCCCCTCTCCCCTCAGCTCTTCCCCCTGCTCCCCTTTTCCCTCAGCTCCTCCCTCTCCCCTCTCCCCTCAGCTCCTCCCCCTGTTCCCCTCTCCCCTCAGCTCCTCTCCTGTACCCCTCTCCCCTCACCTCCTCCCTCTCCCCACTCCCCTCAGCTCTCTTCTCCCCTCAGGTCCCAGCCATGCTGCTTCCTTCTCTTCCTTCTTCAGGCAGTCTGCACTTTGGGAATGTGAGGGAATTGTACAGTTCTTCTAAGTTGTCAAGTCTGTTGTTAGGAAACTGTTTATGTCACTTACTTCAAACCTAAATTGGTAATTTGTGTTTTCTCTTTTTCTTCCTGATTAGTCTAGTTAGGGTTGGATAACATTTGTTGATCTTCCCCCAATAAATAATATTTGGTTTCAGTACATTTGTATAGTGTTTATTTACTCTTTCACAAGTACTCATATCTTTGTTCAACACTTTCAGCTATATACCCTGGACCTAGTTTGCTCGTTTTTCTAGCTTAAGGTGGCAGTTAGGGCTACTGACTATGCTTTTCTTTGTGTCTAATATAAGCACTTATGACTTGAAGATTTTCTTAATTAGTTATTTAATTTTATTCCACAAATTTTAATGGGTTGTGTTTATGTTCAGTTCCAAATATAGTCTAATTTTCTTTGTGATTTTCTTCTTTGACCCTTTTCTACCAAGGGCCATTTGGATGTTTTTAACATACAAAGTTATGAACTGCTATATTTTGTCACACATTTAATTAACCCTCCCCTAATGCCATGGCAGGGCCAGACCCAATGATTTCTCGGGCCTTATAAAGGCCCGCAGGCCAGACCTTCCCCAACCCTGATGTAGAAGATTGTAGTTTTATTCCCAGCAATTTTTGTGACTGAATTCTAAACTAATTATTTTGTATGAAAGAACGTACACTATATATTTCAATTCTTTTCCATTGAGACATTTTTGTGGCCTAGAATGTAGTCTATCTTGGTGAATATTCCCAATACATTTGGGTGGAAAATGCTCTCTACTGTTGTTGGATAGAGGTTTCTATAAATGACAATGAACTTAAATCAAGTAATAAACCATAACTCTCAGGTGCAGATATTCTTGTTGGTTTCCCCCCCTAATTTGTTCTATCAACTACTGAGAGAAGAGTGTTAAAATCTCAAGGTTTTCTGGAATTGTCTATTGCTTCTTTCAATTTTGTCAGTTTTGTGTATTTTGAAGTTATATTATTTAATCATACATATTTAGGAGTATCTTCTTGTTGAAATGATCTTTTCATTATTACGGAATAGCCCTTTTTAACACTGATGATTTTCATTGGTCTAAAATTTCTTTAATGTTAATTAATATAACCACTTTACTTTTCTTATAATATTAATGTAGCCACTGCAGCTTTCTTATAAAAATTTTAGGTAATTTTAAAGAAATCATTTTACTTGCAAACCTTTTGGTCCCTTTATAACTTTACAATTAAAATGTGGGGAGCAGGGGGCAGCTGGTGTGGCTTGGTGATTGAGCGTTGATCTATGACCCAGGAGGTCCCAGGTTTGATTCCCAGTCGGGGCACAAGCCTGGGTTTCGGGCTCGATACCCAGTGTGGGGTGTGCAGGAGGCAGCCAACTGATGATTCTCTCTCATCATTGATGTTTCTATCTCTCTCTCCCTCTCCCTTCCTCTCTGAAATCAATAAAAATATATTTGAAAAAATGAGGTGGGGAGAAGGGGGACAGACATCTGTAAGAATCTCAACAATAACGATTAAAGAAAGAAAAAGGGGGGACTATTTATGAAGAATTAATCCACTTATATAAATAAATTCAGAACTATCCTTTAAAAAACTAAGATAAAATTAGTTTTTTTTTGTGTGTAGTAAGCATCTCAATGAGTCTTTTAATCCAGTCATACATTGTCTGCCCTTTTTATTTGATGATTTAGTCCACTTCTTATTTCATTTCTTTTGTTTATTTAATATCCTCACCCGAGGATATGTTTACTGATTTTTTTATTTTTTTGCAAGAGAGGGAGAAAGAGAGACACAGAAACATTGATGTGAGAGAGAAACATGAAAATATCAAACTAACAGCCTAGGTATGTGCCCTGACCTGGAATCACACACTCAACCTTTTGGTGTATCAGATGATGCTCCATCCAACTGAGCCAACTGGCCAGGGTTAGCCCATTTATTTTTGATGAAATATTTGCCCATCTTAGGTTTAATTCTACCATCATTTTAGAATTTGTTTTTATTGGCTCACTCATTTAATTTTTTTCTCTCTCAAACTTTTTCCTTTAGGCTTATGGATTATCTTTGAGCTCCATTTTATGTCCTCTGCTGACCTATTAGCAATGGCTTTTTTGGTAGTATTATTGTTTTTATGACTGTTAATTGTTTCAGTCATTGGTCTAAGATTATTTAACTTATCAAAGTCTAGCTTCATATAATTGTATACCACTTCCACACACCATTAAAAGCTTAGAGTACTGACTTTGTTTTCTCTTGCATGATCCTTTTATTTTAAATTTACTCAGCTGATTTGCATTTAAAAGTAATAATTTTTAGTTGCCACATTTAACTATTCTAAAGATTCACAATTTAGTGGGGAGAGAGCCACAGTTTTGATTCCCCCTTTTCTTTATGTCTAAACTCAGAGCACAGGAGTCTTCAATTGCAGGTACACACCCAGGCAGTGGCTCAGCGTGGGAGGCACTGACTGAGGAGCCTGAGAAGAGGCGGGGAGGGAAGCAGGGCAAGGAGACCTGGAAAGCAGGAGCCAGAAGTCCTGCAATGGGTCCTTCATAGGCTCCCAAACCAAAGGGCCAGTTTCCCTGGGAGGAGTTGCCTGCTCCCAATACCCAGAGAGCAGGTAAAGGGGACACGCCCCCATACAGCCTGCCACACCTGCACTTTGAGGTTCACTGAGAAACAAAGGCAGAGGCCAAGCTTGCAGGTCTGAATAGTCTCAAGGAGCCTCAGTGACCAGATTGGAAGAGGGGCTATTATATTGTAAATCAGCGAGCTAAACAGAGGACGCCTTAGGAAGGTCTCAGAGGAATTGTTTCCAGAGTCTGAGCAAAATAACATAGAGGAAGCCCTCCCTTTATACACTCCCAGACTCTGTCTTTCAAATATGGAATGGGGCTTCCGGACTTCACACAGGCTTTGCAAAAAACAAACAAACAAACAAACAAACAAACAAACAAACACCCTATGTGCTGGGATGGGGCAATGAGACTGTATCTCAAGGCCTGGCCCGGCGCCAGTATTGATAACTTCATCTGGGGGCTGTATGGTTTATGGCCTTTCCAAAATGGGAACAGTGCTTAAGTAAACAGGCCTTGCAGGACCAGGTAAGTGAACTCATTTCCCCTATTATGCGAGCAAGCGTGTTTACAGAAGCCAAGAATAGCAAAGTTAACTCACAGAACAAAGGACCATTTTAGTAGAAAATTTCAAACAGCAGTTTTTATAACATAGAGGTTACTGGAACAGATAGCCTATGCTTCAGGGCCATCTGCCCACGATTCTAGGAACCAGACTGATAAAAACTCCAGGGTCCCAGATGACCCCATCGGTCTCCATACAAGGATCTCTGACCAACCAAGGCCAGAGTCATATTTTGGGCCACTGGTGGAGGAGTAGCTCTGACACAGGAAACACACCCATCATATTCCCTGAAATTGAAACAGCACCAACCCCTCCTAAAGCCGAGTCAGAAATAGGCCCTTGAGTGATTAAGATTGACAGCTGGCAGACAGGCAACGAGGGCAGATGGGAGACGGACACAAGCAGTGGACCTGTGGATCCTGGGAGCTCCAAGCAGGTGCTAGAAGCCAAAGACAGTGCCTGGCAGTGGCCAGCACCTAGGTCCTCACAGGAAGCCCAGCATCTGCAGGCAGAACAGAAGAGTGAGGTCCTGAACCAGCTCCAAGGGGCAGTAAAACATGGCTGAAGCAAACACTTAACTTCATTTATTTTATTTTATCCCCATTATATTTTGCAACTTTTTCTTCCTCTCTTCTCTTTTTTCCCTCCCATTTTTCTTCTCCTTTCACCTTTTTGGTTTTTCTATTTCCTTTACTTTTCCCCCTTTAAAAATTGAACTTCCTTATTTATCTATCTGTTTTATTGATTTGTTATTATTCTAGCTCTGTTATTTTGTTCATAATTAACTTTTTTCCTTTGGTTGATCTCTTACCCCCCCACCCCATCCCACCCTCTCTTGCCTTCCCCCTGAGGTTTGACAGTCTCTTCAATGCTTCTAAGTCTATGGATCTATTTTTGTTCATCAGTTTATGTTGTTGATTATATTCCACAAATGAGTGAGATCATGTGATATTTATCTTTCTCCAACTGGTTTATTTCACTTAGCATGATGCTCTCCATGTCCATCCATGCTGTTGTGAATGGTAAGAGCTCTTTCTTTTTTATAACATCACTAGAGGCCCAGCACATGAAATTCGTGTGTGGGTACGGTCCCTAGGCCTGGCCTGTGATCAGGGCCATCTCCCCCGGCTGCCAGCAGCCACTGCCACCCACCCCCAATTCCCCATTCGCCATCGAGGGATCGGAGCCTGCCAGCCAGAGGGAGGGACCAAGAGGTGGTCAGTGAGCCTCATAGCGACTGGTCAAGCGGTCATTCTGGTTGTTCTGCCATTCGGTAGATTTGCGTATTACTTTTATATATATAGATGTGCTCCAATCCTTCCACTTCCAGGGAAAGGGGCAAAGGAGGGTTGCTGAAAGTGATAAGGGAGGCAGCAGGGTGAACTTTCTTTTTTGGGGGGGCACTGGAGAATTTCCTCCTAATAAGGGGCTTCAAAGGACAGCAGCCTACTTCTGCTACCCTCTGTCTCCAGAGACACATTTCTGATTGGCATCCAGCAGGACAGAGCAGTTGCAGGTTCAGGACGGGAGCACCTTTCTGCATGCAGCTCCCTGGAGAGTCTCTTTCAGCCAAGGTAAGCTTTGTTCTAATCATTTATTCTGGAAACAGGGCTGCTGCATGGTGTGGGGCAGGAGGGCAGAATGGAGGTGGGCAGGGCAAGAAGAAGTATGGGATAGAAGACTGGGGGGCGGGGGAGAGAGAGGATGAAACCTGTGTGTGGAGGGAGGAGGAAGGCTGGTGCAGAAGGAGAGTTGGGGTCAGCATAGGAAGGTTTGGAGGTACTGGGGGCATAAGAGGGAGCAGCAGATGCCAGAATAGGGGAAAGGGTCTACGGAATCAGGTGGGGGTCCATGAGGGTGACTATAGACTAAGTCCCTTTCTCAGACCCTGCCATCCCAGGTGCCTAGTGGGAGGACCACTTCTGGCTGTCCAACTGGCCAGTCCCGCTGATGATGTAACCAGGTCCAGACAGCATTCGGACCCAAGCGCGCTTGGCTCACGTGACCAACTACCGCCTGGCCCCTGGCCCCTCCCCCTGATGACGTAAACAGGTCTGGCGGCACACCGGACCCCACAACCCCTGACTCACATGACCACATCCGGGTATGCCAGAGGCCATGGCTCACGTGACCAATTTCAGGATGGCACAGGGCCCCTCCCAATGATGACATAAACAGGTCTGGCTGCCCACCGGACACCCGCCACCACCACCCAGGGATCACAGGACACTTCCGGGTATTTCCCAGGCCCTGGCACCCCTGACCAACATCCAGCTGGCCACCTGGTCCCTCCCCCTTGTTTTCGAGACACCGCTCCTTGTTCGCCTGAGTACTGAGCCACACTGCCCGGGCTTCTTGGCTCCTCAGGCGGAGGGTGGACTTCCCAAATCACAAGAAGTTGGGGGAAAGGCCTAAAACCATCAGCCCCAGATCACGTTCACCTCATAGGCTACCTCCGTTTGCATCGAGAGAGGCAAGTAGGGGGCCACCAGCCCTCCTTCAAAAAAGCCATGAGGGCCGAAACCGGTTTGGCTCAGTGGATAGAGCGTCGGCCTGTGGACTGAAGGGTCCCGGGTTCGATTCCGGTCAAGGGCATGTACCTTGGTTGCGGGCACATCCCCAGTGGGAGGTGTGCAGGAGGCAGCTGATCAATGTTTCTCTCTCATTGATGTTTCTAGCTCTCTATCCCTCTCCCTTCCTCTCTGTAAAATATCAATAAAATATATTTTTAAAAAAAAAAAGCCATGAGGGTCCATCTGCCTCGTGACTCCGCATCGTCCTCAACATGGGGCATCTCACCCTGGAATGGCCTTCGACCCAGACAAAACTGCAGGCTTGGCAATCCGGGCCAGTGTTGTGTTAAGCCCCAGAAAACCGTTTCCCTACTGGCAGCCAACTCTGGGCCCATCCAGTGTCACTAACGTGTGTGGGGCCTGAGGGCTAGCTTTCGGCCTCAATTATAGCAAATGCCCTTCCTTGAGGACATGGACCATGTTGGTGCCATCCAGTGTCCGGACCACAGAAAAGTGCGGCTTTGGCGACCCCTAGTGACCCTCCTCCACATTAGGTGGCTCCACCAGCCTATGCATTAGACCACCTCCAGCTGTTGACCGGGCCTCAAGCGCTGGCTCATCTGACCCTTCCGTGTGTTGACCTGGGCAAGTCCACCCCAGAGTTTAAGTCACTGCTTCTAGCTGTCCACGTGGCCGGCCTTCTGATGACGTAACCAGGTACAGCTGGCTACCGGACCCCACGGAGGCCCTGTCTCACGTGACCCACTTCTGGCTAACACCTGGCCCCTCCCCCGATTATATCACCAGGTCCAGATGGCCCAGAACACCAACGATCCTGGCTGATGTGACCATCTCCTGGCAGGCACCTGGCCCCGCCCCATGATGATGTCACCAGGTCCAGCTGGCCACAGACACCCCCACCCCACCCCCCGCCACCGCCCAGGAATCACAGGACACTTCCGGGTATTTCCCAGGTCCTGGCACCCCTGACGAACATCCAGCAATCCACCTAGGCCCTCCTGCTTTTTTTCGAGACACCGCCCCTTGTTCGCCCGACCACTGAGCAACACTGCCCGGGCTTCTTGGCTCCTTAGACTGAGGGTGGACTTCCCAAATCGCTGGAAGTTGGGTTAAAGGCCTAACTCCAGGCCCCAGATCACCTTCACATCATAGTCTGCCTCCAATCCCGTGGGGAGGGCGGCATGCAATGGGCCGCCAACCCCCTTCAAAGAAGCCATGAGGTTCCATCTGCCTCGGGACTACATATGGTTCCCACCATGGGGGCATCTCACCTGGAGTGGCCTTCGACTCAGACAACAGTGCCTGCGGCTTTGAATTCCAGGCCAGAATTGTGTTAAGCCCCAGAAAACTGTTAATCTTCTGGCAGCGAATTCCAGGCTCCTCCAGTGTCACTAATGGGTGGCGGGGCCTGAGGGCTAGCTAGCTTTTGGCCACACTCACAACAAACGCCCTTCCTTGAGGACATGGACCTTGTTGGTGCCATCCAGTGTCCGGACCACAAGGAAGTGGGGCTTTGGTGACCCCTTGTGACCCTCCTCCGCATTAGGTGGCCCCACCAGCCTATCAACTAGACCACCTAGGGCTGTTGACCCGGACCAAAGTGAAAGCTCACCTGACCAATTCTGGGTGTTCCCCTGGGTGAGCCAATCCTGGTAGTTATGTCACCATTTCCGGCTGTCCACCTGATCCCACCCATGGAGAGGTAACCAATTCCAGCTGGCCACCGAACCCCAGCACCCTTGACTCACGTGACCAACATCCGGCTGGCACCTGGCCACTCCCCCTGATGACATAACCAGGTACAGCTGGCCACCGGACCCCACAGCTTCTGGCTCATGTGACCACATCCGGGTATGCCCGATGCCCTGGCTCACATGACCAACTTCCGGCTAACACCTGGCCCGTACCCCTGATGACGTCACCAGGTCCAGCTGGGCACCGACAGCCCCCCACACACCACCCAGGGATAACAGCACACTTCCGGGTATTCCTCAGGCCCTGGCAGCCCTCACAAACACCCAGCAGGCCACCTGGGCCCTCCCCCTTGTTTTCTAGATACCGCTCCTTGTTTGTCTGTGTACTGAGCCACACTCCCAGGCTTCTTGGCTCCTCAGGCGAAGGGCAGACTTCCCAAATCACTGGAAGTTGGGTTAAAGGCCTAAAACCCACAGCCCCAGAACACTTTTTCTCATAGCCTGCCTCTGATCATGTGGGGAGGGTGGCAAGCAAGGGGCCACCAGCCCTCCTTCAAAAAAGCCGTGAGGGTCCGTCTGCCTCGGAACTCTGCATCATCCCTGCCATGGGAGCATCTCACCCTGGAGTTGCCTTCGACCCAGACAAAACTGCCTGCAGGTTTTGAAATCCAGGCCAGAATTGTGTTAATCCCCAGAAAACCGTTTCCATTCTGGCAGCCAACTCCAGGACCCTCCAGTGTCACTAATGGGTGGTGGGGCCTGAAGGCTAGCTTTTGACCACACTCACAGCAAACACCCTTCCTTGAAAACATGGACCTTCTTGGTGCCATCCAGTGTCCGGACCATAGGGAAGTGGGGCTTTGGCGACCCCTTTTGTCCCTCCTCCGCATTAGGTGGCCCCACCAGCCTATCCACTAGACCACCTAGGGCTGTTGACTGGGCCTCAAGCGCTAGCTCACCTGACCACTTCCTGGTGTTCACTTGGGGGAGCCCACCCCGGCCGTTATGTTACCGTTTCCGGCTATCCACCTGGCCCCTCCCCCTGAAGAGGTAACCAGGTCCAGCTGGCCACTGTACCCCAGTACCCCTGACTCACGTGTCCAACATCGGGCTGGCACCAGGCCCCTCCGTCTGATGACATAACCAGGTACAGCTGGCCACCGGACCCCACAGCCCCTGGCTCATGAGACTACATCTGGGTATGCACGAGGCCTTGGCTCACGTGACCAACTTCCGGCTAACACCTGGCACCTCACCCTGATGACTTCACCAGTCCACCTGGCCACCGAACCCCCCCCACTGCCCAGGGACCACAGGATACTTATGGGTATTTCCCAGGTCCTGTAAACCCTGACCAACATCCAGCTGACCACCTGGGCCCTCCTTGTTTTCCAGTCACCGCCTCTTGTTCGCCCGAGCACTGAACCACATTAGCCAGGCTTCATGGCTCTCAGGTGGAGGGTGGACTGCCCAAATCGCTAGAAATTGGGTTAAAGGCCTAAACCCCACAGCCCCAGATCACCTTTTCCTCATAGCCTGCCTCCTATCACGTGGGGAGGGTGGCAAGCAAGGGGACACCAGCCTTCCTTCAAAAAAGCCATGAGGGACCATCTGCCTCTATAGTCCGCATCGTCCCCACCATGGGGGCATCTCACCCTGGAGTCGCCTTCGACCCAGACAAATCTGACTGCAGGCTTTGAAATCCGGCCCAGAGTTGTGTTGAGCCCCAGAAAACCGTTTCCCTTCTTGCAGCCAACTCCAGGCCCCTCCAGTGTCACTAACGGGTGGCGGCCACTGAGAGCTAGCTTTTGGCCACACTCACAGCAAATGCCCTTCCTTCAGGACAAGGACCTTGTTGGTGCCATCCAGTGTCCAGAGCACAGGGAAGTGGGGCTTTGGCGACCCCTTGTGACCCTCCTCCACCTAGAGATATTGACCAGGCCCCAAGCGTTAGCTCACCTGACCACTTCCAGGAGTTCACCTGGGCGAGCCCACCGTGGCGGTTATGTCACCGTTTCCGGCTGTCCAACTGGCCCCTCCCACTGAAGAGTTAACCAAGTCCAGCGGGCCACCGTACCCCAGCGCCCCTGACTCACGTGACCAACATCCAGCTTGTACCAGGCCCCTCCCCCTGATGACGTAACCAGGTACAGCTGGCCACTGGACTCCACGGCCCCTGGCTTACGTGACCACATCCAGGTATGCCCGAGGCCCTGAATCACATGACAAACTTCCGGCTACACCTGGCCCCTCCCCCTGATGATATCACAAGGTCCAGCTGGCCACCAATCTCCCCCCCCCCCCGACTCCCCCCAACCACAGCCACTGATCACAGTACACTTTTGGGTTTTTCTCAGGCCCTGGCACCCCTGACCAGCATCCAGCAGGCCTCCTGGGCCCTCCTCCTTATTTTTGAGACATCGCCCCTTGTTCGCCCGAGCAATGATCCACAGTGGCTGGGCTTCTTGGCTCCTTAGGCTGAGGTTGAACTTCCCAAATCACTGGAAGTTTGGTTAAAGGCATAAAACCCACAGACCCAGATCAATATTTCCTCATAGCCTGCCTCCGATCACGTGGGGAGGGTGGCAAGCAAAGGGCTGCCAGCCTTCCTTCAAAAAAGCCATGAGGGTCCATCTGCCTCGGGATTCCAAATTGTCCTCACCATGGGGGCATCGCAAACTGGAGTCTCCTTCTACCCAGACAAAACTGCCTGCAAGCTTTGAAATCTAGGCCAGAATTGTGTTAAGCCCCAGAAAACAGTTTCCCTTCTGGCAGCCAACTCCAGGCCCCTCCAGTGTCACTAACGGCGGTGGGGCCTGAGGGCTAGCTTTCAGCCACACTCACGGCAAATGCCCTTCCTTGAGGACATGGACCTTCTTGGTGCCATCCAGTGTCCGGACCACAGGGAAGTGGGGCTTTGGCGACCCCTTGTCACCCTCCTCCACATTAGGTGGCCCCACCAGCCTATCCACTACCAGGGGTGGGCAAACTTTTTGACTCGAGGACCACAATGGGTTCTTAAACTGGACCAGAGGGCCGGAACAAAAGCATGGATGGAGTGTTTGTGTGAACTAATATAAATTCAAAGTAAAGGAGCGGAGGGGAGAGCAAGAGAACCAGATAGAACAGCCGGATCCGGCCCGCGGGCCGTAGTTTGCCCACGGCTGCACTAGACCCATGGTCAGCAAACTGCAGCTCACGAGCCACATGCGGCTCTTTGGCCCCTTGAGTGTGGCTCTTCCACAAAATACCACAGCCTCGGTGAGTCTATTTTGAAGAAGTGGCGTTAGAAGAAGTTTAAATTTAAAAAATTTGTCTCTCAAAAGAAATTTCAATCGTTGTACTGTTGATATTTGGCTCTGTTGACTAATGAATTTGCCGACCACTGCACTAGACCACCTAGAGCTGTTGACCGGGCCGCGAGTGCTAGCTCACCTGACCACTTCCGGGTGTTCCCCTGGGTGAGTTAATCCCGGCGGTTATGTCACCGTTTCCGGCTCTCCACCTGACCCCACCCATGAAGAGGTAACCAATTCCAGCTGGCCACCGTACGCCAGAGCCCCCGACTCATGTGACCAACATCCAGCTGGCACCTGGACCCTCCCCCTGATGACATCACCAGGTCCATCTGGCCACGGACCCCCCACCCCCACTGCCCAGGGATCACAGGACACTTCTGGGTATTTCCAAGGCGCTGGCACCACTGACCAACATCCAACTGGCCACCTGGCCCCTCTCCCTTGTTTTTGAGACACCGCCTCTTGTTCGCCTGAGCACTGAGCCATGCTGGCCGCCCTTCTTGACTCCAGAGGTAGAGGGTGGACTTCACAAATCGCTGGAAGTTGGGTTAAAGACCTAAACCCCACAGGCCAAGATCACCTTCCCCTCATAGCCTGCCTCCCAAAACGTGGGGAGTGTGGCAAGTAAGGGGCCGCAGCCCTACTTCAAAAAAGCCATGAGGGTCCATCTGCCTCGGGACTCCGGATCGTCCCCAACATGGGGGCATCTTACCTTTGAATGGCCTTCGACCCAGACAAAACTGACTGTGGACGTTGAAATCTGGGCCAGAATTTTGTTAAGCCCCGGAAAACCCTTTCCCTTCTAGCAGCCAACTCCAGGCCCCTCCAGTGTCACCAGCGGGTGGCAGGCCCTGAGGGACAGCTTTCGGCCTCACTCACGGTAAACGCCCTGCTTTGAGGACATGGACCTTCTGGGTGCCATCCAGGGTCCGGACCACAGGGAAGTGGGGCTTTGGAGACCCCTTGTGACCCTCCTCCGTATTAGGTGGCCCCACCCTATACAGTAGAACACTGCCAGCTGTTGACCGGGCCTCAAGTGCCTGCTCAACTGACCACTTCCGTATGTTCACCTGGGCAAGTCCGCCCCGGCCGTTACGTCACTGCTTCTGGCTGTCCACCTGGCCCGTCCCCTGATGAGATAATCAGGTTCAGCCGGAGTTCGGACCCAGCGCCCTTGGCTCATGTGATCAACTTCCAGCTGGCACCTGGCCCCTACCCCGAATGACATAAACAGTTCTGGTGGCCCACCAGAACCCACCTCCCCTGGCTCTCATGACCAACTTCAGGCTGGCACCTGGACCATCCCCCTGATGACGTAAATAGGTCTGGCTGCCCACCGGACCCTCCCCACCATTCAGGAACCACAGGACACTTCCGGTTATTTCCCAGGTCCTGGCACCCTGGACCAACATCTAGCTGGCCACCTGGGTCCTTCCCCTTGTTTTTGAGACCCTGTTCCTTGTTCACCTGAGCACTGAGCCATACACTGCCCGGGCTTCTTATCTCCTCAGGCGGAGGGTGGACTTCCCAAATCGCTGGAAGTTTAGTTAAAGGCCTAAAACCCACAGCCCCAGATCACCTTCTCCTCATAGGCTGCCTCTGATTCCATCGAGCGGGTGGCAAGCAGGGGACTGCCAGCCCGCCGTCAAGAAAGCCATGAGGGTCCATCTGCCATGGGACTCCGCATCATCCTCAACATGGGGGCATCTCACACTTGAATGTCCTTCGACCCAGACAAAACTGACTGCGGGCTTGGCAATCTGGGCCAGAGTTGTGTTAAGCCCCAGAAAACCGTTTCCCTTCTGGCAGCCAACTTCGGGCCCCTCCAGTGTCACTAACGGGTGGCGGGCCCTGAGGGCCAGCTTTCGGCCTCACTCACGGTAAACGTCCTTCCTTGAGGACATGGACCTTGGTGCCATCCAGGGTCCGGACCACAAGGAGGTGGGGCTTTGGGGACCCCTTTTGACCCTCCTCCGCATTAGGTGGCCCCACCAGCCTATCTACTACACCAGTGGTCGGCAAAGTCATTAGTCAACAGTGCCAAATATCAACAGTACAATGATTGAAATTTCTCTTGAGAGCCGAAAACTGACTTCGGCGCATGGCCCACGAAGTTTCAATCACACTGTACGTGTGCGCCCACACGTGGTATTTTGTGGAAGAGCCACACTCACAGGGCCAAAGAGCCGCATGTGGCTCGCGAGCCGCAGTTTGCCAACCACTGCACTAGACCACTTCCAGCTGTTGACCGGGCCTCAAGCGATGGCTCACCTGACCAATTCCGTGTGTTCGCCTGGGCAAGTCCGCCCTGGCTGTTACGTCACCGCTTCTGGCTGTCCAACTGACCCGTCCCACTGATGACGTAACCAGGTCCAGCCGGCATTCGGACCCCAGTGCCTTTGGTTCATGCGACCAAGTACCAGTTGGCACCTTGACCCTCCCCCTAATGAGGTAACCAGGTCCACCTGGCCCACAACCCCCTCCCCTACTGCCCAGTGATCACAGGACACTTCCAGGTATTTCCCAGGCCCAGGAACACTGACCAACATCCAGCTGGCCACCTGGTGCTCCGACTTGTTTTTGAGACACCGCTCCTTGTTCGCCTGAGCACTGACCTACACTGCCCGGGCTTCTTGGCTCCTCAGGAGGAGGGTGGACTTCCCAAATTGCTGGAAGTTCGGTTAAAGTCCTAAAATCCACAGCCCCAGATCACCTTCTCAACATAGGCTGACTCAACACAGCACTTATGTCATAACTTCCCCCAGTTGGCACTAAGAAGTGCCAAGCCTTCTCTGAGGTCATGTTGCATATTCATCATGTGAAAAAAAAAACACAGGGTTCTCTATGTACCATCTATTGTACAAGTATATAAAACCTGAATCTCCAGAGTATTAATGAAGGACCACAGAGGTGAGCAACAAGCACTGGCTCAGATCAACATGGCATGCAATAGTATTCAATGAAAGAATATTACAAATAATAATTGAAGGAGGGTCTTATAAGAACAGCCTATGGTCCATATAAGTAAAGACCATTAGCTGGCACAGGCAGTCACAAGAAAACTTTAGGTAGAGGAAGGGGGCAGATGTGGAAGGCATGGATGAGGACATAGTAAATCTCCCAGGAAATGGAAGAGCAAGGTGCCTATGGCAACCTAACTTGCCCAATAGGACTGACAGGGCCCGGGGTATCCCAACCCGGCTCCTCAGAGGACTGCCATCTCCCTCCAGTAGCCCCAGGTAAACATGACAGTGGAGGGCAAGGAAATTAATTTCCTCCTCGATGCTGAAGCCACTTTCTCTGTACTCCTCCCAAGCCCTGGTAAATCATCCTCAGAGGCTGTAGCTGTTATAGGCATGTCTGGGAAGCCAAGAAAGAGATCTTTTTCTCAGCCTTTAGGTCATAGCTGGGGTAAGCTGTTCCATTCCCAAGCCTTCCTGATCCTGTAAAAAGCCTCATATTCACATCAGAAACAATGTCCTCTCAACCCTGAGGCTCTAGAAGGACTCAATATTCTAATAAGTCATCTGTTTTAGAAGCCCAAGGTTTATTGAAACCTTGACATAGTCCTTACAATACCCCCATCTTAGGGGTACAAGAGCCTAATAGAGGTGGAGGACTAGTTTAGGACTTATATCTAGTAAATAAGGCAGTGATTCCTATCCAGCCAATTGTCCCTAACCCTTATGATTTACTTGCCCAAATTCTGGAAAACACAAAGTGGTTTATAGTACTAAATCTCAAGGATGCCTTTTTCAATATATACTCCTGTCTCTTAACTCTCAGTCCCTGTTTGCCTTTCTTTTTTTTTTTTTTTTAAATGTATTTTATTAATTTTTTACAGAGAGGAAGGGAGAGAGATAGAGAGTTAGAAACATCGATGAGAGAGAAACATCGATCAGCTGCCTCCTGCACACCTCCTACTGGGGATGTGCCCGCAACCAAGGTACATGCCCTTGACCGGAATCGAACCTGGGACCTTCCAGTCTGCAGGCTGACGCTCTATCCACTGAGCCAAACCGGTTTCGGCCCTGTTTGCCTTTCAAAGATCCCAATAATCAAAGCCATCAGCTAACATGGACAGTATTGCCCCAGAGCTTTCGGCAATAACCCTCATTTATTTGGACAGGCCTTTAAACGATGTAAAAAGCCCTTTTACAGGCACCGTCTTCAAGTCTCCCAACAGGTCAGCAGCATCAATTCCTAGATCCATCTGTCTCCAGTGAGCCTTGAATGCCAGCAAAGGAGGAGGACATGTTACAGAATTTACCAGGTGACCAAAAAATACACAGGAGCACTTGGAGGTCCAGGATAACCCCATTTATTTTAAGATGTTTCACATGTACTAGTACAGTGACTCAGGAGGTCAGTTCTCCAAATCCTGAGTAAGCCAATATGGAGGAAGCTTTCTCTTTATACCCTTCGGTTTCTTTTTTTTTTTTTTTTAAATATATTTTATTGATATTTTACAGAGAGGAAGGGAGAGGGACAGAGAGCTAGAAACATCAATGAGAGAGAAACATCGATCAGCTGCCTCCTGCACACCCCCTACCGGGGATGTGCCCGCAACGAAGGTACATGCCCTTGACCGGAATCGAACCCGGGACCCCTCAGTCCGCAGGCCAACGCTCTATCCACTGAGCCAAACCGGTTTCGGCTCCTTTGGTTTCTTTATTTTCTATCTGTTTCCTAACTACCAGGCTTTTGTGGTGGGCTTCCATAGCCTCTCCTGAGGCAGTTAGAAGGGGAAGTTAGATTGTATCTAAATGCCTGGTCTGGGTGGTGTCAGTGACCTCCCCTGTAGCTAAGCTGTTACATTCTTTGTTTAAGGCCCCTTTGTAAATTGGGAGTAATTAGGAAAACAGGTCTTGGGAGACCAGATTGTGGAGAAAGGGGCAGTGACTTAATTATAGGCTATCAAGAATGTACATTAGGTTACTGGCACAGATTCAGATTGCTAGCCCCCCAAAAATGTCTTATTTTCCCCATCAGACAAAGCTGCATTGCCATCAACTAGATCACCAAATTGCTACTCATGTGAGCCTCTGAAGGACCTGAAACTTCTCCTTCAAAGGGATCCTGGGATATCAATGAGTGGCAGATTAGTAACATACTCTGGTATTTCTAGATAAACAATGTTTTCATTTTTAAAATAATTCTTATTCTGTCTTTTTATAAGTGACATCTAAACCCTAGGCTGGTTCCTGGAGGAGACCTTCTCTGCCCTTGCTGGGACCCCATAAGATGCTCCCACTTATAGCTCCTTTTTTGTATCCCTATGAAGCATAGTTGTCCCTCCTTTTGGAAAAACTGCTGTTTGAAACTACTATTTGAACTACTCTGTTATTCTTAGTCTCGTATTCTGTAGGTCAACTCTGTTATTTTTAGACTGTAAAATAACTTTGTTTTTTGCTTGAATAGAAAAGATAAACTTTATTGTCTGACCTTGCAAGCTAGCCATGGAACTGATATGCTGATATTGATGCCAGGTGCCTGTATAGATATGATATGATATGATATGATATGATATGATATGATATGATATGATATGATTGATATGATATGATATGATATGATATGATACTCAAGGTTACAAGTTGTCTGTATAGATATGGCAGGTGTTTGCTAGGTATGATATGTACTCAAGGTTACAAGCTGTCTACAAAAATAACTTATACAAAGAACTAGAAGGATATAAAAAGGAAATACTCCCTCCTATGTTTGTTCAGAATTTGACAGAGGTAATCTGCTCTGAACCTGCGGGCAATAAGGATGACTCCTAACTAATTGGTTCATTAAGACATGTTGTCCAGCTCACTGATTCGTCATACAACACCTAATGTAGCAAATTTTTCAGCCATACTCGCTCCCCAAATCCCTAAGTACTAAGTATATTGTAAGACCCCCAAAGGGACCCTTACTCTATCTCACGGATCGGCAGCAACCCCAATCATCCGCAGGAGGCGTCACTTGATGCAAACAGCAAGAGGCTTTATTCCAGCGCGCTGGGGCTCAACTCCTGACTCACGCGAGCGAGGAGTCGAACCCCGAGCAGACAGTCTTACAAGTATATATAGGCAAAAACTATACATCGGGGGGTTACACATGTGAGGGGGAAGAGAGGACAAAGCCGCCAGGAAATTCCAACAGGGCTCGTTAATAACATGTTTAATGACAGGGCCTAAGTTTTCAGTCAACAGTCCCATCCTGTAATCTCCTGTCCTGCTTTTCTTATCTGTCAGAGCACTATTTGCTTTATCTGCTCTTAACTCAGTGCTGTTTTCCTGGGACAGGTCCAAGGGTCTTGTTCCCACCACCGGCGAAGGGGGAAGACCTTGGAGTTTTAAGATAAAACGGACAGCTGTAAGAAAACTTTACTCTTTCAGTTAGGGTTTGCTTTTTTCCTGAAGCTCCATTTTCCATTGTTGCTTTTTAATCTCTGGAGTTAAGAAGTTCAGGATTTGCCCCGATAAGATAAAGTAAACAAAATTCTTTACCTTTCAATATTATAAGCAGCCCAATTCAGGGTTGAATAATCTCAATTAGATGTATATCTCCCAATCTTTCAGAGTAAAATGTATTAAATCTTAGTCTATAGGACAACTTATACTGCCACTACCACCAACCAGGCCAGAACCACTTCTCAAGCCACTACAGATTTTTATTCACAGAGAAGCCCTTGATTCAGCAGGGCAAAGTTCTTTGCCATGAATAGCACTTCTTGCAGCAATCAGCTTAGCTAAAAAACTCCTCATAGGAATCCACAGGCAGCGAAATCTCAGACATATGCAGCAAAGCAATTTCTTCACTGATACTGCTTCTAGGGCAATGGAAACTAAAGAGAAAATAAACAAATAGGACTACATCAAAATAAAAAGCTTTTGCACAGCAAAGGAAACCATCAACAAAGCAAGAAGAAAGCACACTGCATGGGAGCACACTGAAGGGCTTCCTTCTCTTTATTTTGTAAATATGACCTTTCTTGGCTACTTCTGATTTCTTTGTCTTATGGAAATGTAACTGCACCTGGCTTCCTTGTGTTATGGAAATGTACCTTCTCCCAGTCTGCAGCCCTGTGCTTTTTCCCATGGACCCCAATTCTAAAAAAAATCCCTAAGCCTACCTATGTTCCCCTAAAATTCCTGCTTCACTAGGAATATATCCCAAGAAGCTAGAAACACCAGTCAGAAAGGATATATGCACCCCTATGTTCATAGCAGCACAATTTACAATAGCTAAGATTTGGAAACAGCCCAAGTGCCATCAGCAGATGAGTAGATTAGAAAACTATGGTACATCTACACAATGGAATACTATGCTGTGTTAAGTAGGAATTCTTACCATTTGCATCAGCATGGTTGGAACTGGAGAGCATTATGCTAAGTGAAATAAACCAGTCAGAGAAAGATAAATATCACATGATCTCACTCATTTATGGAATATAATGAACAACATAAACTGATGAACAGGGACAGATGCAGAGACAGAGAAGCATCGATCAGACTGAAGCATCCATCTTATATAAAAACTGCTGTTTGAAAGTTTAACCCTGCTATTTGGCTTCTGTAAATTCTTGCTTGCTAAGACTACTCCCACTTCAGAGAGGCCATTAAACCTCCCCCAGACAAGGTTATCAGTGCTGGCGCCAGGCCAGGCCTCTGGTTGAGGTCTCAAGGCCCCAGTACATACGGGCTCTTTAAGAACTTGCAAAAGGGGCTGGAAACACCCCATATTTGGGAAACAAAGAAGGTAAAAACATATAAATAGGGAAAATTCCTGCATGTTGGGGCCCAGAATTTGAGAGACATTTTCCTCTGGACCTGTGTGTAAGAAAAGTAACTCCATCTCTCTAAGTATTGCTTTGTTCTTCTTCGGTTTTCTGTAACAACACTGTCAAACCTCAGAGGGAAGGTAGGGGAGGGTGGGGCTAAGGGGGAGAGATCAACCAAAGTACTTTTGTGCATGCATATAAGCCTAACCAATGGACACGGACATCAGGGGGGGGTGAGGGCATGAGTGTGAAGGGGGGGCTGGGGGGTTAATGGGAGGGATGAGGACACATATGTAATACCTTAATCAATAAAAAAATTTAAAAAAATGTTTCTAGCCTCTTTCCCTGAAGTCTGGGAACCAACTAAAGATATATTAGCTAACTCCCTTTCCCAGACCTTGGTTTGCATTGTGTTTTTATTACTCATCTTTAACCACTGCCTGTTTAACCTTTGGTATGTTTCATATCCTCCCATTTAGATGCCCTAATGCTACTCCTGATCCTCTGCATGGAACAGCAAATGGAGGCTGCTACATCCATCTTCCGTGGCCCCTTAGACCACCCACTTCTGATGGCACCCTGACTGCTGCCCCAAACTATGATCCCTTTGCCAGCAGGAAGCAGCCAGAAAGATGTGGCACTGCCTAACCCCAAGGGCAGTTGGAGTTTCCTAATCAGAGGGGGGACTGAAACGGGAATTTTAGGGGAACATTGGCAGGTTTAGGGAATTTTTAGAATTGGGGTCCATGAAAAAAACACAGGGCTACAGACAGGGAGAAGGTACATTTCCATAACACAAGGAAGCCAGGTACAGATACATTTCCATAAGACAAGGGAACTGGAAGTAGCCAAGAAAGGTCTATATTTACAAAGTAAAGAGGGAAGAAAGCCCAGAAGGAATAGGAGCACAATGAGGCAGGAGGGCCTTGGGAGTCACTATAGTAACCAATTCTAAAGGGAATATTGACCAATCAGAGGAGATATCAGGACACAGGAACTACAGCCTTTATAAACCATGGAAACAAGAAGTTGGTGGGAACCTTTCCCCCTCCCCATGTGGGAGTCCATTCTGTGGAACTGTTTCCCTCTCCCCACATGGGAGTCTGTACTTGTTCTTCAATAAATCTCCACCTTTGCTATACTACCCTCTGTCCATGGATTCATTCTTCGACTCCAGCGGACAAAGAATCTGGGTTCCAGTCCAAAAATTCCGTATCAGAATCATAATTGAAAATCCATGTATTAGGCCTCAAAAGATAGAAATACGAAAGAATTGCCTTCAGACCTTAAACGACTTTTAGAAATTATTAGAGGACATTAATTAGTTAAGACCTTATCTAAAAATTTATTCAATATACTTAGGGAATCCTAAGAAAGCTTTTGTTAAGTGTATGCAAAGACCTACCAAATAATTTTCTAATTCTGTGGCTCGCCTCACTCAAGCAGTGAGATGGCAAATACAGCATGTAACAGCAGTTTGCAACCATCTAAAAAATATAAATGCCAAGCAGTTTGGGACCATCTAGTAAATGCTATCTTCCCTAAACCAAGGACACTTAAGAGTAAATAATTTGCATTTTGCCTCCCTAAACAAAGCTTATGTCAATATACTAAAAAAAGACTGATAGCAGAAATCCAATTAGTGTCATTTATTGTCCACACCCAAGGACAAATAAAGTTAGAAAATAAACCTTATTTCAGACTAATTTAAATTGGCAAATTAAAATAAGTGGATATTCAAGGAAACTTAGTTGTCACCTACTATAAAAACAGTTACTACAATTTTTATATTACACCCCATTACTCTCTGTTATAATAATGTAACCCCTCTAATGTATGAAATAATTATTGTATGAAATGTTTGCTGTATGGAGACCCCCAATACTCTGTAACTTCCAAAATTAATGAACACCCCACTATCTTGATGTAAAAGCTCTGAGCCCTTAAAGTGTAAACGCCCTGCTCCCAGCATAAGGCACACCATCTGGCCCACACTGATAAGGACACAAGTTGTTTACCACGGTCTATATAACCCTGAGACTGTCTTCAGTTGAGGTCTCCTGCCCGATAAGAGGAGGACTCCATGTCGCTCTGAGTGACAAGCCCCTGATTGCTCTGCTGTGTGAGCCTGAACCAACTGCGGCCGCCTGCCTGTCTCTGTTTTCGTCGTCTGTCCTTCAGTGTGCATCGCCGGGTGGCCTTTGCTGGAGCCTAGGACCCACTAGGAATAGGTAAATAAACCCCGTGTGATTGCATACTAATTCTGTCTTGTGTGTCATGTGTTCCGGTTCGGCTCAGCTGTCTAGACATTGAAGTACCAGGGGATAGGCCGTTATTGCTGACTCCTGGTCACCTGTGTTTGTCGCACTAAGTCTAGACAGATAATCAATTAATTGGGGCATAATTGGGACACTATCTATATATATAAAAGGTACTATGCAAAGTGTCCCCTTGGGAGTTCGACCAGGAGACCGGGAGTTCGATTGCTCACTATGACATGCACTGACCACCAGGGGGCGGTGCGGAATGAAGAAAGGCCCTGGCTGGCAGCCAGCAGCTGAGGAAGGGAGGGCCCGGCTGGCAGCCAGGGAAGGGAGGCCCCAGCTGGCAGCTGGCAGCTGAGGAAGGGAGGCCCTGTCCCTGGCCAACAGCCGGCAGCTGGCAACTGGAAGCTGGGGAAGGAAGGCCCCGGCCGGCAGCCACAAGGCCCCAATCAGCCCTGATCATCGGCCAGGCCTACGGACCCTACCCATGCACGAATTTCATGCACCGGGCCTCTAGTATCAAATAATACTAGACAGGAACCAATTCCTCGAGCATTAACTGTTTTTACTGATGGTTCATCTAATGGTAAAACTGCTTATTGTGCAATAGATTCAGAACGAGTCATCCAGACTAGTCATACTTCTGTGCCAAGAATTGAATTAGAAGCTATTAAGGCTGCACTGCAGAATTTCCAAGAGCTTCTTAATATTATTTCTGATTCTACCTATGCTGCTGGCCTGGTAAACAGAATTGAGACTGCTCGATTAAAATAGCTCAGTGACCAAAGTTTATTTATACTATTTAAACAGGTACAGCAAATTGTACAATAAAGACAATATTCCTTTTATATTACTCATGTTAGGGTTCATACCACCCTGCCTGGTCCTTTAACAAAAGGAAATGGATATGCCAATCAATTGATTGCTTTATTAAAACAGGGCACAGAATTTCATCAGCTTTTACATCAGCCTGCCAAAATGTTGTCTAAACAATTCTCAATCACTCGACAGCAGGCAAAACAGATTATCAAGGAATGTCCTACTTGCATGTTACATCTGTCTCAAGGGCCTAATACAGGAATTAACCCTCAAGAATTGATAAAAGACCATATCTGGCAAGTGGATGTAACACATTATACTCCTTTTCGTCACCTTGGGGCATTGCATGTCTCTGTAGATACCTTTTCAAAGGTCCTATGGCCCACTGTATCTACAGGAGAAATGGTGAAACAGGTCATTAATCATTGCCTAGCTGCTTTTGCCATCATGCGAATTCCAAAAATTATTAAAACTGATAATGGGCCTGCATACATATACAAGCTGTCATTTCCAGCATTTTTTGTACAGAATGGAAAATTCAACACATTACGGGAATACCATACAATTTCCAAGAACAGGCAATTATAGAACGCCAACATCAGCAGCTCAAATCCCAACTTGAAAAACAAAAAGGGGGAATAGTGATGCTGGAAAAATCTCCTGTAGGTAGACTACAGCAAACCTTAATTATCTAAATTTTTTCACTTGTAATGCTGATGGCAAGACACCAATAAAATTATACTGGTGTCATAATAACCCAAAATAAAAAAGGCTTGATCAAATGGAAGGATCCCGAGTCTGGCTTATGGAAAGGTCCAAACCCTTTATTAAGCTTTGGTTGAGAATATGCTTATGTATTTCCAGAAAACTCCTTCAAGCCTGGGTGAATTCCTGCAAGGAACATCAAACTCCAATATAGAGCTTCGGAAGAAGGTGACCAAACTAATGAGGACCTTACACCTGAAGCCTCATCCTGTATCTGTGGCTGCAGACAGATGACTACTCTGGCCCCAAATAGCAGAAGCCCCAAGCACACTTATGGACTAATTCCTTAGATGCCTGACAACAATTTTAAAAGGACATGAAAGAACTCAATCCTTTTCACTGGATCTCCTTACATCTGCCTCTTAGCATAACCACTATTGTCTTGTCTCATTCTTATATATTTCTAGTATGCACATGTGGAATAAAGTGTCTTAAAAGGACTCAAGCCCTATAGAAGGCATACACTTTTCAAGATTTATTAAGAAGAGTTTGCAGAAAATCCGAGTCCTGACTCCAATCCTCAGAAATCCAGTTCTTTACCACAGGGGAGAGTGGCTGTTATGGAAAGCCTATACATCCCGGGACTCCACAACCACAACAGCCAGGGAACAGCTGCGAACCCAGGACACCAGATCACAAGCAGCACAAATACGTGGACTCGAATGAACTCTGCACCTTATCACAGAAATAAACAGATGGGACTACCTCAAAATAAAAAGCTTCTGCACAGCAAAAGAAACCATCAACAAAACAACAAGAAAACCCACTGCATGGGAGAACATATTTGCCAATGTTATCTCCGATAAGGGTTTAATCTCCAACATTTACAGGGAACTCATACAACTTAACAAAAGGAAGATAAACAATCCAATCAAAAAATGGGCAAAGGACCTAAATAGACACTTTTCAAAAGAGGACTCTCAGAAAGCCAAGAGACACATGAAAACATGCTCAAAGTCACTAATCATCCGAGAGATGCAAATCAAAATGACAATGAGGTACCTCCTCACTCCTGTCAGATTGGCTATCATCAACAAATCAACAAATGAAAAGTGCTGGAGAGGATGCGGAGAAAAAGGAACCCTCCTTCCCTGCTGGTAGGAATGCAGACTGGTGCAGCCATTGTGGAAAACAGTATGGCATTTCCACAAAAATTTTAAAATGGAACTGCCATTTGACCCAGTAATACCACTTCTAGGAATATATCGCAAGAAGCTAGAAACACCAATCGGAAAGGATATATGCCCCTCTATATTCATAGCAGCACAATTTACAATAGCTAAGATTTGGAAACAGCCTAAATGCCCATCAGCAGATGAGTGGATTAGAAAACTATGGTACATCTACACAATGGAATACTATGCTGCTATAAAAAAGAAGGAATTCTTACCATTTGCAGCAGCATCGATGGAAATGGAGAGCATTATGCTAAGTGAAATAAGCCAGTCAGTGAAAGAAAAATACCACATGATCTCATTCATTTATGGATAATAAAGAACATTATAACCTAACTAGAGGCCTGGTGCATGAAATTCGTGCACTGGGGGTGTGTCCCTCAGCCCAGCCTGCACCCTCTCCAATCTGGGACCCCTCAAGGGATGTCCGACTGCCCGTTTAGGCCCGATCCCGGTAAGATTGGGCTTAAATGGGCAGTCAGACATCCCTCTCACAATCCAGGACTGCTGGCTCCCAACTGCTCGCCTGCCTGCCTTCCTGATTGCCCCTAACCGCTTCTGCCTGCCAGCCTAATCACCCCCTATCCACTTCCCTGCCAGCCTGATTGATGCCTAACTGCTCCCCTGCCAGCCTGATTGCCCCTAACTGCCCTCCCCTGCAGCCTTGATGGCCCCCAACTGCCCTCCCTTGCAGGCCTGGTCCCTCCCAACTGCCCTTCCCTCCTGGCCATCTTCTGGCGGCCATCTTTTGTCCACATGGGGGCAGCCATCTTTGAGCACATGGGGGTAGCCATCTTGTGTATTGGAGTGATGGTCAATTTTCATATTATTCTTTTATTAGATAGGATGAACAAAAAGATACAGAGGCACAGAAGCATCGGACACACTGTCAGCTTACAGTGGGAAGGCTGTGGATGGGTGGGAGGGGAGAGGTGAGATCAACCAAAGGACTTGTATGCATGCATATAAGCATAACCAATGGACTCAAGACCCTGGGGGGTGGGGTGAGGGCATGTGCCGGGGGGCAGGGGAGGCCGGGGGAAGGTCAATGGGGAAAAAAAGGAGACATATGTACTACTATTTGTAATACTTTAAACAATAAAATAAAATAAAAAATAATTTTTTAAAGAAAACCAAAAGGGAGATATGCGGGAAGCCACTACTTGCCATACTGTCAGCCACTACTTGCCATGCTGTCATGAGAGTGCACCAAGGAACACAGATGGCTGAAGCATCTAGAGTGTTAACAGGGCTGACGCTAAGCACTGATTGTTCATGTTGAGATAGTGGTGGCTCAAGGCAATTCCATAACCTGATAATCCTCTTACTGTTTTCCAAACTTTACCTTCGATATGCCTGTATGCATTGCTAAAGGGCAAATGTGTATTCAAGTAAATAAATAGCAGACCAGGCCAGAAGTCGATGTGTCTCTTCAAGAAAGAGGCTACACCTGTCCCTCAATGCCTTCTAAATTCATAGTTCTTGTTTAGTATCCTCATTTGTGCATTGGCCCTCCATCAGATCATGAACCCTGCCACGAAGGTTGTGGCAATCTGCTCCCACAAGTGTGCCTTACTTGGGTGGGTGTCATCTAGTGCATTGAAATGTCCTGGTTCAATTCCAGGTCAGTGCACAGTCCTGCCTGGTTCCTTAGTAGAGTGTGTGCAGGAGGGAGTTGATGGACATTTATCTCTCTCCCTCCTCCTGCCTTCCTCTCTTCCTAAAAAAATAAATAAAAGTATTTTAAAAATATATTTAAAAAGAACAAATTCTGTAATTTATGTACTCACAACTATAAGTCTACTTTTGCCACACCTTGTTTATGAGTGACAGATAAGATTATTAGATATGTGATGGTTTCACAGCTTTATCTCTGTGTCAAGGCTCAACAATAGTACACATTAGAAAAGTGCACATTCTTGCATGTCAGTTCTCATTTCCTGGGAGGAAAGCATTGCCTCAGTGGCAGCAAATATTGACAAGCAGTGAAGATTAATGCCATCAGAAACAACAGGAATTCTGACTGGTTACAAAAGACACATCCTGGGACTGATTACAGTATTATCCTTCCCATAGGCTTCAGTTCCTACATATTGAGAAATGACCTTGTGGTGAACACTGTATAGAGACCATGGGAATCCACACAACCATTAAATTATTTTCTCTGCCAATGACTTCAGCTACAGGAAAAAGTTTTGGAGGACTGAGAATGTCTGTACACAAAGGTCACACAAGCCACAGACCCAGGAACATTTCTGCATTTACGTTCAGAAGAGGCACTTTCCATTTAATTTACTGCAGTCTCTTCTATCACTATGAATACAGTGTTTCTGTCTCAATAGTAGGTTAACCTCAGAGTCTTACAAAAAATGTCACAAGATTATGACATTTCTACTTCATAGCACACGGCTCCTTTGCAGTATGTGGGGAGGAATTCCCCTAAACATTGCTCAGAATTATGTAATGCATACTATGAAAGGAGAACATAATTCATAGTGTTCACAGAAGGAAAGAAAAGGACTCCTCTTCTGGGTGAGCATTGACCTCACCAGTAATCAAGGTGCCAGGATGTAAATTAAAACCACAAAGTCATGCAGTCTTTCTTTCAAGGCCTTTGGCAACAATGCAAAATAAGCTGGTTTTGGACAAAGAGTGATTTTTCTGCCATCATGCTCTCCCTTCCGATGGACTGAAGGTTTGATGTCCCCACAATATCTGTTCACATCTACATGCTGGCAGATCACAACAGTGCTTTCAAATCATCGCAAGAAGTGAATAGAACCAATGCTATTAAAGGTACAACAGAAAAAAAGCTTCCTTACCAAAATATCATAACCCAGAGCCAGTGGTTTTCAGACAGGTGAAACAGAACCTAAGCCAATCTTCCAGCATAATGTGAGAGCCACAAACTCCCTGAAAGTGGTACCATTTATTTGCTGAGGATGGGTGTTCTAGACAAACCCTGGGTCACGCCAATACTGTAGTCAGAGAGAAAGAAATGAAGAACCCGCCAAGAGTTCAGAGTATTTAGAATTTTCTCAAGCACAAGAGAGCATGCAGGGTTTTAGAATGATTCACACTGTTCAGGTAAGTCAGGTGGTAGAGGTGAAATCACTTCAGCCACAAACCCTCACAGTGACATCAATCGGGTAGTAGGCCTGGGCAAACACACAAGTGCAAGCAGCTCCTTAAAGCCTCACTTGTACCTAAAACTTATGAGGAATTTGGCAGAGTGTATGAACTCGTAAAAAGGGATTATATTAAGGCAAATGTGTATCACAGAGTCTGTCTCACTATTGTTATTCTGAGTAAGAAAAATGAAACATTCCCTACACATTTAAGGATTTTCTCCAGTGTAAATCTCAGATGTCTTAGAAGGTTATATTTTTGTCTACACAATTTCCCAAACTCTGTACACTCATAAGGCTTTTCCCCATGTGAACTCTCTTGAAGGAAAGGAGCTGACTACTGAACCCAAAAGACTTCCCATATTCACTACACTCATAAGGTTTTTGCCCAGTGTGAACTCTCTGATGTTCTGTGAGGGTACAACTTTCACTGAAGGACTTGCCACAATCAGTGCACTCATATGGCTTTTCTCCAGTGTGAACTCTGTGGTGGTGAGTGAGGTTAGACTTATACCTGAAAGACTTGCCACAATCCATACATTCATAAGGCTTTTCTTCAATGTGAATTCTCTGATATTGAATAAGGGTAGAGCTCTGACTGAAGTACTTCCCAAAATCTGTACACTCTTATGGCTTCTCTCCAGTGTGAACTCTGAGGTGTGCAGTGAGGTGACTCCTTTGATGAAAGGACATCCCACATTCTCTACACTCATGCAGCTTTTCTCCAGTGTGAACTCTCTTATGTCAAATGAGGCTAAAGATTTGTCTAAAAATTTTCCTACATTTGTTACACCCATAAATCAGTTCTCCAGAACAGACACCCTGAGATTCAACAACTTTCTGGTGGCTGGCAGCATTTTCACATTCACCCCACTGGTGATGACTTTTTCCACTGAGAAATTCCACAGCAATCTCACTGCCACAGTGTGGCTCCTCGGTGCTATGAGTAGCCTGGTGCTGGAGAAGCTCTGAGGGAGCTTGGATGGCTTCCCCAACCTCCCTAGTGTTTGAAGGCACCTCTGATAAGTAGAAGCTGCACCTGGTCACAAATGAAGCCTTGTCCATAGCTTCTTTGAAGGACATCTCTCCACCAGCATTCTTCTGTTGCTGGTGAGGATTTGCACTGAAACAGATGCCTCTCACACATGCATCACTGAAGAAGCTTTTGTGCTCAAAGTATGCTGCTTGTAACTCAGTCAGGTGCAAAATATCTTTTAACACTGAGAAACACTGCTTATACGAATGGTTCTTCTGGGTTGATGAAGCTATCCTAGGAAACCTGACCTGTGACTCTCTCTCTACAGATACACTCTGATCAGAGCAGGCCTCATCGTCATCCTTCTTATGCCAACAACCAGAAAACAGAAAAAAGATGAGGAAATTAATGCTGACTATGGTGACGGGGGGTAGTTTCATTACAAAAGTGTGTTGACCATGACACCGTGGCTCTAGGCAATTTTCTGAAAAGAAGACATGTGCAGGAAGGATTACTGAGAGTCTTCTGTGAAGTTCTGGGTCTCTGAAGATCAGAAAAGAAGGAAGACCACAGCAGGAATATGACAAAAAGATGGCAAGCACCACATGGCACAGAAGTAAGACTTTGTGCCCTTCCTTAGGCCAACAGTGTTCAGTAGGGCTTGTCTGCAGGTGACAGAGCAGCTCTGCAGAACTTTGCTTATGTCTTATTCAAAGAAAAAATCAGTAAATGAGTAGCTGTTGTTCTAGGACTACTTAAGCATGTATGTGCACCTCATAACACATGTGCAGGTCAATGTTAAAGAATACTGCAGAGGCAGCAGTGCAGAGGAACAGGTGATGTAAAAATGCCACAAGGGTGAACATAGCCAAATGCTACAAAGTCCTAGGTGAAATAACATATCAGAAAGTGTAATGTAGGTCAAATTAAAGGTAAAAATGAGGTGTAGGCAGTGGCACCTGCATCTGAACACTGATAAAATTGAGCTGGTTCCTGGTATAATTTAAACACAGCCCTTGTGTCATACATTATGATAGTTTCCACTCTGCTGGGCCAGGCCTCCTCTGAGACCATCCTGCATGTTCACCCTGTGAAATAAACCGGAGTTCTCCCTGCACCAACTTCTCTACAAATACATAAAACATAAATATTCCAAGTATTAATGAAAGATGACAGGGTGACCAACCAGCCCTGGTCCAGAGCAATTCCACTTGCAATAGTATTCAGGGAATGTAATAATACAAACACCAATTGAAGGAGGGTCTTACAAGAACAGCCCATGGTTAATGTAAGTAAAGACCGTAACCTGTCACAGGTACTCCCCGAGGACCTTTATCCAGAGGAAGGGTGCAAAAATGGAAGCCATGGATCTGGATATAGTCACCCTCCCAGGGAGAGAACAGCAGGTGGGACCTATTAAGCTGTATGTAAGACTCCTGACTCCCAGGCACAACATGTATAGTTTGAGGAAAATAGTATTAAAGCAGTTTGTGGAGTCTATTCCTCAGGGCTCTTCACACAGCTCAGCACTAGCATCCATAGCACATTTGACATGACAGTGAGGAAAATTTGCAGAGCTCATGGTCTGGCTGTAAAAGAGAGAAAGCTACAGGTGGATAATAAAGGAAGAGAGGGCATCACCTCAGACTGTTAGGAGAGATGTGAAGGTCTAACCTACAGATTATACAAGTGCAAATACTTCCAGCATCACTTCGCAGTACAGAAGTCTCTGAGCCTCAACAAGGATCCCCCACTCCTCCGGAGAGAAGGAAATGGCCATGTCCTCAAAGTTCATATCCTGCCATAATGGGGACAGTTTAGTCCTTTATCAGCTTCTCTCCTAGGATTTTACATTGATCATACACCCCAACTTCCATATCCATCTGCTCCCTCAACTTCTGACTACAGAGAAGATATCAGGCCTTTGTTTCATCAAAGACACTCACTCCTTATATTCCTACTGATGCTGTGTCTTCCCACAACAATAAGGGCAATGAGCAACAGTAGATCATACCTGTGTTCTAGAACTCACATGTAGGCAACACTGTGCCTTTTCAATACAGTGGGTGTCATGAACATAGGGTACAGAGAGATGTTGTCCATAATGAGAGTGTGAGTGATTGACACTGTTCTTGTCAGGCAATAAAGAGCAATTAAAACAAGATGAGACTGCAGCTGTTGCATATTAACTTGTGAATCACACACCAGGATTGTGATTCCCTAGATTCTCATTTCAAGACCCTGAAATTTTTGGCATTACACTTCACCCTTTCGATACCAATCCTAGGGTGCTGAGGCCATCACTTTACACTGCCTGCTGCACATAAGTCTTTGCACCACACTTCTCTCACACAGCTTCATTCCCAGAGGCATAATGCCAAAGGTAACACAAATATGTCATGACTTGGACAGTTTTTCTTAATCATCTTCATTTCCAATACTCCAATTCACCACTTCAGTAATGTATTTCTCTCTTACCCTTCACCCTTCCCAAAGCCAGCTGAGATGACACTGATGTATGCTATCTCTTTCCTATTGATCACTGTAACTGCCTTTCACAACAAAAGGCAGGTGTGCACACATATTTCACCTAATCTCTGGACCAAGAATGTACCACCATAATAGATCCTCTTTTCAGGAATTAATCTGAAATTCACCATATCACATTATCCAGATATCATCAGAAATGAATTCCGCCTTCATTCCCTCTTATGTCAATGTCAGGGCCCCTGCGGCCATGAATGCACATGCCCTCTCCAAGTACACATCACTTTTTCTAACATAACTCTCTCAAACCTACACTCCCACAGTCCCAGCCCCCATAATCATCTCCCTGACTTCCTACTCATACTCAGCTTGTGTGGTTTTGTGAATGTCTGGAAAAAATTCAAACAGAATTAACTTCTATACCAACTCTCATAGTCCACATTCATTGAGGAAGCCTTGAGTCCTTCTATGATGGCCTCCCTCCCTGATTGTTTTTCTCTTCAACCTCACCTACTGAGAAGCACAACAAATCAGGGATACCCGGAGCCCAGCTCTTCCGTTGCTGCACTTGATGACCCTTTCACCAGTCACAGCCTTCAGCACTCAAGTCCCATGGCCTATGGCCCTCTATCCCAGGTCCAGTGTGTCTCACATATGAAAACTCATGCCTGTATGTAAATCAATCAGACTACTGGCCACACCAAGGCTCTCAACACAATCCTGGTGTGTGATTCACAAGTAAATATGCAACAGCTGCAGTCTCATCTTGTTTTAATTGCTCTTTGGTCTCCAATGAAAGAGAAAAAAAGTTTTTTAAAAAAGATGATCTACAACTCTACCCTGGTCACTACACTCCCAACTACCTTTCAAAGAAATTTTCAACCTGAACTGCTCCTCAGAGTTCCAGATGCTCATGAACTGCTCTCTGAAATATCACACACCATAACAGATAAAAGATAAAAGTTTGGTATCCCCAATGAACATTACATTTCTACTATGAATATCTGCATCTCAGTTGATGGTGCTTCCATACCTCCAGCTGCCAAATACAAACCTTCAAGTCATCCCTGGCTCTTACCTCTCTCTCAAACTCAAAATTAGAAAATCCAGTTGGCCACACCTAAAACACCGATTCAGAATGCAACTGCTTATTTCAACTCCACAGTCACCATCATGGGCCACTTACCATCACGCTCACCAAAACTATCACAGCAGCTTCCATCCTGGTTTTTCTACCACTTCCATCACACCCATATGGTTTGTTATGCTTCAGCCATAGGGAGTCTAATGAGAACTGGGTCAGATCACCTGCCCCTATTGCTCCAAATCTTCCATTGTTTCCTTCACCTGCAGAACAGACTCCAAAGGTATCACAAAGCTCCTCTAGATCTGACTCCTGTCCCATTGTTACCAGTTTCTATTTTTAAAAAAAGGACATAAGCCCCAGCTGGTATGGCTCAGTGGATAGCACACCGGTCTGTGAACTAAAGGGTCCCAGGTTTGATTCCGGTCAGGGGCACATGCCAGGGTTGTGGCCTCCATCCCCAGTGAGGGGAAGGGGGTGTAGGAGTCAGCCTAACAATGATTCTTTCTGATCATTGATTTTTCTATCTCTCTCCTTCTCCCTTCCTCTCTGGAAGCAATAAAAAGATATTTTTTTTTAAAAAAAAAAAGGACACCAGTTGGTTCTTGAATGAGCTCAGTCTTCACTCTAAGCCTTTGCACATATAGGAACCTATGCCTGGAAGGACCTTTCATTTCCAGTTCCACTGTTGGCCAAAAATAGGGATCACTTCATACAACCCAAACATGTACTTAGAATTCTGGGCTTGGTGTCTCATCAAGGTCCCCAGGTACAAGAGCTAGAGGAGAGGCAGGACAATCCCAGGATACCACTATCTCAGAAGTCATGAGTGTGAGGCCCTGATATCAGTTCCACAAAACAGCACCCTTAAACCACTCTGCATTTGCAGGAATCTGTGTTAAGAGAACGATCTGTTAAGACCCTGGCCACCACCCCCAGGATCCATGGGCTCAGACTGCTCAGTACCATTTCCCAGCCAATGGGGCCACATGTCCTGGAAATGACCGCATTACCTAAAGGCTCAGTCCTCAGTGCACACTCTTGCCAGTTATCTTACCTTTTACAGGACTTCTGCCTCCTGTCCCTAACTGCTATCATCTCTCTTCTGGTCTGTTCTTCTTCTGAGCTGCTTTGGGAAAAACTACCTCACACAAGGACCCTCTTTTGTTCAGGACCATTCGTGTCCCCAGTTTCCTGAGAATGAAAGTAAAAACTTTTCGTGCAAAGCACTGCCTCATCTTCTTTGTCGCCTTTAGACAGAAAACAAGTCCTGGGTTTCCCACATCACACCTTTTGTCACACATGAGCTACTCACTGTTCCGGGAACTGCGACCTGGACTGCAGGACCCCAGAGGTGCCCGCACCCAAGGCTGGAGGGTTAAATCCCATGAGGCTGTGTCGAACTCTGTAAGCAGAGAGGAGTCCAGGAGTCACAAAGACCCCAATTCTGGTGTGTTGGGGCTCAGGAAACCTCAGACACACCACTGGAGAGATACTGCCTCTGATGCCTTGTCCTACTGGAGACCTGGATCTGGCAATGGGAAGCCTCAGTCTCTGTGAACAGACCAAAGAGATCAACATGATCATCAGGTAGACGCAGGAAGTCCCACCCTCACCCACATACACCTGGATAATATGCCTCTCCTGGGCTTTCATTGGCTAAACCCAGCTATCATTAGGGACATAGCCCTTTGCGTAGTATACCTTTTCAGGCCTCCCAGGTGTAAATAGGATCCCAGTCACACACTGACCATTGAGAATATTGGCATTTGGGAGCCAGAGTGGTGCTGGGAAATGACAACATTAGGATCGTGTGGCTGGTGGTAGTTTCTGGTGTTTGTTGTCTCCATCTGATTTTTTGTTTGGCGATATTATTTCATATTCCACGAATCTCAGAATGATCCTTGAGGTGACAAGTATCCTTTTAATGATTCCTTTATTTGATTTTTGAGAGAGAGGATGGGACAGGAAAGAGAGAAACATGGATCAGCTGCCTCCTGTCGACCCCTCATCCTCCCACTGGGAATCCAGCCGGAACACCAGGCTTGTGCCTCATGAAGAATTGAATCAGAAATTTTTCCGTGCATGGGAAGATGCTCAAACATCTGAGCTATCCCAGCTGTCAGATTTTTTTTATTTTTAATATAAAAATATCACATTATTGCCCTAACCCTGTGGTCGGCAAACTGCAGCTCGCGAGCCACATGCGGCTCTTTGGCCCCTTGAGTGTGGCTCTTCCACAAAATACCACAGCCTGGGCGAGTCTATTTTGAAGAAGTGGCATTAGAAGAAGTTTAAGTTTAAAAAATGTGGCTCTCAAAAGAAATTTCAATCGTTGTACTGTTGATATTTGGCTCTGTTGACTAATGAGTTTGCCGACTACTGCCCTAACCTGTTTGGCTCAGTGGATAAAGCATCAGCCTGTAGACTGAAGGGTCCCAGGTTCGGTTCCCATCAAGGGCATGTACCTTGGTTGGGGGCACATCCCCAGTAGGGGGTGTGCAGGAGTCAGCTGATCGATGTTTCCTCTTTCATCTATGTTTCTAACTCTCTATCCCTCTCCCTTCCTCTCTGTAAAAAAATCAATAAATATATTTTAAAAATGAAATAAAATAAAAAATATCACATTATTAAGAGACAAATCAGGCTATTAGAGAATATATATAATCCAATTTTATTTGTTTAAAAACAAAATTGGAAATGCTACATAGAACAAAAAGTTGACATTGCATACATTGTTAGAATGTTGGTAGTCAATACATATTGTGAAGCTATGGAGCTAATAGCTACCGAATGTTTTCTACAGGTGCCAGGCCTTGAATTCAGTGCTTTACATGCATTATTATGTCATTTAGTCTTTCTGCAACCTGAGATTTTATGAAGAGGAAATTGAGGCTCATAGGCTTAATGTAAATTGCCTGATTGTAGAGTTAAATAAAGGCAGGACTGGAAGGCAAACCCATGTGTTTCTAATAACAGAGCTCTGACTTCTAATGTTAGGCTCTGCTGCCTGCTGGAGAGCAGAATTGTTAATGCACACCCATTAGGACAGGCTAGATGTAATAGTAACAAATAGCCCCAAAGCTTTAGTGGCTTATAGTAAAGAAGGTGTCTTTCTTATTCATGCCACATGCCCTCCCTGGTTCTCCAGGGACCAGGATAAAGGTGCAGTTACCATGTAGGTACCTGCTAGGTGTTAGTAGCAATGAACAGAGAGAATGCCAGTCTCTGGTTCCAGACTCTTGTGTTAGTAGTGACAGACTTCACTCCCAACACATTTCATTGGTCAAAGCACATCACGGGGCTGCAGCCAAATTCAGGGGGTCAGGAGGGGAACCTGATATACTTGGTGGGCCCTATGAAGGACACCACATGGTGCCAATCAATCTGGGGGACTTTTCAGGGGTGAAGGAGAGGAATGGGCATTGGTAGGAAATAACCGCAGGAGTCCGTCAGCATGGACTGCTTTCTCTTCATCCATGTGCACTTTGTCCCTGAGCTTCCCTAAGCCATCACGGGCAAGATTCAAAGGAGTGAACTTCAAAAAAAAAAGGAGTTTGGTCAGTGTTCACTGGCAGTAAACTCAGAACCACTTCTGAGTGTGACGTTGTTTAAATCTCTGGCTGCCTCAGTTCACACACTGTGGTGATTGGGAAGGACACAGGACTGCAAGCATTCCAGCATCCATGTTCTTTTACATTAACCTCAGTCACTACCCTGCCTCTAAGTCTCATTATCATTTCAATTGCCCTGGTCTGCACTTCCATTGGAGATCACGGTAAAATATGCTGACATTTACACCAATGGTGATCCTGTGGTTTCCACTCATTCTGTGCATGAACATGTGCTAAATGTGGTTTCTCCACAGTTCTCCTCATCCCTATTGGAGAGAGCACTGGGGCTACTTCCTCCGGCTGGTCACAGTGCTCCCGGATGGCCGTGCACTCCCACTATATTACCAGGATACAGAAAGTTGGGAGTGATGCTCTGAGCATCCCTAGGTAGCTCCCTCTATTACAGTGGTTCTCAACCTTTCTAATGCCACGACCCTTTAATACAGTTCCTCATGTTGTGGTGATCCGCAACCATAAAATTATTTTCGTTGCTACTTCATAACTGTAATTTTGCTACTGTTATGAATCGTAATGTAAATATCTGATATGCAAGATCCAAGATGGCGGCGTAGGTAAACACCTAAACTGCTGCTTCGCACAACAATTTCAAAACTACAACTAAAAGACAAAACGTCTATCACCCAGAACCATGGGAAAGCTGGCTGAGTGGAAGTTCTACAACTAGAAGGAAAGAGCAAACAGCATTGAGGGGTGCACAAGCGCTGAAAAGCTGAGGTACAGAGACGCGCGAATCCGACGGGTGATTGGGAGCGCTGCTGTTTTCAACCTGAAGGGAGATAAGCTCCCGATTACTCCGAACTCGTTTCTGGGGAGACGCGGGGGACCCAAACTCCTACGGGGAGAAGCTGGACTGTCTGCCGTGGGGTTGGAAAATGAGGGAGGCTTGCTTGCAGGGCTGCTCGCAGGAACAACTGTTTATTGTGCTGGGGCACAGGACGCGGGGACACAGTGGGAGACGCAGAGCCGCAGAGCCGGCTTACTGGCAGCCATCGCTGTTTGCCACGCCCTAGCCTAGTGATGCCCAAAGACCCCGCCCTACACAATCTAGGAACTCACCCAAGCTCCAAGCAGTGGCTTTAGCATATGAATGGCCTGCCCTATCACAGCTTAACCTAGCAAACTTGCAGCCCGGTCAGACAGCTCCAAAACCTCCAAACCCCAAGCAAAGAGGAGAAAACTGTAGTTCTTGCTGTAGCGCCTGCTGGGTGGCCCCAGACAGTAGCTGACCTGCACCCCATTGGAGATCCAGAAGCCAGTGTACCTAGTGGTCAGTGTGAGACACCAGATTTCAACTCCTCACATCCATAAGTGATACATTCAAGAGGCAGACTCAGTGAGCACCAAAGCCCCACTGAAACAAGTCCTGCACCATAAGCGTGTCTCCAGCGCAGCAGTTCTTCCATTATAGACACAGCGGGTCCTCACAGCCAGTTAGCCTGGAGGTCAATTCCTCCCAGTGTACCAATAGCAATCAAGGCTTACCTACACCAAGACTTTGCACTCAGCCCACAAAGGGGTGTACCAAAGGTGTCCACCTCAGGTGATTGGGGAGGCTGAGCTACTGGCCCCTATAGGTCACCTACCACACAAAGCCACTCCATCAACACAAGGAAGCAGCAAAATGCGGAGACAAAGAAACATGTCACGAATGAGAGAAATGGAGGAAAGCAAACTAATGGACGACATAGAGTTCAGAACCACATTTATAAGGTTACTCAAGAATCTTCTAAAAACTGCCGAGAAACTTGATGAGACCTCCGAGGAGCTTAGTGAGACCTTCAAGGACCTTAATGAGAATGCCAAAAAAATGGAAAAGGACCAGTCAGAAATTAAGCATACACTGTCTGAAATAAAAAATATACAGAAACTCAACTGTAGATCAACATACCCCAAGAATCAAACCAAAGATCTGAAATATGAGGAAACAAAAAACACCCAACCAGAAAAAGAAAAAGAAAAAATCCAAAAATATGAAGATAGTGTAAGGAGCCTCTGGGACAACTTTAAGCGTACCAACATCTGAACTTTTGGGGTGCCAGAAGAAGAGAAAGAGCAAAATATTGAAAACCTATTTGAAGAAATAATGACAGAAAACTTCCCTGACCTGGTGAAAGAAATAGACTTACAAGTTCAGGAAGCACACAGAACCCCATACAAGAGGAATCCAAAGAGGACCACACCAAGACACATCATAATTAAAATGCCAAGGGCAAAAGACAAAGAGAGAATCTTGAAAGCAGCAAGAGAAAAACGGTTAGTTACCTACAAGGGAGCACCCATACGACTGTCAGCTGATTTCTCGGCAGAAACTATGCAGGCCAGAAGGGAGTGGCAAGAAATATTCAAAGTGATGAACAGCAAGAACCTACAACCAAGATTACTCTACCCAGCAAAGCTATCATTCAGATTTGAAGGTCAGATAAAGAGCTTCACAGACAAGAAAAAGCTAAAGGAGTTCATCACCACCAAACCAGGATTACATGAAATGCTGAAGGGTGTTCTTTAAGAAGAGGAAGAAGAAGAAAAAGGTAAAGATAAAAATTATGAACAACAAAATGACATCAAATACATACTTACCAACAAGTGAATCTAAAAATCAAGTGAATAAAAAATCTGAAGAACAGAATGAACTGGTGAATATAATAGAATCAGGGACATAGAAAGGGAGTGGACTGACAATTCTCAGGGGGGAGGGGGTATGAGGGGTGCAGGAAGAGACTGGACAAAAAACTTACACCTATGGATGAAGACAGTGGCGGGGGGTAAGGGCATGGGGTGGGGTGGGGAATCAGGTGGAGGGGTGCTAGGGGGAAAAAAAGAGGAACACCTGTAATAATCTGAACAATAAAGATTTATTTAAAAAAATAAAAATAAAAAACCAAAAAATGAAGAAAAAAAATAAATATCTGATATGCAGGATGTCTTAGGAGACCCCTGTGAAAGGGTGTTTGACCCCCAAAGGGGTCGTGACCCACAGGTTGAGAACCACTGCTCTATTATGTGTCAGCCTAGCTTTCACAAGGGCAAGGTTGTGACCTGTTATCCAGGGACCAGGAGTCTCACAGGACTGTCCCTGCCCTCTCCAGCAATATACAGTTTCTTATTCCTAGGGGATAATTATGGGCCTAAGAGTTGTTCCCCTCAGCGTTGTCCCATATACATCCATATGCATCAGAAAGTGAATCAGGCTGCATGGAGGGCAGCTGTCTCAGGCAGACACAGCTATGACCTGTAAGGACCGAGGCTGTGGACACTGTTGACTCTTCCAGACTTGGGAAGTATCAATAGAATCAAGACCACAGATCTCAGAATAATCCCACATAATTTGTGTCATAGTCATGATCCCCTCACTGCTTTTTAAGTACAAAAATCCCCAATGCTTTTTGAATAAAATAATCTGTTTATTTTTTTAACTTAGATTAGTCTTTGAGTGATAAAAATTAACTTACCCATGAGAGAAGGTGATTCTGAGGGATTGCAACATAGCTTTGGAAACTGTAGAATGTAGAGCTCATGGTGAACTAGAAACTGCTTTCTCTAGAGAAACCCAAGTTTCTAGTGTCTAAAACCATTAAGTAGGAAGCACAAGTCGGTCAACGTGTAGTCTTTCTTTTTCTTTTTTTTTCCCCTCACCCTATGATTCTTTTTCCATTTACTTCTAGAGAGAGTGGAATGGTGGGAGGACATAGAGAGAAAGAGAGAGAGAGAGAGAGAGAGAGAGAGAGAGAGAGAGAGAGAGGGAGGAAGAGAGAAAGAGAGAGAGAAAGAGAGAGAGCGAAACATCCACAAGAGAGAGACACATCTATGGGTTGCTTCCTTTATGTGCCCGGACATGGCCTTAGGATTAAACCTGCAACTGAGGTCTTTGCCCTTGACCGTAATGGAACCAGAGACCATTCGCTCCTGGAGCCAAAGCTCTAACCACTGAGTTAACTGGCCAGTACAGTCTTTCTTAAAACACGGGAATCCAGTGGAGATTTCTATAGGCTGATGTTGGCTTTCTAAAGATGATTTATTGAGCTAGATTTATTGTAAATGTCATTATCTCAAATATTATTTCTTTTATTCCATATCCTGTCCCATTGTTGTGAATTTTGGCCAGATATTCTGAAATTCTGTGGATGCTTATCATCAATACTGCCTCAGTGTATGTCATTTTTCTCTGGAGTACTATCCTTGGGGTGTGTATACTAAAGTACCTTACACTGGGTACTTTATGGGAAACCATAAACATCCTACAAGATGCCATAGGCAGCAAAAGAGCAGACATATGTCATAGCAATATCTTTACAGACACAGCCCCTAGGGCAAAGGAGACGAAGGAGAAAATAAACAAATGGGACTACATCAAAATAAAAAGCTTCTGCACAGCAAAAGAAACCATCAACAAAACAACAAGAAAGCCCACTGCATGGGAGAACATATTTGCCAATGATACTTCCGATAAGGTTTTAATCTCCAAAATTTACAGAGAACTCATACAACTTAACAAAAGGAAGATAAATGATCCAATCAAAAAAATGGTCAAAGGATCTAAATAGACACTTTTCGAAAGAGGACATACAGAAGGCCCAGAGACATATGAAAACATGCTCAAAGTCACTAATCATCCAAGAGATGCAAATCAAAACAACAATGAGATACCTTCTCACACCTGTCAGAATGGCTATCATCAACAAATCAACAAATGACAAGTGCTGGAAAGGATGTGGAGAAAAAGGAACCCTCCTGCACTGCTGGTGGGAATGCAGACTGGTGCAGCCACTCTGGAGAACAGTATGGAGTTTCCGGAAAAAGTAAAAAATAGAACTCCCATTTGACCCAGTAATCCCACTTCTAGGACTATATCCCAAGAAAACAGAAACACCAAACACAAAGGATATATGCACCCCTATGTTCATAGCAGCACAATTTACAATAGCTAAGATTTGGAAACAGCCTAAGTGCCCATCAGCAGATGAGTGGATTAAAAAACTTTGGGCCGAAACCGGTTTGGCTCAGTGGATAGAGCGTCGGCCTGCGGACTCAAGGGTCCCGGGTTCGATTCCGGTCAAGGGCATGTACCTTGGTTGCGGGCACATCCCCAGTGGGAGGTGTGCAGGAGGCAGCTGATCGATGTCTCTCTCTCATCGGTGTTTCTAGCTCTCTATCCCTCTCCCTTCCTCTCTGTAAAATATCAATAAAATATATTTAAAACAAAAAACAAAAAAAAACTTTGGTACATCTACACAATGGAATACTATGCCGCTATTAAAAAGAAGGAACTTTTACCATTTGCAACAGCATGGATGGAACTGGAGAACATTAGGCTAAGAGAAATAAGCCAATCAGAGAAAGATTAATATCACATGATCTCACTCATATGTGGGATATAATGATCAACATAATTTGATGAACAAGAATAGATTGATCTAGAGACAAATGGTAGGGGAGGGGAGATTAGAGAGCAACCAAAGGACTTACATGCATGCATATTAGCATAACCAATGGACACAGACACTGGGGCGGTAGGGGCTTGCCAGGGCTGGGAATGGATGGGGGAGGGGGTCAACTAGGGAAAAAAGAGACACATGTAAAATTTTAGACAATAAGAAAATAAAATAAAGTACCTTACAGATACACTTTTAAGCAAAAGTGTCAGCCACTGGACTTTTTATTTGCATTCAGTTCTGGAAAGTTCCCTCTGGTACAGAGGTACCAATTGGAAGGCAGCCCGAGGCTCAAGGCAAACTGTGAGGCCTCCTGCAGAGAAGGTCAACTCTGTCCACAGGGCCCACAGTTCAGCCATGAACCCACTTTCTGATCCTGGTTGTCCAAACCAACCACAGTGACTATCTTCAGCTTCCTGGTCAAAGAACATGCTAAACTGTGGGTTCCACCCCAGTAAGTGGCCTGTAGGAGACAGTTTATCAATGATTCTCTCTCATCATTGATGTTTCTATCTCTCTCTCCCTCTCTCTAACCTTTCTGAAATCAATAAAAACATTCTGAAATATATTTTTAAAATCAATAATATGTAAACAAAACTTCAAAGATATATTTAAAACTTGCCATTTCCCAATTATTTTACTAGTAGAGGCCCAGTACACGGCATTCGTGCACTTGCGGGGAGAGAGGTCCTTCAGCCTGGTTTGCACCATCTCTAGTCTGGGACCCCTCAGGGGATGTCCTCTTAGCGCTGCTGCGGAGGCAGGAGAGGCTCCCACCACCACCCCTGCACTCGTCAGCAGTGAGCCCAGCTTCTGGTTGAGGAGCGCTCCCCCTGTGGAAGAGCACTGACCACCAAGGGGCAGCTCCTGCGTTGAGCGTCTGTCCCCTGGTGGTCAGTGCACATCATAGTGACCGGTCGTTCAGCTGTTTGGTAGATTTGCATATTAGGGTTTTATTATATAGGATTTTATTATAAACTAGAGGTCTGGTGCACAAAATGCATGCATGGGTAGGGTCCCTAGACCTGGCCAGCGATAATGGCTGATCAGGGCCTTGCAGCTACCAGCAGGGGCCTTCCTTCATTCCACGCCGCCCCCCAGTGGTCAGCGCATTTCATAGCAAGCTATCAGTCTCCCAGTCAAACTCCCATGGGGACAATTTGCATATTATGCTCATATATATATGTATATATATAGATGTTCTTGAGGATACTGATTGCTACCTAATTAATATGTTGGAAATAAAATATGATGATTTGCTACTGAAATATCTTATCATATCCTTGTTCAGTGCCATCATTTTGACAGTTTGAAACTAACCACAACGAGGGTATTTACATGAGGAGGTTAACAAAGATTGCAAACCTAGACATCACTTTATGTATTATTGAATGCTTAGACTTAGGAAAGAGTGGTGGAGAATGTTAACAATGCATATAAAACCTGTAAGTATATGGTACACGTGGATTTAAGTTGTACATAGGTTAAAAATTGAGAAAAACTATTTATCTTACAGTGTTCAAAACCCATAGTTCCATACAGCAAGAAGTCATTGAGTTATTGAGGAATGAGTGAAATTCAAATATATATCTTAGATTGTGAACTGTCCTCATATTGGTTAAAATAATAAATTATTTTAAAAATAAGCAAAATTTCTGAGCCAACATCTTAACCAAAAAGATAAAGACAATGTAAATAAATGTGTGAAAAATGTTCACCATCAAAAGTATTACAAAATAAAATTAAAACTAAAGCAAGGTCATATATAGACATTCCAGACCAACTATTTAAAAAGATTAAGCATTGCATGTCCTTGCAGGGTTGAACAAAAACTGGATTTTTTATATGCTTGGCATGGGTGGGAAGGCAAAGTGCATGACAATTTTAAATCACAGTTCTGCATATGTTAAAATGTGAAACATTCACCTACACTGCAACAGTTTGATTAGTAAAGTACATATCTATGAAGATAACTGAACACAAATATTCCAAACAGATTTATTTATAACTAGTAGCCCTGCGCACAAATCCGTGTGCCAGTAGGCCGCTGCCGCCCTCCTTTAGCTCCCCTGCCCCCCTCCTCCCTCTTCTCTCCACCCCTCATAGCTTGCTTTCCTGCCCCCTCCTGTTGCTCTCTGCCGCCCACTTGTAGTTTGCTCCCCCACCCTCCTGCAGATCCGTGATCCGGTCGTTAGGCGAGGTAGGTCGTTATGACTCAGGGCGTAACAGATAATGAGCATATTCCTCTCTTATTATATAGGACTAGAGGCCTGGTGCATGAAATTCATGCACGGGGGGGGGGGGGGTCCCCTCAACCCAGCCTGCACCCTCTCCAATCCGGGACCCCTCATATTGGGCCTAAACCGGCAATCAAACATCCCTCTCACAATCCAGGACGACTGGCTCCTAACTGCTCATCTGCCTGCCTGCCTGATCGCCCCTAACTTCCCCCCCTGCTGGCCTGGTCACCCCCCTCTGTTAGCCTGATTGCCCCTCACTGCTCCCCCTTGCCAGCCTGGTTGCCCCTAACTGCCCCCCCTGCGGACCTGGTTGACACACGCAGCCTGCTGCTCAGTCATTTGGTCATCCCTCACTAACGCCCCCGCCAGCCTGATCACCCCACACAGCCTGTTCGGTCGTCCATTCGGTTGTTTTGGATGCCACGGTCGCTTAGCCTTTTATATATATAGATACCCCAAACCTGGAAATAACCAATTTCACAGATCAATGGATGAAGTTGTTATCCATAGAATGCAATACTACTTAGCAATAAAACAAATTCAATATTCACATAAGCTTTTGTGTTTAATCTCAAAATATCTGTGTAGCCCTGACTGGTTTGGCTCAGTGGATAGAGTGTCGCCCTGCAGACTGAAGGGTCCTGGGTCCAATTCCAGTCAAGGGCTCATGCCCAGGTTGAGGGCTTGATCCGCAGTAGGGGGCATGCACGAGGCAACTGATCAATGATTCTCTCTCATCATTGATGTTTCTATCTCTCCCCCCGACCTCTCTCTCCCTTCCTCTCTGAAAACCAATAAAATATATTTTAAAAATGTATCTGTGTAGCATTATGAAAACCAATGTTTCTTAAAAAGTACACACCTTATAGCACATATTAAATTATGAAGAATATGAACTAATTTAATGTAAAGGATGGAAAATGAATGATTGCATGGAAAACTGGGAAAGTCAGAAAGAGAGATTATAAAAGGGCAGGAGGAAAATGAAGAATGTGGGAAATGTAGGTTTAGAGTTGTTGGTATGGAAAATAATAACTAACAAATAAAAATACAGGAATAAACTCTGCTTTCACCTTGTGCCTCAGTTGGGTGGGTGTCATCCAGTGAACTAAAAGGTCCCTGGTGAATTCCAGGTCAGTGCACAGACCTGCCTGGGTTCCCAGTAAGAGATGTGCAGGATGGAGCTCATGGATGTTTATCTCTCCTTCCTCTCTTCCTAAGTAAAATAAAATAAAGGTATTTTAAAAAATATTTTTTTAAAAAGAACAAGAGATGTGTTTTGTGTACACACAACTGAAAGCCTACTTTTGCCACACCTTGTATATAGTGACAGATAAGATTATTTCACATGTGATGGCTTCATGGCTTTAGTGCACTTTCTTGCATGTCAGTACTTATATCCTAGGAGGGACATCATTACCTCAGTGGCAGCAAATATTGGCAAGCAGTGAAGATTGTGCCATAGGAATCAACAGGAATGCTGACCAGTTACAAAAGACACATCCGGGGACTGATTACAGGATTATCCTTCCTATAGCTTTAAGTTCTTACAAAATGAGAAATGACGTTGAGGTGAACATGCTAGAGAGGCCACGGGAATCCACAAAACCATTAAATTATTTTCCCTGCCAATGACTTCAGCTACAGGAAATAGTTATGGAGGTCCTGAGAATGTCTGTTCACAAAGGTCACACAAGCCACACACCCTGGAACATTTGTGGATTTACATTCAGATGAGGCATTTCTTCATCTAATTTACTGCAGTCTCTCCTATCACTATGAAAAGAGTTTCAGTCTCAATAGTAGTTTAACCTCAGAGTCTTACAACAAATGCCAGCAACCCATGTAATTTTGTACTTCATGGCACGTGGCTCCTTTGCAGTATGTGGGGAGGAGTTCCCCTCATCATTGCTGAGACTTATGTAATACATACTGTGAACAGAGAACATAATTCATACTGTTCACAGAAGCACAGTAAAAGGCCTTCCCTTCAGGGTGACCACTGACCTCATAAACAAGGTACCAGGCTCCAAATTAAAACCACAAAGTCATGCAGCCTTTCTTTCAAGGCCTTGGGCAGCAATGAAAAATAAGCCCATTTTGGACAAAGTGCGATTTTCTACCAGCATGCTCTTCCTTCAGAAGCACAGAAAGTTTGATGGCCCCATAATATCTGTTCACATCTACATGCTGACAGATTACAACTCTGCTTGCAAATCATCCCAGGCAGTGAATAGAGCAAACACAATTAAAGATACAAAAGAAAAAACACCTTTACAAAAATATCATGAACCAGAGCCATGTACAGCAAGCCAATTTCACATTGGTGAAATAGAACCTAAGCCAATCATCACAGCATAATATGAGAACCACAATGTCTCTGAAAGAGGTACCACTTCTTAGCTGACTATAGGTGTTCTGGGCAAACCCTGGGTCAGGCCCATTTTCTAGTCAGAGAGAAAGGAATGAAGATTCTGCCAAGAGTTCAGAATATTCAGAATTTTTTCAAGCACAAGTGAGCATGCAGGGTTTGTGATTGATTCACACTGTTCAGGTGAGCCAGGTGGTGGAGGTGAAATTCACTCCAGCCACAAGCACTCACAGTGACATCAATGGCCTGGTCAGGATCGTAAGTGCAAGCACCTCCTTAAAGTCTCACTTGTATCTGAAAGTTATGAGGAATCTAGCAGGGTGTATGTCCTGATAAAAGGGCTTTATATTAAGGTAAATGTGTATCACAGATTCTCCTTCATTGTTGTTATTCTCAGTAAAACAAATAAAATTCCCTGCGCATTTAAGGCTCTTCTCCAGTGTGAACTCTCAGGTGTCTAGTAAGGTTATTTTCGGCTAAAAGATTTCCTACAATCAGTACATTCAAAAGGCTTTATCCCAATGTGCACTCTCTGATGTTGAATGAGTGCATAGATATGCCAGAATGACTTTCTATAGCAAGCATGTCAAACTCACAGCCCACAACGAATATTTTTGTGGCCCAGCCAATATAACGGTATGTAAGAAATGTTTTAATAAAAAATTCATAACTTAATTTTTACAATATTCTGTTATACATAATTATTAATAACGAACTACATTCGCTAAGGACTGATGACTATAATTGTGTTACATTCATTTCCCTTACGGGCAGGCACACCATTTCTCTCCATTAATACTAGCAGCGAATATTTTAGCAGCCGATTGCCATGCCATTAGTCATAGAATGACTTGATGGTGTGCACAACAGGAAATATTTCACTTTCAGAGAACAAGAAAAAAATAGGTTTATTTGCAGTACACTTATTAATTCGTGCAGTTATTCAGTGTCTGGTAAGTTAATGTTCAAGAAAAATATTAAATTTTTATTAAAATATTCTATTATTTTATGTTAACAATTACTCATTTATTTCAGCCCTTCGTATTCAGCATGTCTCTATAGAAATAAACCTACATTTCTATGAAAATTGAAGATTTTGGCTTTTTGCGGCCCACACACACTTAAACCTTGTTTATTTGGCCCATCTTAGCCTTTGACTTTGACATGCTTGATCTATAGTCATTACCCTCATATGGCTTTTCTCCTGTGTGAACTCTTTCGTGTATAAGAAGGTGACTCTTTTGCCTAAAAGAATTCGCACATTCACTACACTCATAACATTTTTCTCCAGTGTGAACTCTCTGGTGTTATGTGAGGTTACCACTTTGACTGAAGAACTTCCCACAATCACTACACTCATATGGATTTCCTCCAGTGTGAACTCTCTGGTGTTTAATGACAGTTCTGCTTTCACTGAAGAATTTTCCACATTCTGTATATTCACGGGGCTTTTCTCCACTGTGAACTCACTGGTGTTTAATGAGGTTAAACATGTATCTGAAGGACTTCCCACAATCACTACACTCATATGGATTTTCTCCAGTGTGAACTCTATGGTGCCTAATGAAGTCAGACCTGGGACTGAAGGACTTCCCACAATCACTACACTCATACTACGTTTCTCTAATGTGAACTCTATTATGTTTAATGAGAGCAGCGCTTTACTGAAGACCTTCCCACAATCAGTACACTCATAGGGCTTTTCTCCAGTGTGAACTCTCCCATGTTGAAGGTGGTTAAATATTTGTCTAAACACCTTCCCACATTTATTATACTCATAAATCATATCTCCAGAGCAGCGACCTTTCTGATAAACGACTTTCTGTTTCTGGCTGGCAGCTGTTTCACATCCAACCCACTGGTGATGTCTTTTTCCACTGAGAAATTCCTGTGAAATCTCATTGTTACTGTGTGGCTCCTCAGTATTAAGAGTGGCCTGGTACTGGAGAAGCCCTCAGATGGCTGGGGAGTCTTCCCCAACTTCTGTACTAGCTGCAGACACCCCAGATAAGTAGAAGCAATAACTGGTCACAAGTGAGTCACTCTCCATATCTTCGTTCCAGGGGTTCTCACCACTGGCATCCTTCTGTTGCTGGTGAGGGTTTGCACTGAAACACAAGTCTCTCACACATGCATCACTTAAGAACACATTCTTCTCAGTATACCACTTGTAACTCAGTCAGGTGCAAAATATCTTTTAACACGGAGAAACATGGCTTACGCAGATGGGTCCCCTGGGTGACTGGAGCTGTCTTGGAAGCCTGAGAATCTCCTACAGATACACTGTGCTCAGAATAGGCTTCCACATCATCCATTTTATGCCAACAACCTAAAAACAGAGAAATGGTGAGGAAATGAATGTTGACTCTGGTGACAGGGGGAAGTCCCATTATAAAAGCGTGTTGCACATACTACATGGGTTTCATGCAATTGGCTGAAAATGAAAGACCTGAAAGATGGATTAATAAGAGGCCACTGTGAAGTTCTTGACCACTGAAAATCACAAAACAAGGGAGACTTCAACAGAAATAGAGCAAAAACATGGCAAGCGCCACGTGGAAGAGAAGCGGAATGTCCAGCTCATTCTGCTGCTAACAGCATTCAGTAGATATTTTCTGCTGGTGACATGGACAAGCTGTGCGGAAGGTTGGTTACACCTCATTCCAAGTAAAATTCAATACACAAGTACCTGGTGTTTGAGGGGTATTTAAGCATGTGTGTGCTCCTCATAACACTTGCATAGGTCCATGTTGTAGTATACTTCAGAAAGAGATGTGCAGAGGAATAGGTGATGTAAAAAGGACACAAAGGCAAAGATAGACAAAGCTAGGAAGTCACTGATAAAATGACGAGTCAGCAAAGTGTCAAGTATGGAAAAGTAAAGGTATAAATGAGGTATGGCCATTGGAACCTACACCGTTAGACAGGAGCAGGTTCCTGGTACAATCTGAACACCATTCTTATGTCAGACCTCCCTCCATTGCCACACTGCACTTCCAGGCATCTTCTGAGACCATCTTGTATGTTCACCCTGGAGAAACCCAGGGTTCTCCCTGCAACTCCTTCTCTAGAAATATGTACAAACTAAATATTCTGAGTATCAATGAAAGACAACAGAGGTGAACAAGCCAGCACTTGCCCATAACAATTTAGCTTGCAATAGTATTCAGAGAAGGTTATATTACAAACAATAATTGAAGGAGCGTCTTACAAGAACAGCCCCTGGTTCATGTATAGAAAGATGATACCTGGCACAGGCATTCACCAAGGTCCTTATCTACAGGAAAGGTGCAGAAGGGGAAGCCATGGATCTGGATATAGTCACCCTCCCTGGGAGAGGAAGAGCAGGTGGGACCCATTAAGCTGTCTGTAAGACTGCTGACACCCAGACACTTCCTGCAGTTTCTGATGCAACTGGTGTTAGGGAGGTTTATGTAGTCTCTTGTTCAGGACTTTCTGCAGAGCTCAGCACTGGCAGCCACAGCCCATTTGACAAGACAGTGGGGGAAATTAGCAGAGCACATGGTCTGGCTTTGAGAGAGAGAGAGTGCTATGTCTAGAGAATAAATAAAGAGTGGGCATCACTTCAGGACACTAGGAGAAATGTGAAGGTATTAGCTACGAATGATTCAAGTGCAAACACTTTCAGAATCACATCGCAGTACAGACGTCTCTGAGACTCATCAAGGAGCCCCCACTCCTCCATAGAGAAGGCAATGGCCACATCCTCAAAGTTCATATCCTGTCATAATGGGGACAGTATATCCCATGATAATATTCTCTCTTGAGATGCCAAGTTTGTCATACTCCCCACCCTGCACATCCATCTGCTCCCTCTACTCCCCACATCAGAGAAGATAGCAGGCCTCGGTCCCATTAAAGTCAATCTCTCCTTATTTTCCTACTGATGCTGTGTCTTCCCACAATAACAAAGGCAGATGAGCAGACAGACCATACGTGTGCTCTTGGCCTCAAATGTGAGTCACATTGCCCCTTTTCATAACAGTGGGTGTCAGGAACATAGGGTAGGAAGAGATGTTGCACATAAAGGAAAAGTGATGGATTTGACACTGGTCTTGTCAGGCAATACCCAATGTTGTCATCCAAATTGTCCCTCCAAGACACCAAAAATCATGCTAATGCTAATTACACTTCCAAGGCCAATTTCAGTTTGCTGAGGCCATCACTTTGCATTGCCTGCTGCCCATAGTTCTTTGATCCACATTTGTCTCAAACAGCTTCATTCCCAAAGGCACAACTTCACTGGTAACACAAATAAGCCATGACAAGGACAGGGTGTATCCTAATCAGCTTCTTTTCCTAAATTCCAATTCACCACCTCTGTAATATATTTCCCTCTCAACCTTCTCTCTTCTCCTTTCCCCATGCCAGTGGAGATTTTCAAGTGCAGGTGACACTGATGTATACTATCTCATTCCTATTGTTTACTGGGTCAGCCCTCAATAAGAAATGGCAGGTGGGCACATATATGGCACCTAAGCTCTGGATGTAGCACCACAGCAACCCATCTTGTTAAAAATTACCCTAAAATTTCCCATATCGTATCATAAAGACATCATCAGAAATGGACTCCCTTTTCATTCACACACACTAGTATTTCAATGTTAATGCCCTGCCACCATGAATTCACACTCCCTCTTCAAGTGCACATCACTCTTTACCACACCTCTCTAACACCTGCACTCCCTCAGCCCCGGCCCCCATAGTCCTCTCCTTGGCCTCTTACTTATTACTCAGCATGTGTTGTCCACAGAATGCTTGCCAACGTCTCTCACTTAACTGCCACTCAAATCCCAACCCCGATGGCCCTCTGCACCATGCCCAGTGAGTCTCACAGATGACCACTCAAGCCTCTAAGCTAATCCACAAACTGATGTAACTCCCCATACAGGCCACACCAAGTGTCACAACAACATCCTGGTGAGTGTTAGAGAAGTTAATATGTGCCAGCCCTAGTCTCATCTTGTTTGAAAAACTCTTCACCCTCCACTTAATCTCACGTCCACTCATCTTTTAAAGGCCTTGGTGACTCCAAAATGATTATTTCTCCCCGACACTCTACACGACAACTTCTGTCCCTATGCTGTGTTGTGATACCACCTCCCACAAAGAGTGGCTCCAGCAAGAAAGCTAGTCCTCAAGCTCACACTATCCCTTCTGAGATACCACTACCATTACCAACCTGACCATGATTTCCTATATTAAAGTGATCAATCTGCAGTCCTGGCTGATGTGTCTCAGTTGATTGAGCATAGACTCATGCACTGGTGAGGTCACATGCCTTGGTTGTGGGCTGGATCCACAATAGGGGTTGTGCAGGTGTCAACCAATCCTTGTTTCTTGCTCATCACTGTTTCTCTGTCTCTCTCCTTCTCCCTTCCTTTCTACCATACACACACACACACACACACACACACACACACACACACACACATAAATATATTTAAAAAAACATACCTGCCGCTTCCTGAATCCGCTCACTCTTCACTCCAAGCCTTTGCACATTCTGGATCCCAGGCCCTGGAGGACCTCCCACTCATTACACTGGTTGCCAGAAACAAGGTCCACTTCATGAAGCCCTAGTTGTGGTCTTAGGAATCTGGGCCTAGTGTCTGTTCAAAGTACCCAGGTCCAAGGGCTACAAGAGTGGCTGGACAGTCCCAGGACATCACTCTCTCAGAGGCCACAAGTGTGTGAGGCCCTGAAATAAGCTCCAGAAACCCATACACCTAATCGATTCTGCATTTGCAGGAATTTGTGGAATGAAAATTGTCTGTTTAGAACCTGGCAACCGCCGCCAGGATCTATGGGCTCACACACTTGTGGCCTCTGAGAGAGTGGTGTCCTGGGACTGTCCAGCCACTCAGGTGGCTCAGTACCCTTGCCCAGCCCAGAGGCCAGGTGACCTCCAGATGCCTGTATTATCTCAGAGCTCAGTCCTCAGTTCACACTCTTCCCAGTTACCTTATCATTTACAGGACTTCTCCTTCCTGTCCACAACTGCTGTCCTCTGTCTTCTAGTCTGTTCTTCCTTAGAGTAATGCTAGGAAAAGTTAGAACCCTACCTCAAAAAAATGTCCCTCTTTTGCCCTGGCCGGTTTGGCTCAGTGGATGGAGGGTCGGCCTACGGACGGAAGGGTCCCAGATTCGATTCCAGTCAAGGGCACATGTCTGGGTTGCAGGCTCAACCCCTAGTGGGGGATGTGCAGGAGGCAGCCAATCAATTATTCTTTCTCATCATTGATGTTTCTATCTCTCTCTCTCTCTCCCTTCCTCTCTGCAATCAATAAAAATATATTTTAAAAAAATTTTTTAAATGTCCCTCTTTTTTTCACAACCATCTATTGTTAGGTCTGATCAAATAATTGAATCGATTACCGCCCCCCTCCGGGGAACTGACTTTATGCCATTTCACAATGGACATTCTACTTGCTTAGACCACATTCCACTTGCTAAGACTGTTATCTCTCCCCTCTGGAGTTTCCCAGAATCCAGACCTGCACAGAGAATTCTCCATTCAGAAAAAGTCCGCCTAGAGTCCTTTGAAAACCTCTGACTCCCCGTCTTTAGGTGCTGGTGCCATTTTGGGGCTCAGCCCAGCTGGTATCCAGATTACCTAATAAATTCACAATTCTTCACTCTTTTTTGGGCTCATGCATTCCTCCTTCAGCAACCCTAACTTTTGGTGCCGAAATCCAGGAGGATTCTATGGGGATGGGGAGCCATCGCCCTGGCTTCGGTCACCCCAAGTTTGCTACTTGGAGAGCAGTAGGCAGGGGCAGCTCAACCTGGGCTTACCTCCAAATCCTACTCAGGTGACTCGATTGCAGGCCTCGATTAGGGCTCCCTCCCTTATGGACCCTCCTGAGCCAGCAAAGGAGGATGACGGGTAAGGATCCTCTCCTTCTCCATTGCTGACCCTCCATCCCACACCGGCCAATCTTCTCTAGGTGAGTAACGTTCCACAATTTCTCTCATCTCGAGTCTTCTGCCCACTCTCTCTCACTGACTTTTTGAAAGTCTCTTGTCTCAAAAGTCCTGGTGTAGGCCAGAAGACTCCTCAGTCATTTGGCTTTCGGTCCTTCTGGACTGGGGGCGCCAAGTACAGAGGGTCACCTCTCATTTCTCATAGTGATTTGTTTAGCTGTGGGACGCCTGCCCTAAACAGTCACCTTTGGATTTGTGTTCTGTCACTCACCCTTCCTCTCTGTGGGCTACGCCACACTCCCTCTGAACACTCACAGGGGAGATCATGCCCAACCACCTCATTTTATTTTGTAGCACTGCTTGGCCACAATATAAACTAAATGATAAGTCTCAATAGCCTAAAAATGGCACTTTTAATTTTGATGCTTTGCACAACTTAGATAATTGCTATCACTGCAATGGAAAATAGTCAGAGATTCCCTGCATCCTGGCCTTTTTCACCCCTCAGTCCCAATCCTCTCTCTCAGTCCTGCTCTACCCATCAGATCTTTCTCCTTCACACAAAACATCATATTCCTAACACTTCTGATTCTAAATCTACTTTTGACTCAGCAGACCACTGACCTCCATCCCCTTACACATCCCTTCCCTCACCTGCAGTAGATTCCCAAAACCCAGACCCTCCTCACCAGCAACCACCTTCTCCCCCAGACCCTGAGAGCCCAAATCCCAAGAACTCAAGCTCCATTACAGCCTTTTCCCACATCACACTTGCTCTCAGGCCACCCTAAGACTGCCTTCCTCAACAGCTGCTTCTATTCCTAAACCCATTCTACCCTGAGGGAGGGAGCAGGAAAGGAGGGTATTGTCTGGGTACACATCCCATTTTCCATGTCTGACCTCGCACAGATTGAGAGGCATCTCAGGTCTCTTTCCAGCGACACCACCACCTTTACAAAAGAATTTAAGTACCTGACCCAGTCCTATGACCTGACCTGGCACGACATCTAAGTCATCCTGTCGTCCTCTCTCACCCCAGAGGAGAAGGAGCATGTCTGACCAGCAGCTCAGGACCATGCCATGCCCTCCATAGACAGGACTCAGTGGCCAACCCTGATGGTGCTAACGCGGTCCCCGGAACTGACCCAAGTTGAGGCTATCAGGTCAATTCTCCAGAGCGCTGGCTCTGTAGCCTGTCTCATTGTCAGACTCAAAAAGGCAGCCCATAAGGCGGTCAATTATGACAAACTTAATGAAATCACTCAAGACCCTGATGAAAACCCAGCTCTCCTCCTCTCCTACCGCACAGAGGCCTTACACAAATTTACCACCTTAGAACCCACCTCCCCAGAGGGAGCCCTTCTTCTGAACATCTATTTTATATTCCAATTAGCCCCCGACATACACCATAAACTTCAAAAAGTAGAAATAGGTCCACAAACACCTCAAAAAGACCCTGTTAACCTGGCCTTTAAGGTCTTTAATAATAGAAACGAGGAGACCCAAATCAAAAAACAAAGGTGAGAGCAGGCCAAGACTGAGGTCTAGACGAATGTCTTTCAGCTCCTAGCCACCACTCTCACGAACCCCAAATGATGTGCCGTTCCTCCAACCAAGGGTTAAGTCAGGGGCTAAACCTCCTCTGGGCCCATGCTTCAAATGCAACAATGAAGGACACTGGACCAAGTCCTGCTCAAACCCGAGACCCCCACCTGGACCCTGCCCATGGTGCAGAAGGGAATGCCACTGGAAATCAGACTGCAATCTGGCCCCTCCAGGTTGGACATCAGCCAGCCCAGCAAGGTCGCCCTCTGGATCCGGTTTGGAGCTCCCAGACCTCCTAGGACTGGCCACCGAAGACTGAGGCCCCAACAAGGCCCCACAGATTTACAGCACCAAGACAGAGACTCGGGTAACAATGTAGGGGCAGGTAAGTCAATCTCAATTTTAATTGAAACTGGGGCCAATTATTCTGCCCTCCCTGAATTCACTGGGACCCTTGTATCCTCCTCAGTCTCTATTATGGGGTTGACGGATTAGTCTCACAGCCATTAGCCACCTCACTTCTACACTGCATCTTACTAAATACCCCATGAACTCTTTTCTCGTTCTACCTCGGTGCCTGACCAGGGCTAAAGTACATCCTCTCATAAAACCCAGTTGTCCCAAATGACAGTCACCTACCTCAGTTTCCCTCTCACCCCACTAAGCTGCACCATTCCTTAGACTGTAAATGCCTTATCTCCATGACTGTCCCGTCCTCTGAACAAGAAATACTCTCCTTTCTCAGGCTTGCTGGGTACTCTTGCCTCTGAGTTCCCAACTTCAATCTTCTCACAAAGCTCCTCTATGAAATGACATGGCAAAGGGACCCCCCTCACTGAACCATTAGACCCTTTAATGATCTGAAAACTGCTCTCACCTCAATGCCTTCTCACTCCCCCTCCGCTCCCCCCCGCCCCCCGCCACTTCCCAAAGAACAACTCTACTGCAAAATTATGAATGCTCACTTAACAGTTTGGCTACTATCAGAAGCTGAACTCATTATTAGCCAAACCTTAGCATGTTATCTCTAAGGAAAAATGTGGCGGTTTTAAATCCCAACAGCTTGAGGCCTGGGAACAGGCTGCAGGGCCTGCTCCCTCCTCCCATGCCTTTTCTCCAGCCTCATATTGTGAGAATAAACAAGTCATCTTTTCTGTCAAAGAACAGTTTAGACAGCTGCCATTTTGGACTGCGTGAATTGGCAGCAGCCAGCCATGTTGGCCGCATGGCTTGCAGCTCCCCTGGGGGCTGCCATCTTGAAACAGCAAAGGCCAACCCCTCCCTTTGAATTAGCCAATCGTGAAAGACTGTGTGCCTGAGCTCCAATCAAGAGCAAAGGACAGGTCATGTGCGTAAGGGATTATAAAGCCGAGCAGACTGCCTGCTTGGTGTGCATGCCCTTCCAGACCATGTGTGTGCACCCTTCTACGTAGAAGTAAATATGTTTGCCTTGCTGCCTGGCTCCCGAGTGTTTTGTATTCTACCAGAATCCCTGACTTGGGGGGCTTGTCTTATTTCTAACAATATGCCTACACATAATTTTCCAAAGTCTTTGGTAACTTAAAGGCTTTGGAGCATTGCTGGGTTAGATGATAAACATCTAAATATTTTAAAATAGCATGAAATATTGACTGCTAGACATGTTTTAATTCACCTGCTATTAGTGTTTATTACAGAAGGTCTCTTGTACTTTGTTGAATATATATTTTCTAGAAAGTAAGAGTGTGTTATTTGTGAATGGGTAGAAAGTTTTTGTTGTCCAGTGAGTCAGGACCTGCTCACCTCTGACGTCCAAAGAGACCCCTTCTCTCCTAGCAAGCTAAAGTAGCCCCCCACAGGCTCTCTCCTGTTGCTTGAGTCCTTATATCTGAGCCTAGACTTTATTTATTATCACTGCTCATTCACAGTCCTTGACACTATCATTGAAAGCATCAACAGGTCTTCCTGCTTGGTATTTAGGAACTTCTCTCCCCTTTTCTAGCCTTCTTTAAAGTCATACACTGCAAAGGACTCCAAGTCAGGAATTATCACATAGTAAAGGGAAAAAACAAAGCAGACCAGGAGGCCAAGGCAGCGGCTCAGAGGAAGCCTCCGTCTCCCCAACTCTTAGCTCTACCCCATAAAACACCCAAATATACTCCAGAGGAACTCAGGCCCTAAAAGCTCTTGGGGCTATGCAGGAAGATCCATAGTTAAAATTTCAGGGAAAATATATCCTTCCCCAGGGACAGGCCCGTGATATCTTACCGGCTATTCACAATTCCCTACGTATAGAATACATTTACAACTCCTAAAGCCCCTCATCACATGTCCTAGCCTAGCCTTCCTACTGCAAGATATCACCAAAACCTGATCTACTTGTTACTCAGTATGTCCCCAAGGACAGGTGAGATTAGACCTCCTTTCCCAACTAATCAGGCAAGGGGCCAAATCCCTGGACAAGCCGTAACCAGTTTGGCTCAGTGGATAGAGCGTTGGCCTGCGGACTGAAGGGTCCCGTGTTGGATTCCGGTCAAGGGCATGTACCTTGGTTGCAGGCACATCCCCAGTGGGAGATGTGCAGGAGGCAGCTGATAGATGTTTCTCTCCCATCGATGTTTCTAACTTTCTATCCTTCTCCCTTCCTCTCTGTAAAATATCAATAAAATATATATTTTTTAAAAAAAATCCCTAGACAAGACTGGCAACTGACTTCACTCACATGTTTCCTATTAAAAAACAAAACAAAAACACACCAAATATCCCTTGACCCTCATAGATAGCTTCTCAGGCTGGGTAGAAGCATTCTCCGCTGCGTCTGAAAAGTCCATCGAGGTCACACAAGCTTCTATTCAGAATATCATTCCCAGATCCGGCCTCCGCACCTCATTACAATCAAATGACGGACCTGCTTTCATATCTCAAATAACTCAACAGGTCTCCTCCACTCTGAACATCCTGTGGAACTTACACCCCCGCCCCTCCCAACCAGCCCCAATCTTCAGGCAAAGTAGAAAAGGCAAATTCATTAATTAAATCCCACCTAACTAAATTAACTCTCCAAACTAAAGAACCTTAAACTACTCTCCTACTGCTAGCCTTTATGCACATCAGGGCAATCCCCCCATGCACCCTCCTTTCTTAGTCCCGTTGAACTAAGTATGGTTACAAACACTGCTCTACAGTGTACTGTTCTTTAGCAGTGATTCCCAAGTTTGGTTAAACACTGTTCTCCACTGTTTCCTGATGTCAGTCAGTGATTTCATGGGTTCTCAAAAACGTTTACCCCGTTTCCAGCCCGGATTGAGGGTTTGATCCCCAGTAGGAGGCCTGCAGGAGGCAGCTGGTCAGGATGTTTCTCTCCAGGATGTTTCTCTCTAGATCCCTCTCCCTTCCTCTCATTCTTTCTAAAAAAATCAATGAAAACATATTTTAAAAGTAAGTAGATGTTTTCCAGGTTTTAAATGAATTTAAACACAAAAATGTTGCAGGAGAGCTTGAATTAGAACCCACTTATATGTTCAATTTGTGTCCGTTTGCCTCTGCAAAGGGATAAACTGCTTCCAATTACTCGTATCCCTCAGTTGTGCTGAAACACACACACACACACAGCCCCCAAAATCAAAAGAAGTGTATAAGCACCCCAAAGAGTGGCTTATACCACTGGCTGCAGAATGCAGAGCCGGACCAATGCCTGCTCACTGCGGCCACGCTCCAGGAGCGAGGTCAGGGATGCCTGGCCCGAGGGTTGCCCTGCCACCTGGCAGGGCCCGTGGCCAGCATGGCACCTCCAGCATCTGCCAGAAGCCTCAGGACCTGCCCGGCCCGCTGCCTCCACCCGAGCCACGCAAGGCCCTGCCTGGGCCCAGAGACTACAGGGCCCAGCGACTAGCGGGGACTCCTAAGCCCCATACTAAGGGGCCGCGGGGAAGACGCAGCGGGGGGCCGAGGGGAGCCAGGTGGTGGCATCACCAGGGGGTGGAACTGCTTCACGATGGGGGAGGGGACCGCCATCCCGCCGGGAAACAAAGGCAGCCTCTAGGTTTCCCAGAGGCCATCCTGCCTTCCCTGCCTCTTCCGGGGTGGGGTGGGAGCTGTGCCAGCACGCAGTGCCCAGCAGCAGCCCTGCTCCGCCTGGTTGCCCCTCCCGCACTCACCTGTCCCCGGGCCCGCAGGTCAGCCCGGGCGCAGCTCCCAGGAGGCCGCTAGGATGGCCAGAGGGGCCGCACAGCCCCGCCCAGGGACATAGGGTGGCTGGCAGCACTGTTCAGGCCCTGGTACTCCTGGGCGCCCCGCCGGGCTGGCCCTGCTCCCTCCTGTACGCCCCACACCCAGCTCGCCAGGCCCCAGGCCCAGCTCCGCCTATTTTCATGTATTTTAAAACGAAGATTGGGTGAAGGTTATCATTTCAACAGGGAAGCAAAAATAATTCACATCAGGTATCTACAATGCATGACTCCATTTTCTAGACTCTATAAATAGTCAGTATTATGGGTAATACCGTAATTCTATTTGGCCTTTGTTAATTACATATATGTCATTTTTATTTTCCACATTTACCCCCCAATATTTACTTATTTATTTATTGCTTCTAATAAAATGCTGGTGGTTTCTGCTGGGAGAGAAATTAGCTCACAATGAGGAGGCTTTTATAAGCTAAGTAGAGGCCCGGTGCACGAAATTCGTGCACGGGGGAGAGGGGTGTCCCTCAGCCCAGCCTGCACCCTCTCCAATCTGGGACCCCGGTGGGGATCGGGCCTAAACGGGCAGTCGGACATCCCTCTCACAATCCAGGACTGCTGGCTCCCAACTGCTCACCTGCCTGCCTTCCTGATTGCCCCTAAACTGCTTCTGCCTGCCAGCCTGATCACCCCCTAACCACTCCCCTGCCAGCCTGATTGATGTCTAACTGCTCCCCTGCCAGCCTGTTTGCCCCTAACTGCCCTCCCCTGCAGGCCTGGTCACCCCTAACTGCCCTCCCCTGCAGGCCTGGTACCTCCCAACTGCTCTCCCCTGCAGGCCTAGGTGCCTCCCAACTGCCTTCCCCTGCAGGCCTGGTCACCCCCAACTTCCCTCCTCTGCCGGCTTGGTCACCCCTAACTGTCTTCCCCTGCAGGCTTCATTGCCCCCAACTGCCCTCCCTTGCAGGCCTGGTCGCTCCCAACTGCCCTCCCCTGCTGGCCATCTTGTGGTGGCCATCTTGTGTCCACATGGGGGCAGGATCTTTGACCACATGGGGGCAGCCATCTTGTGTGTTGGAGTGATGGTCAATCTGCATATTACTCTTTTATTAGATAGGACAGAGGCCTGGTGCACAGGTGGGGGCCAGCTGGTTTGCCCTGAAGGGTGTCCTGGATCAGGGTGGGGGTTACCTTGGGGCGTGATGCAGCCTGGGCGAGTGGCCTGTGGTGGTTTGCAGGCCGGCCACCCCCCCTGGCGACCCAAGTGGAGGCCCTGGTATCTGGGGTTTATTTATCTTCTACAATTGAAATTTTGTAGCCCGGAGTGGAGCCAAGCCTTCTGCTTGCTCCATGGCGGCAGCCATTTTTGGGGGGATTTATGTATCTTCTATAATTAAAACTTTGTAGCCTTAAGCGGAGGCCTGGGCTGACCAGGGTGTGTGGAAAGCTTGGCTTCCTCCATCACTGGGGGCAACCCTAGCCTCCTGCTCTTTCCAGCTCCGTGGCTACTGCCATTTCTGTTTGGTTTTATGTATCTTCTATCATTGAAACTTTGTAGCCTTGAGTGGAGGCCTAGGCCGGCAAGGGCAGGCAGAAAGCTTGGCTTCCTCCATCGCCGGGGAAACCCAAGCCTCCCTCCTGCTCTCTGTGGCCGTAGCCATCTTGGTTCGGTTTATTTGCATATTCTCTCCTGATTGGCTGGTGGGCGTGGCTTGTGGTGTAGCGGAGTGATGGTTAATTTGCATATTACTCTTTTATTAGGATGCTCCCACCCTGTGGTAATATGGAGGTATGGCACAGCTAAATCTTTAGAAACCATTAGCAAATTTGTAAGCCAATGCTGCCAACTGGCGGTGTTATTGAGATATGGCAGGGGTAAACCTTTAGAAACCTTAGTTTAACACATCAGCCAGTACTTTTTTTGCCATTTACTTATTTTTGCTTGTTTAAAATACATTTTTTTATTAGAAGTTAAAATCGCTTTTTCTGACAAGTATAGGACAATGCACAGAATTGTATAATTATTTAAAAAGTAAACAAAGAATGTTATATTTTTCTAGTAAAATAAAATAGTCAATAATTTACCCAAAAAAAAAATCTAGGTTAAGATAGTATGTAAGACAAATTGTACTGGGCCTTTAGCAAACAGAGTATTCTCAGGCTATACAATCAGAGTATAGTAAACAATGTTTCTAAGTCCTTTCCCAAGGCTAGCTTTAATCTTTACAGCAAATCTTCACACACACACACAAATGAGTCAAGCATACTTTTGAATACTGAAGCAGAAATCCTCAATAATATATTATCAAATAGACTTTGGCAGAGTATTAAGAGGATAATAAATAATGGGCCTTTGGTAAGCATGCCGCTGAGAATCTGGTTTACCACTATCTTTCCAAGTACCTCAGCTTCTTCATTTACAAAAGAAATACAGAGAATCATGTAACTAGTGAGCTCAACTGAGTGATCAGTGAAGTAAAGGTCTACTAAGAGAGATTTACTGTGTGGGTGTGGGTTGGGTTTGTGTATGGGTGGGGGAGGTGTGGGCGTATGTGTGAGAGAGAGAGTTGAAAGAACTTATAGTATATAAAGTATTTTGTACCCCTTTTAACAATATTTTCACATAGGCTTATCTTTTATAAAGTTTATTTGAAACAACTATCATTTCTTTGTATGGATGCACCTTTTTAAAAAATATGATTTGATTGATTTCAGATAGGAAGGAAGAGGGAGAGATTGAAACATCAATGATGAGAGAGAATCATTGATCGGCTGCCTCCTGCAGCCCCCCTACTCAGGATCAAGCCTGACCTGGAATTGAACTGTGACCTCCTTTTTCATAGGTTGGCGCTCAACCACTGAGCCACACTGGCTGAGCAGGATGCACCATTTTTTGCCGGGAGCCATAAAAGAAGAATTTGGTCTTACTTCCTGGTCAGCCCTACTTCCTGATTGAGCAAGGACAAAGAGCAAGGACAAAGAAAGCCCGCGCGCCCAAGGGCCAGAAGAACCCCCCATATCAGAATAACCGATCAGCTAGGACAGATACCCAGTCCCCAACCAATCATCCCATGGCAACTCCTTATCCTACCCCTCCCCTCTTGAGTGCTTATATACCGCAACACTCGAATAAAAAAACGAGGCTTGATCAGAACCTTGTCTTGCCTCCGTTCTTCGCGTTCCTTGTTTGTTTCATTCTCTTAGGTGGTTCCTGCGTGCCCTCATTGCTGCCCCGCGGGCCGGGGCAATTTTTGACATAACTAATCATTTATTGTTAGGCATCTAAGTTTCTCTTTTTATTACTAGAAAATATGTTACATTCCTGCCTAATTCTTTACCTACATTTCTGATATCTCCTTAGGACCAATTTATAGAAGTAGAATTATTATATCAACTATTGCAACATTTAAAATTTTTTTTTACTATTGACACTATTACAGATATCCCCCCAGTTACCCCTATCTTGCCCCCCTCCACCCAGCCCCTGCCACTCCACCCTGGCCTTCACCATATTGTTGTCTGTGTCCATAGGCTATGCATATATGTTCTTTAGCAAATCTCTTCTAGACACCACCCCCCATACCTCTCCTCAATAAGATCTATGGGTCTGTTCCATGTACGCCAAGCACAGCAAACTCAAACGCTAACATGGGCCAAATAAACAAGGTTTAAGTTTATGTAGGCCACAAAAAAACAACAACACCAAAAGCTTCAATTTTCATAGAAACAGTTTATTTTTATAGAGACATGCTGAATACAAAGGGCTGAAATAAATGAGTAATCCTTAACATAAAAAAATAGAACAGGCGTGCATGTGAATAGCCAAGCCTTACACAGCACCACTGCCTGTGACTGCTGGAGGAGCAGCCAGCACCTACAACTGCACAAGAAGCAGCCACCCTACTACCGCCCCCCCCCCCAGGAGCACCACAACCCATGACCACGTGAGAAGCAGCCACCCCACTACCACACGAGGAGCAGCTGCTCTGCGACCCCCTCAAGGAGCAGCCACCCCACACCACATGAGGAGCGACCGCCACATGAGCAGCTGCCACCCTGTGACCGCGTGAAGAGTGGCTACACTGTGACTGCCTGAAGAGCAGCCACCACCCACAACTACCTGAGGAGCAGATGCTGACCAAGACCACCTGAGGAACAGCCACTGCCCATGAACACACGACCCGCCACCAAGCCCACTGCTGCAGCCATAGGCCCCACGCAACTCAACACCTAGATCCTTTGGTGAGAGCAAAAATGGGGACACAGAAGAACAACGCCCAAAGGAAAGAGAAAGAGGAATTACCAGAAAAGGAATTAATTGAAACAGAGGCATGCAATATGTCAGAAAAAGAATTCAGATTAAGGGTCATACAATTCATAAATTGGATGGATGAGAAAATCAACAACCTATTGAATCAGGAGGAAATAAAGAGTGATATAGCTACAATAAAAAACAATATGGAAGCTTTCAACAGTAGACTAGGTGAAGAAGAGGACTGAATTAGCAAATTAGAAGACAGGGAGGCAAAACACAACCAATCTGAACTGCAATTGGAGAAAAAAATCAAAAGACAGGAGGAGAGCCTGAGGGAGCTTTGGGACAACATAACATGAAGCAACCTGTGTATATTAGGAGTTCCAGAACAATAAGAAGAAGAGCAAGCTTTAGAAAACCTATTGGAAGAAATAATGTCAGAAAACATCCCTGACTTGGGGAAGAAAAAAGTCACACAAGCACAGAGAGTCCCAAACAAGATGAACTCCAAAAGACCCACAAACAAGATGAACTCCAAAAGACATGTCATAATAACAATGGCAAATGTTAATGACAAAGAGAATCTTTAAGGCTACAAGAGAGAGACAGAAAGTTACCTACAAGGGATCTCCCATTAGATTTTCAAATGATTTCTCAACAGAAACACATCAGACAAGAAAGGAATGGAAGGCCAAAACCGGTTTGGCTCAGTGGATAGAGCGTCGGCCTGCGGACTGAAGGGTCCCGGGTTCGATTCCGGTCAAGGGCATGTACCTTGGTGGCGGGCACATCCCCAGTGGGAGGTGTGCAGGAGGCAGCTGATCGATGTTTCTCTCTCATCGATGTTTCTAGCTCTCTATCCCTCTCCGTTCCTCTCTGTAAAATATCAATAATATATATTTAAAAGAAAAAAAAAAGAAAAGAATGGAAGGAAGTATACAAAGTGATGCAAAGCAAGGGACTGAATCCAAGAATACTCTATCCAGCAAGGCTATCATTCAAAATTGAAGGGGAAATCAGGAGCTTCATAGACAAACAAAACAAAACAAAACAAAACAAAACTAAGGTAGTTTATCACTACCATGCCAACAATGCAAGAAATGCTAAAGGGACTGTTGTAAAAACACGAAATAAAAAGGCAAGAAGGAACACAGGCACAAAAAATAAAAATGGCTAGAAACAAGTACCTTTCAATAATAACTTTATTATTTTTTTTTCTTTTATTTTTTTTTATTTTTTTTTTCAAATTTTTATTAAGGTATTATATGTGTACATATCTTATCATTGCCCCCGACCCCCACCCCACTCCCATATATGCCCTCACCCCCCAATGTTTTGCATCCGTTGGTTACTCTTATATACATGCATATAAGTCCTTCAGTTGATCTCTTATTTCCCCCACCTCTCCCTAACCTTACCACTGTAATTTGACAGTCTGTTTGATGCTTTACTGCCTCTGTAACTATCTTTTTGTTCATCAGTTTATAATGTTTTTCATTATCCCCAAATGAGTGGGATCATGTGGTATTTTTCTTTCATTGACTGGCTTATTTCACTTAGCATAATGTTCTCTAATTCCATCCAAGTGCCTACAAATGGTAGTAATTCCTTCTTTTTTACGGCAGCATAGTATTCCATTGTGTAGATGTACCATAGTTTTCTGATCCAGTCATCTGCTGATGGGCATTTAGGCTGTTTCCAAATCTTAGCTATTGTAAATTGTGCTGCTATGAACATAGGGGTGCATATATCCTTTCTGATTGGTGTTTCTGGTTTCTTAGGATATATTCCTAGGAGTGGGATTACTGGGTCAAATGGGAGTTCCATTTTCAGTTTTTTGAGGAAACTCCATACTGTTCTCCACAGTGGCTGCACCAGTCTGCATTCCCACCAGCAGTGCACGAGGGTTCCTTTTTCTCCGCATCCTCGCCAACACTTGTCGTTTGTTGATTTGTTGATGATAGCCATTCTGACAGGTGTGAGATGGTATCGCATTGTTGTTTTGATTTGCATCTCTCGGATAATTAGTGACTTTGAGCATGTTTTCATGTGTCTCTTGGCCTTCCTTCTGTCTTCTTTCGAAAAGCTTCTATTTAGGTCCGTTGCCCATTTTTTTACTGGATCATTTATCTTCCTTTTATTAAGTTGTATAAGCTGCCTGTAGATGTTGGAAATTAAACCTTTATCAGTGATACCATTTGCAAATATGTTCTCCCATACAGTGGGGTTTCTTGTTGTTTTGTTGATGGTTTCTTTTGCTGTGCAAAAGCTTTTTATTTTGATGTAGTCCCATTTGTTTATTTTCTGTTTGGCTTCCATTACCCTAGGGGCAGTATCACTGAAAAAGTTCTTTTGGCATATGTCTGAGATTTTGCTACCTGTGGATTCCTCTAGTATTTTTATGGTTTCCCGTCTTATATTTAAGTCCTGTACCCATTTTGAGTTTATTTTTGTGTATGGTGTAAGTTGGTGATCGAGTTTCATTTTTTTGCATGTATCTGTCCAATTTTCCCAACACCATTTATTAAAGAGACTGTCTTGACTCCATTGTATGCTCATGCCTCCTTTGTCAAATATTAAATGCGCATATTGGTTTGGGTCGATATCTGGATTCTCTATTCTGTTCCATTGATCTATATGTCTGTTCTTGTGCCAGTACCAGGCTGTTTTGATGACAGTGGCTTTGTAATACAGCTTGAAATCTGGTATTGAGATCCCTCCTACTTTATTCTTCTTTCTCAGGATTGCTGTGGCTATTCGGGGTCTTTTTTTATTCCAGATGAATTTTTGGAGAGTTCTTTCTAGGTCTGTGAAATACGCCGTTGGTATTTTAATGGGGAGTGCATTGAATCTATAGATTGCTTTGGGTAGTATGGACATTTTAATGATGTTGATTCTACCAATCCATGAACATGGTATGTTCTTCCATCTGTTTACATCTTCCTCTATCTCTTTTTTCAGTGTCCTGTAGTTTTCCGCATATAGGTCTTTTACCTCCTTGGTTAGGTTTATTCCTAAGTATCTTAATTTTTTTGGTGCGATGGAAAATGGGATTGCTTTTTTAGTCTCTCTTTCTGTAAGTTCATTGTTGGTGTATAGAAATGCCATAGATTTCTTGGTGTTAATTTTGTATCCTGCTACATTGCCGAATTCATTTATTAAGTCTGTTAGTTTTTTGATGGAGTCTTTCGGGTTTTTTATGTACAATATCATGTCATCTGCAAATAAGGACAGCTTTACTTCTTCTTTTCCAATTTGGATGCCTTTTATTTCTTCTTCTTGTCTAATTGCAGTGGCTAATACTTCCAGTACTATGTCAAACAGGAGTGGTGAGAGTGGGCATCCCTGTCTTGTTCCTGTTCTTAGGGGAAATGGTTTTAGTTTTTGCCCATTGAGTATGATGTTAGCTGTGGGTTTATCATATATAGCTTTTATGATGTTGAGGTATGATCCTTCTATTCCCACCTTGTTGAGAGTTTTTATCAAGAAAGGGTGTTGGATTTTGTCAAATGCTTTTTCTGCATCAATTGATATGACTATGTGATTTTTATCTCTCAATTTGTTTATGTGATGTATCACATTTATTGATTTGCGGATATTGAACCATCCTTGCATTCCTGGGATAAATCCTACTTGGTCATGGTGTATGATCTTTCTGATGTACTGCTGGATCCTATTTGCTAGAATTTTATTGAGGATTTTGGCATCTACATTCATGAGGGATATTGGCCTGTAATTCTCCTTCATTGTGTTGTCTTTATCTGGTTTTGGTATTAGGGTGATGCTGGCTTCATAGAAGGAGCTGGGAAGTGTTCCTTCCTCTTGAATTTTTTGGAATAGTCTGAGGAGGATAGGTTTTAGTTCTTCCTTGAATGTTTGGTAGAACTCTCCTGTGAAGCCGTCTGGCCCCGGGCTTTTGTTTGCCGGAAGCTCTTTGATGACTGCTTCAATTTCTTCCATAGTTACTGGCATGTTGAGCTGTTTAGATTCTTCCTGATTGAGTTTTGGAAGGTTATATTTTTCTAGGAATATGTCCATTTCCTCCAGGTTGTCCAGTTTGTTGGAATAGAGTTGTTCGTAGTATTTTTTAACAATCCTTTGTATTTCGGCGGGATCTGTTGTTATTTCACCTCTTTCATTTCTGATCTTGTTTATTTGGGTCCTCTCCCTTTGCTTCTTGGTGAGCCTGGCTAGAGGTTCATCAATCTTGTTTATCCTTTCAAAGAACCAGCTCTTGGTTTTGTTGATCTTTTGTATTGTTTCTTTGGTCTCTATGTCGTTTATCTGTGCTCTGATCTTTATTATTTCCTTCCTTCTGCTTACACTGGGCTTTTCTTGTTGCTCTTTTTCTAACTCTTTGAGTTGTTGGGTTAGGTAATTTATTACCCCTGTTTCTTGTTTTTTGCAGTAGGCTTGTAGAGCTATGAACTTCCCTCTCAAGACTGCTTTTGCTGTGTCCCATAGATTTTGGATTGTAGTGTTTTCATTGTCATTTGTTGTCATGATGTTTTTTATTTCTTCTTTGATCTCTCTGGTAACCCAGTCATGGTTTAATAGCATGCTGTTTAGTCTCCATGTGTTTGATTTCTTTGGGTTGTTTTTATTGTAGTTGATTTCCAGTTTTATGCCACTGTGGTCTGAGAAGATGCTTGATATGATTTCTATCTTCTTGAATTTGAAGAGACTTTGCCTATGTCCCAACATATGGTCTATCTTTGAAAATGACCCATGTGCGCTTGAGAAGAATGTATATTCTGTGGCTTTGGGGTGAAATGTTCTGAAGATGTCAATTAATTCCATCTGGTCTAGTGAGTCATTTAGGATTGATGTTTCTTTGCTGATGTTTTGTTTAGAGGATTTGTCCAATGGTGATAGTGGGGTATTAAAGTCTCCTACTATGATTGTATTGCTGTCAATGTCTCCCTTAATATCCTCCAGGAGTTTTTTTATGTATTTGGGTGCTCCTGTATTGGGTGCATATATGTTTACCAGAGTTATTTCTTCTTGTTGGATTGCTCCCTTTAGTATTATGAAATGGCCTTCCTTATCTCTTGTTATGTCCTTCAGTTTGAGATCTAATTTGTCAGAAATAAGTATTGCTACCCCAGCTTTTTTTTCAGTTCCATTTGCCTGGAAAACCTTTTTCCATCCCTTCACCCTCAGTCTGTGTGCGTCTTTTTTTCTGAGGTGGGTTTCTTGTAGACAGCAGATATATGGGTCGTGTTTTCTTATCCAATCTGTTACCCTATGTCTTTTGATTGGGGCATTTAATCCATTTACATTTAAAGTTATTATTGATAGGTACTTATTTGTCGCCATTCCTATTCTTTACCCCTGTGTTACTTCTTCGCTTCCTGTTTCTTTCTTTCTTTTTTTTTTTTTTTTTACAGTAGACCCTTTAGCATTTCTTGCATTGCTGGTTTGGTGGTAATAAATTCCCTTAGTCCTTTTTTGTCTGTGAAACTCCTGATTTCACCTTCAATTTTGATTGACAGCCTTGCTGGGTACAGTATTCTTGGATTCAGCCCCTTCCTTTGCATGACTTTGTATATTTCATTCCATTCCCTTCTGGCCTGATGAGTTTCTGTTGAGAAATCAGTTGCTAGTCTGATGGGGGTTCCTTTATATGTAACTTTCTGTCTCTCTCTTGCTGCTTTTAAGATTCTTACTTTGTCGTTGGTGTTTGCCAATTTAATTATAATGTGCCTTGGCGTCGGTCTTTTGGGGTTCATTTTGCTTGGGACTCTGTGAGCTTCTTGGATTTGTGTGGGTTTTTTCTTCCCTATATCTGGGAAATTTTCTGTCATTATTTCTTCAAAGAGGTTTTCTATTCCTTGCTCAGTTTCCTTTCCTTCTGGAACCCCTATTATGCGGATGTTGTTTTGTTTCGTGTTGTCCCAAAGTTCCCTTAGACTCTCCTCCTGCCTTTTAATTTTTTTTTCTAGAAGTTGCTTTTATTGGGTATTTTTTTCCATCTTGTCTTCTAGCTCACTGATGCGGTCCTCTGCTTCCTCTAGTCTACTCTTGATGCTTTCTATTGAGTTCTTTACAGCAGCGATGTCATTTTTCATTTCTTCTTGGTTCTTCTTCATTTCCTCTTGGTTCTTGCTCATATTGTCGAATTTGTCTTCCATTCTTTTCAGCCACCTTATGACCATTTCTCTGAATTCTTTTTCTGGAAGGTTGCTTGCCTCCATTTCGTTTACTTCCTTTTCTGGTGATGCCTGCTTTTCTTTCATATGCGGGCTGCTTCTTTGTCTCCCCATGGTCTCTCTTCTCTGGGTGTCTGGTTATGTAGTTCTCTCTCTCCTGGGTTGATTTAAAGGCACAAAATACAGCACTACCAGGTAAAACTCACAAGGCACTGAACAGGAATGTATTCACGATATTAATAACCTCCAATAAAGGTGACCACCAGAGAAAGGCAAATTAGGTGATAGGAGAGAAAGAAGAAGAGGAAAAAAGAAAGAAAGAAAGAAAAAAAGAAAAAAGGAGTGTGAAAATGAAATTGGGAAAAGGGAAAGTAAAGAGAAAAAAAAAGTAAGAGAGACAAGAAAGTGACTAAGAGAGAAAGGGGAACAGACTATATATATTGGGGATAAAACTCCAATAGAACAATCACTAATCCCAGCAAATGCCAGCAACAAGTGCCTGGGGATTAATACAAACTACAACACCAACTAATATGGATTGAGGCAAGGGAAAGCTGAAGCACAAAACAAACAAAAAAATAAACAAAAGAAGAATAAGCAAAACAATCTCACAAAAACAGCATAAAAATTGGATATAATCTACATTCAAGCAAACAACAACAAAAGGACAGAGAGAAGGACAAGTTTATGGATAGCTCAGACAGCGAAGGGAGAGGTGTATGTGGACTTGGAGCAGGGGATTAGAGATTAGATATGTAAGTAGGGTGAAATTTTAACAAGGGGTAAACAGAAAGAATAGGGAAAATCTAAAGCAGTAAAAGGGTAAGACAAACAGGACACTGAAAAGGGGGAGGTTAGGAAGAGAGTGATGGCCTAAAGGTAGAGTTGAGATAGAGTAAAACGATGCTAAAGGAAAGATAAAAAATAGAATGTAGAACCCTAATCCCAAAATAAAATGAAGAGAAAATAAAATGACACTTTAAAAAAAAAAAAGATAAAATAGCAGTAGTAATAATACGGATTGAAAATAAAAATGTAATCATTAAAAAGGTAAAATCAAGTGATGAAAAAAGAAAAAAAAGTTTCTTGATTAAAAGATGCAAAAAATGAAAATAAAAAAAAATAAAAAAATAAAAAAATAAAAGGTAAAAATAAAATGTGAAGTAGTGAAGGTCATTCACTTCCTCTGTTTTTCTGTTTGGCACGCCTGTTTCTCAGTCCAGACAGTATTGCAGTTCCCTGCGATCCACTGCTCTTCGGTGTTGTAAGCCAGTCCTGATTTTAAGCAGGCGGTGTGTCTTAATTTCTCGTATTCCTTTATTTTTGATTACGCAAGAGTCAATTTGTGATTCAGCCCCTGGGTGGCAGTGTTTCTGGATTGACTTCCGGGTCTATCTATGGCCTCTCTAGGCAGTGTTAGAGCCTTCTTTCCCTGTGGCACTGCCACCGGCCTGTGGGCGTGGTCTGCCTCAGAGCTGACTCTCTGATGGTCACTCCCTGCTCCGATCCCCAGGTTCCAGAAAAACAACTTTCCCCTGCAGTCTCCCAGGGTGTCCCCAACTGGGTGATCCTATGTATTGGGCTTAGTAATCAGAAGCAAGGATTTGAAGAGGAAAAAGCCCAAGTGTGCGAACTCCAGTACTGCGAGTAAACCCAGGCACAAAGGGAGCGCACGGGCTGCGCGTAAGTCTGGACAGCCTGAAATTCTTAGGGTGTCCCTGCACTTCAGATCAAAATGGGTTGCTTTTTAGAGTGCCCTTCTCTTAGCAGCTCTGAGGACCCCTTTCCACAATCACAGATCACGCCAGCCCCTACAGCCACGGATTTTTCTAGGCACAGACTTCCCTGGTCCTCCAGCTCCCGCAAAACGCGCGTTCCTCTCTCCCGCCGGGACCAGAGACCTCACCTTATCCCAGGCGAAATCTGACCTTTCCGTGGTGGAGTGTAGAGCTCCTCTGAACCCGTGTGCTTGCGCCAGTTGGGGAGCGTTGTTCTGGGGCTAGCAGCTGTTCCTGGGGTGCCGCAGTTGTGGATTCTCAGGCTTCAGATAAGCTCCACTTTCCGGATCAAGATGGCGCAGACTCCGCGTCCAAGCCCGCAGCTCTGGGAGGGGACCCAGCCGCAGTTGGTGCTGCCAGGTCAGGGGAACCCCGTTCAGCAGTCCCCCACCTCCTTCTGGAATTCAGCTGTCTCCCAACCAGCCAACAAACACTCCTTGCGCGACCCTCAGCTGTTCTTTCTTTCTGCTCCGGGACAAGGCTCGGAACACGTCTGTCTATTCCACCGCCATTATTCCCTCTCCTCAATAATAACTTTAAATGTCAATGGCCTAAATGCTTCAATTAAAAGACATTCAGTGACTGAATGGATAAGAAAATATGACCCATATATCTGCTGTCTACAAGATACTCATCTCAGAACAAGAGACTCACACAGACTGAAAGTGAAGGGATGGAAAAATATCTTTCAGGCAAATAGAAATGAAAATAAAAAGCTGGGGTAGCAATAGTTATATCTGACTAATTAGACCTCAGAGTGAAGGCCATAACAAGAGATAAGGAAGGCCATTTCATAATACTAAAGGGATTGATACAACAAGAGGATATAACTCTGGTAAACATATATGCGCCCAATGCAGGAACAACCAAATACATAAAAAAAACAAACTGCTGGAAGATATAAAGGAAGAGATAGACAGCAATGTAATTATACTAGGGGGCTTTAATACCCCACTGGATAAATTCTCTAGATAAAAAATCAGCAAAGAAACAGCAATCCTAAATGACTCACTAGATCAGATGGACTTAATCAACATCTTCAGAACATTTCACCCCAAAGCTACAGAATATACATTCTTCTCAAGTGCACATGGAACATTTTCAAAAATAGACCACATATTGGGTAACAGGCAAAATCTCTCCAAATTTAAGAGGATAGATATCATATCAAGCATCAACTACAATAAAAATAATTCAAACACTTGGAGGCTGAATAGCATGCTATTAAACAATGATTAGGTTACCAAAGAGATTAAAGAAGAAATTAAAAACATCCTGGAAACAAATGACAATGAAAACACAACAATCGAAAACCTATAGGACACAGTGACAGCAGTCTTGAGAGGGAAGTTTATAGCATTACAGGCCTACCTCAAAAAAAACAAGAAAACTGGTAATAAATTATCTAACTCTACAACTTAAAGAATTAGAAAGAGAGCAACAAGAAAAGCCCAGAGTGAGCAGAAGGAAGGAGATAATAAAGATTAAAGTAGAAATAAATGACATAGCCGAAACCGGTTTGGCTCAGTGGATAGAGCGTCAGCCTGTGGACTGAAGGGTCCCAGGTTCGATTCCAGTCAAAGGCCTGTACCTTGGTTGCGGGCACATCCCCAGTGGGGGATGTGCAGGAGGCGGCTGATTGATGTTTCTCTCTCATCGAGGTTTCTAACTCTCTATCCCTCTTCCTTCTATTCTGTAAAAAAATCAATAAAATATATTTTAAAAAAAGAAATAAATGACATAAAGACCCCCAAAACAAAACAAAACAAAACGATCAATGAAACCAAGAGCTGGTTCTTTGAAAGGATAAACAAGATTGATGATCCTCTTGCCAGGCTCACCAAGAAGCAAAGAGAGAGGACCCACATAAACAAAATCAGAAATTAAAGAGGCAAAATAACAACAGATCCAACAGAAATACAAAAGATTGTAAAAAAAAATACTATGAACAACTCTACTCCAACAAACTAAACAACTTAGAGGAAATGGACATATTCCTAGAAAAATGTGACCTTCCAAAAGTCAACCAGGAAGAATGAAAAAATCTCAACATGCTGAAAACTAAGGAGAAAATTGAAGCAGTCATCAAAAAGCTTCCAGCAAACAAACATCTGGGATGAGGTGCCGCTGTTCATTGCTGCTCTGGTTGCAGGTCAAGTGGGATTTCTTTTTCTTTTTTTTTTTTTAAATATATTTTTTATAGATTTTTTACAGAGAGGAACAGAGAGGGATAGAGAGTTAGAAACATCAATCAGCTGCCTCCTGCACACCTCCTACTGGGGATGTGCCCACAACCAAGGTACATGCCCTTGATCAGAATCGAACCTGGGACCTTTCAGTCTGCAGGCCGATGCTCTCTCCACTGAGCTAAACCAGTTAGGGCAAGTGAGATTTCTTAGAAGCTTAGGGGTGCCTGGCTGGTGTGGTTCAGTGGATGAGTATTGACTTATGAACCTGGAGGTTAAGGTTTGATTCCCAGTCATGACACATGCCCCGGTTGGTAGGCTGGATCCCCATTGTGGGGCAAGCAGGAAGCAGCCAATCAGTGATTCTCTTTCATCACTGTTGTTTCTATCTCTCTCTCATTCTCTCTTCCTCTCTCAAATAAATAGAAATATATTTTTGAATGTATGTTTTAAATCAATTACACTTAAAACAAAGTTTTAAAAAATGTTTAAAACTTGACACTTCCCCATTATTTTATTATTTTATCATGATTGTTCTTGAGCATATTTATACCTACTGTGTCAGTAAGTTGCAAATAGAATACAATGTTTTGCTACTGAAATATCTTATCAGGTCCATGTTCAGTGCCATCATTTTGGCAGTTTGAAACTGACAACGATGAGAGTATTTACACCAGGGAAATTGACAAAAACTACAAACCTTAACTTCACTTAATGTACTATTCAATGCTTTAACTAAAAGGAATGGTGGAGAATGTTAGTGCATTAAATTTATAAGTGTATCATGCAAGCGGGCTTTAAATTGTCTATAGGATAGAATTTGAGAAAGAGCAATTTTCCTTCCAGTATTCAAAACATATAGTTCCAAATGGCAAAGAAGACAGTTGAGTCCTTGAGGAATGAGTGAGGTGAAAACAGATGTCCTAGGTGCTGAAGTCTCCTCCTATTAGTTAAATCATAAATTCATTTTAAAAATTGGCAAAAGTTTCTGACCAGACATTTAAACAAAATAAAGACAGTGTAAATAAATGTACGAAAAAATGCTTACCATAAAAATTCCTTAGAAAAATGGATTTAAAACAAAACAAGTTAACACTAAACTCATTTCTGGGCCTACAATTTAAAAATATTAAACATTGGACAAAGGGCAGGACTTCCTGCTTCCCTAGCGCCAGGATCTAGCAACCCAGGTCACCCCTAGGGCTGGAGGGGCTGAGGGCAGTGGGCTGAGGTGGTGTCCCCACCTGAGGAGGTACAGGGCTGGCCCTGCACCCTTGAAAAGGCAGCCCCAATGCAGAGGATCAGGGCGGTGCTAGTTTTGTGTCTGCACCTTGCAAGGCTGTGTGTGAGTCTGGTGTAGTTTGGCCTCCCAAGATCTTGTCTTAGCAAGAAGGAAGTGGAAAATAATCTTGGAAAGAAAATGAAGACAATAAGAAAACCAGAACTTACTTTCACATGGTTGTCAGCTTACTCACCAATATGAACACTCTTCCCACCACTTGTCCTCCTGGTGGAGATAGTGAGCTGACAGATTCTGACCCTGTGTTACAAGCAATGTTAATTGATGAAAGATAACGATGTGAACATCATAAAACTGTCACTATGAGAACTGAACACAACAGGTTGAAAGATGAGTATACAACGTCACAAAATAAACTCAAGTGCCTGCTAAATGAAAAGCAAACTAACCAGGAAAAATTCCAGCTGCTTTTTGAAGAACTAAGAGAGGAATTATTAGAGAAAACTAAAGACTTAGTAGAAATAAAGCTGCAGGTATTAACTCCACAAAGCTTGGAATTGTTCAGAGCCCAAATACAATGAGAATTAGAAACTAAATGAGAGAGCATTTTAGGAATCTGGATGAAGAAGTTGAAAGGTATAAAGCTGAATATAATAAACTTCTCAAATCAGAGTTCAAACAGCAGAAAGAAGAATTTGCATGTGTTTTAAAAGAAAAAATAAAAATATGAATCAGAGATTGCAATCAATACTGGAGAAAGATAAAGAAGAACTACATAATCAGCTGCTTAGTCTTGATCCCACAAGAGATAGCAAATGAGTGGAGCAACTTATTCGAGAAAATGTCCATTTGGTTCAGAAATTAAAAGAGTTAGAGGCTGAAGCAACCGAATTAAGTGCTGTAAAAGAGAATTCTAGAGCTCAGATAGAAAATGTCCAAAGAATTCAGATGCAATAGTTGAGCTGCAAGCTGCAATCAGATCCCTGGAGGCTGAAAAACAGTCAAACTGCAGGCTGAATGCTTGGAAAAAGAGCTACAATCAAGCAATGAACAAAATACTGTTTTAATCAGTAAATTAAATCAACTGAACGGGAAATAAATGCATTGACCCGTAAAGGAACTTAAACAAACAAATTAGAAATAACAGACATCAAACTGGAAGCAGCAGGAGCTAAAGAGTGATCTAGAAAGGGAAAGAAATAAGATGCAAAGTGAACGGGTTACAGTCAGACAATGAAATTCTCAAGTCAGCTGTTGAACACCACAGAGTGCTCTTAGCAGATAAGGATCGTGAATTATTATGTAAAGTACAAGCTGCCAAGGAAGAAGGTTAACAAAAACTTGTGGTATTACAAGATGAACAGCTTGAACTTGAGAACAGATTGGTGGACTTAGAGAAAATGAAAGTGGAATATGCTTTGTGGAGGCAGTCTGAAAAAGATCAGTGTGAACAGAAATGGCGGGCTTCACAGATGGCAGAAGAGTCGGCCAGAAGAGAACTTCAAAGTGTTAGGTTAAAACTTGAACAACGCATTGTGAGTATTGAAAATGCAGAGAAAGAGAAAAATGAAAATTCTGACCTGAAACAGCAAATCAGTGGCTTGCAGATCCAAGTGACCTCACTTACACAGTGAATGAATTAATTGCTGAATTCAAACCAAATACGAAGGAAATGGTTAAAAATAAATGAATATATATATATATATATATATATATATATATATATATATATATGACATCACATGTGCTGGCAGGGTTTTAGAAAAACTAGAATTTTCATTACTGTGGGTGGCTGGGAAGGAAAAGGGAACAACCATTTTAGATCACAGTTCTGCATGTCTTAAAAAGTAAAACACTCACCTATACTGAAACAATTACATAAGTAAAATATACATCTATATACAGAACTAAACCCACTATTCCCAGAAAATTTATTTATAATACCCCAAACCTGGAAATAACAAAAACCATAGACAGATCATAGATAAAGTTATTACCCATAGAACACAATAATACTCAGGAATAAAAAATAATTAAAAATTTACATAATCATTAGTGTTCAATCTCAAAATAACTGTGTAGCATGAAGGAAACCGGTATTTGTTAAAGAGTACACAACTTATAGTGCTTACAAAATTATCAAAAATACTAGTGGCCCGGTGCATAGATTCGTGCACATTGAAAAGAAATTAATTAGAAAGTGGCTAGCGGGGCAGGACTGGGTGAGATGGGCTGGACATGCCCTGGGGCCAACTTCCCTTGGTCCCTTCCCAGCCAGCTGCACCTGGGCTGGCACTGTGGCTCGAAGGGGTCTGTGGAGTGAGTGGGATCCCTCTGGCATAGGTAGGGTCCCTGAGCCTGGCCTGCGGAGATCAGGTGGAAATCAGCTCTCTGACATCCCCTGAAGGCATTCTGCAAAGCTGAGGTCACTCAGCAGTTCCTGCATAGAGTGTCTGCCCCTGGTGGTCAGTGCACATCATACCTACCGACCAGTCGGACAGTCAGTCAGTTGGACCCGTGGTCGGCAAACTGTGGCTCGCGAGCCACATGCGGCTCTTTGGCCCCCTGAGTGTGGCTCTTCCACAAAATACCATGGCCTGGGCAAGTCTATTTTGAAGAAGTGGCGTTAGAAGAAGTTTAAATTTAAAAAATTTGGCTCTCAAAAGAAATTTCAATCGTTGTAAGGTTGATATTTGGCTCTGTTGACTAGAGTTTGCCAACCACTGAGTTGGACAGTTGCTCAGCCTTTTATATATATATCTATACTAATAAAAGGGTATATGCTAATTAGTCCGGGTGACTAGACATCTTCTGGACATTAGACTTCCTTCTGGACAAAGCCATAGTGGTGGGAGCTGAGGCAGAGGTGGTTAGGGGTGATGAGGCCAGCAGGGGAGGGCAGTTGAGGGTCTACAGGCTGGCAGGGGAGTGGTTAGGGGGCAATCAAGCCAACAGGCAGGCAAGCGGTTAGGAGCCAGATGTACTAAACTGGCAGTAGGACATCCCCCGAGGGGTCCTGGATTGGAGAGGGTGCAGGCCAGGCTGAGGGACCCCCTCCCATGCTCAAATTTCATGCACAAGGTCATATATATATTTCCCTTCTTTTACAAGATTAGTATATATATATATATCTTGTAAAAGAAGGGAAATCAATGACTGCATTTAGGGCAGGTGAAGGCAGAAAGAGAGATTATGAAAGGGCAGGAGATAAATATAGGGTGTGGCAAAAGTAGGTTTAGAATTGTTGTATGGATATTAATTCAATAATTAAAAATAAAAATAAAAGCATAAACTCTTCTCTGGCCAGTGTGCCTCAGTTGGTTGAGCAACATCCCCTGCTCTGAAAGGTCAATGGTTTCTTTCTAGGTCAGGCCATATGCCTGCCTGGATGCTTTGGAGGTGGCGTGCAAGAGGTAGCAGTTCAATGTTTCTTTCTCATATCACCATTTCTCTCTCTCTCCCTTCCTCTCTTCCTAAAAATTCAATAAAATATTTAAAAAACTTAAAAAATATATAAGGTATTTATTTTTTAAAAAAGAGAATAAACTCAGTGTTTTGCATATTCACATCTGTAAACCAACTGCTACCCTAACCTGTATGTGGGTGAGAGATAAGCTTATTTTACATGAGACTGTTTTATAGCTTTATCTGTATGTCCAATCTCAACAAATAGTACATTAGAAGAATAGATTTTGTTACATGTCAATTATAAATCTACCTAAATAAAGCCTTAAACAGTACTTTCAAATAAAAACCTAGATAACCCCCCTTGTTAGTAAATTAAAATAGTGACCTGATATGGGTTCTACCATCTCTCCTAATTTCTTTGGATGATCAGCCTTGTCTCCGGGGCAGAAGATATTGGAAGGAAGTGAAGACTATTGCCATCAGAATCAACAGGAATGCAGACTGGTTCCAAAACACACATCCGAGACTGATTACAGTGTACTCCTCCCTCTAGCTTTGAGGTCTTGCCTGTTGAGGAAACATTGAGGTGAACACCCTAAATGGGCCAGGGGAATCCAGTAAACTGTTAGATGATTTTTTCGGTCAATGACTTCAGCCAGAGGAAACAGCTATGGAGGTTTCAAGAATGTCTGTACAAATATATCACAAGCCATGGCCCTTTGATCATTTCTGGATAATGTTCAGAAGAGGCACTTTTCATCTAATTCACTACAATCTTTGCCACTCACTATTAATACATTTATGTCCTAATGCTGGCTCGATTTATAACTCAGAGTCTTAAAACAAATGACCACCGTATAAAATTTCCTACATGGCTCATGGTTCCTTTACAGTATGTGGGGAAGAATTCCCCTAAACATTGCTGAGAATTATCTAATTCATACCGTGAACAGAGAATATAATTCATATAATTAGCAGAAGAACAACACAGGACTCCTCTTCTGGGTGACCAATTCAGCTCCTTAAAATCACACTTATAACTGAAACTTATGAGGAAACTAGAAGTGTATGATCCATTAAAAGGAGGTTAAATTCAGGTAAACGGGTCCCAAAGAGTCTCCTTCAGTGTTGTTATTCCAAGTGAGAAAAAGAAAACATTCCCTGCACATTTAAGGCTTTTCTCCAGTGTGAACTCTTGGGTGTGTAACCAGGCTACATTTGCAACTAAAAGTTTTCCCACATTCACTACACTCTAGAGATTTTTCCCCATTGTGACCTCCATGGTCTTCCATGAGCTTAGAGTTTTGCCTGAAGGACTTTCCATAATTACTACTCTCAGACAGATTTTCTCTAATGTGAACTCTCTTGTGGTTAAGGGGGCGATTATTGCACTTAAAAGATTTCGCACATACACGATTTAAATGGTTTTTCGCCAGTGTGAACTCTGAGGTGTTGAGTGTATTGGAACCTTCAACTGAAGGACGTTCTACATTCAGTACATTCATATGGCTTCTCTACAATGTGTAGTCTCTTGTGTTTTGTGAGGCTATATCTTTGTCTAAATGACTTAAAACAATAAGTACACTAATATGGCTGCTCTCCAGTGTTAACTTTGTGGTGTTGAATTAGCGAATACCATCGACTGAAGGGCTTCCAATAATCACTACACTCATATGGCTTCTCTCCTGTGTGAACTCTATGGTGTGTAATGAGGGTGGATCATAGACTGAAGGATTTCCCATAATCCCTACACTCATACTGCTTCTCTTCCATGTGAACTCTGTAGTGTACACATGAGGTGAGACCTTCGACTGAAGGACTTGCCACATTTACTACATTCATAACACTTTTCTCCAGTGTGAACTCTGTGGTATTGAATGAGGGTAGATCTTTGAGTGAAGGCCTTCCCTAAATCACTATACTCATATGGCTCTTCTCCAGTTGAATTATCTGGTGTTTAATGAGTGCAGTGCTCTCACTAAAGAAATTCCCACAACCAGTCCACTCATAGGGCATTTCTCCAGTATGAATTCTCACTGACGTTAAAAATTTGTCTAAAAGATTTCCCACTTTTGTTACACTCATAATTCACTTCTCTAGAGCAGACACCCTGATGTTGGACAACTTTCTGTTTGTGCCTGGCACCGTTTTCACATTTCCCACTCTGGTGCAAACAATTTCAACCAATAAATTCCCGTGAAATCTCACTGCCATTGTGTGGATCCTCATTGTTAAAAGTTGCCTGGTGCTGGACATGATATGAGGTGGCTGGGAAATCTTCCTCCACCTCCCTACCAGTTGAAGACACTCAAGATAAACACAAGATGATCCTGGACTCAAATGAAGCCCTGTCCACATTTTTTCCCCCAGGGTTCCTTTTCACTAGCACCCCACTGTTGCTGGTGAGGATTATGCATTCAAAGAGAAGTCTCTCACACATGCATCACTGAAGAAGTCTTTCTGCAAAAAGAATGCTGCTGGTAACTTAGTCAGATGGAGCATATCTTTTAACACTGAGAAACATCAAGTACACAGAAGGGACTGCTGTGTTGGTGGAGCTGTCTTAGAAGCCCTAACCTGTGACTCTTCTTCTACAGATACACTCTATCCAATAGGTTCCACTGTATCTTCCATTTTATGATAACAGCTTAATAACAGAGGATGGAAAGGAAGTAAATGTTGACTGTGGTGTGAGGGAAGTTCTAATACAAAAGTGTATTCCACATAATACATTGGTTCCATGCAATTGTCCAAAAATAAGAGATCTGCAGGAAATAGTAATAAGAGGTTGCTCTCAAATTCTGGGCATCTGAAGATAACAAACTGGAAAAGACATCACCAGAAATATGACCCAGACATGGCAAGTACCACATGGAAGAAAATCAAGATGTAAAGCTCATTCTTCTGCTAAGTGTGTCCAGCAGTGTTTCTCTGTTGGTGAAACAGGCAAGCTGTTCAGAAGGTTGGTTATGTCTTATTCTATGTAAAAAACAATAAAAGAGTCTCTGGTGTTTGAGGACTATTTACAGGTGTATGTGCACCTCATAACACATGTGCAGGACAATGTTGTAGAATATTGCAGAGACAGAAGTGCAGAGGGACAGGTGATATAAAGAGGCCCCAAAGGAGAAGGTAGCCAACAGGCAGGTTAAATGACAAGTCAGCAAAGAATCAAGTATGGGAAAGAAGATGTACAAATGAGCTGTGGCCAGTGGCTCCTGCAGCTAAACACTGTTGGTCACGTGCAGACTCAACACAGCCCTTATGTCATAACTTCCCCCAGTTGCCACTAAGAAGTGCCAAGCCTTAATTGAGATCATCTTGCATGTTCATCATGTGAAAAAAAAACAGGGTTATCTTTGTACCATGTATTATACAAGTATATAAAACCTGAATCTCCAGAGTATTAATGAAGGACCACAGAGGTGAGCAACAAGCACTGGCTCAGATCAACATGGCATGCAATAGTATTCAATGAAAGAATATTACAAATAATAATTGAAGGAGGGTCTTACAAGAACAGCCTATGGTCCATATAAGTAAAGACCATTAGCTGGCACAGGCAGTCACAAGAAAACTTTAGGTAGAGGAAGGGGGCAGAAGTGGAAGGCATGGATGAGGACATAGTAAACCTCCTAGGAAATGGAAGAGCAAGGTACCTATGGAAACCTAGCTTGCCCAATAGGACTGACAGGGCCCGGAGTATCCCAACCCGGCTCCTCAGAGGACTGCCATCTCCCCCCAGGAGCTCCAGGTAACCCTGACAGTGGAGGGCAAGGAAATTAATTTCCTCCCCGATGCTGAAGCCACTTCCTCTGGACTCCTCCCAAGCCCTGGTAAATCATCCTCAGAGGCTGTAGCTGTTATAGGCATGTCTGGGAAGCCAAGAAAGATATCTTTTTCTCAGCCTTTAGCTCATAGCTGGGGTAAGCTGTTCCATTCCCAAGCCTTCCTGATCCTGTAAAAAGCCTCATATTCACATCAGAAACAATGTCCTCTCAACCCTGAGGCTCAAGGACTCAATATTCTAATAAGTCATCTGTTTTAGAAGCCCAAGGTTTACTGAAAACTTGTCATAGTCCTTACAATACCCCCATCTTAGGGGTACAAGAGCCTAATAGAGGCGGAGGACTAGTTCAGGACTTATAATTAGTAAATAAGGCAGTGATTCCTATCCAGCCAATTGTCCCTAACCCTTATGATTTACTTGCCCAAATTCTGGAAAACACAAAGTGGTTTATAGTACTAAATCCCAAGGATGCCTTTTTCTACATATACTCCTGTCTCCTAACTCACAGTCCCTGTTTGCCTTTCAAAGATCCCAATAATCAAAGCCATCAGCTAACATGGACAATACTGCCCCAGAGCTTTCGGAATAACCCTCATTTATTTGGGCAGGCCTTTAAACAACGCAAAAAGCCCTTTTACAGGCACCGTCTTTAAGTCTCCCAAGAGGTCGGCAGCATCGACTCCTAGATCCATCTGTCTCCAGTGAGCCTTGAACGCCTGCAGAGGAGGAGGACATGTTACAGAATTTACCAGGTGACCAAAAAATACACAGGAGCACTTGGAGGTCCAGGAAATCCCTATTTATTTTCAGATGTTTCACATGTACTAGTACAGTGACTCAGGGTTCAGTTCTCCAAATTCTGAGTAAGCCAATATGGAGGAAGCTTTCTCTTTATACCCTTCGGTTTCTTTGTTTTCTATCTGTTTCCTAACTACCAGGCTTTTGTGGTGGGCTTCCACAGCCCCTCCTGAGGCAGTTAGAAGGGGAAGTTAGATTGTATCTAAATGCCTGGTCTGGGTGGTGTCAGTGACCTCCCCTGTAGCTAAGCTTCTACATTCTTTGTTTATGGCCCCTTTGTAAATTGGGAATAATTAAGAAAACAGGTCTTGGGAGACCAGATTGTGGAGAAAGGGGAAGTGACTTAATTATAGGCTATCAAGAATGTACATTAGGTTACTGGCACAGATTCAGATTGCTAGCCCCCCAAAAATGTCTTATTTTCTCCATCAGACAAAGCTGCATTGCCATCAACTAGATCACCAAATTGCTACTCATGTGAGCCTCTGAAGGACCTGAAACTTCTCCTTCAAAGGGATCCTGGGTTATAAATGAGTGGCAGATTAGTAACATACTCTGATATTTCTAGATAAACAATGTTTTCATTTTTTAAATAATTCTTATTCTGTCTTTTTATAAGTGTCATGGAAATCCTAGACTGGTACCTGGAGTAGATCTTCTCTGCCCTTCCTGGGACCCCATGAGATTCTCCCACTTATGGTTCCCTTTTTTGTATCTCTACGAAGCATAGTGATCCCTCTTTTGGAAAAACTGCTGTTTAAAGCTGCTCTTTGAACTACTCTGTTATTCTTAGTCTCGTATTCTGTAGGACAACTCTGTTATTTTTAGACTGTAAAATAACTTTTTGTTTAGCTTGAATAGAAAAGATAAACTTCATTGTCTGACCTTGCAAGTTAGACATCTAACTGATTTGCTGATATTGATGCCAGGTGCCTATAAAGATATGATATGATACTCAAGGTTACAGGTGTCTGTATAGATATGATAAGATACTCAAGGTTACAAGTTGTCTGTATAGATATGACAGGTGTTTGCTAGATATGATATGTACTCAAGGTTACAAGCTGTCTACAAAAATAACTTATACAAAGAACTAGAACGATATAAAAAGGAAAATTTCCCTGCTATGTTTGTTCACAATTTGACAGAGGTAATCTGCTCTGAACCTGCACACAATAAAGATGACTCCTAACTAATTGGCTCATTAAGGCATCTTGTTCAGCTCGCTGATTTGTCATACAACACCTAATGTAGCAAATTTTTCAGCCACACTGGCTCCCCAAATCCCTAACTACTAAGTATATTATAAGCAGCCCAATTCATGGTTGAATAATCTCAATCAGATATTTATCTCCCACATCTCTTTCAGAGTAAAATGTGTTAAATCTTAGTCTATAGGACAACTTATACTGCCACTACCACCAACCAGGCCAGAACCACTTCTCAAGCCACTACAGATTTTTATTCACAGAGAAGCCCATGATTCAGCAGGGCAAAGTCTGTGCCATGAATAACACTCCTTGCTGCAAACAGCTTAGCTAAAAAATGCCCATAGCCTCTTGCCCTACAAGTCTGGGCACCAATTAAAGATATATTAGCTAACTCCCTTTCACAGACCTTGGTTTATACTGTGTTTTTTTTTTTATTAATTATCTTTAACCATTGCCTGTTTAATCTTTGGTATGTTTCATATCCTTCCATTCAGAAGCCCTAAAGCTACTCCTGATCCTCCGCATGGAACAGTAAATGACAGCTGCTACATCCATCTTCCGAGGACCCTTAGACCACACACTTCCAATGGGACCCCAACTGCTGCCCCAAACTATGATCCCTTTGCCAGCAGGAAGCAGCCAGAAAGATGTGGTGCCCCCTATCGGCAATGGCAGTTGGAGTTTCCTAATCAGACGGGTGGACTGAAACAGGAATTTTAATGGAACATTGGCAGGTTTAGGGAATTTTTAGAATTGGGGTCCATGTGCCGGGGGCCATAAAAGAAGAATTTGGTCTTACTTCCTGGTCAGCCCTACTTCCTGATTGAGCAAGGACAAAGCAAGGACAAGGAAAGCCCGCGCGCCCAAGGGCCAGAAGAACCCCCCATATCAGAATAACCGATCAGCTAGACAGATACCCAGTCCCCAACCAATCATCCCATGGCAACTCCCTATCCTACACCTCCCCTCTTGAGTGCTTATATACCGCAACACTCGAATAAAAAAAACAAGGCTTGATCAGGAACCTTGTCTTGCCTCTGTTCTTTGCGTTCCTTGTTTGTTTCATTCTCTTAGGTGGTTCCTGCGTGCCCTCGTTGCTGCCCCGCGGGCCGGGGCATCTGGCGCCCAACGTGGGGTGACCTGGGGACCCCCGACGAGAACGTCTACCGGAGAAGCCCTGGCCAGGCACCCCCCCAGAGTCGCCGCAAGGACCCGCGAGTGAAGACTCAGCATTAGATCGCCACGGTCCCACCCGCCGTGAGACAGATCGGAAGAAGGTAGGTAGACGATTTTTCAAACAAGATTTCAGAACATTTCACCCCTTTTTGCTCGACTGCTATTATTGGCTCTCTTGGTCGATTCTTTCCTGCCCACTAATAAGCACTCACTTGCCGATTTGGGGAAGAGTGAAGGGTACCCATCTCCGGCTGTGAGAACTCTGATTCACTTGAATTAGTACCGTCGCCCGGCTTTCTTGTCGCGAATTCACTCCAATTAGATCTACTCTTAAAACCTTGAACTTGCTTTGAACAAAAGGTCGTTCACCTCACAGACTCAACAAAGGGAATTCCTACTCCCTGAAAAGGGCAAAAGGGGTCTTCCCGTCTGTGTGGATCCGTGTAGGTGGATTATACCTACCGACTGTTTCACGCAAGCAAGGGAGTAAAGGGTAAAGTCGAAAAGAGAGTAATTCCGCCTGAATCCCTGGGTTGACGGGAAAATTCAGGCTGACCTGGAATGGGGGTTATACGTCCCAGAGGCTTACGTGGGGGAAGGAGTCACTCAGAGAGCCATCCAGTCGACCAATAATGGGGAATTCTTTGAGTGCCCATGAAATGTTCCTTGACGGTGTCAAGATATCCCTCAGAGCGCGAGGAATAAGGGTTAAAAGAAAAGACCTTAGGCAGTTCTTTGAGTTTGTTCATGATACCTGCCCTTGGTTCCCCCTAGAAGGAACTATTAATCAAAAACGCTGGGAACGGGTAGGAGATGCCCTACAGGATTTTTATCGGACCCTTGGCCCTGAGAAGATTCCCGTTACTGCCTTTTCTTATTGGAACTTAATTCATGACATTCTAAAAATCCATTCTCAAGACCCTGATGTTAAAGAGGTCATCAAAACAGGAGAGGAGATTCTTAAGGAAAACTCCCGTCCCCCCTCAACATGCCCTTCAGTCGTTATAGATCTCCCAGGAGAACCCCCAGAGACCCCTAAAGACCAAAAACCTTTAAATATTAAAAAAGAACCAGAAAAGCCACAAGAAAAAATCCCCAATATCCATCCCTCCCTTACCTTTAAAAGAGATCATTCAGATCACCTAACCCCCGAAGGACAAGAAACCTTAGATGAGGAGGCGGCTCGCTATCATGATGACCCTTGGCACCTAACTGCCCCGGCGTTTCATAGACCGCCACCCTATAATCCCAATTCCCTAGTTCATCCTTCTCCTCTTCCAGATTTTAACTCCCGTCCATCTGACCCCATCAGACAAGCTAAAATAACCCTTGCTCGAGAAGTTTCTTCTTTAAAGGAAATTTTACAGCAGAAACGAGAGCATGTCCAACTTATTAAAGAAATTCAAGCCCTGGAGGCTGAGCTTTCCACCCTAAGTCCTACCCAACAGAATACTCCTCCCTCAACAAAATCACCCCCCAACAGACGAAAAACTAAAACTAAAGCCCCGCCCCAGGCCCTATCGGCTAAAATACAATGCTAATGAACCTTGTTAAAAAAGTTAACTTTTAAGGCCTACGAGAACATAAATAAATTTGTCTCTGTTATAGAATTTATCCAAAGTGAATGTGTAAGGCCGTGAAGACCCCCGGGAGGTCCTTTGGCAGAGCGACGACCCCAAATCAAACGCAGAACACGAGTCTCGAGGCAAAAGCAAGAGGTTTCTTTATTCAAGCGCGGCGCAGGGACTCACAGGCAACAGTTCAAACTGCTGACTGGAGCCCCGAGCTAGGGTGGGCTACAGACTTTTAAAGGCAAAAATCACACGCAGGTGGGGGGCAAGATAGGTTATTTACACAAGATAGTTACAGAAACCTTGACAGGGGCTATAACTTTAACAAAAACCAGAAGTTAGGAGGTTGTTTACTGATAAGTGCAGGGGGGGAAGGTCAGCATGCTCTTTCCTGGGAAGGGGCTGTGTTTGCTTATTTTTATCTATTCCTTACTCCCAGAACAGTCTCCGTGGCGCCTGCTCTGGGAGTGCATTCTTTCATTCCCCCCTTTTCGTTTTTGGGGAGTTCCAATCCTGGGACTACAGACCCTCATTTTGAGAAAGCGGTTGGTATCTCTGTTGGAGTACCATTACCTGGACTGCACTTATTCTGTCCCGGATAAAAGCCACTAACCTGTTAAGGATGTAGGGGCCAAAAGTCAGGAGCATCAAAAGGATTATTAGGGGCCCCATCAAGGTAGATATCAGGGTGATGAACCAGGGGGAACGATTATACCAGCCTTCGAACCATCCCTGGTTAGTTTTTCGTTCTTGTCGCCGGGTCTCAAGTCTCTCTCTAAGTTTGGACATTGAGTCTTTTACAATCCCAGAATGGTCTGCATAGAAACAACACTGTTCCCTCAAAGTGGCACAGAGTCCCCCCTCCTGCAGGCGTCGAGTCTTCTCCTGGCCTGTGTGGAGCCCAGGCTAGGGATCTTATGGGTGAGGCTGCTGGTTGCCAGGATCCAGGCTGTTTCCTGCTGCATGAGCTGGGAGTGGTGTAGCCAGGTCTGGATGCCGTCTACTGTAACAGCCGTGGGCATGCTCAGGATAACAGTGTAGCATCCCTTTCAGGTTGGGGTGAGTCCTTGGGCAGTGAACTTCTTTATCTACACCGAGTCCCCGGGCTGGAAGGGATGTACAGGGTCCGCGGTGAGCACTGGCAGTGCGTTTCAAACAAGCTTATGGGTGGCTCTCTGGGTATACTGCAGAGCCTGTAAGGACTTGAGCAAGGAATGGTTATGAATTCTAGTTTTTAGTTTCTCCCTGACCCTGGGAAGGATGCGGGGAGGTCTACTATACATGATTTCAAAAAGGGGGAGGAAACCCTTTCCAGTAGGGGGTACACCTGGCCCATAAGAGGGCGAAGGGCAGGAGGTTGGTCCAGTTTTCACCGGTTCCTAGGACAAATTTAATTCCTATGGCTTGCTTAGTGGGGTATGCTTCAACCCAACCCGAGAAGGTGTCTATAAGAACTACCAGGTACTTGTACCCTGACGCTGGTGGCTTAATTTCTGTGAAATCCACCTCCCAATGCTCTCCTAGGGAATTTCCCCCAGGCCTGAATTCCCAGGGGGACCCTCTTACCTTGCTTAGTATTTACCTGTGCACAGACAGTACTTCTAGTGATTATGCTTTTAATTATCTTATCTAAGCTTGGTATATAGTACCTGCCTCGCAGAAGTCCAGAAGTCTTGATGTCGCCTAGGTGGGTAGCCTGGTGTAACTGGGCAACTAATGTCTGACCTAGAGCCTCTGGGACCAATAGTCTGTCATCTGGTAAGGTCCACCAACCATGTGGTCCTTTGATGGCTTGCTTCTGTTTTGCCAATTCCTCCTCTTGTTTGGTGTAGGATGGGTCTGCCGTAGGTCAAGGTCTGGCAGGGTTACTAAGACTTGTAAAGGCCCCACTGGTTTTAGGGCGGCTTCCTTGGCAGTTAGGTCTGCGGCTCTATTTCCTCTGGCTTCAATTGCCTCCCCTTTCTGATGTCCTGTGCAGTGCACTATTGCAACTGCCCTTGGGAGCCAGATGGCCTTTAATAAGGCTAAAATCTTTTCCCTATTTTTAATGTCCTTTCCGGCTGAAGTTGGTAACCCTCTTCATCAAAGGGCCTGGATTAAGGCCAAAAGTTTAGCTTTTTGTACTGATGTCCCCTATTCAGGGACTGCACCCAAATGGTGCGGTCCAGGGTGACTACTGCTGCCCCTGCATATCAGATCCTATCTGAACATAACTGCTCCCATCCGTGAACAGTACCTCGTCTGGTGATGATAGAGGGACATCTGTCAGGTCTGGGCGAGCTGTTTGTACTGCGTCTGTTACCTCTATGCAGTCATGAATTGTTTCCTCCGCATCATAATCTGGAAGCAGGCTGGCAGGGTTGATGGCCAGTGTCTTTTGGAACTGGATACAGGGCTGGTCCAGGAGAAGAGCTTGGCACTGGGTGATCCTGGTGTTTGACATCCATCTCTCCGGAGCAGCTCGAAGGAGGGCCTCCACAGCATGGAGTGTTGCCAGGGCTAGTTCCTGGCCCAGAGTCAGCTTATCTGCCTCCTTTACCAGCAATGCTGTGGCGGCCACTGCCCAGAGGCACGCTGGCCACCCTGCTGCCACGGGGTCTAGTCTCTTAGATAGGCCACAGGTCTCTTCCAGGGACCTAGAGTCTGAGTGAGAACCCCTTTGGCAATGCCCCTTACCTCACTCACGTAGAGGTGGAAGGGCTTCGTGACGTCTGGCAAGGCTAGGGTAGGTGCTTAGACGAGAGCCTTCTTTAGTTCCTCAAAGGCCCGTTGTTCTACTTCGGTCCAGTTTAGCGGCTGTGTTCCCCAGTACCCGGGCTGGAGTGGCGGTGGCTTGCAATTGGACTATTACAGGAGCTTGATGACTTGCCAACCCCGGGGGGGTTGTTTTCTGCCCAGACCATGGGATAGAGACGTTGTAACTCCTCCAGGTAGGTAGTGGGCTTATGCTTTTCCCCTGGTGTCGCTTTTTCCGTATCCTGCAAGATATATTCCTCTGACAGAGGACAGGTTAAAAGAATACAGGCGGGGGAGGATGTAACCGGACCTGGGTTCCTTGGATCCACGGTGAGGTGTGCTCTGTCCCCCTCAAAGGATATGGTGGCTTGTCACGTCCAAGCAGGGGGTATGGGCATTCTGGCATGACCAGAAATGAATGCATTACCGTGTTCCTTCTGAGGTCCACAGTCCTTTTTGATGTCCAAGGAAAACAGGCAGGCTCCCTGGACTGATGTCTTCTTAGAGGTAACGGGTCCCATCGGCTCTGTCAAGACTGAATAGACTGCCCCAGTGTCCACCAGGAAACTAACAGTTTTGCCCCCCACTTGTAAGGTTACCCTGGGCTCCTGGGGGCTTAATGGAAAGGAGCCCTGGCCCCGACAGTCCTCTTCCTCTAAGTTAAAGATCCTTGGAGTCTGAGTCTCCCCTTTTGCTTCCCTGGCTAACCTGCCAGGACATTCTCTCTTTCAGTGCCCCTGCTTCCTGCAATAGGCATACTAATTCCTTCCTATTTGCTACTGGCCTCTTTTTTTTTATATATATATTTCCTTCTCACTACATACACAAACCTTCACAGATCTCACAATCTCAAATTAGCCTTTAAATCTTTTTTCTATGTCCTTCAAAAATGTATAACCATGCCTCAAACCTTCTATTCTTTTAAAATATTTAGAAAAGGTAGAGGGAGGAGGGAACAGGCCCAGCATGCGGTTCCCAGGCCTCCAGCCGCTTGAAATTCAAATGGCCACATTCTTCCTAAAGATAAAAGATCTCAGTTTCTGATAAGCCTGAAAAGGGGAATGGGGGAATTTCTAGCTGCCCTCTTTAAGCCCCCTAACAGAACACGGTGAAAAGTGTCCAAGGAGTCTCCGGGGGTTCTTGGGTCTCATTGGGGCGCAGGGGGTCACAAGGGAATTTCCCTCTTCGCCACCGCCTCCAGCTACTCAAAACAACCCCTGCAGGGGACGGGCGCCGGGTGGGCGGAGGCAGGGAGCGCGGCTCGGGTCCCAGGTGGCGAATGGAGGTGCTCCCACCGAGGCGTTTTCATCTGGCAGACCTCTCTCTGTTCCCACTGGGAAAAGCGCTTGCCTCCTGCCCGCGAAGGCAGCGTGTGAGGAACCGGTGACCCTTACACTGCAATCAGACTTTCTGACCTCTCTGAAAAGCCCCTCTGCTTGAGTGTGTTTCCATTAAAAAGTACTGATTTTAGAGCCAATAACTTGAGAGTTGCCACACACAAAAGGACCAAGTGGCCCACAAAATATTTTCCTTTTCTTCTAAAGGTTTTACAATGTAGTGTAATCATTAACTATATTAAACTCAAATGGCCAATTGCGACAAACAGTTCTGAGACCGTTCCTCCACCACTGATTAAGACCGGGTGGCGGCAGGTGTCTGAAATAAGATTCATTTAGTTTTTGAGCTTTCTGGGCAGACTTGGTGACTTTGCCAGCTCCGGCTTCCTTCTTATAAATAGTTAACTTTAGAATTTGGTCCCTGCTTTAAACCTCTTCGGACCACAACTGTTACAACTTCATACCTTCAGATTAATAAACATAGACAGAAATGTTATTAGTTAGGTGGGCCGATTCCCCCTCTGACAGAGAGCAAGCACCCCTGGGAAAAAGGAATCCCAGTGGCCACTCGGGGCGGTTTGCTATGTGTCAGAGCACTCAGCCTTAAATAAATTAAATGTTCCTTTTTTTTTTTTTTTTTTTTTTTTTCTCACAGACTTTCACACTTACATGAACAAATAATTATACCCAGGCAGACAAACAAAATATCAAACAAACATCTGTACTTATACCCTTTCAGTGAACAAGTACTCTTACAGTCTTGGGGTCTGAGCAGATAACAGGAACACTGCCCAAATCCCCTGATGGGGGCCTAACAAGAACAGACGTGGGGGCCTCCCTTTCCCACATCCCAGGACAGGATTCTCCACCCATGTTTCAGCAAAACAGAAATGGCACTCATGTTGGACAAAGGAAACAAGACTAACAGACGAAACAAGCAGATAAATGCCCCATCCTGCAACCTAGGGAGTTTCTCAGGAGCTCTTTCTGTCTCCCATAATGAGGGTGGGACCAGGAGGGAGGGGCGGTACAGGAAGACTGAGGGCTCAGGAAGCGAACACCCTGAAGGGGGGGAGGGTGTGCAAATGCCGCTGCCGCTTTTTCTGGCTCCGCTGCCACCGCCTCAGGCCAGTGGGCGGGACCAGTGTGTGTGGAGGAAAAAAAAGGTTAAAACCACTCCCAGAGTCAGCCAGGGACTGTGAGGGGAAAGTCATCCTGCACTCCGGCGTTGACCTGGAAAAAAAAAGAGTGCTTAGTCGGGAGGGACAGGGTACACATAGAGGATCATTTCAGGAGAGGTAAAATCCTGCAAGGAACCTTGATAAAAAGATCAGTAATCCAGTCACACAGTCAAAGGTTAAACTGGAAGGGAAGAACCACTCAATGTCCTCCAAGAGGATTTCAACAACCTGACAAAACCTTTACAAATCAAAACTCAACAATTATTACACACAGGGCCCAGACACGAGACAAAGAAGCAAAACAAAACAAGAAGCCGACAAACAACACTTCCCTGTCCCATTCCGTCCGTGTCAGGATGGAAAGAGAGAAGCAAACAAAAAGAGACAACAATGAACAAGACACTTAGACAAAGGGCCCAACGAGACTGAAACAATAACCTGATATAACCAGACGGACGGACACCCGTCCTACAGATTGCCCGGCCGGACTTTGACTCGCCCGTCGCCTGACACCCGACGACGACCAATTTTACTTGGTCATCTCCTGAATCTGGGGCGTCCCCCAGTTTGACAGTTTTTCTGACCGAACCCTAATCGGCCAGAGGAGCCCTCTCCTCACGGAGAGAACAACCTGTCTTTACCAGAACCAGAAACCAGAACCAGAAATCCTGAAACAGTTAACAGACGAACCAGACAACAGACAACAAGACGAAATCTTTTCGGGGGCCCCCCTTACCTCCAAGGTCGGTTCTGACGCTTGAGGGGGGGTCGCTCCTTCCCGGCCAACGCACCAAATGTAAGGCCGTGAAGACCCCCGGGAGGTCCTTTGGCAGAGCGACGACCCCAAATCAAACGCAGAACACGAGTCTCGAGGCAAAAGCAAGAGGTTTCTTTATTCAAGCGCGGCGCAGGGACTCACAGGCAACAGTTCAAACTGCTGACTGGAGCCCCGAGCTAGGGTGGGCTACAGACTTTTAAAGGCAAAAATCACACGCAGGTGGGGGGCAAGATAGGTTATTTACACAAGATAGTTACAGAAACCTTGACAGGGGCTATAACTTTAACAAAAACCAGAAGTTAGGAGGTTGTTTACTGATAAGTGCAGGGGGGGGAAGGTCAGCATGCTCTTTCCTGGGAAGGGGCTGTGTTTGCTTATTTTTATCTATTCCTTACTCCCAGAACAGTCTCCGTGGCGCCTGCTCTGGGAGTGCATTCTTTCAAATGCTTGAAAATAATTATAATTGACTCTAGGATCTCAAAGAAATTGTTGAAATATAGATAAATAATGTATTAATTATAAAGAGCTAAGTAGCCCAGGTAACTGGCTATGCCCTTTGTTAATGGAGGAAGGGGTAGACGCCCTTCCCCCAGAAGACAGGTAATCTAGTTTCCTGCCAGGAACCATCTTTGAAAAATGTAATTTACATTAGAATAAACCAAACCGAGTTTTACAGAGCTACTGGCAAATAAAAAGTAAAGTTTAAATTTGCCTCATAAAAAACCTAGAGGACAGAATTGAATCTATTAATTGATTATGTCTTCTATTTTTCTTAAAAATGTAAAAGTATAATTGATTTGAGAAATGCTAAGTATTTAATTTGCTACCTAAAATTTGAAGCTCTGAAAGTTTAAGGTCTCTTTTCTCGCCATGAAAAGGTTTTAAAGCTAACGCCCTTTGTTAATGGAGGAAGGGGTAGACGCCCTTCCCCCAGAAAAACAGGTAGACCAGTTCCCGCTAGCAGCCATCTTTAAAGAATGATAATTTGCATTTAAATGGCTACAGGTTTGCTAGCCGCCCTTCCCTGAAAAGGTCAAGCGGCTAGGCCAAAAAACCTGTTTTGGTAGCCTAAAAGTTTTTCCTTTAGTGGCAAACTCTTAAATAATAAGTGGCTCCTTTGAAATCAGCTTTCCGCCAGTAGCCATTCTTTAAAGGCCATTTTACATTTGAATACCTACAAGTTTGCTTCTCAATTGCCCCGGGCAGAAAAAACATGGTCCATTTAAAGTTAATTATTGGATTTTGAAATATATTCTTAAAAGTATAAAGGGTTATTAATAAAGAACTACTAAATATTTGACTTGCCAGCTCTAAAATTTCAAGGTTCAAATTAAATTGGGAGAAATTATATAAATGTGGTAATTAAATGCCTAAAGTATAAAAACGTGTTTTTGAGAAAATAAAATACTGTTTTCTCTGATAATTAGGAATTCAAAAAATATTACTTATTGATCTGATTTTAAAAAGAGGATTAATTCTGTGATTCAGTATAGATTTAATTGATATTCTTTAAGATAATTTAAGTATATAATCTTTAAAACATCTTAAATATAACCAAAAATTTCAACAGCAGTAGAATTTCAAGAAAGACAAAAGTTACAAGCAGCCTGCATTTTGAATGGGCTGGGGTAGAACAGTGTTTATGCTTTTGGATCAGACCGATAAGTATCAGACTTATAATTTTTACTGAATAAGTTTCTTTGCTTTTTAATTAAAGATACCTACTTAAGTTAACTTATAAATTAGCTTTTATATTATAATCAAGGTCTCATATAAATTAAGTTACATAACAAGCCAATATTTTTATAAGTAATTGAATCCAAGTAAAATTTAAGAACAGATTAGAAGCCACCATTTACTGCCTGACTGGTAGCCGCCTGCATTCTTAATTAAGCTAGAGGCGGGGCAACATTTGCTGCTTGTGAATCAGACAAACATTTACTAAATTTGCTTTGCTTTTTAAATGAAGATACCTACTTTAATTACTTAAATAAATTAGCTTTTTAAATTATAATCAAGGTTTTCAGCTAAATAAAAAGCCAATATTTTTATAAACAATTCTAATAAAGACCAGAAACAGCCAGTGAGATTTTTGTTTGTCTGCAATATAAATTTGACTGTCTTTTAAAAGAACAGATTAGACAGCCACCATGATGGCCACATGTCTTGCCGCTCCCCCTGGGGCCGCCACCTTGGAAGCCATAGGGGCCAACCCTTTCCTTTGGAATAAGCCAATGTCTTTGTAAGCAATTTGATTAAGTATTCTAAGAAAGTTACTGAAGGCTTCCCATGATCCCTCTGTATATGCAAATTAGCTAATGGGGATACTCTTAAAAAATAAAATTCCAGCTTAATAAAAAAGGAGAAATTTGAGAGGTGCAGAAATGTAACTAGACCTTGTCCATACAAAAAGAAATTGACAGCCAGTTTGAAATTGAATTGTCATGGCTTAGAGCAAAGAATATCCTTACATGATATTATTCTACAATGTCATAATTTTTGATATTTTACAAACAGCATATTGTACAATTAATCCAAACAAACTTAAAAATCTAAAATTTTTTTGTTGTTGATGTTTGGCAGCAATTTAAAAGGGACATGAAAGGATTCAATTCCTTCCACTGTGTGAAAGGCCCCTTGGGAAGGTACTTGAGCATTCTATATTGGCCCTTTTTGTCAAAAAAAACCCTCTTCTCACAATTCAATTGCCCACAGCTGTTGCTTGAGTTTTCAGTTCATTCTGAGGTTGAAACCTCATGTTGGATGGTACCATAGATCTGTCTCTCGCACAATGGTGTGAGCTGGGTCCTCCCTGGAGAAGAAACCTGGGTTCCCCAAGATATATGATCAATGCCGGGGCCCCCCACCAGTGGGGGGATCCCAAGGCAGGTGCTGGGCATGGAGGCCATAGGGGCATAGGCTACCAAGGAGACAGAACTGAACCTCACATCACCCTGCTTGGCCCCGGAGGATGGCTGGTTAGTCAATGACGGGTAAGACTCCTCAAGGGAGGGGCAACCTAAGACAGGCACAGTCGCAGGGGGCCATCAGGAGAGAACTTGGGGGTCAACAGAGGTGTGGCACAGATCCTCACCCCCCCAACATTACAGGGGCTTGAACACTCGCCCCTTCTGAGGGAGGTCTCCTGCCCCATGGCTACTTCGTGCTTCCCATGCCCAGCTCAGATTGGGACCCAGGCAACAAACAGATTTGGCCCAGCTAAGACTGAGACCCAGTTACAAACAAGAGACTTGGCCCAGCTAAGACTGAGACCCAGGCAACAGAGAAGTGGTTGATGGCAGCTGCCCTATACCTAAATCTAGCCTAAATCCAGGAGTGCTCAGGGCTTTCTCAAGGATGCATATAATCCTTTCCATTAACTAAAATTGTTGTTAAAGTATTCAATTTGACAGTAAAATAGTCAAGTTTTCAGATTAATTTAAATTGGCTAAATGAAATAAGGGAATATTCAAGAAAATCTAATTGTACAAAAGGCTGTTCCTAAAGTATTAACCAAAATTTCTATTGGTAATTCATTTCATGGTAAAATTGCTTAACATGCAATGAACCTAAAGCAGTCATATTTTTGTGCAAAAAATTAAAATTTAAAGTTATCAAGGCTGCATTATATTTTCCAAAAGCCTCCTAATAATTAAATCAAAAAAGGGGGGGATAGTGGAGTAATATTATGTAAGGAAAAATGCCTTGTAAGTAAATTACATCTAGAAAAATTTTTACTTTGAAAATTAATTTTCATTTGTTATGCTAACAGCAAGACACCCATGAAAAACACACATGGTGTCAAAATAAGCCAAAGGAAAATTATTTGGGCAAAAATAAAAAGGATCCCAAGTCAAATTTATAGAAAAGACACCTTTATTAACTTTTGGTCGAGAATATGTTTGTATATTTTCAGAAAAAAACTCCAGGACCATGTGGATTCCTGCAACAGGAAGGAATTAGCAGAAAATAATTCAGCCATGAAGACAAGAGGAGACAGTCGTTACCTGTGGGCTTGGGAAACCCACGGGAGGAGCCGGGTCACTACTCCCTCGCTCGGTTAAAGCCCACTCCCGCTTAAAAACAGAAAGGGAGGAGATGCCGGGGGCCATAAAAGAAGAATTTGGTCTTACTTCCTGGTCAGCCCTACTTCCTGATTGAGCAAGGACAAAGCAAGGACAAGGAAAGCCCGGGCGCCCAAGGGCCAGAAGAACCCCCCATATCAGAATAACCGATCAGCTAGGACAGATACCCAGTCCCCAACCAATCATCCCATGGCAACTCCCTATCCTACCCCTCCCCACTTGAGTGCTTATATACCGCAACACTCGAATAAAAAAAACGAGGCTTGATAAGGAACCTTGTCTTGCCTCCGTTCTTCGCGTTCCTTGTTTGTTTCATTCTCTTAGGTGGTTCCTGCGTGCCCTCGTTGCTGCCCCGCGGGCCGGGGCATCCATGGAAAAAAACAAAACAGGGCTACAGACAGGGAGAATGTACATTTCCATAACAAAAGGAGCCAGGTGCAGATACATTTCCATAAGACAAGGGAGCAGCAACAGGTGTATTTCCATAAGACAAGGGAACTAGAAATAGCCAAAATAGGTCTATATATACAAAATAAAGAAGAAGTAAGAAAGCCCAGAAGGAATAGGAGCACAATGAGGGAGGGGGGCCTCAGGAGTCACTATAGTAACCAATTCTAAAGGGAATATTGACCAATCAGAGGGGATATCAGGACACAGGAAATACAGCCTTTATAAACCATGGAAACAAGAAGTTGGTGAGAATCTTTCTCCCTCTCCACATGGCTATTCAAGGAAACTTAGTTGTTACCTACTATAAAAGTTACTAAAATTTTTATATTACATCCCTATTACTATCTATCTATATATATATAAGGCAATATGAAAAGTGTCCCCTTGGGAAGTCAGATTTCGCCAGGAAAAGGAGAGAGAGAGCTACATAACCAGACACCTGGAGAAGAGAGATCATGGGGAGTCAAAGAAACAGCCTGCATATGAAAGAAAAGGAGGCATCACCAGAAAAGGAAGTAATCAAAATGGAGGCAAGCAATATGTCAGAAAGAATTCAGAGAAATGGTCATAAGGTTGCTGAAAAGAATGGAAGACAAATTCAACAATATGTGTAAGAACCATGAGGAAATGAAGAAGAACCAAGAAGAAATGAAAAATGACATGGCTGCTATAAAGAATTCAATAGAAAGCATCAAGAGTAGACTAGAAGAAGCAGAGGACTGCATCTGTGAGCTAGAAGACAAGGTAGAAAAAATTCCCAAGCACAGCAGAATCCAGAAAAAAAAACCTTAAAAAACATGAGGAGAGCCTAAGACAGCCGTGGGCAAACTACGGCCAATGGGCCGGATCCGGCCCATTAGCCTGTTCTATCTGGCCTGCGGAGCCGAAAGAGCAGAGGGTTCTCTTGCTCTCCCCTCCGCTCCTTCACCAGCAGCAGTGTTAACATGGCAACGTCGGGAAACACGGCCGCAGCTCCTTCTTCTGAGTGGGTGGATTTATATCTGCCCATTCAGTAGAAGAAACAACCTCTCAATCTTCCAGAGGCTCCTTGTAATGCCCGCAGACGCATCCCCCGACATCACCCTGGGAATGCGTAGACACGTTATCGTGGTGATGTAGGGAGACACGCCCCTGGAGAGCACAGTATCAGAGCATTAGCTAAAAAGGAGACCAACAACACTGTTCCCACTGAAGTTGATGTTTTAAAGACCAAAAACCTTTCAACCCAGTCTACATTGCCATCTACATCTACGTCCCGGGCATATTTTGGAAGTTGCACTAAAGAGAATGTTTAATTTACTGTTTACACATTTTGTTCTTTTCTATATGGTTTAGTTTTAAATTATTTTATTATATTTAAGTTTAATTTGAAAAGCTTTTGTACCTTTCCTTTGTTAGGCAATTTTATTTTGCCTTTGCCATCTTCAATATAAGGTATGTTATTGTGCTATGATTCCTCCATTTTTTGAAGTTTCAAATTATAATAATTAGTGTTTACATTCTTCTTGTTAAAATGTTTGAAATGAATAAAACTATTGAAATAAAAAAGACCGTACCCTTTTATGTAATGATGTTTACTTTGAATTTATATTAGTTCACACAAACACTGCATCCATGCTTTTGTTCCGGCCCTCTGGTCCAGTTTAAGAACCCATTGTGGCCCTCGAGTCAAAAAGTTTGCCCACCCCTGGCCTAAGGGAACTTTGGGACAACATGAAACAAAACAACATCCACATAATAGGGGTGCCAGAAGGAGAGGAAACTGAGCAAGGAATAGAAAACCTGTTTGAAGAAATAATGACAGAAAAGTTCCCTGATATAGGGAGGAAAAAACTCACACAAATCCAAGAAGCTCACAGAGTCCTAAACAAAATGAACCCCAAAGACTGATGCCAAGGCACATCATAATTAAACTAGAGGCCCGGTGCATTAAATTTGTGCAGTGGGGGTGTGTAGTGGGAGTCCCTCAGCCCAGCCTGTGCCCTCTCGTAGTCCGGAGTTCTCTGAGAATGTCCAACTGATGGCAGTTGGACATACTTAGCACTGCCATGGAGGCAAGAGAGGCTCCTGCCACGGCCGCTGTGTTCACCAGACTTGAGCCCAGCTTCTGCCTGAGTGGTGCTCCCCCTGTGGGAGTGCACTGATTACCAGGGGCACCTTCTACGTTGAGAATCTGTCCCCTCATGGTCATTGTGTGTCATAGCGACTGGTCATTCTGCCGTTGGGCTGAATCCAGCTCTCCAATATCCCCCAAGGGGTCCTGGATTGTGAGAGGGCACATGCCAGGCCGAGGGACCCCACTGGTGCACGATCGGGGTCAGTGAGAGAAACGGTATGTGGGCCAGCTGAAGAGAGACTGTGGGAAGGTTCCAGAGCATGTCTGGCCTGTCTTTCTCAGTCCCGATCAGCCAGACCCAGCAGCAAGCTAACCTATCGGTCAGAGCATCTGCCCCCTGGTGGTCAGTGCATGTCATAGTGACTGGTCGACCATCTACTGTCTGCCCCCTGGTGGTCAGTGCATGTCATAGTGAGCAGTTGAGTGGCTTTAGCATATCATTAGCAAACTACGCTTTGATTGGTTGAACGGCTGACTGAATGACCGAACACTTAGCATATTAGGCTTTTATTATATAGGATTGGCAAACACCAACAAGAAAGTAAGAATATTAAAAGTGGCCAGAGAGAGACAGAAAGTTACCTACAAAGGATCCCCCATCAGACTAGCAATTGATTTCTCAACAGAAACACATCAGGCCAGAAAGGAACGGAATGAACTATACAAAGTCATGCAAAGGAAGGGTCTGAATCCAAGAATACTGTACCCAGCAAGGATATCAATCAAAATTGAGGGGGAAATCAGGAGCTTCACGGACAAAAAAAGGACAAGAGAGTTTATCACCACCAAACCAGCAATGCAAGAAATGATAAAGGGTCTTGTTTGCAAGACACAGCCCCCTGTTCTCCTGAGCACTGAGCCACACATCACCGCTTCAGGCTGTCCACCTGGCCCCTCCCCCTTATGATGTAACCAGGTCCAGCTGGCCTCCGGATCCCACCGCCGCTGGTTCACATGACCACATCTGGGTATTCATGAGGCCCTGGCTTACGTGACCAACTTCCGGCTGGCACCAGGCCCCTCCCCCTGATTACATAACGAGATCCACCTGGCCACCTGACCCCCCTGCCATGGCCATGGGCCACCGGACCACTTCGGCGTATGCCCCAGGCCATGGCACACTGACCAACATCCATCTGGCCACCTGGGCCATCCCCTTAGGTTCGAGACACCGCCCCTTGTAGGTCAAGCACTGATCCACACGGGCCGGGTTTCTTGTCTCCTCAGGCGAGGGTGGACTTCCCAAATTGCTGGAAGTTGGGTTAAAGGCCTAAAACTCACAGCCCCAGATACACTTCTTCTGATAGCCTGCCTCCGAATCTGTGGGGAGAGCGGCAAGCAAGGGGCCACCAGCCCTCCTTCAAAAAAGCCACGGGGGTCCATCTGCCTTGGGACTCCCTATTGTCCCCACCATGGGGGCATCTCACCCTCGAGTGGCCTTCAACACAGACAGCCTTGCCTGCGGGCTTTAAAATCCGGGCCAGAGTTCTGTTAAGCCCCTTAAAAACCTTTCCCTTGGGGGAGCCAACTCCTTGCCCTACAGTGTCACTTAAGGGTGGCGGGACCCTTAGGTCTGGCTTTCTGCCTCACTTTCTGGGAACGCCCTTCCTTGAGGACAGTGACCTTCCTGGTGCCATCCAGTGTCCGGACCACAGGGAAGTGGGGCTTTGGTGACCGCTTGTGACCTTTCTCCACATTAGGTGGCCCCACCAGCCTATCCACTAGACCACCTAGAGCTGTTGACGGGCCCCAAGCTCTAGCTCAACTGACCACTTCTGGGTGTTCACCTGGGCGAGCCCACACTGGTGATTATGTCACCATTTGCAGCTGTCCACCTGGCCTTACCCCTGAAAAGGTAACCAGGTCCAGCTGGCCACCATACCCCAGCGCCCCTGACTCACGTGACCAAAAACAGGCTGGCACCAGGCCCCTCCCCTGATGACATAACCACGTCCAGCAGGGAACCTGACGCCACCGCCCCCCAATGCCCTGGGCCACCCAACCTCTTCCGGGTATGCCCAAGGCCTTGGCACACCTGACCAATGTCCGGCTGGCCAACTGTAACCTCCCACTTGTTTTTGAGACACTGCCCATTGTTCGTCTGAGCACCGAGCCACAATGGCTGGGCTTCTTCGTTCCTCACGTGGAGGGTGGACTTCTCTAATCACTGAGAGTTAGATTAAAGGCCTAACACCCACAGCCCCAAATCACCTTCTCCTCACTGGCAGCCTCCGACCCAGTGGGGAAGGCGGTTTACCGCCAGCCAACCTTCCAGACAGCCATGGGGGTCCATCCGCCTCAGGACTCCCGATCATCCCTACCATGGTAAATCTCATCCTGGAGTGGCCTTCAACCCAGAAAAAAACTGCCTGTGGGCTTTGAAATTCTGGCCAGAGTTGAGTTAAGACACAGAAAACCATTTCCCTTCTGGCACCCAACTCCAGGCTCCTCCAGTGTAACTAATGGGTGGTGAGGCCTCAGGGCTAGCTTTTGGCCACACACGCGGCAAATGCCCTTCCTTAAGTACATGGACCTTCTTGGTACCATCAAGGGTCCGGACCACAAGGTAGTGGGGATTGGGCAACCTCTTGTGACCCTTCTTCACATTAGGTGGCCACACCAGCCTATCCACTATGCCACCTCCAGCTGTTGACCGGGCCAAAAGCGCTGGCTCACCTGACGACATGCATGGGTACACGTGGGTGAGCAAACCCCGGCAGTTATGTCTCCGCTTCCGATTGTCCACCGGGACCTTGCCCCTGATGACGTAACCATGTCCAGCTGGCCACAGGACAACACTGCTGCTGGCTAACTTGACCAAATTCCGGCTGGAACCTGACTCTGCCCCAGGATAAAGTCACCAGGTCCTGCAGGCCACCAACCCACCCCACAGCTCAGGGATCATAGGACACTCCCAGGTATTTCCCAGGCCCGGCATCCCCGACCAACATCCAGCAGGCCACCTGGACACTCCTCCTTGTTTTTGAGACACCGCACCTTGTTCACCCGAGCACTGAGTCACAGTGGCCTGGGTTCATGGCTGCCTATGCTGACTCTGGACTTCCCAAATCGATGGAAGTTCGGATAAAGGCCTAAACCCACAGCCCCAGATCACCTTCTCCTCATAGCCTGCTTCTGATCCTGTGTGGAGCGCGGCAAGGAAGGGGCCACCAGGCCTCGTTCAAAAAAGCCACGAGGGTCCATCTGCCACTGGACTCTGCATCGTCCCCACCAAGACAACGCGGAGTCGCCTTCAACCCAGACAAAACTGCCTGTGGGCTTTGAAATCTAGGCCAGAATTGTGTTAAGCCCCAGAAAACTGTTTCCCTTCTAGAAGCAAATTCTGGGCCCATCCAGTGTCACTAACGGGTGGGGGGATTGAGGGGGAGCTTTCGGCAACAATTATAGCAAATGACCTTCCTTGAGGACATGGACCTTGTTGGTGCCATCGAGTGTCCGGACCACAGGGAAGTGGGGCTTTGGCGAACCCTTCTGACCTTCCTCCGCAATAGGTGGCCCCACCAGCCTATCCACTAGTCCACGTAGAGCTGTTGACTGTACCCCAAGCTCTAGCTAACCTAACCACGTCTGGGTGTTACCTGGGCGAGCCCACTCCAGTGGTTATGTCAACGTTTGTGGTTATCCATCTGGCCCCTCCCCTGATGATGTAACCAGGTCCAGCTAGTCATCGGAAACCAGAGCCCATGGCAGACATGCCCTACATCCGGATGGCACTAGTCCCGTCCACCTGATTACATAACAAGTTACAGCTGGCCACCAGAACCCATAGCCCATGGCTCACATGACTACCTGCTGCCTAACACTTGGCTTCTTCCCATGATGACTGAACCAGGTCCACATGGTCTCAAAGCGACCCCACATGCCTAGGGATCCCGGGACACTTCCGGGTATTTCCCAGGCCCCCTGACATGCCTGACCAACATCCAGTTGGTCACCTGGGCCCTCCCCCTGGTTCTCCAGACACCGCTCCTTATTCACAGGACCACCAAACGACACTGCCCTTGCTTCTTTGCCCCTCAGGCGGATGATGGTCTCCACAAAGAGCTGGAAGTTCAGTTAAAAGCCTAAAACACACAGCTGAAGATCCCCATGTTCTCAAAGGCTGCCTCCAGTCCCATCCATAGGGTGGCAAGCAGGGGGCTTCCAGCCCTCTTTCAAGAAAGCCAGGGGATCCATCTGCCTCGGGATTCCGCATCGTCCCCAACATGGGGGCATCTCGCCCTGCAATGGACTTTGACACAGGCTAAACTGACCGCGGGCTTAGAAATCAGGTAAGGGGATGCGTTAAGCCCCAGACAACCTTTTCCCTTCTTGCAGCCAACTACAGTCCCCTCCAGTGTCACTAATGGCTGTGGGGGGGGGCAGCTGAGGGACAGATTTCAGCCTCACTCATGGCAAACGCCCTTCCTTGAGGACACAGACCTACTTGGTGACATGTGGGAACCCCTTTCACGTCCCGGGTGGTTCAGGGTTCCAGTTCAGGGTTCAGGTTCTGGAGAAGGCCGAACACAAATGAAAAGAGACTTGGAAAAGTATTAATTTGGGAATATGGGGGGCCAGGGGGGAGCCCACCTCTAGTGGGAGGACTACTGCTAGGCTCTGGCCTTGCTATCCCTTTTATTGAGGCTATGGGATACACCCATTACCCTTAAGCAGCTTTGGGAAACACCCATAGCCCTTAAGCAGGTAATAAGCAGATTATCATATCAGTAAGGATTTACATGATTACAAGATGGGGAAGTTGCCTCAATTACCATTGTCTCAATTAGATAGGGAGTGGTTGGCTCTGACCTTTTAGAGCTTCAAGGTTGACCAGCCTTCCAAAGTTCCTTGTCCACACCTTTCTAATTAGTGAGACAATGATCGGTTTCCGGCATCTCCCCCGTTTCTTTCCTTAAAAGAAAATCTTGCATTTGCAGACTAGGAATAAATGTATGAAAACAAAAAATGTTTGAGTCCCAATTTCAATGTCCAACGGTTTTGAGTCCCAGTTTCAATGTCAAACAGTTCCTTATGTGTACATGTCAGCAATGATATTTCAGTTCTGGATGGTGGACAAATGGTGTTAATGCAGGTCCGACCCTCTCTGGTTTGGTCCGGGGCAACCTGCAGCGACGCACAGCTTCTGACTGCTAGCATGGCAAGGCGTCATCAGGGTCTTCCATCTCTGGACTGTTTCTTCTCTTGTCTTCGTGGTTGGAGCAGACCTGTCAATTCCTCTGTTGCAGGAATCCACATGGTCTTGGAGTTGTTTTCTGAAAATATACAAACATATTCTTGACCAAAAGTTAATAAAGGAGTCTTTTCTATAAATTTGAATTGGAATCCTTTTTATTTTTGCACAAATGATTTTCCTTTGGCTATTTTGACACCATGTGTGTTTTTCATGGGTGTCTTGCTGTTAGCATAACAAATGAAAATTAATTTTCAAAGTAAAAATTTTTCTAGATGTAATTTACTTACAAGATATTTTTCCTTACATGCTATTTTTCCACTATCCTCCCCTTTTTTGATTTAATTATTAGGAGGCTTTTGGAAAATATATAATGCAGTGTTGATAACTTTAAATTTTATTTTTTTGCACAAAAATATGACTGCTTTAGGTTCATTGCATGTTAAGCAATTTTACCATGAGATGAACTACCAATAGAAATTTTAGTTAATACTTTAGGAACAACTTTTTGTCCAGTACAATTAAATTTTCTTGAATATTCACTTATTTCAATTAGCCAATTTAAATTAATCTGAAAACTTGACTACTTTTTTACTGTGAAATTTAATACTTTAACAACAATTTTTGTTAATGGAAAGGATTATATGCATCCTTGAGTAGGCCCTGAGCATTCCTGATGCTAAGTTGGATTTAGATATAGGGCAGCTGCTGTCAGTCAAGTCTCTGTCTGTTGCCTAGGCCCCAATCTGAGCTGGTCCAAGTCACTTTCTGTTCCCTGGTTCCGGATCTGAGCTGGGCGTGGGAAGCGCGAAGCAGCCATGGGGCAGGAGACCTCCCTCAGAAGGGGCTAGGATTCAGGCCCCTGCAAGGTTAGGGGGGTGAGGGTCTATGCCCCACCTCTATTGATCCCCAAGTTCTCTCCTGATGGCCCCTCTGCGACTGTGCCTGTCTTAGGTTGTTCCTTCCTTGAGGAATCTTACCCGTCTCTGGCTAACCAGCCATCCTCCGGGGCCAAGCAGGGTTCATTTCTGTCTCCTTGGTAGTCTATGCCCCCGTGGCCTCCACGCCCAGCACCTGCCTTGGGATCCCCTCGCCTGCTGGTGGGGTCCCGGTACTGATCACATATCTTGGGGAACCCAGGTTTCTTCTCCAGAGAGGGCCCAGCTCACGCCATTGGGCCTGAGACAGATCCATGGTACCAGCCATCACGAGGTTTCAACCTCAGCATAAACAGAAAGTTCAGGCAACAGCTGTGGGAGGGTCCCTCTTGGCAAAAAGGCCAGTATAGAATGCTCAAGTGCCTTCCCAGGGAGGCCTCAATTCCTTTCTGGAAGGGATTAAATCCTTTCATGTCCTTTATATTACTGCCAATCATTCAAAGAATTAGTTTGTAAGTTTGTTTGGAACAATTGTACAACATGCTGTTGTAAAATATCAACAATTATGACGACATTGTAGAATAATATCATGTAAGGATATTCTTTGCTCTAGGCCATGACAATTCAATTTCAAACTGGCTGTCAAATTTTTTTTTTTTCTATAGACAAGGTCTAGTTACATGTTTTGCACCTCTCCCAGGAGCAAGTAATGATAGTAGACGTGTTTTTGCTTTTGCTCCCCTCCTTTTGTGTCCATGCAAGCCAGAGGCCTCTCTTTAATTTTACACACAAAGGAGCAGTGGTTTGATTTTGTGTCATACAAAAAGGGAAGCTGGGTGGCGACACCTGTGTAATTATACTTCCTTGCCCCACCCATGTTCCTCCTGGGTGAACCAAGGTGTTTGGTATTATTGATGACTACATTAGGCGGGGATCAGTCCACATAAGGGTTTTTACCAATGAAGGGTCAAGAACATAAGTCAAAAATACTTCCCCATTTTTGCCCGTTTTCCCCAGGTAATATTACTAGCATGGCAACAAAGACGTTCTCAGGAGTCTGTACGTCTTCTTTACCATGCTCCAGGTGGTCTCTGGGCTGTTTGTTGTCCAGCTCGTCTTCCTCCTGCTCCTCATCTTCAGTGGATTGCTTGGAGTCGCTGCTCTCTGTGGCTGAGGTTGTTGATTGTCTGCAGCTGCATGGTGTGGCTCCAGGCACAAGGTCCTCAGTCTCGCTAGTTTCTCTCTTGGATCCCTGTTGCAGTTTAATATTTCTAGCAGGAATCCACACGGGTTTGGAAAAATTCTCTAGAAATATACAAGCATACCCTCTGCCAAAGGTTAGTAATGGATCGGGTCCCTTCCATAAACCAGATTCGGGATCCTTCCATTTAACTAGACCATTTTCTTTTGTTTTGTTCTGACACCAATGCAGCTCCATAGGTGTCCTTCCATCAGCATCACAAGTGAAAAAATTTAAAGTAATTAAGGCTTGGTGCAGTCTACCTGCAGGTGATTTCTCCATCATCCCACCTTTTTGTTTTTCAAGTTGGGATTTTAGCCGCTGCTGCTGTCGTTCAATAATGGCCTGTCCTTGGGAATTATATGATATTCCTGTAATGTGCTGAATTTTCCACCTTTTACAAAATTCCTGGAATTGACAGCTTGTGTAAGCAGGCCCATTATCAGTTTTAAAATTTTTGGAACTCCCATGACGGCAAAAGCAGCTAGGCAATGATTAATAACCTGTTTTGCCATTTCTCCTGTAGATGCAGTAGTCCATAGGACTTTTGAAAAGGTATCTACAGAGACATGTAATGCCCCAAGGTGTCCAAAGGAATTATAATGCGTTACATCCATTTGCCAGATATGGTCTCTTAGCAAACCTCTAGGGTTGACTCCTGTGTTAGGCCCTTGTGGTAGATGTAACATACAAGTTGGACATTCCTTAATAATCTGTTTTGCCTGTTGTCGATTGATTGAGAATTATTTAGACAGCATTTTGGCAGGCTGATGTAAAAGCTGATGAGATTCTAAGGCTTCTTTTAATAAAGCAACCAATTGATCAGCATGTGCATTTCCTTTTGTTAAAGGACCAGGTAAGACACTATGAGCCCTGATGTGAGTGATATAAAAAGGATATTGTCTCTGTTGTACAATCTGCTGAACTTGTTTAAATAGTAAAAATAAACTGGTCACTGAGCCATTTCAACCGGGCAGTTTCAATTCTATTCACTAAGTTTGCAGCATAAAAGGAATCAGAGACAATATTAAGAGGTTCTTGGAAATCCTGCAATGCAGCCTTAATGGCTTCTAATTCAATTCTTTGTACAGAAGTATGATTGGTCAGTATGACTCGGTATGAATTTATTGTATGATAGGCAGCTTTTCCATTTGATGATCCATCAGTAAAGACAGTTAAAGCTCCAGGAATAGGTTCCTGCCTAGAATTTTTTGGTATAATGATGGAGGTATTATATAAAAATTGTAGTAATTTATCTTTTAATAGATGACAGCTAAGTTCCCCTGAATATCCACTTAACCCAATTTGCCAATTTATATCAGTCTGAAATAACATTTCTAATTGCTTCCCAGTGAGGGGGAGGTAGATACACTGGGCTCTTCCCCTCTAAGCTGTTTACAACATTTTCTAATTTAAAATATTAATTGGGCCAATAGTTCTACATTAAGTAACCACAGTTTTAGAGGATTGATGCCCTAGGTGGACCCATTCAATAATGGCAGGAGAATTTTTATTTTGAAAGATGACTCCAGTGGGACTATTTGCAGTAGGGTTAATTTGTCCCAATAAAGGTAATTCGGGCTATACCCGTGCTACTTGGGCTGAGGAAATTGCCTGCTCAACCCTTAGCAACTCATTCCTAGCTTCATCTGTTAATGTTCGGGGAGAGGAAAGATTAGCGTCACCTCTAAGTAAATTAAATAAGTTTGTCATTTCTCCTGTAGAGATCTTCAGATAAGGTCTTAACCAGTTAATGTGCCCTAATAATGTCTGAAAGTCATTTAAAGTTTTATGACAATCTTTTCTCATCTCCACCTTCTGAGGTCTAATGCATTGGTTATCAATTACAATCCATATGATTTTTGAAGGAAATCTCTTTATTTCCTTCCAAAATAATTTTCAGGCTACAGAGAGTTTCATTTAAAAATCTTCGTCACATGAAACAATTTCTCTTAAGGTTATGGTGACCACTAGTACAGATTAGATTTAATATTTTAATAACAATCCTCAGTTTATCCTGTAAATACCAGTGAAAGAGATTTCAAAATTTTCAAATTTCTCCCTTTCTATTAAGCTGGAATTTTATTTTTTAAGACTATCCCAATTAGCTAATTTGCATATACAGAGGGATCATGGGAAGCCTTCAGTAACTTTCTTAGAATACTTAATCAAATTGCTTACAAAGACATTGGCTTATTCCAAAGGAAAGGGTTGGCCCCTATGGCTTCCAAGGAGACCAGCAAGCCATGTGGCCATCATGGCGGCTGTCTAATCTGTTCTTTTAAAAGACAGTCAAATTTATATTGCAGACAAACAAAAATCTCACTAGCTGTTTCTGGTCTTTATTAGAATTGTTTATAAAAATATTGGCTTTTCATTTAGCTGAAAACCTTGATTATAATTTAAAAAGCTAATTTATTTAAGTAATTAAAGTAGGTATCTTCATTTAAAAAGCAAAGCAAATTTAGTAAATGTTTAAGTCTGATTCACAAGCAGCAAATGTTGCCCCGCCTCTTAGCTTAATTAAGAATGCAGGCGGCTATGGGCTTTTTGTCATTTTCAATTCTGCTGTTGGATTATAAGAAATATTTAGTTACTTCATTTTGCCCTTCTTAGAGGACAAAACCTTCATAACATTTAAAATATATTTATTAATTTTTATTTGATAAGGCTTTCCATGCAATTTCAAGTATATTAGATCTGTTAAATTTAAAAAGATTTCCTTTAAGAAGAGAGAATAAATTTCTTGTATTACTCCGGGCCCTTGGAGTTTTCCAAGAATCATCTCTGTTAAAGCCTTGAAATTTTAACATGGAAAAAAAACCATCAAATATATATATATCCATACATGATTTGAAGATTATAATACTTTTTATAATTATCTTAAGATATCAATTAGATTTTAAACTAGTTTTTGCATAGAAAAATTTGAATTAATCCTCTTTTTTAATTAGACCAATAATAAGCAACTTATTTTGAATTCCTATTAGAGAAAACACAACATTTTATTTTCTCAAAAATAAGTTCTTATACTTTAGATATTTAATTACCACAACTATATAATTTCTCCCAATTTAATTTGCACTTTGAACTTTTAAAGCTGGCAAGTCAAATATATTTAGTATTTCCTAGATTAATAACACTTTACCTTTTTAAGAAAAAATACAAGACATAATCAATTAATAGATTCAATTCTGTCCTCTAGGTTTTTTGAGGCAAATTTAAACTTTACTTTTTATTTGCCAGTAGCTCTGTAAAACCAGGTTTGGTTTATTCTAATGTAAATTACCACATTTTTCAAAGATGGTTCCTGGCAGGAAACTAGATTACCTGTCTGCTGGGGGAAGGGCGTCTACCCCTTCCTCCATTAACAAAGGGCTTAGCCAGTTACCTGGGCTACTTAGCTCTTTATAATTAATACATTATTTATCTATATTTCAACAATTTCTTTGAGATTCTAGAGTCAATTATAATTATTTTAAAGCATTCACTTTGGATAAATTCTATAACAGAGACAAATTTACTTATTTTCTCGTAGGCCTTAAAAGTTAACTTTTTTAACAAGGTTCATTAGCATTTTAAAAACTACTGTTGCTGGAATTAGCTTGAATTTCTTTCGAGAAGACTTTTTCACCATTTTTCTTAGGAAAAAAGAACCAGTTCTGGGTTTCCCATTTTCTATAGCTTTTGCAGAGAGATTCCAGCTGAAGACAATCTAAATGTCCGAAATCGGACCATGCGTGCATTCTGTCTTACAGCTAGGTTCTCTCCCCAGGAGCACAGAAATTCCAGACACATTTCTAAATTTTTCATGGGGAGAAAGGAAACTTTAAATTAGCATACTGGGAGAGTGGGCTTCCATATTGGATCTCCACCTGTCTCCCTTCCCCCACGTCCTGCTTACTTCAGGGGAAGTTTCAGCAACAGATCTGGCCAAATTTCTTTTCATGCCTAAAAGATAGACAGATCTTAAATTTTTTCTTTCTTTTTCGCTTTCCAAAGTAATAACTAGCACCCAATTTGGCCATGATTTGCATTTCCCTGAGAGTTCTTTTATAATTTTTAAAAGAAACCTTAAGGAATCTCATTGCAGGAGAGCGGATAGCCTTGCCCTCTCCTGCCACTTTTGAATTTCTCCGCACCAGAGGTGGTTTCAGCAGTGGAGTTTCTTTTCTTATTACAGATTTTAAATTCCAAATACAAACTAAGATTTTAATTTGAATAAGAAACCACATTATTTTATAACCTAATTCTTCCCCATTAGCCTGGCTGAAAAAGACGTTCCCACCCTACTTACAGTAAGCGACTCTGCAGTTAGTCCGTGGGCTTTGCGTGCGGTGAATTTCCCTCACCTTTTCTCGGTGAATTTTCCTCACCTTTTTCCGGTGAATTTCCCTCACCTTTTTCTGGTGAATTTCCACACCTTTTCTGGTGAATTTCCCTCACCTTTTTTCGGTGAATTTCCCTCACCTTTTCCCGGTGAATTTCCACACCTTTTTCTCGGTGTAATTTTTTTCCTTCTTTCGCTCTTAGGCGAAAAATACCTTCTCCTCCAGAAGTCCCGCGTTGAAGGTGCCAGATGTGGGAACCCCTTTCACGTCCCGCGTGGTTCAGGGTTCCAGTTCAGGGTTCAGGTTCTGGAGGAGGCCGCACACAAATGAAAAGAGACTTGGAAAAGTATTAATTTGGGAATATGGGGGGCCAGGCGGGAGCCCACCTCTAGTGGGAGGACTACTGCTAGACTCTGGCCTTGCTATCCCTTTTATTGAGGCTATGGGATACACCCATTACCCTTAAGCAGGAAATTCCAATAATAGCCAATCAGCAAGAATTTACATAAGAGTAACAGGTAGAGGCTGCTTCAACTACCAATGTCTCAACTAAACAATGAGTGATTAGCTCCAACCTTTCAGAGCATTTCCACATCTATTAGTGGGACAATGATCGGTTTCCGGCAGTGACATCCATTATTCGGACCAACGAGAAGTGGGGTTTTGGTGACCCCTTGTGACCCTCCTCCACATTAGGTGGCCCCACTTCCAATACACTGGAACACCTCCTGCTGTTGACCAGGACTCACCTGACACTTCCCTGTGTTGACCTGGGCAAATCTACCCTCCCGGTTACGTCACCGTTTCTGGCTTTCCACCGGGCCGGCCCCCTGATGAGGTAACCAGGTCCAGCTGGCAAACTGGCCCCAGCGCCCTTGGTTCACATGACCAACTTCTAGCAGGCACTTGGCCCCTCCCCCTGATGACGTAACCAGGTCGGTTTTCCAATTGACCCCACCTCCTCTGTCTCACTTGAAAACATCCAGGGTGTGCCCAAGGCCCTGCCTCACATGACCAACCTCAGCTATCCCCTGGCTCCTACCCTTGATGAGAAAAAGAGGTAGGGCAGCCGACCCGAACCCCACAGCCGCCCTCACTGCACAGGGATCACAGGACACTTCCATGAATTTCCTAGTCCCTGACACCCCTGACCCACTTTCATTTGGCCACATGGGCCCTCCCCCCTGTTTTCCAGACACCGCTCCTCGTTGGCCCGAACACTGAGCCACAATTCCCGGCCTTTTTTGCCCCTCAGGCGGAGGGTGGACTTCCCAAATTGCTAGAAGTTGGGTTAAAGGCCTAAACATACAGCCCCAGATCACCTTCCCCTTATAGCCTGCCTCCGATACCTGTGGGAGGGCGGCAAGCATGGGGCTGCCAGCCCTCATTCAAAAAAGCCATCAGTGACCATTTGCCATGGAATATCTGCTACGTCCCCACCATGAGGGAATCTAAACCTGGAGTCGACTTCAACACACAAGACTGCCTGTGTGCTTTGAAATCTAGGCCAGAATTGCGTTCAGCCCCAGATAACCGTTTCCCTCCCGGTAGCCAACTCTGGGCCAATCCAGTGTCACTAACGTGTGGGGGCCCTGAGGGCTAGCTTTCGGCCTCCATTAGAGCAAATGCCCTTCCTTGAGGACATGGACCATGTTGGTGCCATCCAGTGTCCGCACCACAGGGAAGTGGCCTTTGGCGACCCCTTGTGACCCTGCTCGGCAATAGGTAGTCCCACCAGCCCATGCACTAGACCACCTAGGGCTATTTACTGGGCTCCAAACTCTAGCTCATCTGACACCTTCCGGGTGTTCCCCTGGGAGAGCCCACCCCACTGGTTATGTCACCTTTTGTGGTTGTCCACCTGGCCCCTCCCCCTGATGATGTAACCAGGTCCAGCTGTCCACCGGAAAACAGAGCCCCTGCCTAAGAGGCCTGTCTCCAGATGGCGGCAGTCTCCTCCACCTAATGACATAACAAGTTACAGCTGGCCACCACACCCCACAGCCCCTGGCTCACGTGACCACATCCGGGTATGCCAGAAGTCCTGGCCCACGTGACCACCTGCTGGCTAACACCTGGCTTCTTCCCATGATGACTTCACCAGGTCCACATGGTCTCAGACTGACCCCACACGCCCAGGGATCCTGGGACACTTTCGGGTATTTCCCAGGCCCTGACACGCCTGACCAACATCCAGTTGGTAACCTGGGCCCTCCCCCTGGTTTTCCAGACACCGCTCCTTGTTCACAGGACCACCGAGCGACACTGCCCGTGCTTCTTTGCCCCTCAGGCGGAGGATGGTCTGCACAAAGAGCTGGAAGTTCTGTTAAAAGCCTAAAACACACAGCTGAAGATCCCCATGTTCTCAAAGGCTGCCTCCGGTCCCATCCATAGGGTGGCAAGCAGGGGGCTGCCAGCCTCTTTCAAGAAAACCAGGGGATCCATCTGCTTCGGGATTCCGCAACGTCCCCAACATGGGGTCATCTTGCCCTGCAAAGGACTTTGACACAGGCCAAACTGACCGCGGGCTTAGAAATCCAGTAAGGGGTTGCCTTAAGCCCCAGACAACCTTTTGCCTTCTTGCAGCCAACTACAGTCCCCTCCAGTGTAACTAATGGCTGAGTGGGGGGGCGGCTGAGGGACAGATTTCAGCCTCACTCATGGCATACGTCCTTCCGTGAGGACAGGGACCTACTTGGTGCCATCCAGGATTCGGACCACAGAGAATTTGGGTTTGGGTGACCCCTTGTGACCCTCCTCCGCATTAGGTGGCTCCAACTCCCGATCCACTGGAACACCTCCAGCTGTTGACCAGGCCTCACCTGACGCTTCCCTGCATTGACCTGGGCAAATCTACCCTCCCGGTTACGTCACCGTTTCTGGCTTTCCACCGGGCCGGCCCCCTGATGAGGTAACCAGGTCCAGCTGGCAAACGGGCCCTGGCGCCCTTGGTTCACGTGACCAACTTCTAGCGGGCACCTGGCCCCTCCCCCTGATGATGTAACCAGGTCGGTTTTCCCATCCACACCACCTCCTCTGTCTCACTTGAAAACATCCGGGGTGTGCCCAAGGCCCTGCCTCACGTGACCAACCTCAGCTATCCCCTGGCTCCTACCCTTGATGAGGGAAAGAGGTAGGGCAGCCGACCCGAACCCCACAGCCGCCCTCACCGCCCAGGGATGACAGGACACTTCCATGAATTTCCTAGTCCCTGACATCCCTGACCCACATCCATTTGGCCAAATGGGCCCTCCCCCCTGTTTTCCAGACACCGCTCCTCGTTGGCCCGAACACTGAGCCACAATTCCCGGCCTTTTTTGCCCCTCAGGCGGAGGGTGGACTTCCCAAATCCCTAGAAGTTTGGTTAAAGGCCTAAACATACAGCCCGAGATCACCTTCCCCTCATAGCCTGCCTCCGATACCTGTGGGAGGGCGGCAAGCATGGGGCTGCCAGCCCTCATTCAAAAAGCCATCAGGGACCATTTGCCACGGAACATCGGCTACGTCCCCACCATGAGGGAATCTCAACCTGGAGTCGACTTCAACACACAAGACTGCCTGTTTGCTTTGAAATCTAGGCCAGAATTGCGTTAAGCCCCAGATAACCGTTTCCTTCCCGGCAGCCAACTCTGGGCCAATCCAGTGTCACTAATGTGTGGGGGCCCTGAGGGCTAGCTTTCGGCCTCCATTAGAGCAAATGACCTTCCTTGAGGACATGGATCATGTTGGTGCACCACAGGGAAGTGGCCTTTGGCGACCCCTTGTGACCCTGCTCGGCAATAGGGAGTCCCACCAGCCCATGCACTAGACCACCTAGGGCTATTTACTGGGCTCCAAACTCTAGCTCATCTGACACCTTCCGGGTATTCCCCTGGGCGAGTCCACCCCAGTGGTTATGTCACCGTTTGTGGTTGTCCACCTGGCCCCTCCCCCTGATGATGTAACCAGGTCCAGCTGTCCAGCGGAAAACAGAGCCCCTGCCTACGAGGCCTGTCTCCAGATGGCGGCAGTCTCCTCCACCTGATGACATAACAAGTTACAGCTGGCCACCACACGCCACAGCCCCTGGCTCACGTGACCACATCCGGGTATGCCAGAAGTCCTGGCCCACGTGACCACCTGCTGGCTAACACCTGGCTTCTTCCCCTGATGACTTCACCAGGTCCACATGGTCTCAGACCCCACACGCCCAGGGATCCCAGGACACTTCCGGGTATTTCCCAGGCCCTGACACGTCTGACCAACATCCAGTTGGTCACCTGGGCCCTCCCCCTGGTTTTCCAGACACCGCTCCTTGTTCACAGGACCACCGAGCGACACTGCCCGTGCTTCTTTGCCCCTCAGGCGGAGGATGGTCTCCACAAAGAGCTGGAAGTAATGTTAAAAGCCTAAAACCGACAGCTGAAGATCCCCATGTTCTCAAAGGCTGCCTCCGGTCCCATCCATAGGGTGGCAAGCAGGGGGCTGCCATCCTCTTTCAAGAAAACCAGGGGATCCATCTGCCTCAGGATTCCGCATCGTCCCCAACATGGGGGCATCTCGCCCTGCAATGGACTTTGACACAGGCTAAACTGACCGCGGGCTTAGAAATCCAGTAAGGGGTTGCGTTAAGCCCCAGACAACCTTTTCCCTTCTTGCAGCCAACTACAGTCTCCTCCAGTGTCACTAATGGCTGTGTGGGGGGGAGGCTGAGGGCCAGATTTCAGCCTCACTCATGGCAAACGTCTTTCCTTGAGGATACGGACCTACTTGGTGCCATCCAGGATTCGGACCACAGAGAAGCGGGGTTTTGGTGACCCCTTGTGACCCTCCTCCACATTAGGTGGCCCCAACTTCTGATCCACTGGAACACCTCCAGCTGTTGACCAGGCCTCACCTGACGCTTCCCTGTGTTGACCTGGGCAAATCTACTCTCCCGGTTACGTCACCATTTCTGACTTTCCACCGGGCCGGCCCCCTGATGAGGTAACCAGGTCCAGCTGGCAAAAGGGCCCCAGCGCCCTTATTTCACGTGAGGAACTTCTAGCGGGCACCTGGCCCCTCCCTCTGATGACGTAAGCAGGTTGGGCTTCCCATCAACCCCACCTCCTCTGTCTCACTTGAAAACATCCTGGGTGTGCCCAAGGCCCTGCCTCACGTGACCAACCTCAGCTATCTCCTGGCTCCTCCCCTTGATGAGGGAAAGAGGTAGGGCAGCGGACCCGAACCCCACAGCTGCCCTCACCACCCAGGGATCACAGGACACTTCCGGGTATTTCCTAGTCCCTGACACCCCTGACCCACATCCATTTGGCCACCTGGGCCCTCCCCCCTGTTTTCCAGACACCGCTCCTCGTTGGCCCGACCACTGAGCCACAATTCCTGGCCTTTTTTGCCACTCAGGCGGAGCGTGGACTTCCCAAATTGCTAGAAGTTGAGTTAAAGGCCTAAAGATACAGCCCCAGATCACCTTCTCCTCATAGCCTGCCTCCGATACCTTTGGGAGGGCGGCAAGCATGGGGCTGCCAGCCCTCATTCAAAAAAGCCATCAGGGACCATTTGCCACGGGACATTCGCCACGTCCCAGCATAAGGGAATCTAAACCTGGAGTCGACTTCAACAGACAAGACTGCCTGTGTGCTTTGAAATCTAGGCCAGATTTGTGTTAAGCCCCAGAAAACCGTTTCCCTCCCGGCAGCCAACTCTGGGCCAATCCAGTGTCACTAACGTGTGGGGGCCCCGAGGGCTAGCTTTTGGCCTCAATTAGAGCAAATGCCCTTCCTTGAGGACATGGACCATGTTGGTGCCATCCGGTGTCCGCACCACAGGGAAGTGGCCTTTGGCGACCCCTTGTGACCCTCCTCGGCAATAGGTGGTCCCACCAGCCCATGAAGTAGACCAACTAGGGCTATTGACTGGGCTCCAAGCTCTAGCTCATCTGACATCTTCCGGGTGTTCCCCTGGGCGAGCCCACCCCAGTGGTTATGTCACCGTTTGTGGTTGTCCACCTGGCCCCTCCCCCTGATGTAACCAGGTCCAGCTGGCCACCGGAAACCAGAGCCCCTGCCTACTAGGCCTGTCTCCAGATGGCGGCAGTCTCCTCCACCTGATGACATAACAAGTTACAGCTGGCCACCACACGCCACAGCCCCTGGCTCACGTGACCACATCCGGGTATGCCAGAAGTCCTGGCCCACGTGACCACCTGCTGGCTAACACCTGGCTTCTTCCCATGATGACTTCACCAGGTCCACATGGTCTCAAAGTGACCCCACACGCCTAGGGATCCCGGGACACTACCGGGTATTTCCCAGGCCCTGACACGCCTGACCAACATCCACTTGGTCACCTGGGCCCTCCCCGTGGTTTTCCAGACACCGCTCCTTGTTCACAGGACCACCGAGCAAAACTGCCCATGCTCCTTGGCCCCTCAGGCGGAGGATGGTCTCCACAAAGAGCTGGAAGTTCGGTTAAAAGCCTAAAACCGACAGCTGAAGATCCCCATGTTCTCAAAGGCTGCCTCCGGTCCCATCCATAGGGTGGCAAGCAGGGGGCTTCCAGCCCTCTTTCAAGAAAGCCAGGGGATCCATCTGCCTCGGGATTCCGCAACGTCCTTAACATGGGGGCATCTCGCCCTGCAGTGGACTTTGACACAGGCCAAACTGACCGCGGGCTTAGAAATCCAGTAAGGGGTTGCGTTAAGCCCCAGACAACCTTTTGCCTTCTTGCAGCCAACTACAGTCCCCTCCAGTGTCACTAATGGCTGTTCGGGGGTCGGCCGAGGGCTAGATTTCAGCATCACTCATGGCAAACGTCCTTCCTTGAGGATACGGACCTACTTGGTGCCATCCAGGATTCGGACCACAGAGAAGCGGGGTTTTGGTGACCCCTTGTGACCCTCCTCCACATTAGGTGCCCCCAACTTCCGATCCACTGGAACACCTCCAGCTGTTGACCAGGCCTCACCTGACGCTTCCCTGTGTTGACCCGGGCAAATCTACCCTCCCGGTTACGTCACCGTTTCTGGCTTTTCACCGGGCCGGCCCCCTGATGAGGTAACCAGGTCCAGCTGGCAAAAGGGCCCCGGCACTCTTATTTCACGTGACCAACTTCTAGCAGGCACCTGGCCCCTCCCTCTGATGACTTAACCAGGTTGGGCTTCCCATCGACCCCACCTCCTCTGTCTCACTTGAAAACATCCTGGGTGTGCCCAAGGCCCTGCCTCACGTGACCAACCTCAGATATCACCTGGCTCCTCCCCTTGATGAGGGAAAGAGGTAGTTCAGCCGACCCGAACCCCACAGCTGCCCTCACCGCCCAGGGATCACAGGACACTTCTGGGTATTTCCTAGTCCCTGACACCCCTGACCCACATGCATTTGGCCACCTGGGCCCTCCCCCCTGTTTTCAAGACACCGCTCTTCCTTGGCCCGACCACTGAGCCACAATTCACGGCCTTTTTTGCCCCTCAGGCGGAGTGTGGTCTTCCCAAATCGCTAGAAGTTGGGTTAAAGGCCTAAACATACAGCCCCAGATCACCTTCACCTCATAGCCTGCCTCCGATACCTTTGGGAGGGCGGCAAGCATGGGGCTGCCAGCCCTCATTCAAAAAAGCCATCAGGGACCATTTGCCACGGGACATCCGCTACGTCCCCACCATGAGGGAATCTAAACCTGGAGTCGACTTTAACAGACAAGACTGCCTGTGTGCTTTGAAATCTAGGCCAGATTTGTGTTAAGCCCCAGAAAACAGTTTCCCACCAGGCAGCCAACTCTAGGCCAATCCAGTGTCACTAACGTGTGGGATCCTGAGGGCTAGCTTTCGGCCTCCATTAGAGCAAATGCCCTTCCTTGAGGACATGGACCATGTTGGTGCCATCCGGTGTCCGCACCACAGGGAAGTGGCCTTTGGCGACCCCTTGTGACCCTCCTCGGCAATAGGTGGTCCCACCAGCCCATGAAGTAGACCAACTAGGGCTATTGACTGGGCTCCAAGCTCTAGCTCATCTGACATCTTCCGGGTGTTCCCCTGGGCGAGCCCACCCCAGTGGTTATGTCACCGTTTGTGGTTGTCCACCTGGCCCCTCCCCCTGATGTAACCAGGTCCAGCTGGCCACCGGAAACCAGAGCCCCTGCCTACTAGGCCTGTCTCCAGATGGCGGCAGTCTCCTCCACCTGATGACATAACAAGTTACAGCTGGCCACCACACGCCACAGCCCCTGGCTCACGTGACCACATCCGGGTATGCCAGAAGTCCTGGCCCACGTGACCACCTGCTGGCTAACACCTGGCTTCTTCCCATGATGACTTCACCAGGTCCACATGGTCTCAAAGTGACCCCACACGCCTAGGGATCCCGGGACACTACCGGGTATTTCCCAGGCCCTGACACTCCTGACCAACATCCACTTGGTCACCTGGGCCCTCCCCGTGGTTTTCCAGACACCGCTCCTTGTTCACAGGACCACCGAGCGACACTGCCCATGCTCCTTGGCCCCTCAGGCGGAGGATGGTCTCCACAAAGAGCTGGAAGTTCGGTTAAAAGCCTAAAACCGACAGCTGAAGATCCCCATGTTCTCAAAGGCTGCCTCCGGTCCCATCCATAGGGTGGCAAGCAGGGGGCTTCCAGCCCTCTTTCAAGAAAGCCAGGGGATCCATCTGCCTCGGGATTCCGCAACGTCCTTAACATGGGGGCATCTCGCCCTGCAATGGACTTTGACACAGGCCAAACTGACCGCGGGCTTAGAAATCCAGTAAGGGGTTGCGTTAAGCCCCAGACAACCTTTTGCCTTCTTGCAGCCAACTACAGTCCCCTCCAGTGTCACTAATGGCTGTTCGGGGGTCGGCCGAGGGCCAGATTTCAGCCTCACACATGGCAAACGTCCTTCCTTGAGGATACGGACCTACTTGGTGCCATCCAGGATTCGGACCACAGAGAAGCGGGGTTTTGGTGACCCCTTGTGACCCTCCTCCACATTAGGTGGCCCCAACTTCCGATCCACTGGAACACCTCCAGCTGTTGACCAGGCCTCACCTGACGCTTCCCTGTGTTGACCTGGGCAAATCTACTCTCCCGGTTACGTCACCGTTTCTGGCTTTTCACCGGGCCGGCCCCCTGATGAGGTAACCAGGTCCAGCTGGCAAAAGGGCCCCGGCACTCTTATTTCACGTGACCAACTTCTAGCAGGCACCTGGCCCCTCCCTCTGATGACGTAACCAGGTTGGGCTTCCCATCGACCCCACCTCCTCTGTCTCACTTGAAAACATCCTGGGTGTGCCCAAGGCCCTGCCTCACGTGACCAACCTCAGATATCACCTGGCTCCTCCCCTTGATGAGGGAAAGAGGTAGTTCAGCCGACCCGAACCCCACAGCTGCCCTCACCGCCCAGGGATCACAGGACACTTCTGGGTATTTCCTAGTCCCTGACACCCCTGACCCACATGCATTTGGCCACCTGGGCCCTCCCCCCTGTTTTCAAGACACCGCTCTTCCTTGGCCCGACCACTGTGCCACAATTCACGGCCTTTTTTGCCCCTCAGGCGGAGTGTGGTCTTCCCAAATCGCTAGAAGTTGGGTTAAAGGCCTAAACATACAGCCCCAGATCACCTTCTCCTCATAGCCTGCCTCCGATACCTTTGGGAGGGCGGCAAGCATGGGGCTGCCAGCCCTCATTCAAAAAAGCCATCAGGGACCATTTGCCACGGGACATCCGCTACGTCCCCACCATGAGGGAATCTAAACCTGGAGTCGACTTTAACAGACAAGACTGCCTGTGTGCTTTGAAATCTAGGCCAGATTTGTGTTAAGCCCCAGAAAACCGTTTCCCACCAGGCAGCCAACTCTAGGCCAATCCAGTGTCACTAACGTGTGGGATCCTGAGGGCTAGCTTTCGGCCTCCATTAGAGCAAATGCCCTTCCTTGAGGACATGGACCATGTTGGTGCCATCCGGTGTCCGCACCACAGGGAAGTGGCCTTTGGCGACCCCTTGTGACCCTCCTCGGCAATAGGTGGTCCCACCAGCCCATGAAGTAGACCAACTAGGGCTATTGACTGGGCTCCAAGCTCTAGCTCATCTGACATCTTCCGGGTGTTCCCCTGGGCGAGCCCACCCCAGTGGTTATGTCACCGTTTGTGGTTGTCCACCTGGCCCCTCCCCCTGATGTAACCAGGTCCAGCTGGCCACCGGAAACCAGAGCCCCTGCCTACTAGGCCTGCCTCCAGATGGCGGCAGTCTCCTCCACCTGATGACATAACAAGTTACAGCTGGCCACCACACGCCACAGCCCCTGGCTCACGTGACCACATCCGGGTATGCCAGAAGTCCTGGCCCACGTGACCACCTGCTGGCTAACACCTGGCTTCTTCCCATGATGACTTCACCAGGTCCACATGGTCTCAAAGTGACCCCACACGCCTAGGGATCCCGGGACACTACCGGGTATTTCCCAGGCCCTGACACGCCTGACCAACATCCACTTGGTCACCTGGGCCCTCCCCGTGGTTTTCCAGACACCGCTCCTTGTTCACAGGACCACCGAGCGACACTGCCCATGCTCCTTGGCTCCTCAGGCGGAGGATGGTCTCCACAAAGAGCTGGAAGTTCGGTTAAAAGCCTAAAACCGACAGCTGAAGATCCCCATGTTCTCAAAGGCTGCCTCCCGTCCCATCCATAGGGTGGCAAGCAGGGGGCTTCCAGCCCTCTTTCAAGAAAGCCAGGGGATCCATCTGCCTCGGGATTCCGCAACGTCCTTAACATGGGGGCATCTCGCCCTGCAATGGACTTTGACACAGGCCAAACTGACCGCGGGCTTAGAAATCCAGTAAGGGGTTGCGTTAAGCCCCAGACAACCTTTTGCCTTCTTGCAGCCAACTACAGTCCCCTCCAGTGTCACTAATGGCTGTTCGGGGGTCGGCCGAGGGCCAGATTTCAGCCTCACTCATGGCAAACGTCCTTCCTTGAGGATACGGACCTACTTGGTGCCATCCAGGATTCGGACCACAGAGAAGCGGGGTTTTGGTGACCCCTTGTGACCCTCCTCCACATTAGGTGGCCCCAACTTCTGATCCACTGGAACACCTCCAGCTGTTGACCAGGCCTCACCTGACGCTTCCCTGTGTTGACCTGGGCAAATCTACTCTCCCGGTTACGTCACCATTTCTGACTTTCCACCGGGCCGGCCCCCTGATGAGGTAACCAGGTCCAGCTGGCAAAAGAGCCCCAGCGCCCTTATTTCACGTGAGGAACTTCTAGCGGGCACCTGGCCCCTCCCTCTGATGACGTAAGCAGGTTGGGCTTCCCATCAACCCCACCTCCTCTGTCTCACTTGAAAACATCCTGGGTGTGCCCAAGGCCCTGCCTCACGTGACCAACCTCAGCTATCTCCTGGCTCCTCCCCTTGATGAGGGAAAGAGGTAGGGCAGCCGACCCGAACCCCACAGCTGCCCTCACCACCCAGGGATCACAGGACACTTCCGGGTATTTCCTAGTCCCTGACACCCCTGACCCACATCCATTTGGCCACCTGGGCCCTCCCCCCTGTTTTCCAGACACCGCTCCTCGTTGGCCCGACCACTGAGCCACAATTCCTGGCCTTTTTTGCCACTCAGGCGGAGCGTGGACTTCCCAAATTGCTAGAAGTTGAGTTAAAGGCCTAAAGATACAGCCCCAGATCACCTTCTCCTCATAGCCTGCCTCCGATACCTTTGGGAGGGCGGCAAGCATGGGGCTGCCAGCCCTCATTCAAAAAAGCCATCAGGGACCATTTGCCACGGGACATCCGCCACGTCCCAGCATAAGGGAATCTAAACCTGGAGTCGACTTCAACAGACAAGACTGCCTGTGTGCTTTGAAATCTAGGCCAGATTTGTGTTAAGCCCCAGAAAACCGTTTCCCTCCCGGCAGCCAACTCTGGGCCAATCCAGTGTCACTAACGTGTGGGGGCCCCGAGGGCTAGCTTTTGGCCTCAATTAGAGCAAATGCCCTTCCTTGAGGACATGGACCATGTTGGTGCCATCCGGTGTCCGCACCACAGGGAAGTGGCCTTTGGCGACCCCTTGTGACCCTCCTCGGCAATAGGTGGTCCCACCAGCCCATGAAGTAGACCAACTAGGGCTATTGACTGGGCTCCAAGCTCTAGCTCATCTGACATCTTCCGGGTGTTCCCCTGGGCGAGCCCACCCCAGTGGTTATGTCACCGTTTGTGGTTGTCCACCTGGCCCCTCCCCCTGATGTAACCAGGTCCAGCTGGCCACCGGAAACCAGAGCCCCTGCCTACTAGGCCTGTCTCCAGATGGCGGCAGTCTCCTCCACCTGATGACATAACAAGTTACAGCTGGCCACCACACGCCACAGCCCCTGGCTCACGTGACCACATCCGGGTATGCCAGAAGTCCTGGCCCACATGACCACCTGCTGGCTAACACCTGGCTTCTTCCCATGATGACTTCACCAGGTCCACATGGTCTCAAAGTGACCCCACACGCCTAGGGATCCCGGGACACTACCGGGTATTTCCCAGGCCCTGACACGCCTGACCAACATCCACTTGGTCACCTGGGCCCTCCCCGTGGTTTTCCAGACACCGCTCCTTGTTCACAGGACCACCGAGCGACACTGCCCATGCTCCTTGGCCCCTCAGGCGGAGGATGGTCTCCACAAAGAGCTGGAAGTTCGGTTAAAAGCCTAAAACCGACAGCTGAAGATCCCCATGTTCTCAAAGGCTGCCTCCGGTCCCATCCATAGGGTGGCAAGCAGGGGGCTTCCAGCCCTCTTTCAAGAAAGCCAGGGGATCCATCTGCCTCGGGATTCCGCAACGTCCTTAACATGGGGGCATCTCGCCCTGCAGTGGACTTTGACACAGGCCAAACTGACCGCGGGCTTAGAAATCCAGTAAGGGGTTGCGTTAAGCCCCAGACAACCTTTTGCCTTCTTGCAGCCAACTACAGTCCCCTCCAGTGTCACTAATGGCTGTTCGGGGGTCGGCCGAGGGCTAGATTTCAGCATCACTCATGGCAAACGTCCTTCCTTGAGGATACGGACCTACTTGGTGCCATCCAGGATTCGGACCACAGAGAAGCGGGGTTTTGGTGACCCCTTGTGACCCTCCTCCACATTAGGTGCCCCCAACTTCCGATCCACTGGAACACCTCCAGCTGTTGACCAGGCCTCACCTGACGCTTCCCTGTGTTGACCCGGGCAAATCTACCCTCCCGGTTACGTCACCGTTTCTGGCTTTTCACCGGGCCGGCCCCCTGATGAGGTAACCAGGTCCAGCTGGCAAAAGGGCCCCGGCACTCTTATTTCACGTGACCAACTTCTAGCAGGCACCTGGCCCCTCCCTCTGATGACTTAACCAGGTTGGGCTTCCCATCGACCCCACCTCCTCTGTCTCACTTGAAAACATCCTGGGTGTGCCCAAGGCCCTGCCTCACGTGACCAACCTCAGATATCACCTGGCTCCTCCCCTTGATGAGGGAAAGAGGTAGTTCAGCCGACCCGAACCCCACAGCTGCCCTCACCGCCCAGGGATCACAGGACACTTCTGGGTATTTCCTAGTCCCTGACACCCCTGACCCACATGCATTTGGCCACCTGGGCCCTCCCCCCTGTTTTCAAGACACCGCTCTTCCTTGGCCCGACCACTGAGCCACAATTCACGGCCTTTTTTGCCCCTCAGGCGGAGTGTGGTCTTCCCAAATCGCTAGAAGTTGGGTTAAAGGCCTAAACATACAGCCCCAGATCACCTTCACCTCATAGCCTGCCTCCGATACCTTTGGGAGGGCGGCAAGCATGGGGCTGCCAGCCCTCATTCAAAAAAGCCATCAGGGACCATTTGCCACGGGACATCCGCTACGTCCCCACCATGAGGGAATCTAAACCTGGAGTCGACTTTAACAGACAAGACTGCCTGTGTGCTTTGAAATCTAGGCCAGATTTGTGTTAAGCCCCAGAAAACAGTTTCCCACCAGGCAGCCAACTCTAGGCCAATCCAGTGTCACTAACGTGTGGGATCCTGAGGGCTAGCTTTCGGCCTCCATTAGAGCAAATGCCCTTCCTTGAGGACATGGACCATGTTGGTGCCATCCGGTGTCCGCACCACAGGGAAGTGGCCTTTGGCGACCCCTTGTGACCCTCCTCGGCAATAGGTGGTCCCACCAGCCCATGAAGTAGACCAACTAGGGCTATTGACTGGGCTCCAAGCTCTAGCTCATCTGACATCTTCCGGGTGTTCCCCTGGGCGAGCCCACCCCAGTGGTTATGTCACCGTTTGTGGTTGTCCACCTGGCCCCTCCCCCTGATGTAACCAGGTCCAGCTGGCCACCGGAAACCAGAGCCCCTGCCTACTAGGCCTGTCTCCAGATGGCGGCAGTCTCCTCCACCTGATGACATAACAAGTTACAGCTGGCCACCACACGCCACAGCCCCTGGCTCACGTGACCACATCCGGGTATGCCAGAAGTCCTGGCCCACATGACCACCTGCTGGCTAACACCTGGCTTCTTCCCATGATGACTTCACCAGGTCCACATGGTCTCAAAGTGACCCCACACGCCTAGGGATCCCGGGACACTACCGGGTATTTCCCAGGCCCTGACACGCCTGACCAACATCCACTTGGTCACCTGGGCCCTCCCCGTGGTTTTCCAGACACCGCTCCTTGTTCACAGGACCACCGAGCGACACTGCCCATGCTCCTTGGCTCCTCAGGCGGAGGATGGTCTCCACAAAGAGCTGGAAGTTCGGTTAAAAGCCTAAAACCGACAGCTGAAAATCCCCATGTTCTCAAAGGCTGCCTCCCGTCCCATCCATAGGGTGGCAAGCAGGGGGCTTCCAGCCCTCTTTCAAGAAAGCCAGGGGATCCATCTGCCTCGGGATTCCGCAACGTCCTTAACATGGGGGCATCTCGCCCTGCAATGGACTTTGACACAGGCCAAACTGACCGCGGGCTTAGAAATCCAGTAAGGGGTTGCGTTAAGCCCCAGACAACCTTTTGCCTTCTTGCAGCCAACTACAGTCCCCTCCAGTGTCACTAATGGCTGTTCGGGGGTCGGCCGAGGGCCAGATTTCAGCCTCACTCATGGCAAACGTCCTTCCTTGAGGATACGGACCTACTTGGTGCCATCCAGGATTCGGACCACAGAGAAGCGGGGTTTTGGTGACCCCTTGTGACCCTCCTCCACATTAGGTGGCCCCAACTTCTGATCCACTGGAACACCTCCAGCTGTTGACCAGGCCTCACCTGACGCTTCCCTGTGTTGACCTGGGCAAATCTACTCTCCCGGTTACGTCACCGTTTCTGACTTTCCACCGGGCCGGCCCCCTGATGAGGTAACCAGGTCCAGCTGGCAAAAGGGCCCCAGCGCCCTTATTTCACGTGAGGAACTTCTAGCGGGCACCTGGCCCCTCCCTCTGATGACGTAAGCAGGTTGGGCTTCCCATCAACCCCACCTCCTCTGTCTCACTTGAAAACATCCTGGGTGTGCCCAAGGCCCTGCCTCACGTGACCAACCTCAGCTATCTCCTGGCTCCTCCCCTTGATGAGGGAAAGAGGTAGGGCAGCCGACCCGAACCCCACAGCTGCCCTCACCACCCAGGGATCACAGGACACTTCCGGGTATTTCCTAGTCCCTGACACCCCTGACCCACATCCATTTGGCCACCTGGGCCCTCCCCCCTGTTTTCCAGATACCGCTCCTCGTTGGCCCGACCACTGAGCCACAATTCCTGGCCTTTTTTGCCACTCAGGCGGAGCGTGGACTTCCCAAATTGCTAGAAGTTGGGTTAAAGGCCTAAAGATACAGCCCCAGATCACCTTCTCCTCATAGCTGCCTCCGATACCTTTGGGAGGGCGGCAAGCATGGGGCTGCCAGCCCTCATTCAAAAAAGCCATCAGGGACCATTTGCCACGGGACATCCGCTACGTCCCCACCATGAGGGAATCTAAACCTGGAGTCGACTTTAACAGACAAGACTGCCTGTGTGCTTTGAAATCTAGGCCAGATTTGTGTTAAGCCCCAGAAAACCGTTTCCCTCCCGGCAGCCAACTCTAGGCCAATCCAGTGTCACTAACGTGTGGGGGCCCCGAGGGCTAGCTTTTGGCCTCAATTAGAGCAAATGCCCTTCCTTGAGGACATGGACCATGTTGGTGCCATCCGGTGTCCGCACCACAGGGAAGTGGCCTTTGGCGACCCCTTGTGACCCTCCTCGGCAATAGGTGGTCCCACCAGCCCATGAAGTAGACCAACTAGGGCTATTGACTGGGCTCCAAGCTCTAGCTCATCTGACATCTTCCGGGTGTTCCCCTGGGCGAGCCCACCCCAGTGGTTATGTCACCGTTTGTGGTTGTCCACCTGGCCCCTCCCCCTGATGTAACCAGGTCCAGCTGGCCACCGGAAACCAGAGCCCCTGCCTACTAGGCCTGTCTCCAGATGGCGGCAGTCTCCTCCACCTGATGACATAACAAGTTACAGCTGGCCACCACACGCCACAGCCCCTGGCTCACGTGACCACATCCGGGTATGCCAGAAGTCCTGGCCCACGTGACCACCTGCTGGCTAACACCTGGCTTCTTCCCATGATGACTTCACCAGGTCCACATGGTCTCAAAGTGACCCCACACGCCTAGGGATCCCGGGACACTACCGGGTATTTCCCAGGCCCTGACACGCCTGACCAACATCCACTTGGTCACCTGGGCCCTCCCCGTGGTTTTCCAGACACCGCTCCTTGTTCACAGGACCACCGAGCGACACTGCCCATGCTCCTTGGCCCCTCAGGCGGAGGATGGTCTCCACAAAGAGCTGGAAGTTCGGTTAAAAGCCTAAAACCGACAGCTGAAGATCCCCATGTTCTCAAAGGCTGCCTCCGGTCCCATCCATAGGGTGGCAAGCAGGGGGCTTCCAGCCCTCTTTCAAGAAAGCCAGGGGATCCATCTGCCTCGGGATTCCGCAACGTCCTTAACATGGGGGCATCTCGCCCTGCAATGGACTTTGACACAGGCCAAACTGACCGCGGGCTTAGAAATCCAGTAAGGGGTTGCGTTAAGCCCCAGACAACCTTTTGCCTTCTTGCAGCCAACTACAGTCCCCTCCAGTGTCACTAATGGCTGTTCGGGGGTCGGCCGAGGGCCAGATTTCAGCCTCACACATGGCAAACGTCCTTCCTTGAGGATACGGACCTACTTGGTGCCATCCAGGATTCGGACCACAGAGAAGCGGGGTTTTGGTGACCCCTTGTGACCCTCCTCCACATTAGGTGGCCCCAACTTCCGATCCACTGGAACACCTCCAGCTGTTGACCAGGCCTCACCTGACGCTTCCCTGTGTTGACCTGGGCAAATCTACTCTCCCGGTTACGTCACCGTTTCTGGCTTTTCACCGGGCCGGCCCCCTGATGAGGTAACCAGGTCCAGCTGGCAAAAGGGCCCCGGCACTCTTATTTCACGTGACCAACTTCTAGCAGGCACCTGGCCCCTCCCTCTGATGACGTAACCAGGTTGGGCTTCCCATCGACCCCACCTCCTCTGTCTCACTTGAAAACATCCTGGGTGTGCCCAAGGCCCTGCCTCACGTGACCAACCTCAGATATCACCTGGCTCCTCCCCTTGATGAGGGAAAGAGGTAGTTCAGCCGACCCGAACCCCACAGCTGCCCTCACCGCCCAGGGATCACAGGACACTTCTGGGTATTTCCTAGTCCCTGACACCCCTGACCCACATGCATTTGGCCACCTGGGCCCTCCCCCCTGTTTTCAAGACACCGCTCTTCCTTGGCCCGACCACTGTGCCACAATTCACGGCCTTTTTTGCCCCTCAGGCGGAGTGTGGTCTTCCCAAATCGCTAGAAGTTGGGTTAAAGGCCTAAACATACAGCCCCAGATCACCTTCTCCTCATAGCCTGCCTCCGATACCTTTGGGAGGGCGGCAAGCATGGGGCTGCCAGCCCTCATTCAAAAAAGCCATCAGGGACCATTTGCCACGGGACATCCGCTACGTCCCCACCATGAGGGAATCTAAACCTGGAGTCGACTTTAACAGACAAGACTGCCTGTGTGCTTTGAAATCTAGGCCAGATTTGTGTTAAGCCCCAGAAAACAGTTTCCCACCAGGCAGCCAACTCTAGGCCAATCCAGTGTCACTAACGTGTGGGATCCTGAGGGCTAGCTTTCGGCCTCCATTAGAGCAAATGCCCTTCCTTGAGGACATGGACCATGTTGGTGCCATCCGGTGTCCGCACCACAGGGAAGTGGCCTTTGGCGACCCCTTGTGACCCTCCTCGGCAATAGGTGGTCCCACCAGCCCATGAAGTAGACCAACTAGGGCTATTGACTGGGCTCCAAGCTCTAGCTCATCTGACATCTTCCGGGTGTTCCCCTGGGCGAGCCCACCCCAGTGGTTATGTCACCGTTTGTGGTTGTCCACCTGGCCCCTCCCCCTGATGTAACCAGGTCCAGCTGGCCACCGGAAACCAGAGCCCCTGCCTACTAGGCCTGCCTCCAGATGGCGGCAGTCTCCTCCACCTGATGACATAACAAGTTACAGCTGGCCACCACACGCCACAGCCCCTGGCTCACGTGACCACATCCGGGTATGCCAGAAGTCCTGGCCCACGTGACCACCTGCTGGCTAACACCTGGCTTCTTCCCATGATGACTTCACCAGGTCCACATGGTCTCAAAGTGACCCCACACGCCTAGGGATCCCGGGACACTACCGGGTATTTCCCAGGCCCTGACACGCCTGACCAACATCCACTTGGTCACCTGGGCCCTCCCCGTGGTTTTCCAGACACCGCTCCTTGTTCACAGGACCACCGAGCGACACTGCCCATGCTCCTTGGCTCCTCAGGCGGAGGATGGTCTCCACAAAGAGCTGGAAGTTCGGTTAAAAGCCTAAAACCGACAGCTGAAGATCCCCATGTTCTCAAAGGCTGCCTCCCGTCCCATCCATAGGGTGGCAAGCAGGGGGCTTCCAGCCCTCTTTCAAGAAAGCCAGGGGATCCATCTGCCTCGGGATTCCGCAACGTCCTTAACATGGGGGCATCTCGCCCTGCAATGGACTTTGACACAGGCCAAACTGACCGCGGGCTTAGAAATCCAGTAAGGGGTTGCGTTAAGCCCCAGACAACCTTTTGCCTTCTTGCAGCCAACTACAGTCCCCTCCAGTGTCACTAATGGCTGTTCGGGGGTCGGCCGAGGGCCAGATTTCAGCCTCACTCATGGCAAACGTCCTTCCTTGAGGATACGGACCTACTTGGTGCCATCCAGGATTCGGACCACAGAGAAGCGGGGTTTTGGTGACCCCTTGTGACCCTCCTCCACATTAGGTGGCCCCAACTTCTGATCCACTGGAACACCTCCAGCTGTTGACCAGGCCTCACCTGACGCTTCCCTGTGTTGACCTGGGCAAATCTACTCTCCCGGTTACGTCACCATTTCTGACTTTCCACCGGGCCGGCCCCCTGATGAGGTAACCAGGTCCAGCTGGCAAAAGAGCCCCAGCGCCCTTATTTCACGTGAGGAACTTCTAGCGGGCACCTGGCCCCTCCCTCTGATGACGTAAGCAGGTTGGGCTTCCCATCAATCCCACCTCCTCTGTCTCACTTGAAAACATCCTGGGTGTGCCCAAGGCCCTGCCTCACGTGACCAACCTCAGCTATCTCCTGGCTCCTCCCCTTGATGAGGGAAAGAGGTAGGGCAGCCGATCTGAATCCCACAGCTGCCCTCACCACCCAGGGATCACAGGACACTTCCGGGTATTTCCTAGTCCCTGACACCCCTGACCCACATCCATTTGGCCACCTGGGCCCACCCCCCTGTTTTCCAGACACCGCTCCTCGTTGGCCCGACCACTGAGCCACAATTCCTGGCCTTTTTTGCCACTCAGGCGGAGCGTGGACTTCCCAAATCGCTAGAAGTTGGGTTAAAGGCCTAAACATACAGCCCCAGATCACCTTCTCCTCATAGCCTGCCTCCGATACCTTTGGGAGGGCGGCAAGCATGGGGCTGCCAGCCCTCATTCAAAAAAGCCATCAGGGACCATTTGCCACGGGACATCCGCTACGTCCCCACCATGAGGGAATCTAAACCTGGAGTCGACTTTAACAGACAAGACTGCCTGTGTGCTTTGAAATCTAGGCCAGATTTGTGTTAAGCCCCAGAAAACCGTTTCCCTCCCGGCAGCCAACTCTGGGCCAATCCAGTGTCACTAACGTGTGGGGGCCCCGAGGGCTAGCTTTTGGCCTCAATTAGAGCAAATGCCCTTCCTTGAGGACATGGACCATGTTGGTGCCATCCGGTGTCCGCACCACAGGGAAGTGGCCTTTGGCGACCCCTTGTGACCCTCCTCGGCAATAGGTGGTCCCACCAGCCCATGAAGTAGACCAACTAGGGCTATTGACTGGGCTCCAAGCTCTAGCTCATCTGACATCTTCCGGGTGTTCCCCTGGGCGAGCCCACCCCAGTGGTTATGTCACCGTTTGTGGTTGTCCACCTGGCCCCTCCCCCTGATGTAACCAGGTCCAGCTGGCCACCGGAAACCAGAGCCCCTGCCTACTAGGCCTGTCTCCAGATGGCGGCAGTCTCCTCCACCTGATGACATAACAAGTTACAGCTGGCCACCACACGCCACAGCCCCTGGCTCACGTGACCACATCCGGGTATGCCAGAAGTCCTGGCCCACGTGACCACCTGCTGGCTAACACCTGGCTTCTTCCCATGATGACTTCACCAGGTCCACATGGTCTCAAAGTGACCCCACACGCCTAGGGATCCCGGGACACTACCGGGTATTTCCCAGGCCCTGACACGCCTGACCAACATCCACTTGGTCACCTGGGCCCTCCCCGTGGTTTTCCAGACACCGCTCCTTGTTCACAGGACCACCGAGCGACACTGCCCATGCTCCTTGGCCCCTCAGGCGGAGGATGGTCTCCACAAAGAGCTGGAAGTTCGGTTAAAAGCCTAAAACCGACAGCTGAAGATCCCCATGTTCTCAAAGGCTGCCTCCGGTCCCATCCATAGGGTGGCAAGCAGGGGGCTTCCAGCCCTCTTTCAAGAAAGCCAGGGGATCCATCTGCCTCGGGATTCCGCAACGTCCTTAACATGGGGGCATCTCGCCCTGCAATGGACTTTGACACAGGCCAAACTGACCGCGGGCTTAGAAATCCAGTAAGGGGTTGCGTTAAGCCCCAGACAACCTTTTGCCTTCTTGCAGCCAACTACAGTCCCCTCCAGTGTCACTAATGGCTGTTCGGGGGTCGGCCGAGGGCCAGATTTCAGCCTCACTCATGGCAAACGTCCTTCCTTGAGGATACGGACCTACTTGGTGCCATCCAGGATTCGGACCACAGAGAAGCGGGGTTTTGGTGACCCCTTGTGACCCTCCTCCACATTAGGTGGCCCCAACTTCCGATCCACTGGAACACCTCCAGCTGTTGACCAGGCCTCACCTGACGCTTCCCTGTGTTGACCTGGGCAAATCTACTCTCCCGGTTACGTCACCGTTTCTGGCTTTTCACCGGGCCGGCCCCCTGATGAGGTAACCAGGTCCAGCTGGCAAAAGGGCCCCGGCACTCTTATTTCACGTGACCAACTTCTAGCAGGCACCTGGCCCCTCCCTCTGATGACGTAACCAGGTTGGGCTTCCCATCGACCCCACCTCCTCTGTCTCACTTGAAAACATCCTGGGTGTGCCCAAGGCCCTGCCTCACGTGACCAACCTCAGATATCACCTGGCTCCTCCCCTTGATGAGGGAAAGAGGTAGTTCAGCCGACCCGAACCCCACAGCTGCCCTCACCGCCCAGGGATCACAGGACACTTCTGGGTATTTCCTAGTCCCTGACACCCCTGACCCACATGCATTTGGCCACCTGGGCCCTCCCCCCTGTTTTCAAGACACCGCTCTTCCTTGGCCCGACCACTGTGCCACAATTCACGGCCTTTTTTGCCCCTCAGGCGGAGTGTGGTCTTCCCAAATCGCTAGAAGTTGGGTTAAAGGCCTAAACATACAGCCCCAGATCACCTTCTCCTCATAGCCTGCCTCCGATACCTTTGGGAGGGCGGCAAGCATGGGGCTGCCAGCCCTCATTCAAAAAAGCCATCAGGGACCATTTGCCACGGGACATCCGCTACGTCCCCACCATGAGGGAATCTAAACCTGGAGTCGACTTTAACAGACAAGACTGCCTGTGTGCTTTGAAATCTAGGCCAGATTTGTGTTAAGCCCCAGAAAACCGTTTCCCACCAGGCAGCCAACTCTAGGCCAATCCAGTGTCACTAACGTGTGGGATCCTGAGGGCTAGCTTTCGGCCTCCATTAGAGCAAATGCCCTTCCTTGAGGACATGGACCATGTTGGTGCCATCCGGTGTCCGCACCACAGGGAAGTGGCCTTTGGCGACCCCTTGTGACCCTCCTCGGCAATAGGTGGTCCCACCAGCCCATGAAGTAGACCAACTAGGGCTATTGACTGGGCTCCAAGCTCTAGCTCATCTGACATCTTCCGGGTGTTCCCCTGGGCGAGCCCACCCCAGTGGTTATGTCACCGTTTGTGGTTGTCCACCTGGCCCCTCCCCCTGATGTAACCAGGTCCAGCTGGCCACCGGAAACCAGAGCCCCTGCCTACTAGGCCTGTCTCCAGATGGCGGCAGTCTCCTCCACCTGATGACATAACAAGTTACAGCTGGCCACCACACGCCACAGCCCCTGGCTCACGTGACCACATCCGGGTATGCCAGAAGTCCTGGCCCACGTGACCACCTGCTGGCTAACACCTGGCTTCTTCCCATGATGACTTCACCAGGTCCACATGGTCTCAAAGTGACCCCACACGCCTAGGGATCCCGGGACACTACCGGGTATTTCCCAGGCCCTGACACGCCTGACCAACATCCACTTGGTCACCTGGGCCCTCCCCGTGGTTTTCCAGACACCGCTCCTTGTTCACAGGACCACCGAGCGACACTGCCCATGCTCCTTGGCTCCTCAGGCGGAGGATGGTCTCCACAAAGAGCTGGAAGTTCGGTTAAAAGCCTAAAACCGACAGCTGAAGATCCCCATGTTCTCAAAGGCTGCCTCCCGTCCCATCCATAGGGTGGCAAGCAGGGGGCTTCCAGCCCTCTTTCAAGAAAGCCAGGGGATCCATCTGCCTCGGGATTCCGCAACGTCCTTAACATGGGGGCATCTCGCCCTGCAATGGACTTTGACACAGGCCAAACTGACCGCGGGCTTAGAAATCCAGTAAGGGGTTGCGTTAAGCCCCAGACAACCTTTTGCCTTCTTGCAGCCAACTACAGTCCCCTCCAGTGTCACTAATGGCTGTTCGGGGGTCGGCCGAGGGCTAGATTTCAGCATCACTCATGGCAAACGTCCTTCCTTGAGGATACGGACCTACTTGGTGCCATCCAGGATTCGGACCACAGAGAAGCGGGGTTTTGGTGACCCCTTGTGACCCTCCTCCACATTAGGTGCCCCCAACTTCCGATCCACTGGAACACCTCCAGCTGTTGACCAGGCCTCACCTGACGCTTCCCTGTGTTGACCTGGGCAAATCTACTCTCCCGGTTACGTCACCGTTTCTGACTTTCCACCGGGCCGGCCCCCTGATGAGGTAACCAGGTCCAGCTGGCAAAAGGGCCCCAGCGCCCTTATTTCACGTGAGGAACTTCTAGCGGGCACCTGGCCCCTCCCTCTGATGACGTAAGCAGGTTGGGCTTCCCATCAACCCCACCTCCTCTGTCTCACTTGAAAACATCCTGGGTGTGCCCAAGGCCCTGCCTCACGTGACCAACCTCAGCTATCTCCTGGCTCCTCCCCTTGATGAGGGAAAGAGGTAGGGCAGCCGACCCGAACCCCACAGCTGCCCTCACCACCCAGGGATCACAGGACACTTCCGGGTATTTCCTAGTCCCTGACACCCCTGACCCACATCCATTTGGCCACCTGGGCCCTCCCCCCTGTTTTCCAGACACCGCTCCTCGTTGGCCCGACCACTGAGCCACAATTCCTGGCCTTTTTTGCCACTCAGGCGGAGCGTGGACTTCCCAAATTGCTAGAAGTTGAGTTAAAGGCCTAAAGATACAGCCCCAGATCACCTTCTCCTCATAGCCTGCCTCCGATACCTTTGGGAGGGCGGCAAGCATGGGGCTGCCAGCCCTCATTCAAAAAAGCCATCAGGGACCATTTGCCACGGGACATCCGCCACGTCCCAGCATAAGGGAATCTAAACCTGGAGTCGACTTCAACAGACAAGACTGCCTGTGTGCTTTGAAATCTAGGCCAGATTTGTGTTAAGCCCCAGAAAACCGTTTCCCTCCCGGCAGCCAACTCTGGGCCAATCCAGTGTCACTAACGTGTGGGGGCCCCGAGGGCTAGCTTTTGGCCTCAATTAGAGCAAATGCCCTTCCTTGAGGACATGGACCATGTTGGTGCCATCCGGTGTCCGCACCACAGGGAAGTGGCCTTTGGCGACCCCTTGTGACCCTCCTCGGCAATAGGTGGTCCCACCAGCCCATGAAGTAGACCAACTAGGGCTATTGACTGGGCTCCAAGCTCTAGCTCATCTGACATCTTCCGGGTGTTCCCCTGGGCGAGCCCACCCCAGTGGTTATGTCACCGTTTGTGGTTGTCCACCTGGCCCCTCCCCCTGATGTAACCAGGTCCAGCTGGCCACCGGAAACCAGAGCCCCTGCCTACTAGGCCTGTCTCCAGATGGCGGCAGTCTCCTCCACCTGATGACATAACAAGTTACAGCTGGCCACCACACGCCACAGCCCCTGGCTCACGTGACCACATCCGGGTATGCCAGAAGTCCTGGCCCACATGACCACCTGCTGGCTAACACCTGGCTTCTTCCCATGATGACTTCACCAGGTCCACATGGTCTCAAAGTGACCCCACACGCCTAGGGATCCCGGGACACTACCGGGTATTTCCCAGGCCCTGACACGCCTGACCAACATCCACTTGGTCACCTGGGCCCTCCCCGTGGTTTTCCAGACACCGCTCCTTGTTCACAGGACCACCGAGCGACACTGCCCATGCTCCTTGGCCCCTCAGGCGGAGGATGGTCTCCACAAAGAGCTGGAAGTTCGGTTAAAAGCCTAAAACCGACAGCTGAAGATCCCCATGTTCTCAAAGGCTGCCTCCGGTCCCATCCATAGGGTGGCAAGCAGGGGGCTTCCAGCCCTCTTTCAAGAAAGCCAGGGGATCCATCTGCCTCGGGATTCCGCAACGTCCTTAACATGGGGGCATCTCGCCCTGCAGTGGACTTTGACACAGGCCAAACTGACCGCGGGCTTAGAAATCCAGTAAGGGGTTGCGTTAAGCCCCAGACAACCTTTTGCCTTCTTGCAGCCAACTACAGTCCCCTCCAGTGTCACTAATGGCTGTTCGGGGGTCGGCCGAGGGCTAGATTTCAGCATCACTCATGGCAAACGTCCTTCCTTGAGGATACGGACCTACTTGGTGCCATCCAGGATTCGGACCACAGAGAAGCGGGGTTTTGGTGACCCCTTGTGACCCTCCTCCACATTAGGTGCCCCCAACTTCCGATCCACTGGAACACCTCCAGCTGTTGACCAGGCCTCACCTGACGCTTCCCTGTGTTGACCCGGGCAAATCTACCCTCCCGGTTACGTCACCGTTTCTGGCTTTTCACCGGGCCGGCCCCCTGATGAGGTAACCAGGTCCAGCTGGCAAAAGGGCCCCGGCACTCTTATTTCACGTGACCAACTTCTAGCAGGCACCTGGCCCCTCCCTCTGATGACTTAACCAGGTTGGGCTTCCCATCGACCCCACCTCCTCTGTCTCACTTGAAAACATCCTGGGTGTGCCCAAGGCCCTGCCTCACGTGACCAACCTCAGATATCACCTGGCTCCTCCCCTTGATGAGGGAAAGAGGTAGTTCAGCCGACCCGAACCCCACAGCTGCCCTCACCGCCCAGGGATCACAGGACACTTCTGGGTATTTCCTAGTCCCTGACACCCCTGACCCACATGCATTTGGCCACCTGGGCCCTCCCCCCTGTTTTCAAGACACCGCTCTTCCTTGGCCCGACCACTGAGCCACAATTCACGGCCTTTTTTGCCCCTCAGGCGGAGTGTGGTCTTCCCAAATCGCTAGAAGTTGGGTTAAAGGCCTAAACATACAGCCCCAGATCACCTTCACCTCATAGCCTGCCTCCGATACCTTTGGGAGGGCGGCAAGCATGGGGCTGCCAGCCCTCATTCAAAAAAGCCATCAGGGACCATTTGCCACGGGACATCCGCTACGTCCCCACCATGAGGGAATCTAAACCTGGAGTCGACTTTAACAGACAAGACTGCCTGTGTGCTTTGAAATCTAGGCCAGATTTGTGTTAAGCCCCAGAAAACAGTTTCCCACCAGGCAGCCAACTCTAGGCCAATCCAGTGTCACTAACGTGTGGGATCCTGAGGGCTAGCTTTCGGCCTCCATTAGAGCAAATGCCCTTCCTTGAGGACATGGACCATGTTGGTGCCATCCGGTGTCCGCACCACAGGGAAGTGGCCTTTGGCGACCCCTTGTGACCCTCCTCGGCAATAGGTGGTCCCACCAGCCCATGAAGTAGACCAACTAGGGCTATTGACTGGGCTCCAAGCTCTAGCTCATCTGACATCTTCCGGGTGTTCCCCTGGGCGAGCCCACCCCAGTGGTTATGTCACCGTTTGTGGTTGTCCACCTGGCCCCTCCCCCTGATGTAACCAGGTCCAGCTGGCCACCGGAAACCAGAGCCCCTGCCTACTAGGCCTGTCTCCAGATGGCGGCAGTCTCCTCCACCTGATGACATAACAAGTTACAGCTGGCCACCACACGCCACAGCCCCTGGCTCACGTGACCACATCCGGGTATGCCAGAAGTCCTGGCCCACATGACCACCTGCTGGCTAACACCTGGCTTCTTCCCATGATGACTTCACCAGGTCCACATGGTCTCAAAGTGACCCCACACGCCTAGGGATCCCGGGACACTACCGGGTATTTCCCAGGCCCTGACACGCCTGACCAACATCCACTTGGTCACCTGGGCCCTCCCCGTGGTTTTCCAGACACCGCTCCTTGTTCACAGGACCACCGAGCGACACTGCCCATGCTCCTTGGCTCCTCAGGCGGAGGATGGTCTCCACAAAGAGCTGGAAGTTCGGTTAAAAGCCTAAAACCGACAGCTGAAAATCCCCATGTTCTCAAAGGCTGCCTCCCGTCCCATCCATAGGGTGGCAAGCAGGGGGCTTCCAGCCCTCTTTCAAGAAAGCCAGGGGATCCATCTGCCTCGGGATTCCGCAACGTCCTTAACATGGGGGCATCTCGCCCTGCAATGGACTTTGACACAGGCCAAACTGACCGCGGGCTTAGAAATCCAGTAAGGGGTTGCGTTAAGCCCCAGACAACCTTTTGCCTTCTTGCAGCCAACTACAGTCCCCTCCAGTGTCACTAATGGCTGTTCGGGGGTCGGCCGAGGGCCAGATTTCAGCCTCACTCATGGCAAACGTCCTTCCTTGAGGATACGGACCTACTTGGTGCCATCCAGGATTCGGACCACAGAGAAGCGGGGTTTTGGTGACCCCTTGTGACCCTCCTCCACATTAGGTGGCCCCAACTTCTGATCCACTGGAACACCTCCAGCTGTTGACCAGGCCTCACCTGACGCTTCCCTGTGTTGACCTGGGCAAATCTACTCTCCCGGTTACGTCACCGTTTCTGACTTTCCACCGGGCCGGCCCCCTGATGAGGTAACCAGGTCCAGCTGGCAAAAGGGCCCCAGCGCCCTTATTTCACGTGAGGAACTTCTAGCGGGCACCTGGCCCCTCCCTCTGATGACGTAAGCAGGTTGGGCTTCCCATCAACCCCACCTCCTCTGTCTCACTTGAAAACATCCTGGGTGTGCCCAAGGCCCTGCCTCACGTGACCAACCTCAGCTATCTCCTGGCTCCTCCCCTTGATGAGGGAAAGAGGTAGGGCAGCCGACCCGAACCCCACAGCTGCCCTCACCACCCAGGGATCACAGGACACTTCCGGGTATTTCCTAGTCCCTGACACCCCTGACCCACATCCATTTGGCCACCTGGGCCCTCCCCCCTGTTTTCCAGACACCGCTCCTCGTTGGCCCGACCACTGAGCCACAATTCCTGGCCTTTTTTGCCACTCAGGCGGAGCGTGGACTTCCCAAATTGCTAGAAGTTGGGTTAAAGGCCTAAAGATACAGCCCCAGATCACCTTCTCCTCATAGCTGCCTCCGATACCTTTGGGAGGGCGGCAAGCATGGGGCTGCCAGCCCTCATTCAAAAAAGCCATCAGGGACCATTTGCCACGGGACATCCGCTACGTCCCCACCATGAGGGAATCTAAACCTGGAGTCGACTTTAACAGACAAGACTGCCTGTGTGCTTTGAAATCTAGGCCAGATTTGTGTTAAGCCCCAGAAAACCGTTTCCCTCCCGGCAGCCAACTCTAGGCCAATCCAGTGTCACTAACGTGTGGGGGCCCCGAGGGCTAGCTTTTGGCCTCAATTAGAGCAAATGCCCTTCCTTGAGGACATGGACCATGTTGGTGCCATCCGGTGTCCGCACCACAGGGAAGTGGCCTTTGGCGACCCCTTGTGACCCTCCTCGGCAATAGGTGGTCCCACCAGCCCATGAAGTAGACCAACTAGGGCTATTGACTGGGCTCCAAGCTCTAGCTCATCTGACATCTTCCGGGTGTTCCCCTGGGCGAGCCCACCCCAGTGGTTATGTCACCGTTTGTGGTTGTCCACCTGGCCCCTCCCCCTGATGTAACCAGGTCCAGCTGGCCACCGGAAACCAGAGCCCCTGCCTACTAGGCCTGTCTCCAGATGGCGGCAGTCTCCTCCACCTGATGACATAACAAGTTACAGCTGGCCACCACACGCCACAGCCCCTGGCTCACGTGACCACATCCGGGTATGCCAGAAGTCCTGGCCCACGTGACCACCTGCTGGCTAACACCTGGCTTCTTCCCATGATGACTTCACCAGGTCCACATGGTCTCAAAGTGACCCCACACGCCTAGGGATCCCGGGACACTACCGGGTATTTCCCAGGCCCTGACACGCCTGACCAACATCCACTTGGTCACCTGGGCCCTCCCCGTGGTTTTCCAGACACCGCTCCTTGTTCACAGGACCACCGAGCGACACTGCCCATGCTCCTTGGCTCCTCAGGCGGAGGATGGTCTCCACAAAGAGCTGGAAGTTCGGTTAAAAGCCTAAAACCGACAGCTGAAAATCCCCATGTTCTCAAAGGCTGCCTCCCGTCCCATCCATAGGGTGGCAAGCAGGGGGCTTCCAGCCCTCTTTCAAGAAAGCCAGGGGATCCATCTGCCTCGGGATTCCGCAACGTCCTTAACATGGGGGCATCTCGCCCTGCAATGGCCTTTGACACAGGCCAAACTGACCGCGGGCTTAGAAATCCAGTAAGGGGTTGCGTTAAGCCCCAGACAACCTTTTGCCTTCTTGCAGCCAACTACAGTCCCCTCCAGTGTCACTAATGGCTGTTCGGGGGTCGGCCGAGGGCCAGATTTCAGCCTCACTCATGGCAAACGTCCTTCCTTGAGGATACGGACCTACTTGGTGCCATCCAGGATTCGGACCACAGAGAAGCGGGGTTTTGGTGACCCCTTGTGACCCTCCTCCACATTAGGTGGCCCCAACTTCTGATCCACTGGAACACCTCCAGCTGTTGACCAGGCCTCACCTGACGCTTCCCTGTGTTGACCTGGGCAAATCTACTCTCCCGGTTACGTCACCATTTCTGACTTTCCACCGGGCCGGCCCCCTGATGAGGTAACCAGGTCCAGCTGGCAAAAGAGCCCCAGCGCCCTTATTTCACGTGAGGAAGTTCTAGCGGGCACCTGGCCCCTCCCTCTGATGACGTAAGCAGGTTGGGCTTCCCATCAACCCCACCTCCTCTGTCTCACTTGAAAACATCCTGGGTGTGCCCAAGGCCCTGCCTCACGTGACCAACCTCAGCTATCTCCTGGCTCCTCCCCTTGATGAGGGAAAGAGGTAGGGCAGCCGACCTGAATCCCACAGCTGCCCTCACCACCCAGGGATCACAGGACACTTCCGGGTATTTCCTAGTCCCTGACACCCCTGACCCACATCCATTTGGCCACCTGGGCCCACCCCCCTGTTTTCCAGACACCGCTCCTCGTTGGCCCGACCACTGAGCCACAATTCCTGGCCTTTTTTGCCACTCAGGCGGAGCGTGGATTTCCCAAATCGCTAGAAGTTGGGTTAAAGGCCTAAACATACAGCCCCAGATCACCTTCTCCTCATAGCCTGCCTCCGATACCTTTGGGAGGGCGGCAAGCATGGGGCTGCCAGCCCTCATTCAAAAAAGCCATCAGGGACCATTTGCCACGGGACATCCGCTACGTCCCCACCATGAGGGAATCTAAACCTGGAGTCGACTTTAACAGACAAGACTGCCTGTGTGCTTTGAAATCTAGGCCAGATTTGTGTTAAGCCCCAGAAAACAGTTTCCCACCAGGCAGCCAACTCTAGGCCAATCCAGTGTCACTAACGTGTGGGATCCTGAGGGCTAGCTTTCGGCCTCCATTAGAGCAAATGCCCTTCCTTGAGGACATGGACCATGTTGGTGCCATCCGGTGTCCGCACCACAGGGAAGTGGCCTTTGGCGACCCCTTGTGACCCTCCTCGGCAATAGGTGGTCCCACCAGCCCATGAAGTAGACCAACTAGGGCTATTGACTGGGCTCCAAGCTCTAGCTCATCTGACATCTTCCGGGTGTTCCCCTGGGCGAGCCCACCCCAGTGGTTATGTCACCGTTTGTGGTTGTCCACCTGGCCCCTCCCCCTGATGTAACCAGGTCCAGCTGGCCACCGGAAACCAGAGCCCCTGCCTACTAGGCCTGTCTCCAGATGGCGGCAGTCTCCTCCACCTGATGACATAACAAGTTACAGCTGGCCACCACACGCCACAGCCCCTGGCTCACGTGACCACATCCGGGTATGCCAGAAGTCCTGGCCCACGTGACCACCTGCTGGCTAACACCTGGCTTCTTCCCATGATGACTTCACCAGGTCCACATGGTCTCAAAGTGACCCCACACGCCTAGGGATCCCGGGACACTACCGGGTATTTCCCAGGCCCTGACACGCCTGACCAACATCCACTTGGTCACCTGGGCCCTCCCCGTGGTTTTCCAGACACCGCTCCTTGTTCACAGGACCACCGAGCGACACTGCCCATGCTCCTTGGCCCCTCAGGCGGAGGATGGTCTCCACAAAGAGCTGGAAGTTCGGTTAAAAGCCTAAAACCGACAGCTGAAGATCCCCATGTTCTCAAAGGCTGCCTCCGGTCCCATCCATAGGGTGGCAAGCAGGGGGCTTCCAGCCCTCTTTCAAGAAAGCCAGGGGATCCATCTGCCTCGGGATTCCGCAACGTCCTTAACATGGGGGCATCTCGCCCTGCAATGGACTTTGACACAGGCCAAACTGACCGCGGGCTTAGAAATCCAGTAAGGGGTTGCGTTAAGCCCCAGACAACCTTTTGCCTTCTTGCAGCCAACTACAGTCCCCTCCAGTGTCACTAATGGCTGTTCGGGGGTCGGCCGAGGGCCAGATTTCAGCCTCACTCATGGCAAACGTCCTTCCTTGAGGATACGGACCTACTTGGTGCCATCCAGGATTCGGACCACAGAGAAGCGGGGTTTTGGTGACCCCTTGTGACCCTCCTCCACATTAGGTGGCCCCAACTTCCGATCCACTGGAACACCTCCAGCTGTTGACCAGGCCTCACCTGACGCTTCCCTGTGTTGACCTGGGCAAATCTACTCTCCCGGTTACGTCACCGTTTCTGACTTTCCACCGGGCCGGCCCCCTGATGAGGTAACCAGGTCCAGCTGGCAAAAGGGCCCCAGCGCCCTTAATTCACGTGAGGAACTTCTAGCGGGCACCTGGCCCCTCCCTCTGATGACGTAAGCAGGTTGGGCTTCCCATCAACCCCACCTCCTCTGTCTCACTTGAAAACATCCTGGGTGTGCCCAAGGCCCTGCCTCACGTGACCAACCTCAGCTATCTCCTGGCTCCTCCCCTTGATGAGGGAAAGAGGTAGGGCAGCCGACCCGAACCCCACAGCTGCCCTCACCACCCAGGGATCACAGGACACTTCCGGGTATTTCCTAGTCCCTGACACCCCTGACCCACATCCATTTGGCCACCTGGGCCCTCCCCCCTGTTTTCCAGACACCGCTCCTCGTTGGCCCGACCACTGAGCCACAATTCCTGGCCTTTTTTGCCACTCAGGCGGAGCGTGGACTTCCCAAATTGCTAGAAGTTGAGTTAAAGGCCTAAAGATACAGCCCCAGATCACCTTCTCCTCATAGCCTGCCTCCGATACCTTTGGGAGGGCGGCAAGCATGGGGCTGCCAGCCCTCATTCAAAAAAGCCATCAGGGACCATTTGCCACGGGACATCCGCCACGTCCCAGCATAAGGGAATCTAAACCTGGAGTCGACTTCAACAGACAAGACTGCCTGTGTGCTTTGAAATCTAGGCCAGATTTGTGTTAAGCCCCAGAAAACCGTTTCCCTCCCGGCAGCCAACTCTGGGCCAATCCAGTGTCACTAACGTGTGGGGGCCCCGAGGGCTAGCTTTTGGCCTCAATTAGAGCAAATGCCCTTCCTTGAGGACATGGACCATGTTGGTGCCATCCGGTGTCTGCACCACAGGGAAGTGGCCTTTGGCGACCCCTTGTGACCCTCCTCGGCAATAGGTGGTCCCACCAGCCCATGAAGTAGACCAACTAGGGCTATTGACTGGGCTCCAAGCTCTAGCTCATCTGACATCTTCCGGGTGTTCCCCTGGGCGAGCCCACCCCAGTGGTTATGTCACCGTTTGTGGTTGTCCACCTGGCCCCTCCCCCTGATGTAACCAGGTCCAGCTGGCCACCGGAAACCAGAGCCCCTGCCTACTAGGCCTGTCTCCAGATGGCGGCAGTCTCCTCCACCTGATGACATAACAAGTTACAGCTGGCCACCACACGCCACAGCCCCTGGCTCACGTGACCACATCCGGGTATGCCAGAAGTCCTGGCCCACGTGACCACCTGCTGGCTAACACCTGGCTTCTTCCCATGATGACTTCACTAGGTCCACATGGTCTCAAAGTGACCCCACACGCCTAGGGATCCCGGGACACTACCGGGTATTTCCCAGGCCCTGACACGCCTGACCAACATCCACTTGGTCACCTGGGCCCTCCCCGTGGTTTTCCAGACACCGCTCCTTGTTCACAGGACCACCGAGCGACACTGCCCATGCTCCTTGGCCCCTCAGGCGGAGGATGGTCTCCACAAAGAGCTGGAAGTTCGGTTAAAAGCCTAAAACCGACAGCTGAAGATCCCCATGTTCTCAAAGGCTGCCTCCGGTCCCATCCATAGAGTGGCAAGCAGGGGGCTTCCAGCCCTCTTTCAAGAAAGCCAGGGGATCCATCTGCCTCGGGATTCCGCAACGTCCTTAACATGGGGGCATCTCGCCCTGCAGTGGACTTTGACACAGGCCAAACTGACCGCGGGCTTAGAAATCCAGTAAGGGGTTGCGTTAAGCCCCAGACAACCTTTTGCCTTCTTGCAGCCAACTACAGTCCCCTCCAGTGTCACTAATGGCTGTTCGGGGGTCGGCCGAGGGCCAGATTTCAGCATCACTCATGGCAAACGTCCTTCCTTGAGGATACGGACCTACTTGGTGCCATCCAGGATTCGGACCACAGAGAAGCGGGGTTTTGGTGACCCCTTGTGACCCTCCTCCACATTAGGTGCCCCCAACTTCCGATCCACTGGAACACCTCCAGCTGTTGACCAGGCCTCACCTGACGCTTCCCTGTGTTGACCCGGGCAAATCTACCCTCCCGGTTACGTCACCGTTTCTGGCTTTTCACCGGGCCGGCCCCCTGATGAGGTAACCAGGTCCAGCTGGCAAAAGGGCCCCAGCACTCTTATTTCACGTGACCAACTTCTAGCAGGCACCTGGCCCCTCCCTCTGATGACTTAACCAGGTTGGGCTTCCCATCGACCCCACCTCCTCTGTCTCACTTGAAAACATCCTGGGTGTGCCCAAGGCCCTGCCTCACGTGACCAACCTCAGATATCACCTGGCTCCTCCCCTTGATGAGGGAAAGAGGTAGTTCAGCCGACCCGAACCCCACAGCTGCCCTCACCGCCCATGGATCACAGGACACTTCTGGGTATTTCCTAGTCCCTGACACCCCTGACCCACATGCATTTGGCCACCTGGGCCCTCCCCCCTGTTTTCAAGACACCGCTCTTCCTTGGCCCGACCACTGAGCCACAATTCACGGCCTTTTTTGCCCCTCAGGCGGAGTGTGGTCTTCCCAAATCGCTAGAAGTTGGGTTAAAGGCCTAAACATACAGCCCCAGATCACCTTCACCTCATAGCCTGCCTCCGATACCTTTGGGAGGGCGGCAAGCATGGGGCTGCCAGCCCTCATTCAAAAAAGCCATCAGGGACCATTTGCCACGGGACATCCGCTACGTCCCCACCATGAGGGAATCTAAACCTGGAGTCGACTTTAACAGACAAGACTGCCTGTGTGCTTTGAAATCTAGGCCAGATTTGTGTTAAGCCCCAGAAAACAGTTTCCCACCAGGCAGCCAACTCTAGGCCAATCCAGTGTCACTAACGTGTGGGATCCTGAGGGCTAGCTTTCGGCCTCCATTAGAGCAAATGCCCTTCCTTGAGGACATGGACCATGTTGGTGCCATCCGGTGTCCGCACCACAGGGAAGTGGCCTTTGGCGACCCCTTGTGACCCTCCTCGGCAATAGGTGGTCCCACCAGCCCATGAAGTAGACCAACTAGGGCTATTGACTGGGCTCCAAGCTCTAGCTCATCTGACATCTTCCGGGTGTTCCCCTGGGCGAGCCCACCCCAGTGGTTATGTCACCGTTTGTGGTTGTCCACCTGGCCCCTCCCCCTGATGTAACCAGGTCCAGCTGGCCACCGGAAACCAGAGCCCCTGCCTACTAGGCCTGTCTCCAGATGGCGGCAGTCTCCTCCACCTGATGACATAACAAGTTACAGCTGGCCACCACACGCCACAGCCCCTGGCTCACGTGACCACATCCGGGTATGCCAGAAGTCCTGGCCCACGTGACCACCTGCTGGCTAACACCTGGCTTCTTCCCATGATGACTTCACCAGGTCCACATGGTCTCAAAGTGACCCCACACGCCTAGGGATCCCGGGACACTACCGGGTATTTCCCAGGCCCTGACACGCCTGACCAACATCCACTTGGTCACCTGGGCCCTCCCCGTGGTTTTCCAGACACCGCTCCTTGTTCACAGGACCACCGAGCGACACTGCCCATGCTCCTTGGCTCCTCAGGCGGAGGATGGTCTCCACAAAGAGCTGGAAGTTCGGTTAAAAGCCTAAAACCGACAGCTGAAAATCCCCATGTTCTCAAAGGCTGCCTCCCGTCCCATCCATAGGGTGGCAAGCAGGGGGCTTCCAGCCCTCTTTCAAGAAAGCCAGGGGATCCATCTGCCTCGGGATTCCGCAACGTCCTTAACATGGGGGCATCTCGCCCTGCAGTGGACTTTGACACAGGCCAAACTGACCGCGGGCTTAGAAATCCAGTAAGGGGTTGCGTTAAGCCCCAGACAACCTTTTGCCTTCTTGCAGCCAACTACAGTCCCCTCCAGTGTCACTAATGGCTGTTCGGGGGTCGGCCGAGGGCCAGATTTCAGCATCACTCATGGCAAACGTCCTTCCTTGAGGATACGGACCTACTTGGTGCCATCCAGGATTCGGACCACAGAGAAGCGGGGTTTTGGTGACCCCTTGTGACCCTCCTCCACATTAGGTGGCCCCAACTTCTGATCCACTGGAACACCTCCAGCTGTTGACCAGGCCTCACCTGACGCTTCCCTGTGTTGACCTGGGCAAATCTACTCTCCCGGTTACGTCACCATTTCTGACTTTCCACCGGGCCGGCCCCCTGATGAGGTAACCAGGTCCAGCTGGCAAAAGAGCCCCAGCGCCCTTATTTCACGTGAGGAACTTCTAGCGGGCACCTGGCCCCTCCCTCTGATGACGTAAGCAGGTTGGGCTTCCCATCGACCCCACCTCCTCTGTCTCACTTGAAAACATCCTGGGTGTGCCCAAGGCCCTGCCTCACGTGACCAACCTCAGCTATCTCCTGGCTCCTCCCCTTGATGAGGGAAAGAGGTAGGGCAGCCGACCTGAATCCCACAGCTGCCCTCACCACCCAGGGATCACAGGACACTTCCGGGTATTTCCTAGTCCCTGACACCCCTGACCCACATCCATTTGGCCACCTGGGCCCACCCCCCTGTTTTCCAGACACCGCTCCTCGTTGGCCCGACCACTGAGCCACAATTCCTGGCCTTTTTTGCCACTCAGGCGGAGCGTGGACTTCCCAAATCGCTAGAAGTTGGGTTAAAGGCCTAAAGATACAGCCCCAGATCACCTTCTCCTCATAGCCTGCCTCCGATACCTTTGGGAGGGCGGCAAGCATGGGGCTGCCAGCCCTCATTCAAAAAAGCCATCAGGGACCATTTGCCACGGGACATCCGCTACGTCCCCACCATGAGGGAATCTAAACCTGGAGTCGACTTTAACAGACAAGACTGCCTGTGTGCTTTGAAATCTAGGCCAGATTTGTGTTAAGCCCCAGAAAACCGTTTCCCTCCCGGCAGCCAACTCTGGGCCAATCCAGTGTCACTAACGTGTGGGGGCCCCGAGGGCTAGCTTTTGGCCTCAATTAGAGCAAATGCCCTTCCTTGAGGACATGGACCATGTTGGTGCCATCCGGTGTCCGCACCACAGGGAAGTGGCCTTTGGCGACCCCTTGTGACCCTCCTCGGCAATAGGTGGTCCCACCAGCCCATGAAGTAGACCAACTAGGGCTATTGACTGGGCTCCAAGCTCTAGCTCATCTGACATCTTCCGGGTGTTCCCCTGGGCGAGCCCACCCCAGTGGTTATGTCACCGTTTGTGGTTGTCCACCTGGCCCCTCCCCCTGATGTAACCAGGTCCAGCTGGCCACCGGAAACCAGAGCCCCTGCCTACTAGGCCTGTCTCCAGATGGCGGCAGTCTCCTCCACCTGATGACATAACAAGTTACAGCTGGCCACCACACGCCACAGCCCCTGGCTCACGTGACCACATCCGGGTATGCCAGAAGTCCTGGCCCACGTGACCACCTGCTGGCTAACACCTGGCTTCTTCCCATGATGACTTCACCAGGTCCACATGGTCTCAAAGTGACCCCACACGCCTAGGGATCCCGGGACACTACCGGGTATTTCCCAGGCCCTGACACGCCTGACCAACATCCACTTGGTCACCTGGGCCCTCCCCGTGGTTTTCCAGACACCGCTCCTTGTTCACAGGACCACCGAGCGACACTGCCCATGCTCCTTGGCCCCTCAGGCGGAGGATGGTCTCCACAAAGAGCTGGAAGTTCGGTTAAAAGCCTAAAACCGACAGCTGAAGATCCCCATGTTCTCAAAGGCTGCCTCCGGTCCCATCCATAGGGTGGCAAGCAGGGGGCTTCCAGCCCTCTTTCAAGAAAGCCAGGGGATCCATCTGCCTCGGGATTCCGCAACGTCCTTAACATGGGGGCATCTCGCCCTGCAGTGGACTTTGACACAGGCCAAACTGACCGCGGGCTTAGAAATCCAGTAAGGGGTTGCGTTAAGCCCCAGACAACCTTTTGCCTTCTTGCAGCCAACTACAGTCCCCTCCAGTGTCACTAATGGCTGTTCGGGGGTCGGCCGAGGGCCAGATTTCAGCATCACTCATGGCAAACGTCCTTCCTTGAGGATACGGACCTACTTGGTGCCATCCAGGATTCGGACCACAGAGAAGCGGGGTTTTGGTGACCCCTTGTGACCCTCCTCCACATTAGGTGGCCCCAACTTCTGATCCACTGGAACACCTCCAGCTGTTGACCAGGCCTCACCTGACGCTTCCCTGTGTTGACCTGGGCAAATCTACTCTCCCGGTTACGTCACCATTTCTGACTTTCCACCGGGCCGGCCCCCTGATGAGGTAACCAGGTCCAGCTGGCAAAAGAGCCCCAGCGCCCTTATTTCACGTGAGGAACTTCTAGCGAGCACCTGGCCCCTCCCTCTGATGACGTAAGCAGGTTGGGCTTCCCATCGACCCCACCTCCTCTGTCTCACTTGAAAACATCCTGGGTGTGCCCAAGGCCCTGCCTCACGTGACCAACCTCAGCTATCTCCTGGCTCCTCCCCTTGATGAGGGAAAGAGGTAGGGCAGCCGACCTGAATCCCACAGCTGCCCTCACCACCCAGGGATCACAGGACACTTCCGGGTATTTCCTAGTCCCTGACACCCCTGATCCACATCCATTTGGCCACCTGGGCCCACCCCCCTGTTTTCCAGACACCGCTCCTCGTTGGCCCGACCACTGAGCCACAATTCCTGGCCTTTTTTGCCACTCAGGCGGAGCGTGGACTTCCCAAATCGCTAGAAGTTGGGTTAAAGGCCTAAAGATACAGCCCCAGATCACCTTCTCCTCATAGCCTGCCTCCGATACCTTTGGGAGGGCGGCAAGCATGGGGCTGCCAGCCCTCATTCAAAAAAGCCATCAGGGACCATTTGCCACGGGACATCCGCTACGTCCCCACCATGAGGGAATCTAAACCTGGAGTCGACTTTAACAGACAAGACTGCCTGTGTGCTTTGAAATCTAGGCCAGATTTGTGTTAAGCCCCAGAAAACCGTTTCCCTCCCGGCAGCCAACTCTGGGCCAATCCAGTGTCACTAACGTGTGGGGGCCCCGAGGGCTAGCTTTTGGCCTCAATTAGAGCAAATGCCCTTCCTTGAGGACATGGACCATGTTGGTGCCATCCGGTGTCCGCACCACAGGGAAGTGGCCTTTGGCGACCCCTTGTGACCCTCCTCGGCAATAGGTGGTCCCACCAGCCCATGAAGTAGACCAACTAGGGCTATTGACTGGGCTCCAAGCTCTAGCTCATCTGACATCTTCCGGGTGTTCCCCTGGGCGAGCCCACCCCAGTGGTTATGTCACCGTTTGTGGTTGTCCACCTGGCCCCTCCCCCTGATGTAACCAGGTCCAGCTGGCCACCGGAAACCAGAGCCCCTGCCTACTAGGCCTGTCTCCAGATGGCGGCAGTCTCCTCCACCTGATGACATAACAAGTTACAGCTGGCCACCACACGCCACAGCCCCTGGCTCACGTGACCACATCCGGGTATGCCAGAAGTCCTGGCCCACGTGACCACCTGCTGGCTAACACCTGGCTTCTTCCCATGATGACTTCACTAGGTCCACATGGTCTCAAAGTGACCCCACACGCCTAGGGATCCCGGGACACTACCGGGTATTTCCCAGGCCCTGACACGCCTGACCAACATCCACTTGGTCACCTGGGCCCTCCCCGTGGTTTTCCAGACACCGCTCCTTGTTCACAGGACCACCGAGCGACACTGCCCATGCTCCTTGGCCCCTCAGGCGGAGGATGGTCTCCACAAAGAGCTGGAAGTTCGGTTAAAAGCCTAAAACCGACAGCTGAAGATCCCCATGTTCTCAAAGGCTGCCTCCGGTCCCATCCATAGGGTGGCAAGCAGGGGGCTTCCAGCCCTCTTTCAAGAAAGCCAGGGGATCCATCTGCCTCGGGATTCCGCAACGTCCTTAACATGGGGGCATCTCGCCCTGCAGTGGACTTTGACACAGGCCAAACTGACCGCGGGCTTAGAAATCCAGTAAGGGGTTGCGTTAAGCCCCAGACAACCTTTTGCCTTCTTGCAGCCAACTACAGTCCCCTCCAGTGTCACTAATGGCTGTTCGGGGGTCGGCCGAGGGCCAGATTTCAGCATCACTCATGGCAAACGTCCTTCCTTGAGGATACGGACCTACTTGGTGCCATCCAGGATTCGGACCACAGAGAAGCGGGGTTTTGGTGACCCCTTGTGACCCTCCTCCACATTAGGTGCCCCCAACTTCCGATCCACTGGAACACCTCCAGCTGTTGACCAGGCCTCACCTGACGCTTCCCTGTGTTGACCCGGGCAAATCTACCCTCCCGGTTACGTCACCGTTTCTGGCTTTTCACCGGGCCGGCCCCCTGATGAGGTAACCAGGTCCAGCTGGCAAAAGGGCCCCAGCACTCTTATTTCACGTGACCAACTTCTAGCAGGCACCTGGCCCCTCCCTCTGATGACTTAACCAGGTTGGGCTTCCCATCGACCCCACCTCCTCTGTCTCACTTGAAAACATCCTGGGTGTGCCCAAGGCCCTGCCTCACGTGACCAACCTCAGATATCACCTGGCTCCTCCCCTTGATGAGGGAAAGAGGTAGTTCAGCCGACCCGAACCCCACAGCTGCCCTCACCGCCCAGGGATCACAGGACACTTCTGGGTATTTCCTAGTCCCTGACACCCCTGACCCACATGCATTTGGCCACCTGGGCCCTCCCCCCTGTTTTCAAGACACCGCTCTTCCTTGGCCCGACCACTGAGCCACAATTCACGGCCTTTTTTGCCCCTCAGGCGGAGTGTGGTCTTCCCAAATCGCTAGAAGTTGGGTTAAAGGCCTAAACATACAGCCCCAGATCACCTTCACCTCATAGCCTGCCTCCGATACCTTTGGGAGGGCGGCAAGCATGGGGCTGCCAGCCCTCATTCAAAAAAGCCATCAGGGACCATTTGCCACGGGACATCCGCTACGTCCCCACCATGAGGGAATCTAAACCTGGAGTCGACTTTAACAGACAAGACTGCCTGTGTGCTTTGAAATCTAGGCCAGATTTGTGTTAAGCCCCAGAAAACAGTTTCCCACCAGGCAGCCAACTCTAGGCCAATCCAGTGTCACTAACGTGTGGGATCCTGAGGGCTAGCTTTCGGCCTCCATTAGAGCAAATGCCCTTCCTTGAGGACATGGACCATGTTGGTGCCATCCGGTGTCCGCACCACAGGGAAGTGGCCTTTGGCGACCCCTTGTGACCCTCCTCGGCAATAGGTGGTCCCACCAGCCCATGAAGTAGACCAACTAGGGCTATTGACTGGGCTCCAAGCTCTAGCTCATCTGACATCTTCCGGGTGTTCCCCTGGGCGAGCCCACCCCAGTGGTTATGTCACCGTTTGTGGTTGTCCACCTGGCCCCTCACCCTGATGTAACCAGGTCCAGCTGGCCACCGGAAACCAGAGCCCCTGCCTACTAGGCCTGTCTCCAGATGGCGGCAGTCTCCTCCACCTGATGACATAACAAGTTACAGCTGGCCACCACACGCCACAGCCCCTGGCTCACGTGACCACATCCGGGTATGCCAGAAGTCCTGGCCCACGTGACCACCTGCTGGCTAACACCTGGCTTCTTCCCATGATGACTTCACCAGGTCCACATGGTCTCAAAGTGACCCCACACGCCTAGGGATCCCGGGACACTACCGGGTATTTCCCAGGCCCTGACACGCCTGACCAACATCCACTTGGTCACCTGGGCCCTCCCCGTGGTTTTCCAGACACCGCTCCTTGTTCACAGGACCACCGAGCGACACTGCCCATGCTCCTTGGCTCCTCAGGCGGAGGATGGTCTCCACAAAGAGCTGGAAGTTCGGTTAAAAGCCTAAAACCGACAGCTGAAAATCCCCATGTTCTCAAAGGCTGCCTCCCGTCCCATCCATAGGGTGGCAAGCAGGGGGCTTCCAGCCCTCTTTCAAGAAAGCCAGGGGATCCATCTGCCTCGGGATTCCGCAACGTCCTTAACATGGGGGCATCTCGCCCTGCAATGGACTTTGACACAGGCCAAACTGACCGCGGGCTTAGAAATCCAGTAAGGGGTTGCGTTAAGCCCCAGACAACCTTTTGCCTTCTTGCAGCCAACTACAGTCCCCTCCAGTGTCACTAATGGCTGTTCGGGGGTCGGCCGAGGGCCAGATTTCAGCCTCACTCATGGCAAACGTCCTTCCTTGAGGATACGGACCTACTTGGTGCCATCCAGGATTCGGACCACAGAGAAGCGGGGTTTTGGTGACCCCTTGTGACCCTCCTCCACATTAGGTGGCCCCAACTTCTGATCCACTGGAACACCTCCAGCTGTTGACCAGGCCTCACCTGACGCTTCCCTGTGTTGACCTGGGCAAATCTACTCTCCCGGTTACGTCACCATTTCTGACTTTCCACCGGGCCGGCCCCCTGATGAGGTAACCAGGTCCAGCTGGCAAAAGAGCCCCAGCGCCCTTATTTCACGTGAGGAAGTTCTAGCGGGCACCTGGCCCCTCCCTCTGATGACGTAAGCAGGTTGGGCTTCCCATCAACCCCACCTCCTCTGTCTCACTTGAAAACATCCTGGGTGTGCCCAAGGCCCTGCCTCACGTGACCAACCTCAGCTATCTCCTGGCTCCTCCCCTTGATGAGGGAAAGAGGTAGGGCAGCCGACCTGAATCCCACAGCTGCCCTCACCACCCAGGGATCACAGGACACTTCCGGGTATTTCCTAGTCCCTGACACCCCTGACCCACATCCATTTGGCCACCTGGGCCCACCCCCCTGTTTTCCAGACACCGCTCCTCGTTGGCCCGACCACTGAGCCACAATTCCTGGCCTTTTTTGCCACTCAGGCGGAGCGTGGACTTCCCAAATCGCTAGAAGTTGGGTTAAAGGCCTAAACATACAGCCCCAGATCACCTTCTCCTCATAGCCTGCCTCCGATACCTTTGGGAGGGCGGCAAGCATGGGGCTGCCAGCCCTCATTCAAAAAAGCCATCAGGGACCATTTGCCACGGGACATCCGCTACGTCCCCACCATGAGGGAATCTAAACCTGGAGTCGACTTTAACAGACAAGACTGCCTGTGTGCTTTGAAATCTAGGCCAGATTTGTGTTAAGCCCCAGAAAACAGTTTCCCACCAGGCAGCCAACTCTAGGCCAATCCAGTGTCACTAACGTGTGGGATCCTGAGGGCTAGCTTTCGGCCTCCATTAGAGCAAATGCCCTTCCTTGAGGACATGGACCATGTTGGTGCCATCCGGTGTCCGCACCACAGGGAAGTGGCCTTTGGCGACCCCTTGTGACCCTCCTCGGCAATAGGTGGTCCCACCAGCCCATGAAGTAGACCAACTAGGGCTATTGACTGGGCTCCAAGCTCTAGCTCATCTGACATCTTCCGGGTGTTCCCCTGGGCGAGCCCACCCCAGTGGTTATGTCACCGTTTGTGGTTGTCCAACTGGCCCCTCCCCCTGATGTAACCAGGTCCAGCTGGCCACCGGAAACCAGAGCCCCTGCCTACTAGGCCTGTCTCCAGATGGCGGCAGTCTCCTCCACCTGATGACATAACAAGTTACAGCTGGCCACCACACGCCACAGCCCCTGGCTCACGTGACCACATCCGGGTATGCCAGAAGTCCTGGCCCACGTGACCACCTGCTGGCTAACACCTGGCTTCTTCCCATGATGACTTCACCAGGTCCACATGGTCTCAAAGTGACCCCACACGCCTAGGGATCCCGGGACAGTACCGGGTATTTCCCAGGCCCTGACACGCCTGACCAACATCCACTTGGTCACCTGGGCCCTCCCCGTGGTTTTCCAGACACCGCTCCTTGTTCACAGGACCACCGAGCGACACTGCCCATGCTCCTTGGCCCCTCAGGCGGAGGATGGTCTCCACAAAGAGCTGGAAGTTCGGTTAAAAGCCTAAAACCGACAGCTGAAGATCCCCATGTTCTCAAAGGCTGCCTCCGGTCCCATCCATAGGGTGGCAAGCAGGGGGCTTCCAGCCCTCTTTCAAGAAAGCCAGGGGATCCATCTGCCTCGGGATTCCGCAACGTCCTTAACATGGGGGCATCTCGCCCTGCAATGGACTTTGACACAGGCCAAACTGACCGCGGGCTTAGAAATCCAGTAAGGGGTTGCGTTAAGCCCCAGACAACCTTTTGCCTTCTTGCAGCCAACTACAGTCCCCTCCAGTGTCACTAATGGCTGTTCGGGGGTCGGCCGAGGGCCAGATTTCAGCCTCACTCATGGCAAACGTCCTTCCTTGAGGATACGGACCTACTTGGTGCCATCCAGGATTCGGACCACAGAGAAGCGGGGTTTTGGTGACCCCTTGTGACCCTCCTCCACATTAGGTGGCCCCAACTTCCGATCCACTGGAACACCTCCAGCTGTTGACCAGGCCTCACCTGACGCTTCCCTGTGTTGACCTGGGCAAATCTACTCTCCCGGTTACGTCACCGTTTCTGACTTTCCACCGGGCCGGCCCCCTGATGAGGTAACCAGGTCCAGCTGGCAAAAGGGCCCCAGCGCCCTTATTTCACGTGAGGAACTTCTAGCGGGCACCTGGCCCCTCCCTCTGATGACGTAAGCAGGTTGGGCTTCCCATCAACCCCACCTCCTCTGTCTCACTTGAAAACATCCTGGGTGTGCCCAAGGCCCTGCCTCACGTGACCAACCTCAGCTATCTCCTGGCTCCTCCCCTTGATGAGGGAAAGAGGTAGGGCAGCCGACCCGAACCCCACAGCTGCCCTCACCACCCAGGGATCACAGGACACTTCCGGGTATTTCCTAGTCCCTGACACCCCTGACCCACATCCATTTGGCCACCTGGGCCCTCCCCCCTGTTTTCCAGACACCGCTCCTCGTTGGCCCGACCACTGAGCCACAATTCCTGGCCTTTTTTGCCACTCAGGCGGAGCGTGGACTTCCCAAATTGCTAGAAGTTGAGTTAAAGGCCTAAACATACAGCCCCAGATCACCTTCTCCTCATAGCCTGCCTCCGATACCTTTGGGAGGGCGGCAAGCATGGGGCTGCCAGCCCTCATTCAAAAAAGCCATCAGGGACCATTTGCCACGGGACATCCGCCACGTCCCAGCATAAGGGAATCTAAACCTGGAGTCGACTTCAACAGACAAGACTGCCTGTGTGCTTTGAAATCTAGGCCAGATTTGTGTTAAGCCCCAGAAAACCGTTTCCCTCCCGGCAGCCAACTCTGGGCCAATCCAGTGTCACTAACGTGTGGGGGCCCCGAGGGCTAGCTTTTGGCCTCAATTAGAGCAAATGCCCTTCCTTGAGGACATGGACCATGTTGGTGCCATCCGGTGTCTGCACCACAGGGAAGTGGCCTTTGGCGACCCCTTGTGACCCTCCTCGGCAATAGGTGGTCCCACCAGCCCATGAAGTAGACCAACTAGGGCTATTGACTGGGCTCCAAGCTCTAGCTCATCTGACATCTTCCGGGTGTTCCCCTGGGCGAGCCCACCCCAGTGGTTATGTCACCGTTTGTGGTTGTCCACCTGGCCCCTCCCCCTGATGTAACCAGGTCCAGCTGGCCACCGGAAACCAGAGCCCCTGCCTACTAGGCCTGTCTCCAGATGGCGGCAGTCTCCTCCACCTGATGACATAACAAGTTACAGCTGGCCACCACACGCCACAGCCCCTGGCTCACGTGACCACATCCGGGTATGCCAGAAGTCCTGGCCCACGTGACCACCTGCTGGCTAACACCTGGCTTCTTCCCATGATGACTTCACTAGGTCCACATGGTCTCAAAGTGACCCCACACGCCTAGGGATCCCGGGACACTACCGGGTATTTCCCAGGCCCTGACACGCCTGACCAACATCCACTTGGTCACCTGGGCCCTCCCCGTGGTTTTCCAGACACCGCTCCTTGTTCACAGGACCACCGAGCGACACTGCCCATGCTCCTTGGCCCCTCAGGCGGAGGATGGTCTCCACAAAGAGCTGGAAGTTCGGTTAAAAGCCTAAAACCGACAGCTGAAGATCCCCATGTTCTCAAAGGCTGCCTCCGGTCCCATCCATAGAGTGGCAAGCAGGGGGCTTCCAGCCCTCTTTCAAGAAAGCCAGGGGATCCATCTGCCTCGGGATTCCGCAACGTCCTTAACATGGGGGCATCTCGCCCTGCAGTGGACTTTGACACAGGCCAAACTGACCGCGGGCTTAGAAATCCAGTAAGGGGTTGCGTTAAGCCCCAGACAACCTTTTGCCTTCTTGCAGCCAACTACAGTCCCCTCCAGTGTCACTAATGGCTGTTCGGGGGTCGGCCGAGGGCCAGATTTCAGCATCACTCATGGCAAACGTCCTTCCTTGAGGATACGGACCTACTTGGTGCCATCCAGGATTCGGACCACAGAGAAGCGGGGTTTTGGTGACCCCTTGTGACCCTCCTCCACATTAGGTGCCCCCAACTTCCGATCCACTGGAACACCTCCAGCTGTTGACCAGGCCTCACCTGACGCTTCCCTGTGTTGACCCGGGCAAATCTACCCTCCCGGTTACGTCACCGTTTCTGGCTTTTCACCGGGCCGGCCCCCTGATGAGGTAACCAGGTCCAGCTGGCAAAAGGGCCCCAGCACTCTTATTTCACGTGACCAACTTCTAGCAGGCACCTGGCCCCTCCCTCTGATGACTTAACCAGGTTGGGCTTCCCATCGACCCCACCTCCTCTGTCTCACTTGAAAACATCCTGGGTGTGCCCAAGGCCCTGCCTCACGTGACCAACCTCAGATATCACCTGGCTCCTCCCCTTGATGAGGGAAAGAGGTAGTTCAGCCGACCCGAACCCCACAGCTGCCCTCACCGCCCAGGGATCACAGGACACTTCTGGGTATTTCCTAGTCCCTGACACCCCTGACCCACATGCATTTGGCCACCTGGGCCCTCCCCCCTGTTTTCAAGACACCGCTCTTCCTTGGCCCGACCACTGAGCCACAATTCACGGCCTTTTTTGCCCCTCAGGCGGAGTGTGGTCTTCCCAAATCGCTAGAAGTTGGGTTAAAGGCCTAAACATACAGCCCCAGATCACCTTCACCTCATAGCCTGCCTCCGATACCTTTGGGAGGGCGGCAAGCATGGGGCTGCCAGCCCTCATTCAAAAAAGCCATCAGGGACCATTTGCCACGGGACATCCGCTACGTCCCCACCATGAGGGAATCTAAACCTGGAGTCGACTTTAACAGACAAGACTGCCTGTGTGCTTTGAAATCTAGGCCAGATTTGTGTTAAGCCCCAGAAAACAGTTTCCCACCAGGCAGCCAACTCTAGGCCAATCCAGTGTCACTAACGTGTGGGATCCTGAGGGCTAGCTTTCGGCCTCCATTAGAGCAAATGCCCTTCCTTGAGGACATGGACCATGTTGGTGCCATCCGGTGTCCGCACCACAGGGAAGTGGCCTTTGGCGACCCCTTGTGACCCTCCTCGGCAATAGGTGGTCCCACCAGCCCATGAAGTAGACCAACTAGGGCTATTGACTGGGCTCCAAGCTCTAGCTCATCTGACATCTTCCGGGTGTTCCCCTGGGCGAGCCCACCCCAGTGGTTATGTCACCGTTTGTGGTTGTCCACCTGGCCCCTCCCCCTGATGTAACCAGGTCCAGCTGGCCACCGGAAACCAGAGCCCCTGCCTACTAGGCCTGTCTCCAGATGGCGGCAGTCTCCTCCACCTGATGACATAACAAGTTACAGCTGGCCACCACACGCCACAGCCCCTGGCTCACGTGACCACATCCGGGTATGCCAGAAGTCCTGGCCCACGTGACCACCTGCTGGCTAACACCTGGCTTCTTCCCATGATGACTTCACCAGGTCCACATGGTCTCAAAGTGACCCCACACGCCTAGGGATCCCGGGACACTACCGGGTATTTCCCAGGCCCTGACACGCCTGACCAACATCCACTTGGTCACCTGGGCCCTCCCCGTGGTTTTCCAGACACCGCTCCTTGTTCACAGGACCACCGAGCGACACTGCCCATGCTCCTTGGCTCCTCAGGCGGAGGATGGTCTCCACAAAGAGCTGGAAGTTCGGTTAAAAGCCTAAAACCGACAGCTGAAAATCCCCATGTTCTCAAAGGCTGCCTCCCGTCCCATCCATAGGGTGGCAAGCAGGGGGCTTCCAGCCCTCTTTCAAGAAAGCCAGGGGATCCATCTGCCTCGGGATTCCGCAACGTCCTTAACATGGGGGCATCTCGCCCTGCAGTGGACTTTGACACAGGCCAAACTGACCGCGGGCTTAGAAATCCAGTAAGGGGTTGCGTTAAGCCCCAGACAACCTTTTGCCTTCTTGCAGCCAACTACAGTCCCCTCCAGTGTCACTAATGGCTGTTCGGGGGTCGGCCGAGGGCCAGATTTCAGCATCACTCATGGCAAACGTCCTTCCTTGAGGATACGGACCTACTTGGTGCCATCCAGGATTCGGACCACAGAGAAGCGGGGTTTTGGTGACCCCTTGTGACCCTCCTCCACATTAGGTGGCCCCAACTTCTGATCCACTGGAACACCTCCAGCTGTTGACCAGGCCTCACCTGACGCTTCCCTGTGTTGACCTGGGCAAATCTACTCTCCCGGTTACGTCACCATTTCTGACTTTCCACCGGGCCGGCCCCCTGATGAGGTAACCAGGTCCAGCTGGCAAAAGAGCCCCAGCGCCCTTATTTCACGTGAGGAACTTCTAGCGGGCACCTGGCCCCTCCCTCTGATGACGTAAGCAGGTTGGGCTTCCCATCGACCCCACCTCCTCTGTCTCACTTGAAAACATCCTGGGTGTGCCCAAGGCCCTGCCTCACGTGACCAACCTCAGCTATCTCCTGGCTCCTCCCCTTGATGAGGGAAAGAGGTAGGGCAGCCGACCTGAATCCCACAGCTGCCCTCACCACCCAGGGATCACAGGACACTTCCGGGTATTTCCTAGTCCCTGACACCCCTGACCCACATCCATTTGGCCACCTGGGCCCACCCCCCTGTTTTCCAGACACCGCTCCTCGTTGGCCCGACCACTGAGCCACAATTCCTGGCCTTTTTTGCCACTCAGGCGGAGCGTGGACTTCCCAAATCGCTAGAAGTTGGGTTAAAGGCCTAAAGATACAGCCCCAGATCACCTTCTCCTCATAGCCTGCCTCCGATACCTTTGGGAGGGCGGCAAGCATGGGGCTGCCAGCCCTCATTCAAAAAAGCCATCAGGGACCATTTGCCACGGGACATCCGCTACGTCCCCACCATGAGGGAATCTAAACCTGGAGTCGACTTTAACAGACAAGACTGCCTGTGTGCTTTGAAATCTAGGCCAGATTTGTGTTAAGCCCCAGAAAACCGTTTCCCTCCCGGCAGCCAACTCTGGGCCAATCCAGTGTCACTAACGTGTGGGGGCCCCGAGGGCTAGCTTTTGGCCTCAATTAGAGCAAATGCCCTTCCTTGAGGACATGGACCATGTTGGTGCCATCCGGTGTCCGCACCACAGGGAAGTGGCCTTTGGCGACCCCTTGTGACCCTCCTCGGCAATAGGTGGTCCCACCAGCCCATGAAGTAGACCAACTAGGGCTATTGACTGGGCTCCAAGCTCTAGCTCATCTGACATCTTCCGGGTGTTCCCCTGGGCGAGCCCACCCCAGTGGTTATGTCACCGTTTGTGGTTGTCCACCTGGCCCCTCCCCCTGATGTAACCAGGTCCAGCTGGCCACCGGAAACCAGAGCCCCTGCCTACTAGGCCTGTCTCCAGATGGCGGCAGTCTCCTCCACCTGATGACATAACAAGTTACAGCTGGCCACCACACGCCACAGCCCCTGGCTCACGTGACCACATCCGGGTATGCCAGAAGTCCTGGCCCACGTGACCACCTGCTGGCTAACACCTGGCTTCTTCCCATGATGACTTCACCAGGTCCACATGGTCTCAAAGTGACCCCACACGCCTAGGGATCCCGGGACACTACCGGGTATTTCCCAGGCCCTGACACGCCTGACCAACATCCACTTGGTCACCTGGGCCCTCCCCGTGGTTTTCCAGACACCGCTCCTTGTTCACAGGACCACCGAGCGACACTGCCCATGCTCCTTGGCCCCTCAGGCGGAGGATGGTCTCCACAAAGAGCTGGAAGTTCGGTTAAAAGCCTAAAACCGACAGCTGAAGATCCCCATGTTCTCAAAGGCTGCCTCCGGTCCCATCCATAGGGTGGCAAGCAGGGGGCTTCCAGCCCTCTTTCAAGAAAGCCAGGGGATCCATCTGCCTCGGGATTCCGCAACGTCCTTAACATGGGGGCATCTCGCCCTGCAGTGGACTTTGACACAGGCCAAACTGACCGCGGGCTTAGAAATCCAGTAAGGGGTTGCGTTAAGCCCCAGACAACCTTTTGCCTTCTTGCAGCCAACTACAGTCCCCTCCAGTGTCACTAATGGCTGTTCGGGGGTCGGCCGAGGGCCAGATTTCAGCCTCACTCATGGCAAACGTCCTTCCTTGAGGATACGGACCTACTTGGTGCCATCCAGGATTCGGACCACAGAGAAGCGGGGTTTTGGTGACCCCTTGTGACCCTCCTCCACATTAGGTGGCCCCAACTTCTGATCCACTGGAACACCTCCAGCTGTTGACCAGGCCTCACCTGACGCTTCCCTGTGTTGACCTGGGCAAATCTACTCTCCCGGTTACGTCACCATTTCTGACTTTCCACCGGGCCGGCCCCCTGATGAGGTAACCAGGTCCAGCTGGCAAAAGAGCCCCAGCGCCCTTATTTCACGTGAGGAACTTCTAGCGAGCACCTGGCCCCTCCCTCTGATGACGTAAGCAGGTTGGGCTTCCCATCGACCCCACCTCCTCTGTCTCACTTGAAAACATCCTGGGTGTGCCCAAGGCCCTGCCTCACGTGACCAACCTCAGCTATCTCCTGGCTCCTCCCCTTGATGAGGGAAAGAGGTAGGGCAGCCGACCTGAATCCCACAGCTGCCCTCACCACCCAGGGATCACAGGACACTTCCGGGTATTTCCTAGTCCCTGACACCCCTGATCCACATCCATTTGGCCACCTGGGCCCACCCCCCTGTTTTCCAGACACCGCTCCTCGTTGGCCCGACCACTGAGCCACAATTCCTGGCCTTTTTTGCCACTCAGGCGGAGCGTGGACTTCCCAAATCGCTAGAAGTTGGGTTAAAGGCCTAAAGATACAGCCCCAGATCACCTTCTCCTCATAGCCTGCCTCCGATACCTTTGGGAGGGCGGCAAGCATGGGGCTGCCAGCCCTCATTCAAAAAAGCCATCAGGGACCATTTGCCACGGGACATCCGCTACGTCCCCACCATGAGGGAATCTAAACCTGGAGTCGACTTTAACAGACAAGACTGCCTGTGTGCTTTGAAATCTAGGCCAGATTTGTGTTAAGCCCCAGAAAACCGTTTCCCTCCCGGCAGCCAACTCTGGGCCAATCCAGTGTCACTAACGTGTGGGGGCCCCGAGGGCTAGCTTTTGGCCTCAATTAGAGCAAATGCCCTTCCTTGAGGACATGGACCATGTTGGTGCCATCCGGTGTCCGCACCACAGGGAAGTGGCCTTTGGCGACCCCTTGTGACCCTCCTCGGCAATAGGTGGTCCCACCAGCCCATGAAGTAGACCAACTAGGGCTATTGACTGGGCTCCAAGCTCTAGCTCATCTGACATCTTCCGGGTGTTCCCCTGGGCGAGCCCACCCCAGTGGTTATGTCACCGTTTGTGGTTGTCCACCTGGCCCCTCCCCCTGATGTAACCAGGTCCAGCTGGCCACCGGAAACCAGAGCCCCTGCCTACTAGGCCTGTCTCCAGATGGCGGCAGTCTCCTCCACCTGATGACATAACAAGTTACAGCTGGCCACCACACGCCACAGCCCCTGGCTCACGTGACCACATCCGGGTATGCCAGAAGTCCTGGCCCACGTGACCACCTGCTGGCTAACACCTGGCTTCTTCCCATGATGACTTCACTAGGTCCACATGGTCTCAAAGTGACCCCACACGCCTAGGGATCCCGGGACACTACCGGGTATTTCCCAGGCCCTGACACGCCTGACCAACATCCACTTGGTCACCTGGGCCCTCCCCGTGGTTTTCCAGACACCGCTCCTTGTTCACAGGACCACCGAGCGACACTGCCCATGCTCCTTGGCCCCTCAGGCGGAGGATGGTCTCCACAAAGAGCTGGAAGTTCGGTTAAAAGCCTAAAACCGACAGCTGAAGATCCCCATGTTCTCAAAGGCTGCCTCCGGTCCCATCCATAGGGTGGCAAGCAGGGGGCTTCCAGCCCTCTTTCAAGAAAGCCAGGGGATCCATCTGCCTCGGGATTCCGCAACGTCCTTAACATGGGGGCATCTCGCCCTGCAGTGGACTTTGACACAGGCCAAACTGACCGCGGGCTTAGAAATCCAGTAAGGGGTTGCGTTAAGCCCCAGACAACCTTTTGCCTTCTTGCAGCCAACTACAGTCCCCTCCAGTGTCACTAATGGCTGTTCGGGGGTCGGCCGAGGGCCAGATTTCAGCATCACTCATGGCAAACGTCCTTCCTTGAGGATACGGACCTACTTGGTGCCATCCAGGATTCGGACCACAGAGAAGCGGGGTTTTGGTGACCCCTTGTGACCCTCCTCCACATTAGGTGCCCCCAACTTCCGATCCACTGGAACACCTCCAGCTGTTGACCAGGCCTCACCTGACGCTTCCCTGTGTTGACCCGGGCAAATCTACCCTCCCGGTTACGTCACCGTTTCTGGCTTTTCACCGGGCCGGCCCCCTGATGAGGTAACCAGGTCCAGCTGGCAAAAGGGCCCCAGCACTCTTATTTCACGTGACCAACTTCTAGCAGGCACCTGGCCCCTCCCTCTGATGACTTAACCAGGTTGGGCTTCCCATCGACCCCACCTCCTCTGTCTCACTTGAAAACATCCTGGGTGTGCCCAAGGCCCTGCCTCACGTGACCAACCTCAGATATCACCTGGCTCCTCCCCTTGATGAGGGAAAGAGGTAGTTCAGCCGACCCGAACCCCACAGCTGCCCTCACCGCCCAGGGATCACAGGACACTTCTGGGTATTTCCTAGTCCCTGACACCCCTGACCCACATGCATTTGGCCACCTGGGCCCTCCCCCCTGTTTTCAAGACACCGCTCTTCCTTGGCCCGACCACTGAGCCACAATTCACGGCCTTTTTTGCCCCTCAGGCGGAGTGTGGTCTTCCCAAATCGCTAGAAGTTGGGTTAAAGGCCTAAACATACAGCCCCAGATCACCTTCACCTCATAGCCTGCCTCCGATACCTTTGGGAGGGCGGCAAGCATGGGGCTGCCAGCCCTCATTCAAAAAAGCCATCAGGGACCATTTGCCACGGGACATCCGCTACGTCCCCACCATGAGGGAATCTAAACCTGGAGTCGACTTTAACAGACAAGACTGCCTGTGTGCTTTGAAATCTAGGCCAGATTTGTGTTAAGCCCCAGAAAACAGTTTCCCACCAGGCAGCCAACTCTAGGCCAATCCAGTGTCACTAACGTGTGGGATCCTGAGGGCTAGCTTTCGGCCTCCATTAGAGCAAATGCCCTTCCTTGAGGACATGGACCATGTTGGTGCCATCCGGTGTCCGCACCACAGGGAAGTGGCCTTTGGCGACCCCTTGTGACCCTCCTCGGCAATAGGTGGTCCCACCAGCCCATGAAGTAGACCAACTAGGGCTATTGACTGGGCTCCAAGCTCTAGCTCATCTGACATCTTCCGGGTGTTCCCCTGGGCGAGCCCACCCCAGTGGTTATGTCACCGTTTGTGGTTGTCCACCTGGCCCCTCCCCCTGATGTAACCAGGTCCAGCTGGCCACCGGAAACCAGAGCCCCTGCCTACTAGGCCTGTCTCCAGATGGCGGCAGTCTCCTCCACCTGATGACATAACAAGTTACAGCTGGCCACCACACGCCACAGCCCCTGGCTCACGTGACCACATCCGGGTATGCCAGAAGTCCTGGCCCACGTGACCACCTGCTGGCTAACACCTGGCTTCTTCCCATGATGACTTCACCAGGTCCACATGGTCTCAAAGTGACCCCACACGCCTAGGGATCCCGGGACACTACCGGGTATTTCCCAGGCCCTGACACGCCTGACCAACATCCACTTGGTCACCTGGGCCCTCCCCGTGGTTTTCCAGACACCGCTCCTTGTTCACAGGACCACCGAGCGACACTGCCCATGCTCCTTGGCTCCTCAGGCGGAGGATGGTCTCCACAAAGAGCTGGAAGTTCGGTTAAAAGCCTAAAACCGACAGCTGAAAATCCCCATGTTCTCAAAGGCTGCCTCCCGTCCCATCCATAGGGTGGCAAGCAGGGGGCTTCCAGCCCTCTTTCAAGAAAGCCAGGGGATCCATCTGCCTCGGGATTCCGCAACGTCCTTAACATGGGGGCATCTCGCCCTGCAATGGACTTTGACACAGGCCAAACTGACCGCGGGCTTAGAAATCCAGTAAGGGGTTGCGTTAAGCCCCAGACAACCTTTTGCCTTCTTGCAGCCAACTACAGTCCCCTCCAGTGTCACTAATGGCTGTTCGGGGGTCGGCCGAGGGCCAGATTTCAGCCTCACTCATGGCAAACGTCCTTCCTTGAGGATACGGACCTACTTGGTGCCATCCAGGATTCGGACCACAGAGAAGCGGGGTTTTGGTGACCCCTTGTGACCCTCCTCCACATTAGGTGGCCCCAACTTCTGATCCACTGGAACACCTCCAGCTGTTGACCAGGCCTCACCTGACGCTTCCCTGTGTTGACCTGGGCAAATCTACTCTCCCGGTTACGTCACCATTTCTGACTTTCCACCGGGCCGGCCCCCTGATGAGGTAACCAGGTCCAGCTGGCAAAAGAGCCCCAGCGCCCTTATTTCACGTGAGGAACTTCTAGCGGGCACCTGGCCCCTCCCTCTGATGACGTAAGCAGGTTGGGCTTCCCATCAACCCCACCTCCTCTGTCTCACTTGAAAACATCCTGGGTGTGCCCAAGGCCCTGCCTCACGTGACCAATCTCAGCTATCTCCTGGCTCCTCCCCTTGATGAGGGAAAGAGGTAGGGCAGCCGACCTGAATCCCACAGCTGCCCTCACCACCCAGGGATCACAGGACACTTCCGGGTATTTCCTAGTCCCTGACACCCCTGACCCACATCCATTTGGCCACCTGGGCCCACCCCCCTGTTTTCCAGACACCGCTCCTCGTTGGCCCGACCACTGAGCCACAATTCCTGGCCTTTTTTGCCACTCAGGCGGAGCGTGGACTTCCCAAATCGCTAGAAGTTGGGTTAAAGGCCTAAAGATACAGCCCCAGATCACCTTCTCCTCATAGCCTGCCTCCGATACCTTTGGGAGGGCGGCAAGCATGGGGCTGCCAGCCCTCATTCAAAAAAGCCATCAGGGACCATTTGCCACGGGACATCCGCTACGTCCCCACCATGAGGGAATCTAAACCTGGAGTCGACTTTAACAGACAAGACTGCCTGTGTGCTTTGAAATCTAGGCCAGATTTGTGTTAAGCCCCAGAAAACCGTTTCCCTCCCGGCAGCCAACTCTGGGCCAATCCAGTGTCACTAACGTGTGGGGGCCCCGAGGGCTAGCTTTTGGCCTCAATTAGAGCAAATGCCCTTCCTTGAGGACATGGACCATGTTGGTGCCATCCGGTGTCCGCACCACAGGGAAGTGGCCTTTGGCGACCCCTTGTGACCCTCCTCGGCAATAGGTGGTCCCACCAGCCCATGAAGTAGACCAACTAGGGCTATTGACTGGGCTCCAAGCTCTAGCTCATCTGACATCTTCCGGGTGTTCCCCTGGGCGAGCCCACCCCAGTGGTTATGTCACCGTTTGTGGTTGTCCACCTGGCCCCTCCCCCTGATGTAACCAGGTCCAGCTGGCCACCGGAAACCAGAGCCCCTGCCTACTAGGCCTGTCTCCAGATGGCGGCAGTCTCCTCCACCTGATGACATAACAAGTTACAGCTGGCCACCACACGCCACAGCCCCTGGCTCACGTGACCACATCCGGGTATGCCAGAAGTCCTGGCCCACGTGACCACCTGCTGGCTAACACCTGGCTTCTTCCCATGATGACTTCACTAGGTCCACATGGTCTCAAAGTGACCCCACACGCCTAGGGATCCCGGGACACTACCGGGTATTTCCCAGGCCCTGACACGCCTGACCAACATCCACTTGGTCACCTGGGCCCTCCCCGTGGTTTTCCAGACACCGCTCCTTGTTCACAGGACCACCGAGCAAAACTGCCCATGCTCCTTGGCCCCTCAGGCGGAGGATGGTCTCCACAAAGAGCTGGAAGTTCGGTTAAAAGCCTAAAACCGACAGCTGAAGATCCCCATGTTCTCAAAGGCTGCCTCCGGTCCCATCCATAGGGTGGCAAGCAGGGGGCTTCCAGCCCTCTTTCAAGAAAGCCAGGGGATCCATCTGCCTCGGGATTCCGCAACGTCCTTAACATGGGGGCATCTCGCCCTGCAGTGGACTTTGACACAGGCCAAACTGACCGCGGGCTTAGAAATCCAGTAAGGGGTTGCGTTAAGCCCCAGACAACCTTTTGCCTTCTTGCAGCCAACTACAGTCCCCTCCAGTGTCACTAATGGCTGTTCGGGGGTCGGCCGAGGGCCAGATTTCAGCATCACTCATGGCAAACGTCCTTCCTTGAGGATACGGACCTACTTGGTGCCATCCAGGATTCGGACCACAGAGAAGCGGGGTTTTGGTGACCCCTTGTGACCCTCCTCCACATTAGGTGCCCCCAACTTCCGATCCACTGGAACACCTCCAGCTGTTGACCAGGCCTCACCTGACGCTTCCCTGTGTTGACCCGGGCAAATCTACCCTCCCGGTTACGTCACCGTTTCTGGCTTTTCACCGGGCCGGCCCCCTGATGAGGTAACCAGGTCCAGCTGGCAAAAGGGCCCCAGCACTCTTATTTCACGTGACCAACTTCTAGCAGGCACCTGGCCCCTCCCTCTGATGACTTAACCAGGTTGGGCTTCCCATCGACCCCACCTCCTCTGTCTCACTTGAAAACATCCTGGGTGTGCCCAAGGCCCTGCCTCACGTGACCAACCTCAGATATCACCTGGCTCCTCCCCTTGATGAGGGAAAGAGGTAGTTCAGCCGACCCGAACCCCACAGCTGCCCTCACCGCCCAGGGATCACAGGACACTTCTGGGTATTTCCTAGTCCCTGACACCCCTGACCCACATGCATTTGGCCACCTGGGCCCTCCCCCCTGTTTTCAAGACACCGCTCTTCCTTGGCCCGACCACTGAGCCACAATTCACGGCCTTTTTTGCCCCTCAGGCGGAGTGTGGTCTTCCCAAATCGCTAGAAGTTGGGTTAAAGGCCTAAACATACAGCCCCAGATCACCTTCACCTCATAGCCTGCCTCCGATACCTTTGGGAGGGCGGCAAGCATGGGGCTGCCAGCCCTCATTCAAAAAAGCCATCAGGGACCATTTGCCACGGGACATCCGCTACGTCCCCACCATGAGGGAATCTAAACCAGGAGTCGACTTTAACAGACAAGACTGCCTGTGTGCTTTGAAATCTAGGCCAGATTTGTGTTAAGCCCCAGAAAACAGTTTCCCACCAGGCAGCCAACTCTAGGCCAATCCAGTGTCACTAACGTGTGGGATCCTGAGGGCTAGCTTTCGGCCTCCATTAGAGCAAATGCCCTTCCTTGAGGACATGGACCATGTTGGTGCCATCCGGTGTCCGCACCACAGGGAAGTGGCCTTTGGCGACCCCTTGTGACCCTCCTCGGCAATAGGTGGTCCCACCAGCCCATGAAGTAGACCAACTAGGGCTATTGACTGGGCTCCAAGCTCTAGCTCATCTGACATCTTCCGGGTGTTCCCCTGGGCGAGCCCACCCCAGTGGTTATGTCACCGTTTGTGGTTGTCCACCTGGCCCCTCCCCCTGATGTAACCAGGTCCAGCTGGCCACCGGAAACCAGAGCCCCTGCCTACTAGGCCTGTCTCCAGATGGCGGCAGTCTCCTCCACCTGATGACATAACAAGTTACAGCTGGCCACCACACGCCACAGCCCCTGGCTCACGTGACCACATCCGGGTATGCCAGAAGTCCTGGCCCACGTGACCACCTGCTGGCTAACACCTGGCTTCTTCCCATGATGACTTCACCAGGTCCACATGGTCTCAAAGTGACCCCACACGCCTAGGGATCCCGGGACACTACCGGGTATTTCCCAGGCCCTGACACGCCTGACCAACATCCACTTGGTCACCTGGGCCCTCCCCGTGGTTTTCCAGACACCGCTCCTTGTTCACAGGACCACCGAGCGACACTGCCCATGCTCCTTGGCTCCTCAGGCGGAGGATGGTCTCCACAAAGAGCTGGAAGTTCGGTTAAAAGCCTAAAACCGACAGCTGAAAATCCCCATGTTCTCAAAGGCTGCCTCCCGTCCCATCCATAGGGTGGCAAGCAGGGGGCTTCCAGCCCTCTTTCAAGAAAGCCAGGGGATCCATCTGCCTCGGGATTCCGCAACGTCCTTAACATGGGGGCATCTCGCCCTGCAATGGACTTTGACACAGGCCAAACTGACCGCGGGCTTAGAAATCCAGTAAGGGGTTGCGTTAAGCCCCAGACAACCTTTTGCCTTCTTGCAGCCAACTACAGTCCCCTCCAGTGTCACTAATGGCTGTTCGGGGGTCGGCCGAGGGCCAGATTTCAGCCTCACTCATGGCAAACGTCCTTCCTTGAGGATACGGACCTACTTGGTGCCATCCAGGATTCGGACCACAGAGAAGCGGGGTTTTGGTGACCCCTTGTGACCCTCCTCCACATTAGGTGGCCCCAACTTCTGATCCACTGGAACACCTCCAGCTGTTGACCAGGCCTCACCTGACGCTTCCCTGTGTTGACCTGGGCAAATCTACTCTCCCGGTTACGTCACCATTTCTGACTTTCCACCGGGCCGGCCCCCTGATGAGGTAACCAGGTCCAGCTGGCAAAAGAGCCCCAGCGCCCTTATTTCACGTGAGGAAGTTCTAGCGGGCACCTGGCCCCTCCCTCTGATGACGTAAGCAGGTTGGGCTTCCCATCAACCCCACCTCCTCTGTCTCACTTGAAAACATCCTGGGTGTGCCCAAGGCCCTGCCTCACGTGACCAACCTCAGCTATCTCCTGGCTCCTCCCCTTGATGAGGGAAAGAGGTAGGGCAGCCGACCTGAATCCCACAGCTGCCCTCACCACCCAGGGATCACAGGACACTTCCGGGTATTTCCTAGTCCCTGACACCCCTGACCCACATCCATTTGGCCACCTGGGCCCACCCCCCTGTTTTCCAGACACCGCTCCTCGTTGGCCCGACCACTGAGCCACAATTCCTGGCCTTTTTTGCCACTCAGGCGGAGCGTGGACTTCCCAAATCGCTAGAAGTTGGGTTAAAGGCCTAAAGATACAGCCCCAGATCACCTTCTCCTCATAGCCTGCCTCCGATACCTTTGGGAGGGCGGCAAGCATGGGGCTGCCAGCCCTCATTCAAAAAAGCCATCAGGGACCATTTGCCACGGGACATCCGCTACGTCCCCACCATGAGGGAATCTAAACCTGGAGTCGACTTTAACAGACAAGACTGCCTGTGTGCTTTGAAATCTAGGCCAGATTTGTGTTAAGCCCCAGAAAACCGTTTCCCTCCCGGCAGCCAACTCTGGGCCAATCCAGTGTCACTAACGTGTGGGGGCCCCGAGGGCTAGCTTTTGGCCTCAATTAGAGCAAATGCCCTTCCTTGAGGACATGGACCATGTTGGTGCCATCCGGTGTCCGCACCACAGGGAAGTGGCCTTTGGCGACCCCTTGTGACCCTCCTCGGCAATAGGTGGTCCCACCAGCCCATGAAGTAGACCAACTAGGGCTATTGACTGGGCTCCAAGCTCTAGCTCATCTGACATCTTCCGGGTGTTCCCCTGGGCGAGCCCACCCCAGTGGTTATGTCACCGTTTGTGGTTGTCCACCTGGCCCCTCCCCCTGATGTAACCAGGTCCAGCTGGCCACCGGAAACCAGAGCCCCTGCCTACTAGGCCTGTCTCCAGATGGCGGCAGTCTCCTCCACCTGATGACATAACAAGTTACAGCTGGCCACCACACGCCACAGCCCCTGGCTCACGTGACCACATCCGGGTATGCCAGAAGTCCTGGCCCACGTGACCACCTGCTGGCTAACACCTGGCTTCTTCCCATGATGACTTCACCAGGTCCAAATGGTCTCAAAGTGACCCCACACGCCTAGGGATCCCGGGATACTACCGGGTATTTCCCAGGCCCTGACACGCCTGACCAACATCCACTTGGTCACCTGGGCCCTCCCCGTGGTTTTCCAGACACCGCTCCTTGTTCACAGGACCACCGAGCGACACTGCCCATGCTCCTTGGCCCCTCAGGCGGAGGATGGTCTCCACAAAGAGCTGGAAGTTCGGTTAAAAGCCTAAAACCGACAGCTGAAGATCCCCATGTTCTCAAAGGCTGCCTCCGGTCCCATCCATAGGGTGGCAAGCAGGGGGCTTCCAGCCCTCTTTCAAGAAAGCCAGGGGATCCATCTGCCTCGGGATTCCGCATCGTCCTTAACATGGGGGCATCTCGCCCTGCAGTGGACTTTGACACAGGCTAAACTGACCGCGGGCTTAGAAATCCAGTAAGGGGTTGCGTTAAGCCCCAGACAACCTTTTGCCTTCTTGCAGCCAACTACAGTCCCCTCCAGTGTCACTAATGGCTGTTCGGGGGTCGGCCGAGGGCCAGATTTCAGCATCACTCATGGCAAACGTCCTTCCTTGAGGATACGGACCTACTTGGTGCCATCCAGGATTCGGACCACAGAGAAGCGGGGTTTTGGTGACCCCTTGTGACCCTCCTCCACATTAGGTGCCCCCAACTTCCGATCCACTGGAACACCTCCAGCTGTTGACCAGGCCTCACCTGACGCTTCCCTGTGTTGACCCGGGCAAATCTACCCTCCCGGTTACGTCACCGTTTCTGGCTTTTCACCGGGCCGGCCCCCTGATGAGGTAACCAGGTCCAGCTGGCAAAAGGGCCCCAGCACTCTTATTTCACGTGACCAACTTCTAGCAGGCACCTGGCCCCTCCCTCTGATGACGTAACCAGGTTGGGCTTCCCATCGACCCCACCTCCTCTGTCTCACTTGAAAACATCCTGGGTGTGCCCAAGGCCCTGCCTCACGTGACCAACCTCAGATATCACCTGGCTCCTCCCCTTGATGAGGGAAAGAGGTAGTTCAGCCGACCCGAACCCCACAGCTGCCCTCACCGCCCAGGGATCACAGGACACTTCTGGGTATTTCCTAGTCCCTGACACCCCTGACCCACATGCATTTGGCCACCTGGGCCCTCCCCCCTGTTTTCAAGACACCGCTCTTCCTTGGCCCGACCACTGTGCCACAATTCACGGCCTTTTTTGCCCCTCAGGCGGAGTGTGGTCTTCCCAAATCGCTAGAAGTTGGGTTAAAGGCCTAAAGATACAGCCCCAGATCACCTTCTCCTCATAGCCTGCCTCCGATACCTTTGGGAGGGCGGCAAGCATGGGGCTGCCAGCCCTCATTCAAAAAAGCCATCAGGGACCATTTGCCACGGGACATCCGCTACGTCCCCACCATGAGGGAATCTAAACCTGGAGTCGACTTTAACAGACAAGACTGCCTGTGTGCTTTGAAATCTAGGCCAGATTTGTGTTAAGCCCCAGAAAACCGTTTCCCACCAGGCAGCCAACTCTAGGCCAATCCAGTGTCACTAACGTGTGGGATCCTGAGGGCTAGCTTTCGGCCTCCATTAGAGCAAATGCCCTTCCTTGAGGACATGGACCATGTTGGTGCCATCCGGTGTCCGCACCACAGGGAAGTGGCCTTTGGCGACCCCTTGTGACCCTCCTCGGCAATAGGTGGTCCCACCAGCCCATGAAGTAGACCAACTAGGGCTATTGACTGGGCTCCAAGCTCTAGCTCATCTGACATCTTCCGGGTGTTCCCCTGGGCGAGCCCACCCCAGTGGTTATGTCACCGTTTGTGGTTGTCCACCTGGCCCCTCCCCCTGATGTAACCAGGTCCAGCTGGCCACCGGAAACCAAGCCCCTGCCTACTAGGCCTGTCTCCAGATGGCGGCAGTCTCCTCCACCTGATGACATAACAAGTTACAGCTGGCCACCACACGCCACAGCCCCTGGCTCACGTCACCACATCCGGGTATGCCAGAAGTCCTGGCCCACGTGACCACCTGCTGGCTAACACCTGGCTTCTTCCCATGATGACTTCACCAGGTCCACATGGTCTCAAAGTGACCCCACACGCCTAGGGATCCCGGGACAGTACCGGGTATTTCCCAGGCCCTGACACGCCTGACCAACATCCACTTGGTCACCTGGGCCCTCCCCGTGGTTTTCCAGACACCGCTCCTTGTTCACAGGACCACCGAGCGACACTGCCCATGCTCCTTGGCCCCTCAGGCGGAGGATGGTCTCCACAAAGAGCTGGAAGTTCGGTTAAAAGCCTAAAACCGACAGCTGAAGATCCCCATGTTCTCAAAGGCTGCCTCCGGTCCCATCCATAGGGTGGCAAGCAGGGGGCTTCCAGCCCTCTTTCAAGAAAGCCAGGGGATCCATCTGCCTCGGGATTCCGCAACGTCCTTAACATGGGGGCATCTCGCCCTGCAGTGGACTTTGACACAGGCCAAACTGACCGCGGGCTTAGAAATCCAGTAAGGGGTTGCGTTAAGCCGCAGACAACCTTTTGCCTTCTTGCAGCCAACTACAGTCCCCTCCAGTGTCACTAATGGCTGTTCGGGGGTCGGCCGAGGGCCAGATTTCAGCCTCACTCATGGCAAACGTCCTTCCTTGAGGATACGGACCTACTTGGTGCCATCCAGGATTCGGACCACAGAGAAGCGGGGTTTTGGTGACCCCTTGTGACCCTCCTCCACATTAGGTGGCCCCAACTTCCGATCCACTGGAACACCTCCAGCTGTTGACCAGGCCTCACCTGACGCTTCCCTGTGTTGACCTGGGCAAATCTACTCTCCCGGTTACGTCACCGTTTCTGACTTTCCACCGGGCCGGCCCCCTGATGAGGTAACCAGGTCCAGCTGGCAAAAGGGCCCCAGCGCCCTTATTTCACGTGAGGAACTTCTAGCGGGCACCTGGCCCCTCCCTCTGATGACGTAAGCAGGTTGGGCTTCCCATCAACCCCACCTCCTCTGTCTCACTTGAAAACATCCTGGGTGTGCCCAAGGCCCTGCCTCACGTGACCAACCTCAGCTATCTCCTGGCTCCTCCCCTTGATGAGGGAAAGAGGTAGGGCAGCCGACCCGAACCCCACAGCTGCCCTCACCACCCAGGGATCACAGGACACTTCCGGGTATTTCCTAGTCCCTGACACCCCTGACCCACATCCATTTGGCCACCTGGGCCCTCCCCCCTGTTTTCCAGACACCGCTCCTCGTTGGCCCGACCACTGAGCCACAATTCCTGGCCTTTTTTGCCACTCAGGCGGAGCGTGGACTTCCCAAATTGCTAGAAGTTGGGTTAAAGGCCTAAAGATACAGCCCCAGATCACCTTCTCCTCATAGCCTGCCTCCGATACCTTTGGGAGGGCGGCAAGCATGGGGCTGCCAGCCCTCATTCAAAAAAGCCATCAGGGACCATTTGCCACGGGACATCCGCTACGTCCCAGCATAAGGGAATCTAAACCTGGAGTCGACTTCAACAGACAAGACTGCCTGTGTGCTTTGAAATCTAGGCCAGATTTGTGTTAAGCCCGAGAAAACCGTTTCCCTCCCGGCAGCCAACTCTGGGCCAATCCAGTGTCACTAACGTGTGGGGGCCCCGAGGGCTAGCTTTTGGCCTCAATTAGAGCAAATGCCCTTCCTTGAGGACATGGACCATGTTGGTGCCATCCGGTGTCCGCACCACAGGGAAGTGGCCTTTGGCGACCCCTTGTGACCCTCCTCGGCAATAGGTGGTCCCACCAGCCCATGAAGTAGACCAACTAGGGCTATTGACTGGGCTCCAAGCTCTAGCTCATCTGACATCTTCCGGGTGTTCCCCTGGGCGAGCCCACCCCAGTGGTTATGTCACCGTTTGTGGTTGTCCACCTGGCCCCTCCCCCTGATGTAACCAGGTCCAGCTGGCCACCGGAAACCAGAGCCCCTGCCTACTAGGCCTGTCTCCAGATGGCGGCAGTCTCCTCCACCTGATGACATAACAAGTTACAGCTGGCCACCACACGCCACAGCCCCTGGCTCACGTGACCACATCCGGGTATGCCAGAAGTCCTGGCCCACGTGACCACCTGCTGGCTAACACCTGGCTTCTTCCCATGATGACTTCACCAGGTCCACATGGTCTCAAAGTGACCCCACACGCCTAGGGATCCCGGGACAGTACCGGGTATTTCCCAGGCCCTGACACGCCTGACCAACATCCACTTGGTCACCTGGGCCCTCCCCGTGGTTTTCCAGACACCGCTCCTTGTTCACAGGACCACCGAGCGACACTGCCCATGCTCCTTGGCCCCTCAGGCGGAGGATGGTCTCCACAAAGAGCTGGAAGTTCGGTTAAAAGCCTAAAACCGACAGCTGAAGATCCCCATGTTCTCAAAGGCTGCCTCTGGTCCCATCCATAGGGTGGCAAGCAGGGGGCTTCCAGCCCTCTTTCAAGAAAGCCAGGGGATCCATCTGCCTCGGGATTCCGCAACGTCCTTAACATGGGGGCATCTCGCCCTGCAGTGGACTTTGACACAGGCCAAACTGACCGCGGGCTTAGAAATCTAGTAAGGGGTTGCGTTAAGCCCCAGACAACCTTTTGCCTTCTTGCAGCCAACTACAGTCCCCTCCAGTGTCACTAATGGCTGTTCGGGGGTCGGCCGAGGGCCAGATTTCAGCCTCACTCATGGCAAACGTCCTTCCTTGAGGATACGGACCTACTTGGTGCCATCCAGGATTCGGACCACAGAGAAGCGGGGTTTTGGTGACCCCTTGTGACCCTCCTCCACATTAGGTGGCCCCAACTTCCGATCCACTGGAACACCTCCAGCTGTTGACCAGGCCTCACCTGACGCTTCCCTGTGTTGACCTGGGCAAATCTACTCTCCCGGTTACGTCCCCGTTTCTGACTTTCCACCGGGCCGGCCCCCTGATGAGGTAACCAGGTCCAGCTGGCAAAAGGGCCCCAGCGCCCTTATTTCACGTGAGGAACTTCTAGCGGGCACCTGGCCCCTCCCTCTGATGACGTAAGCAGGTTGGGCTTCCCATCAACCCCACCTCCTCTGTCTCACTTGAAAACATCCTGGGTGTGCCCAAGGCCCTGCCTCACGTGACCAACCTCAGCTATCTCCTGGCTCCTCCCCTTGATGAGGGAAAGAGGTAGGGCAGCCGACCCGAACCCCACAGCTGCCCTCACCACCCAGGGATCACAGGACACTTCCGGGTATTTCCTAGTCCCTGACACCCCTGACCCACATCCATTTGGCCACCTGGGCCCTCCCCCCTGTTTTCCAGACACCGCTCCTCGTTGGCCCGACCACTGAGCCACAATTCCTGGCCTTTTTTGCCACTCAGGCGGAGCGTGGACTTCCCAAATTGCTAGAAGTTGGGTTAAAGGCCTAAAGATACAGCCCCAGATCACCTTCTCCTCATAGCCTGCCTCCGATACCTTTGGGAGGGCGGCAAGCATGGGGCTGCCAGCCCTCATTCAAAAAAGCCATCAGGGACCATTTGCCACGGGACATCCGCTACGTCCCAGCATAAGGGAATCTAAACCTGGAGTCGACTTCAACAGACAAGACTGCCTGTGTGCTTTGAAATCTAGGCCAGATTTGTGTTAAGCCCGAGAAAACCGTTTCCCTCCCGGCAGCCAACTCTGGGCCAATCCAGTGTCACTAACGTGTGGGGGCCCCGAGGGCTAGCTTTTGGCCTCAATTAGAGCAAATGCCCTTCCTTGAGGACATGGACCATGTTGGTGCCATCCGGTGTCCGCACCACAGGGAAGTGGCCTTTGGCGACCCCTTGTGACCCTCCTCGGCAATAGGTGGTCCCACCAGCCCATGAAGTAGACCAACTAGGGCTATTGACTGGGCTCCAAGCTCTAGCTCATCTGACATCTTCCGGGTGTTCCCCTGGGCGAGCCCACCCCAGTGGTTATGTCACCGTTTGTGGTTGTCCACCTGGCCCCTCCCCCTGATGTAACCAGGTCCAGCTGGCCACCGGAAACCAGAGCCCCTGCCTACTAGGCCTGTCTCCAGATGGCGGCAGTCTCCTCCACCTGATGACATAACAAGTTACAGCTGGCCACCACACGCCACAGCCCCTGGCTCACGTGACCACATCCGGGTATGCCAGAAGTCCTGGCCCACGTGACCACCTGCTGGCTAACACCTGGCTTCTTCCCATGATGACTTCACCAGGTCCACATGGTCTCAAAGTGACCCCACACGCCTAGGGATCCCGGGACAGTACCGGGTATTTCCCAGGCCCTGACACGCCTGACCAACATCCACTTGGTCACCTGGGCCCTCCCCGTGGTTTTCCAGACACCGCTCCTTGTTCACAGGACCACCGAGCGACACTGCCTATGCTCCTTGGCCCCTCAGGCGGAGGATGGTCTCCACAAAGAGCTGGAAGTTCGGTTAAAAGCCTAAAACCGACAGCTGAAGATCCCCATGTTCTCAAAGGCTGCCTCCGGTCCCATCCATAGGGTGGCAAGCAGGGGGCTTCCAGCCCTCTTTCAAGAAAGCCAGGGGATCCATCTGCCTCGGGATTCCGCATCGTCCTTAACATGGGGGCATCTCGCCCTGCAGTGGACTTTGACACAGGCTAAACTGACCGCGGGCTTAGAAATCCAGTAAGGGGTTGCGTTAAGTCCCAGACAACCTTTTGCCTTCTTGCAGCCAACTACAGTCCCCTCCAGTGTCACTAATGGCTGTTCGGGGGTCGGCCGAGGGCCAGATTTCAGCCTCACTCATGGCAAACGTCCTTCCTTGAGGATACGGACCTACTTGGTGCCATCCAGGATTCGGACCACAGAGAAGCGGGGTTTTGGTGACCCCTTGTGACCCTCCTCCACATTAGGTGGCCCCAACTTCTGATCCACTGGAACACCTCCAGCTGTTGACGAGGCCTCACCTGACGCTTCCCTGTGTTGACCTGGGCAAATCTACTCTCCCGGTTACGTCACCGTTTCTGACTTTCCACCGGGCCGGCCCCCTGATGAGGTAACCAGGTCCAGCTGGCAAAAGGGCCCCAGCGCCCTTATTTCACGTGAGGAACTTCTAGCGGGCACCTGGCCCCTCCCTCTGATGACGTAAGCAGGTTGGGCTTCCCATCAACCCCACCTCCTCTGTCTCACTTGAAAACATCCTGGGTGTGCCCAAGGCCCTGCCTCACGTGACCAACCTCAGCTATCTCCTGGCTCCTCCCCTTGATGAGGGAAAGAGGTAGGGCAGCCGACCCGAACCCCACAGCTGCCCTCACCACCCAGGGATCACAGGACACTTCCGGGTATTTCCTAGTCCCTGACACCCCTGACCCACATCCATTTGGCCACCTGGGCCCTCCCCCCTGTTTTCCAGACACCGCTCCTCGTTGGCCCGACCACTGAGCAACAATTCCTGGCCTTTTTTGCCACTCAGGCGGAGCGTGGACTTCCCAAATCGCTAGAAGTTGGGTTAAAGGCCTAAAGATACAGCCCCAGATCACCTTCTCCTCATAGCCTGCCTCCGATACCTTTGGGAGGGCGGCAAGCATGGGGCTGCCAGTCCTCATTCAAAAAAGCCATCAGGGACCATTTGCCACGGGACATCCGCTACGTCCCAGCATAAGGGAATCTAAACCTGGAGTCGACTTCAACAGACAAGACTGCCTGTGTGCTTTGAAATCTAGGCCAGATTTGTGTTAAGCCCCAGAAAACCGTTTCCCTCCCGGCAGCCAACTCTGGGCCAATCCAGTGTCACTAACGTGTGGGGGCCCCGAGGGCTAGCTTTTGGCCTCAATTAGAGCAAATGCCCTTCCTTGAGGACATGGACCAAGTTGGTGCCATCCGGTGTCCGCACCACAGGGAAGTGGCCTTTGGCGACCCCTTGTGACCCTGCTCGGCAATAGGTGGTCCCACCAGCCCATGAAGTAGACCAACTAGGGCTATTGACTGGGCTCCAAGCTCTAGCTCATCTGACATCTTCCGGGTGTTCCCCTGGGCGAGCCCACCCCAGTGGTTATGTCACCGTTTGTGGTTGTCCACCTGGCCCCTCCCCCTGATGTAACCAGGTCCAGCTGGCCACCGGAAACCAGAGCCCCTGCCTACTAGGCCTGTCTCCAGATGGCGGCAGTCTCCTCCACCTGATGACATAACAAGTTACAGCTGGCCACCACACGCCACAGCCCCTGGCTCACGTGACCACATCCGGGTATGCCAGAAGTCCTGGCCCACGTGACCACCTGCTGGCTAACACCTGGCTTCTTCCCATGATGACTTCACCAGGTCCACATGGTCTCAAAGTGACCCCACACGCCTAGGGATCCCGGGACAGTACCGGGTATTTCCCAGGCCCTGACACGCCTGACCAACATCCACTTGGTCACCTGGGCCCTCCCCGTGGTTTTCCAGACACCGCTCCTTGTTCACAGGACCACCGAGCGACACTGCCCATGCTCCTTGGCCCCTCAGGCGGAGGATGGTCTCCACAAAGAGCTGGAAGTTCGGTTAAAAGCCTAAAACCGACAGCTGAAGATCCCCATGTTCTCAAAGGCTGCCTCCGGTCCCATCCATAGGGTGGCAAGCAGGGGGCTTCCAGCCCTCTTTCAAGAAAGCCAGGGGATCCATCTGCCTCGGGATTCCGCAACGTCCTTAACATGGGGGCATCTCGCCCTGCAGTGGACTTTGACACAGGCCAAACTGACCGCGGGCTTAGAAATCCAGTAAGGGGTTGCGTTAAGCCGCAGACAACCTTTTGCCTACTTGCAGCCAACTACAGTCCCCTCCAGTGTCACTAATGGCTGTTCGGGGGTCGGCCGAGGGCCAGATTTCAGCCTCACTCATGGCAAACGTCCTTCCTTGAGGATACGGACCTACTTGGTGCCATCCAGGATTCGGACCACAGAGAAGCGGGGTTTTGGTGACCCCTTGTGACCCTCCTCCACATTAGGTGGCCCCAACTTCCGATCCACTGGGACACCTCCAGCTGTTGACCAGGCCTCACCTGACGCTTCCCTGTGTTGACCTGGGCAAATCTACTCTCCCGGTTACGTCACCGTTTCTGACTTTCCACCGGGCCGGCCCCCTGATGAGGTAACCAGGTCCAGCTGGCAAAAGGGCCCCAGCGCCCTTATTTCACGTGAGGAACTTCTAGCGGGCACCTGGCCCCTCCCTCTGATGACGTAAGCAGGTTGGGCTTCCCATCAACCCCACCTCCTCTGTCTCACTTGAAAACATCCTGGGTGTGCCCAAGGCCCTGCCTCACGTGACCAACCTCAGCTATCTCCTGGCTCCTCCCCTTGATGAGGGAAAGAGGTAGGGCAGCCGACCCGAACCCCACAGCTGCCCTCACCACCCAGGGATCACAGGACACTTCCGGGTATTTCCTAGTCCCTGACACCCCTGACCCACATCCATTTGGCCACCTGGGCCCTCCCCCCTGTTTTCCAGACACCGCTCCTCGTTGGCCCGACCACTGAGCCACAATTCCTGGCCTTTTTTGCCACTCAGGCGGAGCGTGGACTTCCCAAATCGCTAGAAGTTGGGTTAAAGGCCTAAAGATACAGCCCCAGATCACCTTCTCCTCATAGCCTGCCTCCGATACCTTTGGGAGGGCGGCAAGCATGGGGCTGCCAGCCCTCATTCAAAAAAGCCATCAGGGACCATTTGCCACGGGACATCCGCTACGTCCCAGCATAAGGGAATCTAAACCTGGAGTCGACTTCAACAGACAAGACTGCCTGTGTGCTTTGAAATCTAGGCCAGATTTGTGTTAAGCCCGAGAAAACCGTTTCCCTCCCGGCAGCCAACTCTGGGCCAATCCAGTGTCACTAACGTGTGGGGGCCCCGAGGGCTAGCTTTTGGCCTCAATTAGAGCAAATGCCCTTCCTTGAGGACATGGACCATGTTGGTGCCATCCGGTGTCCGCACCACAGGGAAGTGGCCTTTGGCGACCCCTTGTGACCCTCCTCGGCAATAGGTGGTCCCACCAGCCCATGAAGTAGACCAACTAGGGCTATTGACTGGGCTCCAAGCTCTAGCTCATCTGACATCTTCCGGGTGTTCCCCTGGGCGAGCCCACCCCAGTGGTTATGTCACCGTTTGTGGTTGTCCACCTGGCCCCTCCCCCTGATGTAACCAGGTCCAGCTGGCCACCGGAAACCAGAGCCCCTGCCTACTAGGCCTGTCTCCAGATGGTGGCAGTCTCCTCCACCTGATGACATAACAAGTTACAGCTGGCCACCACACGCCACAGCCCCTGGCTCACGTCACCACATCCGGGTATGCCAGAAGTCCTGGCCCACGTGACCACCTGCTGGCTAACACCTGGCTTCTTCCCATGATGACTTCACCAGGTCCACATGGTCTCAAAGTGACCCCACACGCCTAGGGATCCCGGGACAGTACCGGGTATTTCCCAGGCCCTGACACGCCTGACCAACATCCACTTGGTCACCTGGGCCCTCCCCGTGGTTTTCCAGACACCGCTCCTTGTTCACAGGACCACCGAGCGACACTGCCCATGCTCCTTGGCCCCTCAGGCGGAGGATGGTCTCCACAAAGAGCTGGAAGTTCGGTTAAAAGCCTAAAACCGACAGCTGAAGATCCCCATGTTCTCAAAGGCTGCCTCCGGTCCCATCCATAGGGTGGCAAGCAGGGGGCTTCCAGCCCTCTTTCAAGAAAGCCAGGGGATCCATCTGCCTCGGGATTCCGCAACGTCCTTAACATGGGGGCATCTCGCCCCGCAGTGGACTTTGACACAGGCCAAACTGACCGCGGGCTTAGAAATCCAGTAAGGGGTTGCGTTAAGCCCCAGACAACCTTTTGCCTTCTTGCAGCCAACTACAGTCCCCTCCAGTGTCACTAATGGCTGTTCGGGGGTCGGCCGAGGGCCAGATTTCAGCCTCACTCATGGCAAACGTCCTTCCTTGAGGATACGGACCTACTTGGTGCCATCCAGGATTCGGACCACAGAGAAGCGGGGTTTTGGTGACCCCTTGTGACCCTCCTCCACATTAGGTGGCCCCAACTTCCGATCCACTGGAACACCTCCAGCTGTTGACCAGGCCTCAACTGACGCTTCCCTGTGTTGACCTGGGCAAATCTACTCTCCCGGTTACGTCACCGTTTCTGACTTTCCACCGGGCCGGCCCCCTGATGAGGTAACCAGGTCCAGCTGGCAAAAGGGCCCCAGCGCCCTTATTTCACGTGAGGAACTTCTAGCGGGCACCTGGCCCCTCCCTCTGATGACGTAAGCAGGTTGGGCTTCCCATCAACCCCACCTCCTCTGTCTCACTTGAAAACATCCTGGGTGTGCCCAAGGCCCTGCCTCACGTGACCAACCTCAGCTATCTCCTGGCTCCTCCCCTTGATGAGGGAAAGAGGTAGGGCAGCCGACCCGAACCCTACAGCTGCCCTCACCACCCAGGGATCACAGGACACTTCCGGGTATTTCCTAGTCCCTGACACCCCTGACCCACATCCATTTGGCCACCTGGGCCCTCCCCCCTGTTTTCCAGACACCGCTCCTCGTTGGCCCGACCACTGAGCCACAATTCCTGGCCTTTTTTGCCACTCAGGCGGAGCGTGGACTTCCCAAATTGCTAGAAGTTGGGTTAAAGGCCTAAAGATACAGCCCCAGATCACCTTCTCCTCATAGCCTGCCTCCGATACCTTTGGGAGGGCGGCAAGCATGGGGCTGCCAGCCCTCATTCAAAAAAGCCATCAGGGACCATTTGCCACGGGACATCCGCTACGTCCCAGCATAAGGGAATCTAAACCTGGAGTCGACTTCAACAGACAAGACTGCCTGTGTGCTTTGAAATCTAGGCCAGATTTGTGTTAAGCCCCAGAAAACCGTTTCCCTCCCGGCAGCCAACTCTGGGCCAATCCAGTGTCACTAACGTGTGGGGGCCCCGAGGGCTAGCTTTTGGCCTCAATTAGAGCAAATGCCCTTCCTTGAGGACATGGACCATGTTGGTGCCATCCGGTGTCCGCACCACAGGGAAGTGGCCTTTGGCGACCCCTTGTGACCCTCCTCGGCAATAGGTGGTCCCACCAGCCCATGAAGTAGACCAACTAGGGCTATTGACTGGGCTCCAAGCTCTAGCTCATCTGACATCTTCCGGGTGTTCCCCTGGGCGAGCCCACCCCAGTGGTTATGTCACCGTATGTGGTTGTCCACCTGGCCCCTCCCCCTGATGTAACCAGGTCCAGCTGGCCACCGGAAACCAGAGCCCCTGCCTACTAGGCCTGTCTCCAGATGGCGGCAGTCTCCTCCACCTGATGACATAACAAGTTACAGCTGGCCACCACACGCCACAGCCCCTGGCTCACGTGACCACATCCGGGTATGCCAGAAGTCCTGGCCCACGTGACCACCTGCTGGCTAACACCTGGCTTCTTCCCATGATGACTTCACCAGGTCCACATGGTCTCAAAGTGACCCCACACGCCTAGGGATCCCGGGACAGTACCGGGTATTTCCCAGGCCCTGACACGCCTGACCAACATCCACTTGGTCACCTGGGCCCTCCCCGTGGTTTTCCAGACACCGCTCCTTGTTCACAGGACCACCGAGCAAAACTGCCCATGCTCCTTGGCCCCTCAGGCGGAGGATGGTCTCCACAAAGAGCTGGAAGTTCGGTTAAAAGCCTAAAACCGACAGCTGAAGATCCCCATGTTCTCAAAGGCTGCCTCCGGTCCCATCCATAGGGTGGCAAGCAGGGGGCTTCCAGCCCTCTTTCAAGAAAGCCAGGGGATCCATCTGCCTCGGGATTCCGCAACGTCCTTAACATGGGGGCATCTCGCCCTGCAGTGGACTTTGACACAGGCCAAACTGACCGCGGGCTTAGAAATCCAGTAAGGGGTTGCGTTAAGCCCCAGACAACCTTTTGCCTTCTTGCAGCCAACTACAGTCCCCTCCAGTGTCACTAATGGCTGTTCGGGGGTCGGCCGAGGGCCAGATTTCAGCCTCACTCATGGCAAACGTCCTTCCTTGAGGATACGGACCTACTTGGTGCCATCCAGGATTCGGACCACAGAGAAGCGGGGTTTTGGTGACCCCTTGTGACCCTCCTCCACATTAGGTGGCCCCAACTTCCGATCCACTGGAACACCTCCAGCTGTTGACCAGGCCTCACCTGACGCTTCCCTGTGTTGACCTGGGCAAATCTACTCTCCCGGTTACGTCACCGTTTCTGACTTTCCACCGGGCCGGCCCCCTGATGAGGTAACCAGGTCCAGCTGGCAAAAGGGCCCCAGCGCCCTTATTTCACGTGAGGAACTTCTAGCGGGCACCTGGCCCCTCCCTCTGATGACGTAAGCAGGTTGGGCTTCCCATCAACCCCACCTCCTCTGTCTCACTTGAAAACATCCTGGGTGTGCCCAAGGCCCTGCCTCACGTGACCAACCTCAGCTATCTCCTGGCTCCTCCCCTTGATGAGGGAAAGAGGTAGGGCAGCCGACCCGAACCCCACAGCTGCCCTCACCACCCAGGGATCACAGGACACTTCCGGGTATTTCCTAGTCCCTGACACCCCTGACCCACATCCATTTGGCCACCTGGGCCCTCCCCCCTGTTTTCCAGACACCGCTCCTCGTTGGCCCGACCACTGAGCCACAATTCCTGGCCTTTTTTGCCACTCAGGCGGAGCGTGGACTTCCCAAATCGCTAGAAGTTGGGTTAAAGGCCTAAAGATACAGCCCCAGATCAGCTTCTCCTCATAGCCTGCCTCCGATACCTTTGGGAGGGCGGCAAGCATGGGGCTGCCAGCCCTCATTCAAAAAAGCCATCAGGGACCATTTGCCACGGGACATCCGCTACGTCCCAGCATAAGGGAATCTAAACCTGGAGTCGACTTCAACAGACAAGACTGCCTGTGTGCTTTGAAATCTAGGCCAGATTTGTGTTAAGCCCCAGAAAACCGTTTCCCTCCCGGCAGCCAACTCTGGGCCAATCCAGTGTCACTAACGTGTGGGGGCCCCGAGGGCTAGCTTTTGGCCTCAATTAGAGCAAATGCCCTTCCTTGAGGACATGGACCATGTTGGTGCCATCCGGTGTCCGCACCACAGGGAAGTGGCCTTTGGCGACCCCTTGTGACCCTCCTCGGCAATAGGTGGTCCCACCAGCCCATGAAGTAGACCAACTAGGGCTATTGACTGGGCTCCAAGCTCTAGCTCATCTGACATCTTCCGGGTGTTCCCCTGGGCGAGCCCACCCCAGTGGTTATGTCACCGTTTGTGGTTGTCCACCTGGCCCCTCCCCCTGATGTAACCAGGTCCAGCTGGCCACCGGAAACCAGAGCCCCTGCCTACTAGGCCTGTCTCCAGATGGTGGCAGTCTCCTCCACCTGATGACATAACAAGTTACAGCTGGCCACCACACGCCACAGCCCCTGGCTCACGTGACCACATCCGGGTATGCCAGAAGTCCTGGCCCACGTGACCACCTGCTGGCTAACACCTGGCTTCTTCCCATGATGACTTCACCAGGTCCACATAGTCTCAAAGTGACCCCACACGCCTAGGGATCCCGGGACAGTACCGGGTATTTCCCAGGCCCTGACACGCCTGACCAACATCCACTTGGTCACCTGGGCCCTCCCCGTGGTTTTCCAGACACCGCTCCTTGTTCACAGGACCACCGAGCGACACTGCCCATGCTCCTTGGCTCCTCAGGCGGAGGATGGTCTCCACAAAGAGCTGGAAGTTCGGTTAAAAGCCTAAAACCGACAGCTGAAAATCCCCATGTTCTCAAAGGCTGCCTCCCGTCCCATCCATAGGGTGGCAAGCAGGGGGCTTCCAGCCCTCTTTCAAGAAAGCCAGGGGATCCATCTGCCTCGGGATTCCGCAACGTCCTTAACATGGGGGCATCTCGCCCTGCAATGGACTTTGACACAGGCCAAACTGACCGCGGGCTTAGAAATCCAGTAAGGGGTTGCGTTAAGCCCCAGACAACCTTTTGCCTTCTTGCAGCCAACTACAGTCCCCTCCAGTGTCACTAATGGCTGTTCGGGGGTCGGCCGAGGGCCAGATTTCAGCCTCACTCATGGCAAACGTCCTTCCTTGAGGATACGGACCTACTTGGTGCCATCCAGGATTCGGACCACAGAGAAGCGGGGTTTTGGTGACCCCTTGTGACCCTCCTCCACATTAGGTGGCCCCAACTTCTGATCCACTGGAACACCTCCAGCTGTTGACCAGGCCTCACCTGACGCTTCCCTGTGTTGACCTGGGCAAATCTACTCTCCCGGTTACGTCACCATTTCTGACTTTCCACCGGGCCGGCCCCCTGATGAGGTAACCAGGTCCAGCTGGCAAAAGAGCCCCAGCGCCCTTATTTCACGTGAGGAACTTCTAGCGGGCACCTGGCCCCTCCCTCTGATGACGTAAGCAGGTTGGGCTTCCCATCAACCCCACCTCCTCTGTCTCACTTGAAAACATCCTGGGTGTGCCCAAGGCCCTGCCTCACGTGACCAATCTCAGCTATCTCCTGGCTCCTCCCCTTGATGAGGGAAAGAGGTAGGGCAGCCGACCTGAATCCCACAGCTGCCCTCACCACCCAGGGATCACAGGACACTTCCGGGTATTTCCTAGTCCCTGACACCCCTGACCCACATCCATTTGGCCACCTGGGCCCACCCCCCTGTTTTCCAGACACCGCTCCTCGTTGGCCCGACCACTGAGCCACAATTCCTGGCCTTTTTTGCCACTCAGGCGGAGCGTGGACTTCCCAAATCGCTAGAAGTTGGGTTAAAGGCCTAAAGATACAGCCCCAGATCACCTTCTCCTCATAGCCTGCCTCCGATACCTTTGGGAGGGCGGCAAGCATGGGGCTGCCAGCCCTCATTCAAAAAAGCCATCAGGGACCATTTGCCACGGGACATCCGCTACGTCCCCACCATGAGGGAATCTAAACCTGGAGTCGACTTTAACAGACAAGACTGCCTGTGTGCTTTGAAATCTAGGCCAGATTTGTGTTAAGCCCCAGAAAACCGTTTCCCTCCCGGCAGCCAACTCTGGGCCAATCCAGTGTCACTAACGTGTGGGGGCCCCGAGGGCTAGCTTTTGGCCTCAATTAGAGCAAATGCCCTTCCTTGAGGACATGGACCATGTTGGTGCCATCCGGTGTCCGCACCACAGGGAAGTGGCCTTTGGCGACCCCTTGTGACCCTCCTCGGCAATAGGTGGTCCCACCAGCCCATGAAGTAGACCAACTAGGGCTATTGACTGGGCTCCAAGCTCTAGCTCATCTGACATCTTCCGGGTGTTCCCCTGGGCGAGCCCACCCCAGTGGTTATGTCACCGTTTGTGGTTGTCCACCTGGCCCCTCCCCCTGATGTAACCAGGTCCAGCTGGCCACCGGAAACCAGAGCCCCTGCCTACTAGGCCTGTCTCCAGATGGCGGCAGTCTCCTCCACCTGATGACATAACAAGTTACAGCTGGCCACCACACGCCACAGCCCCTGGCTCACGTGACCACATCCGGGTATGCCAGAAGTCCTGGCCCACGTGACCACCTGCTGGCTAACACCTGGCTTCTTCCCATGATGACTTCACTAGGTCCACATGGTCTCAAAGTGACCCCACACGCCTAGGGATCCCGGGACACTACCGGGTATTTCCCAGGCCCTGACACGCCTGACCAACATCCACTTGGTCACCTGGGCCCTCCCCGTGGTTTTCCAGACACCGCTCCTTGTTCACAGGACCACCGAGCAAAACTGCCCATGCTCCTTGGCCCCTCAGGCGGAGGATGGTCTCCACAAAGAGCTGGAAGTTCGGTTAAAAGCCTAAAACCGACAGCTGAAGATCCCCATGTTCTCAAAGGCTGCCTCCGGTCCCATCCATAGGGTGGCAAGCAGGGGGCTTCCAGCCCTCTTTCAAGAAAGCCAGGGGATCCATCTGCCTCGGGATTCCGCAACGTCCTTAACATGGGGGCATCTCGCCCTGCAGTGGACTTTGACACAGGCCAAACTGACCGCGGGCTTAGAAATCCAGTAAGGGGTTGCGTTAAGCCCCAGACAACCTTTTGCCTTCTTGCAGCCAACTACAGTCCCCTCCAGTGTCACTAATGGCTGTTCGGGGGTCGGCCGAGGGCCAGATTTCAGCATCACTCATGGCAAACGTCCTTCCTTGAGGATACGGACCTACTTGGTGCCATCCAGGATTCGGACCACAGAGAAGCGGGGTTTTGGTGACCCCTTGTGACCCTCCTCCACATTAGGTGCCCCCAACTTCCGATCCACTGGAACACCTCCAGCTGTTGACCAGGCCTCACCTGACGCTTCCCTGTGTTGACCCGGGCAAATCTACCCTCCCGGTTACGTCACCGTTTCTGGCTTTTCACCGGGCCGGCCCCCTGATGAGGTAACCAGGTCCAGCTGGCAAAAGGGCCCCAGCACTCTTATTTCACGTGACCAACTTCTAGCAGGCACCTGGCCCCTCCCTCTGATGACTTAACCAGGTTGGGCTTCCCATCGACCCCACCTCCTCTGTCTCACTTGAAAACATCCTGGGTGTGCCCAAGGCCCTGCCTCACGTGACCAACCTCAGATATCACCTGGCTCCTCCCCTTGATGAGGGAAAGAGGTAGTTCAGCCGACCCGAACCCCACAGCTGCCCTCACCGCCCAGGGATCACAGGACACTTCTGGGTATTTCCTAGTCCCTGACACCCCTGACCCACATGCATTTGGCCACCTGGGCCCTCCCCCCTGTTTTCAAGACACCGCTCTTCCTTGGCCCGACCACTGAGCCACAATTCACGGCCTTTTTTGCCCCTCAGGCGGAGTGTGGTCTTCCCAAATCGCTAGAAGTTGGGTTAAAGGCCTAAACATACAGCCCCAGATCACCTTCACCTCATAGCCTGCCTCCGATACCTTTGGGAGGGCGGCAAGCATGGGGCTGCCAGCCCTCATTCAAAAAAGCCATCAGGGACCATTTGCCACGGGACATCCGCTACGTCCCCACCATGAGGGAATCTAAACCAGGAGTCGACTTTAACAGACAAGACTGCCTGTGTGCTTTGAAATCTAGGCCAGATTTGTGTTAAGCCCCAGAAAACAGTTTCCCACCAGGCAGCCAACTCTAGGCCAATCCAGTGTCACTAACGTGTGGGATCCTGAGGGCTAGCTTTCGGCCTCCATTAGAGCAAATGCCCTTCCTTGAGGACATGGACCATGTTGGTGCCATCCGGTGTCCGCACCACAGGGAAGTGGCCTTTGGCGACCCCTTGTGACCCTCCTCGGCAATAGGTGGTCCCACCAGCCCATGAAGTAGACCAACTAGGGCTATTGACTGGGCTCCAAGCTCTAGCTCATCTGACATCTTCCGGGTGTTCCCCTGGGCGAGCCCACCCCAGTGGTTATGTCACCGTTTGTGGTTGTCCACCTGGCCCCTCCCCCTGATGTAACCAGGTCCAGCTGGCCACCGGAAACCAGAGCCCCTGCCTACTAGGCCTGTCTCCAGATGGCGGCAGTCTCCTCCACCTGATGACATAACAAGTTACAGCTGGCCACCACACGCCACAGCCCCTGGCTCACGTGACCACATCCGGGTATGCCAGAAGTCCTGGCCCACGTGACCACCTGCTGGCTAACACCTGGCTTCTTCCCATGATGACTTCACCAGGTCCACATGGTCTCAAAGTGACCCCACACGCCTAGGGATCCCGGGACACTACCGGGTATTTCCCAGGCCCTGACACGCCTGACCAACATCCACTTGGTCACCTGGGCCCTCCCCGTGGTTTTCCAGACACCGCTCCTTGTTCACAGGACCACCGAGCGACACTGCCCATGCTCCTTGGCTCCTCAGGCGGAGGATGGTCTCCACAAAGAGCTGGAAGTTCGGTTAAAAGCCTAAAACCGACAGCTGAAAATCCCCATGTTCTCAAAGGCTGCCTCCCGTCCCATCCATAGGGTGGCAAGCAGGGGGCTTCCAGCCCTCTTTCAAGAAAGCCAGGGGATCCATCTGCCTCGGGATTCCGCAACGTCCTTAACATGGGGGCATCTCGCCCTGCAATGGACTTTGACACAGGCCAAACTGACCGCGGGCTTAGAAATCCAGTAAGGGGTTGCGTTAAGCCCCAGACAACCTTTTGCCTTCTTGCAGCCAACTACAGTCCCCTCCAGTGTCACTAATGGCTGTTCGGGGGTCGGCCGAGGGCCAGATTTCAGCCTCACTCATGGCAAACGTCCTTCCTTGAGGATACGGACCTACTTGGTGCCATCCAGGATTCGGACCACAGAGAAGCGGGGTTTTGGTGACCCCTTGTGACCCTCCTCCACATTAGGTGGCCCCAACTTCTGATCCACTGGAACACCTCCAGCTGTTGACCAGGCCTCACCTGACGCTTCCCTGTGTTGACCTGGGCAAATCTACTCTCCCGGTTACGTCACCATTTCTGACTTTCCACCGGGCCGGCCCCCTGATGAGGTAACCAGGTCCAGCTGGCAAAAGAGCCCCAGCGCCCTTATTTCACGTGAGGAACTTCTAGCGGGCACCTGGCCCCTCCCTCTGATGACGTAAGCAGGTTGGGCTTCCCATCAACCCCACCTCCTCTGTCTCACTTGAAAACATCCTGGGTGTGCCCAAGGCCCTGCCTCACGTGACCAATCTCAGCTATCTCCTGGCTCCTCCCCTTGATGAGGGAAAGAGGTAGGGCAGCCGACCTGAATCCCACAGCTGCCCTCACCACCCAGGGATCACAGGACACTTCCGGGTATTTCCTAGTCCCTGACACCCCTGACCCACATCCATTTGGCCACCTGGGCCCACCCCCCTGTTTTCCAGACACCGCTCCTTGTTGGCCCGACCACTGAGCCACAATTCCTGGCCTTTTTTGCCACTCAGGCGGAGCGTGGACTTCCCAAATCGCTAGAAGTTGGGTTAAAGGCCTAAAGATACAGCCCCAGATCACCTTCTCCTCATAGCCTGCCTCCGATACCTTTGGGAGGGCGGCAAGCATGGGGCTGCCAGCCCTCATTCAAAAAAGCCATCAGGGACCATTTGCCACGGGACATCCGCTACGTCCCCACCATGAGGGAATCTAAACCTGGAGTCGACTTTAACAGACAAGACTGCCTGTGTGCTTTGAAATCTAGGCCAGATTTGTGTTAAGCCCCAGAAAACCGTTTCCCTCCCGGCAGCCAACTCTGGGCCAATCCAGTGTCACTAACGTGTGGGGGCCCCGAGGGCTAGCTTTTGGCCTCAATTAGAGCAAATGCCCTTCCTTGAGGACATGGACCATGTTGGTGCCATCCGGTGTCCGCACCACAGGGAAGTGGCCTTTGGCGACCCCTTGTGACCCTCCTCGGCAATAGGTGGTCCCACCAGCCCATGAAGTAGACCAACTAGGGCTATTGACTGGGCTCCAAGCTCTAGCTCATCTGACATCTTCCGGGTGTTCCCCTGGGCGAGCCCACCCCAGTGGTTATGTCACCGTTTGTGGTTGTCCACCTGGCCCCTCCCCCTGATGTAACCAGGTCCAGCTGGCCACCGGAAACCAGAGCCCCTGCCTACTAGGCCTGTCTCCAGATGGCGGCAGTCTCCTCCACCTGATGACATAACAAGTTACAGCTGGCCACCACACGCCACAGCCCCTGGCTCACGTGACCACATCCGGGTATGCCAGAAGTCCTGGCCCACGTGACCACCTGCTGGCTAACACCTGGCTTCTTCCCATGATGACTTCACCAGGTCCAAATGGTCTCAAAGTGACCCCACACGCCTAGGGATCCCGGGATACTACCGGGTATTTCCCAGGCCCTGACACGCCTGACCAACATCCACTTGGTCACCTGGGCCCTCCCCGTGGTTTTCCAGACACCGCTCCTTGTTCACAGGACCACCGAGCGACACTGCCCATGCTCCTTGGCCCCTCAGGCGGAGGATGGTCTCCACAAAGAGCTGGAAGTTCGGTTAAAAGCCTAAAACCGACAGCTGAAGATCCCCATGTTCTCAAAGGCTGCCTCCGGTCCCATCCATAGGGTGGCAAGCAGGGGGCTTCCAGCCCTCTTTCAAGAAAGCCAGGGGATCCATCTGCCTCGGGATTCCGCATCGTCCTTAACATGGGGGCATCTCGCCCTGCAGTGGACTTTGACACAGGCTAAACTGACCGCGGGCTTAGAAATCCAGTAAGGGGTTGCGTTAAGCCCCAGACAACCTTTTGCCTTCTTGCAGCCAACTACAGTCCCCTCCAGTGTCACTAATGGCTGTTCGGGGGTCGGCCGAGGGCCAGATTTCAGCATCACTCATGGCAAACGTCCTTCCTTGAGGATACGGACCTACTTGGTGCCATCCAGGATTCGGACCACAGAGAAGCGGGGTTTTGGTGACCCCTTGTGACCCTCCTCCACATTAGGTGCCCCCAACTTCCGATCCACTGGAACACCTCCAGCTGTTGACCAGGCCTCACCTGACGCTTCCCTGTGTTGACCCGGGCAAATCTACCCTCCCGGTTACGTCACCGTTTCTGGCTTTTCACCGGGCCGGCCCCCTGATGAGGTAACCAGGTCCAGCTGGCAAAAGGGCCCCAGCACTCTTATTTCACGTGACCAACTTCTAGCAGGCACCTGGCCCCTCCCTCTGATGACGTAACCAGGTTGGGCTTCCCATCGACCCCACCTCCTCTGTCTCACTTGAAAACATCCTGGGTGTGCCCAAGGCCCTGCCTCACGTGACCAACCTCAGATATCACCTGGCTCCTCCCCTTGATGAGGGAAAGAGGTAGTTCAGCCGACCCGAACCCCACAGCTGCCCTCACCGCCCAGGGATCACAGGACACTTCTGGGTATTTCCTAGTCCCTGACACCCCTGACCCACATGCATTTGGCCACCTGGGCCCTCCCCCCTGTTTTCAAGACACCGCTCTTCCTTGGCCCGACCACTGTGCCACAATTCACGGCCTTTTTTGCCCCTCAGGCGGAGTGTGGTCTTCCCAAATCGCTAGAAGTTGGGTTAAAGGCCTAAAGATACAGCCCCAGATCACCTTCTCCTCATAGCCTGCCTCCGATACCTTTGGGAGGGCGGCAAGCATGGGGCTGCCAGCCCTCATTCAAAAAAGCCATCAGGGACCATTTGCCACGGGACATCCGCTACGTCCCCACCATGAGGGAATCTAAACCTGGAGTCGACTTTAACAGACAAGACTGCCTGTGTGCTTTGAAATCTAGGCCAGATTTGTGTTAAGCCCCAGAAAACCGTTTCCCACCAGGCAGCCAACTCTAGGCCAATCCAGTGTCACTAACGTGTGGGATCCTGAGGGCTAGCTTTCGGCCTCCATTAGAGCAAATGCCCTTCCTTGAGGACATGGACCATGTTGGTGCCATCCGGTGTCCGCACCACAGGGAAGTGGCCTTTGGCGACCCCTTGTGACCCTCCTCGGCAATAGGTGGTCCCACCAGCCCATGAAGTAGACCAACTAGGGCTATTGACTGGGCTCCAAGCTCTAGCTCATCTGACATCTTCCGGGTGTTCCCCTGGGCGAGCCCACCCCAGTGGTTATGTCACCGTTTGTGGTTGTCCACCTGGCCCCTCCCCCTGATGTAACCAGGTCCAGCTGGCCACCGGAAACCAAGCCCCTGCCTACTAGGCCTGTCTCCAGATGGCGGCAGTCTCCTCCACCTGATGACATAACAAGTTACAGCTGGCCACCACACGCCACAGCCCCTGGCTCACGTCACCACATCCGGGTATGCCAGAAGTCCTGGCCCACGTGACCACCTGCTGGCTAACACCTGGCTTCTTCCCATGATGACTTCACCAGGTCCACATGGTCTCAAAGTGACCCCACACGCCTAGGGATCCCGGGACACTACCGGGTATTTCCCAGGCCCTGACACGCCTGACCAACATCCACTTGGTCACCTGGGCCCTCCCCGTGGTTTTCCAGACACCGCTCCTTGTTCACAGGACCACCGAGCGACACTGCCCATGCTCCTTGGCCCCTCAGGCGGAGGATGGTCTCCACAAAGAGCTGGAAGTTCGGTTAAAAGCCTAAAACCGACAGCTGAAGATCCCCATGTTCTCAAAGGCTGCCTCCGGTCCCATCCATAGGGTGGCAAGCAGGGGGCTTCCAGCCCTCTTTCAAGAAAGCCAGGGGATCCATCTGCCTCGGGATTCCGCAACGTCCTTAACATGGGGGCATCTCGCCCTGCAGTGGACTTTGACACAGGCCAAACTGACCGCGGGCTTAGAAATCCAGTAAGGGGTTGCGTTAAGCCGCAGACAACCTTTTGCCTTCTTGCAGCCAACTACAGTCCCCTCCAGTGTCACTAATGGCTGTTCGGGGGTCGGCCGAGGGCCAGATTTCAGCCTCACTCATGGCAAACGTCCTTCCTTGAGGATACGGACCTACTTGGTGCCATCCAGGATTCGGACCACAGAGAAGCGGGGTTTTGGTGACCCCTTGTGACCCTCCTCCACATTAGGTGGCCCCAACTTCCGATCCACTGGAACACCTCCAGCTGTTGACCAGGCCTCACCTGACGCTTCCCTGTGTTGACCTGGGCAAATCTACTCTCCCGGTTACGTCACCGTTTCTGACTTTCCACCGGGCCGGCCCCCTGATGAGGTAACCAGGTCCAGCTGGCAAAAGGGCCCCAGCGCCCTTATTTCACGTGAGGAACTTCTAGCGGGCACCTGGCCCCTCCCTCTGATGACGTAAGCAGGTTGGGCTTCCCATCAACCCCACCTCCTCTGTCTCACTTGAAAACATCCTGGGTGTGCCCAAGGCCCTGCCTCACGTGACCAACCTCAGCTATCTCCTGGCTCCTCCCCTTGATGAGGGAAAGAGGTAGGGCAGCCGACCCGAACCCCACAGCTGCCCTCACCACCCAGGGATCACAGGACACTTCCGGGTATTTCCTAGTCCCTGACACCCCTGACCCACATCCATTTGGCCACCTGGGCCCTCCCCCCTGTTTTCCAGACACCGCTCCTCGTTGGCCCGACCACTGAGCCACAATTCCTGGCCTTTTTTGCCACTCAGGCGGAGCGTGGACTTCCCAAATTGCTAGAAGTTGGGTTAAAGGCCTAAAGATACAGCCCCAGATCACCTTCTCCTCATAGCCTGCCTCCGATACCTTTGGGAGGGCGGCAAGCATGGGGCTGCCAGCCCTCATTCAAAAAAGCCATCAGGGACCATTTGCCACGGGACATCCGCTACGTCCCAGCATAAGGGAATCTAAACCTGGAGTCGACTTCAACAGACAAGACTGCCTGTGTGCTTTGAAATCTAGGCCAGATTTGTGTTAAGCCCGAGAAAACCGTTTCCCTCCCGGCAGCCAACTCTGGGCCAATCCAGTGTCACTAACGTGTGGGGGCCCCGAGGGCTAGCTTTTGGCCTCAATTAGAGCAAATGCCCTTCCTTGAGGACATGGACCATGTTGGTGCCATCCGGTGTCCGCACCACAGGGAAGTGGCCTTTGGCGACCCCTTGTGACCCTCCTCGGCAATAGGTGGTCCCACCAGCCCATGAAGTAGACCAACTAGGGCTATTGACTGGGCTCCAAGCTCTAGCTCATCTGACATCTTCCGGGTGTTCCCCTGGGCGAGCCCACCCCAGTGGTTATGTCACCGTTTGTGGTTGTCCACCTGGCCCCTCCCCCTGATGTAACCAGGTCCAGCTGGCCACCGGAAACCAGAGCCCCTGCCTACTAGGCCTGTCTCCAGATGGCGGCAGTCTCCTCCACCTGATGACATAACAAGTTACAGCTGGCCACCACACGCCACAGCCCCTGGCTCACGTGACCACATCCGGGTATGCCAGAAGTCCTGGCCCACGTGACCACCTGCTGGCTAACACCTGGCTTCTTCCCATGATGACTTCACCAGGTCCACATGGTCTCAAAGTGACCCCACACGCCTAGGGATCCCGGGACAGTACCGGGTATTTCCCAGGCCCTGACACGCCTGACCAACATCCACTTGGTCACCTGGGCCCTCCCCGTGGTTTTCCAGACACCGCTCCTTGTTCACAGGACCACCGAGCGACACTGCCCATGCTCCTTGGCCCCTCAGGCGGAGGATGGTCTCCACAAAGAGCTGGAAGTTCGGTTAAAAGCCTAAAACCGACAGCTGAAGATCCCCATGTTCTCAAAGGCTGCCTCTGGTCCCATCCATAGGGTGGCAAGCAGGGGGCTTCCAGCCCTCTTTCAAGAAAGCCAGGGGATCCATCTGCCTCGGGATTCCGCAACGTCCTTAACATGGGGGCATCTCGCCCTGCAATGGACTTTGACACAGGCCAAACTGACCGCGGGCTTAGAAATCTAGTAAGGGGTTGCGTTAAGCCCCAGACAACCTTTTGCCTTCTTGCAGCCAACTACAGTCCCCTCCAGTGTCACTAATGGCTGTTCGGGGGTCGGCCGAGGGCCAGATTTCAGCCTCACTCATGGCAAACGTCCTTCCTTGAGGATACGGACCTACTTGGTGCCATCCAGGATTCGGACCACAGAGAAGCGGGGTTTTGGTGACCCCTTGTGACCCTCCTCCACATTAGGTGGCCCCAACTTCCGATCCACTGGAACACCTCCAGCTGTTGACCAGGCCTCACCTGACGCTTCCCTGTGTTGACCTGGGCAAATCTACTCTCCCGGTTACGTCCCCGTTTCTGACTTTCCACCGGGCCGGCCCCCTGATGAGGTAACCAGGTCCAGCTGGCAAAAGGGCCCCAGCGCCCTTATTTCACGTGAGGAACTTCTAGCGGGCACCTGGCCCCTCCCTCTGATGACGTAAGCAGGTTGGGCTTCCCATCAACCCCACCTCCTCTGTCTCACTTGAAAACATCCTGGGTGTGCCCAAGGCCCTGCCTCACGTGACCAACCTCAGCTATCTCCTGGCTCCTCCCCTTGATGAGGGAAAGAGGTAGGGAAGCCGACCCGAACCCCACAGCTGCCCTCACCACCCAGGGATCACAGGACACTTCCGGGTATTTCCTAGTCCCTGACACCCCTGACCCACATCCATTTGGCCACCTGGGCCCTCCCCCCTGTTTTCCAGACACCGCTCCTCGTTGGCCCGACCACTGAGCCACAATTCCTGGCCTTTTTTGCCACTCAGGCGGAGCGTGGACTTCCCAAATTGCTAGAAGTTGGGTTAAAGGCCTAAAGATACAGCCCCAGATCACCTTCTCCTCATAGCCTGCCTCCGATACCTTTGGGAGGGCGGCAAGCATGGGGCTGCCAGCCCTCATTCAAAAAAGCCATCAGGGACCATTTGCCACGGGACATCCGCTACGTCCCAGCATAAGGGAATCTAAACCTGGAGTCGACTTCAACAGACAAGACTGCCTGTGTGCTTTGAAATCTAGGCCAGATTTGTGTTAAGCCCGAGAAAACCGTTTCCCTCCCGGCAGCCAACTCTGGGCCAATCCAGTGTCACTAACGTGTGGGGGCCCCGAGGGCTAGCTTTTGGCCTCAATTAGAGCAAATGCCCTTCCTTGAGGACATGGACCATGTTGGTGCCATCCGGTGTCCGCACCACAGGGAAGTGGCCTTTGGCGACCCCTTGTGACCCTCCTCGGCAATAGGTGGTCCCACCAGCCCATGAAGTAGACCAACTAGGGCTATTGACTGGGCTCCAAGCTCTAGCTCATCTGACATCTTCCGGGTGTTCCCCTGGGCGAGCCCACCCCAGTGGTTATGTCACCGTTTGTGGTTGTCCACCTGGCCCCTCCCCCTGATGTAACCAGGTCCAGCTGGCCACCGGAAACCAGAGCCCCTGCCTACTAGGCCTGTCTCCAGATGGCGGCAGTCTCCTCCACCTGATGACATAACAAGTTACAGCTGGCCACCACACGCCACAGCCCCTGGCTCACGTGACCACATCCGGGTATGCCAGAAGTCCTGGCCCACGTGACCACCTGCTGGCTAACACCTGGCTTCTTCCCATGATGACTTCACCAGGTCCACATGGTCTCAAAGTGACCCCACACGCCTAGGGATCCCGGGACAGTACCGGGTATTTCCCAGGCCCTGACACGCCTGACCAACATCCACTTGGTCACCTGGGCCCTCCCCGTGGTTTTCCAGACACCGCTCCTTGTTCACAGGACCACCGAGCGACACTGCCTATGCTCCTTGGCCCCTCAGGCGGAGGATGGTCTCCACAAAGAGCTGGAAGTTCGGTTAAAAGCCTAAAACCGACAGCTGAAGATCCCCATGTTCTCAAAGGCTGCCTCCGGTCCCATCCATAGGGTGGCAAGCAGGGGGCTTCCAGCCCTCTTTCAAGAAAGCCAGGGGATCCATCTGCCTCGGGATTCCGCATCGTCCTTAACATGGGGGCATCTCGCCCTGCAGTGGACTTTGACACAGGCTAAACTGACCGCGGGCTTAGAAATCCAGTAAGGGGTTGCGTTAAGTCCCAGACAACCTTTTGCCTTCTTGCAGCCAACTACAGTCCCCTCCAGTGTCACTAATGGCTGTTCGGGGGTCGGCCGAGGGCCAGATTTCAGCCTCACTCATGGCAAACGTCCTTCCTTGAGGATACGGACCTACTTGGTGCCATCCAGGATTCGGACCACAGAGAAGCGGGGTTTTGGTGACCCCTTGTGACCCTCCTCCACATTAGGTGGCCCCAACTTCTGATCCACTGGAACACCTCCAGCTGTTGACGAGGCCTCACCTGACGCTTCCCTGTGTTGACCTGGGCAAATCTACTCTCCCGGTTACGTCACCGTTTCTGACTTTCCACCGGGCCGGCCCCCTGATGAGGTAACCAGGTCCAGCTGGCAAAAGGGCCCCAGCGCCCTTATTTCACGTGAGGAACTTCTAGCGGGCACCTGGCCCCTCCCTCTGATGACGTAAGCAGGTTGGGCTTCCCATCAACCCCACCTCCTCTGTCTCACTTGAAAACATCCTGGGTGTGCCCAAGGCCCTGCCTCACGTGACCAACCTCAGCTATCTCCTGGCTCCTCCCCTTGATGAGGGAAAGAGGTAGGGCAGCCGACCCGAACCCCACAGCTGCCCTCACCACCCAGGGATCACAGGACACTTCCGGGTATTTCCTAGTCCCTGACACCCCTGACCCACATCCATTTGGCCACCTGGGCCCTCCCCCCTGTTTTCCAGACACCGCTCCTCGTTGGCCCGACCACTGAGCCACAATTCCTGGCCTTTTTTGCCACTCAGGCGGAGCGTGGACTTCCCAAATCGCTAGAAGTTGGGTTAAAGGCCTAAAGATACAGCCCCAGATCACCTTCTCCTCATAGCCTGCCTCCGATACCTTTGGGAGGGCGGCAAGCATGGGGCTGCCAGCCCTCATTCAAAAAAGCCATCAGGGACCATTTGCCACGGGACATCCGCTACGTCCCAGCATAAGGGAATCTAAACCTGGAGTCGACTTCAACAGACAAGACTGCCTGTGTGCTTTGAAATCTAGGCCAGATTTGTGTTAAGCCCGAGAAAACCGTTTCCCTCCCGGCAGCCAACTCTGGGCCAATCCAGTGTCACTAACGTGTGGGGGCCCCGAGGGCTAGCTTTTGGCCTCAATTAGAGCAAATGCCCTTCCTTGAGGACATGGACCATGTTGGTGCCATCCGGTGTCCGCACCACAGGGAAGTGGCCTTTGGCGACCCCTTGTGACCCTCCTCGGCAATAGGTGGTCCCACCAGCCCATGAAGTAGACCAACTAGGGCTATTGACTGGGCTCCAAGCTCTAGCTCATCTGACATCTTCCGGGTGTTCCCCTGGGCGAGCCCACCCCAGTGGTTATGTCACCGTTTGTGGTTGTCCACCTGGCCCCTCCCCCTGATGTAACCAGGTCCAGCTGGCCACCGGAAACCAGAGCCCCTGCCTACTAGGCCTGTCTCCAGATGGTGGCAGTCTCCTCCACCTGATGACATAACAAGTTACAGCTGGCCACCACACGCCACAGCCCCTGGCTCACGTCACCACATCCGGGTATGCCAGAAGTCCTGGCCCACGTGACCACCTGCTGGCTAACACCTGGCTTCTTCCCATGATGACTTCACCAGGTCCACATGGTCTCAAAGTGACCCCACACGCCTAGGGATCCCGGGACAGTACCGGGTATTTCCCAGGCCCTGACACGCCTGACCAACATCCACTTGGTCACCTGGGCCCTCCCCGTGGTTTTCCAGACACCGCTCCTTGTTCACAGGACCACCGAGCGACACTGCCCATGCTCCTTGGCCCCTCAGGCGGAGGATGGTCTCCACAAAGAGCTGGAAGTTCGGTTAAAAGCCTAAAACCGACAGCTGAAGATCCCCATGTTCTCAAAGGCTGCCTCCGGTCCCATCCATAGGGTGGCAAGCAGGGGGCTTCCAGCCCTCTTTCAAGAAAGCCAGGGGATCCATCTGCCTCGGGATTCCGCAACGTCCTTAACATGGGGGCATCTCGCCCCGCAGTGGACTTTGACACAGGCCAAACTGACCGCGGGCTTAGAAATCCAGTAAGGGGTTGCGTTAAGCCCCAGACAACCTTTTGCCTTCTTGCAGCCAACTACAGTCCCCTCCAGTGTCACTAATGGCTGTTCGGGGGTCGGCCGAGGGCCAGATTTCAGCCTCACTCATGGCAAACGTCCTTCCTTGAGGATACGGACCTACTTGGTGCCATCCAGGATTCGGACCACAGAGAAGCGGGGTTTTGGTGACCCCTTGTGACCCTCCTCCACATTAGGTGGCCCCAACTTCCGATCCACTGGAACACCTCCAGCTGTTGACCAGGCCTCAACTGACGCTTCCCTGTGTTGACCTGGGCAAATCTACTCTCCCGGTTACGTCACCGTTTCTGACTTTCCACCGGGCCGGCCCCCTGATGAGGTAACCAGGTCCAGCTGGCAAAAGGGCCCCAGCGCCCTTATTTCACGTGAGGAACTTCTAGCGGGCACCTGGCCCCTCCCTCTGATGACGTAAGCAGGTTGGGCTTCCCATCAACCCCACCTCCTCTGTCTCACTTGAAAACATCCTGGGTGTGCCCAAGGCCCTGCCTCACGTGACCAACCTCAGCTATCTCCTGGCTCCTCCCCTTGATGAGGGAAAGAGGTAGGGCAGCCGACCCGAACCCTACAGCTGCCCTCACCACCCAGGGATCACAGGACACTTCCGGGTATTTCCTAGTCCCTGACACCCCTGACCCACATCCATTTGGCCACCTGGGCCCTCCCCCCTGTTTTCCAGACACCGCTCCTCGTTGGCCCGACCACTGAGCCACAATTCCTGGCCTTTTTTGCCACTCAGGCGGAGCGTGGACTTCCCAAATTGCTAGAAGTTGGGTTAAAGGCCTAAAGATACAGCCCCAGATCACCTTCTCCTCATAGCCTGCCTCCGATACCTTTGGGAGGGCGGCAAGCATGGGGCTGCCAGCCCTCATTCAAAAAAGCCATCAGGGACCATTTGCCACGGGACATCCGCTACGTCCCAGCATAAGGGAATCTAAACCTGGAGTCGACTTCAACAGACAAGACTGCCTGTGTGCTTTGAAATCTAGGCCAGATTTGTGTTAAGCCCCAGAAAACCGTTTCCCTCCCGGCAGCCAACTCTGGGCCAATCCAGTGTCACTAACGTGTGGGGGCCCCGAGGGCTAGCTTTTGGCCTCAATTAGAGCAAATGCCCTTCCTTGAGGACATGGACCATGTTGGTGCCATCCGGTGTCCGCACCACAGGGAAGTGGCCTTTGGCGACCCCTTGTGACCCTCCTCGGCAATAGGTGGTCCCACCAGCCCATGAAGTAGACCAACTAGGGCTATTGACTGGGCTCCAAGCTCTAGCTCATCTGACATCTTCCGGGTGTTCCCCTGGGCGAGCCCACCCCAGTGGTTATGTCACCGTATGTGGTTGTCCACCTGGCCCCTCCCCCTGATGTAACCAGGTCCAGCTGGCCACCGGAAACCAGAGCCCCTGCCTACTAGGCCTGTCTCCAGATGGCGGCAGTCTCCTCCACCTGATGACATAACAAGTTACAGCTGGCCACCACACGCCACAGCCCCTGGCTCACGTGACCACATCCGGGTATGCCAGAAGTCCTGGCCCACGTGACCACCTGCTGGCTAACACCTGGCTTCTTCCCATGATGACTTCACCAGGTCCACATGGTCTCAAAGTGACCCCACACGCCTAGGGATCCCGGGACAGTACCGGGTATTTCCCAGGCCCTGACACGCCTGACCAACATCCACTTGGTCACCTGGGCCCTCCCCGTGGTTTTCCAGACACCGCTCCTTGTTCACAGGACCACCGAGCAAAACTGCCCATGCTCCTTGGCCCCTCAGGCGGAGGATGGTCTCCACAAAGAGCTGGAAGTTCGGTTAAAAGCCTAAAACCGACAGCTGAAGATCCCCATGTTCTCAAAGGCTGCCTCCGGTCCCATCCATAGGGTGGCAAGCAGGGGGCTTCCAGCCCTCTTTCAAGAAAGCCAGGGGATCCATCTGCCTCGGGATTCCGCAACGTCCTTAACATGGGGGCATCTCGCCCTGCAGTGGACTTTGACACAGGCCAAACTGACCGCGGGCTTAGAAATCCAGTAAGGGGTTGCGTTAAGCCCCAGACAACCTTTTGCCTTCTTGCAGCCAACTACAGTCCCCTCCAGTGTCACTAATGGCTGTTCGGGGGTCGGCCGAGGGCCAGATTTCAGCCTCACTCATGGCAAACGTCCTTCCTTGAGGATACGGACCTACTTGGTGCCATCCAGGATTCGGACCACAGAGAAGCGGGGTTTTGGTGACCCCTTGTGACCCTCCTCCACATTAGGTGGCCCCAACTTCCGATCCACTGGAACACCTCCAGCTGTTGACCAGGCCTCACCTGACGCTTCCCTGTGTTGACCTGGGCAAATCTACTCTCCCGGTTACGTCACCGTTTCTGACTTTCCACCGGGCCGGCCCCCTGATGAGGTAACCAGGTCCAGCTGGCAAAAGGGCCCCAGCGCCCTTATTTCACGTGAGGAACTTCTAGCGGGCACCTGGCCCCTCCCTCTGATGACGTAAGCAGGTTGGGCTTCCCATCAACCCCACCTCCTCTGTCTCACTTGAAAACATCCTGGGTGTGCCCAAGGCCCTGCCTCACGTGACCAACCTCAGCTATCTCCTGGCTCCTCCCCTTGATGAGGGAAAGAGGTAGGGCAGCCGACCCGAACCCCACAGCTGCCCTCACCACCCAGGGATCACAGGACACTTCCGGGTATTTCCTAGTCCCTGACACCCCTGACCCACATCCATTTGGCCACCTGGGCCCTCCCCCCTGTTTTCCAGACACCGCTCCTCGTTGGCCCGACCACTGAGCCACAATTCCTGGCCTTTTTTGCCACTCAGGCGGAGCGTGGACTTCCCAAATCGCTAGAAGTTGGGTTAAAGGCCTAAAGATACAGCCCCAGATCAGCTTCTCCTCATAGCCTGCCTCCGATACCTTTGGGAGGGCGGCAAGCATGGGGCTGCCAGCCCTCATTCAAAAAAGCCATCAGGGACCATTTGCCACGGGACATCCGCTACGTCCCAGCATAAGGGAATCTAAACCTGGAGTCGACTTCAACAGACAAGACTGCCTGTGTGCTTTGAAATCTAGGCCAGATTTGTGTTAAGCCCCAGAAAACCGTTTCCCTCCCGGCAGCCAACTCTGGGCCAATCCAGTGTCACTAACGTGTGGGGGCCCCGAGGGCTAGCTTTTGGCCTCAATTAGAGCAAATGCCCTTCCTTGAGGACATGGACCATGTTGGTGCCATCCGGTGTCCGCACCACAGGGAAGTGGCCTTTGGCGACCCCTTGTGACCCTCCTCGGCAATAGGTGGTCCCACCAGCCCATGAAGTAGACCAACTAGGGCTATTGACTGGGCTCCAAGCTCTAGCTCATCTGACATCTTCCGGGTGTTCCCCTGGGCGAGCCCACCCCAGTGGTTATGTCACCGTTTGTGGTTGTCCACCTGGCCCCTCCCCCTGATGTAACCAGGTCCAGCTGGCCACCGGAAACCAGAGCCCCTGCCTACTAGGCCTGTCTCCAGATGGTGGCAGTCTCCTCCACCTGATGACATAACAAGTTACAGCTGGCCACCACACGCCACAGCCCCTGGCTCACGTGACCACATCCGGGTATGCCAGAAGTCCTGGCCCACGTGACCACCTGCTGGCTAACACCTGGCTTCTTCCCATGATGACTTCACCAGGTCCACATAGTCTCAAAGTGACCCCACACGCCTAGGGATCCCGGGACAGTACCGGGTATTTCCCAGGCCCTGACACGCCTGACCAACATCCACTTGGTCACCTGGGCCCTCCCCGTGGTTTTCCAGACACCGCTCCTTGTTCACAGGACCACCGAGCGACACTGCCCATGCTCCTTGGCCCCTCAGGCGGAGGATGGTCTCCACAAAGAGCTGGAAGTTCGGTTAAAAGCCTAAAACCGACAGCTGAAGATCCCCATGTTCTCAAAGGCTGCCTCCGGTCCCATCCATAGGGTGGCAAGCAGGGGGCTTCCAGCCCTCTTTCAAGAAAGCCAGGGGATCCATCTGCCTCGGGATTCCGCAACGTCCTTAACATGGGGGCATCTCGCCCTGCAGTGGACTTTGACACAGGCCAAACTGACCGCGGGCTTAGAAATCCAGTAAGGGGTTGCGTTAAGCCCCAGACAACCTTTTGCCTTCTTGCAGCCAACTACAGTCCCCTCCAGTGTCACTAATGGCTGTTCGGGGGTCGGCCGAGGGCCAGATTTCAGCCTCACTCATGGCAAACGTCCTTCCTTGAGGATACGGACCTACTTGGTGCCATCCAGGATTCGGACCACAGAGAAGCGGGGTTTTGGTGACCCCTTGTGACCCTCCTCCACATTAGGTGGCCCCAACTTCCGATCCACTGGAACACCTCCAGCTGTTGACCAGGCCTCACCTGACGCTTCCCTGTGTTGACCTGGGCAAATCTACTCTCCCGGTTACGTCACCGTTTCTGACTTTCCACCGGGCCGGCCCCCTGATGAGGTAACCAGGTCCAGCTGGCAAAAGGGCCCCAGCGCCCTTATTTCACGTGAGGAACTTCTAGCGGGCACCTGGCCCCTCCCTCTGATGACGTAAGCAGGTTGGGCTTCCCAATCAACCCCACCTCCTCTGTCTCACTTGAAAACATCCTGGGTGTGCCCAAGGCCCTGCCTCACGTGACCAACCTCAGCTATCTCCTGGCTCCTCCCCTTGATGAGGGAAAGAGGTAGGGCAGCCGACCCGAACCCCACAGCTGCCCTCACCACCCAGGGATCACAGGACACTTCCGGGTATTTCCTAGTCCCTGACACCCCTGACCCACATCCATTTGGCCACCTGGGCCCTCCCCCCTGTTTTCCAGACACCGCTCCTCGTTGGCCCGACCACTGAGCCACAATTCCTGGCCTTTTTTGCCACTCAGGCGGAGCGTGGACTTCCCAAATCGCTAGAAGTTGGGTTAAAGGCCTAAAGATACAGCCCCAGATCACCTTCTCCTCATAGCCTGCCTCCGATACCTTTGGGAGGGCGGCAAGCATGGGGCTGCCAGTCCTCATTCAAAAAAGCCATCAGGGACCATTTGCCACGGGACATCCGCTACGTCCCAGCATAAGGGAATCTAAACCTGGAGTCGACTTCAACAGACAAGACTGCCTGTGTGCTTTGAAATCTAGGCCAGATTTGTGTTAAGCCCCAGAAAACCGTTTCCCTCCCGGCAGCCAACTCTGGGCCAATCCAGTGTCACTAACGTGTGGGGGCCCCGAGGGCTAGCTTTTGGCCTCAATTAGAGCAAATGCCCTTCCTTGAGGACATGGACCATGTTGGTGCCATCCGGTGTCCGCACCACAGGGAAGTGGCCTTTGGCGACCCCTTGTGACCCTCCTCGGAAATAGGTGGTCCCACCAGCCCATGAAGTAGACCAACTAGGGCTATTGACTGGGCTCCAAGCTCTAGCTCATCTGACATCTTCCGGGTGTTCCCCTGGGCGAGCCCACCCCAGTGGTTATGTCACCGTTTGTGGTTGTCCACCTGGCCCCTCCCCCTGATGTAACCAGGTCCAGCTGGCCACCGGAAACCAGAGCCCCTGCCTACTAGGCCTGTCTCCAGATGGCGGCAGTCTCCTCCACCTGATGACATAACAAGTTACAGCTGGCCACCACACGCCACAGCCCCTGGCTCACGTGACCACATCCGGGTATGCCAGAAGTCCTGGCCCACGTGACCACCTGCTGGCTAACACCTGGCTTCTTCCCATGATGACTTCACCAGGTCCACATGGTCTCAAAGTGACCCCACACGCCTAGGGATCCCGGGACAGTACCGGGTATTTCCCAGGCCCTGACACGCCTGACCAACATCCACTTGGTCACCTGGGCCCTCCCCGTGGTTTTCCAGACACCGCTCCTTGTTCACAGGACCACCGAGCGACACTGCCCATGCTCCTTGGCCCCTCAGGCGGAGGATGGTCTCCACAAAGAGCTGGAAGTTCGGTTAAAAGCCAAAAACCGACAGCTGAAGATCCCCATGTTCTCAAAGGCTGCCTCCGGTCCCATCCATAGGGTGGCAAGCAGGGGGCTTCCAGCCCTCTTTCAAGAAAGCCAGGGGATCCATCTGCCTCGGGATTCCGCATCGTCCTTAATATGGGGGCATCTCGCCCTGCAATGGACTTTGACACAGGCTAAACTGACCGCGGGCTTAGAAATCCAGTAAGGGGTTGCGTTAAGCCCCAGACAACCTTTTGCCTTCTTGCAGCCAACTACAGTCCCCTCCAGTGTCACTAATGGCTGTTCGGGGGTCGGCCGAGGGCCAGATTTCAGCCTCACTCATGGCAAACGTCCTTCCTTGAGGATACGGACCTACTTGGTGCCATCCAGGATTCGGACCACAGAGAAGCGGGGTTTTGGTGACCCCTTGTGACCCTCCTCCACATTAGGTGGCCCCAACTTCCGATCCACTGGAACACCTCCAGCTGTTGACCAGGCCTCACCTGACGCTTCCCTGTGTTGACCTGGGCAAATCTACTCTCCCGGTCACGTCACCGTTTCTGACTTTCCACCGGGCCGGCCCCCTGATGAGGTAACCAGGTCCAGCTGGCAAAAGGGCCCCAGCGCCCTTATTTCACGTGAGGAACTTCTAGCGGGCACCTGGCCCCTCCCTCTGATGACGTAAGCAGGTTGGGCTTCCCATCAACCCCACCTCCTCTGTCTCACTTGAAAACATCCTGGGTGTGCCCAAGGCCCTGCCTCACGTGACCAACCTCAGCTATCTCCTGGCTCCTCCCCTTGATGAGGGAAAGAGGTAGGGCAGCCGACCCGAACCCCACAGCTGCCCTCACCACCCAGGGATCACAGGACACTTCCGGGTATTTCCTAGTCCCTGACACCCCTGACCCACATCCATTTGGCCACCTGGGCCCTCCCCCCTGTTTTCCAGACACCGCTCCTCGTTGGCCCGACCACTGAGCCACAATTCCTGGCCTTTTTTGCCACTCAGGCGGAGCGTGGACTTCCCAAATCGCTAGAAGTTGGGTTAAAGGCCTAAAGATACAGCCCCAGATCACCTTCTCCTCATAGCCTGCCTCCGATACCTTTGGGAGGGCGGCAAGCATGGGGCTGCCAGCCCTCATTCAAAAAAGCCATCAGGGACCATTTGCCACGGGACATCCGCTACGTCCCAGCATAAGGGAATCTAAACCTGGAGTCGACTTCAACAGACAAGACTGCCTGTGTGCTTTGAAATCTAGGCCAGATTTGTGTTAAGCCCCAGAAAACCGTTTCCCTCCCGGCAGCCAACTCTGGGCCAATCCAGTGTCACTAACGTGTGGGGGCCCCGAGGGCTAGCTTTTGGCCTCAATTAGAGCAAATGCCCTTCCTTGAGGACATGGACCATGTTGGTGCCATCCGGTGTCCGCACCACAGGGAAGTGGCCTTTGGCGACCCCTTGTGACCCTCCTCGGCAATAGGTGGTCCCACCAGCCCATGAAGTAGACCAACTAGGGCTATTGACTGGGCTCCAAGCTCTAGCTCATCTGACATCTTCCGGGTGTTCCCCTGGGCGAGCCCACCCCAGTGGTTATGTCACCGTTTGTGGTTGTCCACCTGGCCCCTCCCCCTGATGTAACCAGGTCCAGCTGGCCACCGTAAACCAGAGCCCCTGCCTACTAGGCCTGTCTCCAGATGGCGGCAGTCTCCTCCACCTGATGACATAACAAGTTACAGCTGGCCACCACACGCCACAGCCCCTGGCTCACGTGACCACATCCGGGTATGCCAGAAGTCCTGGCCCACGTGACCACCTGCTGGCTAACACCTGGCTTCTTCCCATGATGACTTCACCAGGTCCACATGGTCTCAAAGTGACCCCACACGCCTAGGGATCCCGGGACAGTACCGGGTATTTCCCAGGCCCTGACACGCCTGACCAACATCCACTTGGTCACCTGGGCCCTCCCCGTGGTTTTCCAGACACCGCTCCTTGTTCACAGGACCACCGAGCGACACTGCCCATGCTCCTTGGCCCCTCAGGCGGAGGATGGTCTCCACAAAGAGCTGGAAGTTCGGTTAAAAGCCTAAAACCGACAGCTGAAGATCCCCATGTTCTCAAAGGCTGCCTCTGGTCCCATCCATAGGGTGGCAAGCAGGGGGCTTCCAGCCCTCTTTCAAGAAAGCCAGGGGATCCATCTGCCTCGGGATTCCGCAACGTCCTTAACATGGGGGCATCTCGCCCTGCAATGGACTTTGACACAGGCCAAACTGACCGCGGGCTTAGAAATCTAGTAAGGGGTTGCGTTAAGCCCCAGACAACCTTTTGCCTTCTTGCAGCCAACTACAGTCCCCTCCAGTGTCACTAATGGCTGTTCGGGGGTCGGCCGAGGGCCAGATTTCAGCCTCACTCATGGCAAACGTCCTTCCTTGAGGATACGGACCTACTTGGTGCCATCCAGGATTCGGACCACAGAGAAGCGGGGTTTTGGTGACCCCTTGTGACCCTCCTCCACATTAGGTGGCCCCAACTTCCGATCCACTGGAACACCTCCAGCTGTTGACCAGGCCTCACCTGACGCTTCCCTGTGTTGACCTGGGCAAATCTACTCTCCCGGTTACGTCACCGTTTCTGACTTTCCACCGGGCCGGCCCCCTGATGAGGTAACCAGGTCCAGCTGGCAAAAGGGCCCCAGCGCCCTTATTTCACGTGAGGAACTTCTAGCGGGCACCTGGCCCCTCCCTCTGATGACGTAAGCAGGTTGGGCTTCCCATCAACCCCACCTCCTCTGTCTCACTTGAAAACATCCTGGGTGTGCCCAAGGCCCTGCCTCACGTGACCAACCTCAGCTATCTCCTGGCTCCTCCCCTTGATGAGGGAAAGAGGTAGGGCAGCCGACCCGAACCCCACAGCTGCCCTCACCACCCAGGGATCACAGGACACTTCCGGGTATTTCCTAGTCCCTGACACCCCTGACCCACATCCATTTGGCCACCTGGGCCCTCCCCCCTGTTTTCCAGACACCGCTCCTCGTTGGCCCGACCACTGAGCCACAATTCCTGGCCTTTTTTGCCACTCTGGCGGAGCGTGGACTTCCCAAATCGCTAGAAGTTGGGTTAAAGGCCTAAAGATACAGCCCCAGATCACCTTCTCCTCATAGCCTGCCTCCGATACCTTTGGGAGGGCGGCAAGCATGGGGCTGCCAGTCCTCATTCAAAAAAGCCATCAGGGACCATTTGCCACGGGACATCCGCTACGTCCCAGCATAAGGGAATCTAAACCTGGAGTCGACTTCAACAGACAAGACTGCCTGTGTGCTTTGAAATCTAGGCCAGATTTGTGTTAAGCCCCAGAAAACCGTTTCCCTCCCGGCAGCCAACTCTGGGCCAATCCAGTGTCACTAACGTGTGGGGGCCCCGAGGGCTAGCTTTTGGCCTCAATTAGAGCAAATGCCCTTCCTTGAGGACATGGACCATGTTGGTGCCATCCGGTGTCCGCACCACAGGGAAGTGGCCTTTGGCGACCCCTTGTGACCCTCCTCGGCAATAGGTGGTCCCACCAGCCCATGAAGTAGACCAACTAGGGCTATTGACTGGGCTCCAAGCTCTAGCTCATCTGACATCTTCCGGGTGTTCCCCTGGGCGAGCCCACCCCAGTGGTTATGTCACCGTATGTGGTTGTCCACCTGGCCCCTCCCCCTGATGTAACCAGGTCCAGCTGGCCACCGGAAACCAGAGCCCCTGCCTACTAGGCCTGTCTCCAGATGGCGGCAGTCTCCTCCACCTGATGACATAACAAGTTACAGCTGGCCACCACACGCCACAGCCCCTGGCTCACGTGACCACATCCGGGTATGCCAGAAGTCCTGGCCCACGTGACCACCTGCTGGCTAACACCTGGCTTCTTCCCATGATGACTTCACCAGGTCCACATGGTCTCAAAGTGACCCCACACGCCTAGGGATCCCGGGACAGTACCGGGTATTTCCCAGGCCCTGACACGCCTGACCAACATCCACTTGGTCACCTGGGCCCTCCCCGTGGTTTTCCAGACACCGCTCCTTGTTCACAGGACCACCGAGCAAAACTGCCCATGCTCCTTGGCCCCTCAGGCGGAGGATGGTCTCCACAAAGAGCTGGAAGTTCGGTTAAAAGCCTAAAACCGACAGCTGAAGATCCCCATGTTCTCAAAGGTTGCCTCCGGTCCCATCCATAGGGTGGCAAGCAGGGGGCTTCCAGCCCTCTTTCAAGAAAGCCAGGGGATCCATCTGCCTCGGGATTCCGCAACGTCCTTAACATGGGGGCATCTCGCCCTGCAATGGACTTTGACACAGGCCAAACTGACCGCGGGCTTAGAAATCCAGTAAGGGGTTGCGTTAAGCCCCAGACAACCTTTTGCCTTCTTGCAGCCAACTACAGTCCCCTCCAGTGTCACTAATGGCTGTTCGGGGGTCGGCCGAGGGCCAGATTTCAGCCTCACTCATGGCAAACGTCCTTCCTTGAGGATACGGACCTACTTGGTGCCATCCAGGATTCGGACCACAGAGAAGCGGGGTTTTGGTGACCCCTTGTGACCCTCCTCCACATTAGGTGGCCCCAACTTCCGATCCACTGGAACACCTCCAGCTGTTGACCAGGCCTCACCTGACACTTCCCTGTGTTGACCTGGGCAAATCTACTCTCCCGGTTACGTCACCGTTTCTGACTTTCCACCGGGCCGGCCCCCTGATGAGGTAACCAGGTCCAGCTGGCAAAAGGGCCCCAGCGCCCTTATTTCACGTGAGGAACTTCTAGCGGGCACCTGGCCCCTCCCTCTGATGACGTAAGCAGGTTGGGCTTCCCATCAACCCCACCTCCTCTGTCTCACTTGAAAACATCCTGGGTGTGCCCAAGGCCCTGCCTCACGTGACCAACCTCAGCTATCTCCTGGCTCCTCCCCTTGATGAGGGAAAGAGGTAGGGCAGCCGACCCGAACCCCACAGCTGCCCTCACCACCCAGGGATCACAGGACACTTCCGGGTATTTCCTAGTCCCTGACACCCCTGACCCACATCCATTTGGCCACCTGGGCCCTCCCCCCTGTTTTTCAGACACCGCTCCTCGTTGGCCCGACCACTGAGCAACAATTCCTGGACTTTTTTGCCACTCAGGCGGAGCGTGGACTTCCCAAATTGCTAGAAGTTGAGTTAAAGGCCTAAAGATACAGCCCCAGATCACCTTCTCCTCATAGCCTGCCTCCGATACCTTTGGGAGGGCGGCAAGCATGGGGCTGCCAGCCCTCATTCAAAAAAGCCATCAGGGACCATTTGCCACGGGACATCCGCCACGTCCCAGCATAAGGGAATCTAAACCTGGAGTCGACTTCAACAGACAAGACTGCCTGTGTGCTTTGAAATCTAGGCCAGATTTGTGTTAAGCCCGAGAAAACCGTTTCTCTCCCGGCAGCCAACTCTGGGCCAATCCAGTGTCACTAACGTGTGGGGGCCCCGAGGGCTAGCTTTTGGCCTCAATTAGAGCAAATGCCCTTCCTTGAGGACATGGACCATGTTGGTGCCATCCGGTGTCCGCACCACAGGGAAGTGGCCTTTGGCGACCCCTTGTGACCCTCCTCGGCAATAGGTGGTCCCACCAGCCCATGAAGTAGACCAACTAGGGCTATTGACTGGGCTCCAAGCTCTAGCTCATCTGACATCTTCCGGGTGTTCCCCTGGGCGAGCCCACCCCAGTGGTTATGTCACCGTTTGTGGTTGTCCACCTGGCCCCTCCCCCTGATGTAACCAGGTCCAGCTGGCCACCGGAAACCAGAGCCCCTGCCTACTAGGCCTGTCTCCAGATGGCGGCAGTCTCCTCCACCTGATGACATAACAAGTTACAGCTGGCCACCACACGCCACAGCCCCTGGCTCACGTGACCACATCCGGGTATGCCAGAAGTCCTGGCCCACGTGACCACCTGCTGGCTAACACCTGGCTTCTTCCCATGATGACTTCACCAGGTCCACATGGTCTCAAAGTGACCCCACACGCCTAGGGATCCCGGGACACTACCGGGTATTTCCCAGGCCCTGACACGCCTGACCAACATCCACTTGGTCACCTGGGCCCTCCCCGTGGTTTTCCAGACACCGCTCCTTGTTCACAGGACCACCGAGCGACACTGCCCATGCTCCTTGGCCCCTCAGGCGGAGGATGGTCTCCACAAAGAGCTGGAAGTTCGGTTAAAAGCCTAAAACCGACAGCTGAAGATCCCCATGTTCTCAAAGGCTGCCTCCGGTCCCATCCATAGGGTGGCAAGCAGGGGGCTTCCAGCCCTCTTTCAAGAAAGCCAGGGGATCCATCTGCCTCGGGATTCCGCAACGTCCTTAACATGGGGGCATCTCGCCCTGCAGTGGACTTTGACACAGGCCAAACTGACCGCGGGCTTAGAAATCCAGTAAGGGGTTGCGTTAAGCCCCAGACAACCTTTTGCCTTCTTGCAGCCAACTACAGTCCCCTCCAGTGTCACTAATGGCTGTTCGGGGGTCGGCCGAGGGCTAGATTTCAGCATCACTCATGGCAAACGTCCTTCCTTGAGGATACGGACCTACTTGGTGCCATCCAGGATTCGGACCACAGAGAAGCGGGGTTTTGGTGACCCCTTGTGACCCTCCTCCACATTAGGTGCCCCCAACTTCCGATCCACTGGAACACCTCCAGCTGTTGACCAGGCCTCACCTGACGCTTCCCTGTGTTGACCCGGGCAAATCTACCCTCCCGGTTACGTCACCGTTTCTGGCTTTTCACCGGGCCGGCCCCCTGATGAGGTAACCAGGTCCAGCTGGCAAAAGGGCCCCGGCACTCTTATTTCACGTGACCAACTTCTAGCAGGCACCTGGCCCCTCCCTCTGATGACTTAACCAGGTTGGGCTTCCCATCGACCCCACCTCCTCTGTCTCACTTGAAAACATCCTGGGTGTGCCCAAGGCCCTGCCTCACGTGACCAACCTCAGATATCACCTGGCTCCTCCCCTTGATGAGGGAAAGAGGTAGTTCAGCCGACCCGAACCCCACAGCTGCCCTCACCGCCCAGGGATCACAGGACACTTCTGGGTATTTCCTAGTCCCTGACACCCCTGACCCACATGCATTTGGCCACCTGGGCCCTCCCCCCTGTTTTCAAGACACCGCTCTTCCTTGGCCCGACCACTGAGCCACAATTCACGGCCTTTTTTGCCCCTCAGGCGGAGTGTGGTCTTCCCAAATCGCTAGAAGTTGGGTTAAAGGCCTAAACATACAGCCCCAGATCACCTTCACCTCATAGCCTGCCTCCGATACCTTTGGGAGGGCGGCAAGCATGGGGCTGCCAGCCCTCATTCAAAAAAGCCATCAGGGACCATTTGCCACGGGACATCCGCTACGTCCCCACCATGAGGGAATCTAAACCTGGAGTCGACTTTAACAGACAAGACTGCCTGTGTGCTTTGAAATCTAGGCCAGATTTGTGTTAAGCCCCAGAAAACAGTTTCCCACCAGGCAGCCAACTCTAGGCCAATCCAGTGTCACTAACGTGTGGGATCCTGAGGGCTAGCTTTCGGCCTCCATTAGAGCAAATGCCCTTCCTTGAGGACATGGACCATGTTGGTGCCATCCGGTGTCCGCACCACAGGGAAGTGGCCTTTGGCGACCCCTTGTGACCCTCCTCGGCAATAGGTGGTCCCACCAGCCCATGAAGTAGACCAACTAGGGCTATTGACTGGGCTCCAAGCTCTAGCTCATCTGACATCTTCCGGGTGTTCCCCTGGGCGAGCCCACCCCAGTGGTTATGTCACCGTTTGTGGTTGTCCACCTGGCCCCTCCCCCTGATGTAACCAGGTCCAGCTGGCCACCGGAAACCAGAGCCCCTGCCTACTAGGCCTGTCTCCAGATGGCGGCAGTCTCCTCCACCTGATGACATAACAAGTTACAGCTGGCCACCACACGCCACAGCCCCTGGCTCACGTGACCACATCCGGGTATGCCAGAAGTCCTGGCCCACGTGACCACCTGCTGGCTAACACCTGGCTTCTTCCCATGATGACTTCACCAGGTCCACATGGTCTCAAAGTGACCCCACACGCCTAGGGATCCCGGGACACTACCGGGTATTTCCCAGGCCCTGACACGCCTGACCAACATCCACTTGGTCACCTGGGCCCTCCCCGTGGTTTTCCAGACACCGCTCCTTGTTCACAGGACCACCGAGCGACACTGCCCATGCTCCTTGGCCCCTCAGGCGGAGGATGGTCTCCACAAAGAGCTGGAAGTTCGGTTAAAAGCCTAAAACCGACAGCTGAAGATCCCCATGTTCTCAAAGGCTGCCTCCGGTCCCATCCATAGGGTGGCAAGCAGGGGGCTTCCAGCCCTCTTTCAAGAAAGCCAGGGGATCCATCTGCCTCGGGATTCCGCAACGTCCTTAACATGGGGGCATCTCGCCCTGCAGTGGACTTTGACACAGGCCAAACTGACCGCGGGCTTAGAAATCCAGTAAGGGGTTGCGTTAAGCCCCAGACAACCTTTTGCCTTCTTGCAGCCAACTACAGTCCCCTCCAGTGTCACTAATGGCTGTTCGGGGGTCGGCCGAGGGCCAGATTTCAGCCTCACTCATGGCAAACGTCCTTCCTTGAGGATACGGACCTACTTGGTGCCATCCAGGATTCGGACCACAGAGAAGCGGGGTTTTGGTGACCCCTTGTGACCCTCCTCCACATTAGGTGGCCCCAACTTCCGATCCACTGGAACACCTCCAGCTGTTGACCAGGCCTCACCTGACGCTTCCCTGTGTTGACCTGGGCAAATCTACTCTCCCGGTTACGTCACCGTTTCTGACTTTCCACCGGGCCGGCCCCCTGATGAGGTAACCAGGTCCAGCTGGCAAAAGGGCCCCAGCGCCCTTATTTCACGTGAGGAACTTCTAGCGGGCACCTGGCCCCTCCCTCTGATGACGTAAGCAGGTTGGGCTTCCCATCAACCCCACCTCCTCTGTCTCACTTGAAAACATCCTGGGTGTGCCCAAGGCCCTGCCTCACGTGACCAACCTCAGCTATCTCCTGGCTCCTCCCCTTGATGAGGGAAAGAGGTAGGGCAGCCGACCCGAACCCCACAGCTGCCCTCACCACCCAGGGATCACAGGACACTTCCGGGTATTTCCTAGTCCCTGACACCCCTGACCCACATCCATTTGGCCACCTGGGCCCTCCCCCCTGTTTTCCAGACACCGCTCCTCGTTGGCCCGACCACTGAGCCACAATTCCTGGCCTTTTTTGCCACTCAGGCGGAGCGTGGACTTCCCAAATTGCTAGAAGTTGAGTTAAAGGCCTAAAGATACAGCCCCAGATCACCTTCTCCTCATAGCCTGCCTCCGATACCTTTGGGAGGGCGGCAAGCATGGGGCTGCCAGCCCTCATTCAAAAAAGCCATCAGGGACCATTTGCCACGGGACATCCGCCACGTCCCAGCATAAGGGAATCTAAACCTGGAGTCGACTTCAACAGACAAGACTGCCTGTGTGCTTTGAAATCTAGGCCAGATTTGTTAAGCCCCAGAAAACCGTTTCCCTCCCGGCAGCCAACTCTGGGCCAATCCAGTGTCACTAACGTGTGGGGGCCCCGAGGGCTAGCTTTTGGCCTCAATTAGAGCAAATGCCCTTCCTTGAGGACATGGACCATGTTGGTGCCATCCGGTGTCCGCACCACAGGGAAGTGGCCTTTGGCGACCCCTTGTGACCCTCCTCGGCAATAGGTGGTCCCACCAGCCCATGAAGTAGACCAACTAGGGCTATTGACTGGGCTCCAAGCTCTAGCTCATCTGACATCTTCCGGGTGTTCCCCTGGGCGAGCCCACCCCAGTGGTTATGTCACCGTTTGTGGTTGTCCACCTGGCCCCTCCCCCTGATGTAACCAGGTCCAGCTGGCCACCGGAAACCAGAGCCCCTGCCTACTAGGCCTGTCTCCAGATGGCGGCAGTCTCCTCCACCTGATGACATAACAAGTTACAGCTGGCCACCACACGCCACAGCCCCTGGCTCACGTGACCACATCCGGGTATGCCAGAAGTCCTGGCCCACGTGACCACCTGCTGGCTAACACCTGGCTTCTTCCCATGATGACTTCACCAGGTCCACATGGTCTCAAAGTGACCCCACACGCCTAGGGATCCCGGGACAGTACCGGGTATTTCCCAGGCCCTGACACGCCTGACCAACATCCACTTGGTCACCTGGGCCCTCCCCGTGGTTTTCCAGACACCGCTCCTTGTTCACAGGACCACCGAGCAAAACTGCCCATGCTCCTTGGCCCCTCAGGCGGAGGATGGTCTCCACAAAGAGCTGGAAGTTCGGTTAAAAGCCTAAAACCGACAGCTGAAGATCCCCATGTTCTCAAAGGCTGCCTCCGGTCCCATCCATAGGGTGGCAAGCAGGGGGCTTCCAGCCCTCTTTCAAGAAAGCCAGGGGATCCATCTGCCTCGGGATTCCGCAACGTCCTTAACATGGGGGCATCTCGCCCTGCAGTGGACTTTGACACAGGCCAAACTGACCGCGGGCTTAGAAATCCAGTAAGGGGTTGCGTTAAGCCCCAGACAACCTTTTGCCTTTTTGCAGCCAACTACAGTCCCCTCCAGTGTCACTAATGGCTGTTCGGGGGTCGGCCGAGGGCCAGATTTCAGCATCACTCATGGCAAACGTCCTTCCTTGAGGATACGGACCTACTTGGTGCCATCCAGGATTCGGACCACAGAGAAGCGGGGTTTTGGTGACCCCTTGTGACCCTCCTCCACATTAGGTGGCCCCAACTTCTGATCCACTGGAACACCTCCAGCTGTTGACCAGGCCTCACCTGACGCTTCCCTGTGTTGACCTGGGCAAATCTACTCTCCCGGTTACGTCACCATTTCTGACTTTCCACCGGGCCGGCCCCCTGATGAGGTAACCAGGTCCAGCTGGCAAAAGAGCCCCAGCGCCCTTATTTCACGTGAGGAACTTCTAGCGGGCACCTGGCCCCTCCCTCTGATGACGTAAGCAGGTTGGGCTTCCCATCAACCCCACCTCCTCTGTCTCACTTGAAAACATCCTGGGTGTGCCCAAGGCCCTGCCTCACGTGACCAACCTCAGCTATCTCCTGGCTCCTCCCCTTGATGAGGGAAAGAGGTAGGGCAGCCGACCTGAATCCCACAGCTGCCCTCACCACCCAGGGATCACAGGACACTTCCGGGTATTTCCTAGTCCCTGACACCCCTGACCCACATCCATTTGGCCACCTGGGCCCACCCCCCTGTTTTCCAGACACCGCTCCTCGTTGGCCCGACCACTGAGCCACAATTCCTGGCCTTTTTTGCCACTCAGGCGGAGCGTGGACTTCCCAAATCGCTAGAAGTTGGGTTAAAGGCCTAAAGATACAGCCCCAGATCACCTTCTCCTCATAGCCTGCCTCCGATACCTTTGGGAGGGCCGCAAGCATGGGGCTGCCAGTCCTCATTCAAAAAAGCCATCAGGGACCATTTGCCACGGGACATCCGCTACGTCCCAGCATAAGGGAATCTAAACCTGGAGTCGACTTCAACAGACAAGACTGCCTGTGTGCTTTGAAATCTAGGCCAGATTTGTGTTAAGCCCCAGAAAACCGTTTCCCTCCCGGCAGCCAACTCTGGGCCAATCCAGTGTCACTAACGTGTGGGGGCCCCGAGGGCTAGCTTTTGGCCTCAATTAGAGCAAATGCCCTTCCTTGAGGACATGGACCATGTTGGTGCCATCCGGTGTCCGCACCACAGGGAAGTGGCCTTTGGCGACCCCTTGTGACCCTCCTCGGCAATAGGTGGTCCCACCAGCCCATGAAGTAGACCAACTAGGGCTATTGACTGGGCTCCAAGCTCTAGCTCATCTGACATCTTCCGGGTGTTCCCCTGGGCGAGCCCACCCCAGTGGTTATGTCACCGTTTGTGGTTGTCCACCTGGCCCCTCCCCCTGATGTAACCAGGTCCAGCTGGCCACCGGAAACCAGAGCCCCTGCCTACTAGGCCTGTCTCCAGATGGCGGCAGTCTCCTCCACCTGATGACATAACAAGTTACAGCTGGCCACCACACGCCACAGCCCCTGGCTCACGTGACCACATCCGGGTATGCCAGAAGTCCTGGCCCACGTGACCACCTGCTGGCTAACACCTGGATTCTTCCCATGATGACTTCACCAGGTCCACATGGTCTCAAAGTGACCCCACACGCCTAGGGATCCCGGGACAGTACCGGGTATTTCCCAGGCCCTGACACGCCTGACCAACATCCACTTGGTCACCTGGGCCCTCCCCGTGGTTTTCCAGACACCGCTCCTTGTTCACAGGACCACCGAGCGACACTGCCCATGCTCCTTGGCCCCTCAGGCGGAGGATGGTCTCCACAAAGAGCTGGAAGTTCGGTTAAAAGCCTAAAACCGACAGCTGAAGATCCCCATGTTCTCAAAGGCTGCCTCCGGTCCCATCCATAGGGTGGCAAGCAGGGGGCTTCCAGCCCTCTTTCAAGAAAGCCAGGGGATCCATCTGCCTCGGGATTCCGCAACGTCCTTAACATGGGGGCATCTCGCCCTGCAGTGGACTTTGACACAGGCCAAACTGACCGCGGGCTTAGAAATCCAGTAAGGGGTTGCGTTAAGCCGCAGACAACCTTTTGCCTTCTTGCAGCCAACTACAGTCCCCTCCAGTGTCACTAATGGCTGTTCGGGGGTCGGCCGAGGGCCAGATTTCAGCCTCACTCATGGCAAACGTCCTTCCTTGAGGATACGGACCTACTTGGTGCCATCCAGGATTCGGACCACAGAGAAGCGGGGTTTTGGTGACCCCTTGTGACCCTCCTCCACATTAGGTGGCCCCAACTTCCGATCCACTGGAACACCTCCAGCTGTTGACCAGGCCTCACCTGACGCTTCCCTGTGTTGACCTGGGCAAATCTACTCTCCCGGTTACGTCACCGTTTCTGACTTTCCACCGGGCCGGCCCCCTGATGAGGTAACCAGGTCCAGCTGGCAAAAGGGCCCCAGCGCCCTTATTTCACGTGAGGAACTTCTAGCGGGCACCTGGCCCCTCCCTCTGATGACGTAAGCAGGTTGGGCTTCCCATCAACCCCACCTCCTCTGTCTCACTTGAAAACATCCTGGGTGTGCCCAAGGCCCTGCCTCACGTGACCAACCTCAGCTATCTCCTGGCTCCTCCCCTTGATGAGGGAAAGAGGTAGGGCAGCCGACCCAAACCCCACAGCTGCCCTCACCACCCAGGGATCACAGGACACTTCCGGGTATTTCCTAGTCCCTGACACCCCTGACCCACATCCATTTGGCCACCTGGGCCCTCCCCCCTGTTTTCCAGACACCGCTCCTCGTTGGCCCGACCACTGAGCCACAATTCCTGGCCTTTTTTGCCACTCAGGCGGAGCGTGGACTTCCCAAATCGCTAGAAGTTGGGTTAAAGGCCTAAAGATACAGCCCCAGATCACCTTCTCCTCATAGCCTGCCTCCGATACCTTTGGGAGGGCGGCAAGCATGGGGCTGCCAGCCCTCATTCAAAAAAGCCATCAGGGACCATTTGCCACGGGACATCCGCTACGTCCCAGCATAAGGGAATCTAAACCTGGAGTCGACTTCAACAGACAAGACTGCCTGTGTGCTTTGAAATCTAGGCCAGATTTGTGTTAAGCCCCAGAAAACCGTTTCCCTCCCGGCAGCCAACTCTGGGCCAATCCAGTGTCACTAACGTGTGGGGGCCCCGAGGGCTAGCTTTTGGCCTCAATTAGAGCAAATGCCCTTCCTTGAGGACATGGACCATGTTGGTGCCATCCGGTGTCCGCACCACAGGGAAGTGGCCTTTGGCGACCCCTTGTGACCCTCCTCGGCAATAGGTGGTCCCACCAGCCCATGAAGTAGACCAACTAGGGCTATTGACTGGGCTCCAAGCTCTAGCTCATCTGACATCTTCCGGGTGTTCCCCTGGGCGAGCCCACCCCAGTGGTTATGTCACCGTTTGTGGTTGTCCACCTGGCCCCTCCCCCTGATGTAACCAGGTCCAGCTGGCCACCGTAAACCAGAGCCCCTGCCTACTAGGCCTGTCTCCAGATGGCGGCAGTCTCCTCCACCTGATGACATAACAAGTTACAGCTGGCCACCACACGCCACAGCCCCTGGCTCACGTGACCACATCCGGGTATGCCAGAAGTCCTGGCCCACGTGACCACCTGCTGGCTAACACCTGGCTTCTTCCCATGATGACTTCACCAGGTCCACATGGTCTCAAAGTGACCCCACACGCCTAGGGATCCCGGGACAGTACCGGGTATTTCCCAGGCCCTGACACGCCTGACCAACATCCACTTGGTCACCTGGGCCCTCCCCGTGGTTTTCCAGACACCGCTCCTTGTTCACAGGACCACCGAGCGACACTGCCCATGCTCCTTGGCCCCTCAGGCGGAGGATGGTCTCCACAAAGAGCTGGAAGTTCGGTTAAAAGCCTAAAACCGACAGCTGAAGATCCCCATGTTCTCAAAGGCTGCCTCTGGTCCCATCCATAGGGTGGCAAGCAGGGGGCTTCCAGCCCTCTTTCAAGAAAGCCAGGGGATCCATCTGCCTCGGGATTCCGCAACGTCCTTAACATGGGGGCATCTCGCCCTGCAATGGACTTTGACACAGGCCAAACTGACCGCGGGCTTAGAAATCTAGTAAGGGGTTGCGTTAAGCCCCAGACAACCTTTTGCCTTCTTGCAGCCAACTACAGTCCCCTCCAGTGTCACTAATGGCTGTTCGGGGGTCGGCCGAGGGCCAGATTTCAGCCTCACTCATGGCAAACGTCCTTCCTTGAGGATACGGACCTACTTGGTGCCATCCAGGATTCGGACCACAGAGAAGCGGGGTTTTGGTGACCCCTTGTGACCCTCCTCCACATTAGGTGGCCCCAACTTCCGATCCACTGGAACACCTCCAGCTGTTGACCAGGCCTCACCTGACGCTTCCCTGTGTTGACCTGGGCAAATCTACTCTCCCGGTTACGTCACCGTTTCTGACTTTCCACCGGGCCGGCCCCCTGATGAGGTAACCAGGTCCAGCTGGAAAAAGGGCCCCAGCGCCCTTATTTCACGTGAGGAACTTCTAGCGGGCACCTGGCCCCTCCCTCTGATGACGTAAGCAGGTTGGGCTTCCCATCAACCCCACCTCCTCTGTCTCACTTGAAAACATCCTGGGTGTGCCCAAGGCCCTGCCTCACGTGACCAACCTCAGCTATCTCCTGGCTCCTCCCCTTGATGAGGGAAAGAGGTAGGGCAGCCGACCCGAACCCCACAGCTGCCCTCACCACCCAGGGATCACAGGACACTTCCGGGTATTTCCTAGTCCCTGACACCCCTGACCCACATCCATTTGGCCACCTGGGCCCTCCCCCCTGTTTTCCAGACACCGCTCCTCGTTGGCCCGACCACTGATCCACAATTCCTGGCCTTTTTTGCCACTCAGGCGGAGCGTGGACTTCCCAAATCGCTAGAAGTTGGGTTAAAGGCCTAAAGATACAGCCCCAGATCACCTTCTCCTCATAGCCTGCCTCCGATACCTTTGGGAGGGCGGCAAGCATGGGGCTGCCAGTCCTCATTCAAAAAAGCCATCAGGGACCATTTGCCACGGGACATCCGCTACGTCCCAGCATAAGGGAATCTAAACCTGGAGTCGACTTCAACAGACAAGACTGCCTGTGTGCTTTGAAATCTAGGCCAGATTTGTGTTAAGCCCCAGAAAACCGTTTCCCTCCCGGCAGCCAACTCTGGGCCAATCCAGTGTCACTAACGTGTGGGGGCCACGAGGGCTAGCTTTTGGCCTCAATTAGAGCAAATGCCCTTCCTTGAGGACATGGACCATGTTGGTGCCATCCGGTGTCCGCACCACAGGGAAGTGGCCTTTGGCGACCCCTTGTGACCCTCCTCGGCAATAGGTGGTCCCACCAGCCCATGAAGTAGACCAACTAGGGCTATTGACTGGGCTCCAAGCTCTAGCTCATCTGACATCTTCCGGGTGTTCCCCTGGGCGAGCCCACCCCAGTGGTTATGTCACCGTTTGTGGTTGTCCACCTGGCCCCTCCCCCTGATGTAACCAGGTCCAGCTGGCCACCGGAAACCAGAGCCCCTGCCTACTAGGCCTGTCTCCAGATGGCGGCAGTCTCCTCCACCTGATGACATAACAAGTTACAGCTGGCCACCACACGCCACAGCCCCTGGCTCACGTGACCACATCCGGGTATGCCAGAAGTCCTGGCCCACGTGACCACCTGCTGGCTAACACCTGGCTTCTTCCCATGATGACTTCACCAGGTCCACATGGTCTCAAAGTGACCCCACACGCCTAGGGATCCCGGGACAGTACCGGGTATTTCCCAGGCCCTGACACGCCTGACCAACATCCACTTGGTCACCTGGGCCCTCCCCGTGGTTTTCCAGACACCGCTCCTTGTTCACAGGACCACCGAGCAAAACTGCCCATGCTCCTTGGCCCCTCAGGCGGAGGATGGTCTCCACAAAGAGCTGGAAGTTCGGTTAAAAGCCTAAAACCGACAGCTGAAGATCCCCATGTTCTCAAAGGTTGCCTCCGGTCCCATCCATAGGGTGGCAAGCAGGGGGCTTCCAGCCCTCTTTCAAGAAAGCCAGGGGATCCATCTGCCTCGGGATTCCGCAACGTCCTTAACATGGGGGCATCTCGCCCTGCAGTGGACTTTGACACAGGCCAAACTGACCGCGGGCTTAGAAATCCAGTAAGGGGTTGCGTTAAGCCGCAGACAACCTTTTGCCTTCTTGCAGCCAACTACAGTCCCCTCCAGTGTCACTAATGGCTGTTCGGGGGTCGGCCGAGGGCCAGATTTCAGCCTCACTCATGGCAAACGTCCTTCCTTGAGGATACGGACCTACTTGGTGCCATCCAGGATTCGGACCACAGAGAAGCGGGGTTTTGGTGACCCCTTGTGACCCTCCTCCACATTAGGTGGCCCCAACTTCCGATCCACTGGAACACCTCCAGCTGTTGACCAGGCCTCACCTGACGCTTCCCTGTGTTGACCTGGGCAAATCTACTCTCCCGGTTACGTCACCGTTTCTGACTTTCCACCGGGCCGGCCCCCTGATGAGGTAACCAGGTCCAGCTGGCAAAAGGGCCCCAGCGCCCTTATTTCACGTGAGGAACTTCTAGCGGGCACCTGGCCCCTCCCTCTGATGACGTAAGCAGGTTGGGCTTCCCATCAACCCCACCTCCTCTGTCTCACTTGAAAACATCCTGGGTGTGCCCAAGGCCCTGCCTCACGTGACCAACCTCAGCTATCTCCTGGCTCCTCCCCTTGATGAGGGAAAGAGGTAGGGCAGCCGACCCGAACCCCACAGCTGCCCTCACCACCCAGGGATCACAGGACACTTCCGGGTATTTCCTAGTCCCTGACACCCCTGACCCACATCCATTTGGCCACCTGGGCCCTCCCCCCTGTTTTCCAGACACCGCTCCTCGTTGGCCCGACCACTGAGCCACAATTCCTGGCCTTTTTTGCCACTCAGGCGGAGCGTGGACTTCCCAAATCGCTAGAAGTTGGGTTAAAGGCCTAAAGATACAGCCCCAGATCACCTTCTCCTCATAGCCTGCCTCCGATACCTTTGGGAGGGCGGCAAGCATGGGGCTGCCAGCCCTCATTCAAAAAAGCCATCAGGGACCATTTGCCACGGGACATCCGCTACGTCCCAGCATAAGGGAATCTAAACCTGGAGTCGACTTCAACAGACAAGACTGCCTGTGTGCTTTGAAATCTAGGCCAGATTTGTGTTAAGCCCGAGAAAACCGTTTCCCTCCCGGCAGCCAACTCTGGGCCAATCCAGTGTCACTAACGTGTGGGGGCCCCGAGGGCTAGCTTTTGGCCTCAATTAGAGCAAATGCCCTTCCTTGAGGACAAGGACCATGTTGGTGCCATCCGGTGTCCGCACCACAGGGAAGTGGCCTTTGGCGACCCCTTGTGACCCTCCTCGGCAATAGGTGGTAACACCAGCCCATGAAGTAGACCAACTAGGGCTATTGACTGGGCTCCAAGCTCTAGCTCATCTGACATCTTCCGGGTGTTCCCCTGGGCGAGCCCACCCCAGTGGTTATGTCACCGTTTGTGGTTGTCCACCTGGCCCCTCCCCCTGATGTAACCAGGTCCAGCTGGCCACCGGAAACCAGAGCCCCTGCCTACTAGGCCTGTCTCCAGATGGCGGCAGTCTCCTCCACCTGATGACATAACAAGTTACAGCTGGCCACCACACGCCACAGCCCCTGGCTCACGTGACCACATCCGGGTATGCCAGAAGTCCTGGCCCACGTGACCACCTGCTGGCTAACACCTGGCTTCTTCCCATGATGACTTCACCAGGTCCACATGGTCTCAAAGTGACCCCACACGCCTAGGGATCCCGGGACAGTACCGGGTATTTCCCAGGCCCTGACACGCCTGACCAACATCCACTTGGTCACCTGGGCCCTCCCCGTGGTTTTCCAGACACCGCTCCTTGTTCACAGGACCACCGAGCGACACTGCCCATGCTCCTTGGCCCCTCAGGCGGAGGATGGTCTCCACAAAGAGCTGGAAGTTCGGTTAAAAGCCTAAAACCGACAGCTGAAGATCCCCATGTTCTCAAAGGCTGCCTCCGGTCCCATCCATAGGGTGGCAAGCAGGGGGCTTCCAGCCCTCTTTCAAGAAAGCCAGGGGATCCATCTGCCTCGGGATTCCGCAACGTCCTTAACATGGGGGCATCTCGCCCTGCAGTGGACTTTGACACAGGCCAAACTGACCGCGGGCTTAGAAATCCAGTAAGGGGTTGCGTTAAGCCCCAGACAACCTTTTGCCTTCTTGCAGCCAACTACAGTCCCCTCCAGTGTCACTAATGGCTGTTCGGGGGTCGGCCGAGGGCCAGATTTCAGCCTCACTCATGGCAAACGTCCTTCCTTGAGGATACGGACCTACTTGGTGCCATCCAGGATTCGGACCACAGAGAAGCGGGGTTTTGGTGACCCCTTGTGACCCTCCTCCACATTAGGTGGCCCCAACTTCTGATCCACTGGAACACCTCCAGCTGTTGACGAGGCCTCACCTGACGCTTCCCTGTGTTGACCTGGGCAAATCTACTCTCCCGGTTACGTCACCGTTTCTGACTTTCCACCGGGCCGGCCCCCTGATGAGGTAACCAGGTCCAGCTGGCAAAAGGGCCCCAGCGCCCTTATTTCACGTGAGGAACTTCTAGCGGGCACCTGGCCCCTCCCTCTGATGACGTAAGCAGGTTGGGCTTCCCATCAACCCCACCTCCTCTGTCTCACTTGAAAACATCCTGGGTGTGCCCAAGGCCCTGCCTCACGTGACCAACCTCAGCTATCTCCTGGCTCCTCCCCTTGATGAGGGAAAGAGGTAGGGCAGCCGACCCGAACCCCACAGCTGCCCTCACCACCCAGGGATCACAGGACACTTCCGGGTATTTCCTAGTCCCTGACACCCCTGACCCACATCCATTTGGCCACCTGGGCCCTCCCCCCTGTTTTCCAGACACCGCTCCTCGTTGGCCCGACCACTGAGCAACAATTCCTGGCCTTTTTTGCCACTCAGGCGGAGCGTGGACTTCCCAAATCGCTAGAAGTTGGGTTAAAGGCCTAAAGATACAGCCCCAGATCACCTTCTCCTCATAGCCTGCCTCCGATACCTTTGGGAGGGCGGCAAGCATGGGGCTGCCAGTCCTCATTCAAAAAAGCCATCAGGGACCATTTGCCACGGGACATCCGCTACGTCCCAGCATAAGGGAATCTAAACCTGGAGTCGACTTCAACAGACAAGACTGCCTGTGTGCTTTGAAATCTAGGCCAGATTTGTGTTAAGCCCCAGAAAACCGTTTCCCTCCCGGCAGCCAACTCTGGGCCAATCCAGTGTCACTAACGTGTGGGGGCCACGAGGGCTAGCTTTTGGCCTCAATTAGAGCAAATGCCCTTCCTTGAGGACATGGACCATGTAGGTGCCATCCGGTGTCCGCACCACAGGGAAGTGGCCTTTGGCGACCCCTTGTGACCCTCCTCGGCAATAGGTGGTCCCACCAGCCCATGAAGTAGACCAACTAGGGCTATTGACTGGGCTCCAAGCTCTAGCTCATCTGACATCTTCCGGGTGTTCCCCTGGGCGAGCCCACCCCAGTGGTTATGTCACCGTTTGTGGTTGTCCACCTGGCCCCTCCCCCTGATGTAACCAGGTCCAGCTGGCCACCGGAAACCAGAGCCCCTGCCTACTAGGCCTGTCTCCAGATGGCGGCAGTCTCCTCCACCTGATGACATAACAAGTTACAGCTGGCCACCACACGCCACAGCCCCTGGCTCACGTGACCACATCCGGGTATGCCAGAAGTCCTGGCCCACGTGACCACCTGCTGGCTAACACCTGGCTTCTTCCCATGATGACTTCACCAGGTCCACATGGTCTCAAAGTGACCCCACACGCCTAGGGATCCCGGGACACTACCGGGTATTTCCCAGGCCCTGACACGCCTGACCAACATCCACTTGGTCACCTGGGCCCTCCCCGTGGTTTTCCAGACACCGCTCCTTGTTCACAGGACCACCGAGCGACACTGCCCATGCTCCTTGGCCCCTCAGGCGGAGGATGGTCTCCACAAAGAGCTGGAAGTTCGGTTAAAAGCCTAAAACCGACAGCTGAAGATCCCCATGTTCTCAAAGGCTGCCTCCGGTCCCATCCATAGGGTGGCAAGCAGGGGGCTTCCAGCCCTCTTTCAAGAAAGCCAGGGGATCCATCTGCCTCGGGATTCCGCAACGTCCTTAACATGGGGGCATCTCGCCCTGCAGTGGACTTTGACACAGGCCAAACTGACCGCGGGCTTAGAAATCCAGTAAGGGGTTGCGTTAAGCCCCAGACAACCTTTTGCCTTCTTGCAGCCAACTACAGTCCCCTCCAGTGTCACTAATGGCTGTTCGGGGGTCGGCCGAGGGCCAGATTTCAGCCTCACTCATGGCAAACGTCCTTCCTTGAGGATACGGACCTACTTGGTGCCATCCAGGATTCGGACCACAGAGAAGCGGGGTTTTGGTGACCCCTTGTGACCCTCCTCCACATTAGGTGGCCCCAACTTCCGATCCACTGGAACACCTCCAGCTGTTGACCAGGCCTCACCTGACGCTTCCCTGTGTTGACCTGGGCAAATCTACTCTCCCGGTTACGTCACCGTTTCTGACTTTCCACCGGGCCGGCCCCCTGATGAGGTAACCAGGTCCAGCTGGCAAAAGGGCCCCAGCGCCCTTATTTCACGTGAGGAACTTCTAGCGGGCACCTGGCCCCTCCCTCTGATGACGTAAGCAGGTTGGGCTTCCCATCAACCCCACCTCCTCTGTCTCACTTGAAAACATCCTGGGTGTGCCCAAGGCCCTGCCTCACGTGACCAACCTCAGCTATCTCCTGGCTCCTCCCCTTGATGAGGGAAAGAGGTAGGGCAGCCGACCCGAACCCCACAGCTGCCCTCACCACCCAGGGATCACAGGACACTTCCGGGTATTTCCTAGTCCCTGACACCCCTGACCCACATCCATTTGGCCACCTGGGCCCTCCCCCCTGTTTTCCAGACACCGCTCCTCGTTGGCCCGACCACTGATCCACAATTCCTGGCCTTTTTTGCCACTCAGGCGGAGCGTGGACTTCCCAAATCGCTAGAAGTTGGGTTAAAGGCCTAAAGATACAGCCCCAGATCACCTTCTCCTCATAGCCTGCCTCCGATACCTTTGGGAGGGCGGCAAGCATGGGGCTGCCAGCCCTCATTCAAAAAAGCCATCAGGGACCATTTGCCACGGGACATCCGCTACGTCCCAGCATAAGGGAATCTAAACCTGGAGTCGACTTCAACAGACAAGACTGCCTGTGTGCTTTGAAATCTAGGCCAGATTTGTGTTAAGCCCGAGAAAACCGTTTCCCTCCCGGCAGCCAACTCTGGGCCAATCCAGTGTCACTAACGTGTGGGGGCCCCGAGGGCTAGCTTTTGGCCTCAATTAGAGCAAATGCCCTTCCTTGAGGACATGGACCATGTTGGTGCCATCCGGTGTCCGCACCACAGGGAAGTGGCCTTTGGCGACCCCTTGTGACCCTCCTCGGCAATAGGTGGTCCCACCAGCCCATGAAGTAGACCAACTAGGGCTATTGACTGGGCTCCAAGCTCTAGCTCATCTGACATCTTCCGGGTGTTCCCCTGGGCGAGCCCACCCCAGTGGTTATGTCACCGTTTGTGGTTGTCCACCTGGCCCCTCCCCCTGATGTAACCAGGTCCAGCTGGCCACCGGAAACCAGAGCCCCTGCCTACTAGGCCTGTCTCCAGATGGCGGCAGTCTCCTCCACCTGATGACATAACAAGTTACAGCTGGCCACCACACGCCACAGCCCCTGGCTCACGTGACCACATCCGGGTATGCCAGAAGTCCTGGCCCACGTGACCACCTGCTGGCTAACACCTGGCTTCTTCCCATGATGACTTCACCAGGTCCACATGGTCTCAAAGTGACCCCACACGCCTAGGGATCCCGGGACAGTACCGGGTATTTCCCAGGCCCTGACACGCCTGACCAACATCCACTTGGTCACCTGGGCCCTCCCCGTGGTTTTCCAGACACCGCTCCTTGTTCACAGGACCACCGAGCAAAACTGCCCATGCTCCTTGGCCCCTCAGGCGGAGGATGGTCTCCACAAAGAGCTGGAAGTTCGGTTAAAAGCCTAAAACCGACAGCTGAAGATCCCCATGTTCTCAAAGGCTGCCTCCGGTCCCATCCATAGGGTGGCAAGCAGGGGGCTTCCAGCCCTCTTTCAAGAAAGCCAGGGGATCCATCTGCCTCGGGATTCCGCAACGTCCTTAACATGGGGGCATCTCGCCCTGCAGTGGACTTTGACACAGGCCAAACTGACCGCGGGCTTAGAAATCCAGTAAGGGGTTGCGTTAAGCCCCAGACAACCTTTTGCCTTCTTGCAGCCAACTACAGTCCCCTCCAGTGTCACTAATGGCTGTTCGGGGGTCGGCCGAGGGCCAGATTTCAGCCTCACTCATGGCAAACGTCCTTCCTTGAGGATACGGACCTACTTGGTGCCATCCAGGATTCGGACCACAGAGAAGCGGGGTTTTGGTGACCCCTTGTGACCCTCCTCCACATTAGGTGGCCCCAACTTCTGATCCACTGGAACACCTCCAGCTGTTGACGAGGCCTCACCTGACGCTTCCCTGTGTTGACCTGGGCAAATCTACTCTCCCGGTTACGTCACCGTTTCTGACTTTCCACCGGGCCGGCCCCCTGATGAGGTAACCAGGTCCAGCTGGCAAAAGGGCCCCAGCGCCCTTATTTCACGTGAGGAACTTCTAGCGGGCACCTGGCCCCTCCCTCTGATGACGTAAGCAGGTTGGGCTTCCCATCAACCCCACCTCCTCTGTCTCACTTGAAAACATCCTGGGTGTGCCCAAGGCCCTGCCTCACGTGACCAACCTCAGCTATCTCCTGGCTCCTCCCCTTGATGAGGGAAAGAGGTAGGGCAGCCGACCCGAACCCCACAGCTGCCCTCACCACCCAGGGATCACAGGACACTTCCGGGTATTTCCTAGTCCCTGACACCCCTGACCCACATCCATTTGGCCACCTGGGCCCTCCCCCCTGTTTTCCAGACACCGCTCCTCGTTGGCCCGACCACTGAGCAACAATTCCTGGCCTTTTTTGCCACTCAGGCGGAGCGTGGACTTCCCAAATCGCTAGAAGTTGGGTTAAAGGCCTAAAGATACAGCCCCAGATCACCTTCTCCTCATAGCCTGCCTCCGATACCTTTGGGAGGGCGGCAAGCATGGGGCTGCCAGTCCTCATTCAAAAAAGCCATCAGGGACCATTTGCCACGGGACATCCGCTACGTCCCAGCATAAGGGAATCTAAACCTGGAGTCGACTTCAACAGACAAGACTGCCTGTGTGCTTTGAAATCTAGGCCAGATTTGTGTTAAGCCCCAGAAAACCGTTTCCCTCCCGGCAGCCAACTCTGGGCCAATCCAGTGTCACTAACGTGTGGGGGCCCCGAGGGCTAGCTTTTGGCCTCAATTAGAGCAAATGCCCTTCCTTGAGGACATGGACCATGTTGGTGCCATCCGGTGTCCGCACCACAGGGAAGTGGCCTTTGTCGACCCCTTGTGACCCTCCTCGGCAATAGGTGGTCCCACCAGCCCATGAAGTAGACCAACTAGGGCTATTGACTGGGCTCCAAGCTCTAGCTCATCTGACATCTTCCGGGTGTTCCCCTGGGCGAGCCCACCCCAGTGGTTATGTCACCGTTTGTGGTTGTCCACCTGGCCCCTCCCCCTGATGTAACCAGGTCCAGCTGGCCACCGGAAACCAGAGCCCCTGCCTACTAGGCCTGTCTCAAGATGGCGGCAGTCTCCTCCACCTGATGACATAACAAGTTACAGCTGGCCACCACACGCCACAGCCCCTGGCTCACGTCACCACATCCGGGTATGCCAGAAGTCCTGGCCCACGTGACCACCTGCTGGCTAACACCTGGCTTCTTCCCATGATGACTTCACCAGGTCCACATGGTCTCAAAGTGACCCCACACGCCTAGGGATCCCGGGACACTACCGGGTATTTCCCAGGCCCTGACACGCCTGACCAACATCCACTTGGTCACCTGGGCCCTCCCCGTGGTTTTCCAGACACCGCTCCTTGTTCACAGGACCACCGAGCGACACTGCCCATGCTCCTTGGCCCCTCAGGCGGAGGATGGTCTCCACAAAGAGCTGGAAGTTCGGTTAAAAGCCTAAAACCGACAGCTGAAGATCCCCATGTTCTCAAAGGCTGCCTCCGGTCCCATCCATAGGGTGGCAAGCAGGGGGCTTCCAGCCCTCTTTCAAGAAAGCCAGGGGATCCATCTGCCTCGGGATTCCGCAACGTCCTTAACATGGGGGCATCTCGCCCTGCAGTGGACTTTGACACAGGCCAAACTGACCGCGGGCTTAGAAATCCAGTAAGGGGTTGCGTTAAGCCCCAGACAACCTTTTGCCTTCTTGCAGCCAACTACAGTCCCCTCCAGTGTCACTAATGGCTGTTCGGGGGTCGGCCGAGGGCCAGATTTCAGCCTCACTCATGGCAAACGTCCTTCCTTGAGGATACGGACCTACTTGGTGCCATCCAGGATTCGGACCACAGAGAAGCGGGGTTTTGGTGACCCCTTGTGACCCTCCTCCACATTAGGTGGCCCCAACTTCCGATCCACTGGAACACCTCCAGCTGTTGACCAGGCCTCACCTGACGCTTCCCTGTGTTGACCTGGGCAAATCTACTCTCCCGGTTACGTCACCGTTTCTGACTTTCCACCGGGCCGGCCCCCTGATGAGGTAACCAGGTCCAGCTGGCAAAAGGGCCCCAGCGCCCTTATTTCACGTGAGGAACTTCTAGCGGGCACCTGGCCCCTCCCTCTGATGACGTAAGCAGGTTGGGCTTCCCATCAACCCCACCTCCTCTGTCTCACTTGAAAACATCCTGGGTGTGCCCAAGGCCCTGCCTCACGTGACCAACCTCAGCTATCTCCTGGCTCCTCCCCTTGATGAGGGAAAGAGGTAGGGCAGCCGACCCGAACCCCACAGCTGCCCTCACCACCCAGGGATCACAGGACACTTCCGGGTATTTCCTAGTCCCTGACACCCCTGACCCACATCCATTTGGCCACCTGGGCCCTCCCCCCTGTTTTCCAGACACCGCTCCTCGTTGGCCCGACCACTGAGCCACAATTCCTGGCCTTTTTTGCCACTCAGGCGGAGCGTGGACTTCCCAAATCGCTAGAAGTTGGGTTAAAGGCCTAAAGATACAGCCCCAGATCACCTTCTCCTCATAGCCTGCCTCCGATACCTTTGGGAGGGCGGCAAGCATGGGGCTGCCAGCCCTCATTCAAAAAAGCCATCAGGGACCATTTGCCACGGGACATCCGCTACGTCCCATCATAAGGGAATCTAAACCTGGAGTCGACTTCAACAGACAAGACTGCCTGTGTGCTTTGAAATCTAGGCCAGATTTGTGTTAAGCCCCAGAAAACCGTTTCCCTCCCGGCAGCCAACTCTGGGCCAATCCAGTGTCACTAACGTGTGGGGGCCCCGAGGGCTAGCTTTTGGCCTCAATTAGAGCAAATGCCCTTCCTTGAGGACATGGACCATGTTGGTGCCATCCGGTGTCCGCACCACAGGGAAGTGGCCTTTGGCGACCCCTTGTGACCCTCCTCGGCAATAGGTGGTCCCACCAGCCCATGAAGTAGACCAACTAGGGCTATTGACTGGGCTCCAAGCTCTAGCTCATCTGACATCTTCCGGGTGTTCCCCTGGGCGAGCCCACCCCAGTGGTTATGTCACCGTTTGTGGTTGTCCACCTGGCCCCTCCCCCTGATGTAACCAGGTCCAGCTGGCCACCGGAAACCAGAGCCCCTGCCTACTAGGCCTGTCTCCAGATGGCGGCAGTCTCCTCCACCTGATGACATAACAAGTTACAGCTGGCCACCACACGCCACAGCCCCTGGCTCACGTGACCACATCCGGGTATGCCAGAAGTCCTGGCCCACGTGACCACCTGCTGGCTAACACCTGGCTTCTTCCCATGATGACTTCACCAGGTCCACATGGTCTCAAAGTGACCCCACACGCCTAGGGATCCCGGGACACTACCGGGTATTTCCCAGGCCCTGACACGCCTGACCAACATCCACTTGGTCACCTGGGCCCTCCCCGTGGTTTTCCAGACACCGCTCCTTGTTCACAGGACCACCGAGCGACACTGCCCATGCTCCTTGGCCCCTCAGGCGGAGGATGGTCTCCACAAAGAGCTGGAAGTTCGGTTAAAAGCCTAAAACCGACAGCTGAAGATCCCCATGTTCTCAAAGGCTGCCTCCGGTCCCATCCATAGGGTGGCAAGCAGGGGGCTTCCAGCCCTCTTTCAAGAAAGCCAGGGGATCCATCTGCCTCGGGATTCCGCAACGTCCTTAACATGGGGGCATCTCGCCCTGCAGTGGACTTTGACACAGGCCAAACTGACCGCGGGCTTAGAAATCCAGTAAGGGGTTGCGTTAAGCCCCAGACAACCTTTTGCCTTCTTGCAGCCAACTACAGTCCCCTCCAGTGTCACTAATGGCTGTTCGGGGGTCGGCCGAGGGCCAGATTTCAGCCTCACTCATGGCAAACGTCCTTCCTTGAGGATACGGACCTACTTGGTGCCATCCAGGATTCGGACCACAGAGAAGCGGGGTTTTGGTGACCCCTTGTGACCCTCCTCCACATTAGGTGGCCCCAACTTCCGATCCACTGGAACACCTCCAGCTGTTGACCAGGCCTCACCTGACGCTTCCCTGTGTTGACCTGGGCAAATCTACTCTCCCGGTTACGTCACCGTTTCTGACTTTCCACCGGGCCGGCCCCCTGATGAGGTAACCAGGTCCAGCTGGCAAAAGGGCCCCAGCGCCCTTATTTCACGTGAGGAACTTCTAGCGGGCACCTGGCCCCTCCCTCTGATGACGTAAGCAGGTTGGGCTTCCCATCAACCCCACCTCCTCTGTCTCACTTGAAAACATCCTGGGTGTGCCCAAGGCCCTGCCTCACGTGACCAACCTCAGCTATCTCCTGGCTCCTCCCCTTGATGAGGGAAAGAGGTAGGGCAGCCGACCCGAACCCCACAGCTGCCCTCACCACCCAGGGATCACAGGACACTTCCGGGTATTTCCTAGTCCCTGACACCCCTGACCCACATCCATTTGGCCACCTGGGCCCTCCCCCCTGTTTTCCAGACACCGCTCCTCGTTGGCCCGACCACTGAGCCACAATTCCTGGCCTTTTTTGCCACTCAGGCGGAGCGTGGACTTCCCAAATCGCTAGAAGTTGGGTTAAAGGCCTAAAGATACAGCCCCAGATCACCTTCTCCTCATAGCCTGCCTCCGATACCTTTGGGAGGGCGGCAAGCATGGGGCTGCCAGCCCTCATTCAAAAAAGCCATCAGGGACCATTTGCCACGGGACATCCGCTACGTCCCAGCATAAGGGAATCTAAACCTGGAGTCGACTTCAACAGACAAGACTGCCTGTGTGCTTTGAAATCTAGGCCAGATTTGTGTTAAGCCCGAGAAAACCGTTTCCCTCCCGGCAGCCAACTCTGGGCCAATCCAGTGTCACTAACGTGTGGGGGCCCCGAGGGCTAGCTTTTGGCCTCAATTAGAGCAAATGCCCTTCCTTGAGGACATGGACCATGTTGGTGTCATCCGGTGTCCGCACCACAGGGAAGTGGCCTTTGGCGACCCCTTGTGACCCTCCTCGGCAATAGGTGGTCCCACCAGCCCATGAAGTAGACCAACTAGGGCTATTGACTGGGCTCCAAGCTCTAGCTCATCTGACATCTTCCGGGTGTTCCCCTGGGCGAGCCCACCCCAGTGGTTATGTCACCGTTTGTGGTTGTCCACCTGGCCCCTCCCCCTGATGTAACCAGGTCCAGCTGGCCACCGGAAACCAGAGCCCCTGCCTACTAGGCCTGTCTCCAGATGGCGGCAGTCTCCTCCACCTGATGACATAACAAGTTACAGCTGGCCACCACACGCCACAGCCCCTGGCTCACGTGACCACATCCGGGTATGCCAGAAGTCCTGGCCCACGTGACCACCTGCTGGCTAACACCTGGCTTCTTCCCATGATGACTTCACCAGGTCCACATGGTCTCAAAGTGACCCCACACGCCTAGGGATCCCGGGACACTACCGGGTATTTCCCAGGCCCTGACACGCCTGACCAACATCAACTTGGTCACCTGGGCCCTCCCCGTGGTTTTCCAGACACCGCTCCTTGTTCACAGGACCACCGAGCAAAACAGCCCATGCTCCTTGGCCCCTCAGGCGGAGGATGGTCTCCACAAAGAGCTGGAAGTTCGGTTAAAAGCCTAAAACCGACAGCTGAAGATCCCCATGTTCTCAAAGGCTGCCTCCGGTCCCATCCATAGGGTGGCAAGCAGGGGGCTTCCAGCCCTCTTTCAAGAAAGCCAGGGGATCCATCTGCCTCGGGATTCCGCAACGTCCTTAACATGGGGGCATCTCGCCCTGCAGTGGACTTTGACACAGGCCAAACTGACCGCGGGCTTAGAAATCCAGTAAGGGGTTGCGTTAAGCCCCAGACAACCTTTTGCCTTCTTGCAGCCAACTACAGTCCCCTCCAGTGTCACTAATGGCTGTTCGGGGGTCGGCCGAGGGCCAGATTTCAGCCTCACTCATGGCAAACGTCCTTCCTTGAGGATACGGACCTACTTGGTGCCATCCAGGATTCGGACCACAGAGAAGCGGGGTTTTGGTGACCCCTTGTGACCCTCCTCCACATTAGGTGGCCCCAACTTCCGATCCACTGGAACACCTCCAGCTGTTGACCAGGCCTCACCTGACGCTTCCCTGTGTTGACCTGGGCAAATCTACTCTCCCGGTTACGTCACCGTTTCTGACTTTCCACCGGGCCGGCCCCCTGATGAGGTAACCAGGTCCAGCTGGAAAAAGGGCCCCAGCGCCCTTATTTCACGTGAGGAACTTCTAGCGGGCACCTGGCCCCTCCCTCTGATGACGTAAGCAGGTTGGGCTTCCCATCAACCCCACCTCCTCTGTCTCACTTGAAAACATCCTGGGTGTGCCCAAGGCCCTGCCTCACTTGACCAACCTCAGCTATCTCCTGGCTCCTCCCCTTGATGAGGGAAAGAGGTAGGGCAGCCGACCCGAACCCCACAGCTGCCCTCACCACCCAGGGATCACAGGACACTTCCGGGTATTTCCTAGTCCCTGACACCCCTGACCCACATCCATTTGGCCACCTGGGCCCTCCCCCCTGTTTTCCAGACACCGCTCCTCGTTGGCCCGACCACTGAGCCACAATTCCTGGCCTTTTTTGCCACTCAGGCGGAGCGTGGACTTCCCAAATCGCTAGAAGTTGGGTTAAAGGCCTAAAGATACAGCCCCAGATCACCTTCTCCTCATAGCCTGCCTCCGATACCTTTGGGAGGGCGGCAAGCATGGGGCTGCCAGCCCTCATTCAAAAAAGCCATCAGGGACCATTTGCCACGGGACATCCGCTACGTCCCAGCATAAGGGAATCTAAACCTGGAGTCGACTTCAACAGACAAGACTGCCTGTGTGCTTTGAAATCTAGGCCAGATTTGTGTTAAGCCCCAGAAAACCGTTTCCCTCCCGGCAGCCAACTCTGGGCCAATCCAGTGTCACTAACGTGTGGGGGCCCCGAGGGCTAGCTTTTGGCCTCAATTAGAGCAAATGCCCTTCCTTGAGGACATGGACCATGTTGGTGCCATCCGGTGTCCGCACCACAGGGAAGTGGCCTTTGGCGACCCCTTGTGACCCTCCTCGGCAATAGGTGGTCCCACCAGCCCATGAAGTAGACCAACTAGGGCTATTGACTGGGCTCCAAGCTCTAGCTCATCTGACATCTTCCGGGTGTTCCCCTGGGCGAGCCCACCCCAGTGGTTATGTCACCGTTTGTGGTTGTCCACCTGGCCCCTCCCCCTGATGTAACCAGGTCCAGCTGGCCACCGGAAACCAGAGCCCCTGCCTACTAGGCCTGTCTCCAGATGGCGGCAGTCTCCTCCACCTGATGACATAACAAGTTACAGCTGGCCACCACACGCCACAGCCCCTGGCTCACGTCACCACATCCGGGTATGCCAGAAGTCCTGGCCCACGTGACCACCTGCTGGCTAACACCTGGCTTCTTCCCATGATGACTTCACCAGGTCCACATGGTCTCAAAGTGACCCCACACGCCTAGGGATCCCGGGACACTACCGGGTATTTCCCAGGCCCTGACACGCCTGACCAACATCCACTTGGTCACCTGGGCCCTCCCCGTGGTTTTCCAGACACCGCTCCTTGTTCACAGGACCACCGACCGACACTGCCCATGCTCCTTGGCCCCTCAGGCGGAGGATGGTCTCCACAAAGAGCTGGAAGTTCGGTTAAAAGCCTAAAACCGACAGCTGAAGATCCCCATGTTCTCAAAGGCTGCCTCCGGTCCCATCCATAGGGTGGCAAGCAGGGGGCTTCCAGCCCTCTTTCAAGAAAGCCAGGGGATCCATCTGCCTCGGGATTCCGCATCGTCCTTAACATGGGGGCATCTCGCCCTGCAATGGACTTTGACACAGGCCAAACTGACCGCGGGCTTAGAAATCCAGTAAGGGGTTGCGTTAAGCCCCAGACAACCTTTTGCCTTCTTGCAGCCAACTACAGTCCCCTCCAGTGTCACTAATGGCTGTTCGGGGGTCGGCCGAGGGCCAGATTTCAGCCTCACTCATGGCAAACGTCCTTCCTTGAGGATACGGACCTACTTGGTGCCATCCAGGATTCGGACCACAGAGAAGCGGGGTTTTGGTGACCCCTTGTGACCCTCCTCCACATTAAGTGGCCCCAACTTCCGATCCACTGGAACACCTCCAGCTGTTGACCAGGCCTCACCTGACGCTTCCCTGTGTTGACCCGGGCAAATCTACCCTCCCGGTTACGTCACTGTTTCTGGCTTTTCACCGGGCCGGCCCCCTGATGAGGTAACCAGGTCCAGCTGGCATAAGGGCCCCGGCACTCTTATTTCACGTGACCAACTTCTAGCAGGCACCTGGCCCCTCCCTCTGATGACGTAACCAGGTTGGGCTTCCCATCGACCCCACCTCCTCTGTCTCACTTGAAAACATCCTGGGTGTGCCCAAGGCCCTGCCTCACTTGACCAACCTCAGATATCACCTGGCTCCTCCCCTTGATGAGGGAAAGAGGTAGTTCAGCCGACCCGAACCCCACAGCTGCCCTCACCGCCCAGGGATCACAGGACACTTCTGGGTATTTCCTAGTCCCTGACACCCCTGACCCACATGCATTTGGCCACCTGGGCCCTCCCCCCTGTTTTCAAGACACCGCTCTTCCTTGGCCCGACCACTGAGCCACAATTCACGGCCTTTTTTGCCCCTCAGGCGGAGTGTGGTCTTCCCAAATCGCTAGAAGTTGGGTTAAAGGCCTAAACATACAGCCCCAGATCACCTTCTCCTCATAGCCTGCCTCCGATACCTTTGGGAGGGCGGCAAGCATGGGGCTGCCAGCCCTCATTCAAAAAAGCCATCAGGGACCATTTGCCACGGGACATCCGCCACGTCCCAGCATAAGGGAATCTAAACCTGGAGTCGACTTCAACAGACAAGACTGCCTGTGTGCTTTGAAATCTAGGCCAGATTTGTGTTAAGCCCCAGAAAACCGTTTCCCTCCCGGCAGCCAACTCTGGGCCAATCCAGTGTCACTAACGTGTGGGGGCCCTGAGGGCTAGCTTTTGGCCTCAATTAGAGCAAATGCCCATCCTTGAGGACATGGACCATGTTGGTGCCATCCAGTGTCCGCACCACAGGGAAGTGGCCTTTGGCGACCCCTTGTGACCCTCCTCGGCAATAGGTGGTCCCACCAGCCCATGAAATAGACCAACTAGGGCTATTGACTGGGCTCCAAGCTCTAGCTCATCTGACATCTTCCGGGTGTTCCCCTGGGCGAGCCCACCCCAGTGGTTATGTCACCGTTTGTGGTTGTCCACCTCGCCCCTCCCCCTGATGTAACCAGGTCCAGCTGGCCACCGGAAACCAGAGCCCCTGCCTACTAGGCCTGTCTCCAGATGGCGGCAGTCTCCTCCACCTGATGACATAACAAGTTACAGCTGGCCACCACACGCCACAGCCCCTGGCTCACGTGACCACATCCGGGTATGCCAGAAGTCCTGGCCCACGTGACCACCTGCTGGCTAACACCTGGCTTCTTCCCATGATGACTTCACCAGGTCCACATGGTCTCAAAGTGACCCCACACGCCTAGGGATCCCGGGACACTACCGGGTATTTCCCAGGCCCTGACACGCCTGACCAACATCCACTTGGTCACCTGGGCCCTCCCCGTGGTTTTCCAGACACCGCTCCTTGTTCACAGGACCACCGAGCGACACTGTCCATGCTCCTTGGCCCCTCAGGCGGAGGATGGTCTCCACAAAGAGCTGGAAGTTCGGTTAAAAGCCTAAAACCGACAGCTGAAGATCCCCATGTTCTCAAAGGCTGCCTCCGGTCCCATCCATAGGGTGGCAAGCAGGGGGCTTCCAGCCCTCTTTCAAGAAAGCCAGGGGATCCATCTGCCTCGGGATTCCGCATCGTCCTTAACATGGGGGCATCTCGCCCTGCAATGGACTTTGACACAGGCCAAACTGACCGCGGGCTTAGAAATCCAGTAAGGGGTTGCGTTAAGCCCCAGACAACCTTTTGCCTTCTTGCAGCCAACTACAGTCCCCTCCAGTGTCACTAATGGCTGTTCGGGGGTCGGCCGAGGGCCAGATTTCAGCCTCACTCATGGCAAACGTCCTTCCTTGAGGATACGGACCTACTTGGTGCCATCCAGGATTCGGACCACAGAGAAGCGGGGTTTTGGTGACCCCTTGTGACCCTCCTCCACATTAAGTGGCCCCAACTTCCGATCCACTGGAACACCTCCAGCTGTTGACCAGGCCTCACCTGACGCTTCCCTGTGTTGACCCGGGCAAATCTACCCTCCCGGTTACGTCACTGTTTCTGGCTTTTCACAGGGCCGGCCCCCTGATGAGGTAACCAGGTCCAGCTGGCAAAAGGGCCCCGGCACTCTTATTTCACGTGACCAACTTCTAGCAGGCACCTGGCCCCTCCCTCTGATGACGTAACCAGGTTGGGCTTCCCATCGACCCCACCTCCTCTGTCTCACTTGAAAACATCCTGGGTGTGCCCAAGGCCCTGCCTCACGTGACCAACCTCAGATATCACCTGGCTCCTCCCCTTGATGAGGGAAAGAGGTAGTGCAGCCGACCCGAACCCCACAGCTGCCCTCACCGCCCAGGGATCACAGGACACTTCCGGGTATTTCCTAGTCCCTGACACCCCTGACCCACATCCATTTGGCCACCTGGGCCCTCCCCCCTGTTTTCAAGACACCGCTCTTCCTTGGCCCGACCACTGAGCCACAATTCACGGCCTTTTTTGCCCCTCAGGCGGAGTGTGGTCTTCCCAAATCGCTAGAAGTTGGGTTAAAGGCCTAAACATACAGCCCCAGATCACCTTCTCCTCATAGCCTGCCTCCGATACCTTTGGGAGGGCGGCAAGCATGGGGCTGCCAGCCCTCATTCAAAAAAGCCATCAGGGACCATTTGCCACGGGACATCCGCTACGTCCCCACCATGAGGGAATCTAAACCTGGAGTCGACTTTAACAGACAAGACTGCCTGTGTGCTTTGAAATCTAGGCCAGATTTGTGTTAAGCCCCAGAAAACCGTTTCCCACCAGGCAGCCAACTCTAGGCCAATCCAGTGTCACTAACGTGTGGGATCCTGAGGGCTAGCTTTCGGCCTCCATTAGAGCAAATGCCCTTCCTTGAGGACATGGACCATGTTGGTGCCATCCAGTGTCCGCACCACAGGGAAGTGGCCTTTGGCGACACCTTGTGACCCTTCTCGGCAATAGGTGGTCCCACCAGCCCATGAAGTAGACCAACTAGGGCTATTGACTGGGCTCCAAGCTCTAGCTCATCTGACATCTTCCGGGTGTTCCCCTGGGCGAGACCACCCCAGTGGTTATGTCACCGTTTGTGGTTGTCCACCTGGCCCCTCCCCCTGATGATGTAACCAGGTCCAGCTGGCCACCGGGTACCAGAGCCCCTGCCTACGAGGCCTGTCTCCAGATGGCGGCAGTCTCCTCCACCTGATGACATAACAAGTTACAGCTGGCCACCACACGCCACAGCCCCTGGCTCACATGACCACATCGGGGTATGCCAGAAGTCCTGGCCCACGTGACCACCTGCTGGCTAACACCTGGCTTCTTCCCATGATGACTTCACCAGGTCCACATGGTCTCAAAGTGACCCCACACGCCTAGGGATCCCGGGACACTTCCGGGTATTTCACAGGCCCCGACATGCCTGACCAACATCCAGTTGGTCACCTGGCCCTCCCCCTGGTTATCCAGACACTGCTCCTTGTTCACAGGACCACCGAGCGACACTGCCCATGCTTCTTTGCCCCTCAAGCGGAGGATGGTCTCCACAAAGAGCTGGAAGTTCGGTTAAAAGCCTAAAACCGACAGCTGAAGATCCCCATGTTCTCAAAGGCTGCCTCCGGTCCCATCCATAGGGTGGCAAGCAGGGGGCTTCCAGCCCTCTTTCAAGAAAGCCGGGGGATCCATCTGCCTCGGGATTCCGCATCGTCCTTAACATGGGGGCATCTCGCCCTGCAATGGACTTTGACACAGGCTAAACTGACCTCGGGCTTAGAAATCCAGTAAGGGGTTGCGTTAACCCCAGACAACCTTTTCCCTTCTTGCAGCCAACTACATTCCCCTCCAGTGTCACTAATGGCTGTGTGGGGGGGCGGCTGAGGGATAGATTTCAGCCTCACTCATGGCAAATGCCCTTCCTTGAGGACACGGACCTACTTGGTTCCATCCAGGATTCGGACCACAGAGAAGTGGGGTTTTGTTGACCCCTTGTGACCCTCCTCCGCATTAGGTGGCCCCAACTTCCGATCCACTGGAACACCTCCAGCTGTTGACCAGGCCTCACCTGACGCTTCCCTGAGTTGACCCGGGCAAATCTACCCTCCCGGTTAGGTCACCGTTTCTGGCTTTTCACCGGGCCGGCCCCCTGATGAGGTAACCAGGTCCAGCTGGCAAAAGGGCCCCGGCACCCTTATTTCACGTGACCAACTTCTAGCAGGCACCTGGCCCCTCCCTCTGATGACATAACCAGGTTGGGCTTCCCATCGACACCACCTCCTCTGTCTCACTTGAAAACATCCTGGGTGTGCCCAAGCCCCTGCCTCATGTGACCAACCTTAGCTATCACCTGAAACCTCCCCTTGATGAGGGAATGAGGTAGGGCAGCAGACCCGAACCCCACAGCTGCCCTCACCACCCAGGGATCACAGGACACTTCCGGGTATTTCCTAGTCCCTGACACCCCTGACCCACATGCATTTGGCCACCTGGGCCCTCCCCCCTGTTTTCCAGACACCGCTCCTCATTGGCCCGACCACTGAGCCACAATTCACGGCCTTTTTTGCACCTCAGGCGGAGCGTGGACTTCCCAAATGGCTAGAAGTTTGGTTAAAGGCCTAAACATACAGCACCAGATCACCTTCTCCTCATAGCCTGCCTCCGATACCTTTGGGAGGGCAGCAAGCAAGAGGCTGCCAGCCCTCATTCAAAAAAGCCATCAGGGACCATTTGCCACGGGACATACGCTACGTCCCAGCATGAGGGAATCTAAACCTGGAGTCGACTTCAACAGACAAGACTGCCTGTGTGCTTTGAAATCTAGGCCAGATTTGTGTTAAGCCCCAGAAAATCGTTTCCCTCCTGGCAGCCAACTCTGGGCCAATCCAGTGTCACTAACGTGTGGGGTCACAAGGGGTCGCCAAAGGCCACTTCCCCTTCCCTGAGGGCTAGCTTTCGGCCTCCATTAGAGCAAACACCCTTCCTTGAGGACATGGACCATGTTGGTGCCATCCAGTGTCCGCACCACAGGGACGTGACTTTGGCGACGCCTTGTGACCCTCCTCGGCAATAGGTGGTCCCACCAGCCCATGAAGTAGACCAACTAGGGCTATTGACTGGGCTCCAAGCTCTAGCTCATCTGACATCTTCCGGGTGTTCCCCTGGGCGAGCCCACCCCAGTGGTTATGTCACCGTTTGTGGTTGTCCACCTGGCCCCTCCCCCTGATGATGTAACCAGGTCCAGCTGGCCACCGGAAACCAGAGCCCCTGCCTACGAGGCCTTTCTCCAGATGTCGGCAGTCTCCTCCACCTGATGACATAACAAGTTACAGCTGGCCACCACATCCCACAGCCCCTGGCTCACGTGACCACATCCGGGTATGCCAGAAGTCCTGGCCCACGTGACCACCTGCTGGCTAACACCTGGCTTCTTCCCATGATGACTTCACCAGGTACACATGGTCTCAAAGTGGCCCCACACGCTTAGGGTTCCCGGGACACTTCGGGGTTTTTCGCAGGCCCTGACACGCCTGACCAACATCCACTTGGTCACCTGGGCCCTCCCCCTCGTTTTCCAGACACCGCTCCTTGTTCACAGGACCACTGAGCGACACTGCCCATGCTTCTTTGCCCCTCAGGCGGACGATGGTCTCCACAAAGAGCTGGAAGTTCGGTTAAAAGCCTAAAACCGACAGCTGAAGATCCCCATGTTCTCAAAGGCTGCCTCCGGTCCCATCCATAGGGTGGCAAGCAGGGGGCTTCCAGGCTTCTTTCAAGAAAGCCAGGGGATCCATCTGCCTCGGGATTCCGCATCGTCCTTAACATGGGGGCATCTTGCCCTGCAATGGACTTTGACACAGGCTAAACTGACCGCGGGCTTAGAAATCCAGTAAGGCGTTGCGTTAAGCCCGAGACAACCTTTTCCCTTCTTGCAGCCAACTACAGTCCCCTCCAGTGTCACTAAAGGCTGTGTGGGGGGGCGGCTGAGGGACAGATTTCAGCCTCACTCATGGCAAACGCCCTTCCTTGAGGACAGGGACCTACTTGGTGCCATCCAGGATTCGGATCACAGAGAAGTGGGGTTTTGGTGACCACTTGTGACACTCCTCCGCATCAGGTGGCCCCAACTTCCGATCCACTGGAACACCTCCAGCTGTTGACCAGGCCTCACCTGACGCTTCCCTGTGTTGACCTGGGCAAATCTACTCTCCCGGTTACGTCACCGTTTCTGACTTTCCACCGGGCCGGCCCCCTGATGAGGTAACCAGGTCCAGCTGGCAAAAGGGCCCCAGCGCCCTTATTTCACGTGAGGAACTTCTAGCGGGCACCTGGCCCCTCCCTCTGATGACGTAAGCAGGTTGGGCTTCCCATCAACCCCACCTCCACTGTCTCACTTGAAAACATCCTGGGTGTGCCCAAGGCCCTGCCTCACGTGACCAACCTCAGCTATCTCCTGGCTCCTCCCCTTGATGAGGGAAAGAGGTAGGGCAGACGACCTGAACCCCACAGCTGCCCTCACCACCCAGGGATCACAGGACACTTCCGGGCATTTCCTAGTCCCTGACACCCCTGACCCACATCCATTTGGCCACCTGGGCCCTCCCCCCTGTTTTCCAGACACCGCTCCTCGTTGGCCCGACCACTGAGCCACAATTCCTGGCCTTTTTTGCCACTCAGGCGGAGCGTGGACTTCCCAAATTGCTAGAAGTTGGGTTAAAGGCCTAAAGATACAGCCCCAGATCACCTTCTCCTCATAGCCTGCCTCCGATACCTTTGGGAGGGCGGCAAGCATGGGGCTGCCAGCCCTCATTCAAAAAAGCCATCAGGGACCATTTGCCACGGGACATCCGCTACGTCCCAGCATAAGGGAATCTAAACCTGGAGTCGACTTCAACAGACAAGACTGCCTGTGTGCTTTGAAATCTAGGCCAGATTTGTGTTAAGCCCCAGAAAACCGTTTCCCTCCCGGCAGCCAACTCTGGGCCAATCCAGTGTCACTAACGTGTGGGGGCCCCGAGGGCTAGCTTTTGGCCTCAATTAGAGCAAATGCCCTTCCTTGAGGACATGGACCATGTTGGTGCCATCCGGTGTCCGCACCACAGGGAAGTGGCCTTTGGCGACCCCTTGTGACCCTCCTCGGCAATAGGTGGTCCCACCAGCCCATGAAGTAGACCAACTAGGGCTATTGACTGGGCTCCAAGCTCTAGCTCATCTGACATCTTCCGGGTGTTCCCCTGGGCGAGCCCACCCCAGTGGTTATGTCACCGTTTGTGGTTGTCCACCTGGCCCCTCCCCCTGATGTAACCAGGTCCAGCTGGCCACCGGAAACCAGAGCCCCTGCCTACTAGGCCTGTCTCCAGATGGCGGCAGTCTCCTCCACCTGATGACATAACAAGTTACAGCTGGCCACCACACGCCACAGCCCCTGGCTCACGTGACCACATCGGGGTATGCCAGAAGTCCTGGCCCACGTGACCACCTGCTGGCTAACACCTGGCTTCTTCCCATGATGACTTCACCAGGTCCACATGGTCTCAAAGTGACCCCACACGCCTACGGTTCCCGGGACACTTCCGGGTATTTCGCAGGCCCTGACACGCCTGACCAACATCCAGTTGGTCACCTGGGCCCTCCCCGTGGTTTTCCAGACACCGCTCCTCGTTCACAGGACCATCGAGCGACACTGCCCATGCTTCCTTGCCCCTCAGGCGGAGGATGGTCTCCAAAAAGAGCTGGAAGTTCTGTTAAAAGCCTAAAACCGACAGCTGAAGATCCCCATGTTCTCAAAGGCTGCCTCCGGTCCCATCCATAGGGTGGCAAGCAGGGGGCTTCCAGCCCTCTTTCAAGAAAGCCAGGGGATCCATCTGCCTCGGGATTCCGCATCGTCCTTAACATGGGGGCATCTCGCCCTGCAATGGACTTTGACACAGGCCAAACTGACCGCGGGCTTAGAAATCCAGTAAGGGGTTGCGTTAAGCCCCAGACAACCTTTTGCCTTCTTGCAGCCAACTACAGTCCCCTCCAGTGTCACTAATGGCTGTTCGGGGGTCGGCCGAGGGCCAGATTTCAGCCTCACTCATGGCAAACGTCCTTCCTTGAGGATACGGACCTACTTGGTGCCATCCAGGATTCGGACCACAGAGAAGCGGGGTTTTGGTGACCCCTTGTGACCCTCCTCCACATTACGTGGCCCCAACTTCCGATCCACTGGAACACCTCCAGCTGTTGACCAGGCCTCACCTGACGCTTCCCTGTGTTGACCCGGGCAAATCTACCCTCCCGGTTACGTCACTGTTTCTGGCTTTTCACCGTGCCGGCCCCCTGATGAGGTAACCAGGTCCAGCTGGCAAAAGGGCCCCAGCACTCTTATTTCACGTGACCAACTTCTAGCAGGCACCTGGCCCCTCCCTCTGATGACGTAACCAGGTTGGGCTTCCCATCGACCCCACCTCCTCTGTCTCACTTGAAAACATCCTGGGTGTGCCCAAGGCCCTGCCTCACGTGACCAACCTCAGATATCACCTGGCTCCTCCCCTTGATGAGGGAAAGAGGTAGTTCAGCCGACCCGAACCCCACAGCTGCCCTCACCGCCCAGGGATCACAGGACACTTCTGGGTATTTCCTAGTCCCTGACACCCCTGACCCACATGCATTTGGCCACCTGGGCCCTCCCCCCTGTTTTCAAGACACCGCTCTTCCTTGGCCCGACCACTGAGCCACAATTCACGGCCTTTTTTGCCCCTCAGGCGGAGTGTGGTCTTCCCAAATCGCTAGAAGTTGGGTTAAAGGCCTAAACATACAGCCCCAGATCACCTTCTCCTCATAGCCTGCCTCCGATACCTTTGGGAGGGCGGCAAGCATGGGGCTGCCAGCCCTCATTCAAAAAAGCCATCAGGGACCATTTGCCACGGGACATCCGCTACGTCCCCACCATGAGGGAATCTAAACCTGGAGTCGATTTTAACAGACAAGACTGCCTGTGTGCTTTGAAATCTAGGCCAGATTTGTGTTAAGCCCCAGAAAACCGTTTCCCACCAGGCAGCCAACTCTAGGCCAATCCAGTGTCACTAACGTGTGGGATCCTGAGGGCTAGCTTTCGGCCTCCATTAGAGCAAATGCCCTTCCTTGAGGACATGGACCATGTTGGTGCCATCCAGTGTCCGCACCACAGGGAAGTGGCCTTTGGCGACACCTTGTGACCCTTCTCGGCAATAGGTGGTCCCACCAGCCCATGAAGTAGACCAACTAGGGCTATTGACTGGGCTCCAAGAGCTAGCTCATATGACATCTTCCGGGTGTTCCCCTGGGCGAGACCACCCCAGTGGTTATGTCACCGTTTGTGGTTGTCCACCCGGCCCCTCCCCCTGATGATGTAACAAGGACCAGCTGGCCACTGGAAACCAGAGCCCCTGCCTACGAGGCCTTTCTCCAGATGGCGGCAGTCTCCTCCACCTGATGACATAACAAGTTACAGCTGGCCACCACATCCCACAGCCCCTGGCTCACGTCACCACATCCGGGTATGGCAGAAGTCCTGGCCCACGTGACCACCTGCTGGCTAACACCTGGCTTCCCATGATGACTTCACCAGGTCCACATGGTCTCAAAGTGACCCCACACGCCTAGGGATCCCGGGACACTTCAGGGTATTTCCCAGGCCCTGACACGCCTCACCAACATCCAGTTGGTCACCTGGGCCCTCCCCCTGGTTTTCCAGACACTGCTCCTTGTTCACAGGACCACCGAGCGACACTGCCAATGCTTCTTTGCCCCTCAGGCGGAGGATGGTCTCCACAAAGAGCTGGAAGTTCGGTTAAAAGCCTAAAACCGACAGCTGAAGATCCCCATGTTCTCAAAGGCTGCCTCCGGTCCCATCCATAGGGTGGCAAGCAGGGGGCTTCCAGCCCTCTTTCAAGAAAGCCAGGGGATCCATCTGCCTCGGGATTCCGCATATTCCTTAACATGGGGGCATCTCGCCCTGCAATGGACTTTGACACAGGCTAAACTGACCGCGGTCTTAGAAATCCAGTAAGGGGTTGCGTTAACCCCAGACAACCTTTTCCCTTCTTGCACCCAACTACAGTCCCCTCCAGTGTCACTAATGGCTGTGTGGGGGGGCGGCTGAGGGATAGATTTCAGCCTCACTCATGGCAAATGCCCTTCCTTGAGGACACGGACCTACTTGGTGCCATCCAGGATTCGGACCACAGAGAAGTGGGGTTTTGTTGACCCCTTGTGACCCTCCTCCGCATTAGGTGGCCCCAACTTCCGATCCACTGGAACACCTCCAGCTGTTGACCAGGCCTCACCTGACGCTTCCCTGTGTTGACCCGGGCAAATCTACCCTCCCGGTTACGTCACCGTTTCTGGCTTTTCACCGGGCCGGCCCCCTGATGAGGTAACCAGGTCCAGCTGGCAAAAGGGCCCCGGCACCCTTATTTCACGTGACCAACTTCTAGCAGGCACCTGGCCCCTCCCTCTGATGACGTAACCAGGTTGGGCTTCCCATCCACCCCACCTCCTCTGTCTCACTTGAAAACATCCTGGGTGTGCCCAAGGCCGTGCCTCACGTGACCAACCTCAGATATCACCTGGCTCCTTCCCTTGATGAGGGAAAGAGGTAGTTCAGCCCACCCGAACCCCACAGCTGCCCTCACCGCCCAGGGATCACAGGACACTTCTGGGTATTTCCTAGTCCCTGACACCCCTGACCCACATGCATTTGGCCACCTGGGCCCTCCCCCCTGTTTTCAAGACACCGCTCTTCGTTGGCCCGACCACTGAGCAACAATTCACGGCCTTTTTTGCCCCTCAGGCGGAGTGTGGACTTCCCAAATCGCTAGAAGTTGGGTTAAAGGCCTAAACATACAGCCCCAGATCACCTTCTCCTCATAGCCTGCCTCCGATACCTTTGGGAGGGCGGCAAGCATGGGGCTGCCAGCCCTCATTCAAAAAAGCCATCAGGGACCATTTGCCAGGGGACATCCGCTAGGTCCCCACCATGAGGGAATTTAAACCTGGAGTCGACTTCAACAGACAAGACTGCCTGTGTGCTTTGAAATCTAGGCCAGATTTGTGTTAAGCCCCAGAAAATCGTTTCCCTCCCGGCAGCCAACTCTGGGCCAATCCAGTGTCACTAACGTGTGGAGGCCCTGAGGGCTAGCTTTCGGCCTCCATTAGAGCAAATACCCTTCCTTGATGACATGGACCATGTTGGTGCCATCCAGTGTCCGCACCACAGGGACGTGACTTTGGCGACGCCTTGTGACCCTCCTTGGCAATAGGTGGTCCCACCAGCCCATGAAGTAGACCAACTAGGGCTATTGACTGGGCTCCAAGCTCTAGCTCATCTGACATCTTCCAGGTGTTCCCCTGGGCGAGCCCACCCCAGTGGTTATGTCACCGTTTGTGGTTGTCCACCCGGCCCCTCCCCCTGATGATGTAACAAGGACCAGCTGGCCACTGGAAACCAGAGCCCCTGCCTACGAGGCCTTTCTCCAGATGGCGGCAGTCTCCTCCACCTGATGACATAACAAGTTACAGCTGGCCACCACATCCCACAGCCCCTGGCTCACGTCACCACATCCGGGTATGGCAGAAGTCCTGGCCCACGTGACCACCTGCTGGCTAACACCTGGCTTCTTCCCATGATGACTTCACCAGGTACACATGGTCTCAAAGTGGCCCCACATGCTTTGGGTTCCCGGGACACTTCCGGGTTTTTCGCAGGCCCTGACACGCCTGACCAACATCCACTTGGTCACCTGGGCCCTCCCCCTCGTTTTCCAGACACCGCTCCTTGTTCACAGGACCACCGAGCGACACTGCCCATGCTTTTTTGCCCCTCAGGCTGACGATGGTCTCCACAAAGATCTGGAAGTTCTGTTAAAAGCCTAAAACCGACAGCTGAATATCCCCATGTTCTCAAAGGCTGCCTCCGGTCCCATCCATAGGGTGGCAAGCAGGGGGCTTCCAGGCATCTTTCAAGAAAGCCAGGGGATCCATCTGCCTCGGGATTCCGCATCGTCCTTAACATGGGGGCATCTCGCCCTGCAATGGACTTTGACACAGGCTAAACTGACCGCGGGCTTAGAAATCCAGTAAGGGGTTGCGTTAAGCCCGAGACAACCTTTTCCCTTCTTGCAGCCAACTACAGTCCCCTGCAGTGTCACTAATGGGTATGTGGGGGGGGCGGCTGAGGGACAGATTTCAGCCTCACTCATGGCAAACGCCCTTCCTTGAGGACAGGGACCTACTTGGTGCCATCCAGGATTCGGATCACAGAGAAGTGGAGTTTTGGTGACCACTTGTGACACTCCTCCGCATCAGGTGGCCCCAACTTCCGATCCACTGGAACACCTCCAGCTGTTGACCAGGCCTCACCTGACGCGTCCCTGCGTTGACCCGGGCAAATCTACCCTCCCGGTTACGTCACCGTTTCTGGCTTTTCACCGGGCCGGCCCCCTGATGAGGTAACCAGGTCCAGCTGGCAAAAGGGCCCCGGCACCCTTATTTCATGTGACCAACTTCTAGCGGGCACCTGGGCCCTCCTTCTGATGACGTAACCAGGTTGGGCTTCCCATCGACCCCACCTCCTCTGTCTCACTTGAAAACATCCTGGGTGTGCCCAAGGCCCTGCCTCACGTGACCAACCTCAGCTATCACCTGGCTCCTCCCCTTGATGAGGGAAAGAGGTAGTGCAGCCGACCCGAACCCCACAGCTGCCCTCACCGCCCAGGGATCACAAGACACTTCCGGGTATTTCCTAGTCCCTGACACCCCTGACCCACATCCATTTGGCCACCTGGGCCCTCCCCCCTGTTTTCAAGACACCGCTCTTCGTTGGCCCGACCACTGAGCCACAATTCACGGCCTTTTATGCCCCTCAGGCAAAGCGTGGACTTCCCAAATCGCTAGAAGTTGGGTTAAAGGCCTAAACATACAGCCCCAGATCACCTTCTCCTCATAGCCTGCCTCCGTTACCTTTGGGAGGGCGGCAAGCATGGGGCTGCCAGCCCTCATTCAAAAAAGCCATCAGGGACCATTTGCCACGGGACATCCGCTACGTCCCCACCATGAGGGAATCTAAACCTGGAGTCGACTTCAACACACAAGACTGCCTGTGTGCTTTGAAATCTAGGCCAGATTTGTGTTAAGCAACAGAAAACCGTTTCCCACCAGGCAGCCAACTCTGGGCCAATCCAGTGTCACTAACGTGTGGGGTCCTGAGGGCTAGCTTTCGGCCTCCATTAGAGCAAATGCCCTTCCTTGAGGACATGGACCATGTTGGTGCCATCCAGTGTCCGCACCACAGGGAAGTGGCCTTTGGCGACACCTTGTGACCCTTCTCGGCAATAGGTGGTCCCACCAGCCCATGAAGTAGACCAACTAGGGCTATTGACTGGGCTCCAAGCTCTAGCTCATCTGACATCTTCCGGGTGTTCCCCTGGGCGAGCCCACCCCAGTGGTTATGTCACCGTTTGTGGTTGTCCACCCGGCCCCTCCCCCTGATGATGTAACCAGGTCCAGCTGGCCACCGGAAACCAGAGCCCCTGCCTACGAGGCCTGTCTCCAGATGGCGGCAGTCTCCTCCACCTGATGACATAACAAGTTACAGCTGGCCACCACACGCCACAGCCCCTGGCTCACGTGACCACATCGGGGTATGCCAGAAGTCCTGGCCCACGTGACCACCTGCTGGCTAACACCTGGCTTCTTCCCATGATGACTTCACCAGGTCCACATGGTCTCAAAGTGACCCCACACGCCTAGGGATCCCGGGACACTTCCGGGTTTTTCGCAGGCCCCGACATGCCTGACCAACATCCAGTTGGTCACCTGGGCCCTCCCCCTGGTTTTCCAGACACTGCTCCTTATTCACAGAACCACCGAGCGACACTGCCCATGCTTCTTTGCCCCTCAGGCGGAGGATGGTCTCCACAAAGAGCTGGAAGTTCGGTTAAAAGCCTAAAACCGACAGCTGAAGATCCCCATGTTCTCAAAGGTCGCCTCCGGTCCCATCCATAGGGTGGCAAGCAGGGGGCTTCCAGCCCTCTTTCAAGAAAGCCGGGGGATCCATCTGCCTCGGGATTCCGCATCGTCCTTAACATGGGGGCATTTCGCCCTGCAATGGACTTTGACACAGGCTAAACTGACCGCGGGCTTAGAAATCCAGTAAGGGGTTGCGTTAACCCCAGACAAACTTTTCCCTTCTTGCAGCCAACTACAGTCCCCTGCAGTGTCACTAATGGGTATGTGGGGGGGGCGGCTGAGGGACAGATTTCAGCCTCACTCATGGCAAATGCCGTTCCTTGAGGACACGGATCTACTTGGTGCCATCCAGGATTCGGACCACAGAGAAGTGGGGTTTTGGTGACCCCTTGTGACCCTCCTCCGCATTAGGTGGCCCCAACTTCTGATCCACTGGAACACCTCCAGCTGTTGACCAGGCCTCACCTGACGCTTCCCTGCGTTGACCTGGGCAAATCTACCCTCCCGTTTACATCACCGTTTCTGGCTTTCCACCCGGCCGCCCCCCTGATGAGGTAACCAGGTCCAGCTGGCAAAAGGGCCCGGGCGCCCTTATTTCACGTGACCAACTTCTAGCGGGCACCTGGCCCCTCCCTCTGATGACGTAACCAGGTTGGGCTTCCCATCGACCCCACCTCCTCTGTCTCACTTGAAAACATCCTGGGTGTGCCCAAGGCCCTGCCTCACGTGACCAACCTTAGCTATCACCTGAAACCTCCCCTTGATGAGGGAAAGAGGTAGGGCAGCAGACCCGAACCCCACAGCTGCCCTCACCGGCCAGGGATCACAGGACACTACCGGGTATTTCCTAGTCCATGACACCCCTGACCCACATCCATTTGGCCACCTGGGCCCTCCCCCCTGTTTTCCAGACACCGCTCCTCGATGGCCCGACCACTGAGCCACAATTCCCGGCCTTTTTTGACCCTCAGGCAGAGCGTGGACTTCCCAAATGGCTAGAAGTTGGGTTAAAGGCCTAAACATACAGCACCAGATCACCTTCTCCTCATAGCCTGCCTCCGATTCCTTTGGGAGGGCGGCAAGCAAGGGGCTGCCAGCCCTCATTCAAAAAAGCCATCAGGGACCATTTGCCACAGGACATACGCTACGTCCCAGCATGAGGGAATCTAAACCTGGAGTCGACTTCAACAGACAAGACTGCCTGTGTGCTTTGAAATCTAGGCCAGATTTGTGTTAAGCCCCAGAAAATCGTTTCCCTCCCGGCAGCCAACTCTGGGCCAATCCAGTGTCACTAACGTGTGGGGGCCCTGAGGGCTAGCTTTCGGCCTCCATTAGAGCAAATACCCTTCCTTGAGGACATGGACCATGTTGGTGCCATCCAGTGTCCGCACCACAGGGAAGTGGCCTTTGGCGACCCCTTGTGACCCTCCTCGGCAATAGGTGGTCCCACCAGCCCATGAAGTAGACCAACTAGGGCTATTGACTGGGCTCCAAGCTCTAGCTCATCTGACATCTTCCGGGTGTTCCCCTGGGCGAGCCCACCCCAGTGGTTATGTCACCGTTTGTGGATGTCCACCTGGCCCCTCCCCCTGATGTAACCAGGACCAGCTGGCCACCGGAAAACAGAGCCCCTGCCTATGAGGCCTGTCTCCAGATGGCGGCAGTCTCCTACACCTGATGACATAACAAGTTACAGCTAGCCACCACACCCCACGGCCCCTGGCTCACGTGACCACATCCGGGTATGCCAGAAGTCCTGGCCCACGTGACCACCTGCTGGCTAACACCTGGCTTCCCATGATGACTTCACCAGGTCCACATGGTCTCAAAGTGACCCCACACGCCTAGGGATCCCGGGACACTTCAGGGTATTTCCCAGGCCCTGACACGCCTCACCAACATCCAGTTGGTCACCTGGGCCCTCCCCCTGGTTTTCCAGACACTGCTCCTTGTTCATAGGACCACCGAGCGACACTGCCAATGCTTCTTTGCCCCTCAGGCGGAGGATGGTCTCCACAAAGAGCTGGAAGTTCGGTTAAAAGCCTAAAACCGACAGCTGAAGATCCCCATGTTCTCAAAGGCTGCCTCCGGTCCCATCCATAGGGTGGCAAGCAGGGGGCTTCCAGCCCTCTTTCAAGAAAGCCAGGGGATCCATCTGCCTCGGGATTCCGCATATTCCTTAACATGGGGGCATCTCGCCCTGCAATGGACTTTGACACAGGCTAAACTGACCGCGGTCTTAGAAATCCAGTAAGGGGTTGCGTTAACCCCAGACAACCTTTTCCCTTCTTGCACCCAACTACAGTCCCCTCCAGTGTCACTAATGGCTGTGTGGGGGGGCGGCTGAGGGATAGATTTCAGCCTCACTCATGGCAAATGCCCTTCCTTGAGGACACGGACCTACTTGGTGCCATCCAGGATTCGGACCACAGAGAAGTGGGGTTTTGTTGACCCCTTGTGACCCTCCTCCGCATTAGGTGGCCCCAACTTCCGATCCACTGGAACACCTCCAGCTGTTGACCAGGCCTCACCTGACGCTTCCCTGTGTTGACCCGGGCAAATCTACCCTCCCGGTTACGTCACCGTTTCTGGCTTTTCACCGGGCCGGCCCCCTGATGAGGTAACCAGGTCCAGCTGGCAAAAGGGCCCCGGCACCCTTATTTCACGTGACCAACTTCTAGCAGGCACCTGGCCCCTCCCTCTGATGACGTAACCAGGTTGGGCTTCCCATCCACCCCACCTCCTCTGTCTCACTTGAAAACATCCTGGGTGTGCCCAAGGCCGTGCCTCACGTGACCAACCTCAGATATCACCTGGCTCCTTCCCTTGATGAGGGAAAGAGGTAGTTCAGCCCACCCGAACCCCACAGCTGCCCTCACCGCCCAGGGATCACAGGACACTTCTGGGTATTTCCTAGTCCCTGACACCCCTGACCCACATGCATTTGGCCACCTGGGCCCTCCCCCCTGTTTTCAAGACACCGCTCTTCGTTGGCCCGACCACTGAGCAATAATTCACGGCCTTTTTTGCCCCTCAGGCGGAGTGTGGACTTCCCAAATCGCTAGAAGTTGGGTTAAAGGCCTAAACATACAGCCCCAGATCACCTTCTCCTCATAGCCTGCCTCCGATACCTTTGGGAGGGCGGCAAGCATGGGGCTGCCAGCCCTCATTCAAAAAAGCCATCAGGGACCATTTGCCAGGGGACATCCGCTAGGTCCCCACCATGAGGGAATCTAAACCTGGAGTCGACTTCAACAGACAAGACTGCCTGTGTGCTTTGAAATCTAGGCCAGATTTGTGTTAAGCCCCAGAAAATCGTTTCCCTCCCGGCAGCCAACTCTGGGCCAATCCAGTGTCACTAACGTGTGGAGGCCCTGAGGGCTAGCTTTCGGCCTCCATTAGAGCAAATACCCTTCCTTGAGGACATGGACCATGTTGGTGCCATCCAGTGTCCGCACCACAGGGACGTGACTTTGGCGACGCCTTGTGACCCTCCTCGGCAATAGGTGGTTCCACCAGCCCATGAAGTAGACCAACTAGGGCTATTGACTGGGCTCCAAGCTCTAGCTCATCTGACATCTTCCAGGTGTTCCCCTGGGCGAGCCCACCCCAGTGGTTATGTCACCGTTTGTGGTTGTCCACCCGGCCCCTCCCCCTGATGATGTAACAAGGACCAGCTGGCCACTGGAAACCAGAGCCCCTGCCTACGAGGCCTTTCTCCAGATGGCGGCAGTCTCCTCCACCTGATGACATAACAAGTTACAGCTGGCCACCACATCCCACAGCCCCTGGCTCACGTCACCACATCCGGGTATGGCAGAAGTCCTGGCCCACGTGACCACCTGCTGGCTAACACCTGGCTTCTTCCCATGATGACTTCACCAGGTACACATGGTCTCAAAGTGGCCCCACATGCTTTGGGTTCCCGGGACACTTCCGGGTTTTTCGCAGGCCCTGACACGCCTGACCAACATCCACTTGGTCACCTGGGCCCTCCCCCTCGTTTTCCAGACACCGCTCCTTGTTCACAGGACCACCGAGCGACACTGCCCATGCTTTTTTGCCCCTCAGGCTGACGATGGTCTCCACAAAGATCTGGAAGTTCTGTTAAAAGCCTAAAACCGACAGCTGAATATCCCCATGTTCTCAAAGGCTGCCTCCGGTCCCATCCATAGGGTGGCAAGCAGGGGGCTTCCAGGCATCTTTCAAGAAAGCCGGAGGATCCATCTGCCTCGGGATTCCGCATCGTCCTTAACATGGGGGCATTTCGCCCTGCAATGGACTTTGAAACAGGCTAAACTGACCGCGGGCTTAGAAATCCAGTAAGGGGTTGCGTTAACCCCAGACAAACTTTTCCCTTCTTGCAGCCAACTACAGTCCCCTGCAGTGTCACTAATGGGTATGTGGGGGGGGCGGCTGAGGGACAGATTTCAGCCTCACTCATGGCAAATGCCGTTCCTTGAGGACACGGATCTACTTGGTGCCATCCAGGATTCGGACCACAGAGAAGTGGGGTTTTGGTGACCCCTTGTGACCCTCCTCCGCATTAGGTGGCCCCAACTTCTGATCCACTGGAACACCTCCAGCTGTTGACCAGGCCTCACCTGACGCTTCCCTGCGTTGACCTGGGCAAATCTACCCTCCCGTTTACATCACCGTTTCTGGCTTTCCACCCGGCCGCCCCCCTGATGAGGTAACCAGGTCCAGCTGGCAAAAGGGCCCGGGCGCCCTTATTTCACGTGACCAACTTCTAGCAGGCACCTGGCCCCTCCCTCTGATGACGTAACCAGGTTGGGCTTCCCATCGACCCCACCTCCTCTGTCTCACTTGAAAACATCCTGGGTGTGCCCAAGGCCCTGCCTCACGTGACCAACCTTAGCTATCACCTGAAACCTCCCCTTGATGAGGGAAAGAGGTAGGGCAGCAGACCCGAACCCCACAGCTGCCCTCACCGGCCAGGGATCACAGGACACTACCGGGTATTTCCTAGTCCATGACACCCCTGACCCACATCCATTTGGCCACCTGGGCCCTCCCCCCTGTTTTCCAGACACCGCTCCTCGATGGCCCGACCACTGAGCCACAATTCCCGGCCTTTTTTGCCCCTCAGGCAGAGCGTGGACTTCCCAAATGGCTAGAAGTTGGGTTAAAGGCCTAAACATACAGCACCAGATCACCTTCTCCTCATAGCCTGCCTCCGATTCCTTTGGGAGGGCGGCAAGCAAGGGGCTGCCAGCCCTCATTCAAAAAAGCCATCAGGGACCATTTGCCACAGGACATACGCTACGTCCCAGCATGAGGGAATCTAAACCTGGAGTCGACTTCAACAGACAAGACTGCCTGTGTGCTTTGAAATCTAGGCCAGATTTGTGTTAAGCCCCAGAAAATCGTTTCCCTCCCGGCAGCCAACTCTGGGCCAATCCAGTGTCACTAACGTGTGGGGGCCCTGAGGGCTAGCTTTCGGCCTCCATTAGAGCAAATACCCTTCCTTGAGGACATGGACCATGTTGGTGCCATCCAGTGTCCGCACCACAGGGACGTGACTTTGGCGACGCCTTGTGACCCTCCTCGGCAATAGGTGGTCCCACCAGCCCATGAAGTAGACCAACTAGGGCTATTAACTGGGCTCCAAGCTCTAGCTCATCTGACATCTTCCGGGTGTTCCCCTGGGCGAGCCCACCCCAGTGGTTATGTCACCGTTTGTGGTTGTCCACCCGGCCCCTCCCCCTGATGATGTAACCAGGTCCAGCTGGCCACCGGAAACCAGAGCCCCTGCCTACGAGGCCTGTCTCCAGATGGCGGCAGTCTCCTCCACCTGATGACATAACAAGTTACAGCTGGCCACCACACGCCACAGCCCCTGGCTCACGTGACCACATCGGGGTATGCCAGAAGTCCTGGCCCACGTGACCACCTGCTGGCTAACACCTGGCTTCTTCCCATGATGACTTCACCAGGTCCACATGGTCTCAAAGTGACCCCACACGCCTAGGGATCCCGGGACACTTCCGGGTATTTCGCAGGCCCCGACATGCCTGACCAACATCCAGTTGGTCACCTGGGCCCTCCCCCTGGTTTTCCAGACACTGCTCCTTATTCACAGAACCACCGAGCGACACTGCCCATGCTTCTTTGCCCCTCAGGCGGAGGATGGTCTCCACAAAGAGCTGGAAGTTCGGTTAAAAGCCTAAAACCGACAGCTGAAGATCCCCATGTTCTCAAAGGTCGCCTCCGGTCCCATCCATAGGGTGGCAAGCAGGGGGCTTCCAGCCCTCTTTCAAGAAAGCCGGGGGATCCATCTGCCTCGGGATTCCGCATCGTCCTTAACATGGGGGCATTTCGCCCTGCAATGGACTTTGAAACAGGCTAAACTGACCGCGGGCTTAGAAATCCAGTAAGGGGTTGCGTTAACCCCAGACAACCTTTTCCCTTCTTGCAGCCAACTACAGTCCCCTGCAGTGTCACTAATGGGTATGTGGGGGGGGCGGCTGAGGGACAGATTTCAGCCTCACTCATGGCAAATGCCGTTCCTTGAGGACACGGATCTACTTGGTGCCATCCAGGATTCGGACCACAGAGAAGTGGGGTTTTGGTGACCCCTTGTGACCCTCCTCCGCATTAGGTGGCCCCAACTTCCGATCCACTGGAACACCTCCAGCTGTTGACCAGGCCTCACCTGACGCTTCCCTGCGTTGACCTGGGCAAATCTACCCTCCCGTTTACATCACCGTTTCTGGCTTTCCACCCGGCCGCCCCCCTGATGAGGTAACCAGGTCCAGCTGGCAAAAGGGCCCGGGTGCCCTTATTTCACGTGACCAACTTCTAGCGGGCACCTGGCCCCTCCTTCTGATGACGTAACCAGGTTGGGCTTCCCATCGACCCCACCTCCTCTGTCTCACTTGAAAACATCCTGGGTGTGCCCAAGGCCCTGCCTCACATGACCAACCTTAGCTATCACCTGAAACCTCCCCTTGATGAGGGAAAGAGGTAGGGCAGCAGACCCGAACCCCACAGCTGCCCTCACCGCCCAGGGATCACAGGACACTACCGGGTATTTCCTAGTCCATGACACCCCTGACCCACATCCATTTGGCCACCTGGGCCCTCCCCCCTGTTTTCCAGACACTGCTCCTCGATGGCCCGACCACTGAGCCACAATTCCCGGCCTTTTTTGCCCCTCAGGCAGAGCGTGGACTTCCCAAATGGCTAGAAGTTGGGTTAAAGGCCTAAACATACAGCACCAGATCACCTTCTCCTCATAGCCTGCCTCCGATTCCTTTGGGAGGGCGGCAAGCAAGGGGCTGCCAGCCCTCATTCAAAAAAGCCATCAGGGACCATTTGCCACAGGACATACGCTACGTCCCAGCATGAGGGAATCTAAACCTGGAGTCGACTTCAACAGACAAGACTGCCTGTGTGCTTTGAAATCTAGGCCAGATTTGTGTTAAGCCCCAGAAAATCGTTTCCCTCCCGGCAGCCAACTCTGGGCCAATCCAGTGTCACTAACGTGTGGGATCCTGAGGGCTAGCTTTCGGCCTCCATTAGAGCAAATGCCCTTCCTTGAGGACATGGACCATGTTGGTGCCATCCGGTGTCCGCACCACAGGGAAGTGGCCTTTGGCGAAACCTTGAGACCCTTCTCGGCAATAGGTGGTCCCACCAGCCCATGAAGTAGACCAACTAGGGCTATTGACTGGGCTCCAAGCTCTAGCTCATCTGACATCTTCCGGGTGTTCCCCTGGGAGAGACCACCCCAGTGGTTATGTCACCGTTTGTGGTTGTCCACCTGGCCCCTCCCCTTGATGATGTAACCAGGTCCAGCTGGCCACCGGAAACCAGAGCCCCTGCCTACGAGGCCTGTCTCCAGATGGCGGCAGTCTCCTCCACCTGATGACATAATAAGTTACAGCTGGCCACCTCACGCCACAGCCCCTGGCTCACGTGACCACATCGGGGTATGCCAGAAGTCCTGGCCCACGTGACCACCTGCTGGCTAACACCTGGCTTCTTCCCATGATGACTTCACCAGGTACACATGGTCTCAAAGTGGCCCCACACGCTTAGGGTTCCCGGGACACTTCCGGGTTTTTCGCAGGCCCTGACACGCCTGACCAACATCCACTTGGTCACCTGGGCCCTCCCCCTCGTTTTCCAGACACCGCTCCTTGTTCACAGGACCACTGAGCGACACTGCCCATGCTTCTTTGCCCCTCAGGCGGACGATGGTCTCCACAAAGAGCTGGAAGTTCGGTTAAAAGCCTAAAACCGACAGCTGAATATCCCCATGTTCTCAAAGGCTGCCTCCGGTCCCATCCATAGGGTGGCAAGCAGGGGGCTTCCAGGCATCTTTCAAGAAAGCCAGGGGATCCATCTGCCTCGGGATTCCGCATCGTCCTTAACATGGGGGCATCTCGCCCTGCAATGGACTTTGACACAGGCTAAACTGACCGCGGGCTTAGAAATCCAGTAAGGGGTTGCGTTAAGCCCGAGACAACCTTTTCCCTTCTTGCAGCCAACTACATTCCCCTCCAGTGTCACTAAAGGCTGTGTGGGGGGGCGGCTGAGGGACAGATTTCAGCCTCACTCATGGCAAACGCCCTTCCTTGAGGACAGGGACCTACTTGGTGCCATCCAGGATTCGGATCACAGAGAAGTGGGGTTTTGGTGACCACTTGTGACACTCCTCCGCATCAGGTGGCCCCAACTTCCGATCCACTGGAACACCTCCAGCTGTTGACCAGGCCTCACCTGACGCGTCCCTGCATTGACCTGGGCAAATCTACCCTCCCGTTTACGTCACCGTTTCTGGCTTTCCACCCGGCCGCCCCCCTGATGAGGTAACCAGGTCCAGCTGGCAAAAGGTCCCCGGCGCTCTTATTTCACGTGACCAACTTCTAGCGGGCACCTGGCCCCTCCCTCTGATGACGTAACCAGGTTGGGCTTCCCATCGACCCCACCTCCTCTGTCTCACTTGAAAACATCCTGGGTGTGCCCAAGGCCCTGCCTCACGTGACCAACCTTAGCTATCACCTGAAACCTCCCCTTGATGAGGGAAAGAGGTAGGGCAGCAGACCCGAACCCCACAGCTGCCCTCACCGCCCAGGGATCACAGGACACTACCGGGTATTTCCTAGTCCATGACACCCCTGACCCATATCCATTTGGCCACCTGGGCCCTCCCCCCTGTTTTCCAGATACCGCTCCTCGTTGGCCCGATCACTGAGCCACAATTCCCGGCCTTTTTTGCCCCTCAGACAGAGCGTGGACTTCCCAAATGGCTAGAAGTTGGGTTAAAGGCCTAAACATACAGCACCAGATCACCTTCTCCTCATAGCCTGCCTCCGATACCTTTGGGAGGGCGGCAAGCAAGGGGCTGCCAGCCCTCCTTCAAAAAAGCCATCAGGGACCATTTGCCACGGGACATACGCTACGTCCCAGCATGAGGGAATCTAAACCTGGAGTCGACTTCAACAGACAAGACTGCCTGTGTGCTTTGAAATCTAGGCCAGATTTGTGTTAAGCCCCAGAAAATCGTTTCCCTCCCGGCAGCCAACTCTGGGCCAATCCAGTGTCACTAACGTGTGGAGGCCCTGAGGGCTAGCTTTCGGCCTCCATTAGAGCAAATACCCTTCCTTGAGGACATGGACCATGTTGGTGCCATCCAGTGTCCGCACCACAGGGACGTGACTTTGGCGACGCCTTGTGACCCTCCTCGGCAATAGGTGGTCCCACCAGCCCATGAAGTAGACCAACTAGGGCTATTGACTGGGCTCCAAGCTCTAGCTCATCTGACATCTTCCAGGTGTTCCCCTGGGCGAGCCCACCCCAGTGGTTATGTCACCGTTTGTGGTTGTCCACCTGGCCCCTCCCCCTGATGATGTAACAAGGTCCAGCTGGCCACTGGAAACCAGAGCCCCTGCCTACGAGGCCTTTCTCCAGATGGCGGCAGTCTCCTCCACCTGATGACATAACAAGTTACAGCTGGCCACCACATCCCACAGCCCCTGGCTCACGTCACCACATCCGGGTATGCCAGAAGTCCTGGCCCACGTGACCACCTGCTGGCTAACACCTGGCTTCTTCCCATGATGACTTCACCAGGTACACATGGTCTCAAATTGGCCCCACACGCTTTGGGTTCCCGGGACACTTCCGGGTTTTTCGCAGGCCCTGACACGCCTGACCAACATCCACTTGGTCACCTGGGCCCTCCCCCTCGTTTTCCAGACACCGCTCCTTGTTCACAGGACCACCGAGCGACACTGCCCATGCTTCTTTGCCCCTCAGGCTGACGATGGTCTCCACAAAGAGCTGGAAGTTCGGTTAAAAGCCTAAAACCGACAGCTGAATATCCCCATGTTCTCAAAGGCTGCCTCCGGTCCCATCCATAGGGTGGCAAGCAGGGGGCTTCCAGGCATCTTTCAAGAAAGCCAGGGGATCCATCTGCCTCGGCATTCCGCATCGTCCTTAACATGGGGGCATCTCGCCCTGCAATGGACTTTGACACAGGCTAAACTGACCGCGGGCTTAGAAATCCAGTAAGGGGTTGCGTTAAGCCCGAGACAACCTTTTCCCTTCTTGCAGCCAACTACAGTCCCCTCCAGTGTCACTAAAGGCTGTGTGGGGGGGCGGCTGAGGGACAGATTTCAGCCTCACTCATGGCAAACGCCCTTCCTTGAGGACAGGGACCTACTTGGTGCCATCCAGGATTCGGATCACAGAGAAGTGGGGTTTTGGTGACCACTTGTGACACTCCTCCGCATCAGGTGGCCCCAACTTCCGACCCACTGGAACACCTCCAGCTGTTGACCAGGCCTCACCTGACGCGTCCCTGCGTTGACCCGGGTAAATCTACCCTCCCGGTTACGTCACCGTTTCTGGCTTTTCACCGGGCCGGCCCCCTGATGAGGTAACCAGGTCCAGCTGGCAAAAGGGCCCCGGCACCCTTATTTCATGTGACCAACTTCTAGCGGGCACCTGGGCCCTCCCTCTGATGACGTAACCAGGTTGGGCTTCCCATCGACCCCACCTCCTCTGTCTCACTTGAAAACATCCTGGGTGTGCCCAAGGCCCTGCCTCACGTGACCAACCTCAGCTACCACCTGGCTCCTCCCCTTGATGAGGGAAAGAGGTAGTGCAGCCGACCCGAACCCCACAGCTGCCCTCACCGCCCAGGGAACACAGGACACTTCCGGGTATTTCCTAGTCCCTGACACCCCTGACCCACATGCATTTGGCCACCTGAGCCCTCCCCCCTGTTTTCCAGACACCGCTCTTCGTTTGCCCGACCACTGAGCCACAATTCACGGCCTTTTATGCCCCTCAGGCAAAGCGTGGACTTCCCAAATCGCTAGAAGTTGGGTTAAAGGCCTAAACATACAGCCCCAGATCACCTTCTCCTCATAGCCTGCCTCCGTTACCTTTGGGAGGGCGGCAAGCATGGGGCTGCCAGCCCTCATTCAAAAAAGCCATCAGGGACCATTTGCCACGGGACATCCGCTACGTCCCCACCATGAGGGAATCTAAACCTGGAGTCGACTTCAACAGACAAGACTGCCTGTGTGCTTTGAAATCTAGGCCAGATTTGTGTTAAGCCCCAGAAAACCGTTTCCCACCAGGCAGCCAACTCTGGGCCAATCCAGTGTCTCTAACGTGTGGGGTCCTGAAGGCTAGCTTTTGGCCTCCATTAGAGCAAATGCCCTTCCTTGAGGACATGGACCATGTTGGTGCCATCAGGTGTCTGCACCATAGGGAAGTGGCCTTTGGCGACCCCTTGTGACCCTCCTCGGCAATAGGTGGTCCCACTAGCCCATGAAGTAAACCAACTAGGGCTATTGACTGGGCTCCAAGCTCTAGCTCATCTGACATCTTCCGGGTGTTCCCCTGGGCGAGCCCACCCCAGTGGTTATGTCACCGTTTGTGGTTGTCCACCTGACCCCTCCCCCTGATGTAACCAGGTCCAGCTGGCCACCGTAAACCAGAGCCCCTGCCTGGGAGGCTTGTCTCCAGATGGCGGCAGTCTCCTCCACCTGATGACATAACAAGTTACAGCTGGCCACCAACCCCACAGCCCCTGGCTCACGTGACCACATCCAGGTATGCCAGAAGTCCTGGCCCACGCGACCACCTGCTGGCTAACACCTGGCTTCTTCCCATGATGACTTCACCAGATCCACAATGTCTCAAAGTGACCCCACACGACTAGGGATCCCGGGACACTTCTGGGTATTTCCCAGGCCCTGACACGCCTGACCAACATCCAGTTGGTCACCTGGGCCCTCCCCCTGGTTTTCCAGACACCGCTCCTTGTTCACAGGACCACCGAGCGACACTGCCCATGCTTCTTTGCCCCTCAGGCGGTGAATGGTATCCACAAAGAGCTGGAAGTTCGGTTAAAAGCCTAAAACCGACAGCTGAAGATCCCCATGTTCTCAAAGGCTGCCTCCGGTCCCATCCATAGGGTGGCAAGCAGGGGGCTTCCAGCCCTCTTTCAAGAAAGCCAGGGGATCCATCTGCCTCGGGATTCCGCATCGTCCTTAACATGGGGGCATCTCGCCCTGCAATGGACTTTGACACAGGCTAAACTGACCGCGGGCTTAGAAATCCAGTAAGGGGTTGCGTTAACCCCAGACAACCTTTTCCCTTCTTGCAGCCAACTACAGTCCCCTCCAGTGTCACTAATGGCTGTGTGGGGGGGCGGCTGAGGGATAGATTTCAGCCTCACTCATGGCAAATGCCCTTCCTTGAGGACACGGACCTACTTGGTGCCATCTAGGATTCGGACCACAGAGAAGTGGAGTTTTGGTGACCCCTTGTGACCCTCCTCCGCATTAGGTGGCCCCAACTTCCGATCCACTGGAACACCTCCAGCTGTTGACCAGGCCTCACCTGACGCTTCCCTGCGTTGACCTGGGCAAATCTACCCTCCCGTTTACATCACCGTTTCTGGCTTTCCACCCGGCCGGCCCCCTGATGAGGTAACCAGGTCCAGCTGGCAAAAGGGCCCCGGCGCCCTTATTTCACGTGACCAACTTCTAGCGGGCACCTGGCCCCTCCCTCTGATGACGTAACCAAGTTGGGCTTCCCATCGACCCCACCTCTTCTGTCTCACTTGAAAACATCCTGGGTGTGCCCAAGGCCCTGCCTCACGTTACCAACCTTAGCTATCACCTGAAACCTCCCCTTGATGAGGAAAAGAGGTAGGGCAGCAGACCCGAACCCCACAGCTGCCCTCACCGCCCAGGGATCACAGGACACTACCGGGTATTTCCTAGTCCCTGACACCCCTGACCCACATCCATTTGGCCACCTGGGCCCTCCCCCCTGTTTTCAAGACACCACTCTTCGTTGGCCCGACCACTGAGCCACAATTCACGGCCTTTTTTGCCCCTCAGGTGTAGCGTGGACTTCCCAAATGGCTAGAAGTTGGGTTAAAGGCCTAAACATACAGCCCCAGATCACCTTCTCCTCATAGCCTGCCTCCGATACCTTTGGGAGTGCGGCAAGCATGGGACTGCCAGCCCTCATTCAAAAAAGCCATCAGGGGCCAGAACCGGTTTGGCTCAGTGGATAGAGCGTCAGCCTGCGGACTGAAGGGTCCCAGGTTCGATTCCGGTCAAGGGCATGTAACTTGGTTGCGGGCACATCCCCGGTGGGAGGTGTGCAGGAGGCAACTGATCGATGTTTCTCTCTCATCGATGTTTCTGACTATCCGTCTTCCTTCCTCTCTGTAAAAAATCAATAAAATATATTTAAAAAAAAAAAAAGCCATCAGGGACCATTTGCCACGGGACATCCGCTACGTCCCCACCATGAGGGAATCTAAACCTGGAGTCGACTTCAACAGACAAGACTGCCTGTGTGCTTTGAAATCTAGGCCAGATTTGTGTTAAGCCCCAGAAAACCGTTTCCCACCAGGCAGCCAACTGTGGGCCAATCCAGTGTCACTAACGTGTGGGGTCCTGAAGGCTAGCTTTTGGCCTCCATTAGAGCAAATGCCCTTCCTTGAGGACATGGACCATGTTGGTGCCATCCAGTGTCCGCACCACAGGGAAGTGGCCTTTGGCGACCCCTTGTGACCCTCCTCGGCAATAGGTGGTCCCACCAGCCCATGAAGTAGACAAACTACGGCTATTGACTAGGCTCCAATCTCTAGCTCATCTTACATCTTCCGGGTGTTCCCCTGGGCGAGCCCACCCCAGTGGTTATGTCACCGTTTGTGGTTGTCCACCTGGCCCCTCCCCCTGATGTAACCAAGTCCAGCTGGCCACCGGAAACCAGAGCCCCTGCCTACGAGGCCTGTCTCCAGATGGCGGCAGTCTCCTCCACCTGATGACATAAGAAGTCACAGCTGGCCACCACACCCCACAGCCCCTGGCTCACGTGACCACATCGGGGTATGCCAGAAGTCCTGGCCCACTCGACCACCTGCTGGCTAACACCTGGCTTCTTCCCATGATGACTTCACCAGGTCCACATGGTCTCAAAGTGACCCCACACGCCTAGGGATCCCGGGACACTTCAGGGTATTTCCCAGGCCCTGACACGCCTCACCAACATCCAGTTGGTCACCTGGGCCCTCCCCCATGGTTATCCCGACACTGCTTCTTGTTCACAGGACCACCGAGCGACACTGCCCATGCTTCTTTGCCCCTCAGGCGGAGGATGGTCTCCACAAAGAGCTGGAAGTTTTGTTAAAAGCCTAAAACCGACAGCTGAATATCCCCATGTTCTCAAAGGCTGCCTCCGGTCCCATCCATAGGGTTGCAAGCAGGGGGCTTCCAGCCCTCTTTCAAGAAAGCCAGGGGATCCATCTGCCTCGGGATTCCGCATCGTCCTTAACATGGGGGCATCTCGCCCTGCAATGGACTTTGACACAGGCTAAACTGACCGCGGGCTTAGAAATCCAGTAAGGGGTTGCTTTAAGCCCGAGACAACGTTTTCCCTTCTTGCAGCCAACTACAGTCCCCTCCAGTGTCCAAAGGCTGTTGGGGGGGGCGGCTGAGGGACAGATTTCAGCCTCACTCATGGCAAACGCCCTTCCTTGAGGACACGGACGTACTTGGTGCCATCCAGTATTCGGACCACAGAGAAGTGGGGTTTTGGTGACCCCTTGTGACCCTCCTCCGCATCAGGTGGCCCCAACTTCCGATCCACTGGAACACCTCCAGCTGTTGACCAGGCCTCACCTGACGCGTCCCTGCGTTGACCTGGGCAAATCTACCCTCCCGGTTACGTCACGGTTTCTGCTTCCCACCCGGCCGGCCCCCTGATGAGGTAACCAGGTCCAGCTGGCAAAAGGGCCTCGGCGCCCTTATTTCACGTGACGAACTTCTAGCGGGCACCTGGCCCCTCCCTCTGATGACGTAACCAGGTTGGGCTTCCCATCCACCACACCTCCTCTGACTCACTTGAAAACATCCTGGGTGTGCCCGAGGCCCTGCCTCACCTGACCAACCTCAGCTATCACCTGGCTCCTCCCCTTGATGAGGGAAAGAGGTAGGGCAGCCGACCCGAACCCCACGGCTGCCCTCACCGCCCAGGGATCACAGGACACTTCCGGGTATTTCCTAGTCCCGGACACCCCTGACCCACATCCATTTGGCCACCTGGGACCTCCCCCCTGTTTTCCAGACACCGCTCCTCGATGGCCCGACCAATGAGCCACAATTCCCAGCCTTTTTTGCCCCTCAGGTGGAGGGTGCAGTGCCCAAATCGCTAGAGGTTGGGTTAAAGGCCTAAACATACAGCCCCAGATCACCTTCTCCTTATATCCTGCTTCCGATACCTTTGGGAGGGCGTCAAGCATGGGGCTGCCAGCCCTCATTCAAAAAAGCCATCAGGGACCATTTGCCACGCGACATCCGCTACGTCCCCACCATGAGGGAATCTAAACCTGGAGTCGACTTCAACAGACAAGACTGCCTGTGTGCTTTGAAATCTAGGCCAGATTTGTGTTAAGCCCCAGAAAACCGTTTCCCTCCCGGCAGCCAACTCTGGGCCAATCCAAGTGTCACTAACGTGTGGGGGCCCTGAGGGCTAGCTTTCGGCCTCCATTAGAGCAAATGCCCTTCCTTGAGGACATGGACCATGTTGGTGCCATCCAGTGTCCGCACCACAGGGAAGTGGCCTTTGGCGACCCCTTGTGACCCTCCTCGGCAATAGGTGGTCCCACCAGCCCATGAAGTAGACAAACTAGGGCTATTGACTGGGCTCCAAGCTATAGCTCATCTGACATCTTCCGGGTGTTCCCCTGGGCGAGCCCACCCCAGTGGTTATGTCACCGTTTGTGGTTGTCCACCTGGCCCCTCCCCCTGATGTAACAAGGTCCAGCTGGCCACCGGAAACCAGAGCCCCTGCCTACTAGGCCTGTCTCCAGATGGCGGCAGTCTCCTCCACCTGATGACATAACAAGTTACAGCTGTCCACCACACCCCACAGCCCCTGGCTCACGTGACCACATCCGGGTATGCCAGAAGTCCTGGCCCACGTGACCACCTGCTGGCTAACACCTGGCTTCTTCCCTTGATGACTTCACCAAGTCCACATGGTCTCAAAGTGACCCCACACGCCTAGGGTTCCCGGGACACTTCCGGGTTTTTCGCAGGCCCTGACACGCCTGACCAACATCCACTTGGTCACCTGGGCCCTCCCCCTGGTTTTCCACACACCGCTCCTCGTTCACAGGACCATCGAGCGACACTGCCCGTGCTTCTTTGCCCCTCAGGAGGAGGATGGTCTCCAAAAAGAGCTGGAAGTTCGGTTAAAAGCCTAAAACCGACAGCTGAAGATCCCCATGTTCTCAAAGGCTGCCTCCGGTCCCATCCATAGGGTGGCAAGCAGGGGGCTTCTAGCCCTCTTTCAAGAAAGCCAGGGGATCCATCTGCCTAGGGATTCAGCATCGTCCTTAACATGGGGGCATCTCGCCCTACAATAGACTTTGACACAGGCTAAACTGACCGCGGGCTTAGAAATCCAGTAAGGGGTTGCGTTAAGCCCCAGACAACCTTTTCCCTTCTTGCAGCCAACTACAGTCCCCTCCAGTGTCACTAATGGCTGTGTGGGGGTGGCGGCTGAGGGACAGATTTCAGCCTCACTCATGGCAAACGCCCTTCCTTGAGGACACGGACCTACTTGGTGCCATCCAGGATTTGGACCACAGAGAAGTGGGGTTTTGGTGACCCCTTGTGACCCTCCTCCGCATTAGGTGGCCCCAACTTCCGATCCACTGGAACACCTCCAGCTGTTGACCAGGCCTCACCTGAAGCCTCCCTGTGTTGACCTGGGCAAATGTACCCTCCCGTTTACGTCACCGTTTCTGGCTTTTCACCGGGCCGGCCCCCTTATGAGGTAACCAGGTCCAGCTGGCAAAAGGGACCCAGCGCCCTTATTTCACTTGACCAACTTCTAGCGGGTACCTGGCCCCTCCCTCTGATGACGTAACCAGGTTGGGCTTCCCATCCACCCCACCTCCTCTGTCTCACTTGAAAACATCCTGGGTGTGCCCAAGGCCCTGCCTCACGTGACCAACCTCAGCTATCACCTGACTCATCCCCTTGATGAGGGAAAGAGGTAGGGCAGCCGACCCGAACCCCACGGCTGCCCTCACCGCCCAGGGATCACAGGACACTTCCGGGTATTTCCTAGTCCCTGACACCCCTGACCCACATCCATTTGGCCACCTGGGCCCTCCCCCCTGTTTTCCAGACAACTCTCCTCGTTGGCCCGACCACTGAGCAACAATTCCCGGCCTTTTTTGCCCCTCAGGCGGAGGGTGGACTTCCCAAATCGCTAGAAGTTTGGTTAAAGGCCTAAACATACAGCCCGAGATCACCTTCCCCTCATAGCCTGCCTCCGATACCTGTGGGAGGGCGGCAAGCATGGGGCTGCCAGCCCTCATTCAAAAATCCATCAGGGACCATTTGCCATGGAACATCCGCTACGTCCCCACCATGAGGGAATCTCAACCTGGAGTCGACTTCAACACACAAGACTGCCTGTTCCCTTTGAAATCTAGGCCAGAATTATGTTAAGCCCCAGATAACCGTTTCCCTCCTGGCAGCCAACTCTGGGCCAATGCAGTGTCACTAAAGTGTGAGGGCCCTGAGGGCTAGCCTTCGGCCTCCATTAGAGCAAATGCCCTTCCTTGAGGACATGGATCATGTTGGTGCCATCCATTGTCAGCACCACAGGGAAGAGCCCTTTGGCGACCCCTTGTTACCCTGCTCGGCAATAGATAGTCCCACCAGCCCATGCACTAGACCACCTAGGGCTATTTACTGGGCTCCAAACTCTAGCTCATCTGACACCTTCCGGGTGTTCCCCTGGGCGAGCCCACCCCAGTGGTTATGTCACCTTTTGTGGTTGTCCACCTGGCCCCTCCCCCGGATGATGTAACCAGGTCCAGCTGGCCACCGGAAAACAGAGCCCCTGCCTATGAGGCCTGTCTCCAGATGGCGGCAGTCTCCTCCACCTGATGACATAACAAGTTACAGCTGGCCACCACACCCCACAGCCCCTGGCTCACGTGACCACATCCGGGTATGCCAGAAGTCCTGGCCCACGTGACCACCTGCTGGCTAATACCTGGCTTCTTCCCATGATGACTTCACCAGGTCCACATGGTCTCAGACCGACCCCACATGCCCAGGGATCCCGGGACACTTCTGGGTATTTCCCAGGCCCTGACACGCCTTACCAACATCCAGTTGGTCACCTGGACCCTCCCCCTGGTTTTCCAGACACCGCTGCTTGTTCACAGAACCACCGAGCGACACTGCCCGTGCTTCTTTGCCCCTCAGGCGGAGGATGGTCTCCAAGAAGAGCTGGAAGTTCTGTTAAAAGCCTAAAACTGACAACTGAAGATCCCCATGTTCTCAACGGCTGCCTCCGGTCCCATCCATAGGGTGTCAAGCAGGGGGCTGCCAGTCTCTTTCAAGAAAACCAGGGGATCCATCTGCCTCGGGATTCCGCATCGTCCCCAACATGGGGGCATCTCGCCCTGCAATGGACTTTGACACAGGCTAAACTGACCGCGGGCTTAGAAATCCACTAATGGGTTGCATTAAGCCCCAGACAACCTTTTCCCTTCTTGCAGCCAACTACAGTCTCCTCCTGTGTCACTAATGGCTGTGTGGGGGGGCGGCTGAGGGACAGATTTCAGCCTCACTCATGGCAAACGCACTTCCTTGAGGACACGGACCTACTTGGTGCCATCCAGGATTCGGACCACAGAGAACTGGGGTTTTGGTAACCCCTTGTGACCCTCTTCCGCATTAGGTGTCACCTACTTCCGATCCACTGGAACACCTCCAGCTGTTGACCAGGCCTCACCAGACACTTGCCTTTGTTGACCTGGGCAAATCTAACCTCCCGGTTACGTCACCATTTCTGGCTTTCAACCGGGCTTGCCCCCAGATGAGGTAACCAGGTCCAGCTGGCAAACGGGACCCGGCGCCCTTGGTTCACGTGACCAACTTCTCGCGGGCTCCTGGCCCCTCCGCCTGACAACGTAAGCAGGTTGGGCTTCCCATCGACCCACCTCCTCTGTCTCACTTGAAAACATCCGGGGTGTGCCCAAGGCCCTGCCTCACTTGACCAACCTCATCTAGCACCTGGCCCCTCCCCTTGATGAGGGAAAGAGGTAGGGCAGCGGACCCGGCCCCCACATCCGCCCTCACGGCCCAGGGATCACAGGACACTTCCGGGTATTTCCTAGTCCCTGACACCCCTGTCCCACATCCAGTTGGCCACCTGGGCCCTCCCCCCTGTTTTCCAGACACCTCTCCTCTTTGGCCCGACCACTGAGGATAATTTCCGGCCTTTTTTGCCCCTCAGGCGGAGGGTGGACTTCCCAAATCGCTAGAAGTTGGGTTAAAGGCCTAAACATACAGCCCCAGATTACCTTCTTCTAATAGCCTGCCTCCGATACCTGTGGGAGGGCGGCAAGCATCTGGTTGCCAGCCCTCATTCCAAAAATCATCAGTTACTATTTGACACGGGACATCCGCTACTTGCCCACCATGAGGGAATCTCAACCTGGAGTCGACTTCAACACACAAGACTGCCTGTGTGCTTTGAAATCGAGGCCCTGAGGGCTAGCTTTCAGCCTCTATTAGAGCAAATGCCCTTCCTTGAGGTAATCGACCATGTTGTTTCCATCCTGTGTCCGCAACACAGGGAAGTACCTTTGGCGACCCCTTGTGACCCTCCTCGGCAATAGGTGGTCCCACCAGCCCATTTAGTAGACCTACTAGGGCTATTGACTGGGCTCCAAGATCTAGCTCAAAAAACGACAGCTGAAGATCCCCATGTTCTCAAAGGCTACCTCTGGTCCCATCCATAGGGTGGCAAGCAGGGGACTGCCAGCCCTCTTTCAAGAAAGCCAGGGGGTCCATCTGCCTCGGGTCTCCGCAGCGTCCCAACATGGGGCCATCTCGCCCTGCAGTGGACTTTGACACAGGCTAAACTGACCGCGGGCTTAGAAATCCAGTAAGGGGTTGCGTTAAGCCCCAGACAACCTTTTCCCTTTTTGCAGCCAACTACAGTCCCCTCCAGTGTCACTAATGGCTGTGTGGGGGTGGCGGCTGAGGGACAGATTTCAGCCTCACTCATGGCAAACGCCCTTCCTGGAGGACACGGACCTACTTGATGCCATCTAGGATTCGGACACCAGGGAAGTGGGGTTTTGGTGACCCCTTGTGACCCTCGTCCGCATTAGGTGGCCCCAACTTCCGATCCACTGGAACACCTCCAGCTGTTGACCAGGCCTCACCTGAAGCTTCCCTGTGTTGACCTGGGCAAATCTACCCTCCCGGTTATGTCACCGTTTCTTGCTTTCCACCGGGCCGGCCCCCTGATGAGGTAACCAGTTCCAGCTGGAAAACGGGCCCTGGTGCCCTTGGTTCACGTGACCAACTTCTCGCAGGCACCTGGCCTCTCCCCCTGATGACGTAAACAGGTGGTGCTTCCCATCGTCCCCACCTTCTCTGTCTCACTGGAAAACATCCGGGTTGTGCCCAAGGCCCTGCCTCATGTGATCAACCTCAGGTTAGCACCTGGCCCCTCCCCTTGATGTGGGAAAGAGGTCGGGTAGCCGAACCCCCACTTCTGTCCCCAAATCACAGAACACTTCCGGGTTTTTTTTCAGTCCCTGACACCCCTGACTAACATCCAGTTGTCTACCTGGGCCCTCCCCCTTGTTTTCCAGACATCGGTCCTTGTTCGCCTGTCCACTGAGCCTCACAGCCCGAGTTCGGCCCCTCAGGCGGAGGGTAGTCTCCTCAAATGCTGAAAGTTCTTTTAATTGCCTAAAACCTATAGCTGAATATCCCCATCTTCTCATTGGTGGCCTCTGATCCTGTTGAGAGGGTGGCGAGCAGTAGGTCACCAGCCCACTTTCAAGAAATTCAGGGGGTTAAGGCAGGGTTTTGGGTTAGTGTTTGGGGAGGTTTAGGGTTAGTGCTAGGGTTAGGGTTAGGGCTATGGTTAGGGTTTGGGCTAAGTTTAGGTTTAGGGTTTGGGTTAGGGTTAGGGTTATGGTATATAAACATATGGAATTCACAATGAATGAGCTTGAATCACTTGGCATAAGTGAAAAGAGTAGCTACTTATGAAAAAAGCAGGAGAAACACTTGGATTTCATAATATTTGAGCGTGAATCACTGTACAAAAGTGAATCAAACACTGAGAATTCACAATGATAGACTTGGGAAATATTTAGGAATGTGCCTCATACACTTGGAATTCATGTTAAAAGAGCTTTAATATTGAAAGGACACAATTTAGTTACTGGGAAATGTATTCAAAGAGCTGAGAAGTGAGTTCAATACCGTTTACATTTATTATTCCGTCAAAATGAGTTGGCGTTTTTGGATGAAAATTGGTTAAAAATTCTTTTTCATAGACCTGATATAACAGTACTAAAGTATTCAAAACTCTGAGGAATCAAAATGATAGTTATGCTAGTGTTCAAAATAGTAATGATTTTCGTTTCAAGAGCTGGTATATATGTAATAACGCTGTATAAACCCTTGGAATTCACAATGAAAGAGCTTGAAACACTGGACAAAAATGAAAAGAGCTGGAATATATGGAAAAAAGCTGTATAAACACTTGACTTCACAATGAATGAGCCTGAAACACTGGACAAAAGTCAATCCAACACTGCAAATTCACAATGATAGATTAGGGAAATATTTAGGAATGTACTTCAATCAGTAGGTTTACCTGTTCATAGAGCCGTAATATCTGATGGACACTGTTTAATCACTTGGAAATCATGTTCTAAGAGTAGAGAACTGAGTTTGATTCTGGTTACATTTATAATTCAGTCTCAATGATTTGGCGTTTCTGAAAGAAGGTTGGTTAAACATTTGAACATTCATTTTCATGGGGCTCAGATACCTTAAAAAGTTATTTTCATACAGCAGATATAACAGTTTAGGGTTAGGGTTAGTGTTAGGGCTAGTGTTAGGGTTAGGTTTTGGTTTAGGGCTAGGGTTAGGGCTAGGGTTAGTGTTAGGTTAGGGCTAGGGCTGGTTTCAGGTAAGGGATAGGACTAAAGCTAGTGCTTGGGTTTGCTTTACGGTTAGGGTTACGGTGAGGGCTAGTTATAGGGCTAGGCATAGGGCTCAGGTTAGGGCTTAGGTTAGGGTTAGGGCTAGGGTTCCTGCTATGGCAGCCGTGGGCAAACTATGACCCGCGGGCAGGATCCGGCCCATTCGGCTGTTCTATCTGGCCCGCGGAGCCGAAAGAGCTGAGGGTTCTCTTGCTCTCCCCTCCGCTACTTCACCAGCAGCAGTGTTAACATGGCAACGTCGGGAAACAGGGCCGCAGCTCCTTCTTCTGAGTGGGCGGATTTGTATCCGCCCATTCAGTAGAAGGAACAACCTCTCAATCTTCCAGAGGCTCCTTGTAATGCCCGCGGACGGGTCCCCCGACATCATCCTGGGAATGCGTAGACACGCCCCTGGAGAGCACAGTATCAGAGCATTAGCTAAAAAGGAGACCAACAACATTGTTCCCACTGAAGTTGATGTTTTAAAGACCAAAAACCTTTCAACCCAGTCTACATTGCCATCTACATCTACGTCCCGGGCATAATTTGGAAGTTGCACTAAAGAAAATGTTTAATTTACTGTTTACACATTTTGTTCTTTTCTATTTGTTTTAGTTTTAAATTATTTTATTATATTTAGGTTTAATTTGAAAGGCTTTTGTACCTTTCCTTTGTTAGGCAATTTTATTTTGCCTTTGCCATCTTCAATATAAGGTATGTTATTATGCTATGATTTCTCCATTTTTTGAAGTTTCAAATTATAATAATTAGTGTTTAGATTCTTCTTGTTAAAATGTTTGAAATGAATGTTGTGGGGCGACCCGCAAGAGACGACCACCAGAGACTGAGATCAAAATTTATGAGCCTTTGTTAAGCTGGCCAGAGACTACAGTTGCAGCACTTCACCGCGGTAAAGGCCAAACTGCAGTGCAGTCCACAGGTGTTACAGCAAATTTATACTCGGGAACCACAAGAGGGAGTTAGGACAGTTACAATGACAACCCAAAGGTTACAAAAGCTATTTCAGCCGTTTCCAAGAAACTCAGGGCACAGGTGCAACGCCTGGGCACGCTTGGCCGGAGCATGAACCACCACCTCCCTCCAAATTCCAACCGACCCATTGTTCCGTGACCTACTGCACCTCCCTCTGTCTTAAGGAATCCTGCCTCCTGGCAACGGAGCGGCTGTGCAATGTTTGCGGCCCAGAACAATGAATAAAACTATTGAAATAAAAAAAAGACCATACCCTTTTATGTAATGATGTTTACTCAAAAGAGCTGGTATTTACAGAAAAACGATGTATAAACATTTAAACATTCATTCTCATAGTACTCAGATACCTTAAAAAGTTATTTTCATACACACATATAACAGTTTAGGGATAAGGTTAGTGGTTAGGGTTAAGATTAGAGCTAGGGTTAGCGTTAGGGTTAGTGCTAGGGCTAGGGTTAGGGTTAGGGTTAGTGCTAGGGTTAGGGTTAGGGTTAGGTTTCAGGTGAGGGCTAGGGTTAGGGTTAGGGTTAGGTTTAGGGATATAGCTAGGACTAGGGCTAGGGTTTGCTTTAGGGTTAGGGTTCAGGTGAGGGCTAGGGTCAGGGTTAAGGTTAGGGTTAGGATGAGGAATATGGCACGGACTAGAGCTAAGGTTTGCTTTAGGGTTAGGGTTAAGGTTAGAGTTAGGGTTAGAGTTAGAGCTAACGCTACAGTTAGGGTTAGGTCTAGGGTGAAGGTTAGGGATAGGGTTAGGGTTAGTGTTATGGCGTAAAGACATTTGGAATTCACAATAAATTAGCTCAATCAGTTGACAAAACTGAAAAGAGCTTCTGTATAAGGAAAAGAGCTCTAGAAACATTGGAATTCACAGTGAATCAGCTTGAATCACTATACAAGAGTGAATCAAACACAAAGATATCAAAATGATAGACGTGGGAAATATTTAGGAATGTGACTTATACACTAGGAATTCATGTTAAAACACCTTTAATATCTGAAGGACACTATTTACTCACTGGCAAATCATGTTCAAGTGAGTGCAATACTGTTTACATTCATTATTCCGTCAATATGAGTTGGCGTTTTTGAATGAAAGTCCTTAAAAATTCATCTTCATAGACTTGATATAACAGCATGAAAGTATTCAAATCTCCTAGGAATCAAAATCGTACTTTAACAAGTGTTAAAGAGAGTCTTTAAAAGAGTAATCACTCACGTTAAAAGAGCTGGTATTTATAGAAAAACGACGTATAAACACATGGAATTCACAACGAATTAGCTTGAATCACTGGACAAAAGTGAATACAACACAGAGAATTCACAATAATACACTAGGGAAATATCTAGGAATGTGCTTGAAACTTTAGGAAAGCATGTTCACAGAGATTATATCAGAAGGACTGTTTTGTCACAGGAAAATCCTGTTCAAAGACCTGAGAAGTAGTGCCAAACTGTTTCCATTTGTAATTCAGTCTAAATGAGTTGGGGTTATGGAAGACAGTTGGTTAAACATTTAAAAGTACATTTTCATACAGCTGATATGACATTATGAAAGTATTCAAAACTATAGAAATCTAATTGATAGATGGCTAGTGTTCAAAGTATTAACAATTTAACTATAAAGAGCTGATATGATACCCGTATGAAAATGTTAAAACTCACAGAGCTCAAAATAACAGACCAGGTAAATGTCTAGGACTGTATCTGAAAGACTTGGAATATGTTTGGAGAACCTTAATACCTCTGTGTGGTGTTGAAATACTGAGAATTGATATTCAAAGAGCTGTGAAAGGTGGGATAGTCTTTAAAATAGTAATCACATGTTTAAAGAGCAAGTATATATGGAAAAACAAGGTATAAACACTTGGAATTCACAAGAAAGGAGCTTGAAATACTGGACAAAAGTAAAAAGTAAAAAAAAAACTGGTATATATGGGGTAAAAGCTGTACAAATACTTGGAACTTACAATGAATGAGCCTGAATCACTGGACATAAGTCAATCCAACACTGAGAATTCACAATGATAGAGAAATATTTAGGAATGTACTTGAAACACTAGGTATACCTCTCCATAAAGTTCGAATATCTGATGGACAATTAGTCACCTAAAATACCTGTTCAAAGAGTAGAGACCTGAGTTGGATACTGGTTGCATTTATAATACTGTCTCAATATTTTGGGTTTTTTGAAAGAACGTTGGTGAAACATTTAATCATTCATTCGCATAGTGCTCAAATACCTTAAAAAGTTATTTTCATACACCACATATAACAGTTTAAGGATAAGGTTCGGGGTTAGGGTTAAGGTTATGGTTAGTGTTAGTGCTAGGGTTAGGGTTAAGGTTCAGGTGAGGGCTAGGGTTAAGGTTAGGGTTAGTGCTAGAGCTAGGGCTAGGGTTAGGTTTAGGGTTCAGGTGAGGGCTAGGGTTAGAGTAAGAGTTAACGCTGCAGTTAGGGTTAGGCCTAGGGTTAAGGTTAGGGTTAGGGTTAGGTTTAAGGATAAGGCTAGGACTATGGCTAGGGTTTGCTTAGGGTTTGGGTTAGGGTTAGGGTTAGCATTAGGGTTAGGGTCAGGGTTAGAGTTAGAGCTAACGCTACAGTTAGGGTTAGGCCTAGGTTAAGATTAGGGTTAGGGTTAGGCTTAGGGTTAGGGTTAGGGTTATGGCGCATAGACATTTGCAATTCACAATAAATGAACTCAATCACTTGACAAAACTGAAAGGAGCTTCTGTATAAGGAAAAGAGGTCTAGAAACATTGGAATTCACAATGAATCAGCTTGAATCACTATACAAGAGTGAATCAAACACAGAGATATCACAATGATAGACTTGGGAAATATTTAGGAATGTGACTTATACACTAGGAATTCATGTTAAAACACCTTTAATATCTGAAGGACACTATTTAGTCACTGGCAAATCATGTTCAAGTGAGTGCAATACTGTTTACCTTCATTATTCCGTCAATATGAGTTGGCGTTTTTGAATGAAAGTCCTTAAAAATTCGTCTTCATAGACTTGATATAACAGCATGAAAGTATTCAAATCTCCTAGGAATCAAAATCGTACTTTAGCTAGTGTTCAACGTAGTAACAATTTCAATGAAAGAGCTGGTATATATTGAAAGGTAGGAGAGTCTTTAAAAGAGTAATCACTCACGTTAAAAGAGCTGGTAGTTATCTAAAAACGATGGCCGAAACCGGTTTGGCTCAGTGGATAGAGCGTCGGCCTGCGGACTCAAGGGTCCCGGGTTCGATTCCGGTCAAGGGCATGTACTGTGGTTGCGGGCACATCCCCAGTGGGGGGTGTGCAGGAGGCAGCTGATCGATGTTTCTCTCTCATGGATGTTTCTAGCTCTCTATTCCTCTCCCTTCCTCTCTGTAAAATATCAATAAAATATATTTAAAAAAAAAAACAAAAAAACGATGTATAAACACATGGAATTCACAAGGAATTAGTTTGAATCACTGGACAAAAGTGAATCCAACACTGAGAATTCACAATAATACACTAGGGAAATATCTAGGAATGTGCTTCAAACTCTAGGAATGCATGTTCACAGAGATTATATCGGAAGGACAGTGTTTAGACAAAGGAAAATACTGTTCAAAGACCTGAGAAGTAGTGCAAAACCGTTTACATTTGTAATTCAGTCTAAATGAGTTGGGGTTTTGGAAAAGAGTTGATTAAACATTTAAAAGTACTTTTTCAAACAGCTATGACAGTATGAAAGTATTCAAAACTTTAGACATCAAATTGATAGTTGGCTAGTGTTCAAAGTATTAACAATTTAACTATAAAGAGCTGATATGATACCCGTATGAAAATGTTAAAACTCTCAGAGCTCAAAATAACCGACCAAGGAAATGTGTAAGGGCAGTATCTGAAAGACTTGGAATATGTTTGGAGAACCTTAATACCTCTGTGAGGTGTTGAAATACTGAGTATTGATATTCAAAGAGCTGTGAAAGGTGGGATAGTCTTTATAATAGTAATCACATATTTAATGAGCAAGTATATATGGAAAAACCATGTATAAACCCTTGGAATTCACAAGGAAGGAGCTTGAAACACTGGACAAAAGTAAAAAGTAAAAACACCTGGTATATATGGTGTAAAAGCTGTACAAATACTTGGAACTTACAATGAATGAGCCTGAATCACTGGACATAAGTCAATCCAACACTTCAAATTCACAATGATAGACTAGAGAAATATTTAGGAATGTACTTGAAACACTAGGTATACCTCTCCATAGAGTTGGAATATCTGATGGACACTTCAGTCACCTAAAAATCGTGTTCTAAGAGTAGAGAACTGAGTTGGAAACTGGTTGCATTTATAATTCTGTCTCAATGAGTTGGGGTTTTAGAAAGAATGTTGGTTAAACATTTAAACATTCATTCTCATAGTGCTCAGATACCTTAAAAAGTTATTTTCATACACCACATATAACAGTTTAGGGATAAGGATAGGGGTTACGTTTAAGGTTAGAGCTAGGGTTAGGGTTAGGGTTAGGGTAAGGGTTAGTGCTAGGGCTAGGGTTAGGGTTAGGGTTAGTGCTAGGGCTAGGGTTAGTGCTAGGGCTAGGGTTAGGGTTAGGTTTCAGGTGAGGGCTAGGGTTAAGGTTAGGGTTAGTGCTAGAGCTAGGGTTAGGGTTAGTGCTAGGGCTAGGGTTAGGGTTAGGGTTCAGTTGAGGGCTAGGGTTAGGGTTAAGGTTCAGGTGAGGGCTAGGGTTAGGGTTAGGGTTAGGGTTAGTGCTAGGGCTACGGTTAGGGTTAGGGTTAGTGCTAGGGCTAGGGTTAGGGTTAGGTTTCAGGTGAGGGCTAGGGTTAAGGTTAGGGTTAGTGCTAGAGCTAGGGTTAGGGTTAGTGCTAGGGCTAGGGTTAGGGTTAGGGTTCAGTTGAGGGCTAGGGTTAGGGTTAAGGTTCAGGTGAGGGCTAGGGTTAGGGTTAGGGTTAGGGTTAGGGTTAGGGTTAGGGTTATAGTTAGAGGTAACGCTAGAGTTAGGGTTTGGCCTACGGTTAAGGTTAGGGTTAGGGTTGTGTTTAGAAATATGGCTAGGACTAGTGCTAGGGTTTGCTTTAGGGTTAGGGTTAGGGTTAGGGTTAGGGTTAGGGTTAGGGTTAGGATTAGTGCTAAGGCAAGGGTTAGGGTTAGGGTTAGTGTTAGGGTTAGGGTTAGGGTTAGTGCTAGGGCTATGGTTAGGGTTAGGGTTCAGGTGAGGGCTAGGGTTAAGGTTACAGTTAGTGCTAGAGCTAGGGTTAGGGTTAGAGTTAGGGTTAGTGCTAGAGCTAGGGTTAGGGTTAGGGTTTAGGTGAGGGCTAGGGTTAGGGTTAGGGTTAGGGTTATGGTTAGGGTTTGAGTTAGGGTTAGGGTTAGGGTTAGGGTTAGGGTTAGGTTTAGTGATATGGCTAGAACAAGGGCTAGGGTTTGCTTTATGGATATGGTTAGGGTTATGGTTAGGGTTAGAGCTAACAATAGAGTTAGGGTTAGGCCTAGGGTTAAGGTTAGGGTTAGGTTAGGGTTAGCGTTAGGGTTAGGGTTAGGGTTAGGGTTAGGTTTAGGGTTAGGGTTAGGGTAAGGGTTAGTGCTAGGGCTAGGGTTAGGGTTAGGGTTAGTGCTAGGGCTAGGGTTAGTGCTAGGGCTAGGGTTAGGGTTAGTGCTAGGGCTAGGGTTAGGGTTAGGGTTCAGTTGAGGGCTAGGGTTAGGGTTAAGGTTCAGGTGAGGGCTAGGGTTAGGGTTAGGGTTAGGGTTAGTGCTAGGGCTATGGTTAGGGTTAGGGTTCAGGTGAGGGCTAGGGTTAAGGTTACAGTTAGTGCTAGAGCTAGGGTTAGGGTTAGAGTTAGGGTTAGTGCTAGAGCTAGGGTTAGGGTTAGGGTTTAGGTGAGGGCTAGGGTTAGGGTTAGGGTTAGGGTTATGGTTAGGGTTTGAGTTAGGGTTAGGGTTAGGGTTAGGATTAGGGTTAGGTTTAGTGATATGGCTAGAACAAGGGCTAGGGTTTGCTTTATGGATATGGTTAGGGTTATGGTTAGGGTTAGAGCTAACAATAGAGTTAGGGTTAGGCCTAGGGTTAAGGTTAGGGTTAGGGTTAGGGTTAGCGTTATGGCGTATAGAGATTTGGAATTCACAATTAATGAGCTCAATCACTTGACAAAACTGAAAAGAGCTGCTGTATAAGGAAAGAGCTCTGGAAACATTGGAATTCACAATGAATCAGCTTGAATCACTATACAAGAGTGAATCAAACACAGAGATATCACAATGATAGACTTGGGAAATATTTAGGAATGTGACTTATACACTAGGAATTCATGTTAAAAGACCTTTAATATCTGAAGGACACCATTTAGTCACTGGCAAATCATGTTCAAGTGAGTGCAATACTGTTTACATTCATTATTCCGTCAATATGAGTTGGCCTTTTTGAATGAAAGTCCTTTAAAAATTCATCTTCATAGACTTGATATAACAGCATGAAAGTATTCAAAATCTATTAGGAATCAAAATCTTAGTTCAGCTAGTGTTCAACTTAGTAACAATTTCAATTAAAGAGCTGGTATATGTTTAAATGTAGGAGAGTCTTTAAAAGAGTAATCACTCACGTTAAAAGAGCTGGTATTTAGAGAAAAACGATGTATAAACACATGGAATTCACTACGAATTAGCTTGAATCACTGGACAAAACTGAATCCAACACTGAGAATTCACAATAATACATTAGGAAATTATCTAGGAATGTGATTAACACTTTAGGAATGCATGTTCACAGAGATTATATCGGAAGGACAGTGTTTAGACACAGGAAAATCCTGTTCAAAGACCTGAGAAGTAGTGCAAAACCGTTTACATTGGTAATTCAGTCTAAATAAGTTGGGGTTTTGGAAGAAAGTTGGTTAAACATTTAAAAGTACATTTTCATGCAGCTATGAGAGTATGAAAGTATTCAAAACTTTAGAAATCAAATTGATAGTTGGGTACTATTCAAAGTATTAACAATTTAACTATAAAGAGCTGATATGATACCCGTATGAAAATGTTAAAACTCTCAGAGCTCAAAATAACAGACCAGGGAAATATCTAGGACTGTTATCTGAAAGACTTGGAATATGTTTGGAGAACCTTAATACCTCTGTGAGGTGTTGAAATACTGAGTATTGATATTCAAAGAGCTGTGAAAGGTGGGATAGTCTTTATAATAGTAATCACATATTTAAAGAGCAAGTATATATGGAAAAACCATGTATAAACCCTTGGAATTCACAAAGAAGGGGCTTGAAACACTGGACAAAAGTAAAAAGTAAAAACACCTGGTATATATGGTGTAAAAGCTGTACAAATACTTGGAACTTACAATGAATGAGCCTGAATCACTGGACATAAGTCAATCCAACACTTCAAATTCACAATGATAGACTAGAGAAATATTTAGGAATGTACTTGAAACACTAGGTATACCTCTCCATAGAGTTGGAATATCTGATGGACACTTCAGTCACCTAAAAATCGTGTTCTAAGAGTAGAGAACTGAGTTGGATAATGGTTGCATTTAAAATTCTGTCTCAATGAGTTGGGGTTTTAGAAAGAATGTTGGTTAAACATTTAAACATTCATTCTCATAGTGCTCAGATACCTTAAAAAGTTATTTTCATACACCACATATAACAGTTTAGGGATAAGGATAGGGGTTACGTTTAAGGTTAGAGCTAGGGTTAGGGTTAGGGTTAGGGTAAGGGTTAGTGCTAGGGCTAGGGTTAGGGTTAGGGTTAGGGTTAGGGTTAGGGTTAGGGTTAGTGCTAGGGCTAGGGTTAGGGTTAGTTTTCAGATGAGGGCTAGGGTTAAGGTTAGGGTTAATGCTAGAGCTAGGGTTAGGGTTAGTGCTAGGGCTAGGGTTAGGGTTAGGGTTCAGTTGAGGGCTAGGGTTAGGGTTTAGGTTCAGGTGAGGGCTTGGGTTAAGGTTAGGGTTAGGGTTAGTTCTAAGGCTGGGTTAGGGTTAGGTTTCAGGTGAGGGCTAGGGTTAAGGTTAGGGTTAGTGCTAGAGCTAGGGTTAGGGTTAGTGCTAGGGCTAGGGTTAGGGTTATGGTTCAGTTGAGGGCTAGGGTTAGGGTTAAGGTTCAGGTGAGGGCTAGGGTTAGGGTTAGGGTTCGTGCTCGAGCTAGGGTTAGGGTTAGGGTTAGGGATATGGTTAGGTGAGGGCTAGGGTTAAGGTTAGGGTTACTGCTAGAGCTAGGGTTAAGGTTAGGGTTAGGGTTAGTACTAGGGCTAGGGTTAGGGTTAGGGTTAGGGTTAGGGTTAGTGCTAGGGCTGGGGTTAGAGTTAGGGTTAGTGTTCAGGTGAGGACTAGGGTTAAGTTTAGGGTTAGTGCTAGAGCTAGGGTTAGGGTTAGGGTTAGGGTTAGGGTTAGGGTTAGGGTTAGGGTTAGGTTTAGTGATATGGCTAGGACAAGGCTTAGGGTTTGGTTTATGGTTAGGGTTAGGGTTAGAGTTAGAGCTAACAATAGAGTTAGGGTTAGGCCTAGGGTTAAGGTTAGGGTTAGGGTTGGGGTTATGGTTATGGCGTATAGACATTTGGAATTCACAATAAATGAGCTCAATCACTTGACAAAACTGAAAAGAGCTTCTGTATAAGGAAAAGAGCTCTAGAAACATTGGAATTCACAATGAATCAGCTTGAATCACTATACAAGAGTGAATCAAACGCAGAGATATCACAAAGATAGACTTGGGAAATATTTAGGAATGTCACTTATACACTAGGAATTCATGTTAAAAGACCTTTAATATCTGAAGGACACTATTTAGTCACTGGCAAATCATGTTCTAGTGAGTGCAATACTGTTTACATTCATTATTCCGTCAATATGAGTTGGCATTTTTGAATGAAAGTCCTTAAAAATTCATCTTCATAGACTTGATATAACAGCATGAAAGTATTCAAAATCTATTAGGAATGAAAATCTTAGTTTACCTAGTGTTCAACGTAGTAACAATTTCAATTAAAGAGCTGGTATATATTTAAATGTAGGAGAGTCTTTAAAAGAGTAATCACTCACGTTAAAAGAGCTGGTATTTATAGAAAAACTACGTATAAACACATGGAATTCACAACGAATTAGCTTGAATCACTGGACAAAAGTGAATCCAACACTGAGAATTCACAATAATACACTAAAGAAATATCTAGGAATGTGCTTCAAACTCTAAGAATGCAGATTATATCGGAAGGACAGTGTTTAGACACAGGAAAATCCTGTTCAAAGACCTAAGACGTAGTACAAAACCGTTTACATTTGTAATTCAGTCTAAATGAGTTGGGGATTTTGGAAGAAAGTTGGTTAAACATTTAGAAGTATATTTTCATACAGCTGATATGACGGTATGAAAGTATTCAAAACTATAGAAATCAAATTGATAGTTGGCTAGTGCTCAAAGTATTAACAATTTAACTATAAAGAGCTGATATGATACCCGTATGAAAAAGTTAAAACTCTCAGAGCTCAAAATAACCGACTGAGGAAATGTGTAGGGCAGTATCTGAAAGACTTGGAGTATGTTTGTAGTACCTAAATACCTCGGTGTGGTGTTGAAATAGATATTTAAAGAGCCTTGAAAGGTGGGATAGTCTTTAAAATAGTAATCACATGTTTAAAGAGCAAGTATATATGGGAAAACAATGTATAAACACTTGGAATTCACAATGAAAGAGCTTGAAACACTGGACAAAAGTAAAAAGTAAAAGCACCTGGTATATATGGGAAAAAAGCTGTACAAATACTTGGAATTTACAATGAATGAGCCTGAATCACTGGACATAAGTCAATCCAACACTGAAAATTCACAAAGATAGACTAGATAAATATTTAGGAATGTACTTGAAACACTAGGTATACCTCTCCATAGAGTTGGAATATCTGATGGACACTTTAATCACCTAAAAATCGTGTTCAAGAGTAGAAAACTGAGTTGGATACTGGTTGCATTTATAATTCTGTCTCAATGAGTTGGGGTTTTTGAAAGAATGTTGGTTAAACATTTAAACATTCATTCTCATAGTACTCAGATACCTTAAAAAGTTATTTTCATACACACATATAACAGTTTAGGGATAAGGTTCGTGGTTAGGGTTAAGATTAGAGCTAGGGTTAGCGTTAGAGTTAGTGCTAGGGCTAGGGTTAGGGTTAGGGTTAGGGTTAGTGCTAGGGTTAGGGTTAGGGTTAGGTTTCAGGTGAGGGCTAGGGTTAGGGTTAGGGTTAGGTTTAGGGATATAGCTATGACTAGGGCTAGGGTTTGCTATAGGGTTAGGGTTAGGGTTAGGGTTCAGGTGAGGGCTAGGGTTAGGGTTAAGGTTAGAGTTAGGGTTAGAGTTAGAGCTAACGCTACAGTTAGGGTTAGGTCTAGGGTTAAGGTTAGGGATAGGGTTAGGGTTAGTGTTATGGCGTAAAGACATTTGGAATTCACAATAAATTAGCTCAATCAGTTGACAAATTGAAAAGAGCTTCTGTATAAGGAAAAGAGCTCTAGAAACATTGGAATTCACAATGAATCAGCTTGAATCACTATACAAGAGTGAATCAAACACAAAGATATCAAAATGATAGACTTGGGAAATATTTAGGAATGTGACTTATACACTAGGAATTCATGTTAAAACACCTTTAATATCTGAAGGACACTATTTACTCACTGGCAAATCATGTTCAAGTGAGTGCAATACTGTTTACATTCATTATTCCGTCAATATGAGTTGGCGTTTTTGAATGAAAGTCCTTAAAAATTCATCTTCATAGACTTGATATAACAGCATGAAAGTATTCAAATCTCCTAGGAATCAAAATCGTACTTTAACAAGTGTTAAAGAGAGTCTTTAAAAGAGTAATCACTCACGTTAAAAGAGCTGGTATTTATAGAAAAACGACGTATAAACACATGGAATTCACAACGAATTAGCTTGAATCACTGGACAAAAGTGAATCCAACACAGAGAATTCACAATAATACACTAGGGAAATATCTAGGAATGTGCTTGAAACTTTAGGAAAGCATGTTCACAGAGATTATATCAGAAGGACTGTTTTGTCACAGGAAAATCCTGTTCATAGACCTGAGAAGTAGTGCCAAACTGTTTCCATTTGTAATTCAGTCTAAATGAGTTGGGGTTTTGGAAGACAGTTGGTTAAACATTTAAAAGTACATTTTCATACAGCTGATATGACATTATGAAAGTATTCAAAACTATAGAAATCTAATTGATAGATGGCTAGTGTTCAAAGTATTAACAATTTAACTATAAAGAGCTGATATGATACCCGTATGAAAATGTTAAAACTCACAGAGCTCAAAATAACAGACCAGGGAAAGGTCTAGGACTGTATCTGAAAGACTTGGAATATGTTTGGAGAACCTTAATACCTCTGTGGGGTGTTGAAATACTGAGAATTGATATTCAAAGAGCTGTGAAAGGTGGGATAGTCTTTAAAATAGTAATCACATGTTTAAAGAGCAAGTATATATGGAAAAACAAGGTATAAACACTTGGAATTCACAAGAAAGGAGCTTGAAATACTGGACAAAAGTAAAAAGTAAAAAAAAAAACTGGTATATATGGGGTAAAAGCTGTACAAATACTTGGAACTTACAATGAATGAGCCTGAATCACTGGACATAAGTCAATCCAACACTGAGAATTCACAATGATAGAGAAATATTTAGGAATGTACTTGAAACACTTGGTATACCTCTCCATAGAGTTCGAATATCTGATGGACAATTAGTCACCTAAAACTCCTGTTCAAAGAGTAGAGACCTGAGTTGGATACTGGTTGCATTTATAATACTGTCTCAATATTTTGGGTTTTTTGAAAGAACGTTGGTGAAACATTTAAACATTCATTCGCATAGTGCTCAAATACCTTAAAAAGTTATTTTCATACACCACATATAACAGTTTAAGGATAAGGTTCGGGGTTAGGGTTAAGGTTATGGTTAGTGTTAGTGCTAGGGTTAGGGTTAAGGTTCAGGTGAGGGCTAGGGTTAAGGTTAGGGTTAGTGCTAGAGCTAGGGCTAGGGTTAGGTTTAGGGTTCAGGTGAGGGCTAGGGTTAGAGTAAGAGTTAACGCTGCAGTTAGGGTTAGGCCTAGGGTTAAGGTTAGGGTTAGGGTTAGGTTTAGGGATAAGGCTAGGACTATGGCTAGGGTTTGCTTAGGGTTTGGGTTAGGGTTAGGGTTAGCGTTAGGGTTATGGTTAGGGTCAGGGTTAGAGTTAGAGCTAACGCTACAGTTAGGGTTAGGCCTAGGTTAAGATTAGGGTTAGGGTTAGGCTTAGGGTTAGGGTTAGGGTTATGGCGCATAGACATTTGCAATTCACAATAAATGAACTCAATCACTTGACAAAACTGAAAGGAGCTTCTGTATAAGGAAAAGAGGTCTAGAAACATTGGAATTCACAATGAATCAGCTTGAATCACTATACAAGAGTGAATCAAACACAGAGATATCACAATGATAGACTTGGGAAATATTTAGGAATGTGACTTATACACTAGGAATTCATGTTAAAACACCTTTAATATCTGAAGGACACTATTTAGTCACTGGCAAATCATGTTCAAGTGAGTGCAATACTGTTTACCTTCATTATTCCGTCAATATGAGTTGGCATTTTTGAATGAAAGTCCTTAAAAATTCGTCTTCATAGACTTGATATAACAGCATGAAAGTATTCAAATCTCCTAGGAATCAAAATCGTACTTTAGCTAGTGTTCAACGTAGTAACAATTTCAATGAAAGAGCTGGTATATATTGAAAGGTAGGAGAGTCTTTAAAAGAGTAATCACTCACGTTAAAAGAGCTGGTAGTTATCTAAAAACGATGGCCGAAACCGGTTTGGCTCAGTGGATAGAGCGTCGGCCTGCGGACTCAAGGGTCCCGGGTTCGATTCCGGTAAAGGGCATGTACTGTGGTTGCGGGCACATCCCCAGTGGGGGGTGTGCAGGAGGCAGCTGATCGATATTTCTCTCTCATGGATGTTTCTAGCTCTCTATTCCTCTCCCTTCCTCTCTGTAAAATATCAATAAAATATATTTAAAAAAAAAAAACAAAAAAACGATGTATAAACACATGGAATTCACAAGGAATTAGTTTGAATCACTGGACAAAAGTGAATCCAACACTGAGAATTCACAATAATACACTAGGGAAATATCTAGGAATGTGCTTCAAACTCTAGGAATGCATGTTCACAGAGATTATATCGGAAGGACAGTGTTTAGACACAGGAAAATACTGTTCAAAGACCTGAGAAGTAGTGCAAAACCGTTTACATTTGTAATGCAGTCTAAATGAGTTGGGGTTTTGGAAAAGAGTTGATTAAACATTGAAAAGTACTTTTTCAAACAGCTATGACAGTATGAAAGTATTCAAAACTTTAGACATCAAATTGATAGTTGGCTAGTGTAAAAAGTATTAACAATTTAACTATACAGAGCTGATATGATACCCGTATGAAAATGTTAAAACTCTCAGAGCTCAAAATAACAGACCAAGGAAATGTGTAAGGGCAGTATCTGAAAGACTTGGAATATGTTTGGAGAACCTTAATACCTCTGTGAGGTGTTGAAATACTGAGAATTGATATTCAAAGAGCTGTGAAAGGTGGAATAGTCTTTATAATAGTAATCACATATTTAAAGAGCAAGTATATATGGAAAAACCATGTATAAACCCTTGGAATTCACAAGGAAGGAGCTTGAAACACTGGACAAAAGTAAAAAGTAAAAACACCTGGTATATATGGTGTGAAAGCTGTACAATTACTTGGAACTTACAATGAATGAGCCTGAATCACTGGACATAAGTCAATCCAACACTTCAAATTCACAATGATAGACTAGAGAAATATTTAGGAATGTACTTGAAACACTAGGTATACCTCTCCATAGAGTTGGAATATCTGATGGACACTTCAGTCACCTAAAAATCGCGTTCTAAGAGTAGAGAACGGAGTTGGATACTGGTTGCATTTATAATTCTGTCTCAATGAGTTGGGGTTTTAGAAAGAATGTTGGTTAAACATTTAAACATTCATTCTCATAGTGCTCAGATACCTTAAAAAGTTATTTTCATACACCACATATAACAGTTTAGGGATAAGGATAGGGGTTACGTTTAACGTTAGAGCTACGGTTAGGGTTAGGGTTAGGGTAAGGGTTAGTGCTACGGCTAGGTTTAAGGTTAGGGTTAGGGTTAGGGTTAGTGCTAGGGCTAGGGTTAGGGTTAGGGTTCAGTTGAGGACTAGGGTTAGGATTAAGGTTCAGGTGAGGGCTAGGGTTAGGGTTAGGGTTAAGGTTAGTGCCAGGGCTAGGGTTAGGGTTAGGTTTCAGGTGAGGGCTAGGGTTAGGGTTAGGGTTAGGGTTAGGGTTATAGTTAGAGGTAACGCTAGATTTAGGGTTTAGCCTATGGTTAAGGTTAGGATTAGGGTTATATTTGGAAATATGGCTAGGATTAGTGCTAGGGTTTGCTTAGGTTAGGGTTAGGGTTAGGGTTAGGGTTAGGGTTAGGGTTAGGGTTAGGATTAGTGCTAAGGCAAGGGTTAGGGTTAGGGTTAGTGTTAGGGTTAGGGTTAGGGTTAGTGCTAGGGCTATGGTTAGTGTTAGGGTTCAGGTGAGGGCTAGGGTTAAGGTTACAGTTAGTGCTAGAGCTAGGGTTAGGGTTAGGGTTAGGGTTAGGGTTATGGTTAGGGTTTGAGTTAGGGTTAGGGTTAGGGTTAGGGTTAGGGTTAGGTTTAGTGATATGGCTAGAACAAGGGCTAGGGTTTGCTTTATGGTTATGGTTAGGGTTAGGGTTAGGGTTAGGGTTCAGGTGAGGGCTAGGGTTAGGGTTAAGGTTAGAGTTAGGGTTAGAGTTAGAGCTAACGCTACAGTTAGGGTTAGGTCTAGGGTTAAGGTTAGGGATAGGGTTAGGGTTAGTGTTATGGCGTAAAGACATTTGGAATTCACAATAAATTAGCTCAATCAGTTGACAAAACTGAAAAGAGCTTCTGTATAAGGAAAAGAGCTCTAGAAACATTGGAATTCACAATGAATCAGCTTGAATCACTATACAAGAGTGAATCAAACACAAAGATATCAAAATGATAGACTTGGGAAATATTTAGGAATGTGACTTATACACTAGGAATTCATGTTAAAACACCTTTAATATCTGAAGGACACTATTTACTCACTGGCAAACCATGTTCAAGTAAGTGCAATACTGTTTACATTCATTATTCCGTCAATATGAGTTGGCGTTTTTGAATGAAAGTCCTTAAAAATTCATCTTCATAGACTTGATATAACAGCATGAAAGTATTCAAATCTCCTAGGAATCAAAATCGTACTTTAACAAGTGTTAAAGAGAGTCTTTAAAAGAGTAATCACTCATGTTAAAAGAGCTGGTATTTATAGAAAAACGACGTATGAACACATGGAATTCACAACGAATTAGCTTGAATCACTGGACAAAAGTGAATCCAACGCAGAGAATTCACAATAATACACTAGGGAAATATCTAGGAATGTGCTTGAAACTTTAGGAAAGCATGTTCACAGAGATTATATCAGAAGGACTGTTTTGTCACAGGAAAATCCTGTTCATAGACCTGAGAAGTAGTGCCAAACTGTTTCCATTTGTAATTCAGTCTAAATGAGTTGGGGTTTTGGAAGACAGTTGGTTAAACATTTAAAAGTACATTTTCATACAGCTGATATGACATTATGAAAGTATTCAAAACTATAGAAATCTAATTGATAGATGGCTAGTGTTCAAAGTATTAACAATTTAACTATAAAGAGCTGATATGATACCCGTATGAAAATGTTAAAACTCACAGAGCTCAAAATAACAGACCAGGGAAAGGTCTAGGACTGTATCTGAAAGACTTGGAATATGTTTGGAGAACCTTAATACCTCTGTGTGGTGTTGAAATACTGAGAATTGATATTCAAAGAGCTGTGAAAGGTGGGATAGTCTTTAAAATAGTAATCACATATTTAAAGAGCAAGTATATATGGAAAAACCATGTATAAACCCTTGGAATTCACAAGGAAGGAGTTTGAAACACTGGACAAAAGTAAAAAGTAAAAACACCTGGTATATATGGTGTGAAAGCTGTACAATAACTTGGAACTTACAATGAATGAGCCTGAATCACTGGACATAAGTCAATCCAACACTTCAAATTCACAATGATAGACTAGAGAAATATTTAGGAATGTACTTGAAACACTAGGTATACCTCTCCATAGAGTTGGAATATCTGATGGACACTTCAGTCACCTAAAAATCGCGTTCTAAGAGTAGAGAACGGAGTTGGATACTGGTTGCATTTATAATTCTGTCTCAATGAGTTGGGGTTTTAGAAAGAATGTTGGTTAAACATTTAAACATTCATTCTCATAGTGCTCAGATACCTTAAAAAGTTATTTTCATACACCACATATAACAGTTTAGGGATAAGGATAGGGGTTACGTTTAACGTTAGAGCTAGGGTTAGGGTTAGGGTTAGGGTAAGGGTTAGTGCTACGGCTAGGTTTAAGGTTAGGGTTAGGGTTAGGGTTAGTGCTAGGGCTAGGGTTAGGGTTAGGGTTCAGTTGAGGACTAGGGTTAGGATTAAGGTTCAGGTGAGGGCTAGGGTTAGGGTTAGGGTTAAGGTTAGTGCCAGGGCTAGGGTTAGGGTTAGGTTTCAGGTGAGGGCTAGGGTTAGGGTTAGGGTTAGGGTTAGGGTTATAGTTAGAGGTAACGCTAGATTTAGGGTTTAGCCTATGGTTAAGGTTAGGATTAGGGTTATATTTGGAAATATGGCTAGGATTAGTGCTAGGGTTTGCTTTAGGGTTAGGGTTAGGGTTAGGGTTAGGGTTAGGGTTAGGGTTAGGGTTAGGGTTAGGATTAGTGCTAAGGCAAGGGTTAGGGTTAGGGTTAGTGTTAGGGTTAGGGTTAGGGTTAGTGCTAGGGCTATGGTTAGTGTTAGGATTCAGGTGAGGGCTAGGGTTAAGGTTACAGTTAGTGCTAGAGCTAGGGTTAGGGTTAGGGTTAGGGTTAGGGTTATGGTTAGGGTTTGAGTTAGGGTTAGGGTTAGGGTTAGGGTTAGGGTTAGGTTTAGTGATATGGCTAGAACAAGGGCTAGGGTTTGCTTTATGGTTATGGTTAGGGTTAGGGTTAGGGTTAGGGTTCAGGTGAGGGCTAGGGTTAGGGTTAAGGTTAGAGTTAGGGTTAGAGTTAGAGCTAACGCTACAGTTAGGGTTAGGTCTAGGGTTAAGGTTAGGGATAGGGTTAGGGTTAGTGTTATGGCGTAAAGACATTTGGAATTCACAATAAATTAGCTCAATCAGTTGACAAAACTGAAAAGAGCTTCTGTATAAGGAAAAGAGCTCTAGAAACATTGGAATTCACAATGAATCAGCTTGAATCACTATACAAGAGTGAATCAAACACAAAGATATCAAAATGATAGACTTGGGAAATATTTAGGAATGTGACTTATACACTAGGAATTCATGTTAAAACACCTTTAATATCTGAAGGACACTATTTACTCACTGGCAAACCATGTTCAAGTAAGTGCAATACTGTTTACATTCATTATTCCGTCAATATGAGTTGGCGTTTTTGAATGAAAGTCCTTAAAAATTCATCTTCATAGACTTGATATAACAGCATGAAAGTATTCAAATCTCCTAGGAATCAAAATCGTACTTTAACAAGTGTTAAAGAGAGTCTTTAAAAGAGTAATCACTCACGTTAAAAGAGCTGGTATTTATAGAAAAACGACGTATGAACACATGGAATTCACAACGAATTAGCTTGAATCACTGGACAAAAGTGAATCCAACGCAGAGAATTCACAATAATACACTAGGGAAATATCTAGGAATGTGCTTGAAACTTTAGGAAAGCATGTTCACAGAGATTATATCAGAAGGACTGTTTTGTCACAGGAAAATCCTGTTCATAGACCTGAGAAGTAGTGCCAAACTGTTTCCATTTGTAATTCAGTCTAAATGAGTTGGGGTTTTGGAAGACAGTTGGTTAAACATTTAAAAGTACATTTTCATACAGCTGATATGACATTATGAAAGTATTCAAAACTATAGAAATCTAATTGATAGATGGCTAGTGTTCAAAGTATTAACAATTTAACTATAAAGAGCTGATATGATACCCGTATGAAAATGTTAAAACTCACAGAGCTCAAAATAACAGACCAGGGAAAGGTCTAGGACTGTATCTGAAAGACTTGGAATATGTTTGGAGAACCTTAATACCTCTGTGTGGTGTTGAAATACTGAGAATTGATATTCAAAGAGCTGTGAAAGGTGGGATAGTCTTTAAAATAGTAATCACATGTTTAAAGAGCAAGTATATATGGAAAAACAAGGTATAAACACTTGGAATTCACAAGAAAGGAGCTTGAAATACTGGACAAAAGTAAAAAGTAAAAAAAAAACTGGTATATATGGGGTAAAAGCTGTACAAATACTTGGAACTTACAATGAATGAGCCTGAATCACTGGACATAAGTCAATCCAACACTGAGAATTCACAATGATAGAGAAATATTTAGGAATGTACTTGAAACACTTGGTATACCTCTCCATAGAGTTCGAATATCTGATGGACAATTAGTCACCTAAAACTCCTGTTCAAAGAGTAGAGACCTGAGTTGGATACTGGTTGCATTTATAATACTGTCTCAATATTTTGGGTTTTTTGAAAGAACGTTGGTGAAACATTTAAACATTCATTCGCATAGTGCTCAAATACCTTAAAAAGTTATTTTCATGCACCACATATAACAGTTTAAGGATAAGGTTCGGGGTTAGGGTTAAGGTTATGGTTAGTGTTAGTGCTAGGGTTAGGGTTAAGGTTCAGGTGAGGGCTAGGGTTAAGGTTAGGGTTAGTGCTAGAGCTAGGGCTAGGGTTAGGTTTAGGTTCAGGTGAGGGCTAGGGTTAGAGTAAGAGTTAACGCTGCAGTTAGGGTTAGGCCTAGGGTTAAGGTTAGGGTTAGGGTTAGGTTTAGGGATAAGGCTAGGACTATGGCTAGGGTTTGCTTAGGGTTTGGGTTAGGGTTAGGGTTAGGGTTAGGGTTAGGGTTAGGGTTAGGGTTAGGGTTAGGGTTAGAGCTAACGGTACAGTTAGGGTTAGGCCTAGGTTAAGATTAGGGTTAGGGTTAGGCTAAGGGTTAGGGTTAGGGTTATGGCGCATAGACATTTGCAATTCACAATAAATGAACTCAATCACTTGACAAAACTGAAAGGAGCTTCTGTATAAGGAAAAGAGGTCTAGAAACATTGGAATTCACAATGAATCAGCTTGAATCACTATACAAGAGTGAATCAAACACAGAGATATCACAATGATAGACTTGGGAAATATTTAGGAATGTGACTTATACACTAGGAATTCATGTTAAAACACCTTTAATATCTGAAGGACACTATTTAGTCACTGGCAAATCATGTTCAAGTGAGTGCAATACTGTTTACCTTCATTATTCCGTCAATATGAGTTGGCATTTTTGAATGAAAGTCCTTAAAAATTCGTCTTCATAGACTTGATATAACAGCATGAAAGTATTCAAATCTCCTAGGAATCAAAATCGTACTTTAGCTAGTGTTCAACGTAGTAACAATTTCAATGGAAGAGCTGGTATATATTGAAAGGTAGGAGAGTCTTTAAAAGAGTAATCACTCACGTTAAAAGAGCTGGTAGTTATCTAAAAACGATGGCCGAAACCGGTTTGGCTCAGTGGATAGAGCGTCGGCCTGCGGACTCAAGGGTCCCGGGTTCGATTCCGGTAAAGGGCATGTACTGTGGTTGCGGGCACATCCCCAGTGGGGGGTGTGCAGGAGGCAGCTGATCGATATTTCTCTCTCATGGATGTTTCTAGCTCTCTATTCCTCTCCCTTCCTCTCTGTAAAATATCAATAAAATATATTTAAAAAAAAAAAAACAAAAAAACGATGTATAAACACATGGAATTCACAAGGAATTAGTTTGAATCACTGGACAAAAGTGAATCCAACACTGAGAATTCACAATAATACACTAGGGAAATATCTAGGAATGTGCTTCAAACTCTAGGAATGCATGTTCACAGAGATTATATCGGAAGGACAGTGTTTAGACACAGGAAAATACTGTTCAAAGACCTGAGAAGTAGTGCAAAACCGTTTACATTTGTAATGCAGTCTAAATGAGTTGGGGTTTTGGAAAAGAGTTGATTAAACATTGAAAAGTACTTTTTCAAACAGCTATGACAGTATGAAAGTATTCAAAACTTTAGACATCAAATTGATAGTTGGCTAGTGTAAAAAGTATTAACAATTTAACTATACAGAGCTGATATGATACCCATATGAAAATGTTAAAACTCTCAGAGCTCAAAATAACAGACCAAGGAAATGTGTAAGGGCAGTATCTGAAAGACTTGGAATATGTTTGGAGAACCTTAATACCTCTGTGAGGTGTTGAAATACTGAGAATTGATATTCAAAGAGCTGTGAAAGGTGGAATAGTCTTTATAATAGTAATCACATATTTAAAGAGCAAGTATATATGGAAAAACCATGTATAAACCCTTGGAATTCACAAGGAAGGAGCTTGAAACACTGGACAAAAGTAAAAAGTAAAAACACCTGGTATATATGGTGTGAAAGCTGTACAATTACTTGGAACTTACAATGAATGAGCCTGAATCACTGGACATAAGTCAATCCAACACTTCAAATTCACAATGATAGACTAGAGAAATATTTAGGAATGTACTTGAAACACTAGGTATACCTCTCCATAGAGTTGGAATATCTGATGGACACTTCAGTCACCTAAAAATCGCGTTCTAAGAGTAGAGAACGGAGTTGGATACTGGTTGCATTTATAATTCTGTCTCAATGAGTTGGGGTTTTAGAAAGAATGTTGGTTAAACATTTAAACATTCATTCTCATAGTGCTCAGATACCTTAAAAAGTTATTTTCATACACCACATATAACAGTTTAGGGATAAGGATAGGGGTTACGTTTAACGTTAGAGCTAGGGTTAGGGTTAGGGTTAGGGTAAGGGTTAGTGCTACGGCTAGGTTTAAGGTTAGGGTTAGGGTTAGGGTTAGTGCTAGGGCTAGGGTTAGGGTTAGGGTTCAGTTGAGGACTAGGGTTAGGATTAAGGTTCAGGTGAGGGCTAGGGTTAGGGTTAGGGTTAAGGTTAGTGCCAGGGCTAGGGTTAGGGTTAGGTTTCAGGTGAGGGCTAGGGTTAGGGTTAGGGTTAGGGTTATAGTTAGAGGTAACGCTAGATTTAGGGTTTAGCCTATGGTTAAGGTTAGGATTAGGGTTATATTTGGAAATATGGCTAGGATTAGTGCTAGGGTTTGCTTTAGGGTTAGGGTTAGGGTTAGGGTTAGGGTTAGGGTTAGGGTTAGGGTTAGGATTAGTGCTAAGGCAAGGGTTAGGGTTAGGGTTAGTGTTAGGGTTAGGGTTAGGGTTAGTGCTAGGGCTATGGTTAGTGTTAGGGTTCAGGTGAGGGCTAGGGTTAAGGTTACAGTTAGTGCTAGAGCTAGGGTTAGGGTTAGGGTTAGGGTTAGGGTTATGGTTAGGGTTTGAGTTAGGGTTAGGGTTAGGGTTAGGGTTAGGGTTAGGTTTAGTGATATGGCTAGAACAAGGGCTAGGGTTTGCTTTATGGTTATGGTTAGGGTTAGGGTTAGGGTTAGGGTTCAGGTGAGGGCTAGGGTTAGGGTTAAGGTTAGAGTTAGGGTTAGAGTTAGAGCTAACGCTACAGTTAGGGTTAGGTCTAGGGTTAAGGTTAGGGATAGGGTTAGGGTTAGTGTTATGGCGTAAAGACATTTGGAATTCACAATAAATTAGCTCAATCAGTTGACAAAACTGAAAAGAGCTTCTGTATAAGGAAAAGAGCTCTAGAAACATTGGAATTCACAATGAATCAGCTTGAATCACTATACAAGAGTGAATCAAACACAAAGATATCAAAATGATAGACTTGGGAAATATTTAGGAATGTGACTTATACACTAGGAATTCATGTTAAAACACCTTTAATATCTGAAGGACACTATTTACTCACTGGCAAATCATGTTCAAGTAAGTGCAATACTGTTTACATTCATTATTCCGTCAATATGAGTTGGCGTTTTTGAATGAAAGTCCTTAAAAATTCATCTTCATAGACTTGATATAACAGCATGAAAGTATTCAAATCTCCTAGGAATCAAAATCGTACTTTAACAAGTGTTAAAGAGAGTCTTTAAAAGAGTAATCACTCACGTTAAAAGAGCTGGTATTTATAGAAAAACGACGTATGAACACATGGAATTCACAACGAATTAGCTTGAATCACTGGACAAAAGTGAATCCAACGCAGAGAATTCACAATAATACACTAGGGAAATATCTAGGAATGTGCTTGAAACTTTAGGAAAGCATGTTCACAGAGATTATATCAGAAGGACTGTTTTGTCACAGGAAAATCCTGTTCATAGACCTGAGAAGTAGTGCCAAACTGTTTCCATTTGTAATTCAGTCTAAATGAGTTGGGGTTTTGGAAGACAGTTGGTTAAACATTTAAAAGTACATTTTCATACAGCTGATATGACATTATGAAAGTATTCAAAACTATAGAAATCTAATTGATAGATGGCTAGTGTTCAAAGTATTAACAATTTAACTATAAAGAGCTGATATGATACCCGTATGAAAATGTTAAAACTCACAGAGCTCAAAATAACAGACCAGGGAAAGGTCTAGGACTGTATCTGAAAGACTTGGAATATGTTTGGAGAACCTTAATACCTCTGTGTGGTGTTGAAATACTGAGAATTGATATTCAAAGAGCTGTGAAAGGTGGGATAGTCTTTAAAATAGTAATCACATGTTTAAAGAGCAAGTATATATGGAAAAACAAGGTATAAACACTTGGAATTCACAAGAAAGGAGCTTGAAATACTGGACAAAAGTAAAAAGTAAAAAAAAAAACTGGTATATATGGGGTAAAAGCTGTACAAATACTTGGAACTTACAATGAATGAGCCTGAATCACTGGACATAAGTCAATCCAACACTGAGAATTCACAATGATAGAGAAATATTTAGGAATGTACTTGAAACACTTGGTATACCTCTCCATAGAGTTCGAATATCTGATGGACAATTAGTCACCTAAAACTCCTGTTCAAAGAGTAGAGACCTGAGTTGGATACTGGTTGCATTTATAATACTGTCTCAATATTTTGGGTTTTTTGAAAGAACGTTGGTGAAACATTTAAACATTCATTCGCATAGTGCTCAAATACCTTAAAAAGTTATTTTCATGCACCACATATAACAGTTTAAGGATAAGGTTCGGGATTAGGGTTAAGGTTATGGTTAGTGTTAGTGCTAGGGTTAGGGTTAAGGTTCAGATGAGGGCTAGGGTTAAGGTTAGGGTTAGTGCTAGAGCTAGGGCTAGGGTTAGGTTTAGGTTCAGGTGAGGGCTAGGGTTAGAGTAAGAGTTAACGCTGCAGTTAGGGTTAGGCCTAGGGTTAAGGTTAGGGTTAGGGTTAGGTTTAGGGATAAGGCTAGGACTATGGCTAGGGTTTGCTTAGGGTTTGGGTTAGGGTTAGGGTTAGGGTTAGGGTTAGGGTTAGGGTTAGGGTTAGGGTTAGAGCTAACGGTACAGTTAGGGTTAGGCCTAGGTTAAGATTAGGGTTAGGGTTAGGCTTAGGGTTAGGGTTAGGGTTATGGCGCATAGACATTTGCAATTCACAATAAATGAACTCAATCACTTGACAAAACTGAAAGGAGCTTCTGTATAAGGAAAAGAGGTCTAGAAACATTGGAATTCACAATGAATCAGCTTGAATCACTATACAAGAGTGAATCAAACACAGAGATATCACAATGATAGACTTGGGAAATATTTAGGAATGTGACTTATACACTAGGAATTCATGTTAAAACACCTTTAATATCTGAAGGACACTATTTAGTCACTGGCAAATCATGTTCAAGTGAGTGCAATACTGTTTACCTTCATTATTCCGTCAATATGAGTTGGCATTTTTGAATGAAAGTCCTTAAAAATTCGTCTTCATAGACTTGATATAACAGCATGAAAGTATTCAAATCTCCTAGGAATCAAAATCGTACTTTAGCTAGTGTTCAATGTAGTAACAATTTCAATGAAAGAGCTGGTATATATTGAAAGGTAGGAGAGTCTTTAAAAGAGTAATCACTCACGTTAAAAGAGCTGGTAGTTATCTAAAAACGATGGCCGAAACCGGTTTGGCTCAGTGGATAGAGCGTCGGCCTGCGGACTCAAGGGTCCCGGGTTCGATTCCGGTCAAGGGCATGTACTGTGGTTGCGGGCACATCCCCAGTGGGGGGTGTGCAGGAGGCAGCTGATCGATATTTCTCTCTCATGGATGTTTCTAGCTCTCTATTCCTCTCCCTTCCTCTCTGTAAAATATCAATAAAATATATTTAAAAAAAAAAAAACAAAAAAACGATGTATAAACACATGGAATTCACAAGGAATTAGTTTGAATCACTGGACAAAAGTGAATCCAACACTGAGAATTCACAATAATACACTAGGGAAATATCTAGGAATGTGCTTCAAACTCTAGGAATGCATGTTCACAGAGATTATATCGGAAGGACAGTGTTTAGACACAGGAAAATACTGTTCAAAGACCTGAGAAGTAGTGCAAAACCGTTTACATTTGTAATGCAGTCTAAATGAGTTGGGGTTTTGGAAAAGAGTTGATTAAACATTGAAAAGTACTTTTTCAAACAGCTATGACAGTATGAAAGTATTCAAAACTTTAGACATCAAATTGATAGTTGGCTAGTGTAAAAAGTATTAACAATTTAACTATACAGAGCTGATATGATACCCATATGAAAATGTTAAAACTCTCAGAGCTCAAAATAACAGACCAAGGAAATGTGTAAGGGCAGTATCTGAAAGACTTGGAATATGTTTGGAGAACCTTAATACCTCTGTGAGGTGTTGAAATACTGAGAATTGATATTCAAAGAGCTGTGAAAGGTGGAATAGTCTTTATAATAGTAATCACATATTTAAAGAGCAAGTATATATGGAAAAACCATGTATAAACCCTTGGAATTCACAAGGAAGGAGCTTGAAACACTGGACAAAAGTAAAAAGTAAAAACACCTGGTATATATGGTGTGAAAGCTGTACAATTACTTGGAACTTACAATGAATGAGCCTGAATCACTGGACATAAGTCAATCCAACACTTCAAATTCACAATGATAGACTAGAGAAATATTTAGGAATGTACTTGAAACACTAGGTATACCTCTCCATAGAGTTGGAATATCTGATGGACACTTCAGTCACCTAAAAATCGCGTTCTAAGAGTAGAGAACGGAGTTGGATACTGGTTGCATTTATAATTCTGTCTCAATGAGTTGGGGTTTTAGAAAGAATGTTGGTTAAACATTTAAACATTCATTCTCATAGTGCTCAGATACCTTAAAAAGTTATTTTCATACACCACATATAACAGTTTAGGGATAAGGATAGGGGTTACGTTTAACGTTAGAGCTAGGGTTAGGGTTAGGGTTAGGGTAAGGGTTAGTGCTACGGCTAGGTTTAAGGTTAGGGTTAGGGTTAGGGTTAGTGCTAGGGCTAGGGTTAGGGTTAGGGTTCAGTTGAGGACTAGGGTTAGGATTAAGGTTCAGGTGAGGGCTAGGGTTAGGGTTAGGGTTAAGGTTAGTGCCAGGGCTAGGGTTAGGGTTAGGTTTCAGGTGAGGGCTAGGGTTAGGGTTAGGGTTAGGGTTATAGTTAGAGGTAACGCTAGATTTAGGGTTTAGCCTATGGTTAAGGTTAGGATTAGGGTTATATTTGGAAATATGGCTAGGATTAGTGCTAGGGTTTGCTTTAGGGTTAGGGTTAGGGTTAGGGTTAGGGTTAGGGTTAGGGTTAGGGTTAGGATTAGTGCTAAGGCAAGGGTTAGGGTTAGGGTTAGTGTTAGGGTTAGGGTTAGGGTTAGTGCTAGGGCTATGGTTAGTGTTAGGGTTCAGGTGAGGGCTAGGGTTAAGGTTACAGTTAGTGCTAGAGCTAGGGTTAGGGTTAGGGTTAGGGTTAGGGTTATGGTTAGGGTTTGAGTTAGGGTTAGGGTTAGGGTTAGGGTTAGGGTTAGGTTTAGTGATATGGCTAGAACAAGGGCTAGGGTTTGCTTTATGGTTATGGTTAGGGTTAGGGTTAGGGTTAGGGTTCAGGTGAGGGCTAGGGTTAGGGTTAAGGTTAGAGTTAGGGTTAGAGTTAGAGCTAACGCTACAGTTAGGGTTAGGTCTAGGGTTAAGGTTAGGGATAGGGTTAGGGTTAGTGTTATGGCGTAAAGACATTTGGAATTCACAATAAATTAGCTCAATCAGTTGACAAAACTGAAAAGAGCTTCTGTATAAGGAAAAGAGCTCTAGAAACATTGGAATTCACAATGAATCAGCTTGAATCACTATACAAGAGTGAATCAAACACAAAGATATCAAAATGATAGACTTGGGAAATATTTAGGAATGTGACTTATACACTAGGAATTCATGTTAAAACACCTTTAATATCTGAAGGACACTATTTACTCACTGGCAAATCATGTTCAAGTAAGTGCAATACTGTTTACATTCATTATTCCGTCAATATGAGTTGGCGTTTTTGAATGAAAGTCCTTAAAAATTCATCTTCATAGACTTGATATAACAGCATGAAAGTATTCAAATCTCCTAGGAATCAAAATCGTACTTTAACAAGTGTTAAAGAGAGTCTTTAAAAGAGTAATCACTCACGTTAAAAGAGCTGGTATTTATAGAAAAACGACGTATGAACACATGGAATTCACAACGAATTAGCTTGAATCACTGGACAAAAGTGAATCCAACGCAGAGAATTCACAATAATACACTAGGGAAATATCTAGGAATGTGCTTGAAACTTTAGGAAAGCATGTTCACAGAGATTATATCAGAAGGACTGTTTTGTCACAGGAAAATCCTGTTCATAGACCTGAGAAGTAGTGCCAAACTGTTTCCATTTGTAATTCAGTCTAAATGAGTTGGGGTTTTGGAAGACAGTTGGTTAAACATTTAAAAGTACATTTTCATACAGCTGATATGACATTATGAAAGTATTCAAAACTATAGAAATCTAATTGATAGATGGCTAGTGTTCAAAGTATTAACAATTTAACTATAAAGAGCTGATATGATACCCGTATGAAAATGTTAAAACTCACAGAGCTCAAAATAACAGACCAGGGAAAGGTCTAGGACTGTATCTGAAAGACTTGGAATATGTTTGGAGAACCTTAATACCTCTGTGTGGTGTTGAAATACTGAGAATTGATATTCAAAGAGCTGTGAAAGGTGGGATAGTCTTTAAAATAGTAATCACATGTTTAAAGAGCAAGTATATATGGAAAAACAAGGTATAAACACTTGGAATTCACAAGAAAGGAGCTTGAAATACTGGACAAAAGTAAAAAGTAAAAAAAAAAACTGGTATATATGGGGTAAAAGCTGTACAAATACTTGGAACTTACAATGAATGAGCCTGAATCACTGGACATAAGTCAATCCAACACTGAGAATTCACAATGATAGAGAAATATTTAGGAATGTACTTGAAACACTTGGTATACCTCTCCATAGAGTTCGAATATCTGATGGACAATTAGTCACCTAAAACTCCTGTTCAAAGAGTAGAGACCTGAGTTGGATACTGGTTGCATTTATAATACTGTCTCAATATTTTGGGTTTTTTGAAAGAACGTTGGTGAAACATTTAAACATTCATTCGCATAGTGCTCAAATACCTTAAAAAGTTATTTTCATGCACCACATATAACAGTTTAAGGATAAGGTTCGGGATTAGGGTTAAGGTTATGGTTAGTGTTAGTGCTAGGGTTAGGGTTAAGGTTCAGATGAGGGCTAGGGTTAAGGTTAGGGTTAGTGCTAGAGCTAGGGCTAGGGTTAGGTTTAGGTTCAGGTGAGGGCTAGGGTTAGAGTAAGAGTTAACGCTGCAGTTAGGGTTAGGCCTAGGGTTAAGGTTAGGGTTAGGGTTAGGTTTAGGGATAAGGCTAGGACTATGGCTAGGGTTTGCTTAGGGTTTGGGTTAGGGTTAGGGTTAGGGTTAGGGTTAGGGTTAGGGTTAGGGTTAGGGTTAGAGCTAACGGTACAGTTAGGGTTAGGCCTAGGTTAAGATTAGGGTTAGGGTTAGGCTTAGGGTTAGGGTTAGGGTTATGGCGCATAGACATTTGCAATTCACAATAAATGAACTCAATCACTTGACAAAACTGAAAGGAGCTTCTGTATAAGGAAAAGAGGTCTAGAAACATTGGAATTCACAATGAATCAGCTTGAATCACTATACAAGAGTGAATCAAACACAGAGATATCACAATGATAGACTTGGGAAATATTTAGGAATGTGACTTATACACTAGGAATTCATGTTAAAACACCTTTAATATCTGAAGGACACTATTTAGTCACTGGCAAATCATGTTCAAGTGAGTGCAATACTGTTTACCTTCATTATTCCGTCAATATGAGTTGGCATTTTTGAATGAAAGTCCTTAAAAATTCGTCTTCATAGACTTGATATAACAGCATGAAAGTATTCAAATCTCCTAGGAATCAAAATCGTACTTTAGCTAGTGTTCAATGTAGTAACAATTTCAATGAAAGAGCTGGTATATATTGAAAGGTAGGAGAGTCTTTAAAAGAGTAATCACTCACGTTAAAAGAGCTGGTAGTTATCTAAAAACGATGGCCGAAACCGGTTTGGCTCAGTGGATAGAGCGTCGGCCTGCGGACTCAAGGGTCCCGGGTTCGATTCCGGTCAAGGGCATGTACTGTGGTTGCGGGCACATCCCCAGTGGGGGGTGTGCAGGAGGCAGCTGATCGATATTTCTCTCTCATGGATGTTTCTAGCTCTCTATTCCTCTCCCTTCCTCTCTGTAAAATATCAATAAAATATATTTAAAAAAAAAAACACAAAAAAACGATGTATAAACACATGGAATTCACAAGGAATTAGTTTGAATCACTGGACAAAAGTGAATCCAACACTGAGAATTCACAATAATACACTAGGGAAATATCTAGGAATGTGCTTCAAACTCTAGGAATGCATGTTCACAGAGATTATATCGGAAGGACAGTGTTTAGACACAGGAAAATACTGTTCAAAGACCTGAGAAGTAGTGCAAAACCGTTTACATTTGTAATGCAGTCTAAATGAGTTGGGGTTTTGGAAAAGAGTTGATTAAACATTGAAAAGTACTTTTTCAAACAGCTATGACAGTATGAAAGTATTCAAAACTTTAGACATCAAATTGATAGTTGGCTAGTGTAAAAAGTATTAACAATTTAACTATACAGAGCTGATATGATACCCATATGAAAATGTTAAAACTCTCAGAGCTCAAAATAACAGACCAAGGAAATGTGTAAGGGCAGTATCTGAAAGACTTGGAATATGTTTGGAGAACCTTAATACCTCTGTGAGGTGTTGAAATACTGAGAATTGATATTCAAAGAGCTGTGAAAGGTGGAATAGTCTTTATAATAGTAATCACATATTTAAAGAGCAAGTATATATGGAAAAACCATGTATAAACCCTTGGAATTCACAAGGAAGGAGCTTGAAACACTGGACAAAAGTAAAAAGTAAAAACACCTGGTATATATGGTGTGAAAGCTGTACAATTACTTGGAACTTACAATGAATGAGCCTGAATCACTGGACATAAGTCAATCCAACACTTCAAATTCACAATGATAGACTAGAGAAATATTTAGGAATGTACTTGAAACACTAGGTATACCTCTCCATAGAGTTGGAATATCTGATGGACACTTCAGTCACCTAAAAATCGCGTTCTAAGAGTAGAGAACGGAGTTGGATACTGGTTGCATTTATAATTCTGTCTCAATGAGTTGGGGTTTTAGAAAGAATGTTGGTTAAACATTTAAACATTCATTCTCATAGTGCTCAGATACCTTAAAAAGTTATTTTCATACACCACATATAACAGTTTAGGGATAAGGATAGGGGTTACGTTTAACGTTAGAGCTAGGGTTAGGGTTAGGGTTAGGGTAAGGGTTAGTGCTACGGCTAGGTTTAAGGTTAGGGTTAGGGTTAGGGTTAGTGCTAGGGCTAGGGTTAGGGTTAGGGTTCAGTTGAGGACTAGGGTTAGGATTAAGGTTCAGGTGAGGGCTAGGGTTAGGGTTAGGGTTAAGGTTAGTGCCAGGGCTAGGGTTAGGGTTAGGTTTCAGGTGAGGGCTAGGGTTAGGGTTAGGGTTAGGGTTATAGTTAGAGGTAACGCTAGATTTAGGGTTTAGCCTATGGTTAAGGTTAGGATTAGGGTTATATTTGGAAATATGGCTAGGATTAGTGCTAGGGTTTGCTTTAGGGTTAGGGTTAGGGTTAGGGTTAGGGTTAGGGTTAGGGTTAGGGTTAGGATTAGTGCTAAGGCAAGGGTTAGGGTTAGGGTTAGTGTTAGGGTTAGGGTTAGGGTTAGTGCTAGGGCTATGGTTAGTGTTAGGGTTCAGGTGAGGGCTAGGGTTAAGGTTACAGTTAGTGCTAGAGCTAGGGTTAGGGTTAGGGTTAGGGTTAGGGTTATGGTTAGGGTTTGAGTTAGGGTTAGGGTTAGGGTTAGGGTTAGGGTTAGGTTTAGTGATATGGCTAGAACAAGGGCTAGGGTTTGCTTTATGGTTATGGTTAGGGTTAGGGTTAGGGTTAGGGTTCAGGTGAGGGCTAGGGTTAGGGTTAAGGTTAGAGTTAGGGTTAGAGTTAGAGCTAACGCTACAGTTAGGGTTAGGTCTAGGGTTAAGGTTAGGGATAGGGTTAGGGTTAGTGTTATGGCGTAAAGACATTTGGAATTCACAATAAATTAGCTCAATCAGTTGACAAAACTGAAAAGAGCTTCTGTATAAGGAAAAGAGCTCTAGAAACATTGGAATTCACAATGAATCAGCTTGAATCACTATACAAGAGTGAATCAAACACAAAGATATCAAAATGATAGACTTGGGAAATATTTAGGAATGTGACTTATACACTAGGAATTCATGTTAAAACACCTTTAATATCTGAAGGACACTATTTACTCACTGGCAAATCATGTTCAAGTAAGTGCAATACTGTTTACATTCATTATTCCGTCAATATGAGTTGGCGTTTTTGAATGAAAGTCCTTAAAAATTCATCTTCATAGACTTGATATAACAGCATGAAAGTATTCAAATCTCCTAGGAATCAAAATCGTACTTTAACAAGTGTTAAAGAGAGTCTTTAAAAGAGTAATCACTCACGTTAAAAGAGCTGGTATTTATAGAAAAACGACGTATGAACACATGGAATTCACAACGAATTAGCTTGAATCACTGGACAAAAGTGAATCCAACGCAGAGAATTCACAATAATACACTAGGGAAATATCTAGGAATGTGCTTGAAACTTTAGGAAAGCATGTTCACAGAGATTATATCAGAAGGACTGTTTTGTCACAGGAAAATCCTGTTCATAGACCTGAGAAGTAGTGCCAAACTGTTTCCATTTGTAATTCAGTCTAAATGAGTTGGGGTTTTGGAAGACAGTTGGTTAAACATTTAAAAGTACATTTTCATACAGCTGATATGACATTATGAAAGTATTCAAAACTATAGAAATCTAATTGATAGATGGCTAGTGTTCAAAGTATTAACAATTTAACTATAAAGAGCTGATATGATACCCGTATGAAAATGTTAAAACTCACAGAGCTCAAAATAACAGACCAGGGAAAGGTCTAGGACTGTATCTGAAAGACTTGGAATATGTTTGGAGAACCTTAATACCTCTGTGTGGTGTTGAAATACTGAGAATTGATATTCAAAGAGCTGTGAAAGGTGGGATAGTCTTTAAAATAGTAATCACATGTTTAAAGAGCAAGTATATATGGAAAAACAAGGTATAAACACTTGGAATTCACAAGAAAGGAGCTTGAAATACTGGACAAAAGTAAAAAGTAAAAAAAAAAACTGGTATATATGGGGTAAAAGCTGTACAAATACTTGGAACTTACAATGAATGAGCCTGAATCACTGGACATAAGTCAATCCAACACTGAGAATTCACAATGATAGAGAAATATTTAGGAATGTACTTGAAACACTTGGTATACCTCTCCATAGAGTTCGAATATCTGATGGACAATTAGTCACCTAAAACTCCTGTTCAAAGAGTAGAGACCTGAGTTGGATACTGGTTGCATTTATAATACTGTCTCAATATTTTGGGTTTTTTGAAAGAACGTTGGTGAAACATTTAAACATTCATTCGCATAGTGCTCAAATACCTTAAAAAGTTATTTTCATGCACCACATATAACAGTTTAAGGATAAGGTTCGGGATTAGGGTTAAGGTTATGGTTAGTGTTAGTGCTAGGGTTAGGGTTAAGGTTCAGATGAGGGCTAGGGTTAAGGTTAGGGTTAGTGCTAGAGCTAGGGCTAGGGTTAGGTTTAGGTTCAGGTGAGGGCTAGGGTTAGAGTAAGAGTTAACGCTGCAGTTAGGGTTAGGCCTAGGGTTAAGGTTAGGGTTAGGGTTAGGTTTAGGGATAAGGCTAGGACTATGGCTAGGGTTTGCTTAGGGTTTGGGTTAGGGTTAGGGTTAGGGTTAGGGTTAGGGTTAGGGTTAGGGTTAGGGTTAGAGCTAACGGTACAGTTAGGGTTAGGCCTAGGTTAAGATTAGGGTTAGGGTTAGGCTTAGGGTTAGGGTTAGGGTTATGGCGCATAGACATTTGCAATTCACAATAAATGAACTCAATCACTTGACAAAACTGAAAGGAGCTTCTGTATAAGGAAAAGAGGTCTAGAAACATTGGAATTCACAATGAATCAGCTTGAATCACTATACAAGAGTGAATCAAACACAGAGATATCACAATGATAGACTTGGGAAATATTTAGGAATGTGACTTATACACTAGGAATTCATGTTAAAACACCTTTAATATCTGAAGGACACTATTTAGTCACTGGCAAATCATGTTCAAGTGAGTGCAATACTGTTTACCTTCATTATTCCGTCAATATGAGTTGGCGTTTTTGAATGAAAGTCCTTAAAAATTCGTCTTCATAGACTTGATATAACAGCATGAAAGTATTCAAATCCCCTAGGAATCAAAATCGTACTTTAGCTAGTGTTCAACGTAGTAACAATTTCAATGAAAGAGCTGGTATATATTGAAAGGTAGGAGAGTCTTTAAAAGAGTAATCACTCACGTTAAAAGAGCTGGTAGTTATAGAAAAACGATGGCCGAAACCGGTTTGGCTCAGTGGATAGAGCGTCGGCCTGCGGACTCAAGGGTCCCGGGTTCGATTCCGGTCAAGGGCATGTACTGTGGTTGCGGGCACATCCCCAGTGGGGGGTGTGCAGGAGGCAGCTGATCGATGTTTCTCTCTCATGGATGTTTCTAGCTCTCTATTCCTCTCCCTTCCTCTCTGTAAAATATCAATAAAATATATTTAAAAAAAAAACAAAAAAACGATGTATAAACACATGGAATTCACAAGGAATTAGTTTGAATCACTGGACAAAAGTGAATCCAACACTGAGAATTCACAATAATACACTAGGGAAATATCTAGGAATGTGCTTCAAACTCTAGGAATGCATGTTCACAGAGATTATATCGGAAGGACAGTGTTTTGACACAGGAAAATACTGTTCAAAGACCTGAGAAGTAGTGCAAAACCGTTTACATTTGTAATGCAGTCTAAATGAGTTGGAGTTTTGGAAAAGAGTTGATTAAACATTTAAAAGTACTTTTTCAAACAGCTATGACAGTATGAAAGTATTCAAAACTTTAGACATCAAATTGATAGTTGGCTAGTGTTCAAAGTATTAACAATTTAACTATACAGAGCTGATATGATACCCGTATGAAAATGTTAAAACTCTCAGAGCTCAAAATAACCGACCAAGGAAATGTGTAAGGGCAGTATCTGAAAGACTTGGAATATGTTTGGAGAACATTAATACCTCTGTGAGGTGTTGAAATACTGAGAATTGATATTCAAATAGCTGTGAAAGGTGGAATAGTCTTTATAATAGTAATCACATATTTAAAGAGCAAGTATATATGGAAAAACCATGTATAAACCCTTGGAATTCACAAGGAAGGAGCTTGAAACACTGGACAAAAGTAAAAAGTAAAAACACCTGGTATATATGGTGTAAAAGCTGTACAAATACTTGGAACTTACAATGAATGAGCCTGAATCACTGGACATAAGTCAATCCAACACTTCAAATTCACAATGATAGACTAGAGAAATATTTAGGAATGTACTTGAAACACTAGGTATACCTCTCCATAGAGTTGGAATATCTGATGGACACTTCAGTCACCTAACAATCGCGTTCTAAGAGTAGAGAACTGAGTTGGATACTGGTTGCTTTTATAATTCTGTCTCAATGAGTTGGGGTTTTAGAAAGAATGTTGGTTAAACATTTAAACATTCATTCTCATAGTGCTCAGATACCTTAAAAAGTTATTTTCATACACCACATATAACAGTTTAGGGATAAGGATAGGGGTTACGTTTAACGTTAGAGCTAGGGTTAGGGTTAGGGTTAGGGTAAGGGTTAGTGCTAGGGCTAGGTTTAGGGTTAGGGTTAGGGTTAGGGTTAGTGTTAGGGCTAGGGTTAGGGTTAGGGTTCAGTTGAGGGCTAGGGTTAGGGTTAAGGTTCAGGTGAGGGCTAGGGTTAGGGTTAGGGTTAGGGTTAGTGCTAGGGCTAGGGTTAGGGTTAGGGTTAGGGTTAGTGCCAGGGCTAGGGTTAGGGTTAGGTTTCAGGTGAGGGCTAGGGTTAAGGTTAGGGTTAGTGCTAGAGCTAGGGTTAGGGTTAGTGCTAGGGCTAGGGTTAGGGTTAGGGTTCAGTTGAGGGCTAGGGTTAGGGTTAAGGTTCAGGTGAGGGCTAGGGTTAGGGTTAGGGTTAGGGTTAGGGTTATAGTTAGAGGTAACGCTAGAGTTAGGGTTTGGCCTACGGTTAAGGTTAGGGTTAGGGTTATGTTTGGAAATATGGCTAGGATTAGTGCTAGGGTTTGCTTTAGGGTTAGGGTTAGGGTTAGGGTTAGGGTTAGTGCTAGGGCTATGGTTAGGGTTAGGGTTCAGGTGAGGGCTAGGGTTAAGGTTACAGTTAGAGCTAGAGCTAGGGTTAGGGTTAGAGTTAGGGTTAGTGCTAGAGCTAGGGTTTGGGTTAGGGTTTAGGTGAGGGCTAGGGTTAGGGTTAGGGTTAGGGTTATGGTTAGGGTTAGGGTTAGGGTTAGGGTTAGGGTTAGGTTTAGTGATATGGCTAGAACAAGGGCTAGGGTTTTCTTTATGGTTATGGTTAGGGTTAGGGTTAGGGTTAGAGCTAACAATAGAGTTAGGGTTAGGCCTATGGTTAAGGTTAGGGTTAGGGTTAGGTTTAGCGTTATGGCGTATAGAGATTTGGAATTCACAATTAATGAGCTCAATCACTTGACAAAACTGAAAAGAGCTTCTGTATAAGGAAAAGAGCTCTAGAAATATTGGAATTCACAATGATTCAGCTTGAATCACTATACAAGAGTGAATCAAACACTGAGATATCACAATGATAGACTTGGGAAATATTTAAGAATGTGACTTATACACTAGGAATTCATGTTAAAAGACCTTTAATATCTGAAGGACACCATTTAGTCACTGGCAAATCATGTTCAAGTGAGTGCAATACAGTTTACATTCATTATTCCGTCAATATGAGTTGACCTTTTTGAATGAAAGTCCTTTAAAAATTCATCTTCATAGACTTGATATAACAGCATGAAAGTATTCAAAATCTATTAGGAATCAAAATCTTAGTTTAGCTAGTGTTCAACGTAGTAACAATTTCAATTAAAGAGCTGGTATATATTTAAATGTAGGAGAGTCTTTAAAAGAGTAATCACTCACGTTAAAAGAGCTGGTATTTAGAGAAAAACGATGTATAAACACATGGAATTCACTACGTATTAGCTTGAATCACTGGACAAAAGTGAATCCAACACTGAGAATTCACAATAATACACTAGGGAAATATCCAGGAATGTGCTTCAAACTCTAGGAATGCATGTTCACAGAGATTATATCGGAAGGACAGTGTTTAGACACAGGAAAATACTGTTCAAAGACCTGAGAAGTAGTGCAAAACCGTTTACATTTGTAATGCAGTCTAAATGAGTTGGGGTTTTGGAAAAGAGTTGATTAAACATTTAAAAGTACTTTTTCAAACAGCTATGACAGTATGAAAGTATTCAAAACTTTAGACATCAAATTGATAGTTGGCTAGTGTAAAAAGTATTAACAATTTAACTATACAGAGCTGATATGATACCCATATGAAAATGTTAAAACTCTCAGAGCTCAAAATAACAGACCAAGGAAATGTGTAAGGGCAGTATCTGAAAGACTTGGAATATGTTTGGAGAACCTTAATACCTCTGTGAGGTGTTGAAATACTGAGAATTGATATTCAAAGAGCTGTGAAAGGTGGAATAGTCTTTATAATAGTAATCACATATTTAAAGAGCAAGTATATATGGAAAAACCATGTATAAACCCTTGGAATTCACAAGGAAGGAGCTTGAAACACTGGACAAAAGTAAAAAGTAAAAACACCTGGTATATATGGTGTGAAAGCTGTACAATTACTTGGAACTTACAATGAATGAGCCTGAATCACTGGACATAAGTCAATCCAACACTGAGAATTCACAATGATAGACTAGAGAAATATTTAGGAATGTACTTGAAACACTAGGTATACCTCTCCATAGAGTTGGAATATCTGATGGACACTTTAATCACCTAAAAATCGTGTTCAAGAGTAGAAAACTGAGTTGGATACTGGTTGCATTTATAATTCTGTCTCAATGAGTTGGGGTTTTTGAAAGAATGTTGGTTAAACATTTAAACATTCATTCTCATAGTACTCAGATACCTTAAAAAGTTATTTTCATACACACATATAACAGTTTAGGGATAAGGTTCGTGGTTAGGGTTAAGATTAGAGCTAGGGTTAGCGTTAGAGTTAGTGCTAGGGCTAGGGTTAGGGTTAGGGTTAGGGTTAGTGCTAGGGTTAGGGTTAGGGTTAGGTTTCAGGTGAGGGCTAGGGTTAGGGTTAGGGTTAGGTTTAGGGATATAGCTATGACTAGGGCTAGGGTTTGCTATAGGGTTAGGGTTAGGGTTAGGGTTCAGGTGAGGGCTAGGGTTAGGGTTAAGGTTAGAGTTAGGGTTAGAGTTAGAGCTAACGCTACAGTTAGGGTTAGGTCTAGGGTTAAGGTTAGGGATAGGGTTAGGGTTAGTGTTATGGCGTAAAGACATTTGGAATTCACAATAAATTAGCTCAATCAGTTGACAAATTGAAAAGAGCTTCTGTATAAGGAAAAGAGCTCTAGAAACATTGGAATTCACAATGAATCAGCTTGAATCACTATACAAGAGTGAATCAAACACAAAGATATCAAAATGATAGACTTGGGAAATATTTAGGAATGTGACTTATACACTAGGAATTCATGTTAAAACACCTTTAATATCTGAAGGACACTATTTACTCACTGGCAAATCATGTTCAAGTGAGTGCAATACTGTTTACATTCATTATTCCGTCAATATGAGTTGGCGTTTTTGAATGAAAGTCCTTAAAAATTCATCTTCATAGACTTGATATAACAGCATGAAAGTATTCAAATCTCCTAGGAATCAAAATCGTACTTTAACAAGTGTTAAAGAGAGTCTTTAAAAGAGTAATCACTCACGTTAAAAGAGCTGGTATTTATAGAAAAACGACGTATAAACACATGGAATTCACAACGAATTAGCTTGAATCACTGGACAAAAGTGAATCCAACACAGAGAATTCACAATAATACACTAGGGAAATATCTAGGAATGTGCTTGAAACTTTAGGAAAGCATGTTCACAGAGATTATATCAGAAGGACTGTTTTGTCACAGGAAAATCCTGTTCATAGACCTGAGAAGTAGTGCCAAACTGTTTCCATTTGTAATTCAGTCTAAATGAGTTGGGGTTTTGGAAGACAGTTGGTTAAACATTTAAAAGTACATTTTCATACAGCTGATATGACATTATGAAAGTATTCAAAACTATAGAAATCTAATTGATAGATGGCTAGTGTTCAAAGTATTAACAATTTAACTATAAAGAGCTGATATGATACCCGTATGAAAATGTTAAAACTCACAGAGCTCAAAATAACAGACCAGGGAAAGGTCTAGGACTGTATCTGAAAGACTTGGAATATGTTTGGAGAACCTTAATACCTCTGTGTGGTGTTGAAATACTGAGAATTGATATTCAAAGAGCTGTGAAAGGTGGGATAGTCTTTAAAATAGTAATCACATGTTTAAAGAGCAAGTATATATGGAAAAACAAGGTATAAACACTTGGAATTCACAAGAAAGGAGCTTGAAATACTGGACAAAAGTAAAAAGTAAAAAAAAACTGGTATATATGGGGTAAAAGCTGTACAAATACTTGGAACTTACAATGAATGAGCCTGAATCACTGGACATAAGTCAATCCAACACTGAGAATTCACAATGATAGAGAAATATTTAGGAATGTACTTGAAACACTTGGTATACCTCTCCATAGAGTTCGAATATCTGATGGACAATTAGTCACCTAAAAATCCTGTTCAAAGAGTAGAGACCTGAGTTGGATACTGGTTGCATTTATAATACTGTCTCAATATTTTGGGTTTTTTGAAAGAACGTTGGTGAAACATTTAAACATTCATTCGCATAGTGCTCAAATACCTTAAAAAGTTATTTTCATACACCACATATAACAGTTTAAGGATAAGGTTCGGGGTTAGGGTTAAGGTTATGGTTAGTGTTAGTGCTAGGGTTAGGGTTAAGGTTCAGGTGAGGGCTAGGGTTAAGGTTAGGGTTAGTGCTAGAGCTAGGGCTAGGGTTAGGTTTAGGGTTCAGGTGAGGGCTAGGGTTAGAGTAAGAGTTAACGCTGCAGTTAGGGTTAGGCCTAGGGTTAAGGTTAGGGTTAGGGTTAGGTTTAGGGATAAGGCTAGGACTATGGCTAGGGTTTGCTTAGGGTTTGGGTTAGGGTTAGGGTTAGCGTTAGGGTTATGGTTAGGGTCAGGGTTAGAGTTAGAGCTAACGCTACAGTTAGGGTTAGGCCTAGGTTAAGATTAGGGTTAGGGTTAGGCTTAGGGTTAGGGTTAGGGTTATGGCGCATAGACATTTGCAATTCACAATAAATGAACTCAATCACTTGACAAAACTGAAAGGAGCTTCTGTATAAGGAAAAGAGGTCTAGAAACATTGGAATTCACAATGAATCAGCTTGAATCACTATACAAGAGTGAATCAAACACAGAGATATCACAATGATAGACTTGGGAAATATTTAGGAATGTGACTTATACACTAGGAATTCATGTTAAAACACCTTTAATATCTGAAGGACACTATTTAGTCACTGGCAAATCATGTTCAAGTGAGTGCAATACTGTTTACCTTCATTATTCCGTCAATATGAGTTGGCATTTTTGAATGAAAGTCCTTAAAAATTCGTCTTCATAGACTTGATATAACAGCATGAAAGTATTCAAATCTCCTAGGAATCAAAATCGTACTTTAGCTAGTGTTCAATGTAGTAACAATTTCAATGAAAGAGCTGGTATATATTGAAAGGTAGGAGAGTCTTTAAAAGAGTAATCACTCACGTTAAAAGAGCTGGTAGTTATCTAAAAACGATGGCCGAAACCGGTTTGGCTCAGTGGATAGAGCGTCGGCCTGCGGACTCAAGGGTCCCGGGTTCGATTCCGGTCAAGGGCATGTACTGTGGTTGCGGGCACATCCCCAGTGGGGGGTGTGCAGGAGGCAGCTGATCGATGTTTCTCTCTCATGGATGTTTCTAGCTCTCTATTCCTCTCCCTTCCTCTCTGTAAAATATCAATAAAATATATTTTTAAAAAAAAACAAAAAAACGATGTATAAACACATGGAATTCACAAGGAATTAGTTTGAATCACTGGACAAAAGTGAATCCAACACTGAGAATTCACAATAATACACTAGGGAAATATCTAGGAATGTGCTTCAAACTCTAGGAATGCATGTTCACAGAGATTATATCGGAAGGACAGTGTTTAGACAAAGGAAAATACTGTTCAAAGACCTGAGAAGTAGTGCAAAACCGTTTACATTTGTAATTCAGTCTAAATGAGTTGGGGTTTTGGAAAAGAGTTGATTAAACATTTAAAAGTACTTTTTCAAACAGCTATGACAGTATGAAAGTATTCAAAACTTTAGACATCAAATTGATAGTTGGCTAGTGTTCAAAGTATTAACAATTTAACTATAAAGAGCTGATATGATACCCGTATGAAAATGTTAAAACTCTCAGAGCTCAAAATAACCGACCAAGGAAATGTGTAAGGGCAGTATCTGAAAGACTTGGAATATGTTTGGAGAACCTTAATACCTCTGTGAGGTGTTGAAATACTGAGTATTGATATTCAAAGAGCTGTGAAAGGTGGGATAGTCTTTATAATAGTAATCACATATTTAATGAGCAAGTATATATGGAAAAACCATGTATAAACCCTTGGAATTCACAAGGAAGGAGCTTGAAACACTGGACAAAAGTAAAAAGTAAAAACACCTGGTATATATGGTGTAAAAGCTGTACAAATACTTGGAACTTACAATGAATGAGCCTGAATCACTGGACATAAGTCAATCCAACACTTCAAATTCACAATGATAGACTAGAGAAATATTTAGGAATGTACTTGAAACACTAGGTATACCTCTCCATAGAGTTGGAATATCTGATGGACACTTCAGTCACCTAAAAATCGCGTTCTAAGAGTAGAGAACTGAGTTGGAAACTGGTTGCATTTATAATTCTGTCTCAATGAGTTGGGGTTTTAGAAAGAATGTTGGTTAAACATTTAAACATTCATTCTCATAGTGCTCAGATACCTTAAAAAGTTATTTTCATACACCACATATAACAGTTTAGGGATAAGGATAGGGGTTACGTTTAAGGTTAGAGCTAGGGTTAGGGTTAGGGTTAGGGTAAGGGTTAGTGCTAGGGCTAGGGTTAGGGTTAGGGTTAGTGCTAGGGTTAGGGTTAGTGCTAGGGCTAGGGTTAGGGTTAGGGTTCAGTTGAGGGCTAGGGTTAGGGTTAAGGTTCAGGTGAGGGCTAGGGTTAGGGTTAGGGTTAGGGTTAGTGCTAGGGCTACGGTTAGGGTTAGGGTTAGTGCTAGGGCTAGGGTTAGGGTTAGGTTTCAGGTGAGGGCTAGGGTTAAGGTTAGGGTTAGTGCTAGAGCTAGGGTTAGGGTTAGTGCTAGGGCTAGGGTTAGGGTTAGGGTTCAGTTGAGGGCTAGGGTTAGGGTTAAGGTTCAGGTGAGGGCTAGGGTTAGGGTTAGGGTTAGGGTTAGGGTTAGGGTTATAGTTAGAGGTAACGCTAGAGTTAGGGTTTGGCCTACGGTTAAGGTTAGGGTTAGGGTTGTGTTTAGAAATATGGCTAGGACTAGTGCTAGGGTTTGCTTTAGGGTTAGGGTTAGGGTTAGGGTTAGGGTTAGGGTTAGGGTTAGGATTAGTGCTAAGGCAAGGGTTAGGGTTAGGGTTAGTGTTAGGGTTAGGGTTAGGGTTAGTGCTAGGGCTATGGTTAGGGTTAGGGTTCAGGTGAGGGCTAGGGTTAAGGTTACAGTTAGTGCTAGAGCTAGGGTTAGGGTTAGAGTTAGGGTTAGTGCTAGAGCTAGGGTTAGGGTTAGGGTTTAGGTGAGGGCTAGGGTTAGGGTTAGGGTTAGGGTTATGGTTAGGGTTTGAGTTAGGGTTAGGGTTAGGGTTAGGGTTAGGGTTAGGTTTAGTGATATGGCTAGAACAAGGGCTAGGGTTTGCTTTATGGATATGGTTAGGGTTATGGTTAGGGTTAGAGCTAACAATAGAGTTAGGGTTAGGCCTAGGGTTAAGGTTAGGGTTAGGTTAGGGTTAGCGTTAGGGTTAGGGTTAGGGTTAGGGTTAGGTTTAGGGTTAGGGTTAGGGTAAGGGTTAGTGCTAGGGCTAGGGTTAGGGTTAGGGTTAGTGCTAGGGCTAGGGTTAGTGCTAGGGCTAGGGTTAGGGTTAGTGCTAGGGCTAGGGTTAGGGTTAGGGTTCAGTTGAGGGCTAGGGTTAGGGTTAAGGTTCAGGTGAGGGCTAGGGTTAGGGTTAGGGTTAGGGTTAGTGCTAGGGCTATGGTTAGGGTTAGGGTTCAGGTGAGGGCTAGGGTTAAGGTTACAGTTAGTGCTAGAGCTAGGGTTAGGGTTAGAGTTAGGGTTAGTGCTAGAGCTAGGGTTAGGGTTAGGGTTTAGGTGAGGGCTAGGGTTAGGGTTAGGGTTAGGGTTATGGTTAGGGTTTGAGTTAGGGTTAGGGTTAGGGTTAGGATTAGGGTTAGGTTTAGTGATATGGCTAGAACAAGGGCTAGGGTTTGCTTTATGGATATGGTTAGGGTTATGGTTAGGGTTAGAGCTAACAATAGAGTTAGGGTTAGGCCTAGGGTTAAGGTTAGGGTTAGGGTTAGGGTTAGCGTTATGGCGTATAGAGATTTGGAATTCACAATTAATGAGCTCAATCACTTGACAAAACTGAAAAGAGCTGCTGTATAAGGAAAGAGCTCTGGAAACATTGGAATTCACAATGAATCAGCTTGAATCACTATACAAGAGTGAATCAAACACAGAGATATCACAATGATAGACTTGGGAAATATTTAGGAATGTGACTTATACACTAGGAATTCATGTTAAAAGACCTTTAATATCTGAAGGACACCATTTAGTCACTGGCAAATCATGTTCAAGTGAGTGCAATACTGTTTACATTCATTATTCCGTCAATATGAGTTGGCCTTTTTGAATGAAAGTCCTTTAAAAATTCATCTTCATAGACTTGATATAACAGCATGAAAGTATTCAAAATCTATTAGGAATCAAAATCTTAGTTCAGCTAGTGTTCAACTTAGTAACAATTTCAATTAAAGAGCTGGTATATGTTTAAATGTAGGAGAGTCTTTAAAAGAGTAATCACTCACGTTAAAAGAGCTGGTATTTAGAGAAAAACGATGTATAAACACATGGAATTCACTACGAATTAGCTTGAATCACTGGACAAAAGTGAATCCAACACTGAGAATTCACAATAATACATTAGGAAATTATCTAGGAATGTGATTAACACTTTAGGAATGCATGTTCACAGAGATTATATCGGAAGGACAGTGTTTAGACACAGGAAAATCCTGTTCAAAGACCTGAGAAGTAGTGCAAAACCGTTTACATTGGTAATTCAGTCTAAATAAGTTGGGGTTTTGGAAGAAAGTTGGTTAAACATTTAAAAGTACATTTTCATGCAGCTATGAGAGTATGAAAGTATTCAAAACTTTAGAAATCAAATTGATAGTTGGGTACTATTCAAAGTATTAACAATTTAACTATAAAGAGCTGATATGATACCCGTATGAAAATGTTAAAACTCTCAGAGCTCAAAATAACAGACCAGGGAAATATCTAGGACTGTTATCTGAAAGACTTGGAATATGTTTGGAGAACCTTAATACCTCTGTGAGGTGTTGAAATACTGAGTATTGATATTCAAAGAGCTGTGAAAGGTGGGATAGTCTTTATAATAGTAATCACATATTTAAAGAGCAAGTATATATGGAAAAACCATGTATAAACCCTTGGAATTCACAAAGAAGGGGCTTGAAACACTGGACAAAAGTAAAAAGTAAAAACACCTGGTATATATGGTGTAAAAGCTGTACAAATACTTGGAACTTACAATGAGTGAGCCTGAATCACTGGACATAAGTCAATCCAACACTTCAAATTCACAATGATAGACTAGAGAAATATTTAGGAATGTACTTGAAACACTAGGTATACCTCTCCATAGAGTTGGAATATCTGATGGACACTTCAGTCACCTAAAAATCGTGTTCTAAGAGTAGAGAACTGAGTTGGATAATGGTTGCATTTAAAATTCTGTCTCAATGAGTTGGGGTTTTAGAAAGAATGTTGGTTAAACATTTAAACATTCATTCTCATAGTGCTCAGATACCTTAAAAAGTTATTTTCATACACCACATATAACAGTTTAGGGATAAGGATAGGGGTTACGTTTAAGGTTAGAGCTAGGGTTAGGGTTAGGGTTAGGGTAAGGGTTAGTGCTAGGGCTAGGGTTAGGGTTAGGGTTAGGGTTAGGGTTAGGGTTAGGGTTAGTGCTAGGGCTAGGGTTAGGGTTAGTTTTCAGATGAGGGCTAGGGTTAAGGTTAGGGTTAATGCTAGAGCTAGGGTTAGGGTTAGTGCTAGGGCTAGGGTTAGGGTTAGGGTTCAGTTGAGGGCTAGGGTTAGGGTTAAGGTTCAGGTGAGGGCTTGGGTTAAGGTTAGGGTTAGGGTTAGTTCTAAGGCTGGGTTAGGGTTAGGTTTCAGGTGAGGGCTAGGGTTAAGGTTAGGGTTAGTGCTAGAGCTAGGGTTAGGGTTAGTGCTAGGGCTAGGGTTAGGGTTATGGTTCAGTTGAGGGCTAGGGTTAGGGTTAAGGTTCAGGTGAGGGCTAGGGTTAGGGTTAGGGTTCGTGCTCGAGCTAGGGTTAGGGTTAGGGTTAGGGATATGGTTAGGTGAGGGCTAGGGTTAAGGTTAGGGTTACTGCTAGAGCTAGGGTTAAGGTTAGGGTTAGGGTTAGTACTAGGGCTAGGGTTAGGGTTAGGGTTAGGGTTAGGGTTAGTGCTAGGGCTGGGGTTAGAGTTAGGGTTAGTGTTCAGGTGAGGACTAGGGTTAAGTTTAGGGTTAGTGCTAGAGCTAGGGTTAGGGTTAGGGTTAGGGTTAGGGTTAGGTTTAGTGATATGGCTAGGACAAGGCTTAGGGTTTGGTTTATGGTTAGGGTTAGGGTTAGAGTTAGAGCTAACAATAGAGTTAGGGTTAGGCCTAGGGTTAAGGTTAGGGTTAGGGTTGGGGTTATGGTTATGGCGTATAGACATTTGGAATTCACAATAAATGAGCTCAATCACTTGACAAAACTGAAAAGAGCTTCTGTATAAGGAAAAGAGCTCTAGAAACATTGGAATTCACAATGAATCAGCTTGAATCACTATACAAGAGTGAATCAAACGCAGAGATATCACAAAGATAGACTTGGGAAATATTTAGGAATGTCACTTATACACTAGGAATTCATGTTAAAAGACCTTTAATATCTGAAGGACACTATTTAGTCACTGGCAAATCATGTTCTAGTGAGTGCAATACTGTTTACATTCATTATTCCGTCAATATGAGTTGGCATTTTTGAATGAAAGTCCTTAAAAATTCATCTTCATAGACTTGATATAACAGCATGAAAGTATTCAAAATCTATTAGGAATGAAAATCTTAGTTTACCTAGTGTTCAACGTAGTAACAATTTCAATTAAAGAGCTGGTATATATTTAAATGTAGGAGAGTCTTTAAAAGAGTAATCACTCACGTTAAAAGAGCTGGTATTTATAGAAAAACTACGTATAAACACATGGAATTCACAACGAATTAGCTTGAATCACTGGACAAAAGTGAATCCAACACTGAGAATTCACAATAATACACTAAAGAAATATCTAGGAATGTGCTTCAAACTCTAAGAATGCAGATTATATCGGAAGGACAGTGTTTAGACACAGGAAAATCCTGTTCAAAGACCTAAGACGTAGTACAAAACCGTTTACATTTGTAATTCAGTCTAAATGAGTTGGGGATTTTGGAAGAAAGTTGGTTAAACATTTAGAAGTATATTTTCATACAGCTGATATGACGGTATGAAAGTATTCAAAACTATAGAAATCAAATTGATAGTTGGCTAGTGCTCAAAGTATTAACAATTTAACTATAAAGAGCTGATATGATACCCGTATGAAAAAGTTAAAACTCTCAGAGCTCAAAATAACCGACTGAGGAAATGTGTAGGGCAGTATCTGAAAGACTTGGAGTATGTTTGTAGTACCTAAATACCTCTGTGTGGTGTTGAAATAGATATTTAAAGAGCCTTAAAAGGTGGGATAGTCTTTAAAATAGTAATCACATGTTTAAAGAGCAAGTATATATGGGAAAACAATGTATAAACACTTGGAATTCACAATGAAAGAGCTTGAAACACTGGACAAAAGTAAAAAGTAAAAGCACCTGGTATATATGGGGAAAAAGCTGTACAAATACTTGGAATTTACAATGAATGAGCCTGAATCACTGGACATAAGTCAATCCAACACTGAAAATTCACAAAGATAGACTAGATAAATATTTAGGAATGTACTTGAAACACTAGGTATACCTCTCCATAGAGTTGGAATATCTGATGGACACTTTAATCACCTAAAAATCGTGTTCAAGAGTAGAAAACTGAGTTGGATACTGGTTGCATTTATAATTCTGTCTCAATGAGTTGGGGTTTTTGAAAGAATGTTGGTTAAACATTTAAACATTCATTCTCATAGTACTCAGATACCTTAAAAAGTTATTTTCATACACACATATAACAGTTTAGGGATAAGGTTCGTGGTTAGGGTTAAGATTAGAGCTAGGGTTAGCGTTAGAGTTAGTGCTAGGGCTAGGGTTAGGGTTAGGGTTAGGGTTAGTGCTAGGGTTAGGGTTAGGGTTAGGTTTCAGGTGAGGGCTAGGGTTAGGGTTAGGGTTAGGTTTAGGGATATAGCTATGACTAGGGCTAGGGTTTGCTATAGGGTTAGGGTTAGGGTTAGGGTTCAGGTGAGGGCTAGGGTTAGGGTTAAGGTTAGAGTTAGGGTTAGAGTTAGAGCTAACGCTACAGTTAGGGTTAGGTCTAGGGTTAAGGTTAGGGATAGGGTTAGGGTTAGTGTTATGGCGTAAAGACATTTGGAATTCACAATAAATTAGCTCAATCAGTTGACAAATTGAAAAGAGCTTCTGTATAAGGAAAAGAGCTCTAGAAACATTGGAATTCACAATGAATCAGCTTGAATCACTATACAAGAGTGAATCAAACACAAAGATATCAAAATGATAGACTTGGGAAATATTTAGGAATGTGACTTATACACTAGGAATTCATGTTAAAACACCTTTAATATCTGAAGGACACTATTTACTCACTGGCAAATCATGTTCAAGTGAGTGCAATACTGTTTACATTCATTATTCCGTCAATATGAGTTGGCGTTTTTGAATGAAAGTCCTTAAAAATTCATCTTCATAGACTTGATATAACAGCATGAAAGTATTCAAATCTCCTAGGAATCAAAATCGTACTTTAACAAGTGTTAAAGAGAGTCTTTAAAAGAGTAATCACTCACGTTAAAAGAGCTGGTATTTATAGAAAAACGACGTATAAACACATGGAATTCACAACGAATTAGCTTGAATCACTGGACAAAAGTGAATCCAACACAGAGAATTCACAATAATACACTAGGGAAATATCTAGGAATGTGCTTGAAACTTTAGGAAAGCATGTTCACAGAGATTATATCAGAAGGACTGTTTTGTCACAGGAAAATCCTGTTCATAGACCTGAGAAGTAGTGCCAAACTGTTTCCATTTGTAATTCAGTCTAAATGAGTTGGGGTTTTGGAAGACAGTTGGTTAAACATTTAAAAGTACATTTTCATACAGCTGATATGACATTATGAAAGTATTCAAAACTATAGAAATCTAATTGATAGATGGCTAGTGTTCAAAGTATTAACAATTTAACTATAAAGAGCTGATATGATACCCGTATGAAAATGTTAAAACTCACAGAGCTCAAAATAACAGACCAGGGAAAGGTCTAGGACTGTATCTGAAAGACTTGGAATATGTTTGGAGAACCTTAATACCTCTGTGTGGTGTTGAAATACTGAGAATTGATATTCAAAGAGCTGTGAAAGGTGGGATAGTCTTTAAAATAGTAATCACATGTTTAAAGAGCAAGTATATATGGAAAAACAAGGTATAAACACTTGGAATTCACAAGAAAGGAGCTTGAAATACTGGACAAAAGTAAAAAGTAAAAAAAAACTGGTATATATGGGGTAAAAGCTGTACAAATACTTGGAACTTACAATGAATGAGCCTGAATCACTGGACATAAGTCAATCCAACACTGAGAATTCACAATGATAGAGAAATATTTAGGAATGTACTTGAAACACTTGGTATACCTCTCCATAGAGTTCGAATATCTGATGGACAATTAGTCACCTAAAAATCCTGTTCAAAGAGTAGAGACCTGAGTTGGATACTGGTTGCATTTATAATACTGTCTCAATATTTTGGGTTTTTTGAAAGAACGTTGGTGAAACATTTAAACATTCATTCGCATAGTGCTCAAATACCTTAAAAAGTTATTTTCATACACCACATATAACAGTTTAAGGATAAGGTTCGGGGTTAGGGTTAAGGTTATGGTTAGTGTTAGTGCTAGGGTTAGGGTTAAGGTTCAGGTGAGGGCTAGGGTTAAGGTTAGGGTTAGTGCTAGAGCTAGGGCTAGGGTTAGGTTTAGGGTTCAGGTGAGGGCTAGGGTTAGAGTAAGAGTTAACGCTGCAGTTAGGGTTAGGCCTAGGGTTAAGGTTAGGGTTAGGGTTAGGTTTAGGGATAAGGCTAGGACTATGGCTAGGGTTTGCTTAGGGTTTGGGTTAGGGTTAGGGTTAGCGTTAGGGTTATGGTTAGGGTCAGGGTTAGAGTTAGAGCTAACGCTACAGTTAGGGTTAGGCCTAGGTTAAGATTAGGGTTAGGGTTAGGCTTAGGGTTAGGGTTAGGGTTATGGCGCATAGACATTTGCAATTCACAATAAATGAACTCAATCACTTGACAAAACTGAAAGGAGCTTCTGTATAAGGAAAAGAGGTCTAGAAACATTGGAATTCACAATGAATCAGCTTGAATCACTATACAAGAGTGAATCAAACACAGAGATATCACAATGATAGACTTGGGAAATATTTAGGAATGTGACTTATACACTAGGAATTCATGTTAAAACACCTTTAATATCTGAAGGACACTATTTAGTCACTGGCAAATCATGTTCAAGTGAGTGCAATACTGTTTACCTTCATTATTCCGTCAATATGAGTTGGCATTTTTGAATGAAAGTCCTTAAAAATTCATCTTCATAGACTTGATATAACAGCATGAAAGTATTCAAATCTCCTAGGAATCAAAATCGTACTTTAGCTAGTGTTCAACGTAGTAACAATTTCAATGAAAGAGCTGGTATATATTGAAAGGTAGGAGAGTCTTTAAAAGAGTAATCACTCACGTTAAAAGAGCTGGTAGTTATCTAAAAACGATGGCCGAAACCGGTTTGGCTCAGTGGATAGAGCGTCGGCCTGCGGACTCAAGGGTCCCGGGTTCGATTCCGGTAAAGGGCATGTACTGTGGTTGCGGGCACATCCCCAGTGGGGGGTGTGCAGGAGGCAGCTGATCGATATTTCTCTCTCATGGATGTTTCTAGCTCTCTATTCCTCTCCCTTCCTCTCTGTAAAATATCAATAAAATATATTTAAAAAAAAAAAAAAAAAAAAAAACGATGTATAAACACATGGAATTCACAAGGAATTAGTTTGAATCACTGGACAAAAGTGAATCCAACACTGAGAATTCACAATAATACACTAGGGAAATATCTAGGAATGTGCTTCAAACTCTAGGAATGCATGTTCACAGAGATTATATCGGAAGGACAGTGTTTAGACACAGGAAAATACTGTTCAAAGACCTGAGAAGTAGTGCAAAACCGTTTACATTTGTAATGCAGTCTAAATGAGTTGGGGTTTTGGAAAAGAGTTGATTAAACATTGAAAAGTACTTTTTCAAACAGCTATGACAGTATGAAAGTATTCAAAACTTTAGACATCAAATTGATAGTTGGCTAGTGTAAAAAGTATTAACAATTTAACTATACAGAGCTGATATGATACCCGTATGAAAATGTTAAAACTCTCAGAGCTCAAAATAACAGACCAAGGAAATGTGTAAGGGCAGTATCTGAAAGACTTGGAATATGTTTGGAGAACCTTAATACCTCTGTGAGGTGTTGAAATACTGAGAATTGATATTCAAAGAGCTGTGAAAGGTGGAATAGTCTTTATAATAGTAATCACATATTTAAAGAGCAAGTATATATGGAAAAACCATGTATAAACCCTTGGAATTCACAAGGAAGGAGCTTGAAACACTGGACAAAAATAAAAAGTAAAAACACCTGGTATATATGGTGTGAAAGCTGTACAATTACTTGGAACTTACAATGAATGAGCCTGAATCACTGGACATAAGTCAATCCAACACTTCAAATTCACAATGATAGACTAGAGAAATATTTAGGAATGTACTTGAAACACTAGGTATACCTCTCCATAGAGTTGGAATATCTGATGGACACTTCAGTCACCTAAAAATCGCGTTCTAAGAGTAGAGAACGGAGTTGGATACTGGTTGCATTTATAATTCTGTCTCAATGAGTTGGGGTTTTAGAAAGAATGTTGGTTAAACATTTAAACATTCATTCTCATAGTGCTCAGATACCTTAAAAAGTTATTTTCATACACCACATATAACAGTTTAGGGATAAGGATAGGGGTTACGTTTAACGTTAGAGCTAGGGTTAGGGTTAGGGTTAGGGTAAGGGTTAGTGCTACGGCTAGGTTTAAGGTTAGGGTTAGGGTTAGGGTTAGTGCTAGGGCTAGGGTTAGGGTTAGGGTTCAGTTGAGGACTAGGGTTAGGATTAAGGTTCAGGTGAGGGCTAGGGTTAGGGTTAGGGTTAAGGTTAGTGCCAGGGCTAGGGTTAGGGTTAGGTTTCAGGTGAGGGCTAGGGTTAGGGTTAGGGTTAGGGTTAGGGTTATAGTTAGAGGTAACGCTAGATTTAGGGTTTAGCCTATGGTTAAGGTTAGGATTAGGGTTATATTTGGAAATATGGCTAGGATTAGTGCTAGGGTTTGCTTTAGGGTTAGGGTTAGGGTTAGGGTTAGGGTTAGGGTTAGGGTTAGGGTTAGGATTAGTGCTAAGGCAAGGGTTAGGGTTAGGGTTAGTGTTAGGGTTAGGGTTAGGGTTAGTGCTAGGGCTATGGTTAGTGTTAGGGTTCAGGTGAGGGCTAGGGTTAAGGTTACAGTTAGTGCTAGAGCTAGGGTTAGGGTTAGGGTTAGGGTTAGGGTTATGGTTAGGGTTTGAGTTAGGGTTAGGGTTAGGGTTAGGGTTAGGGTTAGGTTTAGTGATATGGCTAGAACAAGGGCTAGGGTTTGCTTTATGGTTATGGTTAGGGTTAGGGTTAGGGTTAGGGTTCAGGTGAGGGCTAGGGTTAGGGTTAAGGTTAGAGTTAGGGTTAGAGTTAGAGCTAACGCTACAGTTAGGGTTAGGTCTAGGGTTAAGGTTAGGGATAGGGTTAGGGTTAGTGTTATGGCGTAAAGACATTTGGAATTCACAATAAATTAGCTCAATCAGTTGACAAAACTGAAAAGAGCTTCTGTATAAGGAAAAGAGCTCTAGAAACATTGGAATTCACAATGAATCAGCTTGAATCACTATACAAGAGTGAATCAAACACAAAGATATCAAAATGATAGACTTGGGAAATATTTAGGAATGTGACTTATACACTAGGAATTCATGTTAAAACACCTTTAATATCTGAAGGACACTATTTACTCACTGGCAAATCATGTTCAAGTAAGTGCAATACTGTTTACATTCATTATTCCGTCAATATGAGTTGGCGTTTTTGAATGAAAGTCCTTAAAAATTCATCTTCATAGACTTGATATAACAGCATGAAAGTATTCAAATCTCCTAGGAATCAAAATCGTACTTTAACAAGTGTTAAAGAGAGTCTTTAAAAGAGTAATCACTCACGTTAAAAGAGCTGGTATTTATAGAAAAACGACGTATGAACACATGGAATTCACAACGAATTAGCTTGAATCACTGGACAAAAGTGAATCCAACACAGAGAATTCACAATAATACACTAGGGAAATATCTAGGAATGTGCTTGAAACTTTAGGAAAGCATGTTCACAGAGATTATATCAGAAGGACTGTTTTGTCACAGGAAAATCCTGTTCATAGACCTGAGAAGTAGTGCCAAACTGTTTCCATTTGTAATTCAGTCTAAATGAGTTGGGGTTTTGGAAGACAGTTGGTTAAACATTTAAAAGTACATTTTCATACAGCTGATATGACATTATGAAAGTATTCAAAACTATAGAAATCTAATTGATAGATGGCTAGTGTTCAAAGTATTAACAATTTAACTATAAAGAGCTGATATGATACCCGTATGAAAATGTTAAAACTCACAGAGCTCAAAATAACAGACCAGGGAAAGGTCTAGGACTGTATCTGAAAGACTTGGAATATGTTTGGAGAACCTTAATACCTCTGTGTGGTGTTGAAATACTGAGAATTGATATTCAAAGAGCTGTGAAAGGTGGGATAGTCTTTAAAATAGTAATCACATGTTTAAAGAGCAAGTATATATGGAAAAACAAGGTATAAACACTTGGAATTCACAAGAAAGGAGCTTGAAATACTGGACAAAAGTAAAAAGTAAAAAAAAAAACTGGTATATATGGGGTAAAAGCTGTACAAATACTTGGAACTTACAATGAATGAGCCTGAATCACTGGACATAAGTCAATCCAACACTGAGAATTCACAATGATAGAGAAATATTTAGGAATGTACTTGAAACACTTGGTATACCTCTCCATAGAGTTCGAATATCTGATGGACAATTAGTCACCTAAAACTCCTGTTCAAAGAGTAGAGACCTGAAGTGGATACTGGTTGCATTTATAATACTGTCTCAATATTTTGGGTTTTTTGAAAGAACGTTGGTGAAACATTTAAACATTCATTCGCATAGTGCTCAAATACCTTAAAAAGTTATTTTCATGCACCACATATAACAGTTTAAGGATAAGGTTCGGGATTAGGGTTAAGGTTATGGTTAGTGTTAGTGCTAGGGTTAGGGTTAGGGTTCAGATGAGGGCTAGGGTTAAGGTTAGGGTTAGTGCTAGAGCTAGGGCTAGGGTTAGGTTTAGGTTCAGGTGAGGGCTAGGGTTAGAGTAAGAGTTAACGCTGCAGTTAGGGTTAGGCCTAGGGTTAAGGTTAGGGTTAGGGTTAGGTTTAGGGATAAGGCTAGGACTATGGCTAGGGTTTGCTTAGGGTTTGGGTTAGGGTTAGGGTTAGGGTTAGGGTTAGGGTTAGGGTTAGGGTTAGGGTTAGAGCTAACGGTACAGTTAGGGTTAGGCCTAGGTTAAGATTAGGGTTAGGGTTAGGCTAAGGGTTAGGGTTAGGGTTATGGCGCATAGACATTTGCAATTCACAATAAATGAACTCAATCACTTGACAAAACTGAAAGGAGCTTCTGTATAAGGAAAAGAGGTCTAGAAACATTGGAATTCACAATGAATCAGCTTGAATCACTATACAAGAGTGAATCAAACACAGAGATATCACAATGATAGACTTGGGAAATATTTAGGAATGTGACTTATACACTAGGAATTCATGTTAAAACACCTTTAATATCTGAAGGACACTATTTAGTCACTGGCAAATCATGTTCAAGTGAGTGCAATACTGTTTACCTTCATTATTCCGTCAATATGAGTTGGCGTTTTTGAATGAAAGTCCTTAAAAATTCGTCTTCATAGACTTGATATAACAGCATGAAAGTATTCAAATCCCCTAGGAATCAAAATCGTACTTTAGCTAGTGTTCAACGTAGTAACAATTTCAATGAAAGAGCTGGTATATATTGAAAGGTAGGAGAGTCTTTAAAAGAGTAATCACTCACGTTAAAAGAGCTGGTAGTTATAGAAAAACGATGGCCGAAACCGGTTTGGCTCAGTGGATAGAGCGTCGGCCTGCGGACTCAAGGGTCCCGGGTTCGATTCCGGTCAAGGGCATGTACTGTGGTTGCGGGCACATCCCCAGTGGGGGGTGTGCAGGAGGCAGCTGATCGATGTTTCTCTCTCATGGATGTTTCTAGCTCTCTATTCCTCTCCCTTCCTCTCTGTAAAATATCAATAAAATATATTTAAAAAAAAACAAAAAAACGATGTATAAACACATGGAATTCACAAGGAATTAGTTTGAATCACTGGACAAAAGTGAATCCAACACTGAGAATTCACAATAATACACTAGGGAAATATCTAGGAATGTGCTTCAAACTCTAGGAATGCATGTTCACAGAGATTATATCGGAAGGACAGTGTTTTGACACAGGAAAATACTGTTCAAAGACCTGAGAAGTAGTGCAAAACCGTTTACATTTGTAATGCAGTCTAAATGAGTTGGAGTTTTGGAAAAGAGTTGATTAAACATTTAAAAGTACTTTTTCAAACAGCTATGACAGTATGAAAGTATTCAAAACTTTAGACATCAAATTGATAGTTGGCTAGTGTTCAAAGTATTAACAATTTAACTATACAGAGCTGATATGATACCCGTATGAAAATGTTAAAACTCTCAGAGCTCAAAATAACCGACCAAGGAAATGTGTAAGGGCAGTATCTGAAAGACTTGGAATATGTTTGGAGAACATTAATACCTCTGTGAGGTGTTGAAATACTGAGAATTGATATTCAAATAGCTGTGAAAGGTGGAATAGTCTTTATAATAGTAATCACATATTTAAAGAGCAAGTATATATGGAAAAACCATGTATAAACCCTTGGAATTCACAAGGAAGGAGCTTGAAACACTGGACAAAAGTAAAAAGTAAAAACACCTGGTATATATGGTGTAAAAGCTGTACAAATACTTGGAACTTACAATGAATGAGCCTGAATCACTGGACATAAGTCAAGCCAACACTTCAAATTCACAATGATAGACTAGAGAAATATTTAGGAATGTACTTGAAACACTAGGTATACCTCTCCATAGAGTTGGAATATCTGATGGACACTTCAGTCACCTAACAATCGCGTTCTAAGAGTAGAGAACTGAGTTGGATACTGGTTGCTTTTATAATTCTGTCTCAATGAGTTGGGGTTTTAGAAAGAATGTTGGTTAAACATTTAAACATTCATTCTCATAGTGCTCAGATACCTTAAAAAGTTATTTTCATACACCACATATAACAGTTTAGGGATAAGGATAGGGGTTACGTTTAACGTTAGAGCTAGGGTTAGGGTTAGGGTTAGGGTAAGGGTTAGTGCTAGGGCTAGGTTTAGGGTTAGGGTTAGGGTTAGGGTTAGTGTTAGGGCTAGGGTTAGGGTTAGGGTTCAGTTGAGGGCTAGGGTTAGGGTTAAGGTTCAGGTGAGGGCTAGGGTTAGGGTTAGGGTTAGGGTTAGTGCTAGGGCTAGGGTTAGGGTTAGGGTTAGGGTTAGTGCCAGGGCTAGGGTTAGGGTTAGGTTTCAGGTGAGGGCTAGGGTTAAGGTTAGGGTTAGTGCTAGAGCTAGGGTTAGGGTTAGTGCTAGGGCTAGGGTTAGGGTTAGGGTTCAGTTGAGGCTAGGGTTAGGGTTAAGGTTCAGGTGAGGGCTAGGGTTAGGGTTAGGGTTAGGGTTAGGGTTATAGTTAGAGGTAACGCTAGAGTTAGGGTTTGGCCTACGGTTAAGGTTAGGGTTAGGGTTATGTTTGGAAATATGGCTAGGATTAGTGCTAGGGTTTGCTTTAGGGTTAGGGTTAGGGTTAGGGTTAGGGTTAGGGTTAGTGCTAGGGCTATGGTTAGGGTTAGGGTTCAGGTGAGGGCTAGGGTTAAGGTTACAGTTAGAGCTAGAGCTAGGGTTAGGGTTAGAGTTAGGGTTAGTGCTAGAGCTAGGGTTTGGGTTAGGGTTTAGGTGAGGGCTAGGGTTAGGGTTAGGGTTAGGGTTATGGTTAGGGTTAGGGTTAGGGTTAGGGTTAGGGTTAGGTTTAGTGATATGGCTAGAACAAGGGCTAGGGTTTTCTTTATGGTTATGGTTAGGGTTAGGGTTAGGGTTAGAGCTAACAATAGAGTTAGGGTTAGGCCTATGGTTAAGGTTAGGGTTAGGGTTAGGTTTAGCGTTATGGCGTATAGAGATTTGGAATTCACAATTAATGAGCTCAATCACTTGACAAAACTGAAAAGAGCTTCTGTATAAGGAAAAGAGCTCTAGAAATATTGGAATTCACAATGATTCAGCTTGAATCACTATACAAGAGTGAATCAAACACTGAGATATCACAATGATAGACTTGGGAAATATTTAAGAATGTGACTTATACACTAGGAATTCATGTTAAAAGACCTTTAATATCTGAAGGACACCATTTAGTCACTGGCAAATCATGTTCAAGTGAGTGCAATACAGTTTACATTCATTATTCCGTCAATATGAGTTGACCTTTTTGAATGAAAGTCCTTTAAAAATTCATCTTCATAGACTTGATATAACAGCATGAAAGTATTCAAATCTCCTAGGAATCAAAATCGTACTTTAGATGGTGTTCAACGTAGTAACAATTTCAATTAAAGAGCTGGTATATATTGAAAGGTAGGAGAGTCTTTAAAAGAGTAATCACTCACGTTAAAAGAGCTGGTATTTATAGAAAAACGACGTATAAACACATGGAATTCACAAGGAATTAGCTTGAATCACTGGACAAAAGTGAATCCAACACTGAGAATTCACAATAATACACTAGGGAAATATCTAGGAATGTGCTTCAAACTCTAGGAATGCATATTCGCAGAGATTATATCAGAAGGACAGTATTTAGACACAGGAAAATCCTGTTCAAAGACCTGAGACGTAGCGCAAAACCGTTTACATTTGTAATTCAGTCTAAATGAGTTGGGGATTTTGGAAGAAAGTTGGTTAAACATTTAAAAGTACATTTTCATACAGCTGATATGACGGTATGAAAGTATTCAAAACTATAGAAATCAAATTGATAGTTGGCTAGTGTTCAAAGTATTAACAATTTAACTATAAAGAGCTGATATGATACCCGTATGAAAATGCTAAACTCTCAGAGCTCAAAATAACCGACCGAGGAAATGTGTAGGGCAGTATCTGAAAGACTTGGAATATGTTTGTAGTACCTAACTACCTCTGTGTGGTGTTGAAATACTGAGAATAGATATTTAAAGAGCTGTGAAAGGTGGGATAGTCTTTAAAATAGTAATCACATGTTTAAAGAGCAAGTATATATGGAAAAACAATGTATAAACCCTTGGAATTCACAATGAAAGAGCTTGAAACACTGGACAAAAGTAAAAAGACCTGGTATATATGGGGAAAAAGCTGTACAAATACTTGGAATTTACAATGAATGAGCCTGAATCACTGGACATAAGTCAATCCAACACTGAGAATTCACAATGATAGACCAGAGAAATATTTAGGAATGTACTTGAAACACTAGGTATATCTCTCCATAGAGTTGGAATATCTGATGGACAATTTAGTTACCTAAATATCGTGTAGAGAACTGAGTTGGATACTGGTTGCATTTATAATTCTGTCTCAATGAGTTGGGGTTTTTGAAAGAATGTTGGTTAAACATTTAAACATTCATTCTCATAGTGCTCAGATACCTTAAAAAGTTATTTACATACACCAAATATAACAGTTTAGGGATAAGGATAGTGGTTAGGGTTAAGGTTAGAGTTAGGATTAGCGTTAGGGTTAGTGCTAGGGCTAGGGTTAGGGTTAGGGTTAGTGATAGAGCTAGGGTTAGGGTTAGGGTTAGGGTTAGGGATATGGCTAGGACTAGGGTTAGGGTTAGGGTTAGTGATAGAGCTAGGGTTAGGGTTAGGGTTAGGGTTAGTGCTAGGGCTAGGGTTAGGGTTAGGGTTCAGGTGAGGGCTAGGGTTAAGGTTAGGGTTAGTGATAGAGCTAGGGTTAGGGTTAGGGTTAGGGTTAGTGCTAGGGCTAGGGTTAGGGTTAGTGCTAGGGCTAAGGTTAGGGTTAGTGCTAGGGTTAGGTTTAGGGTTAGGTTTAGGAATATGGCTAGGACTAGGGCTAGGGTTTGCTTTAGGGTTAGGGTTAGAGTTAGAGCTAACGCTACAGTTAGGGTTACGCATAGGTTTAAGGTTTGGGTTTGGGTTAGGGTTAGGGTTATGGCGTATAGACATTTGGAATTCACAATAAATTAGCTCAATCACTTGACAAAACTGAAAAGAGCTTCTGTATAAGGAAAAGAGCTCTAGAAACATTGGAATTCACTATGAATCAGCTTGAATCACTATGCAAGAGTGAATCAAACACAGAGATATCACAATGATAGACTTGGGAAATATTTAGGAATGTGACATACACTAGGAATTCATGTTAAAAGACCTTTAATATCTGAAGGACACTATTTAGTCACTGGCAAATCATGTTCAAGTGAGTGCAATACTGTTTACATTCATTATTCCGTCACTATGAGTTGGCGTTTTTGAATGAAAGTCCTTAAAAATTCATCTTCATAGACTTGATGTAAGAGAATGAAAGTATTCAAATCTCCTAGGAATCAAAATCGTACTTTAGATGGTGTTCAACGTAGTAACAATTTCAATTAAAGAGCTGGTATATATTGAAAGGTAGGAGAGTCTTTAAAAGAGTAATCACTCACGTTAAAAGAGCTGGTATTTATAGAAAAACGACGTATAAACACATGGAATTCACAAGGAATTAGCTTGAATCACTGGACAAAAGTGAATCCAACACTGAGAATTCACAATAATACACTAGGGAAATATCTAGGAATGTGCTTCAAACTCTACGAATGCATATTCGCAGAGATTATATCAGAAGGACAGTATTTAGACACAGGAAAATCCTGTTCAAAGACCTGAGACGTAGCGCAAAACCGTTTACATTTGTAATTCAGTCTAAATGAGTTGGGGATTTTGGAAGAAAGTTGGTTAAACATTTAAAAGTACATTTTCATACAGCTGATATGACGGTATGAAAGTATTCAAAACTATAGAAATCAAATTGATAGTTGGCTAGTGTTCAAAGTATTAACAATTTAACTATAAAGAGCTGATATGATACCCGTATGAAAATGCTAAAACTCTCAGAGCTCAAAATAACCGACCGAGGAAATGTGTAGGGCAGTATCTGAAAGACTTGGAATATGTTTGTAGTACCTAACTACCTCTGTGTGGTGTTGAAATACTGAGAATAGATATTTAAAGAGCTGTGAAAGGTGGGATAGTCTTTAAAATAGTAATCACATGTTTAAAGAGCAGGTATATATGGAAAAACAATGTATAAACCCTTGGAATTCACAATGAAAGAGCTTGAAACACTGGACAAAAGTAAAAAGACCTGGTATATATGGGGAAAAAGCTGTACAAATACTTGGAATTTACAATGAATGAGCCTGAATCACTGGACATAAGTCAATCCAACACTGAGAATTCACAATGATAGACTAGAGAAATATTTAGGAATGTACTTGAAACACTAGGTATATCTCTCCATAGAGTTGGAATATCTGATGGACAATTTAGTTACCTAAAAATCGTGTAGAGTAGAGAACTGAGTTGGATACTGGTTGCATTTATAATTCTGTCTCAATGAGTTGGGGTTTTTGAAAGAATGTTGGTTAAACATTTAAACATTCATTCTCATAGTGCTCAGATACCTTAAAAAGTTATTTACATACACCAAATATAACAGTTTAGGGTTAAGGATAGTGGTTAGGGTTAAGGTTAGAGTTAGGATTAGCGTTAGGGTTAGTGCTAGGGCTAGGGTTAGGGTTAGGGTTAGGGTTAGTGCTAGGGTTAGGGTTAGGGTTAGGGTTCAGGTGAGGGCTAGGGTTAAGGTTAGGGTTAGTGATAGAGCTAGGGTTAGGGTTAGGGTTAGGGTTAGTGCTAGGGCTAGGGTTAGGATTCGGGTTCAGGTGAGGGCTATGTTTAGGGTTAGGGTTAGGGTTAGGTTTAGGGATATGGCTAGGACTAGGGCTAGCGTTTGCTTTAGGGTTAGGGTTAGGCTTAGGGTTGGGGTTAGGTTTATGGCGTATGGACATTTGGTATTCACAATAAATTAGCTCAATCACTTGACAAAACTGAAAAGAGCTTCTGTATAAGGAAAACAGCTCTAGAAATACTGGAATTCACAATGAATCAGCTTGAATCACTATACACGAGTGAATCAAACACAGAGATATCACAATGATTGACTTGGGAAATATTTAGGAATGTGACAGACACTAGGAATTCATGTTAAAAGACCTTTAATATCTGAAGGACACTATGTAGTCACTGGCAAATCATGTTCAAGTGAGTGCAATACTGTTTACATTCATTATTCCGTCACTATGAGTTGGCGTTTTTGAATGAAAGTCCTAAAATTCATCTTCATAGACTTGATATAAGAGAATGAAAGTATTCAAATCTCCTAGGAATCAAAATCGTACTTTAGATGGTGTTCAACGTAGTAACAATTTCAATTAAAGAGCTGGTATATATTGAAAGGTAGGAGAGTCTTTAAAAGAGTAATCACTCACGTTAAAAGAGCTGGTATTTATAGAAAAACGACGTATAAACACATGGAATTCACAAGGAATTAGCTTGAATCACTGGACAAAAGTGAATCCAACACTGAGAATTCACAATAATACACCAGGGAAATATCTAGGAATGTGCTTCAAACTCTAGGAATGCATATTCGCAGAGATTATATCAGAAGGACAGTATTTAGACACAGGAAAATCCTGTTCAAAGACCTGAGACGTAGCGCAAAACCGTTTACATTTGTAATTCAGTCTAAATGAGTTGGGGATTTTGGAAGAAAGTTGGTTAAACATTTAAAAGTACATTTTCATACAGCTGATATGACGGTATGAAAGTATTCAAAACTATAGAAATCAAATTGATAGTTGGCTAGTGTTCAAAGTATTAACAATTTAACTATAAAGAGCTGATATGATACCCGTATGAAAATGCTAAAACTCTCAGAGCTCAAAATAACCGACCGAGGAAATGTGTAGGGCAGTATCTGAAAGACTTGGAATATGTTTGTAGTACCTAACTACCTCTGTGTGGTGTTGAAATACTGAGAATAGATATTTAAAGAGCTGTGAAAGGTGGGATAGTCTTTAAAATAGTAATCACATGTTTAAAGAGCAAGTGTATATGGGAAAACAATGAATAAACACTTGGAATTCACAATGAAAGAGCTTGAAACACTGGACAAAAGTAAAAAGACCTGGTATATATGGGGAAAAAGCTGTACAAATACTTGGAATTTACAATGCATGAGCCTGAATCACTGGACATAAGTCAATCCAACACTGAGAATTCACAATGATAGACTAGAGAAATATTTAGGAATGTACTTGAAACACTAGGTATATCTCTCCATAGAGTTGGAATATCTGATGGACAATTTAGTTACCTAAAAATCGTGTTCAGAGTAGAGAACTGAGTTGGATACTGGTTGCATTTATAATTCTGTCTCAATGAGTTGGGGTTTTTGAAAGAATGTTGGTTAAACATTTAAACATTCATTCTCATAGTGCTCAGATACCTTAAAAAGTTATTTACATACACCAAATATAACAGTTTAGGGATAAGGATAGTGGTTAGGGTTACGGTTAGAGTTAGGATTAGCGTTAGGGTTAGTGCTAGGGCTAGGGTTAGGGTTAGTGCTAGGGCTAGGGCAAGGGTTAGGGTTAGGGTTAGGGTTAGTGCTAGGGCTAGGGTTAGGGTTAGGGTTCAGGTGAGGGCTGGGTTAAGGTTAGGGTTAGTGATAGAGCTAGGATTAGGGTTAGGGTTAGGGTTAGTGCTAGGGCTAGGGTTAGGGTTAGTGCTAGGGCTAAGGTTAGGGTTAGTGCTAGGGTTAGGTTTAGGGTTAGGTTTAGGAATATGGCTAGGACTAGGGCTAGGGTTTGCTTTAGGGTTAGGGTTAGAGTTAGAGCTAACGCTACAGTTAGGGTTACGCATAGGTTTAAGGTTTGGGTTTGGGTTAGGGTTAGGGTTATGGCGTATAGACATTTGGAATTCACAATAAATTAGCTCAATCACTTGACAAAACTGAAAAGAGCTTCTGTATAAGGAAAAGAGCTCTAGAAACATTGGAATTCACTATGAATCAGCTTGAATCACTATGCAAGAGTGAATCAAACACAGAGATATCACAATGATAGACTTGGGAAATATTTAGGAATGTGACATACACTAGGAATTCATGTTAAAAGACCTTTAATATCTGAAGGACACTATTTAGTCACTGGCAAATCATGTTCAAGTGAGTGCAATACTGTTTACATTCATTATTCGGTCAATATGAGTTGGCGTTTTTGAATGAAAGTCCTTAAAAATTCATCTTCATAGACTTGATATAAGAGAATGAAAGTATTCAAATCTCCTAGGAATCAAAATCGTACTTTAGATGGTGTTCAACGTAGTAACAATTTCAATTAAAGAGCTGGTATATATTGAAAGGTAGGAGAGTCTTTAAAAGAGTAATCACTCACGTTAAAAGAGCTGGTATTTATAGAAAAACGACGTATAAACACATGGAATTCACAAGGAATTAGCTTGAATCACTGGACAAAAGTGAATCCAACACTGAGAATTCACAATAAAACACTAGGGAAATATCTAGGAATGTGCTTCAAACTCTAGGAATGCATATTCGCAGAGATTATATCAGAAGGACAGTATTTAGACACAGGAAAATCCTGTTCAAAGACCTGAGACGTAGCGCAAAACCGTTTACATTTGTAATTCAGTCTAAATGAGTTGGGGATTTTGGAAGAAAGTTGGTTAAACATTTAAAAGTACATTTTCATACAGCTGATATGACGGTATGAAAGTATTCAAAACTATAGAAATCAAATTGATAGTTGGCTAGTGTTCAAAGTATTAACAATTTAACTATAAAGAGCTGATATGATACCCGTATGAAAATGCTAAAACTCTCAGAGCTCAAAATAACCGACCGAGGAAATGTGTAGGGCAGTATCTGAAAGACTTGGAATATGTTTGTAGTACCTAACTACCTCTGTGTGGTGTTGAAATACTGAGAATAGATATTTAAAGAGCTGTGAAAGGTGGGATAGTCTTTAAAATAGTAATCACATGTTTAAAGAGCAAGTATATATGGAAAAACAATGTATAAACCCTTGGAATTCACAATGAAAGAGCTTGAAACACTGGACAAAAGTAAAAAGACCTGGTATATATGGGGAAAAAGCTGTACAAATACTTGGAATTTACAATGAATGAGCCTGAATCACTGGACATAAGTCAATCCAACACTGAGAATTCACAATGATAGACTAGAGAAATATTTAGGAATGTACTTGAAACACTAGGTATATCTCTCCATAGAGTTGGAATATCTGATGGACAATTTAGTTACCTAAAAATCGTGTAGAGTAGAGAACTGAGTTGGATACTGGTTGCATTTATAATTCTGTCTCAATGAGTTGGGGTTTTTGAAAGAATGTTGGTTAAACATTTAAACATTCATTCTCATAGTGCTCAGATACCTTAAAAAGTTATTTACATACACCAAATATAACAGTTTAGGGTTAAGGATAGTGGTTAGGGTTAAGGTTAGAGTTAGGATTAGCGTTAGGGTTAGTGCTAGGGCTAGGGTTAGGGTTAGGGTTAGGGTTAGTGCTAGGGTTAGGGTTAGGGTTAGGGTTCTGGTGAGGGCTAGGGTTAAGGTTAGGGTTAGTGATAGAGCTAGGGTTAGGGTTAGGGTTAGGGTTAGTGCTAGGGCTAGGGTTAGGATTCGGGTTCAGGTGAGGGCTATGTTTAGGGTTAGGGTTAGGGTTAGGTTTAGGGATATGGCTAGGACTAGGGCTAGCGTTTGCTTTAGGGTTAGGGTTAGGCTTAGGGTTGGGGTTAGGTTTATGGCGTATGGACATTTGGTATTCACAATAAATTAGCTCAATCACTTGACAAAACTGAAAAGAGCTTCTGTATAAGGAAAACAGCTCTAGAAATACTGGAATTCACAATGAATCAGCTTGAATCACTATACACGAGTGAATCAAACACAGAGATATCACAATGATTGACTTGGGAAATATTTAGGAATGTGACAGACACTAGGAATTCATGTTAAAAGACCTTTAATATCTGAAGGACACTATGTAGTCACTGGCAAATCATGTTCAAGTGAGTGCAATACTGTTTACATTCATTATTCCGTCACTATGAGTTGGCGTTTTTGAATGAAAGTCCTAAAATTCATCTTCATAGACTTGATATAAGAGAATGAAAGTATTCAAATCTCCTAGGAATCAAAATCGTACTTTAGATGGTGTTCAACGTAGTAACAATTTCAATTAAAGAGCTGGTATATATTGAAAGGTAGGAGAGTCTTTAAAAGAGTAATCACTCACGTTAAAAGAGCTGGTATTTATAGAAAAACGACGTATAAACACATGGAATTCACAAGGAATTAGCTTGAATCACTGGACAAAAGTGAATCCAACACTGAGAATTCACAATAATACACCAGGGAAATATCTAGGAATGTGCTTCAAACTCTAGGAATGCATATTCGCAGAGATTATATCAGAAGGACAGTATTTAGACACAGGAAAATCCTGTTCAAAGACCTGAGACGTAGCGCAAAACCGTTTACATTTGTAATTCAGTCTAAATGAGTTGGGGATTTTGGAAGAAAGTTGGTTAAACATTTAAAAGTACATTTTCATACAGCTGATATGACGGTATGAAAGTATTCAAAACTATAGAAATCAAATTGATAGTTGGCTAGTGTTCAAAGTATTAACAATTTAACTATAAAGAGCTGATATGATACCCGTATGAAAATGCTAAAACTCTCAGAGCTCAAAATAACCGACCGAGGAAATGTGTAGGGCAGTATCTGAAAGACTTGGAATATGTTTGTAGTACCTAACTACCTCTGTGTGGTGTTGAAATACTGAGAATAGATATTTAAAGAGCTGTGAAAGGTGGGATAGTCTTTAAAATAGTAATCACATGTTTAAAGAGCAAGTGTATATGGGAAAACAATGAATAAACACTTGGAATTCACAATGAAAGAGCTTGAAACACTGGACAAAAGTAAAAAGACCTGGTATATATGGGGAAAAAGCTGTACAAATACTTGGAATTTACAATGCATGAGCCTGAATCACTGGACATAAGTCAATCCAACACTGAGAATTCACAATGATAGACTAGAGAAATATTTAGGAATGTACTTGAAACACTAGGTATATCTCTCCATAGAGTTGGAATATCTGATGGACAATTTAGTTACCTAAAAATCGTGTTCAGAGTAGAGAACTGAGTTGGATACTGGTTGCATTTATAATTCTGTCTCAATGAGTTGGGGTTTTTGAAAGAATGTTGGTTAAACATTTAAACATTCATTCTCATAGTGCTCAGATACCTTAAAAAGTTATTTACATACACCAAATATAACAGTTTAGGGATAAGGATAGTGGTTAGGGTTACGGTTAGAGTTAGGATTAGCGTTAGGGTTAGTGCTAGGGCTAGGGTTAGGGTTAGTGCTAGGGCTAGGGCAAGGGTTAGGGTTAGGGTTAGGGTTAGTGCTAGGGCTAGGGTTAGGGTTAGGGTTCAGGTGAGGGCTGGGTTAAGGTTAGGGTTAGTGATAGAGCTAGGATTAGGGTTAGGGTTAGGGTTAGTGCTAGGGCTAGGGTTAGGATTCGGGTTCAGGTGAGGGCTATGTTTAGGGTTAGGGTTAGGGTTAGGTTAGGGATATGGCTAGGACTAGGGCTAGCGTTTGCTTTAGGGTTAGGGTTAGGCTTAGGGTTGGGGTTAGTTTTATGGCGTATGGACATTTGGTATTCACAATAAATTAGCTCAATCACTTGACAAAACTGAAAAGAGCTTCTGTATCAGGAAAACAGCTCTAGAAATACTGGAATTCACAATGAATCAGCTTGAATCACTATACACGAGTGATTCAAACACAGAGATATCACAATGATTGACTTGGGAAATATTTAGGAATGTGACAGACACTAGGAATTCATGTTAAAAGACCTTTAATATCTGAAGGACACTATGTAGTCACTGGCAAATCATGTTCAAGTGAGTGCAATACTGTTTACATTCATTATTCCGTCACTATTAGTTGGCGTTTTTGAATGAAAGTCCTAAAATTCATCTTCATAGACTTGATATAAGAGCATGAAAGTATTCAAATCTCCTAGGAATCAAAATCGTACTGTAGCTAGTGTTCAACGTAGTAACAATTTCAATTAAAGAGCTGGTATATATTGAAAGGTAGGAGAGTCTTTAAAAGAGTAATCACTCACGTTAAAAGAGCTGGTATTTATAGAAAAACGACGTATAAACACATGGAATTCACAAGGAATTAGCTTGAATCACTGGACAAAAGTGAATCCAACACTGAGAATTCACAATAATACACCAGGGAAATATCTAGGAATGTGCTTCAAACTCTAGGAATGCATGTTCGCAGAGATTATTTCAGAAGGACAGTATTTAGACACAGGAAAATCCTGTTCAAAGACCTGAGACGTAGCGCAAAACCGTTTACATTTGTAATTCAGTCTAAATGAGTTGGGGATTTTGGAAGAAAGTTGGTTAAACATTTAAAAGTACATTTTCATACAGCTGATATGACGGTATGAAAGTATTCAAAACTATAGAAATCAAATTGATAGTTGGCTAGTGTTCAAAGTATTAACAATTTAACTATAAAGAGCTGATATGATACCCGTATGAAAATGCTAAAACTCTCAGAGCTCAAAATAACCGACCGAGGAAATGTGTAGGGTAGTATCTGAAAGACTTGGAATATGTTTGTAGTACCTAACTACCTCTATGTGGTGTTGAAATACCGAGAATAGATCTTTAAAGAGCTGTGAAAGGTGGGATAGTCTTTAAAATATTAATCACATGTTTAAAGAGCAAGTGTATATGGGAAAACAATGAATAAACACTTGGAATTCACAATGAAAGAGCTTGAAACACTGGACAAAAGTAAAAAGACCTGGTATATATGGGGAAAAAGCTGTACAAATACTTGGAATTTACAATGAATGAGCCTGAATCACTGGACATAAGTCAATCCAACACTGAGAATTCACAATGATAGACTAGAGAAATATTTAGGAATGTACTTGAAACACTAGGTATATCTCTCCATAGAGTTGGAATATCTGATGGACAATTTAGTTACCTAAAAATCGTGTAGAGTAGAGAACTGAGTTGGATACTGGTTGCATTTATAATTCTGTCTCAATGAGTTGGGGTTTTTGAAAGAATGTTGGTTAAACATTTAAACATTCATTCTCATAGTGCTCAGATACCTTAAAAAGTTATTTACATACACCAAATATAACAGTTTAGGGTTAAGGATAGTGGTTAGGGTTAAGGTTAGAGTTAGGATTAGCGTTAGGGTTAGTGCTAGGGCTAGGGTTAGGGTTAGGGTTAGGGTTAGTGCTAGGGTTAGGGTTAGGGTTAGGGTTCAGGTGAGGGCTAGGGTTAAGGTTAGGGTTAGTGATAGAGCTAGGGTTAGGGTTAGGGTTAGGGTTAGTGCTAGGGCTAGGGTTAGGATTAGGGTTCAGGTGAGGGCTAGGGTTAAGGTTAGGGTTAGTGATAGAGCTAGGGTTAGGGTTAGGGTTAGGGTTAGGGATATGGCTAGGACTAGGGCTAGCGTTTGCTTTAGGGTTAGGGTTAGGCTTAGGGTTGGGGTTAGGTTTATGGCGTATGGACATTTGGAATTCACAATAAATTAGCTCAATCACTTGACAAAACTGAAAAGAGCTTCTGTATAAGGAAAAGAGCTCTAGAAACATTGGAATTCACTATGAATCAGCTTGAATCACTATGCAAGAGTGAATCAAACACAGAGATATCACAATGATAGACTTGGGAAATATTTAGGAATGTGACATACACTAGGAATTCATGTTAAAAGACCTTTAATATCTGAAGGACACTATTTAGTCACTGGCAAATCATGTTCAAGTGAGTGCAATACTGTTTACATTCATTATTCGGTCAATATGAGTTGGCGTTTTTGAATGAAAGTCCTTAAAAATTCATCTTCATAGACTTGATATAAGAGAATGAAAGTATTCAAATCTCCTAGGAATCAAAATCGTACTTTAGATGGTGTTCAACGTAGTAACAATTTCAATTAAAGAGCTGGTATATATTGAAAGGTAGGAGAGTCTTTAAAAGAGTAATCACTCACGTTAAAAGAGCTGGTATTTATAGAAAAACGACGTATAAACACATGGAATTCACAAGGAATTAGCTTGAATCACTGGACAAAAGTGAATCCAACACCGAGAATTCACAATAAAACACTAGGGAAATATCTAGGAATGTGCTTCAAACTCTAGGAATGCATATTCGCAGAGATTATATCAGAAGGACAGTATTTAGACACAGGAAAATCCTGTTCAAAGACCTGAGACGTAGCCCAAAACCGTTTACATTTGTAATTCAGTCTAAATGAGTTGGGGATTTTGGAAGAAATTTGGTTAAACATTTAAAAGTACATTTTCATACAGCTGATATGACGGTATGAAAGTATTCAAAACTATAGAAATCAAATTGATAGTTGGCTAGTGTTCAAAGTATTAACAATTTAACTATAAAGAGCTGATATGATACCCGTATGAAAATGCTAAAACTCTCAGAGCTCAAAATAACCGACCGAGGAAATGTGTAGGGCAGTATCTGAAAGACTTGGAATATGTTTGTAGTACCTAACTACCTCTGTGTGGTGTTGAAATACTGAGAATAGATATTTAAAGAGCTGTGAAAGGTGGGATAGTCTTTAAAATAGTAATCACATGTTTAAAGAGCAAGTATATATGGAAAAACAATGTATAAACCCTTGGAATTCACAATGAAAGAGCTTGAAACACTGGACAAAAGTAAAAAGACCTGGTATATATGGGGAAAAAGCTGTACAAATACTTGGAATTTACAATGAATGAGCCTGAATCACTGGACATAAGTCAATCCAACACTGAGAATTCACAATGATAGACTAGAGAAATATTTAGGAATGTACTTGAAACACTAGGTATATCTCTCCATAGAGTTGGAATATCTGATGGACAATTTAGTTACCTAAAAATCGTGTAGAGTAGAGAACTGAGTTGGATACTGGTTGCATTTATAATTCTGTCTCAATGAGTTGGGGTTTTTGAAAGAATGTTGGTTAAACATTTAAACATTCATTCTCATAGTGCTCAGATACCTTAAAAAGTTATTTACATACACCAAATATAACAGTTTAGGGTTAAGGATAGTGGTTAGGGTTAAGGTTAGAGTTAGGATTAGCGTTAGGGTTAGTGCTAGGGCTAGGGTTAGGGTTAGGGTTAGGGTTAGTGCTAGGGTTAGGGTTAGGGTTAGGGTTCAGGTGAGGGCTAGGGTTAAGGTTAGGGTTAGTGATAGAGCTAGGGTTAGGGTTAGGGTTAGGGTTAGTGCTAGGGCTAGGGTTAGGATTCGGGTTCAGGTGAGGGCTATGTTTAGGGTTAGGGTTAGGGTTAGGTTTAGGGATATGGCTAGGACTAGGGCTAGCGTTTGCTTTAGGGTTAGGGTTAGGCTTAGGGTTGGGGTTAGGTTTATGGCGTATGGACATTTGGTATTCACAATAAATTAGCTCAATCACTTGACAAAACTGAAAAGAGCTTCTGTATAAGGAAAACAGCTCTAGAAATACTGGAATTCACAATGAATCAGCTTGAATCACTATACACGAGTGAATCAAACACAGAGATATCACAGTGATTGACTTGGGAAATATTTAGGAATGTGACAGACACTAGGAATTCATGTTAAAAGACCTTTAATATCTGAAGGACACTATGTAGTCACTGGCAAATCATGTTCAAGTGAGTGCAATACTGTTTACATTCATTATTCCGTCACTATGAGTTGGCGTTTTTGAATGAAAGTCCTAAAATTCATCTTCATAGACTTGATATAAGAGCATGAAAGTATTCAAATCTCCTAGGAATCAAAATCGTACTGTAGCTAGTGTTCAACGTAGTAACAATTTCAATTAAAGAGCTGGTATATATTGAAAGGTAGGAGAGTCTTTAAAAGAGTAATCACTCACGTTAAAAGAGCTGGTATTTATAGAAAAACGACGTATAAACACATGGAATTCACAAGGAATTAGCTTGAATCACTGGACAAAAGTGAATCCAACACTGAGAATTCACAATAAAACACTAGGGAAATATCTAGGAATGTGCTTCAAACTCTAGGAATGCATATTCGCAGAGATTATATCAGAAGGACAGTATTTAGACACAGGAAAATCCTGTTCAAAGACCTGAGACGTAGCGCAAAACCGTTTACATTTGTAATTCAGTCTAAATGAGTTGGGGATTTTGGAAGAAAGTTGGTTAAACATTTAAAAGTACATTTTCATACAGCTGATATGACGGTATGAAAGTATTCAAAACTATAGAAATCAAATTGATAGTTGGCTAGTGTTCAAAGTATTAACAATTTAACTATAAAGAGCTGATACGATACCCGTATGAAAATGCTAAAACTCTCAGAGCTCAAAATAACCGACCGAGGAAATGTGTAGGGTAGTATCTGAAAGACTTGGAATATGTTTGTAGTACCTAACTACCTCTATGTGGTGTTGAAATACCGAGAATAGATCTTTAAAGAGCTGTGAAAGGTGGGATAGTCTTTAAAATAGTAATCACATGTTTAAAGAGCAAGTGTATATGGGAAAACAATGAATAAACACTTGGAATTCACAATGAAAGAGCTTGAAACACTGGACAAAAGTAAAAAGACCTGGTATATATGGGGAAAAAGCTGTACAAATACTTGGAATTTACAATGAATGAGCCTGAATCACTGGACATAAGTCAATCCAACACTGAGAATTCACAATGATAGACTAGAGAAATATTTAGGAATGTACTTGAAACACTAGGTATATCTCTCCATAGAGTTGGAATATCTGATGGACAATTTAGTTACCTAAAAATCGTGTTCAAAGAGTACAGAACTGAGTTGGATACTGGTTGCATTTATAATTCTGTCTCAATGAGTTGGGGTTTTTGAAAGAATGTTGGTTAAACATTTAAACATTCATTCTCATAGTGCTCAGATACCTTAAAAAGTTATTTACATACACCAAATATAACAGTTTAGGGATAAGGATAGTGGTTAGGGTTACGGTTAGAGTTAGGATTAGCGTTAGGGTTAGTGCTAGGGCTAGGGTTAGGGTTAGTGCTAGGGCTAGGGCAAGGGTTAGGGTTAGGGTTAGGGTTAGTGCTAGGGCTAGGGTTAGGGTTAGGGTTCAGGTGAGGGCTAGGGTTAAGGTTAGGGTTAGTGATAGAGCTAGGGTTAGGGTTAGGGTTAGGGTTAGTGCTAGGGCTAGGGTTAGGGTTAGTGCTAGGGCTAAGGTTAGGGTTAGTGCTAGGGTTAGGTTTAGGGTTAGGTTTAGGAATATGGCTAGGACTAGGGCTAGGGTTTGCTTTAGGGTTAGGGTTAGAGTTAGAGCTAACGCTACAGTTAGGGTTACGCATAGGTTTAAGGTTTGGGTTTGGGTTAGGGTTAGGGTTATGGCGTATAGACATTTGGAATTCACAATAAATTAGCTCAATCACTTGACAAAACTGAAAAGAGCTTCTGTATAAGAAAAAGAGCTCTAGAAACATTGGAATTCACTATGAATCAGCTTGAATCACTATGCAAGAGTGAATCAAACACAGAGATATCACAATGATTGACTTGGGAAATATTTAGGAATGTGACATACACTAGGAATTCATGTTAAAAGACCTTTAATATCTGAAGGACACTATGTAGTCACCGGCAAATCATGTTCAAGTGAGTGCAATACTGTTTACATTCATTATTCCGTCACTATGAGTTGGCGTTTTTGAATGAAAGTCCTTAAAAATTCATCTTCATAGACTTGATATAAGAGAATGAAAGTATTCAAATCTCCTAGGAATCAAAATCGTACTTTAGATGGTGTTCAACGTAGTAACAATTTCAATTAAAGAGCTGGTATATATTGAAAGGTAGGAGAGTCTTTAAAAGAGTAATCACTCACGTTAAAAGAGCTGGTATTTATAGAAAAACGACGTATAAACACATGGAATTCACAAGGAATTAGCTTGAATCACTGGACAAAAGTGAATCCAACACTGAGAATTCACAATAATACACTACGGAAATATCTAGGAATGTGCTTCAAACTCTAGGAATGCATATTCGCAGAGATTATATCAGAAGGACAGTATTTAGACACAGGAAAATCCTGTTCAAAGACCTGAGACGTAGCGCAAAACCGTTTACATTTGTAATTCAGTCTAAATGAGTTGGGGATTTTGGAAGAAAGTTAGTTAAACATTTAAAAGTACATTTTCATACAGCTGATATGACGGTATGAAAGTATTCAAAACTATAGAAATCAAATTGATAGTTGGCTAGTGTTCAAAGTATTAACAATTTAACTATAAAGAGCTGATATGATACCCGTATGAAAGTGCTAAAACTCTCAGAGCTCAAAATAACCGACCGAGGAAATGTGTAGGGCAGTATCTGAAAGACTTGGAATATGTTTGTAGTACCTAACTACCACTGTGTTGTGTTGAAATACTGAGAATAGATATTTAAAGAGCTGTGAAAGGTGGGATAGTCTTTAAAATAGTAATCACATGTTTAAAGAGCAAGTGTATATGGGAAAACAATGAATAAACCCTTGGAATTCACAATGAAAGAGCTTGAAACACTGGACAAAAGTAAAAAGACCTGGTATATATGGGGAAAAAGCTGTACAAATACTTGGAATTTACAATGAATGAGCCTGAATCACTGGACATAAGTCAATCCAACACTGAGAATTCACAATGATAGACTAGAGAAATATTTAGGAATGTACTTGAAACACTAGGTATATCTCTCCATAGAGTTGGAATATCTGATGGACAATTTAGTTACCTAAAAATCGTGTTCAGAGTAGAGAACTGAGTTGGATACTGGTTGCATTTATAATTCTGTCTCAATGAGTTGGGGTTTTTGAAAGAATGTTGGTTAAACATTTAAACATTCATTCTCATAGTGCTCAGATACCTTAAAAAGTTATTTACATACACCAAATATAACAGTTTAGGGTTAAGGATAGTGGTTAGGGTTAAGGTTAGAGTTAGGATTAGCGTTAGGGTTAGTGCTAGGGCTAGGGTTAGGGTTAGGGTTAGGGTTAGTGCTAGGGTTAGGGTGAGGGTTAGGGTTCAGGTGAGGGCTAGGGTTAAGGTTAGGGTTAGTGATAGAGCTAGGGTTAGGGTTAGGGTTAGGGTTAGTGCTAGGGCTAGGGTTAGGATTAGGGTTCAGGTGAGGGCTATGTTTAGGGTTAGGGTTAGGGTTAGGTTTAGGGATATGGCTAGGACTAGGGCTAGCGTTTGCTTTAGGGTTAGGGTTAGGCTTAGGGTTGGGGTTAGGTTTATGGCGTATGGACATTTGGTATTCACAATAAATTAGCTCAATCACTTGACAAAACTGAAAAGAGCTTCTGTATAAGGAAAACAGCTCTAGAAATACTGGAATTCACAATGAATCAGCTTGAATCACTATACACGAGTGAATCAAACACAGAGATATCACAATGATTGACTTGGGAAATATTTAGGAATGTGACAGACACTAGGAATTCATGTTAAAAGACCTTTAATATCTGAAGGACACTATGTAGTCACCGGCAAATCATGTTCAAGTGAGTGCAATACTGTTTACATTCATTATTCCGTCACTATGAGTTGGCGTTTTTGAATGAAAGTCCTAAAATTCATCTTCATAGACTTGATATAAGAGCATGAAAGTATTCAAATCTCCTAGGAATCAAAATCGTACTGTAGCTAGTGTTCAACGTAGTAACAATTTCAATTAAAGAGCTGGTATATATTGAAAGGTAGGAGAGTCTTTAAAAGAGTAATCACTCACGTTAAAAGAGCTGGTATTTATAGAAAAACGACGTATAAACACATGGAATTCACAAGGAATTAGCTTGAATCACTGGACAAAAGTGAATCCAACACTGAGAATTCACAATAATACACTACGGAAATATCTAGGAATGTGCTTCAAACTCTAGGAATGCATATTCGCAGAGATTATATCAGAAGGACAGTATTTAGACACAGGAAAATCCTGTTCAAAGACCTGAGACGTAGCGCAAAACCGTTTACATTTGTAATTCAGTCTAAATGAGTTGGGGATTTTGGAAGAAAGTTAGTTAAACATTTAAAAGTACATTTTCATACAGCTGATATGACGGTATGAAAGTATTCAAAACTATAGAAATCAAATTGATAGTTGGCTAGTGTTCAAAGTATTAACAATTTAACTATAAAGAGCTGATATGATACCCGTATGAAAATGCTAAAACTCTCAGAGCTCAAAATAACCGACCGAGGAAATGTGTAGGGCAGTATCTGAAAGACTTGGAATATATTTGTAGTACCTAACTACCTCTGTGTGGTGTTGAAATACTGAGAATAGATATTTAAAGAGCTGTGAAAGGTGGGATAGTCTTTAAAATAGTAATCACATGTTTAAAGAGCAAGTGTATATGGGAAAACAATGAATAAACCCTTGGAATTCACAATGAAAGAGCTTGAAACACTGGACAAAAGTAAAAAGACCTGGTATATATGGGGAAAAAGCTGTACAAATACTTGGAATTTACAATGAATGAGCCTGAATCACTGGACATAAGTCAATCCAACACTGAGAATTCACAATGATAGACTAGAGAAATATTTAGGAATGTACTTGAAACACTAGGTATATCTCTCCATAGAGTTGGAATATCTGATGGACAATTTAGTTACCTAAAAATCGTGTAGAGTAGAGAACTGTGTTGGATACTGGTTGCATTTATAATTCTGTCTCAATGAGTTGGGGTTTTTGAAAGAATGTTGGTTAAACATTTAAACATTCATTCTCATAGTGCTCAGATACCTTAAAAAGTTATTTACATACACCAAATATAACAGTTTAGGGATAAGGATAGTGGTTAGGGTTACGGTTAGAGTTAGGATTAGCGTTAGGGTTAGTGCTAGGGCTAGGGTTAGGGTTAGGGTTAGGGTTAGTGCTAGGGTTAGGGTTAGGGTTAGGGTTCAGGTGAGGGCTAGGGTTAAGGTTAGGGTTAGTGATAGAGCTAGGGTTAGGGTTAGGGTTAGGGTTAGTGCTAGGGCTAGGGTTAGGATTAGGGTTCAGGTGAGGGCTATGTTTAGGGTTAGGGTTAGGGTTAGGTTTAGGGATATGTCTAGGACTAGGGCTAGCGTTTGCTTTAGGGTTAGGGTTAGGCTTAGGGTTGGGGTTAGGTTTATGGCGTATGGACATTTGGTATTCACAATAAATTAGCTCAATCACTTGACAAAACTGAAAAGAGCTTCTGTATAAGGAAAACAGCTCTAGAAATACTGGAATTCACAATGAATCAGCTTGAATCACTATACACGAGTGAATCAAACACAGAGATATCACAATGATTGACTTGGGAAATATTTAGGAATGTGACAGACACTAGGAATTCATGTTAAAAGACCTTTAATATCTGAAGGACACTATGTAGTCACCGGCAAATCATGTTCAAGTGAGTGCAATACTGTTTACATTCATTATTCCGTCACTATGAGTTGGCGTTTTTGAATGAAATTCCTAAAATTCATCTTCACAGACTTGATATAAGAGCATGAAAGTATTCAAATTTCCTAGGAATCAAAATCGTACTGTAGCTAGTGTTCAACGTAGTAACAATTTCAATTAAAGAGCTGGTATATATTGAAAGGTAGGAGAGTCTTTAAAAGAGTAATCACTCACGTTAAAAGAGCTGGTATTTATAGAAAAACGACGTATAAACACATGTAATTCACAAGGAATTAGCTTGAATCACTGGACAAAAGTGAATCCAACACTGAGAATTCACAATAATACACTACGGAAATATCTAGGAATGTGCTTCAAACTCTAGGAATGCATATTCGCAGAGATTATATCAGAAGGACAGTATTTAGACACAGGAAAATCCTGTTCAAAGACCTGAGACGTAGCGCAAAACCGTTTACATTTGTAATTCAGTCTAAATGAGTTGGGGATTTTGGAAGAAAGTTAGTTAAACATTTAAAAGTACATTTTCATACAGCTGATATGACGGTATGAAAGTATTCAAAACTATAGAAATCAAATTGATAGTTGGCTAGTGTTCAAAGTATTAACAATTTAACTATAAAGAGCTGATATGATACCCGTATGAAAGTGCTAAAACTCTCAGAGCTCAAAATAACCGACCGAGGAAATGTGTAGGGCAGTATCTGAAAGACTTGGAATATGTTTGTAGTACCTAACTACCTCTGTGTGGTGTTGAAATACTGAGAATAGATATTTAAAGAGCTGTGAAAGGTGGGATAGTCTTTAAAATAGTAATCACATGTTTAAAGAGCAAGTGTATATGGGAAAACAATGAATAAACCCTTGGAATTCACAATGAAAGAGCTTGAAACACTGGACAAAAGTAAAAAGACCTGGTATATATGGGGAAAAAGCTGTACAAATACTTGGAATTTACAATGAATGAGCCTGAATCACTGGACATAAGTCAATCCAACACTGAGAATTCACAATGATAGACTAGGGAAATATTTAGGAATGTACTTGAAACACTAGGTATATCTCTCCATAGAGTTGGAATATCTGATGGACAATTTAGTTACCTAAAAATCGTGTAGAGTAGAGAACTGTGTTGGATACTGGTTGCATTTATAATTCTGTCTCAATGAGTTGGGGTTTTTGAAAGAATGTTGGTTAAACATTTAAACATTCATTCTCATAGTGCTCAGATACCTTAAAAAGTTATTTACATACACCAAATATAACAGTTTAGGGATAAGGATAGTGGTTAGGGTTACGGTTAGAGTTAGGATTAGCGTTAGGGTTAGTGCTAGGGCTAGGGTTAGGGTTAGGGTTAGGGTTAGTGCTAGGGTTAGGGTTAGGGTTAGGGTTCAGGTGAGGGCTAGGGTTAAGGTTAGGGTTAGTGATAGAGCTAGGGTTAGGGTTAGGGTTAGGGTTAGGGATATGGCTAGGACTAGGGCTAGCGTTTGCTTTAGGGTTTAGGTTAGGCTTAGGGTTGGGGTTAGGTTTATGGCGTATGGACATTTGGAATTCACAATAAATTAGCTCAATCACTTGACAAAACTGAAAAGAGCTTCTGTATAAGGAAAACAGCTCTAGAAATACTGGAATTCACAATGAATCAGCTTGAATCACTATACACGAGTGAATCAAACACAGAGATATCACAATGATTGACTTGGGAAATATTTAGGAATGTGACATACACTAGGAATTCATGTTAAAAGACCTTTAATATCTGAAGGACACTATGTAGTCACCGGCAAATCATGTTCAAGTGAGTGCAATACTGTTTACATTCATTATTCCGTCACTATGAGTTGGCGTTTTTGAATGAAAGTCCTTAAAAATTCATCTTCATAGACTTGATATAAGAGAATGAAAGTATTCAAATCTCCTAGGAATCAAAATCGTACTTTAGATGGTGTTCAACGTAGTAACAATTTCAATTAAAGAGCTGGTATATATTGAAAGGTAGGAGAGTCTTTAAAAGAGTAATCACTCACGTTAAAAGAGCTGGTATTTATAGAAAAACGACGTATAAACACATGGAATTCACAAGGAATTAGCTTGAATCACTGGACAAAAGTGAATCCAACACTGAGAATTCACAATAATACACTACGGAAATATCTAGGAATGTGCTTCAAACTCTAGGAATGCATATTCGCAGAGATTATATCAGAAGGACAGTATTTAGACACAGGAAAATCCTGTTCAAAGACCTGAGACGTAGCGCAAAACCGTTTACATTTGTAATTCAGTCTAAATGAGTTGGGGATTTTGGAAGAAAGTTAGTTAAACATTTAAAAGTACATTTTCATACAGCTGATATGAGGGTATGAAAGTATTCAAAACTATAGAAATCAAATTGATAGTTGGCTAGTGTTCAAAGTATTAACAATTTAACTATAAAGAGCTGATATGATACCCGTATGAAAGTGCTAAAACTCTCAGAGCTCAAAATAACCGACCGAGGAAATGTGTAGGGCAGTATCTGAAAGACTTGGAATATGTTTGTAGTACCTAACTACCTCTGTGTTGTGTTGAAATACTGAGAATAGATATTTAAAGAGCTGTGAAAGGTGGGATAGTCTTTAAAATAGTAATCACATGTTTAAAGAGCAAGTGTATATGGGAAAACAATGAATAAACACTTGGAATTCACAATGAAAGAGCTTGAAACACTGGACAAAAGTAAAAAGACCTGGTATATATGGGGAAAAAGCTGTACAAATACTTGGAATTTACAATGAATGAGCCTGAATCACTGGACATAAGTCAATCCAACACTGAGAATTCACAATGATAGACTAGAGAAATATTTAGGAATGTACTTGAAACACTAGGTATATCTCTCCATAGAGTTGGAATATCTGATGGACAATTTAGTTACCTAAAAATCGTGTTCAGAGTAGAGAACTGAGTTGGATACTGGTTGCATTTATAATTCTGTCTCAATGAGTTGGGGTTTTTGAAAGAATGTTGGTTAAACATTTAAACATTCATTCTCATAGTGCTCAGATACCTTAAAAAGTTATTTACATACACCAAATATAACAGTTTAGGGTTAAGGATAGTGGTTAGGGTTAAGGTTAGAGTTAGGATTAGCGTTAGGGTTAGTGCTAGGGCTAGGGTTAGGGTTAGGGTTAGGGTTAGTGCTAGGGTTAGGGTTAGGGTTAGGGTTCAGGTGAGGGCTAGGGTTAAGGTTAGGGTTAGTGATAGAGCTAGGGTTAGGGTTAGGGTTAGGGTTAGGGATATGGCTAGGACTAGGGCTAGCGTTTGCTTTAGGGTTAGGGTTAGGCTTAGGGTTGGGGTTAGGTTTATGGCGTATGGACATTTGGAATTCACAATAAATTAGCTCAATCACTTGACAAAACTGAAAAGAGCTTCTGTATAAGGAAAACAGCTCTAGAAATACTGGAATTCACAATGAATCAGCTTGAATCACTATACACGAGTGAATCAAACACAGAGATATCACAATGATTGACTTGGGAAATATTTAGGAATGTGACATACACTAGGAATTCATGTTAAAAGACCTTTAATATCTGAAGGACACTATGTAGTCACCGGCAAATCATGTTCAAGTGAGTGCAATACTGTTTACATTCATTATTCCGTCACTATGAGTTGGCGTTTTTGAATGAAAGTCCTTAAAAATTCATCTTCATAGACTTGATATAAGAGAATGAAAGTATTCAAATCTCCTAGGAATCAAAATCGTACTTTAGATGGTGTTCAACGTAGTAACAATTTCAATTAAAGAGCTGGTATATATTGAAAGGTAGGAGAGTCTTTAAAAGAGTAATCACTCACGTTAAAAGAGCTGGTATTTATAGAAAAACGACGTATAAACACATGGAATTCACAAGGAATTAGCTTGAATCACTGGACAAAAGTGAATCCAACACTGAGAATTCACAATAATACACTACGGAAATATCTAGGAATGTGCTTCAAACTCTAGGAATGCATATTCGCAGAGATTATATCAGAAGGACAGTATTTAGACACAGGAAAATCCTGTTCAAAGACCTGAGACGTAGCGCAAAACCGTTTACATTTGTAATTCAGTCTAAATGAGTTGGGGATTTTGGAAGAAAGTTAGTTAAACATTTAAAAGTACATTTTCATACAGCTGATATGACGGTATGAAAGTATTCAAAACTATAGAAATCAAATTGATAGTTGGCTAGTGTTCAAAGTATTAACAATTTAACTATAAAGAGCTGATATGATACCCGTATGAAAGTGCTAAAACTCTCAGAGCTCAAAATAACCGACCGAGGAAATGTGTAGGGCAGTATCTGAAAGACTTGGAATATGTTTGTAGTACCTAACTACCTCTGTGTTGTGTTGAAATACTGAGAATAGATATTTAAAGAGCTGTGAAAGGTGGGATAGTCTTTAAAATAGTAATCACATGTTTAAAGAGCAAGTATATATGGAAAAACAATGTATAAACCCTTGGAATTCACAATGAAAGAGCTTGAAACACTGGACAAAAGTAAAAAGACCTGGTATATATGGGGAAAAAGCTGTACAAATACTTGGAATTTACAATGAATGAGCCTGAATCACTGGACATAAGTCAATCCAACACTGAGAATTCACAATGATAGACTAGAGAAATATTTAGGAATGTACTTGAAACACTAGGTATATCTCTCCATAGAGTTGGAATATCTGATGGACAATTTAGTTACCTAAAAATCGTGTAGAGTAGAGAACTGAGTTGGATACTGGTTGCATTTATAATTCTGTCTCAATGAGTTGGGGTTTTTGAAAGAATGTTGGTTAAACATTTAAACATTCATTCTCATAGTGCTCAGATACCTTAAAAAGTTATTTACATACACCAAATATAACAGTTTAGGGTTAAGGATAGTGGTTAGGGTTAAGGTTAGAGTTAGGATTAGCGTTAGGGTTAGTGCTAGGGCTAGGGTTAGGGTTAGGGTTAGGGTTAGTGCTAGGGTTAGGGTTAGGGTTAGGGTTCAGGTGAGGGCTAGGGTTAAGGTTAGGGTTAGTGATAGAGCTAGGGTTAGGGTTAGGGTTAGGGTTAGTGCTAGGGCTAGGGTTAGGATTCGGGTTCAGGTGAGGGCTATGTTTAGGGTTAGGGTTAGGGTTAGGTTTAGGGATATGGCTAGGACTAGGGCTAGCGTTTGCTTTAGGGTTAGGGTTAGGCTTAGGGTTGGGGTTAGGTTTATGGCGTATGGACATTTGGTATTCACAATAAATTAGCTCAATCACTTGACAAAACTGAAAAGAGCTTCTGTATAAGGAAAACAGCTCTAGAAATACTGGAATTCACAATGAATCAGCTTGAATCACTATACACGAGTGAATCAAACACAGAGATATCACAGTGATTGACTTGGGAAATATTTAGGAATGTGACAGACACTAGGAATTCATGTTAAAAGACCTTTAATATCTGAAGGACACTATGTAGTCACTGGCAAATCATGTTCAAGTGAGTGCAATACTGTTTACATTCATTATTCCGTCACTATGAGTTGGCGTTTTTGAATGAAAGTCCTAAAATTCATCTTCATAGACTTGATATAAGAGCATGAAAGTATTCAAATCTCCTAGGAATCAAAATCGTACTGTAGCTAGTGTTCAACGTAGTAACAATTTCAATTAAAGAGCTGGTATATATTGAAAGGTAGGAGAGTCTTTAAAAGAGTAATCACTCACGTTAAAAGAGCTGGTATTTATAGAAAAACGACGTATAAACACATGGAATTCACAAGGAATTAGCTTGAATCACTGGACAAAAGTGAATCCAACACTGAGAATTCACAATAAAACACTAGGGAAATATCTAGGAATGTGCTTCAAACTCTAGGAATGCATATTCGCAGAGATTATATCAGAAGGACAGTATTTAGACACAGGAAAATCCTGTTCAAAGACCTGAGACGTAGCGCAAAACCGTTTACATTTGTAATTCAGTCTAAATGAGTTGGGGATTTTGGAAGAAAGTTGGTTAAACATTTAAAAGTACATTTTCATACAGCTGATATGACGGTATGAAAGTATTCAAAACTATAGAAATCAAATTGATAGTTGGCTAGTGTTCAAAGTATTAACAATTTAACTATAAAGAGCTGATACGATACCCGTATGAAAATGCTAAAACTCTCAGAGCTCAAAATAACCGACCGAGGAAATGTGTAGGGTAGTATCTGAAAGACTTGGAATATGTTTGTAGTACCTAACTACCTCTATGTGGTGTTGAAATACCGAGAATAGATCTTTAAAGAGCTGTGAAAGGTGGGATAGTCTTTAAAATAGTAATCACATGTTTAAAGAGCAAGTGTATATGGGAAAACAATGAATAAACACTTGGAATTCACAATGAAAGAGCTTGAAACACTGGACAAAAGTAAAAAGACCTGGTATATATGGGGAAAAAGCTGTACAAATACTTGGAATTTACAATGAATGAGCCTGAATCACTGGACATAAGTCAATCCAACACTGAGAATTCACAATGATAGACTAGAGAAATATTTAGGAATGTACTTGAAACACTAGGTATATCTCTCCATAGAGTTGGAATATCTGATGGACAATTTAGTTACCTAAAAATCGTGTTCAAAGAGTACAGAACTGAGTTGGATACTGGTTGCATTTATAATTCTGTCTCAATGAGTTGGGGTTTTTGAAAGAATGTTGGTTAAACATTTAAACATTCATTCTCATAGTGCTCAGATACCTTAAAAAGTTATTTACATACACCAAATATAACAGTTTAGGGATAAGGATAGTGGTTAGGGTTACGGTTAGAGTTAGGATTAGCGTTAGGGTTAGTGCTAGGGCTAGGGTTAGGGTTAGTGCTAGGGCTAGGGCAAGGGTTAGGGTTAGGGTTAGGGTTAGTGCTAGGGCTAGGGTTAGGGTTAGGGTTCAGGTGAGGGCTAGGGTTAAGGTTAGGGTTAGTGATAGAGCTAGGGTTAGGGTTAGGGTTAGGGTTAGTGCTAGGGCTAGGGTTAGGGTTAGTGCTAGGGCTAAGGTTAGGGTTAGTGCTAGGGTTAGGTTTAGGGTTAGGTTTAGGAATATGGCTAGGACTAGGGCTAGGGTTTGCTTTAGGGTTAGGGTTAGAGTTAGAGCTAACGCTACAGTTAGGGTTACGCATAGGTTTAAGGTTTGGGTTTGGGTTAGGGTTAGGGTTATGGCGTATAGACATTTGGAATTCACAATAAATTAGCTCAATCACTTGACAAAACTGAAAAGAGCTTCTGTATAAGAAAAAGAGCTCTAGAAACATTGGAATTCACTATGAATCAGCTTGAATCACTATGCAAGAGTGAATCAAACACAGAGATATCACAATGATTGACTTGGGAAATATTTAGGAATGTGACATACACTAGGAATTCATGTTAAAAGACCTTTAATATCTGAAGGACACTATGTAGTCACCGGCAAATCATGTTCAAGTGAGTGCAATACTGTTTACATTCATTATTCCGTCACTATGAGTTGGCGTTTTTGAATGAAAGTCCTTAAAAATTCATCTTCATAGACTTGATATAAGAGAATGAAAGTATTCAAATCTCCTAGGAATCAAAATCGTACTTTAGATGGTGTTCAACGTAGTAACAATTTCAATTAAAGAGCTGGTATATATTGAAAGGTAGGAGAGTCTTTAAAAGAGTAATCACTCACGTTAAAAGAGCTGGTATTTATAGAAAAACGACGTATAAACACATGGAATTCACAAGGAATTAGCTTGAATCACTGGACAAAAGTGAATCCAACACTGAGAATTCACAATAATACACTACGGAAATATCTAGGAATGTGCTTCAAACTCTAGGAATGCATATTCGCAGAGATTATATCAGAAGGACAGTATTTAGACACAGGAAAATCCTGTTCAAAGACCTGAGACGTAGCGCAAAACCGTTTACATTTGTAATTCAGTCTAAATGAGTTGGGGATTTTGGAAGAAAGTTAGTTAAACATTTAAAAGTACATTTTCATACAGCTGATATGACGGTATGAAAGTATTCAAAACTATAGAAATCAAATTGATAGTTGGCTAGTGTTCAAAGTATTAACAATTTAACTATAAAGAGCTGATATGATACCCGTATGAAAGTGCTAAAACTCTCAGAGCTCAAAATAACCGACCGAGGAAATGTGTAGGGCAGTATCTGAAAGACTTGGAATATGTTTGTAGTACCTAACTACCACTGTGTTGTGTTGAAATACTGAGAATAGATATTTAAAGAGCTGTGAAAGGTGGGATAGTCTTTAAAATAGTAATCACATGTTTAAAGAGCAAGTGTATATGGGAAAACAATGAATAAACCCTTGGAATTCACAATGAAAGAGCTTGAAACACTGGACAAAAGTAAAAAGACCTGGTATATATGGGGAAAAAGCTGTACAAATACTTGGAATTTACAATGAATGAGCCTGAATCACTGGACATAAGTCAATCCAACACTGAGAATTCACAATGATAGACTAGAGAAATATTTAGGAATGTACTTGAAACACTAGGTATATCTCTCCATAGAGTTGGAATATCTGATGGACAATTTAGTTACCTAAAAATCGTGTTCAGAGTAGAGAACTGAGTTGGATACTGGTTGCATTTATAATTCTGTCTCAATGAGTTGGGGTTTTTGAAAGAATGTTGGTTAAACATTTAAACATTCATTCTCATAGTGCTCAGATACCTTAAAAAGTTATTTACATACACCAAATATAACAGTTTAGGGTTAAGGATAGTGGTTAGGGTTAAGGTTAGAGTTAGGATTAGCGTTAGGGTTAGTGCTAGGGCTAGGGTTAGGGTTAGGGTTAGGGTTAGTGCTAGGGTTAGGGTGAGGGTTAGGGTTCAGGTGAGGGCTAGGGTTAAGGTTAGGGTTAGTGATAGAGCTAGGGTTAGGGTTAGGGTTAGGGTTAGTGCTAGGGCTAGGGTTAGGATTAGGGTTCAGGTGAGGGCTATGTTTAGGGTTAGGGTTAGGGTTAGGTTTAGGGATATGGCTAGGACTAGGGCTAGCGTTTGCTTTAGGGTTAGGGTTAGGCTTAGGGTTGGGGTTAGGTTTATGGCGTATGGACATTTGGTATTCACAATAAATTAGCTCAATCACTTGACAAAACTGAAAAGAGCTTCTGTATAAGGAAAACAGCTCTAGAAATACTGGAATTCACAATGAATCAGCTTGAATCACTATACACGAGTGAATCAAACACAGAGATATCACAATGATTGACTTGGGAAATATTTAGGAATGTGACAGACACTAGGAATTCATGTTAAAAGACCTTTAATATCTGAAGGACACTATGTAGTCACCGGCAAATCATGTTCAAGTGAGTGCAATACTGTTTACATTCATTATTCCGTCACTATGAGTTGGCGTTTTTGAATGAAAGTCCTAAAATTCATCTTCATAGACTTGATATAAGAGCATGAAAGTATTCAAATCTCCTAGGAATCAAAATCGTACTGTAGCTAGTGTTCAACGTAGTAACAATTTCAATTAAAGAGCTGGTATATATTGAAAGGTAGGAGAGTCTTTAAAAGAGTAATCACTCACGTTAAAAGAGCTGGTATTTATAGAAAAACGACGTATAAACACATGGAATTCACAAGGAATTAGCTTGAATCACTGGACAAAAGTGAATCCAACACTGAGAATTCACAATAATACACTACGGAAATATCTAGGAATGTGCTTCAAACTCTAGGAATGCATATTCGCAGAGATTATATCAGAAGGACAGTATTTAGACACAGGAAAATCCTGTTCAAAGACCTGAGACGTAGCGCAAAACCGTTTACATTTGTAATTCAGTCTAAATGAGTTGGGGATTTTGGAAGAAAGTTGGTTAAACATTTAAAAGTACATTTTCATACAGCTGATATGACGGTATGAAAGTATTCAAAACTATAGAAATCAAATTGATAGTTGGCTAGTGTTCAAAGTATTAACAATTTAACTATAAAGAGCTGATATGATACCCGTATGAAAATGCTAAAACTCTCAGAGCTCAAAATAACCGACCGAGGAAATGTGTAGGGCAGTATCTGAAAGACTTGGAATATATTTGTAGTACCTAACTACCTCTGTGTGGTGTTGAAATACTGAGAATAGATATTTAAAGAGCTGTGAAAGGTGGGATAGTCTTTAAAATAGTAATCACATGTTTAAAGAGCAAGTGTATATGGGAAAACAATGAATAAACCCTTGGAATTCACAATGAAAGAGCTTGAAACACTGGACAAAAGTAAAAAGACCTGGTATATATGGGGAAAAAGCTGTACAAATACTTGGAATTTACAATGAATGAGCCTGAATCACTGGACATAAGTCAATCCAACACTGAGAATTCACAATGATAGACTAGAGAAATATTTAGGAATGTACTTGAAACACTAGGTATATCTCTCCATAGAGTTGGAATATCTGATGGACAATTTAGTTACCTAAAAATCGTGTAGAGTAGAGAACTGTGTTGGATACTGGTTGCATTTATAATTCTGTCTCAATGAGTTGGGGTTTTTGAAAGAATGTTGGTTAAACATTTAAACATTCATTCTCATAGTGCTCAGATACCTTAAAAAGTTATTTACATACACCAAATATAACAGTTTAGGGATAAGGATAGTGGTTAGGGTTACGGTTAGAGTTAGGATTAGCGTTAGGGTTAGTGCTAGGGCTAGGGTTAGGGTTAGGGTTAGGGTTAGTGCTAGGGTTAGGGTTAGGGTTAGGGTTCAGGTGAGGGCTAGGGTTAAGGTTAGGGTTAGTGATAGAGCTAGGGTTAGGGTTAGGGTTAGGGTTAGTGCTAGGGCTAGGGTTAGGATTAGGGTTCAGGTGAGGGCTATGTTTAGGGTTAGGGTTAGGGTTAGGTTTAGGGATATGTCTAGGACTAGGGCTAGCGTTTGCTTTAGGGTTAGGGTTAGGCTTAGGGTTGGGGTTAGGTTTATGGCGTATGGACATTTGGTATTCACAATAAATTAGCTCAATCACTTGACAAAACTGAAAAGAGCTTCTGTATAAGGAAAACAGCTCTAGAAATACTGGAATTCACAATGAATCAGCTTGAATCACTATACACGAGTGAATCAAACACAGAGATATCACAATGATTGACTTGGGAAATATTTAGGAATGTGACAGACACTAGGAATTCATGTTAAAAGACCTTTAATATCTGAAGGACACTATGTAGTCACCGGCAAATCATGTTCAAGTGAGTGCAATACTGTTTACATTCATTATTCCGTCACTATGAGTTGGCGTTTTTGAATGAAATTCCTAAAATTCATCTTCACAGACTTGATATAAGAGCATGAAAGTATTCAAATTTCCTAGGAATCAAAATCGTACTGTAGCTAGTGTTCAACGTAGTAACAATTTCAATTAAAGAGCTGGTATATATTGAAAGGTAGGAGAGTCTTTAAAAGAGTAATCACTCACGTTAAAAGAGCTGGTATTTATAGAAAAACGACGTATAAACACATGTAATTCACAAGGAATTAGCTTGAATCACTGGACAAAAGTGAATCCAACACTGAGAATTCACAATAATACACTACGGAAATATCTAGGAATGTGCTTCAAACTCTAGGAATGCATATTCGCAGAGATTATATCAGAAGGACAGTATTTAGACACAGGAAAATCCTGTTCAAAGACCTGAGACGTAGCGCAAAACCGTTTACATTTGTAATTCAGTCTAAATGAGTTGGGGATTTTGGAAGAAAGTTAGTTAAACATTTAAAAGTACATTTTCATACAGCTGATATGACGGTATGAAAGTATTCAAAACTATAGAAATCAAATTGATAGTTGGCTAGTGTTCAAAGTATTAACAATTTAACTATAAAGAGCTGATATGATACCCGTATGAAAGTGCTAAAACTCTCAGAGCTCAAAATAACCGACCGAGGAAATGTGTAGGGCAGTATCTGAAAGACTTGGAATATGTTTGTAGTACCTAACTACCTCTGTGTGGTGTTGAAATACTGAGAATAGATATTTAAAGAGCTGTGAAAGGTGGGATAGTCTTTAAAATAGTAATCACATGTTTAAAGAGCAAGTGTATATGGGAAAACAATGAATAAACCCTTGGAATTCACAATGAAAGAGCTTGAAACACTGGACAAAAGTAAAAAGACCTGGTATATATGGGGAAAAAGCTGTACAAATACTTGGAATTTACAATGAATGAGCCTGAATCACTGGACATAAGTCAATCCAACACTGAGAATTCACAATGATAGACTAGGGAAATATTTAGGAATGTACTTGAAACACTAGGTATATCTCTCCATAGAGTTGGAATATCTGATGGACAATTTAGTTACCTAAAAATCGTGTAGAGTAGAGAACTGTGTTGGATACTGGTTGCATTTATAATTCTGTCTCAATGAGTTGGGGTTTTTGAAAGAATGTTGGTTAAACATTTAAACATTCATTCTCATAGTGCTCAGATACCTTAAAAAGTTATTTACATACACCAAATATAACAGTTTAGGGATAAGGATAGTGGTTAGGGTTACGGTTAGAGTTAGGATTAGCGTTAGGGTTAGTGCTAGGGCTAGGGTTAGGGTTAGGGTTAGGGTTAGTGCTAGGGTTAGGGTTAGGGTTAGGGTTCAGGTGAGGGCTAGGGTTAAGGTTAGGGTTAGTGATAGAGCTAGGGTTAGGGTTAGGGTTAGGGTTAGGGATATGGCTAGGACTAGGGCTAGCGTTTGCTTTAGGGTTTAGGTTAGGCTTAGGGTTGGGGTTAGGTTTATGGCGTATGGACATTTGGAATTCACAATAAATTAGCTCAATCACTTGACAAAACTGAAAAGAGCTTCTGTATAAGGAAAACAGCTCTAGAAATACTGGAATTCACAATGAATCAGCTTGAATCACTATACACGAGTGAATCAAACACAGAGATATCACAATGATTGACTTGGGAAATATTTAGGAATGTGACATACACTAGGAATTCATGTTAAAAGACCTTTAATATCTGAAGGACACTATGTAGTCACCGGCAAATCATGTTCAAGTGAGTGCAATACTGTTTACATTCATTATTCCGTCACTATGAGTTGGCGTTTTTGAATGAAAGTCCTTAAAAATTCATCTTCATAGACTTGATATAAGAGAATGAAAGTATTCAAATCTCCTAGGAATCAAAATCGTACTTTAGATGGTGTTCAACGTAGTAACAATTTCAATTAAAGAGCTGGTATATATTGAAAGGTAGGAGAGTCTTTAAAAGAGTAATCACTCACGTTAAAAGAGCTGGTATTTATAGAAAAACGACGTATAAACACATGGAATTCACAAGGAATTAGCTTGAATCACTGGACAAAAGTGAATCCAACACTGAGAATTCACAATAATACACTACGGAAATATCTAGGAATGTGCTTCAAACTCTAGGAATGCATATTCGCAGAGATTATATCAGAAGGACAGTATTTAGACACAGGAAAATCCTGTTCAAAGACCTGAGACGTAGCGCAAAACCGTTTACATTTGTAATTCAGTCTAAATGAGTTGGGGATTTTGGAAGAAAGTTAGTTAAACATTTAAAAGTACATTTTCATACAGCTGATATGAGGGTATGAAAGTATTCAAAACTATAGAAATCAAATTGATAGTTGGCTAGTGTTCAAAGTATTAACAATTTAACTATAAAGAGCTGATATGATACCCGTATGAAAGTGCTAAAACTCTCAGAGCTCAAAATAACCGACCGAGGAAATGTGTAGGGCAGTATCTGAAAGACTTGGAATATGTTTGTAGTACCTAACTACCTCTGTGTTGTGTTGAAATACTGAGAATAGATATTTAAAGAGCTGTGAAAGGTGGGATAGTCTTTAAAATAGTAATCACATGTTTAAAGAGCAAGTGTATATGGGAAAACAATGAATAAACACTTGGAATTCACAATGAAAGAGCTTGAAACACTGGACAAAAGTAAAAAGACCTGGTATATATGGGGAAAAAGCTGTACAAATACTTGGAATTTACAATGAATGAGCCTGAATCACTGGACATAAGTCAATCCAACACTGAGAATTCACAATGATAGACTAGAGAAATATTTAGGAATGTACTTGAAACACTAGGTATATCTCTCCATAGAGTTGGAATATCTGATGGACAATTTAGTTACCTAAAAATCGTGTTCAGAGTAGAGAACTGAGTTGGATACTGGTTGCATTTATAATTCTGTCTCAATGAGTTGGGGTTTTTGAAAGAATGTTGGTTAAACATTTAAACATTCATTCTCATAGTGCTCAGATACCTTAAAAAGTTATTTACATACACCAAATATAACAGTTTAGGGTTAAGGATAGTGGTTAGGGTTAAGGTTAGAGTTAGGATTAGCGTTAGGGTTAGTGCTAGGGCTAGGGTTAGGGTTAGGGTTAGGGTTAGTGCTAGGGTTAGGGTTAGGGTTAGGGTTCAGGTGAGGGCTAGGGTTAAGGTTAGGGTTAGTGATAGAGCTAGGGTTAGGGTTAGGGTTAGGGTTAGGGATATGGCTAGGACTAGGGCTAGCGTTTGCTTTAGGGTTAGGGTTAGGCTTAGGGTTGGGGTTAGGTTTATGGCGTATGGACATTTGGAATTCACAATAAATTAGCTCAATCACTTGACAAAACTGAAAAGAGCTTCTGTATAAGGAAAACAGCTCTAGAAATACTGGAATTCACAATGAATCAGCTTGAATCACTATACACGAGTGAATCAAACACAGAGATATCACAATGATTGACTTGGGAAATATTTAGGAATGTGACATACACTAGGAATTCATGTTAAAAGACCTTTAATATCTGAAGGACACTATGTAGTCACCGGCAAATCATGTTCAAGTGAGTGCAATACTGTTTACATTCATTATTCCGTCACTATGAGTTGGCGTTTTTGAATGAAAGTCCTTAAAAATTCATCTTCATAGACTTGATATAAGAGAATGAAAGTATTCAAATCTCCTAGGAATCAAAATCGTACTTTAGATGCTGTTCAACGTAGTAACAATTTCAATTAAAGAGCTGGTATATATTGAAAGGTAGGAGAGTCTTTAAAAGAGTAATCACTCACGTTAAAAGAGCTGGTATTTATAGAAAAACGACGTATAAACACATGGAATTCACAAGGAATTAGCTTGAATCACTGGACAAAAGTGAATCCAACACTGAGAATTCACAATAATACACTACGGAAATATCTAGGAATGTGCTTCAAACTCTAGGAATGCATATTCGCAGAGATTATATCAGAAGGACAGTATTTAGACACAGGAAAATCCTGTTCAAAGACCTGAGACGTAGCGCAAAACCGTTTACATTTGTAATTCAGTCTAAATGAGTTGGGGATTTTGGAAGAAAGTTAAACATTTAAAAGTACATTTTCATACAGCTGATATGACGGTATGAAAGTATTCAAAACTATAGAAATCAAATTGATAGTTGGCTAGTGTTCAAAGTATTAACAATTTAACTATAAAGAGCTGATATGATACCCGTATGAAAGTGCTAAAACTCTCAGAGCTCAAAATAACCGACCGAGGAAATGTGTAGGGCAGTATCTGAAAGACTTGGAATATGTTTGTAGTACCTAACTACCTCTGTGTTGTGTTGAAATACTGAGAATAGATATTTAAAGAGCTGTGAAAGGTGGGATAGTCTTTAAAATAGTAATCACATGTTTAAAGAGCAAGTGTATATGGGAAAACAATGAATAAACACTTGGAATTTACAATGAATGAGCCTGAATCACTGGACATAAGTCAATCCAACACTGAGAATTCACAATGATAGACTAGAGAAATATTTAGGAATGTACTTGAAACACTAGGTATATCTCTCCATAGAGTTGGAATATCTGATGGACAATTTAGTTACCTAAAAATCGTGTAGAGTAGAGAACTGAGTTGGATACTGGTTGCATTTATAATTCTGTCTCAATGAGTTGGGGTTTTTGAAAGAATGTTGGTTAAACATTTAAACATTCATTCTCATAGTGCTCAGATACCTTAAAAAGTTATTTACATACACCAAATATAACAGTTTAGGGTTAAGGATAGTGGTTAGGGTTAAGGTTAGAGTTAGGATTAGCGTTAGGGTTAGTGCTAGGGCTAGGGTTAGGGTTAGGGTTAGGGTTAGTGCTAGGGTTAGGGTTAGGGTTAGGGTTCAGGTGAGGGCTAGGGTTAAGGTTAGGGTTAGTGATAGAGCTAGGGTTAGGGTTAGGGTTAGGGTTAGGGATATGGCTAGGACTAGGGCTAGCGTTTGCTTTAGGGTTAGGGTTAGGCTTAGGGTTGGGGTTAGGTTTATGGCGTATGGACATTTGGAATTCACAATAAATTAGCTCAATCACTTGACAAAACTGAAAAGAGCTTCTGTATAAGGAAAACAGCTCTAGAAATACTGGAATTCACAATGAATCAGCTTGAATCACTATACACGAGTGAATCAAACACAGAGATATCACAATGATTGACTTGGGAAATATTTAGGAATGTGACATACACTAGGAATTCATGTTAAAAGACCTTTAATATCTGAAGGACACTATGTAGTCACCGGCAAATCATGTTCAAGTGAGTGCAATACTGTTTACATTCATTATTCCGTCACTATGAGTTGGCGTTTTTGAATGAAAGTCCTTAAAAATTCATCTTCATAGACTTGATATAAGAGAATGAAAGTATTCAAATCTCCTAGGAATCAAAATCGTACTTTAGATGGTGTTCAACGTAGTAACAATTTCAATTAAAGAGCTGGTATATATTGAAAGGTAGGAGAGTCTTTAAAAGAGTAATCACTCACGTTAAAAGAGCTGGTATTTATAGAAAAACGACGTATAAACACATGGAATTCACAAGGAATTAGCTTGAATCACTGGACAAAAGTGAATCCAACACTGAGAATTCACAATAATACACTACGGAAATATCTAGGAATGTGCTTCAAACTCTAGGAATGCATATTCGCAGAGATTATATCAGAAGGACAGTATTTAGACACAGGAAAATCCTGTTCAAAGACCTGAGACGTAGCGCAAAACCGTTTACATTTGTAATTCAGTCTAAATGAGTTGGGGATTTTGGAAGAAAGTTAGTTAAACATTTAAAAGTACATTTTCATACAGCTGATATGACGGTATGAAAGTATTCAAAACTATAGAAATCAAATTGATAGTTGGCTAGTGTTCAAAGTATTAACAATTTAACTATAAAGAGCTGATATGATACCCGTATGAAAGTGCTAAAACTCTCAGAGCTCAAAATAACCGACCGAGGAAATGTGTAGGGCAGTATCTGAAAGACTTGGAATATGTTTGTAGTACCTAACTACCTCTGTGTTGTGTTGAAATACTGAGAATAGATATTTAAAGAGCTGTGAAAGGTGGGATAGTCTTTAAAATAGTAATCACATGTTTAAAGAGCAAGTGTATATGGGAAAACAATGAATAAACACTTGGAATTCACAATGAAAGAGCTTGAAACACTGGACAAAAGTAAAAAGACCTGGTATATATGGGGAAAAAGCTGTACAAATACTTGGAATTTACAATGAATGAGCCTGAATCACTGGACATAAGTCAATCCAACACTGAGAATTCACAATGATAGACTAGAGAAATATTTAGGAATGTACTTGAAACACTAGGTATATCTCTCCATAGAGTTGGAATATCTGATGGACAATTTAGTTACCTAAAAATCGTGTTCAGAGTAGAGAACTGAGTTGGATACTGGTTGCATTTATAATTCTGTCTCAATGAGTTGGGGTTTTTGAAAGAATGTTGGTTAAACATTTAAACATTCATTCTCATAGTGCTCAGATACCTTAAAAAGTTATTTACATACACCAAATATAACAGTTTAGGGTTAAGGATAGTGGTTAGGGTTAAGGTTAGAGTTAGGATTAGCGTTAGGGTTAGTGCTAGGGCTAGGGTTAGGGTTAGGGTTAGGGTTAGTGCTAGGGTTAGGGTTAGGGTTAGGGTTCAGGTGAGGGCTATGGTTAAGGTTAGGGTTAGTGATAGAGCTAGGGTTAGGGTTAGGGTTAGGGTTAGGGATATGGCTAGGACTAGGGCTAGCGTTTGCTTTAGGGTTAGGGTTAGGCTTAGGGTTGGGGTTAGGTTTATGGCGTATGGACATTTGGAATTCACAATAAATTAGCTCAATCACTTGACAAAACTGAAAAGAGCTTCTGTATAAGGAAAACAGCTCTAGAAATACTGGAATTCACAATGAATCAGCTTGAATCACTATACACGAGTGAATCAAACACAGAGATATCACAATGATTGACTTGGGAAATATTTAGGAATGTGACATACACTAGGAATTCATGTTAAAAGACCTTTAATATCTGAAGGACACTATGTAGTCACCGGCAAATCATGTTCAAGTGAGTGCAATACTGTTTACATTCATTATTCCGTCACTATGAGTTGGCGTTTTTGAATGAAAGTCCTTAAAAATTCATCTTCATAGACTTGATATAAGAGAATGAAAGTATTCAAATCTCCTAGGAATCAAAATCGTACTTTAGATGGTGTTCAACGTAGTAACAATTTCAATTAAAGAGCTGGTATATATTGAAAGGTAGGAGAGTCTTTAAAAGAGTAATCACTCACGTTAAAAGAGCTGGTATTTATAGAAAAACGACGTATAAACACATGGAATTCACAAGGAATTAGCTTGAATCACTGGACAAAAGTGAATCCAACACTGAGAATTCACAATAATACACTACGGAAATATCTAGGAATGTGCTTCAAACTCTAGGAATGCATATTCGCAGAGATTATATCAGAAGGACAGTATTTAGACACAGGAAAATCCTGTTCAAAGACCTGAGACGTAGCGCAAAACCGTTTACATTTGTAATTCAGTCTAAATGAGTTGGGGATTTTGGAAGAAAGTTAGTTAAACATTTAAAAGTACATTTTCATACAGCTGATATGACGGTATGAAAGTATTCAAAACTATAGAAATCAAATTGATAGTTGGCTAGTGTTCAAAGTATTAACAATTTAACTATAAAGAGCTGATATGATACCCGTATGAAAGTGCTAAAACTCTCAGAGCTCAAAATAACCGACCGAGGAAATGTGTAGGGCAGTATCTGAAAGACTTGGAATATGTTTGTAGTACCTAACTACCTCTGTGTTGTGTTGAAATACTGAGAATAGATATTTAAAGAGCTGTGAAAGGTGGGATAGTCTTTAAAATAGTAATCACATGTTTAAAGAGCAAGTGTATATGGGAAAACAATGAATAAACACTTGGAATTTACAATGAATGAGCCTGAATCACTGGACATAAGTCAATCCAACACTGAGAATTCACAATGATAGACTAGAGAAATATTTAGGAATGTACTTGAAACACTAGGTATATCTCTCCATAGAGTTGGAATATCTGATGGACAATTTAGTTACCTAAAAATCGTGTTCAGAGTAGAGAACTGAGTTGGATACTGGTTGCATTTATAATTCTGTCTCAATGAGTTGGGGTTTTTGAAAGAATGTTGGTTAAACATTTAAACATTCATTCTCATAGTGCTCAGATACCTTAAAAAGTTATTTACATACACCAAATATAACAGTTTAGGGTTAAGGATAGTGGTTAGGGTTAAGGTTAGAGTTAGGATTAGCGTTAGGGTTAGTGCTAGGGCTAGGGTTAGGGTTAGGGTTAGGGTTAGTGCTAGGGTTAGGGTTAGGGTTAGGGTTCAGGTGAGGGCTAGGGTTAAGGTTAGGGTTAGTGATAGAGCTAGGGTTAGGGTTAGGGTTAGGGTTAGGGATATGGCTAGGACTAGGGCTAGCGTTTGCTTTAGGGTTAGGGTTAGGCTTAGGGTTGGGGTTAGGTTTATGGCGTATGGACATTTGGAATTCACAATAAATTAGCTCAATCACTTGACAAAACTGAAAAGAGCTTCTGTATAAGGAAAACAGCTCTAGAAATACTGGAATTCACAATGAATCAGCTTGAATCACTATACACGAGTGAATCAAACACAGAGATATCACAATGATTGACTTGGGAAATATTTAGGAATGTGACATACACTAGGAATTCATGTTAAAAGACCTTTAATATCTGAAGGACACTATGTAGTCACCGGCAAATCATGTTCAAGTGAGTGCAATACTGTTTACATTCATTATTCCGTCACTATGAGTTGGCGTTTTTGAATGAAAGTCCTTAAAAATTCATCTTCATAGACTTGATATAAGAGAATGAAAGTATTCAAATCTCCTAGGAATCAAAATCGTACTTTAGATGGTGTTCAACGTAGTAACAATTTCAATTAAAGAGCTGGTATATATTGAAAGGTAGGAGAGTCTTTAAAAGAGTAATCACTCACGTTAAAAGAGCTGGTATTTATAGAAAAACGACGTATAAACACATGGAATTCACAAGGAATTAGCTTGAATCACTGGACAAAAGTGAATCCAACACTGAGAATTCACAATAATACACTACGGAAATATCTAGGAATGTGCTTCAAACTCTAGGAATGCATATTCGCAGAGATTATATCAGAAGGACAGTATTTAGACACAGGAAAATCCTGTTCAAAGACCTGAGACGTAGCGCAAAACCGTTTACATTTGTAATTCAGTCTAAATGAGTTGGGGATTTTGGAAGAAAGTTAGTTAAACATTTAAAAGTACATTTTCATACAGCTGATATGAGGGTATGAAAGTATTCAAAACTATAGAAATCAAATTGATAGTTGGCTAGTGTTCAAAGTATTAACAATTTAACTATAAAGAGCTGATATGATACCCGTATGAAAGTGCTAAAACTCTCAGAGCTCAAAATAACCGACCGAGGAAATGTGTAGGGCAGTATCTGAAAGACTTGGAATATGTTTGTAGTACCTAACTACCTCTGTGTTGTGTTGAAATACTGAGAATAGATATTTAAAGAGCTGTGAAAGGTGGGATAGTCTTTAAAATAGTAATCACATGTTTAAAGAGCAAGTGTATATGGGAAAACAATGAATAAACACTTGGAATTTACAATGAATGAGCCTGAATCACTGGACATAAGTCAATCCAACACTGAGAATTCACAATGATAGACTAGAGAAATATTTAGGAATGTACTTGAAACACTAGGTATATCTCTCCATAGAGTTGGAATATCTGATGGACAATTTAGTTACCTAAAAATCGTGTAGAGTAGAGAACTGAGTTGGATACTGGTTGCATTTATAATTCTGTCTCAATGAGTTGGGGTTTTTGAAAGAATGTTGGTTAAACATTTAAACATTCATTCTCATAGTGCTCAGATACCTTAAAAAGTTATTTACATACACCAAATATAACAGTTTAGGGTTAAGGATAGTGGTTAGGGTTAAGGTTAGAGTTAGGATTAGCGTTAGGGTTAGTGCTAGGGCTAGGGTTAGGGTTAGGGTTAGGGTTAGTGCTAGGGTTAGGGTTAGGGTTAGGGTTCAGGTGAGGGCTAGGGTTAAGGTTAGGGTTAGTGATAGAGCTAGGGTTAGGGTTAGGGTTAGGGTTAGGGATATGGCTAGGACTAGGGCTAGCGTTTGCTTTAGGGTTAGGGTTAGGCTTAGGGTTGGGGTTAGGTTTATGGCGTATGGACATTTGGAATTCACAATAAATTAGCTCAATCACTTGACAAAACTGAAAAGAGCTTCTGTATAAGGAAAACAGCTCTAGAAATACTGGAATTCACAATGAATCAGCTTGAATCACTATACACGAGTGAATCAAACACAGAGATATCACAATGATTGACTTGGGAAATATTTAGGAATGTGACATACACTAGGAATTCATGTTAAAAGACCTTTAATATCTGAAGGACACTATGTAGTCACCGGCAAATCATGTTCAAGTGAGTGCAATACTGTTTACATTCATTATTCCGTCACTATGAGTTGGCGTTTTTGAATGAAAGTCCTTAAAAATTCATCTTCATGGACTTGATATAAGAGAATGAAAGTATTCAAATCTCCTAGGAATCAAAATCGTACTTTAGATGGTGTTCAACGTAGTAACAATTTCAATTAAAGAGCTGGTATATATTGAAAGGTAGGAGAGTCTTTAAAAGAGTAATCACTCACGTTAAAAGAGCTGGTATTTATAGAAAAACGACGTATAAACACATGGAATTCACAAGGAATTAGCTTGAATCACTGGACAAAAGTGAATCCAACACTGAGAATTCACAATAATACACTACGGAAATATCTAGGAATGTGCTTCAAACTCTAGGAATGCATATTCGCAGAGATTATATCAGAAGGACAGTATTTAGACACAGGAAAATCCTGTTCAAAGACCTGAGACGTAGCGCAAAACCGTTTACATTTGTAATTCAGTCTAAATGAGTTGGGGATTTTGGAAGAAAGTTAGTTAAACATTTAAAAGTACATTTTCATACAGCTGATATGACGGTATGAAAGTATTCAAAACTATAGAAATCAAATTGATAGTTGGCTAGTGTTCAAAGTATTAACAATTTAACTATAAAGAGCTGATATGATACCCGTATGAAAGTGCTAAAACTCTCAGAGCTCAAAATAACCGACCGAGGAAATGTGTAGGGCAGTATCTGAAAGACTTGGAATATGTTTGTAGTACCTAACTACCTCTGTGTTGTGTTGAAATACTGAGAATAGATATTTAAAGAGCTGTGAAAGGTGGGATAGTCTTTAAAATAGTAATCACATGTTTAAAGAGCAAGTGTATATGGGAAAACAATGAATAAACACTTGGAATTTACAATGAATGAGCCTGAATCACTGGACATAAGTCAATCCAACACTGAGAATTCACAATGATAGACTAGAGAAATATTTAGGAATGTACTTGAAACACTAGGTATATCTCTCCATAGAGTTGGAATATCTGATGGACAATTTAGTTACCTAAAAATCGTGTAGAGTAGAGAACTGAGTTGGATACTGGTTGCATTTATAATTCTGTCTCAATGAGTTGGGGTTTTTGAAAGAATGTTGGTTAAACATTTAAACATTCATTCTCATAGTGCTCAGATACCTTAAAAAGTTATTTACATACACCAAATATAACAGTTTAGGGTTAAGGATAGTGGTTAGGGTTAAGGTTAGAGTTAGGATTAGCGTTAGGGTTAGTGCTAGGGCTAGGGTTAGGGTTAGGGTTAGGGTTAGTGCTAGGGTTAGGGTTAGGGTTAGGGTTCAGGTGAGGGCTAGGGTTAAGGTTAGGGTTAGTGATAGAGCTAGGGTTAGGGTTAGGGTTAGGGTTAGGGATATGGCTAGGACTAGGGCTAGCGTTTGCTTTAGGGTTAGGGTTAGGCTTAGGGTTGGGGTTAGGTTTATGGCGTATGGACATTTGGAATTCACAATAAATTAGCTCAATCACTTGACAAAACTGAAAAGAGCTTCTGTATAAGGAAAACAGCTCTAGAAATACTGGAATTCACAATGAATCAGCTTGAATCACTATACACGAGTGAATCAAACACAGAGATATCACAATGATTGACTTGGGAAATATTTAGGAATGTGACATACACTAGGAATTCATGTTAAAAGACCTTTAATATCTGAAGGACACTATGTAGTCACCGGCAAATCATGTTCAAGTGAGTGCAATACTGTTTACATTCATTATTCCGTCACTATGAGTTGGCGTTTTTGAATGAAAGTCCTTAAAAATTCATCTTCATAGACTTGATATAAGAGAATGAAAGTATTCAAATCTCCTAGGAATCAAAATCGTACTTTAGATGGTGTTCAACGTAGTAACAATTTCAATTAAAGAGCTGGTATATATTGAAAGGTAGGAGAGTCTTTAAAAGAGTAATCACTCACGTTAAAAGAGCTGGTATTTATAGAAAAACGACGTATAAACACATGGAATTCACAAGGAATTAGCTTGAATCACTGGACAAAAGTGAATCCAACACTGAGAATTCACAATAATACACTACGGAAATATCTAGGAATGTGCTTCAAACTCTAGGAATGCATATTCGCAGAGATTATATCAGAAGGACAGTATTTAGACACAGGAAAATCCTGTTCAAAGACCTGAGACGTAGCGCAAAACCGTTTACATTTGTAATTCAGTCTAAATGAGTTGGGGATTTTGGAAGAAAGTTGGTTAAACATTTAAAAGTACATTTTCATACAGCTGATATGACGGTATGAAAGTATTCAAAACTATAGAAATCAAATTGATAGTTGGCTAGTGTTCAAAGTATTAACAATTTAACTATAAAGAGCTGATATGATACCCGTATGAAAATGCTAAAACTCTCAGAGCTCAAAATAACCGACCGAGGAAATGTGTAGGGCAGTATCTGAAAGACTTGGAATATATTTGTAGTACCTAACTACCTCTGTGTGGTGTTGAAATACTGAGAATAGATATTTAAAGAGCTGTGAAAGGTGGGATAGTCTTTAAAATAGTAATCACATGTTTAAAGAGCAAGTGTATATGGGAAAACAATGAATAAACCCTTGGAATTCACAATGAAAGAGCTTGAAACACTGGACAAAAGTAAAAAGACCTGGTATATATGGGGAAAAAGCTGTACAAATACTTGGAATTTACAATGAATGAGCCTGAATCACTGGACATAAGTCAATCCAACACTGAGAATTCACAATGATAGACTAGAGAAATATTTAGGAATGTACTTGAAACACTAGGTATATCTCTCCATAGAGTTGGAATATCTGATGGACAATTTAGTTACCTAAAAATCGTGTAGAGTAGAGAACTGTGTTGGATACTGGTTGCATTTATAATTCTGTCTCAATGAGTTGGGGTTTTTGAAAGAATGTTGGTTAAACATTTAAACATTCATTCTCATAGTGCTCAGATACCTTAAAAAGTTATTTACATACACCAAATATAACAGTTTAGGGATAAGGATAGTGGTTAGGGTTACGGTTAGAGTTAGGATTAGCGTTAGGGTTAGTGCTAGGGCTAGGGTTAGGGTTAGGGTTAGGGTTAGTGCTAGGGTTAGGGTTAGGGTTAGGGTTCAGGTGAGGGCTAGGGTTAAGGTTAGGGTTAGTGATAGAGCTAGGGTTAGGGTTAGGGTTAGGGTTAGTGCTAGGGCTAGGGTTAGGATTAGGGTTCAGGTGAGGGCTATGTTTAGGGTTAGGGTTAGGGTTAGGTTTAGGGATATGTCTAGGACTAGGGCTAGCGTTTGCTTTAGGGTTAGGGTTAGGCTTAGGGTTGGGGTTAGGTTTATGGCGTATGGACATTTGGTATTCACAATAAATTAGCTCAATCACTTGACAAAACTGAAAAGAGCTTCTGTATAAGGAAAACAGCTCTAGAAATACTGGAATTCACAATGAATCAGCTTGAATCACTATACACGAGTGAATCAAACACAGAGATATCACAATGATTGACTTGGGAAATATTTAGGAATGTGACAGACACTAGGAATTCATGTTAAAAGACCTTTAATATCTGAAGGACACTATGTAGTCACCGGCAAATCATGTTCAAGTGAGTGCAATACTGTTTACATTCATTATTCCGTCACTATGAGTTGGCGTTTTTGAATGAAATTCCTAAAATTCATCTTCACAGACTTGATATAAGAGCATGAAAGTATTCAAATTTCCTAGGAATCAAAATCGTACTGTAGCTAGTGTTCAACGTAGTAACAATTTCAATTAAAGAGCTGGTATATATTGAAAGGTAGGAGAGTCTTTAAAAGAGTAATCACTCACGTTAAAAGAGCTGGTATTTATAGAAAAACGACGTATAAACACATGTAATTCACAAGGAATTAGCTTGAATCACTGGACAAAAGTGAATCCAACACTGAGAATTCACAATAATACACTACGGAAATATCTAGGAATGTGCTTCAAACTCTAGGAATGCATATTCGCAGAGATTATATCAGAAGGACAGTATTTAGACACAGGAAAATCCTGTTCAAAGACCTGAGACGTAGCGCAAAACCGTTTACATTTGTAATTCAGTCTAAATGAGTTGGGGATTTTGGAAGAAAGTTAGTTAAACATTTAAAAGTACATTTTCATACAGCTGATATGACGGTATGAAAGTATTCAAAACTATAGAAATCAAATTGATAGTTGGCTAGTGTTCAAAGTATTAACAATTTAACTATAAAGAGCTGATATGATACCCGTATGAAAGTGCTAAAACTCTCAGAGCTCAAAATAACCGACCGAGGAAATGTGTAGGGCAGTATCTGAAAGACTTGGAATATGTTTGTAGTACCTAACTACCTCTGTGTGGTGTTGAAATACTGAGAATAGATATTTAAAGAGCTGTGAAAGGTGGGATAGTCTTTAAAATAGTAATCACATGTTTAAAGAGCAAGTGTATATGGGAAAACAATGAATAAACCCTTGGAATTCACAATGAAAGAGCTTGAAACACTGGACAAAAGTAAAAAGACCTGGTATATATGGGGAAAAAGCTGTACAAATACTTGGAATTTACAATGAATGAGCCTGAATCACTGGACATAAGTCAATCCAACACTGAGAATTCACAATGATAGACTAGGGAAATATTTAGGAATGTACTTGAAACACTAGGTATATCTCTCCATAGAGTTGGAATATCTGATGGACAATTTAGTTACCTAAAAATCGTGTAGAGTAGAGAACTGTGTTGGATACTGGTTGCATTTATAATTCTGTCTCAATGAGTTGGGGTTTTTGAAAGAATGTTGGTTAAACATTTAAACATTCATTCTCATAGTGCTCAGATACCTTAAAAAGTTATTTACATACACCAAATATAACAGTTTAGGGATAAGGATAGTGGTTAGGGTTACGGTTAGAGTTAGGATTAGCGTTAGGGTTAGTGCTAGGGCTAGGGTTAGGGTTAGGGTTAGGGTTAGTGCTAGGGTTAGGGTTAGGGTTAGGGTTCAGGTGAGGGCTAGGGTTAAGGTTAGGGTTAGTGATAGAGCTAGGGTTAGGGTTAGGGTTAGGGTTAGGGATATGGCTAGGACTAGGGCTAGCGTTTGCTTTAGGGTTTAGGTTAGGCTTAGGGTTGGGGTTAGGTTTATGGCGTATGGACATTTGGAATTCACAATAAATTAGCTCAATCACTTGACAAAACTGAAAAGAGCTTCTGTATAAGGAAAACAGCTCTAGAAATACTGGAATTCACAATGAATCAGCTTGAATCACTATACACGAGTGAATCAAACACAGAGATATCACAATGATTGACTTGGGAAATATTTAGGAATGTGACATACACTAGGAATTCATGTTAAAAGACCTTTAATATCTGAAGGACACTATGTAGTCACCGGCAAATCATGTTCAAGTGAGTGCAATACTGTTTACATTCATTATTCCGTCACCATGAGTTGGCGTTTTTGAATGAAAGTCCTTAAAAATTCATCTTCATAGACTTGATATAAGAGAATGAAAGTATTCAAATCTCCTAGGAATCAAAATCGTACTTTAGATGGTGTTCAACGTAGTAACAATTTCAATTAAAGAGCTGGTATATATTGAAAGGTAGGAGAGTCTTTAAAAGAGTAATCACTCACGTTAAAAGAGCTGGTATTTATAGAAAAACGACGTATAAACACATGGAATTCACAAGGAATTAGCTTGAATCACTGGACAAAAGTGAATCCAACACTGAGAATTCACAATAATACACTACGGAAATATCTAGGAATGTGCTTCAAACTCTAGGAATGCATATTCGCAGAGATTATATCAGAAGGACAGTATTTAGACACAGGAAAATCCTGTTCAAAGACCTGAGACGTAGCGCAAAACCGTTTACATTTGTAATTCAGTCTAAATGAGTTGGGGATTTTGGAAGAAAGTTAGTTAAACATTTAAAAGTACATTTTCATACAGCTGATATGAGGGTATGAAAGTATTCAAAACTATAGAAATCAAATTGATAGTTGGCTAGTGTTCAAAGTATTAACAATTTAACTATAAAGAGCTGATATGATACCCGTATGAAAGTGCTAAAACTCTCAGAGCTCAAAATAACCGACCGAGGAAATGTGTAGGGCAGTATCTGAAAGACTTGGAATATGTTTGTAGTACCTAACTACCTCTGTGTTGTGTTGAAATACTGAGAATAGATATTTAAAGAGCTGTGAAAGGTGGGATAGTCTTTAAAATAGTAATCACATGTTTAAAGAGCAAGTGTATATGGGAAAACAATGAATAAACACTTGGAATTCACAATGAAAGAGCTTGAAACACTGGACAAAAGTAAAAAGACCTGGTATATATGGGGAAAAAGCTGTACAAATACTTGGAATTTACAATGAATGAGCCTGAATCACTGGACATAAGTCAATCCAACACTGAGAATTCACAATGATAGACTAGAGAAATATTTAGGAATGTACTTGAAACACTAGGTATATCTCTCCATAGAGTTGGAATATCTGATGGACAATTTAGTTACCTAAAAATCGTGTTCAGAGTAGAGAACTGAGTTGGATACTGGTTGCATTTATAATTCTGTCTCAATGAGTTGGGGTTTTTGAAAGAATGTTGGTTAAACATTTAAACATTCATTCTCATAGTGCTCAGATACCTTAAAAAGTTATTTACATACACCAAATATAACAGTTTAGGGTTAAGGATAGTGGTTAGGGTTAAGGTTAGAGTTAGGATTAGCGTTAGGGTTAGTGCTAGGGCTAGGGTTAGGGTTAGGGTTAGGGTTAGTGCTAGGGTTAGGGTTAGGGTTAGGGTTCAGGTGAGGGCTAGGGTTAAGGTTAGGGTTAGTGATAGAGCTAGGGTTAGGGTTAGGGTTAGGGTTAGGGATATGGCTAGGACTAGGGCTAGCGTTTGCTTTAGGGTTAGGGTTAGGCTTAGGGTTGGGGTTAGGTTTATGGCGTATGGACATTTGGAATTCACAATAAATTAGCTCAATCACTTGACAAAACTGAAAAGAGCTTCTGTATAAGGAAAACAGCTCTAGAAATACTGGAATTCACAATGAATCAGCTTGAATCACTATACACGAGTGAATCAAACACAGAGATATCACAATGATTGACTTGGGAAATATTTAGGAATGTGACATACACTAGGAATTCATGTTAAAAGACCTTTAATATCTGAAGGACACTATGTAGTCACCGGCAAATCATGTTCAAGTGAGTGCAATACTGTTTACATTCATTATTCCGTCACTATGAGTTGGCGTTTTTGAATGAAAGTCCTTAAAAATTCATCTTCATAGACTTGATATAAGAGAATGAAAGTATTCAAATCTCCTAGGAATCAAAATCGTACTTTAGATGGTGTTCAACGTAGTAACAATTTCAATTAAAGAGCTGGTATATATTGAAAGGTAGGAGAGTCTTTAAAAGAGTAATCACTCACGTTAAAAGAGCTGGTATTTATAGAAAAACGACGTATAAACACATGGAATTCACAAGGAATTAGCTTGAATCACTGGACAAAAGTGAATCCAACACTGAGAATTCACAATAATACACTACGGAAATATCTAGGAATGTGCTTCAAACTCTAGGAATGCATATTCGCAGAGATTATATCAGAAGGACAGTATTTAGACACAGGAAAATCCTGTTCAAAGACCTGAGACGTAGCGCAAAACCGTTTACATTTGTAATTCAGTCTAAATGAGTTGGGGATTTTGGAAGAAAGTTAAACATTTAAAAGTACATTTTCATACAGCTGATATGACGGTATGAAAGTATTCAAAACTATAGAAATCAAATTGATAGTTGGCTAGTGTTCAAAGTATTAACAATTTAACTATAAAGAGCTGATATGATACCCGTATGAAAGTGCTAAAACTCTCAGAGCTCAAAATAACCGACCGAGGAAATGTGTAGGGCAGTATCTGAAAGACTTGGAATATGTTTGTAGTACCTAACTACCTCTGTGTTGTGTTGAAATACTGAGAATAGATATTTAAAGAGCTGTGAAAGGTGGGATAGTCTTTAAAATAGTAATCACATGTTTAAAGAGCAAGTGTATATGGGAAAACAATGAATAAACACTTGGAATTTACAATGAATGAGCCTGAATCACTGGACATAAGTCAATCCAACACTGAGAATTCACAATGATAGACTAGAGAAATATTTAGGAATGTACTTGAAACACTAGGTATATCTCTCCATAGAGTTGGAATATCTGATGGACAATTTAGTTACCTAAAAATCGTGTAGAGTAGAGAACTGAGTTGGATACTGGTTGCATTTATAATTCTGTCTCAATGAGTTGGGGTTTTTGAAAGAATGTTGGTTAAACATTTAAACATTCATTCTCATAGTGCTCAGATACCTTAAAAAGTTATTTACATACACCAAATATAACAGTTTAGGGTTAAGGATAGTGGTTAGGGTTAAGGTTAGAGTTAGGATTAGCGTTAGGGTTAGTGCTAGGGCTAGGGTTAGGGTTAGGGTTAGGGTTAGTGCTAGGGTTAGGGTTAGGGTTAGGGTTCAGGTGAGGGCTAGGGTTAAGGTTAGGGTTAGTGATAGAGCTAGGGTTAGGGTTAGGGTTAGGGTTAGGGATATGGCTAGGACTAGGGCTAGCGTTTGCTTTAGGGTTAGGGTTAGGCTTAGGGTTGGGGTTAGGTTTATGGCGTATGGACATTTGGAATTCACAATAAATTAGCTCAATCACTTGACAAAACTGAAAAGAGCTTCTGTATAAGGAAAACAGCTCTAGAAATACTGGAATTCACAATGAATCAGCTTGAATCACTATACACGAGTGAATCAAACACAGAGATATCACAATGATTGACTTGGGAAATATTTAGGAATGTGACATACACTAGGAATTCATGTTAAAAGACCTTTAATATCTGAAGGACACTATGTAGTCACCGGCAAATCATGTTCAAGTGAGTGCAATACTGTTTACATTCATTATTCCGTCACTATGAGTTGGCGTTTTTGAATGAAAGTCCTTAAAAATTCATCTTCATAGACTTGATATAAGAGAATGAAAGTATTCAAATCTCCTAGGAATCAAAATCGTACTTTAGATGGTGTTCAACGTAGTAACAATTTCAATTAAAGAGCTGGTATATATTGAAAGGTAGGAGAGTCTTTAAAAGAGTAATCACTCACGTTAAAAGAGCTGGTATTTATAGAAAAACGACGTATAAACACATGGAATTCACAAGGAATTAGCTTGAATCACTGGACAAAAGTGAATCCAACACTGAGAATTCACAATAATACACCAGGGAAATATCTAGGAATGTGCTTCAAACTCTAGGAATGCATATTCGCAGAGATTATATCAGAAGGACAGTATTTAGACACAGGAAAATCCTGTTCAAAGACCTGAGACGTAGCGCAAAACCGTTTACATTTGTAATTCAGTCTAAATGAGTTGGGGATTTTGGAAGAAAGTTAGTTAAACATTTAAAAGTACATTTTCATACAGCTGATATGACGGTATGAAAGTATTCAAAACTATAGAAATCAAATTGATAGTTGGCTAGTGTTCAAAGTATTAACAATTTAACTATAAAGAGCTGATATGATACCCGTATGAAAGTGCTAAAACTCTCAGAGCTCAAAATAACCGACCGAGGAAATGTGTAGGGCAGTATCTGAAAGACTTGGAATATGTTTGTAGTACCTAACTACCTCTGTGTTGTGTTGAAATACTGAGAATAGATATTTAAAGAGCTGTGAAAGGTGGGATAGTCTTTAAAATAGTAATCACATGTTTAAAGAGCAAGTGTATATGGGAAAACAATGAATAAACACTTGGAATTCACAATGAAAGAGCTTGAAACACTGGACAAAAGTAAAAAGACCTGGTATATATGGGGAAAAAGCTGTACAAATACTTGGAATTTACAATGAATGAGCCTGAATCACTGGACATAAGTCAATCCAACACTGAGAATTCACAATGATAGACTAGAGAAATATTTAGGAATGTACTTGAAACACTAGGTATATCTCTCCATAGAGTTGGAATATCTGATGGACAATTTAGTTACCTAAAAATCGTGTTCAGAGTAGAGAACTGAGTTGGATACTGGTTGCATTTATAATTCTGTCTCAATGAGTTGGGGTTTTTGAAAGAATGTTGGTTAAACATTTAAACATTCATTCTCATAGTGCTCAGATACCTTAAAAAGTTATTTACATACACCAAATATAACAGTTTAGGGTTAAGGATAGTGGTTAGGGTTAAGGTTAGAGTTAGGATTAGCGTTAGGGTTAGTGCTAGGGCTAGGGTTAGGGTTAGGGTTAGGGTTAGTGCTAGGGTTAGGGTTAGGGTTAGGGTTCAGGTGAGGGCTATGGTTAAGGTTAGGGTTAGTGATAGAGCTAGGGTTAGGGTTAGGGTTAGGGTTAGGGATATGGCTAGGACTAGGGCTAGCGTTTGCTTTAGGGTTAGGGTTAGGCTTAGGGTTGGGGTTAGGTTTATGGCGTATGGACATTTGGAATTCACAATAAATTAGCTCAATCACTTGACAAAACTGAAAAGAGCTTCTGTATAAGGAAAACAGCTCTAGAAATACTGGAATTCACAATGAATCAGCTTGAATCACTATACACGAGTGAATCAAACACAGAGATATCACAATGATTGACTTGGGAAATATTTAGGAATGTGACATACACTAGGAATTCATGTTAAAAGACCTTTAATATCTGAAGGACACTATGTAGTCACCGGCAAATCATGTTCAAGTGAGTGCAATACTGTTTACATTCATTATTCCGTCACTATGAGTTGGCGTTTTTGAATGAAAGTCCTTAAAAATTCATCTTCATAGACTTGATATAAGAGAATGAAAGTATTCAAATCTCCTAGGAATCAAAATCGTACTTTAGATGGTGTTCAACGTAGTAACAATTTCAATTAAAGAGCTGGTATATATTGAAAGGTAGGAGAGTCTTTAAAAGAGTAATCACTCACGTTAAAAGAGCTGGTATTTATAGAAAAACGACGTATAAACACATGGAATTCACAAGGAATTAGCTTGAATCACTGGACAAAAGTGAATCCAAAACTGAGAATTCACAATAATACACTACGGAAATATCTAGGAATGTGCTTCAAACTCTAGGAATGCATATTCGCAGAGATTATATCAGAAGGACAGTATTTAGACACAGGAAAATCCTGTTCAAAGACCTGAGACGTAGCGCAAAACCGTTTACATTTGTAATTCAGTCTAAATGAGTTGGGGATTTTGGAAGAAAGTTAGTTAAACATTTAAAAGTACATTTTCATACAGCTGATATGACGGTATGAAAGTATTCAAAACTATAGAAATCAAATTGATAGTTGGCTAGTGTTCAAAGTATTAACAATTTAACTATAAAGAGCTGATATGATACCCGTATGAAAGTGCTAAAACTCTCAGAGCTCAAAATAACCGACCGAGGAAATGTGTAGGGCAGTATCTGAAAGACTTGGAATATGTTTGTAGTACCTAACTACCTCTGTGTTGTGTTGAAATACTGAGAATAGATATTTAAAGAGCTGTGAAAGGTGGGATAGTCTTTAAAATAGTAATCACATGTTTAAAGAGCAAGTGTATATGGGAAAACAATGAATAAACACTTGGAATTTACAATGAATGAGCCTGAATCACTGGACATAAGTCAATCCAACACTGAGAATTCACAATGATAGACTAGAGAAATATTTAGGAATGTACTTGAAACACTAGGTATATCTCTCCATAGAGTTGGAATATCTGATGGACAATTTAGTTACCTAAAAATCGTGTAGAGTAGAGAACTGAGTTGGATACTGGTTGCATTTATAATTCTGTCTCAATGAGTTGGGGTTTTTGAAAGAATGTTGGTTAAACATTTAAACATTCATTCTCATAGTGCTCAGATACCTTAAAAAGTTATTTACATACACCAAATATAACAGTTTAGGGTTAAGGATAGTGGTTAGGGTTAAGGTTAGAGTTAGGATTAGCGTTAGGGTTAGTGCTAGGGCTAGGGTTAGGGTTAGGGTTAGGGTTAGTGCTAGGGTTAGGGTTAGGGTTAGGGTTCAGGTGAGGGCTAGGGTTAAGGTTAGGGTTAGTGATAGAGCTAGGGTTAGGGTTAGGGTTAGGGTTAGGGATATGGCTAGGACTAGGGCTAGCGTTTGCTTTAGGGTTAGGGTTAGGCTTAGGGTTGGGGTTAGGTTTATGGCGTATGGACATTTGGAATTCACAATAAATTAGCTCAATCACTTGACAAAACTGAAAAGAGCTTCTGTATAAGGAAAACAGCTCTAGAAATACTGGAATTCACAATGAATCAGCTTGAATCACTATACACGAGTGAATCAAACACAGAGATATCACAATGATTGACTTGGGAAATATTTAGGAATGTGACATACACTAGGAATTCATGTTAAAAGACCTTTAATATCTGAAGGACACTATGTAGTCACCGGCAAATCATGTTCAAGTGAGTGCAATACTGTTTACATTCATTATTCCGTCACTATGAGTTGGCGTTTTTGAATGAAAGTCCTTAAAAATTCATCTTCATAGACTTGATATAAGAGAATGAAAGTATTCAAATCTCCTAGGAATCAAAATCGTACTTTAGATGGTGTTCAACGTAGTAACAATTTCAATTAAAGAGCTGGTATATATTGAAAGGTAGGAGAGTCTTTAAAAGAGTAATCACTCACGTTAAAAGAGCTGGTATTTATAGAAAAACGACGTATAAACACATGGAATTCACAAGGAATTAGCTTGAATCACTGGACAAAAGTGAATCCAACACTGAGAATTCACAATAATACACTACGGAAATATCTAGGAATGTGCTTCAAACTCTATGAATGCATATTCGCTGAGATTATATCAGAAGGACAGTATTTAGACACAGGAAAATCCTGTTCAAAGACCTGAGACGTAGCGCAAAACCGTTTACATTTGTAATTCAGTCTAAATGAGTTGGGGATTTTGGAAGAAAGTTAGTTAAACATTTAAAAGTACATTTTCATACAGCTGATATGACGGTATGAAAGTATTCAAAACTATAGAAATCAAATTGATAGTTGGCTAGTGTTCAAAGTATTAACAATTTAACTATAAAGAGCTGATATGATACCCGTATGAAAGTGCTAAAACTCTCAGAGCTCAAAATAACCGACCGAGGAAATGTGTAGGGCAGTATCTGAAAGACTTGGAATATGTTTGTAGTACCTAACTACCTCTGTGTTGTGTTGAAATACTGAGAATAGATATTTAAAGAGCTGTGAAAGGTGGGATAGTCTTTAAAATAGTAATCACATGTTTAAAGAGCAAGTGTATATGGGAAAACAATGAATAAACACTTGGAATTTACAATGAATGAGCCTGAATCACTGGACATAAGTCAATCCAACACTGAGAATTCACAATGATAGACTAGAGAAATATTTAGGAATGTACTTGAAACACTAGGTATATCTCTCCATAGAGTTGGAATATCTGATGGACAATTTAGTTACCTAAAAATCGTGTAGAGTAGAGAACTGAGTTGGATACTGGTTGCATTTATAATTCTGTCTCAATGAGTTGGGGTTTTTGAAAGAATGTTGGTTAAACATTTAAACATTCATTCTCATAGTGCTCAGATACCTTAAAAAGTTATTTACATACACCAAATATAACAGTTTAGGGTTAAGGATAGTGGTTAGGGTTAAGGTTAGAGTTAGGATTAGCGTTAGGGTTAGTGCTAGGGCTAGGGTTAGGGTTAGGGTTAGGGTTAGTGCTAGGGTTAGGGTTAGGGTTAGGGTTCAGGTGAGGGCTAGGGTTAAGGTTAGGGTTAGTGATAGAGCTAGGGTTAGGGTTAGGGTTAGGGTTAGTGCTAGGGCTAGGGTTAGGATTAGGGTTCAGGTGAGGGCTATGTTTAGGGTTAGGGTTAGGGTTAGGTTTAGGGATATGGCTAGGACTAGGGCTAGCGTTTGCTTTAGGGTTAGGGTTAGGCTTAGGGTTGGGGTTAGGTTTATGGCGTATGGACATTTGGTATTCACAATAAATTAGCTCAATCACTTGACAAAACTGAAAAGAGCTTCTGTATAAGGAAAACAGCTCTAGAAATACTGGAATTCACAATGAATCAGCTTCAATCACTATACACGAGTGAATCAAACACAGAGATATCACAATGATTGACTTGGGAAATATTTAGGAATGTGACAGACACTAGGAATTCATGTTAAAAGACCTTTAATATCTGAAGGACACTATGTAGTCAATGGCAAATCATGTTCAAGTGAGTGCAATACTGTTTACATTCATTATTCCGTCACTATGAGTTGGCGTTTTTGAATGAAAGTCCTAAAATTCATCTTCATAGACTTGATATAAGAGCATGAAAGTATTCAAATCTCCTAGGAATCAAAATCGTACTGTAGCTAGTGTTCAACGTAGTAACAATTTCAATTAAAGAGCTGGTATATATTGAAAGGTAGGAGAGTCTTTAAAAGAGTAATCACTCACGTTAAAAGAGCTGGTATTTATAGAAAAACGACGTATAAACATATGGAATTCACAAGGAATTAGCTTGAATCACTGGACAAAAGTGAATCCAACACTGAGAATTCACAATAATACACCAGGGAAATATCTAGGAATGTGCTTCAAACTCTAGGAATGCATGTTCGCAGAGATTATTTCAGAAGGACAGTATTTAGACACAGGAAAATCCTGTTCAAAGACCTGAGACGTAGCGCAAAACCGTTTACATTTGTAATTCAGTCTAAATGAGTTGGGGATTTTGGAAGAAAGTTAGTTAAACATTTAAAAGTACATTTTCATACAGCTGATATGACGGTATGAAAGTATTCAAAACTATAGAAATCAAATTGATAGTTGGCTAGTGTTCAAAGTATTAACAATTTAACTATAAAGAGCTGATATGATACCCGTATGAAAGTGCTAAAACTCTCAGAGCTCAAAATAACCGACCGAGGAAATGTGTAGGGCAGTATCTGAAAGACTTGGAATATGTTTGTAGTACCTAACTACCTCTGTGTTGTGTTGAAATACTGAGAATAGATATTTAAAGAGCTGTGAAAGGTGGGATAGTCTTTAAAATAGTAATCACATGTTTAAAGAGCAAGTGTATATGGGAAAACAATGAATAAACACTTGGAATTTACAATGAATGAGCCTGAATCACTGGACATAAGTCAATCCAACACTGAGAATTCACAATGATAGACTAGAGAAATATTTAGGAATGTACTTGAAACACTAGGTATATCTCTCCATAGAGTTGGAATATCTGATGGACAATTTAGTTACCTAAAAATCGTGTAGAGTAGAGAACTGAGTTGGATACTGGTTGCATTTATAATTCTGTCTCAATGAGTTGGGGTTTTTGAAAGAATGTTGGTTAAACATTTAAACATTCATTCTCATAGTGCTCAGATACCTTAAAAAGTTATTTACATACACCAAATATAACAGTTTAGGGTTAAGGATAGTGGTTAGGGTTAAGGTTAGAGTTAGGATTAGCGTTAGGGTTAGTGCTAGGGCTAGGGTTAGGGTTAGGGTTAGGGTTAGTGCTAGGGTTAGGGTTAGGGTTAGGGTTCAGGTGAGGGCTAGGGTTAAGGTTAGGGTTAGTGATAGAGCTAGGGTTAGGGTTAGGGTTAGGGTTAGGGATATGGCTAGGACTAGGGCTAGCGTTTGCTTTAGGGTTAGGGTTAGGCTTAGGGTTGGGGTTAGGTTTATGGCGTATGGACATTTGGAATTCACAATAAATTAGCTCAATCACTTGACAAAACTGAAAAGAGCTTCTGTATAAGGAAAACAGCTCTAGAAATACTGGAATTCACAATGAATCAGCTTGAATCACTATACACGAGTGAATCAAACACAGAGATATCACAATGATTGACTTGGGAAATATTTAGGAATGTGACATACACTAGGAATTCATGTTAAAAGACCTTTAATATCTGAAGGACACTATGTAGTCACCGGCAAATCATGTTCAAGTGAGTGCAATACTGTTTACATTCATTATTCCGTCACTATGAGTTGGCGTTTTTGAATGAAAGTCCTTAAAAATTCATCTTCATAGACTTGAGATAAGAGAATGAAAGTATTCAAATTTCCTAGGAATCAAAATCGTACTGTAGCTAGTGTTCAACGTAGTAACAATTTCAATTAAAGAGCTGGTATATATTGAAAGGTAGGAGAGTCTTTAAAAGAGTAATCACTCACGTTAAAAGAGCTGGTATTTATAGAAAAACGACGTATAAACACATGTAATTCACAAGGAATTAGCTTGAATCACTGGACAAAAGTGAATCCAACACTGAGAATTCACAATAATACACTACGGAAATATCTAGGAATGTGCTTCAAACTCTAGGAATGCATATTCGCAGAGATTATATCAGAAGGACAGTATTTAGACACAGGAAAATCCTGTTCAAAGACCTGAGACGTAGCGCAAAACCGTTTACATTTGTAATTCAGTCTAAATGAGTTGGGGATTTTGGAAGAAAGTTAGTTAAACATTTAAAAGTACATTTTCATACAGCTGATATGACGGTATGAAAGTATTCAAAACTATAGAAATCAAATTGATAGTTGGCTAGTGTTCAAAGTATTAACAATTTAACTATAAAGAGCTGATATGATACCCGTATGAAAGTGCTAAAACTCTCAGAGCTCAAAATAACCGACCGAGGAAATGTGTAGGGCAGTATCTGAAAGACTTGGAATATGTTTGTAGTACCTAACTACCTCTGTGTGGTGTTGAAATACTGAGAATAGATATTTAAAGAGCTGTGAAAGGTGGGATAGTCTTTAAAATAGTAATCACATGTTTAAAGAGCAAGTGTATATGGGAAAACAATGAATAAACCCTTGGAATTCACAATGAAAGAGCTTGAAACACTGGACAAAAGTAAAAAGACCTGGTATATATGGGGAAAAAGCTGTACAAATACTTGGAATTTACAATGAATGAGCCTGAATCACTGGACATAAGTCAATCCAACACTGAGAATTCACAATGATAGACTAGGGAAATATTTAGGAATGTACTTGAAACACTAGGTATATCTCTCCATAGAGTTGGAATATCTGATGGACAATTTAGTTACCTAAAAATCGTGTAGAGTAGAGAACTGTGTTGGATACTGGTTGCATTTATAATTCTGTCTCAATGAGTTGGGGTTTTTGAAAGAATGTTGGTTAAACATTTAAACATTCATTCTCATAGTGCTCAGATACCTTAAAAAGTTATTTACATACACCAAATATAACAGTTTAGGGATAAGGATAGTGGTTAGGGTTACGGTTAGAGTTAGGATTAGCGTTAGGGTTAGTGCTAGGGCTAGGGTTAGGGTTAGGGTTAGGGTTAGTGCTAGGGTTAGGGTTAGGGTTAGGGTTCAGGTGAGGGCTAGGGTTAAGGTTAGGGTTAGTGATAGAGCTAGGGTTAGGGTTAGGGTTAGGGTTAGGGATATGGCTAGGACTAGGGCTAGCGTTTGCTTTAGGGTTTAGGTTAGGCTTAGGGTTGGGGTTAGGTTTATGGCGTATGGACATTTGGAATTCACAATAAATTAGCTCAATCACTTGACAAAACTGAAAAGAGCTTCTGTATAAGGAAAACAGCTCTAGAAATACTGGAATTCACAATGAATCAGCTTGAATCACTATACACGAGTGAATCAAACACAGAGATATCACAATGATTGACTTGGGAAATATTTAGGAATGTGACATACACTAGGAATTCATGTTAAAAGACCTTTAATATCTGAAGGACACTATGTAGTCACCGGCAAATCATGTTCAAGTGAGTGCAATACTGTTTACATTCATTATTCCGTCACCATGAGTTGGCGTTTTTGAATGAAAGTCCTTAAAAATTCATCTTCATAGACTTGATATAAGAGAATGAAAGTATTCAAATCTCCTAGGAATCAAAATCGTACTTTAGATGGTGTTCAACGTAGTAACAATTTCAATTAAAGAGCTGGTATATATTGAAAGGTAGGAGAGTCTTTAAAAGAGTAATCACTCACGTTAAAAGAGCTGGTATTTATAGAAAAACGACGTATAAACACATGGAATTCACAAGGAATTAGCTTGAATCACTGGACAAAAGTGAATCCAACACTGAGAATTCACAATAATACACTACGGAAATATCTAGGAATGTGCTTCAAACTCTAGGAATGCATATTCGCAGAGATTATATCAGAAGGACAGTATTTAGACACAGGAAAATCCTGTTCAAAGACCTGAGACGTAGCGCAAAACCGTTTACATTTGTAATTCAGTCTAAATGAGTTGGGGATTTTGGAAGAAAGTTAGTTAAACATTTAAAAGTACATTTTCATACAGCTGATATGAGGGTATGAAAGTATTCAAAACTATAGAAATCAAATTGATAGTTGGCTAGTGTTCAAAGTATTAACAATTTAACTATAAAGAGCTGATATGATACCCGTATGAAAGTGCTAAAACTCTCAGAGCTCAAAATAACCGACCGAGGAAATGTGTAGGGCAGTATCTGAAAGACTTGGAATATGTTTGTAGTACCTAACTACCTCTGTGTTGTGTTGAAATACTGAGAATAGATATTTAAAGAGCTGTGAAAGGTGGGATAGTCTTTAAAATAGTAATCACATGTTTAAAGAGCAAGTGTATATGGGAAAACAATGAATAAACACTTGGAATTCACAATGAAAGAGCTTGAAACACTGGACAAAAGTAAAAAGACCTGGTATATATGGGGAAAAAGCTGTACAAATACTTGGAATTTACAATGAATGAGCCTGAATCACTGGACATAAGTCAATCCAACACTGAGAATTCACAATGATAGACTAGAGAAATATTTAGGAATGTACTTGAAACACTAGGTATATCTCTCCATAGAGTTGGAATATCTGATGGACAATTTAGTTACCTAAAAATCGTGTTCAGAGTAGAGAACTGAGTTGGATACTGGTTGCATTTATAATTCTGTCTCAATGAGTTGGGGTTTTTGAAAGAATGTTGGTTAAACATTTAAACATTCATTCTCATAGTGCTCAGATACCTTAAAAAGTTATTTACATACACCAAATATAACAGTTTAGGGTTAAGGATAGTGGTTAGGGTTAAGGTTAGAGTTAGGATTAGCGTTAGGGTTAGTGCTAGGGCTAGGGTTAGGGTTAGGGTTAGGGTTAGTGCTAGGGTTAGGGTTAGGGTTAGGGTTCAGGTGAGGGCTAGGGTTAAGGTTAGGGTTAGTGATAGAGCTAGGGTTAGGGTTAGGGTTAGGGTTAGGGATATGGCTAGGACTAGGGCTAGCGTTTGCTTTAGGGTTAGGGTTAGGCTTAGGGTTGGGGTTAGGTTTATGGCGTATGGACATTTGGAATTCACAATAAATTAGCTCAATCACTTGACAAAACTGAAAAGAGCTTCTGTATAAGGAAAACAGCTCTAGAAATACTGGAATTCACAATGAATCAGCTTGAATCACTATACACGAGTGAATCAAACACAGAGATATCACAATGATTGACTTGGGAAATATTTAGGAATGTGACATACACTAGGAATTCATGTTAAAAGACCTTTAATATCTGAAGGACACTATGTAGTCACCGGCAAATCATGTTCAAGTGAGTGCAATACTGTTTACATTCATTATTCCGTCACTATGAGTTGGCGTTTTTGAATGAAAGTCCTTAAAAATTCATCTTCATAGACTTGATATAAGAGAATGAAAGTATTCAAATCTCCTAGGAATCAAAATCGTACTTTAGATGGTGTTCAACGTAGTAACAATTTCAATTAAAGAGCTGGTATATATTGAAAGGTAGGAGAGTCTTTAAAAGAGTAATCACTCACGTTAAAAGAGCTGGTATTTATAGAAAAACGACGTATAAACACATGGAATTCACAAGGAATTAGCTTGAATCACTGGACAAAAGTGAATCCAACACTGAGAATTCACAATAATACACTACGGAAATATCTAGGAATGTGCTTCAAACTCTAGGAATGCATATTCGCAGAGATTATATCAGAAGGACAGTATTTAGACACAGGAAAATCCTGTTCAAAGACCTGAGACGTAGCGCAAAACCGTTTACATTTGTAATTCAGTCTAAATGAGTTGGGGATTTTGGAAGAAAGTTAAACATTTAAAAGTACATTTTCATACAGCTGATATGACGGTATGAAAGTATTCAAAACTATAGAAATCAAATTGATAGTTGGCTAGTGTTCAAAGTATTAACAATTTAACTATAAAGAGCTGATATGATACCCGTATGAAAGTGCTAAAACTCTCAGAGCTCAAAATAACCGACCGAGGAAATGTGTAGGGCAGTATCTGAAAGACTTGGAATATGTTTGTAGTACCTAACTACCTCTGTGTTGTGTTGAAATACTGAGAATAGATATTTAAAGAGCTGTGAAAGGTGGGATAGTCTTTAAAATAGTAATCACATGTTTAAAGAGCAAGTGTATATGGGAAAACAATGAATAAACACTTGGAATTTACAATGAATGAGCCTGAATCACTGGACATAAGTCAATCCAACACTGAGAATTCACAATGATAGACTAGAGAAATATTTAGGAATGTACTTGAAACACTAGGTATATCTCTCCATAGAGTTGGAATATCTGATGGACAATTTAGTTACCTAAAAATCGTGTAGAGTAGAGAACTGAGTTGGATACTGGTTGCATTTATAATTCTGTCTCAATGAGTTGGGGTTTTTGAAAGAATGTTGGTTAAACATTTAAACATTCATTCTCATAGTGCTCAGATACCTTAAAAAGTTATTTACATACACCAAATATAACAGTTTAGGGTTAAGGATAGTGGTTAGGGTTAAGGTTAGAGTTAGGATTAGCGTTAGGGTTAGTGCTAGGGCTAGGGTTAGGGTTAGGGTTAGGGTTAGGGTTAGTGCTAGGGTTAGGGTTAGGGTTAGGGTTCAGGTGAGGGCTAGGGTTAAGGTTAGGGTTAGTGATAGAGCTAGGGTTAGGGTTAGGGTTAGGGTTAGGGATATGGCTAGGACTAGGGCTAGCGTTTGCTTTAGGGTTAGGGTTAGGCTTAGGGTTGGGGTTAGGTTTATGGCGTATGGACATTTGGAATTCACAATAAATTAGCTCAATCACTTGACAAAACTGAAAAGAGCTTCTGTATAAGGAAAACAGCTCTAGAAATACTGGAATTCACAATGAATCAGCTTGAATCACTATACACGAGTGAATCAAACACAGAGATATCACAATGATTGACTTGGGAAATATTTAGGAATGTGACATACACTAGGAATTCATGTTAAAAGACCTTTAATATCTGAAGGACACTATGTAGTCACCGGCAAATCATGTTCAAGTGAGTGCAATACTGTTTACATTCATTATTCCGTCACTATGAGTTGGCGTTTTTGAATGAAAGTCCTTAAAAATTCATCTTCATAGACTTGATATAAGAGAATGAAAGTATTCAAATCTCCTAGGAATCAAAATCGTACTTTAGATGGTGTTCAACGTAGTAACAATTTCAATTAAAGAGCTGGTATATATTGAAAGGTAGGAGAGTCTTTAAAAGAGTAATCACTCACGTTAAAAGAGCTGGTATTTATAGAAAAACGACGTATAAACACATGGAATTCACAAGGAATTAGCTTGAATCACTGGACAAAAGTGAATCCAACACTGAGAATTCACAATAATACACCAGGGAAATATCTAGGAATGTGCTTCAAACTCTAGGAATGCATATTCGCAGAGATTATATCAGAAGGACAGTATTTAGACACAGGAAAATCCTGTTCAAAGACCTGAGACGTAGCGCAAAACCGTTTACATTTGTAATTCAGTCTAAATGAGTTGGGGATTTTGGAAGAAAGTTAGTTAAACATTTAAAAGTACATTTTCATACAGCTGATATGACGGTATGAAAGTATTCAAAACTATAGAAATCAAATTGATAGTTGGCTAGTGTTCAAAGTATTAACAATTTAACTATAAAGAGCTGATATGATACCCGTATGAAAGTGCTAAAACTCTCAGAGCTCAAAATAACCGACCGAGGAAATGTGTAGGGCAGTATCTGAAAGACTTGGAATATGTTTGTAGTACCTAACTACCTCTGTGTTGTGTTGAAATACTGAGAATAGATATTTAAAGAGCTGTGAAAGGTGGGATAGTCTTTAAAATAGTAATCACATGTTTAAAGAGCAAGTGTATATGGGAAAACAATGAATAAACACTTGGAATTCACAATGAAAGAGCTTGAAACACTGGACAAAAGTAAAAAGACCTGGTATATATGGGGAAAAAGCTGTACAAATACTTGGAATTTACAATGAATGAGCCTGAATCACTGGACATAAGTCAATCCAACACTGAGAATTCACAATGATAGACTAGAGAAATATTTAGGAATGTACTTGAAACACTAGGTATATCTCTCCATAGAGTTGGAATATCTGATGGACAATTTAGTTACCTAAAAATCGTGTTCAGAGTAGAGAACTGAGTTGGATACTGGTTGCATTTATAATTCTGTCTCAATGAGTTGGGGTTTTTGAAAGAATGTTGGTTAAACATTTAAACATTCATTCTCATAGTGCTCAGATACCTTAAAAAGTTATTTACATACACCAAATATAACAGTTTAGGGTTAAGGATAGTGGTTAGGGTTAAGGTTAGAGTTAGGATTAGCGTTAGGGTTAGTGCTAGGGCTAGGGTTAGGGTTAGGGTTAGGGTTAGTGCTAGGGTTAGGGTTAGGGTTAGGGTTCAGGTGAGGGCTATGGTTAAGGTTAGGGTTAGTGATAGAGCTAGGGTTAGGGTTAGGGTTAGGGTTAGGGATATGGCTAGGACTAGGGCTAGCGTTTGCTTTAGGGTTAGGGTTAGGCTTAGGGTTGGGGTTAGGTTTATGGCGTATGGACATTTGGAATTCACAATAAATTAGCTCAATCACTTGACAAAACTGAAAAGAGCTTCTGTATAAGGAAAACAGCTCTAGAAATACTGGAATTCACAATGAATCAGCTTGAATCACTATACACGAGTGAATCAAACACAGAGATATCACAATGATTGACTTGGGAAATATTTAGGAATGTGACATACACTAGGAATTCATGTTAAAAGACCTTTAATATCTGAAGGACACTATGTAGTCACCGGCAAATCATGTTCAAGTGAGTGCAATACTGTTTACATTCATTATTCCGTCACTATGAGTTGGCGTTTTTGAATGAAAGTCCTTAAAAATTCATCTTCATAGACTTGATATAAGAGAATGAAAGTATTCAAATCTCCTAGGAATCAAAATCGTACTTTAGATGGTGTTCAACGTAGTAACAATTTCAATTAAAGAGCTGGTATATATTGAAAGGTAGGAGAGTCTTTAAAAGAGTAATCACTCACGTTAAAAGAGCTGGTATTTATAGAAAAACGACGTATAAACACATGGAATTCACAAGGAATTAGCTTGAATCACTGGACAAAAGTGAATCCAAAACTGAGAATTCACAATAATACACTACGGAAATATCTAGGAATGTGCTTCAAACTCTAGGAATGCATATTCGCAGAGATTATATCAGAAGGACAGTATTTAGACACAGGAAAATCCTGTTCAAAGACCTGAGACGTAGCGCAAAACCGTTTACATTTGTAATTCAGTCTAAATGAGTTGGGGATTTTGGAAGAAAGTTAGTTAAACATTTAAAAGTACATTTTCATACAGCTGATATGACGGTATGAAAGTATTCAAAACTATAGAAATCAAATTGATAGTTGGCTAGTGTTCAAAGTATTAACAATTTAACTATAAAGAGCTGATATGATACCCGTATGAAAGTGCTAAAACTCTCAGAGCTCAAAATAACCGACCGAGGAAATGTGTAGGGCAGTATCTGAAAGACTTGGAATATGTTTGTAGTACCTAACTACCTCTGTGTTGTGTTGAAATACTGAGAATAGATATTTAAAGAGCTGTGAAAGGTGGGATAGTCTTTAAAATAGTAATCACATGTTTAAAGAGCAAGTGTATATGGGAAAACAATGAATAAACACTTGGAATTTACAATGAATGAGCCTGAATCACTGGACATAAGTCAATCCAACACTGAGAATTCACAATGATAGACTAGAGAAATATTTAGGAATGTACTTGAAACACTAGGTATATCTCTCCATAGAGTTGGAATATCTGATGGACAATTTAGTTACCTAAAAATCGTGTAGAGTAGAGAACTGAGTTGGATACTGGTTGCATTTATAATTCTGTCTCAATGAGTTGGGGTTTTTGAAAGAATGTTGGTTAAACATTTAAACATTCATTCTCATAGTGCTCAGATACCTTAAAAAGTTATTTACATACACCAAATATAACAGTTTAGGGTTAAGGATAGTGGTTAGGGTTAAGGTTAGAGTTAGGATTAGCGTTAGGGTTAGTGCTAGGGCTAGGGTTAGGGTTAGGGTTAGGGTTAGTGCTAGGGTTAGGGTTAGGGTTAGGGTTCAGGTGAGGGCTAGGGTTAAGGTTAGGGTTAGTGATAGAGCTAGGGTTAGGGTTAGGGTTAGGGTTAGGGATATGGCTAGGACTAGGGCTAGCGTTTGCTTTAGGGTTAGGGTTAGGCTTAGGGTTGGGGTTAGGTTTATGGCGTATGGACATTTGGAATTCACAATAAATTAGCTCAATCACTTGACAAAACTGAAAAGAGCTTCTGTATAAGGAAAACAGCTCTAGAAATACTGGAATTCACAATGAATCAGCTTGAATCACTATACACGAGTGAATCAAACACAGAGATATCACAATGATTGACTTGGGAAATATTTAGGAATGTGACATACACTAGGAATTCATGTTAAAAGACCTTTAATATCTGAAGGACACTATGTAGTCACCGGCAAATCATGTTCAAGTGAGTGCAATACTGTTTACATTCATTATTCCGTCACTATGAGTTGGCGTTTTTGAATGAAAGTCCTTAAAAATTCATCTTCATAGACTTGATATAAGAGAATGAAAGTATTCAAATCTCCTAGGAATCAAAATCGTACTTTAGATGGTGTTCAACGTAGTAACAATTTCAATTAAAGAGCTGGTATATATTGAAAGGTAGGAGAGTCTTTAAAAGAGTAATCACTCACGTTAAAAGAGCTGGTATTTATAGAAAAACGACGTATAAACACATGGAATTCACAAGGAATTAGCTTGAATCACTGGACAAAAGTGAATCCAACACTGAGAATTCACAATAATACACTACGGAAATATCTAGGAATGTGCTTCAAACTCTATGAATGCATATTCGCTGAGATTATATCAGAAGGACAGTATTTAGACACAGGAAAATCCTGTTCAAAGACCTGAGACGTAGCGCAAAACCGTTTACATTTGTAATTCAGTCTAAATGAGTTGGGGATTTTGGAAGAAAGTTAGTTAAACATTTAAAAGTACATTTTCATACAGCTGATATGACGGTATGAAAGTATTCAAAACTATAGAAATCAAATTGATAGTTGGCTAGTGTTCAAAGTATTAACAATTTAACTATAAAGAGCTGATATGATACCCGTATGAAAGTGCTAAAACTCTCAGAGCTCAAAATAACCGACCGAGGAAATGTGTAGGGCAGTATCTGAAAGACTTGGAATATGTTTGTAGTACCTAACTACCTCTGTGTTGTGTTGAAATACTGAGAATAGATATTTAAAGAGCTGTGAAAGGTGGGATAGTCTTTAAAATAGTAATCACATGTTTAAAGAGCAAGTGTATATGGGAAAACAATGAATAAACACTTGGAATTTACAATGAATGAGCCTGAATCACTGGACATAAGTCAATCCAACACTGAGAATTCACAATGATAGACTAGAGAAATATTTAGGAATGTACTTGAAACACTAGGTATATCTCTCCATAGAGTTGGAATATCTGATGGACAATTTAGTTACCTAAAAATCGTGTAGAGTAGAGAACTGAGTTGGATACTGGTTGCATTTATAATTCTGTCTCAATGAGTTGGGGTTTTTGAAAGAATGTTGGTTAAACATTTAAACATTCATTCTCATAGTGCTCAGATACCTTAAAAAGTTATTTACATACACCAAATATAACAGTTTAGGGTTAAGGATAGTGGTTAGGGTTAAGGTTAGAGTTAGGATTAGCGTTAGGGTTAGTGCTAGGGCTAGGGTTAGGGTTAGGGTTAGGGTTAGTGCTAGGGTTAGGGTTAGGGTTAGGGTTCAGGTGAGGGCTAGGGTTAAGGTTAGGGTTAGTGATAGAGCTAGGGTTAGGGTTAGGGTTAGGGTTAGTGCTAGGGCTAGGGTTAGGATTAGGGTTCAGGTGAGGGCTATGTTTAGGGTTAGGGTTAGGGTTAGGTTTAGGGATATGGCTAGGACTAGGGCTAGCGTTTGCTTTAGGGTTAGGGTTAGGCTTAGGGTTGGGGTTAGGTTTATGGCGTATGGACATTTGGTATTCACAATAAATTAGCTCAATCACTTGACAAAACTGAAAAGAGCTTCTGTATAAGGAAAACAGCTCTAGAAATACTGGAATTCACAATGAATCAGCTTCAATCACTATACACGAGTGAATCAAACACAGAGATATCACAATGATTGACTTGGGAAATATTTAGGAATGTGACAGACACTAGGAATTCATGTTAAAAGACCTTTAATATCTGAAGGACACTATGTAGTCAATGGCAAATCATGTTCAAGTGAGTGCAATACTGTTTACATTCATTATTCCGTCACTATGAGTTGGCGTTTTTGAATGAAAGTCCTAAAATTCATCTTCATAGACTTGATATAAGAGCATGAAAGTATTCAAATCTCCTAGGAATCAAAATCGTACTGTAGCTAGTGTTCAACGTAGTAACAATTTCAATTAAAGAGCTGGTATATATTGAAAGGTAGGAGAGTCTTTAAAAGAGTAATCACTCACGTTAAAAGAGCTGGTATTTATAGAAAAACGACGTATAAACATATGGAATTCACAAGGAATTAGCTTGAATCACTGGACAAAAGTGAATCCAACACTGAGAATTCACAATAATACACCAGGGAAATATCTAGGAATGTGCTTCAAACTCTAGGAATGCATGTTCGCAGAGATTATTTCAGAAGGACAGTATTTAGACACAGGAAAATCCTGTTCAAAGACCTGAGACGTAGCGCAAAACCGTTTACATTTGTAATTCAGTCTAAATGAGTTGGGGATTTTGGAAGAAAGTTAGTTAAACATTTAAAAGTACATTTTCATACAGCTGATATGACGGTATGAAAGTATTCAAAACTATAGAAATCAAATTGATAGTTGGCTAGTGTTCAAAGTATTAACAATTTAACTATAAAGAGCTGATATGATACCCGTATGAAAGTGCTAAAACTCTCAGAGCTCAAAATAACCGACCGAGGAAATGTGTAGGGCAGTATCTGAAAGACTTGGAATATGTTTGTAGTACCTAACTACCTCTGTGTTGTGTTGAAATACTGAGAATAGATATTTAAAGAGCTGTGAAAGGTGGGATAGTCTTTAAAATAGTAATCACATGTTTAAAGAGCAAGTGTATATGGGAAAACAATGAATAAACACTTGGAATTTACAATGAATGAGCCTGAATCACTGGACATAAGTCAATCCAACACTGAGAATTCACAATGATAGACTAGAGAAATATTTAGGAATGTACTTGAAACACTAGGTATATCTCTCCATAGAGTTGGAATATCTGATGGACAATTTAGTTACCTAAAAATCGTGTAGAGTAGAGAACTGAGTTGGATACTGGTTGCATTTATAATTCTGTCTCAATGAGTTGGGGTTTTTGAAAGAATGTTGGTTAAACATTTAAACATTCATTCTCATAGTGCTCAGATACCTTAAAAAGTTATTTACATACACCAAATATAACAGTTTAGGGTTAAGGATAGTGGTTAGGGTTAAGGTTAGAGTTAGGATTAGCGTTAGGGTTAGTGCTAGGGCTAGGGTTAGGGTTAGGGTTAGGGTTAGTGCTAGGGTTAGGGTTAGGGTTAGGGTTCAGGTGAGGGCTAGGGTTAAGGTTAGGGTTAGTGATAGAGCTAGGGTTAGGGTTAGGGTTAGGGTTAGGGATATGGCTAGGACTAGGGCTAGCGTTTGCTTTAGGGTTAGGGTTAGGCTTAGGGTTGGGGTTAGGTTTATGGCGTATGGACATTTGGAATTCACAATAAATTAGCTCAATCACTTGACAAAACTGAAAAGAGCTTCTGTATAAGGAAAACAGCTCTAGAAATACTGGAATTCACAATGAATCAGCTTGAATCACTATACACGAGTGAATCAAACACAGAGATATCACAATGATTGACTTGGGAAATATTTAGGAATGTGACATACACTAGGAATTCATGTTAAAAGACCTTTAATATCTGAAGGACACTATGTAGTCACCGGCAAATCATGTTCAAGTGAGTGCAATACTGTTTACATTCATTATTCCGTCACTATGAGTTGGCGTTTTTGAATGAAAGTCCTTAAAAATTCATCTTCATAGACTTGAGATAAGAGAATGAAAGTATTCAAATCTCCTAGGAATCAAAATCGTACTTTAGATGGTGTTCAACGTAGTAACAATTTCAATTAAAGAGCTGGTATATATTGAAAGGTAGGAGAGTCTTTAAAAGAGTAATCACTCACGTTAAAAGAGCTGGTATTTATAGAAAAACGACGTATAAACACATGGAATTCACAAGGAATTAGCTTGAATCACTGGACAAAAGTGAATCCAACACTGAGAATTCACAATAATACACTACGGAAATATCTAGGAATGTGCTTCAAACTCTAGGAATGCATATTCGCAGAGATTATATCAGAAGGACAGTATTTAGACACAGGAAAATCCTGTTCAAAGACCTGAGACGTAGCGCAAAACCGTTTACATTTGTAATTCAGTCTAAATGAGTTGGGGATTTTGGAAGAAAGTTAGTTAAACATTTAAAAGTACATTTTCATACAGCTGATATGACGGTATGAAAGTATTCAAAACTATAGAAATCAAATTGATAGTTGGCTAGTGTTCAAAGTATTAACAATTTAACTATAAAGAGCTGATATGATACCCGTATGAAAGTGCTAAAACTCTCAGAGCTCAAAATAACCGACCGAGGAAATGTGTAGGGCAGTATCTGAAAGACTTGGAATATGTTTGTAGTACCTAACTACCTCTGTGTTGTGTTGAAATACTGAGAATAGATATTTAAAGAGCTGTGAAAGGTGGGATAGTCTTTAAAATAGTAATCACATGTTTAAAGAGCAAGTGTATATGGGAAAACAATGAATAAACACTTGGAATTTACAATGAATGAGCCTGAATCACTGGACATAAGTCAATCCAACACTGAGAATTCACAATGATAGACTAGAGAAATATTTAGGAATGTACTTGAAACACTAGGTATATCTCTCCATAGAGTTGGAATATCTGATGGACAATTTAGTTACCTAAAAATCGTGTAGAGTAGAGAACTGAGTTGGATACTGGTTGCATTTATAATTCTGTCTCAATGAGTTGGGGTTTTTGAAAGAATGTTGGTTAAACATTTAAACATTCATTCTCATAGTGCTCAGATACCTTAAAAAGTTATTTACATACACCAAATATAACAGTTTAGGGTTAAGGATAGTGGTTAGGGTTAAGGTTAGAGTTAGGATTAGCGTTAGGGTTAGTGCTAGGGCTAGGGTTAGGGTTAGGGTTAGGGTTAGTGCTAGGGTTAGGGTTAGGGTTAGGGTTCAGGTGAGGGCTAGGGTTAAGGTTAGGGTTAGTGATAGAGCTAGGGTTAGGGTTAGGGTTAGGGTTAGTGCTAGGGCTAGGGTTAGGATTAGGGTTCAGGTGAGGGCTATGTTTAGGGTTAGGGTTAGGGTTAGGTTTAGGGATATGGCTAGGACTAGGGCTAGCGTTTGCTTTAGGGTTAGGGTTAGGCTTAGGGTTGGGGTTAGGTTTATGGCGTATGGACATTTGGTATTCACAATAAATTAGCTCAATCACTTGACAAAACTGAAAAGAGCTTCTGTATAAGGAAAACAGCTCTAGAAATACTGGAATTCACAATGAATCAGCTTCAATCACTATACACGAGTGAATCAAACACAGAGATATCACAATGATTGACTTGGGAAATATTTAGGAATGTGACAGACACTAGGAATTCATGTTAAAAGACCTTTAATATCTGAAGGACACTATGTAGTCAATGGCAAATCATGTTCAAGTGAGTGCAATACTGTTTACATTCATTATTCCGTCACTATGAGTTGGCGTTTTTAAATGAAAGTCCTAAAATTCATCTTCATAGACTTGATATAAGAGCATGAAAGTATTCAAATCTCCTAGGAATCAAAATCGTACTGTAGCTAGTGTTCAACGTAGTAACAATTTCAATTAAAGAGCTGGTATATATTGAAAGGTAGGAGAGTCTTTAAAAGAGTAATCACTCACGTTAAAAGAGCTGGTATTTATAGAAAAACGACGTATAAACATATGGAATTCACAAGGAATTAGCTTGAATCACTGGACAAAAGTGAATCCAACACTGAGAATTCACAATAATACACCAGGGAAATATCTAGGAATGTGCTTCAAACTCTAGGAATGCATGTTCGCAGAGATTATTTCAGAAGGACAGTATTTAGACACAGGAAAATCCTGTTCAAAGACCTGAGACGTAGCGCAAAACCGTTTACATTTGTAATTCAGTCTAAATGAGTTGGGGATTTTGGAAGAAAGTTAGTTAAACATTTAAAAGTACATTTTCATACAGCTGATATGACGGTATGAAAGTATTCAAAACTATAGAAATCAAATTGATAGTTGGCTAGTGTTCAAAGTATTAACAATTTAACTATAAAGAGCTGATATGATACCCGTATGAAAGTGCTAAAACTCTCAGAGCTCAAAATAACCGACCGAGGAAATGTGTAGGGCAGTATCTGAAAGACTTGGAATATGTTTGTAGTACCTAACTACCTCTGTGTTGTGTTGAAATACTGAGAATAGATATTTAAAGAGCTGTGAAAGGTGGGATAGTCTTTAAAATAGTAATCACATGTTTAAAGAGCAAGTGTATATGGGAAAACAATGAATAAACACTTGGAATTTACAATGAATGAGCCTGAATCACTGGACATAAGTCAATCCAACACTGAGAATTCACAATGATAGACTAGAGAAATATTTAGGAATGTACTTGAAACACTAGGTATATCTCTCCATAGAGTTGGAATATCTGATGGACAATTTAGTTACCTAAAAATCGTGTAGAGTAGAGAACTGAGTTGGATACTGGTTGCATTTATAATTCTGTCTCAATGAGTTGGGGTTTTTGAAAGAATGTTGGTTAAACATTTAAACATTCATTCTCATAGTGCTCAGATACCTTAAAAAGTTATTTACATACACCAAATATAACAGTTTAGGGTTAAGGATAGTGGTTAGGGTTAAGGTTAGAGTTAGGATTAGCGTTAGGGTTAGTGCTAGGGCTAGGGTTAGGGTTAGGGTTAGGGTTAGTGCTAGGGTTAGGGTTAGGGTTAGGGTTCAGGTGAGGGCTAGGGTTAAGGTTAGGGTTAGTGATAGAGCTAGGGTTAGGGTTAGGGTTAGGGTTAGGGATATGGCTAGGACTAGGGCTAGCGTTTGCTTTAGGGTTAGGGTTAGGCTTAGGGTTGGGGTTAGGTTTATGGCGTATGGACATTTGGAATTCACAATAAATTAGCTCAATCACTTGACAAAACTGAAAAGAGCTTCTGTATAAGGAAAACAGCTCTAGAAATACTGGAATTCACAATGAATCAGCTTGAATCACTATACACGAGTGAATCAAACACAGAGATATCACAATGATTGACTTGGGAAATATTTAGGAATGTGACATACACTAGGAATTCATGTTAAAAGACCTTTAATATCTGAAGGACACTATGTAGTCACCGGCAAATCATGTTCAAGTGAGTGCAATACTGTTTACATTCATTATTCCGTCACTATGAGTTGGCGTTTTTGAATGAAAGTCCTTAAAAATTCATCTTCATAGACTTGATATAAGAGAATGAAAGTATTCAAATCTCCTAGGAATCAAAATCGTACTTTAGATGGTGTTCAACGTAGTAACACTTTCAATTAAAGAGCTGGTATATATTGAAAGGTAGGAGAGTCTTTAAAAGAGTAATCACTCACGTTAAAAGAGCTGGTATTTATAGAAAAACGACGTATAAACACATGGAATTCACAAGGAATTAGCTTGAATCACTGGACAAAAGTGAATCCAACACTGAGAATTCACAATAATACACTACGGAAATATCTAGGAATGTGCTTCAAACTCTAGGAATGCATATTCGCAGAGATTATATCAGAAGGACAGTATTTAGACACAGGAAAATCCTGTTCAAAGACCTGAGACGTAGCGCAAAACCGTTTACATTTGTAATTCAGTCTAAATGAGTTGGGGATTTTGGAAGAAAGTTAGTTAAACATTTAAAAGTACATTTTCATACAGCTGATATGACGGTATGAAAGTATTCAAAACTATAGAAATCAAATTGATAGTTGGCTAGTGTTCAAAGTATTAACAATTTAACTATAAAGAGCTGATATGATACCCGTATGAAAGTGCTAAAACTCTCAGAGCTCAAAATAACCGACCGAGGAAATGTGTAGGGCAGTATCTGAAAGACTTGGAATATGTTTGTAGTACCTAACTACCTCTGTGTTGTGTTGAAATACTGAGAATAGATATTTAAAGAGCTGTGAAAGGTGGGATAGTCTTTAAAATAGTAATCACATGTTTAAAGAGCAAGTGTATATGGGAAAACAATGAATAAACACTTGGAATTTACAATGAATGAGCCTGAATCACTGGACATAAGTCAATCCAACACTGAGAATTCACAATGATAGACTAGAGAAATATTTAGGAATGTACTTGAAACACTAGGTATATCTCTCCATAGAGTTGGAATATCTGATGGACAATTTAGTTACCTAAAAATCGTGTAGAGTAGAGAACTGAGTTGGATACTGGTTGCATTTATAATTCTGTCTCAATGAGTTGGGGTTTTTGAAAGAATGTTGGTTAAACATTTAAACATTCATTCTCATAGTGCTCAGATACCTTAAAAAGTTATTTACATACACCAAATATAACAGTTTAGGGTTAAGGATAGTGGTTAGGGTTAAGGTTAGAGTTAGGATTAGCGTTAGGGTTAGTGCTAGGGCTAGGGTTAGGGTTAGGGTTAGGGTTAGTGCTAGGGTTAGGGTTAGGGTTAGGGTTCAGGTGAGGGCTAGGGTTAAGGTTAGGGTTAGTGATAGAGCTAGGGTTAGGGTTAGGGTTAGGGTTAGGGATATGGCTAGGACTAGGGCTAGCGTTTGCTTTAGGGTTAGGGTTAGGCTTAGGGTTGGGGTTAGGTTTATGGCGTATGGACATTTGGAATTCACAATAAATTAGCTCAATCACTTGACAAAACTGAAAAGAGCTTCTGTATAAGGAAAACAGCTCTAGAAATACTGGAATTCACAATGAATCAGCTTGAATCACTATACACGAGTGAATCAAACACAGAGATATCACAATGATTGACTTGGGAAATATTTAGGAATGTGACATACACTAGGAATTCATGTTAAAAGACCTTTAATATCTGAAGGACACTATGTAGTCACCGGCAAATCATGTTCAAGTGAGTGCAATACTGTTTACATTCATTATTCCGTCACTATGAGTTGGCGTTTTTGAATGAAAGTCCTTAAAAATTCATCTTCATAGACTTGATATAAGAGAATGAAAGTATTCAAATCTCCTAGGAATCAAAATCGTACTTTAGATGGTGTTCAACGTAGTAACAATTTCAATTAAAGAGCTGGTATATATTGAAAGGTAGGAGAGTCTTTAAAAGAGTAATCACTCACGTTAAAAGAGCTGGTATTTATAGAAAAACGACGTATAAACACATGGAATTCACAAGGAATTAGCTTGAATCACTGGACAAAAGTGAATCCAAAACTGAGAATTCACAATAATACACTACGGAAATATCTAGGAATGTGCTTCAAACTCTAGGAATGCATATTCGCAGAGATTATATCAGAAGGACAGTATTTAGACACAGGAAAATCCTGTTCAAAGACCTGAGACGTAGCGCAAAACCGTTTACATTTGTAATTCAGTCTAAATGAGTTGGGGATTTTGGAAGAAAGTTAGTTAAACATTTAAAAGTACATTTTCATACAGCTGATATGACGGTATGAAAGTATTCAAAACTATAGAAATCAAATTGATAGTTGGCTAGTGTTCAAAGTATTAACAATTTAACTATAAAGAGCTGATATGATACCCGTATGAAAGTGCTAAAACTCTCAGAGCTCAAAATAACCGACCGAGGAAATGTGTAGGGCAGTATCTGAAAGACTTGGAATATGTTTGTAGTACCTAACTACCTCTGTGTTGTGTTGAAATACTGAGAATAGATATTTAAAGAGCTGTGAAAGGTGGGATAGTCTTTAAAATAGTAATCACATGTTTAAAGAGCAAGTGTATATGGGAAAACAATGAATAAACACTTGGAATTTACAATGAATGAGCCTGAATCACTGGACATAAGTCAATCCAACACTGAGAATTCACAATGATAGACTAGAGAAATATTTAGGAATGTACTTGAAACACTAGGTATATCTCTCCATAGAGTTGGAATATCTGATGGACAATTTAGTTACCTAAAAATCGTGTAGAGTAGAGAACTGAGTTGGATACTGGTTGCATTTATAATTCTGTCTCAATGAGTTGGGGTTTTTGAAAGAATGTTGGTTAAACATTTAAACATTCATTCTCATAGTGCTCAGATACCTTAAAAAGTTATTTACATACACCAAATATAACAGTTTAGGGTTAAGGATAGTGGTTAGGGTTAAGGTTAGAGTTAGGATTAGCGTTAGGGTTAGTGCTAGGGCTAGGGTTAGGGTTAGGGTTAGGGTTAGTGCTAGGGTTAGGGTTAGGGTTAGGGTTCAGGTGAGGGCTAGGGTTAAGGTTAGGGTTAGTGATAGAGCTAGGGTTAGGGTTAGGGTTAGGGTTAGGGATATGGCTAGGACTAGGGCTAGCGTTTGCTTTAGGGTTAGGGTTAGGCTTAGGGTTGGGGTTAGGTTTATGGCGTATGGACATTTGGAATTCACAATAAATTAGCTCAATCACTTGACAAAACTGAAAAGAGCTTCTGTATAAGGAAAACAGCTCTAGAAATACTGGAATTCACAATGAATCAGCTTGAATCACTATACACGAGTGAATCAAACACAGAGATATCACAATGATTGACTTGGGAAATATTTAGGAATGTGACATACACTAGGAATTCATGTTAAAAGACCTTTAATATCTGAAGGACACTATGTAGTCACCGGCAAATCATGTTCAAGTGAGTGCAATACTGTTTACATTCATTATTCCGTCACTATGAGTTGGCGTTTTTGAATGAAAGTCCTTAAAAATTCATCTTCATAGACTTGATATAAGAGAATGAAAGTATTCAAATCTCCTAGGAATCAAAATCGTACTTTAGATGGTGTTCAACGTAGTAACAATTTCAATTAAAGAGCTGGTATATATTGAAAGGTAGGAGAGTCTTTAAAAGAGTAATCACTCACGTTAAAAGAGCTGGTATTTATAGAAAAACGACGTATAAACACATGGAATTCACAAGGAATTAGCTTGAATCACTGGACAAAAGTGAATCCAACACTGAGAATTCACAATAATACACTACGGAAATATCTAGGAATGTGCTTCAAACTCTATGAATGCATATTCGCTGAGATTATATCAGAAGGACAGTATTTAGACACAGGAAAATCCTGTTCAAAGACCTGAGACGTAGCGCAAAACCGTTTACATTTGTAATTCAGTCTAAATGAGTTGGGGATTTTGGAAGAAAGTTAGTTAAACATTTAAAAGTACATTTTCATACAGCTGATATGACGGTATGAAAGTATTCAAAACTATAGAAATCAAATTGATAGTTGGCTAGTGTTCAAAGTATTAACAATTTAACTATAAAGAGCTGATATGATACCCGTATGAAAGTGCTAAAACTCTCAGAGCTCAAAATAACCGACCGAGGAAATGTGTAGGGCAGTATCTGAAAGACTTGGAATATGTTTGTAGTACCTAACTACCTCTGTGTTGTGTTGAAATACTGAGAATAGATATTTAAAGAGCTGTGAAAGGTGGGATAGTCTTTAAAATAGTAATCACATGTTTAAAGAGCAAGTGTATATGGGAAAACAATGAATAAACACTTGGAATTTACAATGAATGAGCCTGAATCACTGGACATAAGTCAATCCAACACTGAGAATTCACAATGATAGACTAGAGAAATATTTAGGAATGTACTTGAAACACTAGGTATATCTCTCCATAGAGTTGGAATATCTGATGGACAATTTAGTTACCTAAAAATCGTGTAGAGTAGAGAACTGAGTTGGATACTGGTTGCATTTATAATTCTGTCTCAATGAGTTGGGGTTTTTGAAAGAATGTTGGTTAAACATTTAAACATTCATTCTCATAGTGCTCAGATACCTTAAAAAGTTATTTACATACACCAAATATAACAGTTTAGGGTTAAGGATAGTGGTTAGGGTTAAGGTTAGAGTTAGGATTAGCGTTAGGGTTAGTGCTAGGGCTAGGGTTAGGGTTAGGGTTAGGGTTAGTGCTAGGGTTAGGGTTAGGGTTAGGGTTCAGGTGAGGGCTAGGGTTAAGGTTAGGGTTAGTGATAGAGCTAGGGTTAGGGTTAGGGTTAGGGTTAGGGATATGGCTAGGACTAGGGCTAGCGTTTGCTTTAGGGTTAGGGTTAGGCTTAGGGTTGGGGTTAGGTTTATGGCGTATGGACATTTGGAATTCACAATAAATTAGCTCAATCACTTGACAAAACTGAAAAGAGCTTCTGTATAAGGAAAACAGCTCTAGAAATACTGGAATTCACAATGAATCAGCTTGAATCACTATACACGAGTGAATCAAACACAGAGATATCACAATGATTGACTTGGGAAATATTTAGGAATGTGACATACACTAGGAATTCATGTTAAAAGACCTTTAATATCTGAAGGACACTATGTAGTCACCGGCAAATCATGTTCAAGTGAGTGCAATACTGTTTACATTCATTATTCCGTCACTATGAGTTGGCGTTTTTGAATGAAAGTCCTTAAAAATTCATCTTCATAGACTTGATATAAGAGAATGAAAGTATTCAAATCTCCTAGGAATCAAAATCGTACTTTAGATGGTGTTCAACGTAGTAACAATTTCAATTAAAGAGCTGGTATATATTGAAAGGTAGGAGAGTCTTTAAAAGAGTAATCACTCACGTTAAAAGAGCTGGTATTTATAGAAAAACGACGTATAAACACATGGAATTCACAAGGAATTAGCTTGAATCACTGGACAAAAGTGAATCCAAAACTGAGAATTCACAATAATACACTACGGAAATATCTAGGAATGTGCTTCAAACTCTAGGAATGCATATTCGCAGAGATTATATCAGAAGGACAGTATTTAGACACAGGAAAATCCTGTTCAAAGACCTGAGACGTAGCGCAAAACCGTTTACATTTGTAATTCAGTCTAAATGAGTTGGGGATTTTGGAAGAAAGTTAGTTAAACATTTAAAAGTACATTTTCATACAGCTGATATGACGGTATGAAAGTATTCAAAACTATAGAAATCAAATTGATAGTTGGCTAGTGTTCAAAGTATTAACAATTTAACTATAAAGAGCTGATATGATACCCGTATGAAAGTGCTAAAACTCTCAGAGCTCAAAATAACCGACCGAGGAAATGTGTAGGGCAGTATCTGAAAGACTTGGAATATGTTTGTAGTACCTAACTACCTCTGTGTTGTGTTGAAATACTGAGAATAGATATTTAAAGAGCTGTGAAAGGTGGGATAGTCTTTAAAATAGTAATCACATGTTTAAAGAGCAAGTGTATATGGGAAAACAATGAATAAACACTTGGAATTTACAATGAATGAGCCTGAATCACTGGACATAAGTCAATCCAACACTGAGAATTCACAATGATAGACTAGAGAAATATTTAGGAATGTACTTGAAACACTAGGTATATCTCTCCATAGAGTTGGAATATCTGATGGACAATTTAGTTACCTAAAAATCGTGTAGAGTAGAGAACTGAGTTGGATACTGGTTGCATTTATAATTCTGTCTCAATGAGTTGGGGTTTTTGAAAGAATGTTGGTTAAACATTTAAACATTCATTCTCATAGTGCTCAGATACCTTAAAAAGTTATTTACATACACCAAATATAACAGTTTAGGGTTAAGGATAGTGGTTAGGGTTAAGGTTAGAGTTAGGATTAGCGTTAGGGTTAGTGCTAGGGCTAGGGTTAGGGTTAGGGTTAGGGTTAGTGCTAGGGTTAGGGTTAGGGTTAGGGTTCAGGTGAGGGCTAGGGTTAAGGTTAGGGTTAGTGATAGAGCTAGGGTTAGGGTTAGGGTTAGGGTTAGGGATATGGCTAGGACTAGGGCTAGCGTTTGCTTTAGGGTTAGGGTTAGGCTTAGGGTTGGGGTTAGGTTTATGGCGTATGGACATTTGGAATTCACAATAAATTAGCTCAATCACTTGACAAAACTGAAAAGAGCTTCTGTATAAGGAAAACAGCTCTAGAAATACTGGAATTCACAATGAATCAGCTTGAATCACTATACACGAGTGAATCAAACACAGAGATATCACAATGATTGACTTGGGAAATATTTAGGAATGTGACATACACTAGGAATTCATGTTAAAAGACCTTTAATATCTGAAGGACACTATGTAGTCACCGGCAAATCATGTTCAAGTGAGTGCAATACTGTTTACATTCATTATTCCGTCACTATGAGTTGGCGTTTTTGAATGAAAGTCCTTAAAAATTCATCTTCATAGACTTGATATAAGAGAATGAAAGTATTCAAATCTCCTAGGAATCAAAATCGTACTTTAGATGGTGTTCAACGTAGTAACAATTTCAATTAAAGAGCTGGTATATATTGAAAGGTAGGAGAGTCTTTAAAAGAGTAATCACTCACGTTAAAAGAGCTGGTATTTATAGAAAAACGACGTATAAACACATGGAATTCACAAGGAATTAGCTTGAATCACTGGACAAAAGTGAATCCAACACTGAGAATTCACAATAATACACTACGGAAATATCTAGGAATGTGCTTCAAACTCTATGAATGCATATTCGCTGAGATTATATCAGAAGGACAGTATTTAGACACAGGAAAATCCTGTTCAAAGACCTGAGACGTAGCGCAAAACCGTTTACATTTGTAATTCAGTCTAAATGAGTTGGGGATTTTGGAAGAAAGTTAGTTAAACATTTAAAAGTACATTTTCATACAGCTGATATGACGGTATGAAAGTATTCAAAACTATAGAAATCAAATTGATAGTTGGCTAGTGTTCAAAGTATTAACAATTTAACTATAAAGAGCTGATATGATACCCGTATGAAAGTGCTAAAACTCTCAGAGCTCAAAATAACCGACCGAGGAAATGTGTAGGGCAGTATCTGAAAGACTTGGAATATGTTTGTAGTACCTAACTACCTCTGTGTTGTGTTGAAATACTGAGAATAGATATTTAAAGAGCTGTGAAAGGTGGGATAGTCTTTAAAATAGTAATCACATGTTTAAAGAGCAAGTGTATATGGGAAAACAATGAATAAACACTTGGAATTTACAATGAATGAGCCTGAATCACTGGACATAAGTCAATCCAACACTGAGAATTCACAATGATAGACTAGAGAAATATTTAGGAATGTACTTGAAACACTAGGTATATCTCTCCATAGAGTTGGAATATCTGATGGACAATTTAGTTACCTAAAAATCGTGTAGAGTAGAGAACTGAGTTGGATACTGGTTGCATTTATAATTCTGTCTCAATGAGTTGGGGTTTTTGAAAGAATGTTGGTTAAACATTTAAACATTCATTCTCATAGTGCTCAGATACCTTAAAAAGTTATTTACATACACCAAATATAACAGTTTAGGGTTAAGGATAGTGGTTAGGGTTAAGGTTAGAGTTAGGATTAGCGTTAGGGTTAGTGCTAGGGCTAGGGTTAGGGTTAGGGTTAGGGTTAGTGCTAGGGTTAGGGTTAGGGTTAGGGTTCAGGTGAGGGCTAGGGTTAAGGTTAGGGTTAGTGATAGAGCTAGGGTTAGGGTTAGGGTTAGGGTTAGTCCTAGGGCTAGGGTTAGGATTAGGGTTCAGGTGAGGGCTATGTTTAGGGTTAGGGTTAGGGTTAGGTTTAGGGATATGGCTAGGACTAGGGCTAGCGTTTGCTTTAGGGTTAGGGTTAGGCTTAGGGTTGGGGTTAGGTGGTTTATGGCGTATGGACATTTGGTATTCACAATAAATTAGCTCAATCACTTGACAAAACTGAAAAGAGCTTCTGTATAAGGAAAACAGCTCTAGAAATACTGGAATTCACAATGAATCAGCTTCAATCACTATACACGAGTGAATCAAACACAGAGATATCACAATGATTGACTTGGGAAATATTTAGGAATGTGACAGACACTAGGAATTCATGTTAAAAGACCTTTAATATCTGAAGGACACTATGTAGTCAATGGCAAATCATGTTCAAGTGAGTGCAATACTGTTTACATTCATTATTCCGTCACTATGAGTTGGCGTTTTTGAATGAAAGTCCTAAAATTCATCTTCATAGACTTGATATAAGAGCATGAAAGTATTCAAATCTCCTAGGAATCAAAATCGTACTGTAGCTAGTGTTCAACGTAGTAACAATTTCAATTAAAGAGCTGGTATATATTGAAAGGTAGGAGAGTCTTTAAAAGAGTAATCACTCACGTTAAAAGAGCTGGTATTTATAGAAAAACGACGTATAAACATATGGAATTCACAAGGAATTAGCTTGAATCACTGGACAAAAGTGAATCCAACACTGAGAATTCACAATAATACACCAGGGAAATATCTAGGAATGTGCTTCAAACTCTAGGAATGCATGTTCGCAGAGATTATTTCAGAAGGACAGTATTTAGACACAGGAAAATCCTGTTCAAAGACCTGAGACGTAGCGCAAAACCGTTTACATTTGTAATTCAGTCTAAATGAGTTGGGGATTTTGGAAGAAAGTTAGTTAAACATTTAAAAGTACATTTTCATACAGCTGATATGACGGTATGAAAGTATTCAAAACTATAGAAATCAAATTGATAGTTGGCTAGTGTTCAAAGTATTAACAATTTAACTATAAAGAGCTGATATGATACCCGTATGAAAGTGCTAAAACTCTCAGAGCTCAAAATAACCGACCGAGGAAATGTGTAGGGCAGTATCTGAAAGACTTGGAATATGTTTGTAGTACCTAACTACCTCTGTGTTGTGTTGAAATACTGAGAATAGATATTTAAAGAGCTGTGAAAGGTGGGATAGTCTTTAAAATAGTAATCACATGTTTAAAGAGCAAGTGTATATGGGAAAACAATGAATAAACACTTGGAATTTACAATGAATGAGCCTGAATCACTGGACATAAGTCAATCCAACACTGAGAATTCACAATGATAGACTAGAGAAATATTTAGGAATGTACTTGAAACACTAGGTATATCTCTCCATAGAGTTGGAATATCTGATGGACAATTTAGTTACCTAAAAATCGTGTAGAGTAGAGAACTGAGTTGGATACTGGTTGCATTTATAATTCTGTCTCAATGAGTTGGGGTTTTTGAAAGAATGTTGGTTAAACATTTAAACATTCATTCTCATAGTGCTCAGATACCTTAAAAAGTTATTTACATACACCAAATATAACAGTTTAGGGTTAAGGATAGTGGTTAGGGTTAAGGTTAGAGTTAGGATTAGCGTTAGGGTTAGTGCTAGGGCTAGGGTTAGGGTTAGGGTTAGGGTTAGTGCTAGGGTTAGGGTTAGGGTTAGGGTTCAGGTGAGGGCTAGGGTTAAGGTTAGGGTTAGTGATAGAGCTAGGGTTAGGGTTAGGGTTAGGGTTAGGGATATGGCTAGGACTAGGGCTAGCGTTTGCTTTAGGGTTAGGGTTAGGCTTAGGGTTGGGGTTAGGTTTATGGCGTATGGACATTTGGAATTCACAATAAATTAGCTCAATCACTTGACAAAACTGAAAAGAGCTTCTGTATAAGGAAAACAGCTCTAGAAATACTGGAATTCACAATGAATCAGCTTGAATCACTATACACGAGTGAATCAAACACAGAGATATCACAATGATTGACTTGGGAAATATTTAGGAATGTGACATACACTAGGAATTCATGTTAAAAGACCTTTAATATCTGAAGGACACTATGTAGTCACCGGCAAATCATGTTCAAGTGAGTGCAATACTGTTTACATTCATTATTCCGTCACTATGAGTTGGCGTTTTTGAATGAAAGTCCTTAAAAATTCATCTTCATAGACTTGAGATAAGAGAATGAAAGTATTCAAATCTCCTAGGAATCAAAATCGTACTTTAGATGGTGTTCAACGTAGTAACAATTTCAATTAAAGAGCTGGTATATATTGAAAGGTAGGAGAGTCTTTAAAAGAGTAATCACTCACGTTAAAAGAGCTGGTATTTATAGAAAAACGACGTATAAACACATGTAATTCACAAGGAATTAGCTTGAATCACTGGACAAAAGTGAATCCAACACTGAGAATTCACAATAATACACTACGGAAATATCTAGGAATGTGCTTCAAACTCTAGGAATGCATATTCGCAGAGATTATATCAGAAGGACAGTATTTAGACACAGGAAAATCCTGTTCAAAGACCTGAGACGTAGCGCAAAACCGTTTACATTTGTAATTCAGTCTAAATGAGTTGGGGATTTTGGAAGAAAGTTAGTTAAACATTTAAAAGTACATTTTCATACAGCTGATATGACGGTATGAAAGTATTCAAAACTATAGAAATCAAATTGATAGTTGGCTAGTGTTCAAAGTATTAACAATTTAACTATAAAGAGCTGATATGATACCCGTATGAAAGTGCTAAAACTCTCAGAGCTCAAAATAACCGACCGAGGAAATGTGTAGGGCAGTATCTGAAAGACTTGGAATATGTTTGTAGTACCTAACTACCTCTGTGTGGTGTTGAAATACTGAGAATAGATATTTAAAGAGCTGTGAAAGGTGGGATAGTCTTTAAAATAGTAATCACATGTTTAAAGAGCAAGTGTATATGGGAAAACAATGAATAAACCCTTGGAATTCACAATGAAAGAGCTTGAAACACTGGACAAAAGTAAAAAGACCTGGTATATATGGGGAAAAAGCTGTACAAATACTTGGAATTTACAATGAATGAGCCTGAATCACTGGACATAAGTCAATCCAACACTGAGAATTCACAATGATAGACTAGGGAAATATTTAGGAATGTACTTGAAACACTAGGTATATCTCTCCATAGAGTTGGAATATCTGATGGACAATTTAGTTACCTAAAAATCGTGTAGAGTAGAGAACTGTGTTGGATACTGGTTGCATTTATAATTCTGTCTCAATGAGTTGGGGTTTTTGAAAGAATGTTGGTTAAACATTTAAACATTCATTCTCATAGTGCTCAGATACCTTAAAAAGTTATTTACATACACCAAATATAACAGTTTAGGGATAAGGATAGTGGTTAGGGTTACGGTTAGAGTTAGGATTAGCGTTAGGGTTAGTGCTAGGGCTAGGGTTAGGGTTAGGGTTAGGGTTAGTGCTAGGGTTAGGGTTAGGGTTAGGGTTCAGGTGAGGGCTAGGGTTAAGGTTAGGGTTAGTGATAGAGCTAGGGTTAGGGTTAGGGTTAGGGTTAGGGATATGGCTAGGACTAGGGCTAGCGTTTGCTTTAGGGTTTAGGTTAGGCTTAGGGTTGGGGTTAGGTTTATGGCGTATGGACATTTGGAATTCACAATAAATTAGCTCAATCACTTGACAAAACTGAAAAGAGCTTCTGTATAAGGAAAACAGCTCTAGAAATACTGGAATTCACAATGAATCAGCTTGAATCACTATACACGAGTGAATCAAACACAGAGATATCACAATGATTGACTTGGGAAATATTTAGGAATGTGACATACACTAGGAATTCATGTTAAAAGACCTTTAATATCTGAAGGACACTATGTAGTCACCGGCAAATCATGTTCAAGTGAGTGCAATACTGTTTACATTCATTATTCCGTCACCATGAGTTGGCGTTTTTGAATGAAAGTCCTTAAAAATTCATCTTCATAGACTTGATATAAGAGAATGAAAGTATTCAAATCTCCTAGGAATCAAAATCGTACTTTAGATGGTGTTCAACGTAGTAACAATTTCAATTAAAGAGCTGGTATATATTGAAAGGTAGGAGAGTCTTTAAAAGAGTAATCACTCACGTTAAAAGAGCTGGTATTTATAGAAAAACGACGTATAAACACATGGAATTCACAAGGAATTAGCTTGAATCACTGGACAAAAGTGAATCCAACACTGAGAATTCACAATAATACACTACGGAAATATCTAGGAATGTGCTTCAAACTCTAGGAATGCATATTCGCAGAGATTATATCAGAAGGACAGTATTTAGACACAGGAAAATCCTGTTCAAAGACCTGAGACGTAGCGCAAAACCGTTTACATTTGTAATTCAGTCTAAATGAGTTGGGGATTTTGGAAGAAAGTTAGTTAAACATTTAAAAGTACATTTTCATACAGCTGATATGAGGGTATGAAAGTATTCAAAACTATAGAAATCAAATTGATAGTTGGCTAGTGTTCAAAGTATTAACAATTTAACTATAAAGAGCTGATATGATACCCGTATGAAAGTGCTAAAACTCTCAGAGCTCAAAATAACCGACCGAGGAAATGTGTAGGGCAGTATCTGAAAGACTTGGAATATGTTTGTAGTACCTAACTACCTCTGTGTTGTGTTGAAATACTGAGAATAGATATTTAAAGAGCTGTGAAAGGTGGGATAGTCTTTAAAATAGTAATCACATGTTTAAAGAGCAAGTGTATATGGGAAAACAATGAATAAACACTTGGAATTCACAATGAAAGAGCTTGAAACACTGGACAAAAGTAAAAAGACCTGGTATATATGGGGAAAAAGCTGTACAAATACTTGGAATTTACAATGAATGAGCCTGAATCACTGGACATAAGTCAATCCAACACTGAGAATTCACAATGATAGACTAGAGAAATATTTAGGAATGTACTTGAAACACTAGGTATATCTCTCCATAGAGTTGGAATATCTGATGGACAATTTAGTTACCTAAAAATCGTGTTCAGAGTAGAGAACTGAGTTGGATACTGGTTGCATTTATAATTCTGTCTCAATGAGTTGGGGTTTTTGAAAGAATGTTGGTTAAACATTTAAACATTCATTCTCATAGTGCTCAGATACCTTAAAAAGTTATTTACATACACCAAATATAACAGTTTAGGGTTAAGGATAGTGGTTAGGGTTAAGGTTAGAGTTAGGATTAGCGTTAGGGTTAGTGCTAGGGCTAGGGTTAGGGTTAGGGTTAGGGTTAGTGCTAGGGTTAGGGTTAGGGTTAGGGTTCAGGTGAGGGCTAGGGTTAAGGTTAGGGTTAGTGATAGAGCTAGGGTTAGGGTTAGGGTTAGGGTTAGGGATATGGCTAGGACTAGGGCTAGCGTTTGCTTTAGGGTTAGGGTTAGGCTTAGGGTTGGGGTTAGGTTTATGGCGTATGGACATTTGGAATTCACAATAAATTAGCTCAATCACTTGACAAAACTGAAAAGAGCTTCTGTATAAGGAAAACAGCTCTAGAAATACTGGAATTCACAATGAATCAGCTTGAATCACTATACACGAGTGAATCAAACACAGAGATATCACAATGATTGACTTGGGAAATATTTAGGAATGTGACATACACTAGGAATTCATGTTAAAAGACCTTTAATATCTGAAGGACACTATGTAGTCACCGGCAAATCATGTTCAAGTGAGTGCAATACTGTTTACATTCATTATTCCGTCACTATGAGTTGGCGTTTTTGAATGAAAGTCCTTAAAAATTCATCTTCATAGACTTGATATAAGAGAATGAAAGTATTCAAATCTCCTAGGAATCAAAATCGTACTTTAGATGGTGTTCAACGTAGTAACAATTTCAATTAAAGAGCTGGTATATATTGAAAGGTAGGAGAGTCTTTAAAAGAGTAATCACTCACGTTAAAAGAGCTGGTATTTATAGAAAAACGACGTATAAACACATGGAATTCACAAGGAATTAGCTTGAATCACTGGACAAAAGTGAATCCAACACTGAGAATTCACAATAATACACTACGGAAATATCTAGGAATGTGCTTCAAACTCTAGGAATGCATATTCGCAGAGATTATATCAGAAGGACAGTATTTAGACACAGGAAAATCCTGTTCAAAGACCTGAGACGTAGCGCAAAACCGTTTACATTTGTAATTCAGTCTAAATGAGTTGGGGATTTTGGAAGAAAGTTAAACATTTAAAAGTACATTTTCATACAGCTGATATGACGGTATGAAAGTATTCAAAACTATAGAAATCAAATTGATAGTTGGCTAGTGTTCAAAGTATTAACAATTTAACTATAAAGAGCTGATATGATACCCGTATGAAAGTGCTAAAACTCTCAGAGCTCAAAATAACCGACCGAGGAAATGTGTAGGGCAGTATCTGAAAGACTTGGAATATGTTTGTAGTACCTAACTACCTCTGTGTTGTGTTGAAATACTGAGAATAGATATTTAAAGAGCTGTGAAAGGTGGGATAGTCTTTAAAATAGTAATCACATGTTTAAAGAGCAAGTGTATATGGGAAAACAATGAATAAACACTTGGAATTTACAATGAATGAGCCTGAATCACTGGACATAAGTCAATCCAACACTGAGAATTCACAATGATAGACTAGAGAAATATTTAGGAATGTACTTGAAACACTAGGTATATCTCTCCATAGAGTTGGAATATCTGATGGACAATTTAGTTACCTAAAAATCGTGTAGAGTAGAGAACTGAGTTGGATACTGGTTGCATTTATAATTCTGTCTCAATGAGTTGGGGTTTTTGAAAGAATGTTGGTTAAACATTTAAACATTCATTCTCATAGTGCTCAGATACCTTAAAAAGTTATTTACATACACCAAATATAACAGTTTAGGGTTAAGGATAGTGGTTAGGGTTAAGGTTAGAGTTAGGATTAGCGTTAGGGTTAGTGCTAGGGCTAGGGTTAGGGTTAGGGTTAGGGTTAGTGCTAGGGTTAGGGTTAGGGTTAGGGTTCAGGTGAGGGCTAGGGTTAAGGTTAGGGTTAGTGATAGAGCTAGGGTTAGGGTTAGGGTTAGGGTTAGGGATATGGCTAGGACTAGGGCTAGCGTTTGCTTTAGGGTTAGGGTTAGGCTTAGGGTTGGGGTTAGGTTTATGGCGTATGGACATTTGGAATTCACAATAAATTAGCTCAATCACTTGACAAAACTGAAAAGAGCTTCTGTATAAGGAAAACAGCTCTAGAAATACTGGAATTCACAATGAATCAGCTTGAATCACTATACACGAGTGAATCAAACACAGAGATATCACAATGATTGACTTGGGAAATATTTAGGAATGTGACATACACTAGGAATTCATGTTAAAAGACCTTTAATATCTGAAGGACACTATGTAGTCACCGGCAAATCATGTTCAAGTGAGTGCAATACTGTTTACATTCATTATTCCGTCACTATGAGTTGGCGTTTTTGAATGAAAGTCCTTAAAAATTCATCTTCATAGACTTGATATAAGAGAATGAAAGTATTCAAATCTCCTAGGAATCAAAATCGTACTTTAGATGGTGTTCAACGTAGTAACAATTTCAATTAAAGAGCTGGTATATATTGAAAGGTAGGAGAGTCTTTAAAAGAGTAATCACTCACGTTAAAAGAGCTGGTATTTATAGAAAAACGACGTATAAACACATGGAATTCACAAGGAATTAGCTTGAATCACTGGACAAAAGTGAATCCAACACTGAGAATTCACAATAATACACTACGGAAATATCTAGGAATGTGCTTCAAACTCTAGGAATGCATATTCGCAGAGATTATATCAGAAGGACAGTATTTAGACACAGGAAAATCCTGTTCAAAGACCTGAGACGTAGCGCAAAACCGTTTACATTTGTAATTCAGTCTAAATGAGTTGGGGATTTTGGAAGAAAGTTAGTTAAACATTTAAAAGTACATTTTCATACAGCTGATATGACGGTATGAAAGTATTCAAAACTATAGAAATCAAATTGATAGTTGGCTAGTGTTCAAAGTATTAACAATTTAACTATAAAGAGCTGATATGATACCCGTATGAAAGTGCTAAAACTCTCAGAGCTCAAAATAACCGACCGAGGAAATGTGTAGGGCAGTATCTGAAAGACTTGGAATATGTTTGTAGTACCTAACTACCTCTGTGTTGTGTTGAAATACTGAGAATAGATATTTAAAGAGCTGTGAAAGGTGGGATAGTCTTTAAAATAGTAATCACATGTTTAAAGAGCAAGTGTATATGGGAAAACAATGAATAAACACTTGGAATTCACAATGAAAGAGCTTGAAACACTGGACAAAAGTAAAAAGACCTGGTATATATGGGGAAAAAGCTGTACAAATACTTGGAATTTACAATGAATGAGCCTGAATCACTGGACATAAGTCAATCCAACACTGAGAATTCACAATGATAGACTAGAGAAATATTTAGGAATGTACTTGAAACACTAGGTATATCTCTCCATAGAGTTGGAATATCTGATGGACAATTTAGTTACCTAAAAATCGTGTTCAGAGTAGAGAACTGAGTTGGATACTGGTTGCATTTATAATTCTGTCTCAATGAGTTGGGGTTTTTGAAAGAATGTTGGTTAAACATTTAAACATTCATTCTCATAGTGCTCAGATACCTTAAAAAGTTATTTACATACACCAAATATAACAGTTTAGGGTTAAGGATAGTGGTTAGGGTTAAGGTTAGAGTTAGGATTAGCGTTAGGGTTAGTGCTAGGGCTAGGGTTAGGGTTAGGGTTAGGGTTAGTGCTAGGGTTAGGGTTAGGGTTAGGGTTCAGGTGAGGGCTATGGTTAAGGTTAGGGTTAGTGATAGAGCTAGGGTTAGGGTTAGGGTTAGGGTTAGGGATATGGCTAGGACTAGGGCTAGCGTTTGCTTTAGGGTTAGGGTTAGGCTTAGGGTTGGGGTTAGGTTTATGGCGTATGGACATTTGGAATTCACAATAAATTAGCTCAATCACTTGACAAAACTGAAAAGAGCTTCTGTATAAGGAAAACAGCTCTAGAAATACTGGAATTCACAATGAATCAGCTTGAATCACTATACACGAGTGAATCAAACACAGAGATATCACAATGATTGACTTGGGAAATATTTAGGAATGTGACATACACTAGGAATTCATGTTAAAAGACCTTTAATATCTGAAGGACACTATGTAGTCACCGGCAAATCATGTTCAAGTGAGTGCAATACTGTTTACATTCATTATTCCGTCACTATGAGTTGGCGTTTTTGAATGAAAGTCCTTAAAAATTCATCTTCATAGACTTGATATAAGAGAATGAAAGTATTCAAATCTCCTAGGAATCAAAATCGTACTTTAGATGGTGTTCAACGTAGTAACAATTTCAATTAAAGAGCTGGTATATATTGAAAGGTAGGAGAGTCTTTAAAAGAGTAATCACTCACGTTAAAAGAGCTGGTATTTATAGAAAAACGACGTATAAACACATGGAATTCACAAGGAATTAGCTTGAATCACTGGACAAAAGTGAATCCAACACTGAGAATTCACAATAATACACTACGGAAATATCTAGGAATGTGCTTCAAACTCTAGGAATGCATATTCGCAGAGATTATATCAGAAGGACAGTATTTAGACACAGGAAAATCCTGTTCAAAGACCTGAGACGTAGCGCAAAACCGTTTACATTTGTAATTCAGTCTAAATGAGTTGGGGATTTTGGAAGAAAGTTAGTTAAACATTTAAAAGTACATTTTCATACAGCTGATATGACGGTATGAAAGTATTCAAAACTATAGAAATCAAATTGATAGTTGGCTAGTGTTCAAAGTATTAACAATTTAACTATAAAGAGCTGATATGATACCCGTATGAAAGTGCTAAAACTCTCAGAGCTCAAAATAACCGACCGAGGAAATGTGTAGGGCAGTATCTGAAAGACTTGGAATATGTTTGTAGTACCTAACTACCTCTGTGTTGTGTTGAAATACTGAGAATAGATATTTAAAGAGCTGTGAAAGGTGGGATAGTCTTTAAAATAGTAATCACATGTTTAAAGAGCAAGTGTATATGGGAAAACAATGAATAAACACTTGGAATTCACAATGAAAGAGCTTGAAACACTGGACAAAAGTAAAAAGACCTGGTATATATGGGGAAAAAGCTGTACAAATACTTGGAATTTACAATGAATGAGCCTGAATCACTGGACATAAGTCAATCCAACACTGAGAATTCACAATGATAGACTAGAGAAATATTTAGGAATGTACTTGAAACACTAGGTATATCTCTCCATAGAGTTGGAATATCTGATGGACAATTTAGTTACCTAAAAATCGTGTTCAGAGTAGAGAACTGAGTTGGATACTGGTTGCATTTATAATTCTGTCTCAATGAGTTGGGGTTTTTGAAAGAATGTTGGTTAAACATTTAAACATTCATTCTCATAGTGCTCAGATACCTTAAAAAGTTATTTACATACACCAAATATAACAGTTTAGGGTTAAGGATAGTGGTTAGGGTTAAGGTTAGAGTTAGGATTAGCGTTAGGGTTAGTGCTAGGGCTAGGGTTAGGGTTAGGGTTAGGGTTAGTGCTAGGGTTAGGGTTAGGGTTAGGGTTCAGGTGAGGGCTATGGTTAAGGTTAGGGTTAGTGATAGAGCTAGGGTTAGGGTTAGGGTTAGGGTTAGGGATATGGCTAGGACTAGGGCTAGCGTTTGCTTTAGGGTTAGGGTTAGGCTTAGGGTTGGGGTTAGGTTTATGGCGTATGGACATTTGGAATTCACAATAAATTAGCTCAATCACTTGACAAAACTGAAAAGAGCTTCTGTATAAGGAAAACAGCTCTAGAAATACTGGAATTCACAATGAATCAGCTTGAATCACTATACACGAGTGAATCAAACACAGAGATATCACAATGATTGACTTGGGAAATATTTAGGAATGTGACATACACTAGGAATTCATGTTAAAAGACCTTTAATATCTGAAGGACACTATGTAGTCACCGGCAAATCATGTTCAAGTGAGTGCAATACTGTTTACATTCATTATTCCGTCACTATGAGTTGGCGTTTTTGAATGAAAGTCCTTAAAAATTCATCTTCATAGACTTGATATAAGAGAATGAAAGTATTCAAATCTCCTAGGAATCAAAATCGTACTTTAGATGGTGTTCAACGTAGTAACAATTTCAATTAAAGAGCTGGTATATATTGAAAGGTAGGAGAGTCTTTAAAAGAGTAATCACTCACGTTAAAAGAGCTGGTATTTATAGAAAAACGACGTATAAACACATGGAATTCACAAGGAATTAGCTTGAATCACTGGACAAAAGTGAATCCAACACTGAGAATTCACAATAATACACTACGGAAATATCTAGGAATGTGCTTCAAACTCTAGGAATGCATATTCGCAGAGATTATATCAGAAGGACAGTATTTAGACACAGGAAAATCCTGTTCAAAGACCTGAGACGTAGTGCAAAACCGTTTACATTTGTAATTCAGTCTAAATGAGTTGGGGATTTTGGAAGAAAGTTAGTTAAACATTTAAAAGTACATTTTCATACAGCTGATATGAGGGTATGAAAGTATTCAAAACTATAGAAATCAAATTGATAGTTGGCTAGTGTTCAAAGTATTAACAATTTAACTATAAAGAGCTGATATGATACCCGTATGAAAGTGCTAAAACTCTCAGAGCTCAAAATAACCGACCGAGGAAATGTGTAGGGCAGTATCTGAAAGACTTGGAATATGTTTGTAGTACCTAACTACCTCTGTGTTGTGTTGAAATACTGAGAATAGATATTTAAAGAGCTGTGAAAGGTGGGATAGTCTTTAAAATAGTAATCACATGTTTAAAGAGCAAGTGTATATGGGAAAACAATGAATAAACACTTGGAATTTACAATGAATGAGCCTGAATCACTGGACATAAGTCAATCCAACACTGAGAATTCACAATGATAGACTAGAGAAATATTTAGGAATGTACTTGAAACACTAGGTATATCTCTCCATAGAGTTGGAATATCTGATGGACAATTTAGTTACCTAAAAATCGTGTTCAGAGTAGAGAACTGAGTTGGATACTGGTTGCATTTATAATTCTGTCTCAATGAGTTGGGGTTTTTGAAAGAATGTTGGTTAAACATTTAAACATTCATTCTCATAGTGCTCAGATACCTTAAAAAGTTATTTACATACACCAAATATAACAGTTTAGGGTTAAGGATAGTGGTTAGGGTTAAGGTTAGAGTTAGGATTAGCGTTAGGGTTAGTGCTAGGGCTAGGGTTAGGGTTAGGGTTAGGGTTAGTGCTAGGGTTAGGGTTAGGGTTAGGGTTCAGGTGAGGGCTAGGGTTAAGGTTAGGGTTAGTGATAGAGCTAGGGTTAGGGTTAGGGTTAGGGTTAGGGATATGGCTAGGACTAGGGCTAGCGTTTGCTTTAGGGTTAGGGTTAGGCTTAGGGTTGGGGTTAGGTTTATGGCGTATGGACATTTGGAATTCACAATAAATTAGCTCAATCACTTGACAAAACTGAAAAGAGCTTCTGTATAAGGAAAACAGCTCTAGAAATACTGGAATTCACAATGAATCAGCTTGAATCACTATACACGAGTGAATCAAACACAGAGATATCACAATGATTGACTTGGGAAATATTTAGGAATGTGACATACACTAGGAATTCATGTTAAAAGACCTTTAATATCTGAAGGACACTATGTAGTCACCGGCAAATCATGTTCAAGTGAGTGCAATACTGTTTACATTCATTATTCCGTCACTATGAGTTGGCGTTTTTGAATGAAAGTCCTTAAAAATTCATCTTCATAGACTTGATATAAGAGAATGAAAGTATTCAAATCTCCTAGGAATCAAAATCGTACTTTAGATGGTGTTCAACGTAGTAACAATTTCAATTAAAGAGCTGGTATATATTGAAAGGTAGGAGAGTCTTTAAAAGAGTAATCACTCACGTTAAAAGAGCTGGTATTTATAGAAAAACGACGTATAAACACATGGAATTCACAAGGAATTAGCTTGAATCACTGGACAAAAGTGAATCCAACACTGAGAATTCACAATAATACACTACGGAAATATCTAGGAATGTGCTTCAAACTCTAGGAATGCATATTCGCAGAGATTATATCAGAAGGACAGTATTTAGACACAGGAAAATCCTGTTCAAAGACCTGAGACGTAGCGCAAAACCGTTTACATTTGTAATTCAGTCTAAATGAGTTGGGGATTTTGGAAGAAAGTTAGTTAAACATTTAAAAGTACATTTTCATACAGCTGATATGAGGGTATGAAAGTATTCAAAACTATAGAAATCAAATTGATAGTTGGCTAGTGTTCAAAGTATTAACAATTTAACTATAAAGAGCTGATATGATACCCGTATGAAAGTGCTAAAACTCTCAGAGCTCAAAATAACCGACCGAGGAAATGTGTAGGGCAGTATCTGAAAGACTTGGAATATGTTTGTAGTACCTAACTACCTCTGTGTTGTGTTGAAATACTGAGAATAGATATTTAAAGAGCTGTGAAAGGTGGGATAGTCTTTAAAATAGTAATCACATGTTTAAAGAGCAAGTGTATATGGGAAAACAATGAATAAACACTTGGAATTTACAATGAATGAGCCTGAATCACTGGACATAAGTCAATCCAACACTGAGAATTCACAATGATAGACTAGAGAAATATTTAGGAATGTACTTGAAACACTAGGTATATCTCTCCATAGAGTTGGAATATCTGATGGACGATTTAGTTACCTAAAAATCGTGTTCAGAGTAGAGAACTGAGTTGGATACTGGTTGCATTTATAATTCTGTCTCAATGAGTTGGGGTTTTTGAAAGAATGTTGGTTAAACATTTAAACATTCATTCTCATAGTGCTCAGATACCTTAAAAAGTTATTTACATACACCAAATATAACAGTTTAGGGTTAAGGATAGTGGTTAGGGTTAAGGTTAGAGTTAGGATTAGCGTTAGGGTTAGTGCTAGGGCTAGGGTTAGGGTTAGGGTTAGGGTTAGTGCTAGGGTTAGGGTTAGGGTTAGGGTTCAGGTGAGGGCTAGGGTTAAGGTTAGGGTTAGTGATAGAGCTAGGGTTAGGGTTAGGGTTAGGGTTAGGGATATGGCTAGGACTAGGGCTAGCGTTTGCTTTAGGGTTAGGGTTAGGCTTAGGGTTGGGGTTAGGTTTATGGCGTATGGACATTTGGAATTCACAATAAATTAGCTCAATCACTTGACAAAACTGAAAAGAGCTTCTGTATAAGGAAAACAGCTCTAGAAATACTGGAATTCACAATGAATCAGCTTGAATCACTATACACGAGTGAATCAAACACAGAGATATCACAATGATTGACTTGGGAAATATTTAGGAATGTGACATACACTAGGAATTCATGTTAAAAGACCTTTAATATCTGAAGGACACTATGTAGTCACCGGCAAATCATGTTCAAGTGAGTGCAATACTGTTTACATTCATTATTCCGTCACTATGAGTTGGCGTTTTTGAATGAAAGTCCTTAAAAATTCATCTTCATAGACTTGATATAAGAGAATGAAAGTATTCAAATCTCCTAGGAATCAAAATCGTACTTTAGATGGTGTTCAACGTAGTAACAATTTCAATTAAAGAGCTGGTATATATTGAAAGGTAGGAGAGTCTTTAAAAGAGTAATCACTCACGTTAAAAGAGCTGGTATTTATAGAAAAACGACGTATAAACACATGGAATTCACAAGGAATTAGCTTGAATCACTGGACAAAAGTGAATCCAACACTGAGAATTCACAATAATACACTACGGAAATATCTAGGAATGTGCTTCAAACTCTAGGAATGCATATTCGCAGAGATTATATCAGAAGGACAGTATTTAGACACAGGAAAATCCTGTTCAAAGACCTGAGACGTAGCGCAAAACCGTTTACATTTGTAATTCAGTCTAAATGAGTTGGGGATTTTGGAAGAAAGTTAGTTAAACATTTAAAAGTACATTTTCATACAGCTGATATGAGGGTATGAAAGTATTCAAAACTATAGAAATCAAATTGATAGTTGGCTAGTGTTCAAAGTATTAACAATTTAATATAAAGAGCTGATATGATACCCGTATGAAAGTGCTAAAACTCTCAGAGCTCAAAATAACCGACCGAGGAAATGTGTAGGGCAGTATCTGAAAGACTTGGAATATGTTTGTAGTACCTAACTACCTCTGTGTTGTGTTGAAATACTGAGAATAGATATTTAAAGAGCTGTGAAAGGTGGGATAGTCTTTAAAATAGTAATCACATGTTTAAAGAGCAAGTGTATATGGGAAAACAATGAATAAACACTTGGAATTTACAATGAATGAGCCTGAATCACTGGACATAAGTCAATCCAACACTGAGAATTCACAATGATAGACTAGAGAAATATTTAGGAATGTACTTGAAACACTAGGTATATCTCTCCATAGAGTTGGAATATCTGATGGACAATTTAGTTACCTAAAAATCGTGTAGAGTAGAGAACTGAGTTGGATACTGGTTGCATTTATAATTCTGTCTCAATGAGTTGGGGTTTTTGAAAGAATGTTGGTTAAACATTTAAACATTCATTCTCATAGTGCTCAGATACCTTAAAAAGTTATTTACATACACCAAATATAACAGTTTAGGGTTAAGGATAGTGGTTAGGGTTAAGGTTAGAGTTAGGATTAGCGTTAGGGTTAGTGCTAGGGCTAGGGTTAGGGTTAGGGTTAGGGTTAGTGCTAGGGTTAGGGTTAGGGTTAGGGTTCAGGTGAGGGCTAGGGTTAAGGTTAGGGTTAGTGATAGAGCTAGGGTTAGGGTTAGGGTTAGGGTTAGGGATATGGCTAGGACTAGGGCTAGCGTTTGCTTTAGGGTTAGGGTTAGGCTTAGGGTTGGGGTTAGGTTTATGGCGTATGGACATTTGGAATTCACAATAAATTAGCTCAATCACTTGACAAAACTGAAAAGAGCTTCTGTATAAGGAAAACAGCTCTAGAAATACTGGAATTCACAATGAATCAGCTTGAATCACTATACACGAGTGAATCAAACACAGAGATATCACAATGATTGACTTGGGAAATATTTAGGAATGTGACATACACTAGGAATTCATGTTAAAAGACCTTTAATATCTGAAGGACACTATGTAGTCACCGGCAAATCATGTTCAAGTGAGTGCAATACTGTTTACATTCATTATTCCGTCACTATGAGTTGGCGTTTTTGAATGAAAGTCCTTAAAAATTCATCTTCATAGACTTGATATAAGAGAATGAAAGTATTCAAATCTCCTAGGAATCAAAATCGTACTTTAGATGGTGTTCAACGTAGTAACAATTTCAATTAAAGAGCTGGTATATATTGAAAGGTAGGAGAGTCTTTAAAAGAGTAATCACTCACGTTAAAAGAGCTGGTATTTATAGAAAAACGACGTATAAACACATGGAATTCACAAGGAATTAGCTTGAATCACTGGACAAAAGTGAATCCAACACTGAGAATTCACAATAATACACTACGGAAATATCTAGGAATGTGCTTCAAACTCTAGGAATGCATATTCGCAGAGATTATATCAGAAGGACAGTATTTAGACACAGGAAAATCCTGTTCAAAGACCTGAGACGTAGCGCAAAACCGTTTACATTTGTAATTCAGTCTAAATGAGTTGGGGATTTTGGAAGAAAGTTAGTTAAACATTTAAAAGTACATTTTCATACAGCTGATATGAGGGTATGAAAGTATTCAAAACTATAGAAATCAAATTGATAGTTGGCTAGTGTTCAAAGTATTAACAATTTAACTATAAAGAGCTGATATGATACCCGTATGAAAGTGCTAAAACTCTCAGAGCTCAAAATAACCGACCGAGGAAATGTGTAGGGCAGTATCTGAAAGACTTGGAATATGTTTGTAGTACCTAACTACCTCTGTGTTGTGTTGAAATACTGAGAATAGATATTTAAAGAGCTGTGAAAGGTGGGATAGTCTTTAAAATAGTAATCACATGTTTAAAGAGCAAGTGTATATGGGAAAACAATGAATAAACACTTGGAATTTACAATGAATGAGCCTGAATCACTGGACATAAGTCAATCCAACACTGAGAATTCACAATGATAGACTAGAGAAATATTTAGGAATGTACTTGAAACACTAGGTATATCTCTCCATAGAGTTGGAATATCTGATGGACAATTTAGTTACCTAAAAATCGTGTAGAGTAGAGAACTGAGTTGGATACTGGTTGCATTTATAATTCTGTCTCAATGAGTTGGGGTTTTTGAAAGAATGTTGGTTAAACATTTAAACATTCATTCTCATAGTGCTCAGATACCTTAAAAAGTTATTTACATACACCAAATATAACAGTTTAGGGTTAAGGATAGTGGTTAGGGTTAAGGTTAGAGTTAGGATTAGCGTTAGGGTTAGTGCTAGGGCTAGGGTTAGGGTTAGGGTTAGGGTTAGTGCTAGGGTTAGGGTTAGGGTTAGGGTTCAGGTGAGGGCTAGGGTTAAGGTTAGGGTTAGTGATAGAGCTAGGGTTAGGGTTAGGGTTAGGGTTAGGGATATGGCTAGGACTAGGGCTAGTGTTTGCTTTAGGGTTAGGGTTAGGCTTAGGGTTGGGGTTAGGTTTATGGCGTATGGACATTTGGAATTCACAATAAATTAGCTCAATCACTTGACAAAACTGAAAAGAGCTTCTGTATAAGAAAAACAGCTCTAGAAATACTGGAATTCACAATGAATCAGCTTGAATCACTATACACGAGTGAATCAAACACAGAGATATCACAATGATTGACTTGGGAAATATTTAGGAATGTGACATACACTAGGAATTCATGTTAAAAGACCTTTAATATCTGAAGGACACTATGTAGTCACCGGCAAATCATGTTCAAGTGAGTGCAATACTGTTTACATTCATTATTCCGTCACTATGAGTTGGCGTTTTTGAATGAAAGTCCTTAAAAATTCATTTTCATAGACTTGATATAAGAGAATGAAAGTATTCAAATCTCCTAGGAATCAAAATCGTACTTTAGATGGTGTTCAACGTAGTAACAATTTCAATTAAAGAGCTGGTATATATTGAAAGGTAGGAGAGTCTTTAAAAGAGTAATCACTCACGTTAAAAGAGCTGGTATTTATAGAAAAACGACGTATAAACACATGGAATTCACAAGGAATTAGCTTGAATCACTGGACAAAAGTGAATCCAACACTGAGAATTCACAATAATACACTACGGAAATATCTAGGAATGTGCTTCAAACTCTAGGAATGCATATTCGCAGAGATTATATCAGAAGGACAGTATTTAGACACAGGAAAATCCTGTTCAAAGACCTGAGACGTAGCGCAAAACCGTTTACATTTGTAATTCAGTCTAAATGAGTTGGGGATTTTGGAAGAAAGTTAGTTAAACATTTAAAAGTACATTTTCATACAGCTGATATGACGGTATGAAAGTATTCAAAACTATAGAAATCAAATTGATAGTTGGCTAGTGTTCAAAGTATTAACAATTTAACTATAAAGAGCTGATATGATACCCGTATGAAAGTGCTAAAACTCTCAGAGCTCAAAATAACCGACCGAGGAAATGTGTAGGGCAGTATCTGAAAGACTTGGAATATGTTTGTAGTACCTAACTACCTCTGTGTTGTGTTGAAATACTGAGAATAGATATTTAAAGAGCTGTGAAAGGTGGGATAGTCTTTAAAATAGTAATCACATGTTTAAAGAGCAAGTGTATATGGGAAAACAATGAATAAACACTTGGAATTTACAATGAATGAGCCTGAATCACTGGACATAAGTCAATCCAACACTGAGAATTCACAATGATAGACTAGAGAAATATTTAGGAATGTACTTGAAACACTAGGTATATCTCTCCATAGAGTTGGAATATCTGATGGACAATTTAGTTACCTAAAAATCGTGTAGAGTAGAGAACTGAGTTGGATACTGGTTGCATTTATAATTCTGTCTCAATGAGTTGGGGTTTTTGAAAGAATGTTGGTTAAACATTTAAACATTCATTCTCATAGTGCTCAGATACCTTAAAAAGTTATTTACATACACCAAATATAACAGTTTAGGGTTAAGGATAGTGGTTAGGGTTAAGGTTAGAGTTAGGATTAGCGTTAGGGTTAGTGCTAGGGCTAGGGTTAGGGTTAGGGTTAGGGTTAGTGCTAGGGTTAGGGTTAGGGTTAGGGTTCAGGTGAGGGCTAGGGTTAAGGTTAGGGTTAGTGATAGAGCTAGGGTTAGGGTTAGGGTTAGGGTTAGGGATATGGCTAGGACTAGGGCTAGCGTTTGCTTTAGGGTTAGGGTTAGGCTTAGGGTTGGGGTTAGGTTTATGGCGTATGGACATTTGGAATTCACAATAAATTAGCTCAATCACTTGACAAAACTGAAAAGAGCTTCTGTATAAGGAAAACAGCTCTAGAAATACTGGAATTCACAATGAATCAGCTTGAATCACTATACACGAGTGAATCAAACACAGAGATATCACAATGATTGACTTGGGAAATATTTAGGAATGTGACATACACTAGGAATTCATGTTAAAAGACCTTTAATATCTGAAGGACACTATGTAGTCACCGGCAAATCATGTTCAAGTGAGTGCAATACTGTTTACATTCATTATTCCGTCACTATGAGTTGGCGTTTTTGAATGAAAGTCCTTAAAAATTCATCTTCATAGACTTGATATAAGAGAATGAAAGTATTCAAATCTCCTAGGAATCAAAATCGTACTTTAGATGGTGTTCAACGTAGTAACACTTTCAATTAAAGAGCTGGTATATATTGAAAGGTAGGAGAGTCTTTAAAAGAGTAATCACTCACGTTAAAAGAGCTGGTATTTATAGAAAAACGACGTATAAACACATGGAATTCACAAGGAATTAGCTTGAATCACTGGACAAAAGTGAATCCAACACTGAGAATTCACAATAATACACTACGGAAATATCTAGGAATGTGCTTCAAACTCTAGGAATGCATATTCGCAGAGATTATATCAGAAGGACAGTATTTAGACACAGGAAAATCCTGTTCAAAGACCTGAGACGTAGCGCAAAACCGTTTACATTTGTAATTCAGTCTAAATGAGTTGGGGATTTTGGAAGAAAGTTAGTTAAACATTTAAAAGTACATTTTCATACAGCTGATATGAGGGTATGAAAGTATTCAAAACTATAGAAATCAAATTGATAGTTGGCTAGTGTTCAAAGTATTAACAATTTAACTATAAAGAGCTGATATGATACCCGTATGAAAGTGCTAAAACTCTCAGAGCTCAAAATAACCGACCGAGGAAATGTGTAGGGCAGTATCTGAAAGACTTGGAATATGTTTGTAGTACCTAACTACCTCTGTGTTGTGTTGAAATACTGAGAATAGATATTTAAAGAGCTGTGAAAGGTGGGATAGTCTTTAAAATAGTAATCACATGTTTAAAGAGCAAGTGTATATGGGAAAACAATGAATAAACACTTGGAATTCACAATGAAAGAGCTTGAAACACTGGACAAAAGTAAAAAGACCTGGTATATATGGGGAAAAAGCTGTACAAATACTTGGAATTTACAATGAATGAGCCTGAATCACTGGACATAAGTCAATCCAACACTGAGAATTCACAATGATAGACTAGAGAAATATTTAGGAATGTACTTGAAACACTAGGTATATCTCTCCATAGAGTTGGAATATCTGATGGACAATTTAGTTACCTAAAAATCGTGTTCAGAGTAGAGAACTGAGTTGGATACTGGTTGCATTTATAATTCTGTCTCAATGAGTTGGGGTTTTTGAAAGAATGTTGGTTAAACATTTAAACATTCATTCTCATAGTGCTCAGATACCTTAAAAAGTTATTTACATACACCAAATATAACAGTTTAGGGTTAAGGATAGTGGTTAGGGTTAAGGTTAGAGTTAGGATTAGCGTTAGGGTTAGTGCTAGGGCTAGGGTTAGGGTTAGGGTTAGGGTTAGTGCTAGGGTTAGGGTTAGGGTTAGGGTTCAGGTGAGGGCTAGGGTTAAGGTTAGGGTTAGTGATAGAGCTAGGGTTAGGGTTAGGGTTAGGGTTAGGGATATGGCTAGGACTAGGGCTAGCGTTTGCTTTAGGGTTAGGGTTAGGCTTAGGGTTGGGGTTAGGTTTATGGCGTATGGACATTTGGAATTCACAATAAATTAGCTCAATCACTTGACAAAACTGAAAAGAGCTTCTGTATAAGGAAAACAGCTCTAGAAATACTGGAATTCACAATGAATCAGCTTGAATCACTATACACGAGTGAATCAAACACAGAGATATCACAATGATTGACTTGGGAAATATTTAGGAATGTGACATACACTAGGAATTCATGTTAAAAGACCTTTAATATCTGAAGGACACTATGTAGTCACCGGCAAATCATGTTCAAGTGAGTGCAATACTGTTTACATTCATTATTCCGTCACTATGAGTTGGCGTTTTTGAATGAAAGTCCTTAAAAATTCATCTTCATAGACTTGATATAAGAGAATGAAAGTATTCAAATCTCCTAGGAATCAAAATCGTACTTTAGATGGTGTTCAACGTAGTAACACTTTCAATTAAAGAGCTGGTATATATTGAAAGGTAGGAGAGTCTTTAAAAGAGTAATCACTCACGTTAAAAGAGCTGGTATTTATAGAAAAACGACGTATAAACACATGGAATTCACAAGGAATTAGCTTGAATCACTGGACAAAAGTGAATCCAACACTGAGAATTCACAATAATACACTACGGAAATATCTAGGAATGTGCTTCAAACTCTAGGAATGCATATTCGCAGAGATTATATCAGAAGGACAGTATTTAGACACAGGAAAATCCTGTTCAAAGACCTGAGACGTAGCGCAAAACCGTTTACATTTGTAATTCAGTCTAAATGAGTTGGGGATTTTGGAAGAAAGTTAGTTAAACATTTAAAAGTACATTTTCATACAGCTGATATGAGGGTATGAAAGTATTCAAAACTATAGAAATCAAATTGATAGTTGGCTAGTGTTCAAAGTATTAACAATTTAACTATAAAGAGCTGATATGATACCCGTATGAAAGTGCTAAAACTCTCAGAGCTCAAAATAACCGACCGAGGAAATGTGTAGGGCAGTATCTGAAAGACTTGGAATATGTTTGTAGTACCTAACTACCTCTGTGTTGTGTTGAAATACTGAGAATAGATATTTAAAGAGCTGTGAAAGGTGGGATAGTCTTTAAAATAGTAATCACATGTTTAAAGAGCAAGTGTATATGGGAAAACAATGAATAAACACTTGGAATTCACAATGAAAGAGCTTGAAACACTGGACAAAAGTAAAAAGACCTGGTATATATGGGGAAAAAGCTGTACAAATACTTGGAATTTACAATGAATGAGCCTGAATCACTGGACATAAGTCAATCCAACACTGAGAATTCACAATGATAGACTAGAGAAATATTTAGGAATGTACTTGAAACACTAGGTATATCTCTCCATAGAGTTGGAATATCTGATGGACAATTTAGTTACCTAAAAATCGTGTTCAGAGTAGAGAACTGAGTTGGATACTGGTTGCATTTATAATTCTGTCTCAATGAGTTGGGGTTTTTGAAAGAATGTTGGTTAAACATTTAAACATTCATTCTCATAGTGCTCAGATACCTTAAAAAGTTATTTACATACACCAAATATAACAGTTTAGGGTTAAGGATAGTGGTTAGGGTTAAGGTTAGAGTTAGGATTAGCGTTAGGGTTAGTGCTAGGGCTAGGGTTAGGGTTAGGGTTAGGGTTAGTGCTAGGGTTAGGGTTAGGGTTAGGGTTCAGGTGAGGGCTAGGGTTAAGGTTAGGGTTAGTGATAGAGCTAGGGTTAGGGTTAGGGTTAGGGTTAGGGATATGGCTAGGACTAGGGCTAGCGTTTGCTTTAGGGTTAGGGTTAGGCTTAGGGTTGGGGTTAGGTTTATGGCGTATGGACATTTGGAATTCACAATAAATTAGCTCAATCACTTGACAAAACTGAAAAGAGCTTCTGTATAAGGAAAACAGCTCTAGAAATACTGGAATTCACAATGAATCAGCTTGAATCACTATACACGAGTGAATCAAACACAGAGATATCACAATGATTGACTTGGGAAATATTTAGGAATGTGACATACACTAGGAATTCATGTTAAAAGACCTTTAATATCTGAAGGACACTATGTAGTCACCGGCAAATCATGTTCAAGTGAGTGCAATACTGTTTACATTCATTATTCCGTCACTATGAGTTGGCGTTTTTGAATGAAAGTCCTTAAAAATTCATCTTCATAGACTTGATATAAGAGCATGAAAGTATTCAAATCTCCTAGGAATCAAAATCGTACTTTAGATGGTGTTCAACGTAGTAACAATTTCAATTAAAGAGCTGGTATATATTGAAAGGTAGGAGAGTCTTTAAAAGAGTAATCACTCACGTTAAAAGAGCTGGTATTTATAGAAAAACGACGTATAAACACATGGAATTCACAAGGAATTAGCTTGAATCACTGGACAAAAGTGAATCCAACACTGAGAATTCACAATAATACACTACGGAAATATCTAGGAATGTGCTTCAAACTCTAGGAATGCATATTCGCAGAGATTATATCAGAAGGACAGTATTTAGACACAGGAAAATCCTGTTCAAAGACCTGAGACGTAGCGCAAAACCGTTTACATTTGTAATTCATTCTAAATGAGTTGGGGATTTTGGAAGAAAGTTAGTTAAACATTTAAAAGTACATTTTCATACAGCTGATATGACGGTATGAAAGTATTCAAAACTATAGAAATCAAATTGATAGTTGGCTAGTGTTCAAAGTATTAACAATTTAACTATAAAGAGCTGATATGATACCCGTATGAAAGTGCTAAAACTCTCAGAGCTCAAAATAACCGACCGAGGAAATGTGTAGGGCAGTATCTGAAAGACTTGGAATATGTTTGTAGTACCTAACTACCTCTGTGTTGTGTTGAAATACTGAGAATAGATATTTAAAGAGCTGTGAAAGGTGGGATAGTCTTTAAAATAGTAATCACATGTTTAAAGAGCAAGTGTATATGGGAAAACAATGAATAAACACTTGGAATTTACAATGAATGAGCCTGAATCACTGGACATAAGTCAATCCAACACTGAGAATTCACAATGATAGACTAGAGAAATATTTAGGAATGTACTTGAAACACTAGGTATATCTCTCCATAGAGTTGGAATATCTGATGGACAATTTAGTTACCTAAAAATCGTGTAGAGTAGAGAACTGAGTTGGATACTGGTTGCATTTATAATTCTGTCTCAATGAGTTGGGGTTTTTGAAAGAATGTTGGTTAAACATTTAAACATTCATTCTCATAGTGCTCAGATACCTTAAAAAGTTATTTACATACACCAAATATAACAGTTTAGGGTTAAGGATAGTGGTTAGGGTTAAGGTTAGAGTTAGGATTAGCGTTAGGGTTAGTGCTAGGGCTAGGGTTAGGGTTAGGGTTAGGGTTAGTGCTAGGGTTAGGGTTAGGGTTAGGGTTCAGGTGAGGGCTAGGGTTAAGGTTAGGGTTAGTGATAGAGCTAGGGTTAGGGTTAGGGTTAGGGTTAGGGATATGGCTAGGACTAGGGCTAGCGTTTGCTTTAGGGTTAGGGTTAGGCTTAGGGTTGGGGTTAGGTTTATGGCGTATGGACATTTGGAATTCACAATAAATTAGCTCAATCACTTGACAAAACTGAAAAGAGCTTCTGTATAAGGAAAACAGCTCTAGAAATACTGGAATTCACAATGAATCAGCTTGAATCACTATACACGAGTGAATCAAACACAGAGATATCACAATGATTGACTTGGGAAATATTTAGGAATGTGACATACACTAGGAATTCATGTTAAAAGACCTTTAATATCTGAAGGACACTATGTAGTCACCGGCAAATCATGTTCAAGTGAGTGCAATACTGTTTACATTCATTATTCCGTCACTATGAGTTGGCGTTTTTGAATGAAAGTCCTTAAAAATTCATCTTCATAGACTTGATATAAGAGAATGAAAGTATTCAAATCTCCTAGGAATCAAAATCGTACTTTAGATGGTGTTCAACGTAGTAACACTTTCAATTAAAGAGCTGGTATATATTGAAAGGTAGGAGAGTCTTTAAAAGAGTAATCACTCACGTTAAAAGAGCTGGTATTTATAGAAAAACGACGTATAAACACATGGAATTCACAAGGAATTAGCTTGAATCACTGGACAAAAGTGAATCCAACACTGAGAATTCACAATAATACACTACGGAAATATCTAGGAATGTGCTTCAAACTCTAGGAATGCATATTCGCAGAGATTATATCAGAAGGACAGTATTTAGACACAGGAAAATCCTGTTCAAAGACCTGAGACGTAGCGCAAAACCGTTTACATTTGTAATTCAGTCTAAATGAGTTGGGGATTTTGGAAGAAAGTTAGTTAAACATTTAAAAGTACATTTTCATACAGCTGATATGAGGGTATGAAAGTATTCAAAACTATAGAAATCAAATTGATAGTTGGCTAGTGTTCAAAGTATTAACAATTTAACTATAAAGAGCTGATATGATACCCGTATGAAAGTGCTAAAACTCTCAGAGCTCAAAATAACCGACCGAGGAAATGTGTAGGGCAGTATCTGAAAGACTTGGAATATGTTTGTAGTACCTAACTACCTCTGTGTTGTGTTGAAATACTGAGAATAGATATTTAAAGAGCTGTGAAAGGTGGGATAGTCTTTAAAATAGTAATCACATGTTTAAAGAGCAAGTGTATATGGGAAAACAATGAATAAACACTTGGAATTCACAATGAAAGAGCTTGAAACACTGGACAAAAGTAAAAAGACCTGGTATATATGGGGAAAAAGCTGTACAAATACTTGGAATTTACAATGAATGAGCCTGAATCACTGGACATAAGTCAATCCAACACTGAGAATTCACAATGATAGACTAGAGAAATATTTAGGAATGTACTTGAAACACTAGGTATATCTCTCCATAGAGTTGGAATATCTGATGGACAATTTAGTTACCTAAAAATCGTGTTCAGAGTAGAGAACTGAGTTGGATACTGGTTGCATTTATAATTCTGTCTCAATGAGTTGGGGTTTTTGAAAGAATGTTGGTTAAACATTTAAACATTCATTCTCATAGTGCTCAGATACCTTAAAAAGTTATTTACATACACCAAATATAACAGTTTAGGGTTAAGGATAGTGGTTAGGGTTAAGGTTAGAGTTAGGATTAGCGTTAGGGTTAGTGCTAGGGCTAGGGTTAGGGTTAGGGTTAGGGTTAGTGCTAGGGTTAGGGTTAGGGTTAGGGTTCAGGTGAGGGCTAGGGTTAAGGTTAGGGTTAGTGATAGAGCTAGGGTTAGGGTTAGGGTTAGGGTTAGGGATATGGCTAGGACTAGGGCTAGCGTTTGCTTTAGGGTTAGGGTTAGGCTTAGGGTTGGGGTTAGGTTTATGGCGTATGGACATTTGGAATTCACAATAAATTAGCTCAATCACTTGACAAAACTGAAAAGAGCTTCTGTATAAGGAAAACAGCTCTAGAAATACTGGAATTCACAATGAATCAGCTTGAATCACTATACACGAGTGAATCAAACACAGAGATATCACAATGATTGACTTGGGAAATATTTAGGAATGTGACATACACTAGGAATTCATGTTAAAAGACCTTTAATATCTGAAGGACACTATGTAGTCACCGGCAAATCATGTTCAAGTGAGTGCAATACTGTTTACATTCATTATTCCGTCACTATGAGTTGGCGTTTTTGAATGAAAGTCCTTAAAAATTCATCTTCATAGACTTGATATAAGAGCATGAAAGTATTCAAATCTCCTAGGAATCAAAATCGTACTTTAGATGGTGTTCAACGTAGTAACAATTTCAATTAAAGAGCTGGTATATATTGAAAGGTAGGAGAGTCTTTAAAAGAGTAATCACTCACGTTAAAAGAGCTGGTATTTATAGAAAAACGACGTATAAACACATGGAATTCACAAGGAATTAGCTTGAATCACTGGACAAAAGTGAATCCAACACTGAGAATTCACAATAATACACTACGGAAATATCTAGGAATGTGCTTCAAACTCTAGGAATGCATATTCGCAGAGATTATATCAGAAGGACAGTATTTAGACACAGGAAAATCCTGTTCAAAGACCTGAGACGTAGCGCAAAACCGTTTACATTTGTAATTCATTCTAAATGAGTTGGGGATTTTGGAAGAAAGTTAGTTAAACATTTAAAAGTACATTTTCATACAGCTGATATGACGGTATGAAAGTATTCAAAACTATAGAAATCAAATTGATAGTTGGCTAGTGTTCAAAGTATTAACAATTTAACTATAAAGAGCTGATATGATACCCGTATGAAAGTGCTAAAACTCTCAGAGCTCAAAATAACCGACCGAGGAAATGTGTAGGGCAGTATCTGAAAGACTTGGAATATGTTTGTAGTACCTAACTACCTCTGTGTTGTGTTGAAATACTGAGAATAGATATTTAAAGAGCTGTGAAAGGTGGGATAGTCTTTAAAATAGTAATCACATGTTTAAAGAGCAAGTGTATATGGGAAAACAATGAATAAACACTTGGAATTTACAATGAATGAGCCTGAATCACTGGACATAAGTCAATCCAACACTGAGAATTCACAATGATAGACTAGAGAAATATTTAGGAATGTACTTGAAACACTAGGTATATCTCTCCATAGAGTTGGAATATCTGATGGACAATTTAGTTACCTAAAAATCGTGTAGAGTAGAGAACTGAGTTGGATACTGGTTGCATTTATAATTCTGTCTCAATGAGTTGGGGTTTTTGAAAGAATGTTGGTTAAACATTTAAACATTCATTCTCATAGTGCTCAGATACCTTAAAAAGTTATTTACATACACCAAATATAACAGTTTAGGGTTAAGGATAGTGGTTAGGGTTAAGGTTAGAGTTAGGATTAGCGTTAGGGTTAGTGCTAGGGCTAGGGTTAGGGTTAGGGTTAGGGTTAGTGCTAGGGTTAGGGTTAGGGTTAGGGTTCAGGTGAGGGCTAGGGTTAAGGTTAGGGTTAGTGATAGAGCTAGGGTTAGGGTTAGGGTTAGGGTTAGGGATATGGCTAGGACTAGGGCTAGCGTTTGCTTTAGGGTTAGGGTTAGGCTTAGGGTTGGGGTTAGGTTTATGGCGTATGGACATTTGGAATTCACAATAAATTAGCTCAATCACTTGACAAAACTGAAAAGAGCTTCTGTATAAGGAAAACAGCTCTAGAAATACTGGAATTCACAATGAATCAGCTTGAATCACTATACACGAGTGAATCAAACACAGAGATATCACAATGATTGACTTGGGAAATATTTAGGAATGTGACATACACTAGGAATTCATGTTAAAAGACCTTTAATATCTGAAGGACACTATGTAGTCACCGGCAAATCATGTTCAAGTGAGTGCAATACTGTTTACATTCATTATTCCGTCACTATGAGTTGGCGTTTTTGAATGAAAGTCCTTAAAAATTCATCTTCATAGACTTGATATAAGAGAATGAAAGTATTCAAATCTCCTAGGAATCAAAATCGTACTTTAGATGGTGTTCAACGTAGTAACACTTTCAATTAAAGAGCTGGTATATATTGAAAGGTAGGAGAGTCTTTAAAAGAGTAATCACTCACGTTAAAAGAGCTGGTATTTATAGAAAAACGACGTATAAACACATGGAATTCACAAGGAATTAGCTTGAATCACTGGACAAAAGTGAATCCAACACTGAGAATTCACAATAATACACTACGGAAATATCTAGGAATGTGCTTCAAACTCTAGGAATGCATATTCGCAGAGATTATATCAGAAGGACAGTATTTAGACACAGGAAAATCCTGTTCAAAGACCTGAGACGTAGCGCAAAACCGTTTACATTTGTAATTCAGTCTAAATGAGTTGGGGATTTTGGAAGAAAGTTAGTTAAACATTTAAAAGTACATTTTCATACAGCTGATATGAGGGTATGAAAGTATTCAAAACTATAGAAATCAAATTGATAGTTGGCTAGTGTTCAAAGTATTAACAATTTAACTATAAAGAGCTGATATGATACCCGTATGAAAGTGCTAAAACTCTCAGAGCTCAAAATAACCGACCGAGGAAATGTGTAGGGCAGTATCTGAAAGACTTGGAATATGTTTGTAGTACCTAACTACCTCTGTGTTGTGTTGAAATACTGAGAATAGATATTTAAAGAGCTGTGAAAGGTGGGATAGTCTTTAAAATAGTAATCACATGTTTAAAGAGCAAGTGTATATGGGAAAACAATGAATAAACACTTGGAATTCAAAATGAAAGAGCTTGAAACACTGGACAAAAGTAAAAAGACCTGGTATATATGGGGAAAAAGCTGTACAAATACTTGGAATTTACAATGAATGAGCCTGAATCACTGGACATAAGTCAATCCAACACTGAGAATTCACAATGATAGACTAGAGAAATATTTAGGAATGTACTTGAAACACTAGGTATATCTCTCCATAGAGTTGGAATATCTGATGGACAATTTAGTTACCTAAAAATCGTGTTCAGAGTAGAGAACTGAGTTGGATACTGGTTGCATTTATAATTCTGTCTCAATGAGTTGGGGTTTTTGAAAGAATGTTGGTTAAACATTTAAACATTCATTCTCATAGTGCTCAGATACCTTAAAAAGTTATTTACATACACCAAATATAACAGTTTAGGGTTAAGGATAGTGGTTAGGGTTAAGGTTAGAGTTAGGATTAGCGTTAGGGTTAGTGCTAGGGCTAGGGTTAGGGTTAGGGTTAGGGTTAGTGCTAGGGTTAGGGTTAGGGTTAGGGTTCAGGTGAGGGCTAGGGTTAAGGTTAGGGTTAGTGATAGAGCTAGGGTTAGGGTTAGGGTTAGGGTTAGGGATATGGCTAGGACTAGGGCTAGCGTTTGCTTTAGGGTTAGGGTTAGGCTTAGGGTTGGGGTTAGGTTTATGGCGTATGGACATTTGGAATTCACAATAAATTAGCTCAATCACTTGACAAAACTGAAAAGAGCTTCTGTATAAGGAAAACAGCTCTAGAAATACTGGAATTCACAATGAATCAGCTTGAATCACTATACACGAGTGAATCAAACACAGAGATATCACAATGATTGACTTGGGAAATATTTAGGAATGTGACATACACTAGGAATTCATGTTAAAAGACCTTTAATATCTGAAGGACACTATGTAGTCACCGGCAAATCATGTTCAAGTGAGTGCAATACTGTTTACATTCATTATTCCGTCACTATGAGTTGGCGTTTTTGAATGAAAGTCCTTAAAAATTCATCTTCATAGACTTGATATAAGAGCATGAAAGTATTCAAATCTCCTAGGAATCAAAATCGTACTTTAGATGGTGTTCAACGTAGTAACAATTTCAATTAAAGAGCTGGTATATATTGAAAGGTAGGAGAGTCTTTAAAAGAGTAATCACTCACGTTAAAAGAGCTGGTATTTATAGAAAAACGACGTATAAACACATGGAATTCACAAGGAATTAGCTTGAATCACTGGACAAAAGTGAATCCAACACTGAGAATTCACAATAATACACTACGGAAATATCTAGGAATGTGCTTCAAACTCTAGGAATGCATATTCGCAGAGATTATATCAGAAGGACAGTATTTAGACACAGGAAAATCCTGTTCAAAGACCTGAGACGTAGCGCAAAACCGTTTACATTTGTAATTCAGTCTAAATGAGTTGGGGATTTTGGAAGAAAGTTAGTTAAACATTTAAAAGTACATTTTCATACAGCTGATATGACGGTATGAAAGTATTCAAAACTATAGAAATCAAATTGATAGTTGGCTAGTGTTCAAAGTATTAACAATTTAACTATAAAGAGCTGATATGATACCCGTATGAAAGTGCTAAAACTCTCAGAGCTCAAAATAACCGACCGAGGAAATGTGTAGGGCAGTATCTGAAAGACTTGGAATATGTTTGTAGTACCTAACTACCTCTGTGTTGTGTTGAAATACTGAGAATAGATATTTAAAGAGCTGTGAAAGGTGGGATAGTCTTTAAAATAGTAATCACATGTTTAAAGAGCAAGTGTATATGGGAAAACAATGAATAAACACTTGGAATTTACAATGAATGAGCCTGAATCACTGGACATAAGTCAATCCAACACTGAGAATTCACAATGATAGACTAGAGAAATATTTAGGAATGTACTTGAAACACTAGGTATATCTCTCCATAGAGTTGGAATATCTGATGGACAATTTAGTTACCTAAAAATCGTGTAGAGTAGAGAACTGAGTTGGATACTGGTTGCATTTATAATTCTGTCTCAATGAGTTGGGGTTTTTGAAAGAATGTTGGTTAAACATTTAAACATTCATTCTCATAGTGCTCAGATACCTTAAAAAGTTATTTACTTACACCAAATATAACAGTTTAGGGTTAAGGATAGTGGTTAGGGTTAAGGTTAGAGTTAGGATTAGCGTTAGGGTTAGTGCTAGGGCTAGGGTTAGGGTTAGGGTTAGGGTTAGTGCTAGGGTTAGGGTTAGGGTTAGGGTTCAGGTGAGGGCTAGGGTTAAGGTTAGGGTTAGTGATAGAGCTAGGGTTAGGGTTAGGGTTAGGGTTAGGGATATGGCTAGGACTAGGGCTAGCGTTTGCTTTAGGGTTAGGGTTAGGCTTAGGGTTGGGGTTAGGTTTATGGCGTATGGACATTTGGAATTCACAATAAATTAGCTCAATCACTTGACAAAACTGAAAAGAGCTTCTGTATAAGGAAAACAGCTCTAGAAATACTGGAATTCACAATGAATCAGCTTGAATCACTATACACGAGTGAATCAAACACAGAGATATCACAATGATTGACTTGGGAAATATTTAGGAATGTGACATAAACTAGGAATTCATGTTAAAAGACCTTTAATATCTGAAGGACACTATGTAGTCACCGGCAAATCATGTTCAAGTGAGTGCAATACTGTTTACATTCATTATTCCGTCACTATGAGTTGGCGTTTTTGAATGAAAGTCCTTAAAAATTCATCTTCATAGACTTGAGATAAGAGAATGAAAGTATTCAAATCTCCTAGGAATCAAAATCGTACTTTAGATGGTGTTCAACGTAGTAACAATTTCAATTAAAGAGCTGGTATATATTGAAAGGTAGGAGAGTCTTTAAAAGAGTAATCACTCACGTTAAAAGAGCTGGTATTTATAGAAAAACGACGTATAAACACATGGAATTCACAAGGAATTAGCTTGAATCACTGGACAAAAGTGAATCCAAAACTGAGAATTCACAATAATACACTACGGAAATATCTAGGAATGTGCTTCAAACTCTAGGAATGCATATTCGCAGAGATTATATCAGAAGGACAGTATTTAGACACAGGAAAATCCTGTTCAAAGACCTGAGACGTAGCGCAAAACCGTTTACATTTGTAATTCAGTCTAAATGAGTTGGGGATTTTGGAAGAAAGTTAGTTAAACATTTAAAAGTACATTTTCATACAGCTGATATGACGGTATGAAAGTATTCAAAACTATAGAAATCAAATTGATAGTTGGCTAGTGTTCAAAGTATTAACAATTTAACTATAAAGAGCTGATATGATACCCGTATGAAAGTGCTAAAACTCTCAGAGCTCAAAATAACCGACCGAGGAAATGTGTAGGGCAGTATCTGAAAGACTTGGAATATGTTTGTAGTACCTAACTACCTCTGTGTTGTGTTGAAATACTGAGAATAGATATTTAAAGAGCTGTGAAAGGTGGGATAGTCTTTAAAATAGTAATCACATGTTTAAAGAGCAAGTGTATATGGGAAAACAATGAATAAACACTTGGAATTTACAATGAATGAGCCTGAATCACTGGACATAAGTCAATCCAACACTGAGAATTCACAATGATAGACTAGAGAAATATTTAGGAATGTACTTGAAACACTAGGTATATCTCTCCATAGAGTTGGAATATCTGATGGACAATTTAGTTACCTAAAAATCGTGTAGAGTAGAGAACTGAGTTGGATACTGGTTGCATTTATAATTCTGTCTCAATGAGTTGGGGTTTTTGAAAGAATGTTGGTTAAACATTTAAACATTCATTCTCATAGTGCTCAGATACCTTAAAAAGTTATTTACATACACCAAATATAACAGTTTAGGGTTAAGGATAGTGGTTAGGGTTAAGGTTAGAGTTAGGATTAGCGTTAGGGTTAGTGCTAGGGCTAGGGTTAGGGTTAGGGTTAGGGTTAGTGCTAGGGTTAGGGTTAGGGTTAGGGTTCAGGTGAGGGCTAGGGTTAAGGTTAGGGTTAGTGATAGAGCTAGGGTTAGGGTTAGGGTTAGGGTTAGGGATATGGCTAGGACTAGGGCTAGCGTTTGCTTTAGGGTTAGGGTTAGGCTTAGGGTTGGGGTTAGGTTTATGGCGTATGGACATTTGGAATTCACAATAAATTAGCTCAATCACTTGACAAAACTGAAAAGAGCTTCTGTATAAGGAAAACAGCTCTAGAAATACTGGAATTCACAATGAATCAGCTTGAATCACTATACACGAGTGAATCAAACACAGAGATATCACAATGATTGACTTGGGAAATATTTAGGAATGTGACATACACTAGGAATTCATGTTAAAAGACCTTTAATATCTGAAGGACACTATGTAGTCACCGGCAAATCATGTTCAAGTGAGTGCAATACTGTTTACATTCATTATTCCGTCACTATGAGTTGGCGTTTTTGAATGAAAGTCCTTAAAAATTCATCTTCATAGACTTGAGATAAGAGAATGAAAGTATTCAAATCTCCTAGGAATCAAAATCGTACTTTAGATGGTGTTCAACGTAGTAACAATTTCAATTAAAGAGCTGGTATATATTGAAAGGTAGGAGAGTCTTTAAAAGAGTAATCACTCACGTTAAAAGAGCTGGTATTTATAGAAAAACGACGTATAAACACATGGAATTCACAAGGAATTAGCTTGAATCACTGGACAAAAGTGAATCCAACACTGAGAATTCACAATAATACACTACGGAAATATCTAGGAATGTGCTTCAAACTCTAGGAATGCATATTCGCAGAGATTATATCAGAAGGACAGTATTTAGACACAGGAAAATCCTGTTCAAAGACCTGAGACGTAGCGCAAAACCGTTTACATTTGTAATTCAGTCTAAATGAGTTGGGGATTTTGGAAGAAAGTTAGTTAAACATTTAAAAGTACATTTTCATACAGCTGATATGACGGTATGAAAGTATTCAAAACTATAGAAATCAAATTGATAGTTGGCTAGTGTTCAAAGTATTAACAATTTAACTATAAAGAGCTGATATGATACCCGTATGAAAGTGCTAAAACTCTCAGAGCTCAAAATAACCGACCGAGGAAATGTGTAGGGCAGTATCTGAAAGACTTGGAATATGTTTGTAGTACCTAACTACCTCTGTGTTGTGTTGAAATACTGAGAATAGATATTTAAAGAGCTGTGAAAGGTGGGATAGTCTTTAAAATAGTAATCACATGTTTAAAGAGCAAGTGTATATGGGAAAACAATGAATAAACACTTGGAATTTACAATGAATGAGCCTGAATCACTGGACATAAGTCAATCCAACACTGAGAATTCACAATGATAGACTAGAGAAATATTTAGGAATGTACTTGAAACACTAGGTATATCTCTCCATAGAGTTGGAATATCTGATGGACAATTTAGTTACCTAAAAATCGTGTAGAGTAGAGAACTGAGTTGGATACTGGTTGCATTTATAATTCTGTCTCAATGAGTTGGGGTTTTTGAAAGAATGTTGGTTAAACATTTAAACATTCATTCTCATAGTGCTCAGATACCTTAAAAAGTTATTTACATACACCAAATATAACAGTTTAGGGTTAAGGATAGTGGTTAGGGTTAAGGTTAGAGTTAGGATTAGCGTTAGGGTTAGTGCTAGGGCTAGGGTTAGGGTTAGGGTTAGGGTTAGTGCTAGGGTTAGGGTTAGGGTTAGGGTTCAGGTGAGGGCTAGGGTTAAGGTTAGGGTTAGTGATAGAGCTAGGGTTAGGGTTAGGGTTAGGGTTAGTGCTAGGGCTAGGGTTAGGATTAGGGTTCAGGTGAGGGCTATGTTTAGGGTTAGGGTTAGGGTTAGGTTTAGGGATATGGCTAGGACTAGGGCTAGCGTTTGCTTTAGGGTTAGGGTTAGGCTTAGGGTTGGGGTTAGGTTTATGGCGTATGGACATTTGGTATTCACAATAAATTAGCTCAATCACTTGACAAAACTGAAAAGAGCTTCTGTATAAGGAAAACAGCTCTAGAAATACTGGAATTCACAATGAATCAGCTTCAATCACTATACACGAGTGAATCAAACACAGAGATATCACAATGATTGACTTGGGAAATATTTAGGAATGTGACAGACACTAGGAATTCATGTTAAAAGACCTTTAATATCTGAAGGACACTATGTAGTCAATGGCAAATCATGTTCAAGTGAGTGCAATACTGTTTACATTCATTATTCCGTCACTATGAGTTGGCGTTTTTGAATGAAAGTCCTAAAATTCATCTTCATAGACTTGATATAAGAGCATGAAAGTATTCAAATCTCCTAGGAATCAAAATCGTACTGTAGCTAGTGTTCAACGTAGTAACAATTTCAATTAAAGAGCTGGTATATATTGAAAGGTAGGAGAGTCTTTAAAAGAGTAATCACTCACGTTAAAAGAGCTGGTATTTATAGAAAAACGACGTATAAACATATGGAATTCACAAGGAATTAGCTTGAATCACTGGACAAAAGTGAATCCAACACTGAGAATTCACAATAATACACCAGGGAAATATCTAGGAATGTGCTTCAAACTCTAGGAATGCATGTTCGCAGAGATTATTTCAGAAGGACAGTATTTAGACACAGGAAAATCCTGTTCAAAGACCTGAGACGTAGCGCAAAACCGTTTACATTTGTAATTCAGTCTAAATGAGTTGGGGATTTTGGAAGAAAGTTAGTTAAACATTTAAAAGTACATTTTCATACAGCTGATATGACGGTATGAAAGTATTCAAAACTATAGAAATCAAATTGATAGTTGGCTAGTGTTCAAAGTATTAACAATTTAACTATAAAGAGCTGATATGATACCCGTATGAAAGTGCTAAAACTCTCAGAGCTCAAAATAACCGACCGAGGAAATGTGTAGGGCAGTATCTGAAAGACTTGGAATATGTTTGTAGTACCTAACTACCTCTGTGTTGTGTTGAAATACTGAGAATAGATATTTAAAGAGCTGTGAAAGGTGGGATAGTCTTTAAAATAGTAATCACATGTTTAAAGAGCAAGTGTATATGGGAAAACAATGAATAAACACTTGGAATTTACAATGAATGAGCCTGAATCACTGGACATAAGTCAATCCAACACTGAGAATTCACAATGATAGACTAGAGAAATATTTAGGAATGTACTTGAAACACTAGGTATATCTCTCCATAGAGTTGGAATATCTGATGGACAATTTAGTTACCTAAAAATCGTGTAGAGTAGAGAACTGAGTTGGATACTGGTTGCATTTATAATTCTGTCTCAATGAGTTGGGGTTTTTGAAAGAATGTTGGTTAAACATTTAAACATTCATTCTCATAGTGCTCAGATACCTTAAAAAGTTATTTACATACACCAAATATAACAGTTTAGGGTTAAGGATAGTGGTTAGGGTTAAGGTTAGAGTTAGGATTAGCGTTAGGGTTAGTGCTAGGGCTAGGGTTAGGGTTAGGGTTAGGGTTAGTGCTAGGGTTAGGGTTAGGGTTAGGGTTCAGGTGAGGGCTAGGGTTAAGGTTAGGGTTAGTGATAGAGCTAGGGTTAGGGTTAGGGTTAGGGTTAGGGATATGGCTAGGACTAGGGCTAGCGTTTGCTTTAGGGTTAGGGTTAGGCTTAGGGTTGGGGTTAGGTTTATGGCGTATGGACATTTGGAATTCACAATAAATTAGCTCAATCACTTGACAAAACTGAAAAGAGCTTCTGTATAAGGAAAACAGCTCTAGAAATACTGGAATTCACAATGAATCAGCTTGAATCACTATACACGAGTGAATCAAACACAGAGATATCACAATGATTGACTTGGGAAATATTTAGGAATGTGACATACACTAGGAATTCATGTTAAAAGACCTTTAATATCTGAAGGACACTATGTAGTCACCGGCAAATCATGTTCAAGTGAGTGCAATACTGTTTACATTCATTATTCCGTCACTATGAGTTGGCGTTTTTGAATGAAAGTCCTTAAAAATTCATCTTCATAGACTTGAGATAAGAGAATGAAAGTATTCAAATCTCCTAGGAATCAAAATCGTACTTTAGATGGTGTTCAACGTAGTAACAATTTCAATTAAAGAGCTGGTATATATTGAAAGGTAGGAGAGTCTTTAAAAGAGTAATCACTCACGTTAAAAGAGCTGGTATTTATAGAAAAACGACGTATAAACACATGGAATTCACAAGGAATTAGCTTGAATCACTGGACAAAAGTGAATCCAACACTGAGAATTCACAATAATACACTACGGAAATATCTAGGAATGTGCTTCAAACTCTAGGAATGCATATTCGCAGAGATTATATCAGAAGGACAGTATTTAGACACAGGAAAATCCTGTTCAAAGACCTGAGACGTAGCGCAAAACCGTTTACATTTGTAATTCAGTCTAAATGAGTTGGGGATTTTGGAAGAAAGTTAGTTAAACATTTAAAAGTACATTTTCATACAGCTGATATGACGGTATGAAAGTATTCAAAACTATAGAAATCAAATTGATAGTTGGCTAGTGTTCAAAGTATTAACAATTTAACTATAAAGAGCTGATATGATACCCGTATGAAAGTGCTAAAACTCTCAGAGCTCAAAATAACCGACCGAGGAAATGTGTAGGGCAGTATCTGAAAGACTTGGAATATGTTTGTAGTACCTAACTACCTCTGTGTTGTGTTGAAATACTGAGAATAGATATTTAAAGAGCTGTGAAAGGTGGGATAGTCTTTAAAATAGTAATCACATGTTTAAAGAGCAAGTGTATATGGGAAAACAATGAATAAACACTTGGAATTTACAATGAATGAGCCTGAATCACTGGACATAAGTCAATCCAACACTGAGAATTCACAATGATAGACTAGAGAAATATTTAGGAATGTACTTGAAACACTAGGTATATCTCTCCATAGAGTTGGAATATCTGATGGACAATTTAGTTACCTAAAAATCGTGTAGAGTAGAGAACTGAGTTGGATACTGGTTGCATTTATAATTCTGTCTCAATGAGTTGGGGTTTTTGAAAGAATGTTGGTTAAACATTTAAACATTCATTCTCATAGTGCTCAGATACCTTAAAAAGTTATTTACATACACCAAATATAACAGTTTAGGGTTAAGGATAGTGGTTAGGGTTAAGGTTAGAGTTAGGATTAGCGTTAGGGTTAGTGCTAGGGCTAGGGTTAGGGTTAGGGTTAGGGTTAGTGCTAGGGTTAGGGTTAGGGTTAGGGTTCAGGTGAGGGCTAGGGTTAAGGTTAGGGTTAGTGATAGAGCTAGGGTTAGGGTTAGGGTTAGGGTTAGTGCTAGGGCTAGGGTTAGGATTAGGGTTCAGGTGAGGGCTATGTTTAGGGTTAGGGTTAGGGTTAGGTTTAGGGATATGGCTAGGACTAGGGCTAGCGTTTGCTTTAGGGTTAGGGTTAGGCTTAGGGTTGGGGTTAGGTTTATGGCGTATGGACATTTGGTATTCACAATAAATTAGCTCAATCACTTGACAAAACTGAAAAGAGCTTCTGTATAAGGAAAACAGCTCTAGAAATACTGGAATTCACAATGAATCAGCTTCAATCACTATACACGAGTGAATCAAACACAGAGATATCACAATGATTGACTTGGGAAATATTTAGGAATGTGACAGACACTAGGAATTCATGTTAAAAGACCTTTAATATCTGAAGGACACTATGTAGTCAATGGCAAATCATGTTCAAGTGAGTGCAATACTGTTTACATTCATTATTCCGTCACTATGAGTTGGCGTTTTTGAATGAAAGTCCTAAAATTCATCTTCATAGACTTGATATAAGAGCATGAAAGTATTCAAATCTCCTAGGAATCAAAATCGTACTGTAGCTAGTGTTCAACGTAGTAACAATTTCAATTAAAGAGCTGGTATATATTGAAAGGTAGGAGAGTCTTTAAAAGAGTAATCACTCACGTTAAAAGAGCTGGTATTTATAGAAAAACGACGTATAAACATATGGAATTCACAAGGAATTAGCTTGAATCACTGGACAAAAGTGAATCCAACACTGAGAATTCACAATAATACACCAGGGAAATATCTAGGAATGTGCTTCAAACTCTAGGAATGCATGTTCGCAGAGATTATTTCAGAAGGACAGTATTTAGACACAGGAAAATCCTGTTCAAAGACCTGAGACGTAGCGCAAAACCGTTTACATTTGTAATTCAGTCTAAATGAGTTGGGGATTTTGGAAGAAAGTTAGTTAAACATTTAAAAGTACATTTTCATACAGCTGATATGACGGTATGAAAGTATTCAAAACTATAGAAATCAAATTGATAGTTGGCTAGTGTTCAAAGTATTAACAATTTAACTATAAAGAGCTGATATGATACCCGTATGAAAGTGCTAAAACTCTCAGAGCTCAAAATAACCGACCGAGGAAATGTGTAGGGCAGTATCTGAAAGACTTGGAATATGTTTGTAGTACCTAACTACCTCTGTGTTGTGTTGAAATACTGAGAATAGATATTTAAAGAGCTGTGAAAGGTGGGATAGTCTTTAAAATAGTAATCACATGTTTAAAGAGCAAGTGTATATGGGAAAACAATGAATAAACACTTGGAATTTACAATGAATGAGCCTGAATCACTGGACATAAGTCAATCCAACACTGAGAATTCACAATGATAGACTAGAGAAATATTTAGGAATGTACTTGAAACACTAGGTATATCTCTCCATAGAGTTGGAATATCTGATGGACAATTTAGTTACCTAAAAATCGTGTAGAGTAGAGAACTGAGTTGGATACTGGTTGCATTTATAATTCTGTCTCAATGAGTTGGGGTTTTTGAAAGAATGTTGGTTAAACATTTAAACATTCATTCTCATAGTGCTCAGATACCTTAAAAAGTTATTTACATACACCAAATATAACAGTTTAGGGTTAAGGATAGTGGTTAGGGTTAAGGTTAGAGTTAGGATTAGCGTTAGGGTTAGTGCTAGGGCTAGGGTTAGGGTTAGGGTTAGGGTTAGTGCTAGGGTTAGGGTTAGGGTTAGGGTTCAGGTGAGGGCTAGGGTTAAGGTTAGGGTTAGTGATAGAGCTAGGGTTAGGGTTAGGGTTAGGGTTAGGGATATGGCTAGGACTAGGGCTAGCGTTTGCTTTAGGGTTAGGGTTAGGCTTAGGGTTGGGGTTAGGTTTATGGCGTATGGACATTTGGAATTCACAATAAATTAGCTCAATCACTTGACAAAACTGAAAAGAGCTTCTGTATAAGGAAAACAGCTCTAGAAATACTGGAATTCACAATGAATCAGCTTGAATCACTATACACGAGTGAATCAAACACAGAGATATCACAATGATTGACTTGGGAAATATTTAGGAATGTGACATACACTAGGAATTCATGTTAAAAGACCTTTAATATCTGAAGGACACTATTTAGTCACTGGCAAATCATGTTCAAGTGAGTGCAATACTGTTTACATTCATTATTCCGTCACTATGAGTTGGCGTTTTTGAATGAAAGTCCTTAAAAATTCATCTTCATAGACTTGATATAAGAGAATGAAAGTATTCAAATCTCCTAGGAATCAAAATCGTACTTTAGATGGTGTTCAACGTAGTAACACTTTCAATTAAAGAGCTGGTATATATTGAAAGGTAGGAGAGTCTTTAAAAGAGTAATCACTCACGTTAAAAGAGCTGGTATTTATAGAAAAACGACGTATAAACACATGGAATTCACAAGGAATTAGCTTGAATCACTGGACAAAAGTGAATCCAACACTGAGAATTCACAATAATACACTACGGAAATATCTAGGAATGTGCTTCAAACTCTAGGAATGCATATTCGCAGAGATTATATCAGAAGGACAGTATTTAGACACAGGAAAATCCTGTTCAAAGACCTGAGACGTAGCGCAAAACCGTTTACATTTGTAATTCAGTCTAAATGAGTTGGGGATTTTGGAAGAAAGTTAGTTAAACATTTAAAAGTACATTTTCATACAGCTGATATGAGGGTATGAAAGTATTCAAAACTATAGAAATCAAATTGATAGTTGGCTAGTGTTCAAAGTATTAACAATTTAACTATAAAGAGCTGATATGATACCCGTATGAAAGTGCTAAAACTCTCAGAGCTCAAAATAACCGACCGAGGAAATGTGTAGGGCAGTATCTGAAAGACTTGGAATATGTTTGTAGTACCTAACTACCTGTGTTGTGTTGAAATACTGAGAATAGATATTTAAAGAGCTGTGAAAGGTGGGATAGTCTTTAAAATAGTAATCACATGTTTAAAGAGCAAGTGTATATGGGAAAACAATAAATAAACACTTGGAATTCACAATGAAAGAGCTTGAAACACTGGACAAAAGTAAAAAGACCTGGTATATATGGGGAAAAAGCTGTACAAATACTTGGAATTTACAATGAATGAGCCTGAATCACTGGACATAAGTCAATCCAACACTGAGAATTCACAATGATAGACTAGAGAAATATTTAGGAATGTACTTGAAACACTAGGTATATCTCTCCATAGAGTTGGAATATCTGATGGACAATTTAGTTACCTAAAAATCGTGTTCAGAGTAGAGAACTGAGTTGGATACTGGTTGCATTTATAATTCTGTCTCAATGAGTTGGGGTTTTTGAAAGAATGTTGGTTAAACATTTAAACATTCATTCTCATAGTGCTCAGATACCTTAAAAAGTTATTTACATACACCAAATATAACAGTTTAGGGTTAAGGATAGTGGTTAGGGTTAAGGTTAGAGTTAGGATTAGCGTTAGGGTTAGTGCTAGGGCTAGGGTTAGGGTTAGGGTTAGGGTTAGTGATAGAGCTAGGGTTAGGGTTAGGGTTAGGGTTAGGGATATGGCTAGGACTGGGGCTAGCGTTTGCTTTAGGGTTAGGGTTAGGCTTAGGGTTGGGGTTAGGTTTATGGCGTATGGACATTTGGAATTCACAATAAATTAGCTCAATCACTTGACAAAACTGAAAAGAGCTTCTGTATAAGGAAAACAGCTCTAGAAATACTGGAATTCACAATGAATCAGCTTCAATCACTATACACGAGTGAATCAAACACAGAGATATCACAATGATTGACTTGGGAAATATTTAGGAATGTGACAGACACTAGGAATTCATGTTAAAAGACCTTTAATATCTGAAGGACACTATGTAGTCAATGGCAAATCATGTTCAAGTGAGTGCAATACTGTTTACATTCATTATTCCGTCACTATGAGTTGGCGTTTTTGAATGAAAGTCCTAAAATTCATCTTCATAGACTTGATATAAGAGCATGAAAGTATTCAAATCTCCTAGGAATCAAAATCGTACTGTAGCTAGTGTTCAACGTAGTAACAATTTCAATTAAAGAGCTGGTATATATTGAAAGGTAGGAGAGTCTTTAAAAGAGTAATCACTCACGTTAAAAGAGCTGGTATTTATAGAAAAACGACGTATAAACATATGGAATTCACAAGGAATTAGCTTGAATCACTGGACAAAAGTGAATCCAACACTGAGAATTCACAATAATACACCAGGGAAATATCTAGGAATGTGCTTCAAACTCTAGGAATGCATGTTCGCAGAGATTATTTCAGAAGGACAGTATTTAGACACAGGAAAATCCTGTTCAAAGACCTGAGACGTAGCGCAAAACCGTTTACATTTGTAATTCAGTCTAAATGAGTTGGGGATTTTGGAAGAAAGTTAGTTAAACATTTAAAAGTACATTTTCATACAGCTGATATGACGGTATGAAAGTATTCAAAACTATAGAAATCAAATTGATAGTTGGCTAGTGTTCAAAGTATTAACAATTTAACTATAAAGAGCTGATATGATACCCGTATGAAAGTGCTAAAACTCTCAGAGCTCAAAATAACCGACCGAGGAAATGTGTAGGGCAGTATCTGAAAGACTTGGAATATGTTTGTAGTACCTAACTACCTCTGTGTTGTGTTGAAATACTGAGAATAGATATTTAAAGAGCTGTGAAAGGTGGGATAGTCTTTAAAATAGTAATCACATGTTTAAAGAGCAAGTGTATATGGGAAAACAATGAATAAACACTTGGAATTTACAATGAATGAGCCTGAATCACTGGACATAAGTCAATCCAACACTGAGAATTCACAATGATAGACTAGAGAAATATTTAGGAATGTACTTGAAACACTAGGTATATCTCTCCATAGAGTTGGAATATCTGATGGACAATTTAGTTACCTAAAAATCGTGTAGAGTAGAGAACTGAGTTGGATACTGGTTGCATTTATAATTCTGTCTCAATGAGTTGGGGTTTTTGAAAGAATGTTGGTTAAACATTTAAACATTCATTCTCATAGTGCTCAGATACCTTAAAAAGTTATTTACATACACCAAATATAACAGTTTAGGGTTAAGGATAGTGGTTAGGGTTAAGGTTAGAGTTAGGATTAGCGTTAGGGTTAGTGCTAGGGCTAGGGTTAGGGTTAGGGTTAGGGTTAGTGCTAGGGTTAGGGTTAGGGTTAGGGTTCAGGTGAGGGCTAGGGTTAAGGTTAGGGTTAGTGATAGAGCTAGGGTTAGGGTTAGGGTTAGGGTTAGGGATATGGCTAGGACTAGGGCTAGCGTTTGCTTTAGGGTTAGGGTTAGGCTTAGGGTTGGGGTTAGGTTTATGGCGTATGGACATTTGGAATTCACAATAAATTAGCTCAATCACTTGACAAAACTGAAAAGAGCTTCTGTATAAGGAAAACAGCTCTAGAAATACTGGAATTCACAATGAATCAGCTTGAATCACTATACACGAGTGAATCAAACACAGAGATATCACAATGATTGACTTGGGAAATATTTAGGAATGTGACATACACTAGGAATTCATGTTAAAAGACCTTTAATATCTGAAGGACACTATGTAGTCACCGGCAAATCATGTTCAAGTGAGTGCAATACTGTTTACATTCATTATTCCGTCACTATGAGTTGGCGTTTTTGAATGAAAGTCCTTAAAAATTCATCTTCATAGACTTGATATAAGAGAATGAAAGTATTCAAATCTCCTAGGAATCAAAATCGTACTTTAGATGGTGTTCAACGTAGTAACAATTTCAATTAAAGAGCTGGTATATATTGAAAGGTAGGAGAGTCTTTAAAAGAGTAATCACTCACGTTAAAAGAGCTGGTATTTATAGAAAAACGACGTATAAACACATGGAATTCACAAGGAATTAGCTTGAATCACTGGACAAAAGTGAATCCAACACTGAGAATTCACAATAATACACTACGGAAATATCTAGGAATGTGCTTCAAACTCTAGGAATGCATATTCGCAGAGATTATATCAGAAGGACAGTATTTAGACACAGGAAAATCCTGTTCAAAGACCTGAGACGTAGCGCAAAACCGTTTACATTTGTAATTCAGTCTAAATGAGTTGGGGATTTTGGAAGAAAGTTAGTTAAACATTTAAAAGTACATTTTCATACAGCTGATATGACGGTATGAAAGTATTCAAAACTATAGAAATCAAATTGATAGTTGGCTAGTGTTCAAAGTATTAACAATTTAACTATAAAGAGCTGATATGATACCCGTATGAAAGTGCTAAAACTCTCAGAGCTCAAAATAACCGACCGAGGAAATGTGTAGGGCAGTATCTGAAAGACTTGGAATATGTTTGTAGTACCTAACTACCTCTGTGTTGTGTTGAAATACTGAGAATAGATATTTAAAGAGCTGTGAAAGGTGGGATAGTCTTTAAAATAGTAATCACATGTTTAAAGAGCAAGTGTATATGGGAAAACAATGAATAAACACTTGGAATTTACAATGAATGAGCCTGAATCACTGGACATAAGTCAATCCAACACTGAGAATTCACAATGATAGACTAGAGAAATATTTAGGAATGTACTTGAAACACTAGGTATATCTCTCCATAGAGTTGGAATATCTGATGGACAATTTAGTTACCTAAAAATCGTGTAGAGTAGAGAACTGAGTTGGATACTGGTTGCATTTATAATTCTGTCTCAATGAGTTGGGGTTTTTGAAAGAATGTTGGTTAAACATTTAAACATTCATTCTCATAGTGCTCAGATACCTTAAAAAGTTATTTACATACACCAAATATAACAGTTTAGGGTTAAGGATAGTGGTTAGGGTTAAGGTTAGAGTTAGGATTAGCGTTAGGGTTAGTGCTAGGGCTAGGGTTAGGGTTAGGGTTAGGGTTAGTGCTAGGGTTAGGGTTAGGGTTAGGGTTCAGGTGAGGGCTAGGGTTAAGGTTAGGGTTAGTGATAGAGCTAGGGTTAGGGTTAGGGTTAGGGTTAGTGCTAGGGCTAGGGTTAGGATTAGGGTTCAGGTGAGGGCTATGTTTAGGGTTAGGGTTAGGGTTAGGTTTAGGGATATGGCTAGGACTAGGGCTAGCGTTTGCTTTAGGGTTAGGGTTAGGCTTAGGGTTGGGGTTAGGTGGTTTATGGCGTATGGACATTTGGTATTCACAATAAATTAGCTCAATCACTTGACAAAACTGAAAAGAGCTTCTGTATAAGGAAAACAGCTCTAGAAATACTGGAATTCACAATGAATCAGCTTCAATCACTATACACGAGTGAATCAAACACAGAGATATCACAATGATTGACTTGGGAAATATTTAGGAATGTGACAGACACTAGGAATTCATGTTAAAAGACCTTTAATATCTGAAGGACACTATGTAGTCAATGGCAAATCATGTTCAAGTGAGTGCAATACTGTTTACATTCATTATTCCGTCACTATGAGTTGGCGTTTTTGAATGAAAGTCCTAAAATTCATCTTCATAGACTTGATATAAGAGCATGAAAGTATTCAAATCTCCTAGGAATCAAAATCGTACTGTAGCTAGTGTTCAACGTAGTAACAATTTCAATTAAAGAGCTGGTATATATTGAAAGGTAGGAGAGTCTTTAAAAGAGTAATCACTCACGTTAAAAGAGCTGGTATTTATAGAAAAACGACGTATAAACATATGGAATTCACAAGGAATTAGCTTGAATCACTGGACAAAAGTGAATCCAACACTGAGAATTCACAATAATACACCAGGGAAATATCTAGGAATGTGCTTCAAACTCTAGGAATGCATGTTCGCAGAGATTATTTCAGAAGGACAGTATTTAGACACAGGAAAATCCTGTTCAAAGACCTGAGACGTAGCGCAAAACCGTTTACATTTGTAATTCAGTCTAAATGAGTTGGGGATTTTGGAAGAAAGTTAGTTAAACATTTAAAAGTACATTTTCATACAGCTGATATGACGGTATGAAAGTATTCAAAACTATAGAAATCAAATTGATAGTTGGCTAGTGTTCAAAGTATTAACAATTTAACTATAAAGAGCTGATATGATACCCGTATGAAAGTGCTAAAACTCTCAGAGCTCAAAATAACCGACCGAGGAAATGTGTAGGGCAGTATCTGAAAGACTTGGAATATGTTTGTAGTACCTAACTACCTCTGTGTTGTGTTGAAATACTGAGAATAGATATTTAAAGAGCTGTGAAAGGTGGGATAGTCTTTAAAATAGTAATCACATGTTTAAAGAGCAAGTGTATATGGGAAAACAATGAATAAACACTTGGAATTTACAATGAATGAGCCTGAATCACTGGACATAAGTCAATCCAACACTGAGAATTCACAATGATAGACTAGAGAAATATTTAGGAATGTACTTGAAACACTAGGTATATCTCTCCATAGAGTTGGAATATCTGATGGACAATTTAGTTACCTAAAAATCGTGTAGAGTAGAGAACTGAGTTGGATACTGGTTGCATTTATAATTCTGTCTCAATGAGTTGGGGTTTTTGAAAGAATGTTGGTTAAACATTTAAACATTCATTCTCATAGTGCTCAGATACCTTAAAAAGTTATTTACATACACCAAATATAACAGTTTAGGGTTAAGGATAGTGGTTAGGGTTAAGGTTAGAGTTAGGATTAGCGTTAGGGTTAGTGCTAGGGCTAGGGTTAGGGTTAGGGTTAGGGTTAGTGCTAGGGTTAGGGTTAGGGTTAGGGTTCAGGTGAGGGCTAGGGTTAAGGTTAGGGTTAGTGATAGAGCTAGGGTTAGGGTTAGGGTTAGGGTTAGGGATATGGCTAGGACTAGGGCTAGCGTTTGCTTTAGGGTTAGGGTTAGGCTTAGGGTTGGGGTTAGGTTTATGGCGTATGGACATTTGGAATTCACAATAAATTAGCTCAATCACTTGACAAAACTGAAAAGAGCTTCTGTATAAGGAAAACAGCTCTAGAAATACTGGAATTCACAATGAATCAGCTTGAATCACTATACACGAGTGAATCAAACACAGAGATATCACAATGATTGACTTGGGAAATATTTAGGAATGTGACATACACTAGGAATTCATGTTAAAAGACCTTTAATATCTGAAGGACACTATGTAGTCACCGGCAAATCATGTTCAAGTGAGTGCAATACTGTTTACATTCATTATTCCGTCACTATGAGTTGGCGTTTTTGAATGAAAGTCCTTAAAAATTCATCTTCATAGACTTGAGATAAGAGAATGAAAGTATTCAAATCTCCTAGGAATCAAAATCGTACTTTAGATGGTGTTCAACGTAGTAACAATTTCAATTAAAGAGCTGGTATATATTGAAAGGTAGGAGAGTCTTTAAAAGAGTAATCACTCACGTTAAAAGAGCTGGTATTTATAGAAAAACGACGTATAAACACATGGAATTCACAAGGAATTAGCTTGAATCACTGGACAAAAGTGAATCCAACACTGAGAATTCACAATAATACACTACGGAAATATCTAGGAATGTGCTTCAAACTCTAGGAATGCATATTCGCAGAGATTATATCAGAAGGACAGTATTTAGACACAGGAAAATCCTGTTCAAAGACCTGAGACGTAGCGCAAAACCGTTTACATTTGTAATTCAGTCTAAATGAGTTGGGGATTTTGGAAGAAAGTTAGTTAAACATTTAAAAGTACATTTTCATACAGCTGATATGACGGTATGAAAGTATTCAAAACTATAGAAATCAAATTGATAGTTGGCTAGTGTTCAAAGTATTAACAATTTAACTATAAAGAGCTGATATGATACCCGTATGAAAGTGCTAAAACTCTCAGAGCTCAAAATAACCGACCGAGGAAATGTGTAGGGCAGTATCTGAAAGACTTGGAATATGTTTGTAGTACCTAACTACCTCTGTGTTGTGTTGAAATACTGAGAATAGATATTTAAAGAGCTGTGAAAGGTGGGATAGTCTTTAAAATAGTAATCACATGTTTAAAGAGCAAGTGTATATGGGAAAACAATGAATAAACACTTGGAATTTACAATGAATGAGCCTGAATCACTGGACATAAGTCAATCCAACACTGAGAATTCACAATGATAGACTAGAGAAATATTTAGGAATGTACTTGAAACACTAGGTATATCTCTCCATAGAGTTGGAATATCTGATGGACAATTTAGTTACCTAAAAATCGTGTAGAGTAGAGAACTGAGTTGGATACTGGTTGCATTTATAATTCTGTCTCAATGAGTTGGGGTTTTTGAAAGAATGTTGGTTAAACATTTAAACATTCATTCTCATAGTGCTCAGATACCTTAAAAAGTTATTTACATACACCAAATATAACAGTTTAGGGTTAAGGATAGTGGTTAGGGTTAAGGTTAGAGTTAGGATTAGCGTTAGGGTTAGTGCTAGGGCTAGGGTTAGGGTTAGGGTTAGGGTTAGTGCTAGGGTTAGGGTTAGGGTTAGGGTTCAGGTGAGGGCTAGGGTTAAGGTTAGGGTTAGTGATAGAGCTAGGGTTAGGGTTAGGGTTAGGGTTAGTGCTAGGGCTAGGGTTAGGATTAGGGTTCAGGTGAGGGCTATGTTTAGGGTTAGGGTTAGGGTTAGGTTTAGGGATATGGCTAGGACTAGGGCTAGCGTTTGCTTTAGGGTTAGGGTTAGGCTTAGGGTTGGGGTTAGGTTTATGGCGTATGGACATTTGGTATTCACAATAAATTAGCTCAATCACTTGACAAAACTGAAAAGAGCTTCTGTATAAGGAAAACAGCTCTAGAAATACTGGAATTCACAATGAATCAGCTTCAATCACTATACACGAGTGAATCAAACACAGAGATATCACAATGATTGACTTGGGAAATATTTAGGAATGTGACAGACACTAGGAATTCATGTTAAAAGACCTTTAATATCTGAAGGACACTATGTAGTCAATGGCAAATCATGTTCAAGTGAGTGCAATACTGTTTACATTCATTATTCCGTCACTATGAGTTGGCGTTTTTGAATGAAAGTCCTAAAATTCATCTTCATAGACTTGATATAAGAGCATGAAAGTATTCAAATCTCCTAGGAATCAAAATCGTACTGTAGCTAGTGTTCAACGTAGTAACAATTTCAATTAAAGAGCTGGTATATATTGAAAGGTAGGAGAGTCTTTAAAAGAGTAATCACTCACGTTAAAAGAGCTGGTATTTATAGAAAAACGACGTATAAACATATGGAATTCACAAGGAATTAGCTTGAATCACTGGACAAAAGTGAATCCAACACTGAGAATTCACAATAATACACCAGGGAAATATCTAGGAATGTGCTTCAAACTCTAGGAATGCATGTTCGCAGAGATTATTTCAGAAGGACAGTATTTAGACACAGGAAAATCCTGTTCAAAGACCTGAGACGTAGCGCAAAACCGTTTACATTTGTAATTCAGTCTAAATGAGTTGGGGATTTTGGAAGAAAGTTAGTTAAACATTTAAAAGTACATTTTCATACAGCTGATATGACTGTATGAAAGTATTCAAAACTATAGAAATCAAATTGATAGTTGGCTAGTGTTCAAAGTATTAACAATTTAACTATAAAGAGCTGATATGATACCCGTATGAAAGTGCTAAAACTCTCAGAGCTCAAAATAACCGACCGAGGAAATGTGTAGGGCAGTATCTGAAAGACTTGGAATATGTTTGTAGTACCTAACTACCTCTGTGTTGTGTTGAAATACTGAGAATAGATATTTAAAGAGCTGTGAAAGGTGGGATAGTCTTTAAAATAGTAATCACATGTTTAAAGAGCAAGTGTATATGGGAAAACAATGAATAAACACTTGGAATTTACAATGAATGAGCCTGAATCACTGGACATAAGTCAATCCAACACTGAGAATTCACAATGATAGACTAGAGAAATATTTAGGAATGTACTTGAAACACTAGGTATATCTCTCCATAGAGTTGGAATATCTGATGGACAATTTAGTTACCTAAAAATCGTGTAGAGTAGAGAACTGAGTTGGATACTGGTTGCATTTATAATTCTGTCTCAATGAGTTGGGGTTTTTGAAAGAATGTTGGTTAAACATTTAAACATTCATTCTCATAGTGCTCAGATACCTTAAAAAGTTATTTACATACACCAAATATAACAGTTTAGGGTTAAGGATAGTGGTTAGGGTTAAGGTTAGAGTTAGGATTAGCGTTAGGGTTAGTGCTAGGGCTAGGGTTAGGGTTAGGGTTAGGGTTAGTGCTAGGGTTAGGGTTAGGGTTAGGGTTCAGGTGAGGGCTAGGGTTAAGGTTAGGGTTAGTGATAGAGCTAGGGTTAGGGTTAGGGTTAGGGTTAGGGATATGGCTAGGACTAGGGCTAGCGTTTGCTTTAGGGTTAGGGTTAGGCTTAGGGTTGGGGTTAGGTTTATGGCGTATGGACATTTGGAATTCACAATAAATTAGCTCAATCACTTGACAAAACTGAAAAGAGCTTCTGTATAAGGAAAACAGCTCTAGAAATACTGGAATTCACAATGAATCAGCTTGAATCACTATACACGAGTGAATCAAACACAGAGATATCACAATGATTGACTTGGGAAATATTTAGGAATGTGACATACACTAGGAATTCATGTTAAAAGACCTTTAATATCTGAAGGACACTATGTAGTCACCGGCAAATCATGTTCAAGTGAGTGCAATACTGTTTACATTCATTATTCCGTCACTATGAGTTGGCGTTTTTGAATGAAAGTCCTTAAAAATTCATCTTCATAGACTTGAGATAAGAGAATGAAAGTATTCAAATCTCCTAGGAATCAAAATCGTACTTTAGATGGTGTTCAACGTAGTAACAATTTCAATTAAAGAGCTGGTATATATTGAAAGGTAGGAGAGTCTTTAAAAGAGTAATCACTCACGTTAAAAGAGCTGGTATTTATAGAAAAACGACGTATAAACATATGGAATTCACAAGGAATTAGCTTGAATCACTGGACAAAAGTGAATCCAACACTGAGAATTCACAATAATACACTACGGAAATATCTAGGAATGTGCTTCAAACTCTAGGAATGCATATTCGCAGAGATTATATCAGAAGGACAGTATTTAGACACAGGAAAATCCTGTTCAAAGACCTGAGACGTAGCGCAAAACCGTTTACATTTGTAATTCAGTCTAAATGAGTTGGGGATTTTGGAAGAAAGTTAGTTAAACATTTAAAAGTACATTTTCATACAGCTGATATGACGGTATGAAAGTATTCAAAACTATAGAAATCAAATTGATAGTTGGCTAGTGTTCAAAGTATTAACAATTTAACTATAAAGAGCTGATATGATACCCGTATGAAAGTGCTAAAACTCTCAGAGCTCAAAATAACCGACCGAGGAAATGTGTAGGGCAGTATCTGAAAGACTTGGAATATGTTTGTAGTACCTAACTACCTCTGTGTTGTGTTGAAATACTGAGAATAGATATTTAAAGAGCTGTGAAAGGTGGGATAGTCTTTAAAATAGTAATCACATGTTTAAAGAGCAAGTGTATATGGGAAAACAATGAATAAACACTTGGAATTTACAATGAATGAGCCTGAATCACTGGACATAAGTCAATCCAACACTGAGAATTCACAATGATAGACTAGAGAAATATTTAGGAATGTACTTGAAACACTAGGTATATCTCTCCATAGAGTTGGAATATCTGATGGACAATTTAGTTACCTAAAAATCGTGTAGAGTAGAGAACTGAGTTGGATACTGGTTGCATTTATAATTCTGTCTCAATGAGTTGGGGTTTTTGAAAGAATGTTGGTTAAACATTTAAACATTCATTCTCATAGTGCTCAGATACCTTAAAAAGTTATTTACATACACCAAATATAACAGTTTAGGGTTAAGGATAGTGGTTAGGGTTAAGGTTAGAGTTAGGATTAGCGTTAGGGTTAGTGCTAGGGCTAGGGTTAGGGTTAGGGTTAGGGTTAGTGCTAGGGTTAGGGTTAGGGTTAGGGTTCAGGTGAGGGCTAGGGTTAAGGTTAGGGTTAGTGATAGAGCTAGGGTTAGGGTTAGGGTTAGGGTTAGTGCTAGGGCTAGGGTTAGGATTAGGGTTCAGGTGAGGGCTATGTTTAGGGTTAGGGTTAGGGTTAGGTTTAGGGATATGGCTAGGACTAGGGCTAGCGTTTGCTTTAGGGTTAGGGTTAGGCTTAGGGTTGGGGTTAGGTTTATGGCGTATGGACATTTGGTATTCACAATAAATTAGCTCAATCACTTGACAAAACTGAAAAGAGCTTCTGTATAAGGAAAACAGCTCTAGAAATACTGGAATTCACAATGAATCAGCTTCAATCACTATACACGAGTGAATCAAACACAGAGATATCACAATGATTGACTTGGGAAATATTTAGGAATGTGACAGACACTAGGAATTCATGTTAAAAGACCTTTAATATCTGAAGGACACTATGTAGTCAATGGCAAATCATGTTCAAGTGAGTGCAATACTGTTTACATTCATTATTCCGTCACTATGAGTTGGCGTTTTTGAATGAAAGTCCTAAAATTCATCTTCATAGACTTGATATAAGAGCATGAAAGTATTCAAATCTCCTAGGAATCAAAATCGTACTGTAGCTAGTGTTCAACGTAGTAACAATTTCAATTAAAGAGCTGGTATATATTGAAAGGTAGGAGAGTCTTTAAAAGAGTAATCACTCACGTTAAAAGAGCTGGTATTTATAGAAAAACGACGTATAAACATATGGAATTCACAAGGAATTAGCTTGAATCACTGGACAAAAGTGAATCTAACACTGAGAATTCACAATAATACACCAGGGAAATATCTAGGAATGTGCTTCAAACTCTAGGAATGCATGTTCGCAGAGATTATTTCAGAAGGACAGTATTTAGACACAGGAAAATCCTGTTCAAAGACCTGAGACGTAGCGCAAAACCGTTTACATTTGTAATTCAGTCTAAATGAGTTGGGGATTTTGGAAGAAAGTTAGTTAAACATTTAAAAGTACATTTTCATACAGCTGATATGACGGTATGAAAGTATTCAAAACTATAGAAATCAAATTGATAGTTGGCTAGTGTTCAAAGTATTAACAATTTAACTATAAAGAGCTGATATGATACCCGTATGAAAGTGCTAAAACTCTCAGAGCTCAAAATAACCGACCGAGGAAATGTGTAGGGCAGTATCTGAAAGACTTGGAATATGTTTGTAGTACCTAACTACCTCTGTGTTGTGTTGAAATACTGAGAATAGATATTTAAAGAGCTGTGAAAGGTGGGATAGTCTTTAAAATAGTAATCACATGTTTAAAGAGCAAGTGTATATGGGAAAACAATGAATAAACACTTGGAATTTACAATGAATGAGCCTGAATCACTGGACATAAGTCAATCCAACACTGAGAATTCACAATGATAGACTAGAGAAATATTTAGGAATGTACTTGAAACACTAGGTATATCTCTCCATAGAGTTGGAATATCTGATGGACAATTTAGTTACCTAAAAATCGTGTAGAGTAGAGAACTGAGTTGGATACTGGTTGCATTTATAATTCTGTCTCAATGAGTTGGGGTTTTTGAAAGAATGTTGGTTAAACATTTAAACATTCATTCTCATAGTGCTCAGATACCTTAAAAAGTTATTTACATACACCAAATATAACAGTTTAGGGTTAAGGATAGTGGTTAGGGTTAAGGTTAGAGTTAGGATTAGCGTTAGGGTTAGTGCTAGGGCTAGGGTTAGGGTTAGGGTTAGGGTTAGTGCTAGGGTTAGGGTTAGGGTTAGGGTTCAGGTGAGGGCTAGGGTTAAGGTTAGGGTTAGTGATAGAGCTAGGGTTAGGGTTAGGGTTAGGGTTAGGGATATGGCTAGGACTAGGGCTAGCGTTTGCTTTAGGGTTAGGGTTAGGCTTAGGGTTGGGGTTAGGTTTATGGCGTATGGACATTTGGAATTCACAATAAATTAGCTCAATCACTTGACAAAACTGAAAAGAGCTTCTGTATAAGGAAAACAGCTCTAGAAATACTGGAATTCACAATGAATCAGCTTGAATCACTATACACGAGTGAATCAAACACAGAGATATCACAATGATTGACTTGGGAAATATTTAGGAATGTGACAGACACTAGGAATTCATGTTAAAAGACCTTTAATATCTGAAGGACACTATGTAGTCACCGGCAAATCATGTTCAAGTGAGTGCAATACTGTTTACATTCATTATTCCGTCACTATGAGTTGGCGTTTTTGAATGAAAGTCCTTAAAAATTCATCTTCATAGACTTGAGATAAGAGAATGAAAGTATTCAAATCTCCTAGGAATCAAAATCGTACTTTAGATGGTGTTCAACGTAGTAACAATTTCAATTAAAGAGCTGGTATATATTGAAAGGTAGGAGAGTCTTTAAAAGAGTAATCACTCACGTTAAAAGAGCTGGTATTTATAGAAAAACGACGTATAAACACATGGAATTCACAAGGAATTAGCTTGAATCACTGGACAAAAGTGAATCCAACACTGAGAATTCACAATAATACACTACGGAAATATCTAGGAATGTGCTTCAAACTCTAGGAATGCATATTCGCAGAGATTATATCAGAAGGACAGTATTTAGACACAGGAAAATCCTGTTCAAAGACCTGAGACGTAGCGCAAAACCGTTTACATTTGTAATTCAGTCTAAATGAGTTGGGGATTTTGGAAGAAAGTTAGTTAAACATTTAAAAGTACATTTTCATACAGCTGATATGACGGTATGAAAGTATTCAAAACTATAGAAATCAAATTGATAGTTGGCTAGTGTTCAAAGTATTAACAATTTAACTATAAAGAGCTGATATGATACCCGTATGAAAGTGCTAAAACTCTCAGAGCTCAAAATAACCGACCGAGGAAATGTGTAGGGCAGTATCTGAAAGACTTGGAATATGTTTGTAGTACCTAACTACCTCTGTGTTGTGTTGAAATACTGAGAATAGATCTTTAAAGAGCTGTGAAAGGTGGGATAGTCTTTAAAATAGTAATCACATGTTTAAAGAGCAAGTGTATATGGGAAAACAATGAATAAACACTTGGAATTTACAATGAATGAGCCTGAATCACTGGACATAAGTCAATCCAACACTGAGAATTCACAATGATAGACTAGAGAAATATTTAGGAATGTACTTGAAACACTAGGTATATCTCTCCATAGAGTTGGAATATCTGATGGACAATTTAGTTACCTAAAAATCGTGTAGAGTAGAGAACTGAGTTGGATACTGGTTGCATTTATAATTCTGTCTCAATGAGTTGGGGTTTTTGAAAGAATGTTGGTTAAACATTTAAACATTCATTCTCATAGTGCTCAGATACCTTAAAAAGTTATTTACATACACCAAATATAACAGTTTAGGGTTAAGGATAGTGGTTAGGGTTAAGGTTAGAGTTAGGATTAGCGTTAGGGTTAGTGCTAGGGCTAGGGTTAGGGTTAGGGTTAGGGTTAGTGCTAGGGTTAGGGTTAGGGTTAGGGTTCAGGTGAGGGCTAGGGTTAAGGTTAGGGTTAGTGATAGAGCTAGGGTTAGGGTTAGGGTTAGGGTTAGTGCTAGGGCTAGGGTTAGGATTAGGGTTCAGGTGAGGGCTATGTTTAGGGTTAGGGTTAGGGTTAGGTTTAGGGATATGGCTAGGACTAGGGCTAGCGTTTGCTTTAGGGTTAGGGTTAGGCTTAGGGTTGGGGTTAGGTTTATGGCGTATGGACATTTGGTATTCACAATAAATTAGCTCAATCACTTGACAAAACTGAAAAGAGCTTCTGTATAAGGAAAACAGCTCTAGAAATACTGGAATTCACAATGAATCAGCTTCAATCACTATACACGAGTGAATCAAACACAGAGATATCACAATGATTGACTTGGGAAATATTTAGGAATGTGACAGACACTAGGAATTCATGTTAAAAGACCTTTAATATCTGAAGGACACTATGTAGTCAATGGCAAATCATGTTCAAGTGAGTGCAATACTGTTTACATTCATTATTCCGTCACTATGAGTTGGCGTTTTTGAATGAAAGTCCTAAAATTCATCTTCATAGACTTGATATAAGAGCATGAAAGTATTCAAATCTCCTAGGAATCAAAATCGTACTGTAGCTAGTGTTCAACGTAGTAACAATTTCAATTAAAGAGCTGGTATATATTGAAAGGTAGGAGAGTCTTTAAAAGAGTAATCACTCACGTTAAAAGAGCTGGTATTTATAGAAAAACGACGTATAAACATATGGAATTCACAAGGAATTAGCTTGAATCACTGGACAAAAGTGAATCTAACACTGAGAATTCACAATAATACACCAGGGAAATATCTAGGAATGTGCTTCAAACTCTAGGAATGCATGTTCGCAGAGATTATTTCAGAAGGACAGTATTTAGACACAGGAAAATCCTGTTCAAAGACCTGAGACGTAGCGCAAAACCGTTTACATTTGTAATTCAGTCTAAATGAGTTGGGGATTTTGGAAGAAAGTTAGTTAAACATTTAAAAGTACATTTTCATACAGCTGATATGACGGTATGAAAGTATTCAAAACTATAGAAATCAAATTGATAGTTGGCTAGTGTTCAAAGTATTAACAATTTAACTATAAAGAGCTGATATGATACCCGTATGAAAGTGCTAAAACTCTCAGAGCTCAAAATAACCGACCGAGGAAATGTGTAGGGCAGTATCTGAAAGACTTGGAATATGTTTGTAGTACCTAACTACCTCTGTGTTGTGTTGAAATACTGAGAATAGATATTTAAAGAGCTGTGAAAGGTGGGATAGTCTTTAAAATAGTAATCACATGTTTAAAGAGCAAGTGTATATGGGAAAACAATGAATAAACACTTGGAATTTACAATGAATGAGCCTGAATCACTGGACATAAGTCAATCCAACACTGAGAATTCACAATGATAGACTAGAGAAATATTTAGGAATGTACTTGAAACACTAGGTATATCTCTCCATAGAGTTGGAATATCTGATGGACAATTTAGTTACCTAAAAATCGTGTAGAGTAGAGAACTGAGTTGGATACTGGTTGCATTTATAATTCTGTCTCAATGAGTTGGGGTTTTTGAAAGAATGTTGGTTAAACATTTAAACATTCATTCTCATAGTGCTCAGATACCTTAAAAAGTTATTTACATACACCAAATATAACAGTTTAGGGTTAAGGATAGTGGTTAGGGTTAAGGTTAGAGTTAGGATTAGCGTTAGGGTTAGTGCTAGGGCTAGGGTTAGGGTTAGGGTTAGGGTTAGTGCTAGGGTTAGGGTTAGGGTTAGGGTTCAGGTGAGGGCTAGGGTTAAGGTTAGGGTTAGTGATAGAGCTAGGGTTAGGGTTAGGGTTAGGGTTAGGGATATGGCTAGGACTAGGGCTAGCGTTTGCTTTAGGGTTAGGGTTAGGCTTAGGGTTGGGGTTAGGTTTATGGCGTATGGACATTTGGAATTCACAATAAATTAGCTCAATCACTTGACAAAACTGAAAAGAGCTTCTGTATAAGGAAAACAGCTCTAGAAATACTGGAATTCACAATGAATCAGCTTGAATCACTATACACGAGTGAATCAAACACAGAGATATCACAATGATTGACTTGGGAAATATTTAGGAATGTGACAGACACTAGGAATTCATGTTAAAAGACCTTTAATATCTGAAGGACACTATGTAGTCAATGGCAAATCATGTTCAAGTGAGTGCAATACTGTTTACATTCATTATTCCGTCACTATGAGTTGGCGTTTTTGAATGAAAGTCCTAAAATTCATCTTCATAGACTTGATATAAGAGCATGAAAGTATTCAAATCTCCTAGGAATCAAAATCGTACTGTAGCTAGTGTTCAACGTAGTAACAATTTCAATTAAAGAGCTGGTATATATTGAAAGGTAGGAGAGTCTTTAAAAGAGTAATCACTCACGTTAAAAGAGCTGGTATTTATAGAAAAACGACGTATAAACATATGGAATTCACAAGGAATTAGCTTGAATCACTGGACAAAAGTGAATCCAACACTGAGAATTCACAATAATACACCAGGGAAATATCTAGGAATGTGCTTCAAACTCTAGGAATGCATGTTCGCAGAGATTATTTCAGAAGGACAGTATTTAGACACAGGAAAATCCTGTTCAAAGACCTGAGACGTAGCGCAAAACCGTTTACATTTGTAATTCAGTCTAAATGAGTTGGGGATTTTGGAAGAAAGTTAGTTAAACATTTAAAAGTACATTTTCATACAGCTGATATGACGGTATGAAAGTATTCAAAACTATAGAAATCAAATTGATAGTTGGCTAGTGTTCAAAGTATTAACAATTTAACTATAAAGAGCTGATATGATACCCGTATGAAAGTGCTAAAACTCTCAGAGCTCAAAATAACCGACCGAGGAAATGTGTAGGGCAGTATCTGAAAGACTTGGAATATGTTTGTAGTACCTAACTACCTCTGTGTTGTGTTGAAATACTGAGAATAGATATTTAAAGAGCTGTGAAAGGTGGGATAGTCTTTAAAATAGTAATCACATGTTTAAAGAGCAAGTGTATATGGGAAAACAATGAATAAACACTTGGAATTTACAATGAATGAGCCTGAATCACTGGACATAAGTCAATCCAACACTGAGAATTCACAATGATAGACTAGAGAAATATTTAGGAATGTACTTGAAACACTAGGTATATCTCTCCATAGAGTTGGAATATCTGATGGACAATTTAGTTACCTAAAAATCGTGTAGAGTAGAGAACTGAGTTGGATACTGGTTGCATTTATAATTCTGTCTCAATGAGTTGGGGTTTTTGAAAGAATGTTGGTTAAACATTTAAACATTCATTCTCATAGTGCTCAGATACCTTAAAAAGTTATTTACATACACCAAATATAACAGTTTAGGGTTAAGGATAGTGGTTAGGGTTAAGGTTAGAGTTAGGATTAGCGTTAGGGTTAGTGCTAGGGCTAGGGTTAGGGTTAGGGTTAGGGTTAGTGCTAGGGTTAGGGTTAGGGTTAGGGTTCAGGTGAGGGCTAGGGTTAAGGTTAGGGTTAGTGATAGAGCTAGGGTTAGGGTTAGGGTTAGGGTTAGGGATATGGCTAGGACTAGGGCTAGCGTTTGCTTTAGGGTTAGGGTTAGGCTTAGGGTTGGGGTTAGGTTTATGGCGTATGGACATTTGGAATTCACAATAAATTAGCTCAATCACTTGACAAAACTGAAAAGAGCTTCTGTATAAGGAAAACAGCTCTAGAAATACTGGAATTCACAATGAATCAGCTTGAATCACTATACACGAGTGAATCAAACACAGAGATATCACAATGATTGACTTGGGAAATATTTAGGAATGTGACAGACACTAGGAATTCATGTTAAAAGACCTTTAATATCTGAAGGACACTATGTAGTCACCGGCAAATCATGTTCAAGTGAGTGCAATACTGTTTACATTCATTATTCCGTCACTATGAGTTGGCGTTTTTGAATGAAAGTCCTTAAAAATTCATCTTCATAGACTTGATATAAGAGAATGAAAGTATTCAAATCTACTAGGAATCAAAATCGTACTTTAGATGGTGTTCAACGTAGTAACAATTTCAATTAAAGAGCTGGTATATATTGAAAGGTAGGAGAGTCTTTAAAAGAGTAATCACTCACGTTAAAAGAGCTGGTATTTATAGAAAAACGACGTATAAACACATGGAATTCACAAGGAATTAGCTTGAATCACTGGACAAAAGTGAATCCAACACTGAGAATTCACAATAATACACTACGGAAATATCTAGGAATGTGCTTCAAACTCTAGGAATGCATATTCGCAGAGATTATATCAGAAGGACAGTATTTAGACACAGGAAAATCCTGTTCAAAGACCTGAGACGTAGCGCAAAACCGTTTACATTTGTAATTCAGTCTAAATGAGTTGGGGATTTTGGAAGAAAGTTAGTTAAACATTTAAAAGTACATTTTCATACAGCTGATATGACGGTATGAAAGTATTCAAAACTATAGAAATCAAATTGATAGTTGGCTAGTGTTCAAAGTATTAACAATTTAACTATAAAGAGCTGATATGATACCCGTATGAAAGTGCTAAAACTCTCAGAGCTCAAAATAACCGACCGAGGAAATGTGTAGGGCAGTATCTGAAAGACTTGGAATATGTTTGTAGTACCTAACTACCTCTGTGTTGTGTTGAAATACTGAGAATAGATATTTAAAGAGCTGTGAAAGGTGGGATAGTCTTTAAAATAGTAATCACATGTTTAAAGAGCAAGTGTATATGGGAAAACAATGAATAAACACTTGGAATTTACAATGAATGAGCCTGAATCACTGGACATAAGTCAATCCAACACTGAGAATTCACAATGATAGACTAGAGAAATATTTAGGAATGTACTTGAAACACTAGGTATATCTCTCCATAGAGTTGGAATATCTGATGGACAATTTAGTTACCTAAAAATCGTGTAGAGTAGAGAACTGAGTTGGATACTGGTTGCATTTATAATTCTGTCTCAATGAGTTGGGGTTTTTGAAAGAATGTTGGTTAAACATTTAAACATTCATTCTCATAGTGCTCAGATACCTTAAAAAGTTATTTACATACACCAAATATAACAGTTTAGGGTTAAGGATAGTGGTTAGGGTTAAGGTTAGAGTTAGGATTAGCGTTAGGGTTAGTGCTAGGGCTAGGGTTAGGGTTAGGGTTAGGGTTAGTGCTAGGGTTAGGGTTAGGGTTAGGGTTCAGGTGAGGGCTAGGGTTAAGGTTAGGGTTAGTGATAGAGCTAGGGTTAGGGTTAGGGTTAGGGTTAGTGCTAGGGCTAGGGTTAGGATTAGGGTTCAGGTGAGGGCTATGTTTAGGGTTAGGGTTAGGGTTAGGTTTAGGGATATGGCTAGGACTAGGGCTAGCGTTTGCTTTAGGCTTAGGGTTAGGCTTAGGGTTGGGGTTAGGTTTATGGCGTATGGACATTTGGTATTCACAATAAATTAGCTCAATCACTTGACAAAACTGAAAAGAGCTTCTGTATAAGGAAAACAGCTCTAGAAATACTGGAATTCACAATGAATCAGCTTGAATCACTATACACGAGTGAATCAAACACAGAGATATCACAATGATTGACTTGGGAAATATTTAGGAATGTGACAGACACTAGGAATTCATGTTAAAAGACCTTTAATATCTGAAGGACACTATGTAGTCAATGGCAAATCATGTTCAAGTGAGTGCAATACTGTTTACATTCATTATTCCGTCACTATGAGTTGGCGTTTTTGAATTAAAGTCCTAAAATTCATCTTCATAGACTTGATATAAGAGCATGAAAGTATTCAAATCTCCTAGGAATCAAAATCGTACTGTAGCTAGTGTTCAACGTAGTAACAATTTCAATTAAAGAGCTGGTATATATTGAAAGGTAGGAGAGTCTTTAAAAGAGTAATCACTCACGTTAAAAGAGCTGGTATTTATAGAAAAACGACGTATAAACATATGGAATTCACAAGGAATTAGCTTGAATCACTGGACAAAAGTGAATCCAACACTGAGAATTCACAATAATACACCAGGGAAATATCTAGGAATGTGCTTCAAACTCTAGGAATGCATGTTCGCAGAGATTATTTCAGAAGGACAGTATTTAGACACAGGAAAATCCTGTTCAAAGACCTGAGACGTAGCGCAAAACCGTTTACATTTGTAATTCAGTCTAAATGAGTTGGGGATTTTGGAAGAAAGTTAGTTAAACATTTAAAAGTACATTTTCATACAGCTGATATGACGGTATGAAAGTATTCAAAACTATAGAAATCAAATTGATAGTTGGCTAGTGTTCAAAGTATTAACAATTTAACTATAAAGAGCTGATATGATACCCGTATGAAAGTGCTAAAACTCTCAGAGCTCAAAATAACCGACCGAGGAAATGTGTAGGGCAGTATCTGAAAGACTTGGAATATGTTTGTAGTACCTAACTACCTCTGTGTTGTGTTGAAATACTGAGAATAGATATTTAAAGAGCTGTGAAAGGTGGGATAGTCTTTAAAATAGTAATCACATGTTTAAAGAGCAAGTGTATATGGGAAAACAATGAATAAACACTTGGAATTCACAATGAAAGAGCTTGAAACACTGGACAAAAGTAAAAAGACCTGGTATATATGGGGAAAAAGCTGTACAAACACTTGGAATTTACAATGAATGAGCCTGAATCACTGGACATAAGTCAATCCAACACTGAGAATTCACAATGATAGACTAGAGAAATATTTAGGAATGTACTTGAAACACTAGGTATATCTCTCCATAGAGTTGGAATATCTGATGGACAATTTAGTTACCTAAAAATCGTGTAGAGTAGAGAACTGAGTTGGATACTGGTTGCATTTATAATTCTGTCTCAATGAGTTGGGGTTTTTGAAAGAATGTTGGTTAAACATTTAAACATTCATTCTCATAGTGCTCAGATACCTTAAAAAGTTATTTACATACACCAAATATAACAGTTTAGGGTTAAGGATAGTGGTTAGGGTTAAGGTTAGAGTTAGGATTAGCGTTAGGGTTAGTGCTAGGGCTAGGGTTAGGGTTAGGGTTAGGGTTAGTGCTAGGGTTAGGGTTAGGGTTAGGGTTCAGGTGAGGGCTAGGGTTAAGGTTAGGGTTAGTGATAGAGCTAGGGTTAGGGTTAGGGTTAGGGTTAGGGATATGGCTAGGACTAGGGCTAGCGTTTGCTTTAGGGTTAGGGTTAGGCTTAGGGTTGGGGTTAGGTTTATGGCGTATGGACATTTGGAATTCACAATAAATTAGCTCAATCACTTGACAAAACTGAAAAGAGCTTCTGTATAAGGAAAACAGCTCTAGAAATACTGGAATTCACAATGAATCAGCTTGAATCACTATACACGAGTGAATCAAACACAGAGATATCACAATGATTGACTTGGGAAATATTTAGGAATGTGACAGACACTAGGAATTCATGTTAAAAGACCTTTAATATCTGAAGGACACTATGTAGTCACCGGCAAATCATGTTCAAGTGAGTGCAATACTGTTTACATTCATTATTCCGTCACTATGAGTTGGCGTTTTTGAATGAAAGTCCTTAAAAATTCATCTTCATAGACTTGATATAAGAGAATGAAAGTATTCAAATCTCCTAGGAATCAAAATCGTACTTTAGATGGTGTTCAACGTAGTAACAATTTCAATTAAAGAGCTGGTATATATTGAAAGGTAGGAGAGTCTTTAAAAGAGTAATCACTCACGTTAAAAGAGCTGGTATTTATAGAAAAACGACGTATAAACACATGGAATTCACAAGGAATTAGCTTGAATCACTGGACAAAAGTGAATCCAACACTGAGAATTCACAATAATACACTACGGAAATATCTAGGAATGTGCTTCAAACTCTAGGAATGCATATTCGCAGAGATTATATCAGAAGGACAGTATTTAGACACAGGAAAATCCTGTTCAAAGACCTGAGACGTAGCGCAAAACCGTTTACATTTGTAATTCAGTCTAAATGAGTTGGGGATTTTGGAAGAAAGTTAGTTAAACATTTAAAAGTACATTTTCATACAGCTGATATGACGGTATGAAAGTATTCAAAACTATAGAAATCAAATTGATAGTTGGCTAGTGTTCAAAGTATTAACAATTTAACTATAAAGAGCTGATATGATACCCGTATGAAAGTGCTAAAACTCTCAGAGCTCAAAATAACCGACCGAGGAAATGTGTAGGGCAGTATCTGAAAGACTTGGAATATGTTTGTAGTACCTAACTACCTCTGTGTTGTGTTGAAATACTGAGAATAGATATTTAAAGAGCTGTGAAAGGTGGGATAGTCTTTAAAATAGTAATCACATGTTTAAAGAGCAAGTGTATATGGGAAAACAATGAATAAACACTTGGAATTTACAATGAATGAGCCTGAATCACTGGACATAAGTCAATCCAACACTGAGAATTCACAATGATAGACTAGAGAAATATTTAGGAATGTACTTGAAACACTAGGTATATCTCTCCATAGAGTTGGAATATCTGATGGACAATTTAGTTACCTAAAAATCGTGTTCAGAGTAGAGAACTGAGTTGGATACTGGTTGCATTTATAATTCTGTCTCAATGAGTTGGGGTTTTTGAAAGAATGTTGGTTAAACATTTAAACATTCATTCTCATAGTGCTCAGATACCTTAAAAAGTTATTTACATACACCAAATATAACAGTTTAGGGTTAAGGATAGTGGTTAGGGTTAAGGTTAGAGTTAGGATTAGCGTTAGGGTTAGTGCTAGGGCTGGGTTAGGGTTAGGGTTAGGGTTAGTGCTAGGGTTAGGGTTAGGGTTAGGGTTCAGGTGAGGGCTAGGGTTAAGGTTAGGGTTAGTGATAGAGCTAGGGTTAGGGTTAGGGTTAGGGTTAGTGCTAGGGCTAGGGTTAGGATTAGGGTTCAGGTGAGGGCTATGTTTAGGGTTAGGGTTAGGGTTAGGTTTAGGGATATGGCTAGGACTAGGGCTAGCGTTTGCTTTAGGCTTAGGGTTAGGCTTAGGGTTGGGGTTAGGTTTATGGCGTATGGACATTTGGTATTCACAATAAATTAGCTCAATCACTTGACAAAACTGAAAAGAGCTTCTGTATAAGGAAAACAGCTCTAGAAATACTGGAATTCACAATGAATCAGCTTGAATCACTATACACGAGTGAATCAAACACAGAGATATCACAATGATTGACTTGGGAAATATTTAGGAATGTGACAGACACTAGGAATTCATGTTAAAAGACCTTTAATATCTGAAGGACACTATGTAGTCAATGGCAAATCATGTTCAAGTGAGTGCAATACTGTTTACATTCATTATTCCGTCACTATGAGTTGGCGTTTTTGAATGAAAGTCCTAAAATTCATCTTCATAGACTTGATATAAGAGCATGAAAGTATTCAAATCTCCTAGGAATCAAAATCGTACTGTAGCTAGTGTTCAACGTAGTAACAATTTCAATTAAAGAGCTGGTATATATTGAAAGGTAGGAGAGTCTTTAAAAGAGTAATCACTCACGTTAAAAGAGCTGGTATTTATACAAAAACGACGTATAAACATATGGAATTCACAAGTAATTAGCTTGAATCAGTGGACAAAAGTGAATCAAACACTGAGAATTCACAATAATACACCAGGGAAATATCTAGGAATGTGCTTCAAACTCTAGGAATGCATGTTCGCAGAGATTATATCAGAAGGACAGTATTTAGACACAGGAAAATCCTGTTCAAAGACCTGAGACGTAGCGCAAAACCGTTTACATTTGTAATTCAGTCTAAATGAGTTGGGGATTTTGGAAGAAAGTTAGTTAAACATTTAAAAGTACATTTTCATACAGCTGATATGACGGTATGAAAGTATTCAAAACTATAGAAATCAAATTGATAGTTGGCTAGTGTTCAAAGTATTAACAATTTAACTATAAAGAGCTGATATGATACCCGTATGAAAGTGCTAAAACTCTCAGAGCTCAAAATAACCGACCGAGGAAATGTGTAAGGCAGTATCTGAAAGACTTGGAATATGTTTGTAGTACCTAACTACCTCTGTGTTGTGTTGAAATACTGAGAATAGATATTTAAAGAGCTGTGAAAGGTGGGATAGTCTTTAAAATAGTAATCACATGTTTAAAGAGCAAGTGTATATGGGAAAACAATGAATAAACACTTGGAATTTACAATGAATGAGCCTGAATCACTGGACATAAGTCAATCCAACACTGAGAATTCACAATGATAGACTAGAGAAATATTTAGGAATGTACTTGAAACACTAGGTATATCTCTCCATAGAGTTGGAATATCTGATGGACAATTTAGTTACCTAAAAATCGTGTTCAGAGTAGAGAACTGAGTTGGATACTGGTTGCATTTATAATTCTGTCTCAATGAGTTGGGGTTTTTGAAAGAATGTTGGTTAAACATTTAAACATTCATTCTCATAGTGCTCAGATACCTTAAAAAGTTATTTACATACACCAAATATAACAGTTTAGGGTTAAGGATAGTGGTTAGGGTTAAGGTTAGAGTTAGGATTAGCGTTAGGGTTAGTGCTAGGGCTGGGTTAGGGTTAGGGTTAGGGTTAGTGCTAGGGTTAGGGTTAGGGTTAGGGTTCAGGTGAGGGCTAGGGTTAAGGTTAGGGTTAGTGATAGAGCTAGGGTTAGGGTTAGGGTTAGGGTTAGTGCTAGGGCTAGGGTTAGGATTAGGGTTCAGGTGAGGGCTATGTTTAGGGTTAGGGTTAGGGTTAGGTTTAGGGATATGGCTAGGACTAGGGCTAGCGTTTGCTTTAGGCTTAGGGTTAGGCTTAGGGTTGGGGTTAGGTTTATGGCGTATGGACATTTGGTATTCACAATAAATTAGCTCAATCACTTGACAAAACTGAAAAGAGCTTCTGTATAAGGAAAACAGCTCTAGAAATACTGGAATTCACAATGAATCAGCTTGAATCACTATACACGAGTGAATCAAACACAGAGATATCACAATGATTGACTTGGGAAATATTTAGGAATGTGACAGACACTAGGAATTCATGTTAAAAGACCTTTAATATCTGAAGGACACTATGTAGTCAATGGCAAATCATGTTCAAGTGAGTGCAATACTGTTTACATTCATTATTCCGTCACTATGAGTTGGCGTTTTTGAATGAAAGTCCTAAAATTCATCTTCATAGACTTGATATAAGAGCATGAAAGTATTCAAATCTCCTAGGAATCAAAATCGTACTGTAGCTAGTGTTCAACGTAGTAACAATTTCAATTAAAGAGCTGGTATATATTGAAAGGTAGGAGAGTCTTTAAAAGAGTAATCACTCACGTTAAAAGAGCTGGTATTTATAGAAAAACGACGTATAAACATATGGAATTCACAAGGAATTAGCTTGAATCACTGGACAAAAGTGAATCCAACACTGAGAATTCACAATAATACACCAGGGAAATATCTAGGAATGTGCTTCAAACTCTAGGAATGCATGTTCGCAGAGATTATTTCAGAAGGACAGTATTTAGACACAGGAAAATCCTGTTCAAAGACCTGAGACGTAGCCCAAAACCGTTTACATTTGTAATTCAGTCTAAATGAGTTGGGGATTTTGGAAGAAAGTTGGTTAAACATTTAAAAGTACATTTTCATACAGCTGATATGACGGTATGAAAGTATTCAAAACTATAGAAATCAAATTGATAGTTGGCTAGTGTTCAAAGTATTAACAATTTAACTATAAAGAGCTGATATGATACCCGTATGAAAATGCTAAAACTCTCAGAGCTCAAAATAACCGACCGAGGAAATGTGTAGGGTAGTATCTGAAAGACTTGGAATATGTTTGTAGTACCTAACTACCTCTATGTGGTGTTGAAATACTGAGAATAGATCTTTAAAGAGCTGTGAAAGGTGGGATAGTCTTTAAAATAGTAATCACATGTTTAAAGAGCAAGTGTATATGGGAAAACAATGAATAAACACTTGGAATTCACAATGAAAGAGCTTGAAACACTGGACAAAAATAAAAAGACCTGGTATATATGGGGAAAAAGCTGTACAAATACTTGGAATTTACAATGAATGAGCCTGAATCACTGGACATAAGTCAATCCAACACTGAGAATTCACAATGATAGACTAGAGAAATATTTAGGAATGTACTTGAAACACTAGGTATATCTCTCCATAGAGTTGGAATATCTGATGGACAATTTAGTTACCTAAAAATCGTGTTCAGAGTAGAGAACTGAGTTGGATACTGGTTGCATTTATAATTCTGTCTCAATGAGTTGGGGTTTTTGAAAGAATGTTGGTTAAACATTTAAACATTCATTCTCATAGTGCTCAGATACCTTAAAAAGTTATTTACATACACCAAATATAACAGTTTAGGGTTAAGGATAGTGGTTAGGGTTAAGGTTAGAGTTAGGATTAGCGTTAGGGTTAGTGCTAGGGCTAGGGTTAGGGTTAGGGTTAGGGTTAGGGCTAGGGTTAGGGTTAGGGTTAGGGTTCAGGTGAGGGCTAGGGTTAAGGTAAGGATTAGTGATAGAGCTAGGGTTAGGGTTAGGGTTAGGGTTAGTGCTAGGGCTAGGGTTAGGATTAGGGTTCAGGTGAGGGCTATGTTTAGGGTTAGGGTTAGGGTTAGGTTTAGGGATATGGCTAGGACTAGGGCTAGCGTTTGCTTTAGGCTTAGGGTTAGGCTTAGGGTTGGGGTTAGGTTTATGGCGTATGGACATTTGGTATTCACAATAAATTAGCTCAATCACTTGACAAAACTGAAAAGAGCTTCTGTATAAGGAAAACAGCTCTAGAAATACTGGAATTCACAATGAATCAGCTTGAATCACTATACACGAGTGAATCAAACACAGAGATATCACAATGATTGACTTGGGAAATATTTAGGAATGTGACAGACACTAGGAATTCATGTTAAAAGACCTTTAATATCTGAAGGACACTATGTAGTCAATGGCAAATCATGTTCAAGTGAGTGCAATACTGTTTACATTCATTATTCCGTCACTATGAGTTGGCGTTTTTGAATGAAAGTCCTAAAATTCATCTTCATAGACTTGATATAAGAGCATGAAAGTATTCAAATCTCCTAGGAATCAAAATCGTACTGTAGCTAGTGTTCAACGTAGTAACAATTTCAATTAAAGAGCTGGTATATATTGAAAGGTAGGAGAGTCTTTAAAAGAGTAATCACTCACGTTAAAAGAGCTGGTATTTATAGAAAAACGACGTATAAACATATGGAATTCACAAGGAATTAGCTTGAATCACTGGACAAAAGTGAATCCAACACTGAGAATTCACAATAATACACCAGGGAAATATCTAGGAATGTGCTTCAAACTCTAGGAATGCATGTTCGCAGAGATTATTTCAGAAGGACAGTATTTAGACACAGGAAAATCCTGTTCAAAGACCTGAGACGTAGCGCAAAACCGTTTACATTTGTAATTCAGTCTAAATGAGTTGGGGATTTTGGAAGAAAGTTAGTTAAACATTTAAAAGTACATTTTCATACAGCTGATATGACGGTATGAAAGTATTCAAAACTATAGAAATCAAATTGATAGTTGGCTAGTGTTCAAAGTATTAACAATTTAACTATAAAGAGCTGATATGATACCCGTATGAAAGTGCTAAAACTCTCAGAGCTCAAAATAACCGACCGAGGAAATGTGTAGGGCAGTATCTGAAAGACTTGGAATATGTTTGTAGTACCTAACTACCTCTGTGTTGTGTTGAAATACTGAGAATAGATATTTAAAGAGCTGTGAAAGGTGGGATAGTCTTTAAAATAGTAATCACATGTTTAAAGAGCAAGTGTATATGGGAAAACAATGAATAAACACTTGGAATTTACAATGAATGAGCCTGAATCACTGGACATAAGTCAATCCAACACTGAGAATTCACAATGATAGACTAGAGAAATATTTAGGAATGTACTTGAAACACTAGGTATATCTCTCCATAGAGTTGGAATATCTGATGGACAATTTAGTTACCTAAAAATCGTGTAGAGTAGAGAACTGAGTTGGATACTGGTTGCATTTATAATTCTGTCTCAATGAGTTGGGGTTTTTGAAAGAATGTTGGTTAAACATTTAAACATTCATTCTCATAGTGCTCAGATACCTTAAAAAGTTATTTACATACACCAAATATAACAGTTTAGGGTTAAGGATAGTGGTTAGGGTTAAGGTTAGAGTTAGGATTAGCGTTAGGGTTAGTGCTAGGGCTAGGGTTAGGGTTAGGGTTAGGGTTAGTGCTAGGGTTAGGGTTAGGGTTAGGGTTCAGGTGAGGGCTAGGGTTAAGGTTAGGGTTAGTGATAGAGCTAGGGTTAGGGTTAGGGTTAGGGTTAGGGATATGGCTAGGACTAGGGCTAGCGTTTGCTTTAGGGTTAGGGTTAGGCTTAGGGTTGGGGTTAGGTTTATGGCGTATGGACATTTGGTATTCACAATAAATTAGCTCAATCACTTGACAAAACTGAAAAGAGCTTCTGTATAAGGAAAACAGCTCTAGAAATACTGGAATTCACAATGAATCAGCTTGAATCACTATACACGAGTGAATCAAACACAGAGATATCACAATGATTGACTTGGGAAATATTTAGGAATGTGACAGACACTAGGAATTCATGTTAAAAGACCTTTATTATCTGAAGGACACTATGTAGTCAATGGCAAATCATGTTCAAGTGAGTGCAATACTGTTTACATTCATTATTCCGTCACTATGAGTTGGCGTTTTTGAATGAAAGTCCTAAAATTCATCTTCATAGACTTGATATAAGAGCATGAAAGTATTCAAATCTCCTAGGAATCAAAATCGTACTGTAGCTAGTGTTCAACGTAGTAACAATTTCAATTAAAGAGCTGGTATATATTGAAAGGTAGGAGAGTCTTTAAAAGAGTAATCACTCACGTTAAAAGAGCTGGTATTTATAGAAAAACGACGTATAAACATATGGAATTCACAAGGAATTAGCTTGAATCACTGGACAAAAGTGAATCCAACACTGAGAATTCACAATAATACACCAGGGAAATATCTAGGAATGTGCTTCAAACTCTAGGAATGCATGTTCGCAGAGATTATTTCAGAAGGACAGTATTTAGACACAGGAAAATCCTGTTCAAAGACCTGAGACGTAGCCCAAAACCGTTTACATTTGTAATTCAGTCTAAATGAGTTGGGGATTTTGGAAGAAAGTTGGTTAAACATTTAAAAGTACATTTTCATACAGCTGATATGACGGTATGAAAGTATTCAAAACTATAGAAATCAAATTGATAGTTGGCTAGTGTTCAAAGTATTAACAATTTAACTATAAAGAGCTGATATGATACCCGTATGAAAATGCTAAAACTCTCAGAGCTCAAAATAACCGACCGAGGAAATGTGTAGGGTAGTATCTGAAAGACTTGGAATATGTTTGTAGTACCTAACTACCTCTATGTGGTGTTGAAATACTGAGAATAGATCTTTAAAGAGCTGTGAAAGGTGGGATAGTCTTTAAAATAGTAATCACATGTTTAAAGAGCAAGTGTATATGGGAAAACAATGAATAAACACTTGGAATTCACAATGAAAGAGCTTGAAACACTGGACAAAAATAAAAAGACCTGGTATATATGGGGAAAAAGCTGTACAAATACTTGGAATTTACAATGAATGAGCCTGAATCACTGGACATAAGTCAATCCAACACTGAGAATTCACAATGATAGACTAGAGAAATATTTAGGAATGTACTTGAAACACTAGGTATATCTCTCCATAGAGTTGGAATATCTGATGGACAATTTAGTTACCTAAAAATCGTGTTCAGAGTAGAGAACTGAGTTGGATACTGGTTGCATTTATAATTCTGTCTCAATGAGTTGGGGTTTTTGAAAGAATGTTGGTTAAACATTTAAACATTCATTCTCATAGTGCTCAGATACCTTAAAAAGTTATTTACATACACCAAATATAACAGTTTAGGGTTAAGGATAGTGGTTAGGGTTAAGGTTAGAGTTAGGATTAGCGTTAGGGTTAGTGCTAGGGCTAGGGTTAGGGTTAGGGTTAGGGTTAGTGCTAGGGTTAGGGTTAGGGTTAGGGTTCAGGTGAGGGCTAGGGTTAAGGTTAGGGTTAGTGATAGAGCTAGGGTTAGGGTTAGGGTTAGGGTTAGTGCTAGGGCTAGGGTTAGGATTAGGGTTCAGGTGAGGGCTATGTTTAGGGTTAGGGTTAGGGTTAGGTTTAGGGATATGGCTAGGACTAGGGCTAGCGTTTGCTTTAGGCTTAGGGTTAGGCTTAGGGTTGGGGTTAGGTTTATGGCGTATGGACATTTGGTATTCACAATAAATTAGCTCAATCACTTGACAAAACTGAAAAGAGCTTCTGTATAAGGAAAACAGCTCTAGAAATACTGGAATTCACAATGAATCAGCTTGAATCACTATACTCGAGTGAATCAAACACAGAGATATCACAATGATTGACTTGGGAAATATTTAGGAATGTGACAGACACTAGGAATTCATGTTAAAAGACCTTTAATATCTGAAGGACACTATGTAGTCAATGGCAAATCATGTTCAAGTGAGTGCAATACTGTTTACATTCATTATTCCGTCACTATGAGTTGGCGTTTTTGAATGAAAGTCCTAAAATTCATCTTCATAGACTTGATATAAGAGCATGAAAGTATTCAAATCTCCTAGGAATCAAAATCGTACTGTAGCTAGTGTTCAACGTAGTAACAATTTCAATTAAAGAGCTGGTATATATTGAAAGGTAGGAGAGTCTTTAAAAGAGTAATCACTCACGTTAAAAGAGCTGGTATTTATAGAAAAACGACGTATAAACATATGGAATTCACAAGGAATTAGCTTGAATCACTGGACAAAAGTGAATCCAACACTGAGAATTCACAATAATACACGAGGGAAATATCTAGGAATGTGCTTCAAACTCTAGGAATGCATGTTCGCAGAGATTATTTCAGAAGGACAGTATTTAGACACAGGAAAATCCTGTTCAAAGACCTGAGACGTAGCGCAAAACCGTTTACATTTGTAATTCAGTCTAAATGAGTTGGGGATTTTGGAAGAAAGTTAGTTAAACATTTAAAAGTACATTTTCATACAGCTGATATGACGGTATGAAAGTATTCAAAACTATAGAAATCAAATTGATAGTTGGCTAGTGTTCAAAGTATTAACAATTTAACTATAAAGAGCTGATATGATACCCGTATGAAAGTGCTAAACTCTCAGAGCTCAAAATAACCGACCGAGGAAATGTGTAGGGTAGTATCTGAAAGACTTGGAATATGTTTGTAGTACCTAACTACCTCTGTGTTGTGTTGAAATACTGAGAATAGATATTTAAAGAGCTGTGAAAGGTGGGATAGTCTTTAAAATAGTAATCACATGTTTAAAGAGCAAGTGTATATGGGAAAACAATGAATAAACACTTGGAATTTACAATGAATGAGCCTGAATCACTGGACATAAGTCAATCCAACACTGAGAATTCACAATGATAGACTAGAGAAATATTTAGGAATGTACTTGAAACACTAGGTATATCTCTCCATAGAGTTGGAATATCTGATGGACAATTTAGTTACCTAAAAATCGTGTAGAGTAGAGAACTGAGTTGGATACTGGTTGCATTTATAATTCTGTCTCAATGAGTTGGGGTTTTTGAAAGAATGTTGGTTAAACATTTAAACATTCATTCTCATAGTGCTCAGATACCTTAAAAAGTTATTTACATACACCAAATATAACAGTTTAGGGTTAAGGATAGTGGTTAGGGTTAAGGTTAGAGTTAGGATTAGCGTTAGGGTTAGTGCTAGGGCTAGGGTTAGGGTTAGGGTTAGGGTTAGTGCTAGGGTTAGGGTTAGGGTTAGGGTTCAGGTGAGGGCTAGGGTTAAGGTTAGGGTTAGTGATAGAGCTAGGGTTAGGGTTAGGGTTAGGGTTAGGGATATGGCTAGGACTAGGGCTAGCGTTTGCTTTAGGGTTAGGGTTAGGCTTAGGGTTGGGGTTAGGTTTATGGCGTATGGACATTTGGTATTCACAATAAATTAGCTCAATCACTTGACAAAACTGAAAAGAGCTTCTGTATAAGGAAAACAGCTCTAGAAATACTGGAATTCACAATGAATCAGCTTGAATCACTATACACGAGTGAATCAAACACAGAGATATCACAATGATTGACTTGGGAAATATTTAGGAATGTGACAGACACTAGGAATTCATGTTAAAAGACCTTTAATATCTGAAGGACACTATGTAGTCAATGGCAAATCATGTTCAAGTGAGTGCAATACTGTTTACATTCATTATTCCGTCACTATGAGTTGGCGTTTTTGAATGAAAGTCCTAAAATTCATCTTCATAGACTTGATATAAGAGCATGAAAGTATTCAAATCTCCTAGGAATCAAAATCGTACTGTAGCTAGTGTTCAACGTAGTAACAATTTCAATTAAAGAGCTGGTATATATTGAAAGGTAGGAGAGTCTTTAAAAGAGTAATCACTCACGTTAAAAGAGCTGGTATTTATAGAAAAACGACGTATAAACATATGGAATTCACAAGGAATTAGCTTGAATCACTGGACAAAAGTGAATCCAACACTGAGAATTCACAATAATACACCAGGGAAATATCTAGGAATGTGCTTCAAACTCTAGGAATGCATGTTCGCAGAGATTATTTCAGAAGGACAGTATTTAGACACAGGAAAATCCTGTTCAAAGACCTGAGACGTAGCCCAAAACCGTTTACATTTGTAATTCAGTCTAAATGAGTTGGGGATTTTGGAAGAAAGTTGGTTAAACATTTAAAAGTACATTTTCATACAGCTGATATGACGGTATGAAAGTATTCAAAACTATAGAAATCAAATTGATAGTTGGCTAGTGTTCAAAGTATTAACAATTTAACTATAAAGAGCTGATATGATACCCGTATGAAAATGCTAAAACTCTCAGAGCTCAAAATAACCGACCGAGGAAATGTGTAGGGTAGTATCTGAAAGACTTGGAATATGTTTGTAGTACCTAACTACCTCTATGTGGTGTTGAAATACTGAGAATAGATATTTAAAGAGCTGTGAAAGGTGGGATAGTCTTTAAAATAGTAATCACATGTTTAAAGAGCAAGTGTATATGGGAAAACAATGAATAAACACTTGGAATTCACAATGAAAGAGCTTGAAACACTGGACAAAAGTAAAAAGACCTGGTATATATGGGGAAAAAGCTGTACAAATACTTGGAATTTACAATGAATGAGCCTGAATCACTGGACATAAGTCAATCCAACACTGAGAATTCACAATGATAGACTAGAGAAATATTTAGGAATGTACTTGAAACACTAGGTATATCTCTCCATAGAGTTGGAATATCTGATGGACAATTTAGTTACCTAAAAATCGTGTAGAGTAGAGAACTGAGTTGGATACTGGTTGCATTTATAATTCTGTCTCAATGAGTTGGGGTTTTTGAAAGAATGTTGGTTAAACATTTAAACATTCATTCTCATAGTGCTCAGATACCTTAAAAAGTTATTTACATACACCAAATATAACAGTTTAGGGTTAAGGATAGTGGTTAGGGTTAAGGTTAGAGTTAGGATTAGCGTTAGGGTTAGTGCTAGGGCTAGGGTTAGGGTTAGGGTTAGGGTTAGTGCTAGGGTTAGGGTTAGGGTTAGGGTTCAGGTGAGGGCTAGGGTTAAGGTTAGGGTTAGTGATAGAGCTAGGGTTAGGGTTAGGGTTAGGGTTAGTGCTAGGGCTAGGGTTAGGATTAGGGTTCAGGTGAGGGCTAGGGTTAAGTTTAGGGTTAGTGATAGAGCTAGGGTTAGGGTTAGGGTTAGGGTTAGGGATATGGCTAGGACTAGGGCTAGCGTTTGCTTTAGGGTTAGGGTTAGGCTTAGGGTTGGGGTTAGGTTTATGGCGTATGGACATTTGGAATTCACAATAAATTAGCTCAATCACTTGACAAAACTGAAAAGAGCTTCTGTATAAGGAAAACAGCTCTAGAAATACTGGAATTCACAATGAATCAGCTTGAATCACTATACACGAGTGAATCAAACACAGAGATATCACAATGATTGACTTGGGAAATATTTAGGAATGTGACATACACTAGGAATTCATGTTAAAAGACCTTTAATATCTGAAGGACACTATGTAGTCACCGGCAAATCATGTTCAAGTGAGTGCAATACTGTTTACATTCATTATTACGTCACTATGAGTTGGCGTTTTTGAATGAAAGTCCTTAAAAATTCATCTTCATAGACTTGATATAAGAGAATGAAAGTATTCAAATCTCCTAGGAATCAAAATCGTACTTTAGATGGTGTTCAACGTAGTAACAATTTCAATTAAAGAGCTGGTATATATTGAAAGGTAGCAGAGTCTTTAAAAGAGTAATCACTCACGTTAAAAGAGCTGGTATTTATAGAAAAACGACGTATAAACATATGGAATTCACAAGGAATTAGCTTGAATCACTGGACAAAAGTGAATCCAACACTGAGAATTCACAATAATACACCAGGGAAATATCTAGGAATGTGCTTCAAACTCTAGGAATGCATATTCGCAGAGATTATTTCAGAAGGACAGTATTTAGACACAGGAAAATCCTGTTCAAAGACCTGAGACGTAGCGCAAAACCGTTTACATTTGTAATTCAGTCTAAATGAGTTGGGGATTTTGGAAGAAAGTTAGTTAAACATTTAAAAGTACATTTTCATACAGCTGATATGACGGTATGAAAGTATTCAAAACTATAGAAATCAAATTGATAGTTGGCTAGTGTTCAAAGTATTAACAATTTAACTATAAAGAGCTGATATGATACCCGTATGAAAGTGCTAAAACTCTCAGAGCTCAAAATAACCGACCGAGGAAATGTGTAGGGCAGTATCTGAAAGACTTGGAATATGTTTGTAGTACCTAACTACCTCTGTGTTGTGTTGAAATACTGAGAATAGATATTTAAAGAGCTGTGAAAGGTGGGATAGTCTTTAAAATAGTAATCACATGTTTAAAGAGCAAGTGTATATGGGAAAACAATGAATAAACACTTGGAATTTACAATGAATGAGCCTGAATCACTGGACATAAGTCAATCCAACACTGAGAATTCACAATGATAGACTAGAGAAATATTTAGGAATGTACTTGAAACACTAGGTATATCTCTCCATAGAGTTGGAATATCTGATGGACAATTTAGTTACCTAAAAATCGTGTAGAGTAGAGAACTGAGTTGGATACTGGTTGCATTTATAATTCTGTCTCAATGAGTTGGGGTTTTTGAAAGAATGTTGGTTAAACATTTAAACATTCATTCTCATAGTGCTCAGATACCTTAAAAACTTATTTACATACACCAAATATAACAGTTTAGGGTTAAGGATAGTGGTTAGGGTTAAGGTTAGAGTTAGGATTAGCGTTAGGGTTAGTGCTAGGGCTAGGGTTAGGGTTAGGGTTAGGGTTAGTGCTAGGGTTAGGGTTAGGGTTAGGGTTCAGGTGAGGGCTAGGGTTAAGGTTAGGGTTAGTGATAGAGCTAGGGTTAGGGTTAGGGTTAGGGTTAGGGATATGGCTAGGACTAGGGCTAGCGTTTGCTTTAGGGTTAGGGTTAGGCTTAGGGTTGGGGTTAGGTTTATGGCGTATGGACATTTGGTATTCACAATAAATTAGCTCAATCACTTGACAAAACTGAAAAGAGCTTCTGTATAAGGAAAACAGCTCTAGAAATACTGGAATTCACAATGAATCAGCTTGAATCACTATACACGAGTGAATCAAACACAGAGATATCACAATGATTGACTTGGGAAATATTTAGGAATGTGACAGACACTAGGAATTCATGTTAAAAGACCTTTAATATCTGAAGGACACTATGTAGTCAATGGCAAATCATGTTCAAGTGAGTGCAATACTGTTTACATTCATTATTCCGTCACTATGAGTTGGCGTTTTTGAATGAAAGTCCTAAAATTCATCTTCATAGACTTGATATAAGAGCATGAAAGTATTCAAATCTCCTAGGAATCAAAATCGTACTGTAGCTAGTGTTCAACGTAGTAACAATTTCAATTAAAGAGCTGGTATATATTGAAAGGTAGGAGAGTCTTTAAAAGAGTAATCACTCACGTTAAAAGAGCTGGTATTTATAGAAAAACGACGTATAAACATATGGAATTCACAAGGAATTAGCTTGAATCACTGGACAAAAGTGAATCCAACACTGAGAATTCACAATAATACACCAGGGAAATATCTAGGAATGTGCTTCAAACTCTAGGAATGCATGTTCGCAGAGATTATTTCAGAAGGACAGTATTTAGACACAGGAAAATCCTGTTCAAAGACCTGAGACGTAGCCCAAAACCGTTTACATTTGTAATTCAGTCTAAATGAGTTGGGGATTTTGGAAGAAAGTTGGTTAAACATTTAAAAGTACATTTTCATACAGCTGATATGACGGTATGAAAGTATTCAAAACTATAGAAATCAAATTGATAGTTGGCTAGTGTTCAAAGTATTAACAATTTAACTATAAAGAGCTGATATGATACCCGTATGAAAATGCTAAAACTCTCAGAGCTCAAAATAACCGACCGAGGAAATGTGTAGGGTAGTATCTGAAAGACTTGGAATATGTTTGTAGTACCTAACTACCTCTATGTGGTGTTGAAATACTGAGAATAGATATTTAAAGAGCTGTGAAAGGTGGGATAGTCTTTAAAATAGTAATCACATGTTTAAAGAGCAAGTGTATATGGGAAAACAATGAATAAACACTTGGAATTCACAATGAAAGAGCTTGAAACACTGGACAAAAGTAAAAAGACCTGGTATATATGGGGAAAAAGCTGTACAAATACTTGGAATTTACAATGAATGAGCCTGAATCACTGGACATAAGTCAATCCAACACTGAGAATTCACAATGATAGACTAGAGAAATATTTAGGAATGTACTTGAAACACTAGGTATATCTCTCCATAGAGTTGGAATATCTGATGGACAATTTAGTTACCTAAAAATCGTGTAGAGTAGAGAACTGAGTTGGATACTGGTTGCATTTATAATTCTGTCTCAATGAGTTGGGGTTTTTGAAAGAATGTTGGTTAAACATTTAAACATTCATTCTCATAGTGCTCAGATACCTTAAAAAGTTATTTACATACACCAAATATAACAGTTTAGGGTTAAGGATAGTGGTTAGGGTTAAGGTTAGAGTTAGGATTAGCGTTAGGGTTAGTGCTAGGGCTAGGGTTAGGGTTAGGGTTAGGGTTAGTGCTAGGGTTAGGGTTAGGGTTAGGGTTCAGGTGAGGGCTAGGGTTAAGGTTAGGGTTAGTGATAGAGCTAGGGTTAGGGTTAGGGTTAGGGTTAGTGCTAGGGCTAGGGTTAGGATTAGGGTTCAGGTGAGGGCTAGGGTTAAGGTTAGGGTTAGGGTTAGGTTTAGGGATATGGCTAGGACTAGGGCTAGCGTTTGCTTTAGGGTTAGGGTTAGGCTTAGGGTTGGGGTTAGTTTTATGGCGTATGGACATTTGGTATTCACAATAAATTAGCTCAATCACTTGACAAAACTGAAAAGAGCTTCTGTATAAGGAAAACAGCTCTAGAAATACTGGAATTCACAATGAATCAGCTTGAATCACTATACACGAGTGATTCAAACACAGAGATATCACAATGATTGACTTGGGAAATATTTAGGAATGTGACAGACACTAGGAATTCATGTTAAAAGACCTTTAATATCTGAAGGACACTATGTAGTCACTGGCAAATCATGTTCAAGTGAGTGCAATACTGTTTACATTCATTATTCCGTCACTATGAGTTGGCGTTTTTGAATGAAAGTCCTAAAATTCATCTTCATAGACTTGATATAAGAGCATGAAAGTATTCAAATCTCCTAGGAATCAAAATCGTACTGTAGCTAGTGTTCAACGTAGTAACAATTTCAATTAAAGAGCTGGTATATATTGAAAGGTAGGAGAGTCTTTAAAAGAGTAATCACTCACGTTAAAAGAGCTGGTATTTATAGAAAAACGACGTATAAACATATGGAATTCACAAGGAATTAGCTTGAATCACTGGACAAAAGTGAATCCAACACTGAGAATTCACAATAATACACCAGGGAAATATCTAGGAATGTGCTTCAAACTCTAGGAATGCATATTCGCAGAGATTATTTCAGAAGGACAGTATTTAGACACAGGAAAATCCTGTTCAAAGACCTGAGACGTAGCGCAAAACCGTTTACATTTGTAATTCAGTCTAAATGAGTTGGGGATTTTGGAAGAAAGTTAGTTAAACATTTAAAAGTACATTTTCATACAGCTGATATGACGGTATGAAAGTATTCAAAACTATAGAAATCAAATTGATAGTTGGCTAGTGTTCAAAGTATTAACAATTTAACTATAAAGAGCTGATATGATACCCGTATGAAAGTGCTAAAACTCTCAGAGCTCAAAATAACCGACCGAGGAAATGTGTAGGGCAGTATCTGAAAGACTTGGAATATGTTTGTAGTACCTAACTACCTCTGTGTTGTGTTGAAATACTGAGAATAGATATTTAAAGAGCTGTGAAAGGTGGGATAGTCTTTAAAATAGTAATCACATGTTTAAAGAGCAAGTGTATATGGGAAAACAATGAATAAACACTTGGAATTTACAATGAATGAGCCTGAATCACTGGACATAAGTCAATCCAACACTGAGAATTCACAATGATAGACTAGAGAAATATTTAGGAATGTACTTGAAACACTAGGTATATCTCTCCATAGAGTTGGAATATCTGATGGACAATTTAGTTACCTAAAAATCGTGTAGAGTAGAGAACTGAGTTGGATACTGGTTGCATTTATAATTCTGTCTCAATGAGTTGGGGTTTTTGAAAGAATGTTGGTTAAACATTTAAACATTCATTCTCATAGTGCTCAGATACCTTAAAAACTTATTTACATACACCAAATATAACAGTTTAGGGTTAAGGATAGTGGTTAGGGTTAAGGTTAGAGTTAGGATTAGCGTTAGGGTTAGTGCTAGGGCTAGGGTTAGGGTTAGGGTTAGGGTTAGTGCTAGGGTTAGGGTTAGGGTTAGGGTTCAGGTGAGGGCTAGGGTTAAGGTTAGGGTTAGTGATAGAGCTAGGGTTAGGGTTAGGGTTAGGGTTAGGGATATGGCTAGGACTAGGGCTAGCGTTTGCTTTAGGGTTAGGGTTAGGCTTAGGGTTGGGGTTAGGTTTATGGCGTATGGACATTTGGAATTCACAATAAATTAGCTCAATCACTTGACAAAACTGAAAAGAGCTTTTGTATAAGGAAAACAGCTCTAGAAATACTGGAATTCACAATGAATCAGCTTGAATCACTATACACGAGTGAATCAAACACAGAGATATCACAATGATTGACTTGGGAAATATTTAGGAATGTGACATACACTAGGAATTCATGTTAAAAGACCTTTAATATCTGAAGGACACTATGTAGTCACCGGCAAATCATGTTCAAGTGAGTGCAATACTGTTTACATTCATTATTCTGTCACTATGAGTTGGCGTTTTTGAATGAAAGTCCTTAAAAATTCATCTTCATAGACTTGAGATAAGAGAATGAAAGTATTCAAATCTCCTAGGAATCAAAATCGTACTTTAGATGGTGTTCAACGTAGTAACAATTTCAATTAAAGAGCTGGTATATATTGAAAGGTAGGAGAGTCTTTAAAAGAGTAATCACTCACGTTAAAAGAGCTGGTATTTATAGAAAAACGACGTATAAACACATGGAATTCACAAGGAATTAGCTTGAATCACTGGACAAAAGTGAATCCAACACTGAGAATTCACAATAATACACTAGGGAAATATCTAGGAATGTGCTTCAAACTGTAGGAATGCATATTCGCAGAGATTATATCAGAAGGACAGTATTTAGACACAGGAAAATCCTGTTCAAAGACCTGAGACGTAGCCCAAAACCGTTTACATTTGTAATTCAGTCTAAATGAGTTGGGGATTTTGGAAGAAAGTTGGTTAAACATTTAAAAGTACATTTTCATACAGCTGATATGACGGTATGAAAGTATTCAAAACTATAGAAATCAAATTGATAGTTGGCTAGTGTTCAAAGTATTAACAATTTAACTATAAAGAGCTGATATGATACCCGTATGAAAGTGCTAAAACTCTCAGAGCTCAAAATAACCGACCGAGGAAATGTGTAGGGCAGTATTTGAAAGACTTGGAATATGTTTGTAGTACCTAACTACCTCTGTGTTGTGTTGAAATACTGAGAATAGATATTTAAAGAGCTGTGAAAGGTGGGATAGTCTTTAAAATAGTAATCACATGTTTAAAGAGCAAGTGTAATGGGAAAACAATGAATAAACACTTGGAATTCACAATGAAAGAGCTTGAAACACTGGACAAAAGTAAAAAGACCTGGTATATATGGGGAAAAAGCTGTACAAATACTTGGAATTTACAATGAATGAGCCTGAATCACTGGACATAAGTCAATCCAACACTGAGAATTCACAATGATAGACTAGAGAAATATTTAGGAATGTACTTGAAACACTAGGTATATCTCTCCATAGAGTTGGAATATCTGATGGACAATTTAGTTACCTAAAAATCGTGTTCAGAGTAGAGAACTGAGTTGGATACTGGTTGCATTTATAATTCTGTCTCAATGAGTTGGGGTTTTTGAAAGAATGTTGGTTAAACATTTAAACATTCATTCTCATAGTGCTCAGATACCTTAAAAAGTTATTTACATACACCAAATATAACAGTTTAGGGTTAAGGATAGTGGTTAGGGTTAAGGTTAGAGTTAGGATTAGCGTTAGGGTTAGTGCTAGGGCTAGGGTTAGGGTTAGGGTTAGGGTTAGTGCTAGGGTTAGGGTTAGGGTTAGGGTTCAGGTGAGGGCTATGTTTAGGGTTAGGGTTAGGGTTAGGTTTAGGGATATGGCTAGGACTAGGGCTAGCGTTTGCTTTAGGGTTAGGGTTAGGCTTAGGTTTGGGGTTAGGTTTATGGCGTATGGACATTTGGTATTCACAATAAATTAGCTCAATCACTTGACAAAACTGAAAAGAGCTTCTGTATAAGGAAAACAGCTCTAGAAATACTGGAATTCACAATGAATCAGCTTGAATCACTATACACGAGTGAATCAAACACAGAGATATCACAATGATTGACTTGGGAAATATTTAGGAATGTGACAGACACTAGGAATTCATGTTAAAAGACCTTTAATATCTGAAGGACACTATGTAGTCAATGGCAAATCATGTTCAAGTGAGTGCAATACTGTTTACATTCATTAGTCCGTCACTATGAGTTGGCGTTTTTGAATGAAAGTCCTAAAATTCATCTTCATAGACTTGATATAAGAGCATGAAAGTATTCAAATCTCCTAGGAATCAAAATCGTACTGTAGCTAGTGTTCAACGTAGTAACAATTTCAATCAAAGAGCTGGTATATATTGAAAGGTAGGAGAGTCTTTAAAAGAGTAATCACTCACGTTAAAAGAGCTGGTATTTATAGAAAAACGACGTATAAACATATGGAATTCACAAGGAATTAGCTTGAATCACTGGACAAAAGTGAATCCAACACTGAGAATTCACAATAATACACCAGGGAAATATCTAGGAATGTGCTTCAAACTCTAGGAATGCATGTTCGCAGAGATTATTTCAGAAGGACAGTATTTAGACACAGGAAAATCCTGTTCAAAGACCTGAGACGTAGCCCAAAACCGTTTACATTTGTAATTCAGTCTAAATGAGTTGGGGATTTTGGAAGAAAGTTGGTTAAACATTTAAAAGTACATTTTCATACAGCTGATATGACGGTATGAAAGTATTCAAAACTATAGAAATCAAATTGATAGTTGGCTAGTGTTCAAAGTATTAACAATTTAACTATAAAGAGCTGATATGATACCCGTATGAAAATGCTAAAACTCTCAGAGCTCAAAATAACCGACCGAGGAAATGTGTAGGGTAGTATCTGAAAGACTTGGAATATGTTTGTAGTACCTAACTACCTCTATGTGGTGTTGAAATACTGAGAATAGATCTTTAAAGAGCTGTGAAAGGTGGGATAGTCTTTAAAATAGTAATCACATGTTTAAAGAGCAAGTGTATATGGGAAAACAATGAATAAACACTTGGAATTCACAATGAAAGAGCTTGAAACACTGGACAAAAGTAAAAAGACCTGGTATATATGGGGAAAAAGCTGTACAAATACTTGGAATTTACAATGAATGAGCCTGAATCACTGGACATAAGTCAATCCAACACTGAGAATTCACAATGATAGACTAGAGAAATATTTAGGAATGTACTTGAAACACTAGGTATATCTCTCCATAGAGTTGGAATATCTGATGGACAATTTAGTTACCTAAAAATCGTGTTCAGAGTAGAGAACTGAGTTGGATACTGGTTGCATTTATAATTCTGTCTCAATGAGTTGGGGTTTTTGAAAGAATGTTGGTTAAACATTTAAACATTCATTCTCATAGTGCTCAGATACCTTAAAAAGTTATTTACATACACCAAATATAACAGTTTAGGGTTAAGGATAGTGGTTAGGGTTAAGGTTAGAGTTAGGATTAGCGTTAGGGTTAGTGCTAGGGCTAGGGTTAGGGTTAGGGTTAGGGTTAGTGCTAGGGTTAGGGTTAGGGTTAGGGTTCAGGTGAGGGCTAGGGTTAAGGTAAGGGTTAGTGATAGAGCTAGGGTTAGGGTTAGGGTTAGGGTTAGTGCTAGGGCTAGGGTTAGGATTAGGGTTCAGGTGAGGGCTATGTTTAGGGTTAGGGTTAGGGTTAGGTTTAGGGATATGGCTAGGACTAGGGCTAGCGTTTGCTTTAGGCTTAGGGTTAGGCTTAGGGTTGGGGTTAGGTTTATGGCGTATGGACATTTGGTATTCACAATAAATTAGCTCAATCACTTGACAAAACTGAAAAGAGCTTCTGTATAAGGAAAACAGCTCTAGAAATACTGGAATTCACAATGAATCAGCTTGAATCACTATACACGAGTGAATCAAACACAGAGATATCACAATGATTGACTTGGGAAATATTTAGGAATGTGACAGACACTAGGAATTCATGTTAAAAGACCTTTAATATCTGAAGGACACTATGTAGTCAATGGCAAATCATGTTCAAGTGAGTGCAATACTGTTTACATTCATTATTCCGTCACTATGAGTTGGCGTTTTTGAATGAAAGTCCTAAAATTCATCTTCATAGACTTGATATAAGAGCATGAAAGTATTCAAATCTCCTAGGAATCAAAATCGTACTGTAGCTAGTGTTCAACGTAGTAACAATTTCAATTAAAGAGCTGGTATATATTGAAAGGTAGGAGAGTCTTTAAAAGAGTAATCACTCACGTTAAAAGAGCTGGTATTTATAGAAAAACGACGTATAAACATATGGAATTCACAAGGAATTAGCTTGAATCACTGGACAAAAGTGAATCCAACACTGAGAATTCACAATAATACACCAGGGAAATATCTAGGAATGTGCTTCAAACTCTAGGAATGCATGTTCGCAGAGATTATTTCAGAAGGACAGTATTTAGACACAGGAAAATCCTGTTCAAAGACCTGAGACGTAGCCCAAAACCGTTTACATTTGTAATTCAGTCTAAATGAGTTGGGGATTTTGGAAGAAAGTTGGTTAAACATTTAAAAGTACATTTTCATACAGCTGATATGACGGTATGAAAGTATTCAAAACTATAGAAATCAAATTGATAGTTGGCTAGTGTTCAAAGTATTAACAATTTAACTATAAAGAGCTGATATGATACCCGTATGAAAATGCTAAAACTCTCAGAGCTCAAAATAACCGACCGAGGAAATGTGTAGGGTAGTATCTGAAAGACTTGGAATATGTTTGTAGTACCTAACTACCTCTATGTGGTGTTGAAATACTGAGAATAGATCTTTAAAGAGCTGTGAAAGGTGGGATAGTCTTTAAAATAGTAATCACATGTTTAAAGAGCAAGTGTATATGGGAAAACAATGAATAAACACTTGGAATTCACAATGAAAGAGCTTGAAACACTGGACAAAAATAAAAAGACCTGGTATATATGGGGAAAAAGCTGTACAAATACTTGGAATTTACAATGAATGAGCCTGAATCACTGGACATAAGTCAATCCAACACTGAGAATTCACAATGATAGACTAGAGAAATATTTAGGAATGTACTTGAAACACTAGGTATATCTCTCCATAGAGTTGGAATATCTGATGGACAATTTAGTTACCTAAAAATCGTGTTCAGAGTAGAGAACTGAGTTGGATACTGGTTGCATTTATAATTCTGTCTCAATGAGTTGGGGTTTTTGAAAGAATGTTGGTTAAACATTTAAACATTCATTCTCATAGTGCTCAGATACCTTAAAAAGTTATTTACATACACCAAATATAACAGTTTAGGGTTAAGGATAGTGGTTAGGGTTAAGGTTAGAGTTAGGATTAGCGTTAGGGTTAGTGCTAGGGCTAGGGTTAGGGTTAGGGTTAGGGTTAGTGCTAGGGTTAGGGTTAGGGTTAGGGTTCAGGTGAGGGCTAGGGTTAAGGTTAGGGTTAGTGATAGAGCTAGGGTTAGGGTTAGGGTTAGGGTTAGTGCTAGGGCTAGGGTTAGGATTAGGGTTCAGGTGAGGGCTATGTTTAGGGTTAGGGTTAGGGTTAGGTTTAGGGATATGGCTAGGACTAGGGCTAGCGTTTGCTTTAGGCTTAGGGTTAGGCTTAGGGTTGGGGTTAGGTTTATGGCGTATGGACATTTGGTATTCACAATAAATTAGCTCAATCACTTGACAAAACTGAAAAGAGCTTCTGTATAAGGAAAACAGCTCTAGAAATACTGGAATTCACAATGAATCAGCTTGAATCACTATACTCGAGTGAATCAAACACAGAGATATCACAATGATTGACTTGGGAAATATTTAGGAATGTGACAGACACTAGGAATTCATGTTAAAAGACCTTTAATATCTGAAGGACACTATGTAGTCAATGGCAAATCATGTTCAAGTGAGTGCAATACTGTTTACATTCATTATTCCGTCACTATGAGTTGGCGTTTTTGAATGAAAGTCCTAAAATTCATCTTCATAGACTTGATATAAGAGCATGAAAGTATTCAAATCTCCTAGGAATCAAAATCGTACTGTAGCTAGTGTTCAACGTAGTAACAATTTCAATTAAAGAGCTGGTATATATTGAAAGGTAGGAGAGTCTTTAAAAGAGTAATCACTCACGTTAAAAGAGCTGGTATTTATAGAAAAACGACGTATAAACATATGGAATTCACAAGGAATTAGCTTGAATCACTGGACAAAAGTGAATCCAACACTGAGAATTCACAATAATACACCAGGGAAATATCTAGGAATGTGCTTCAAACTCTAGGAATGCATGTTCGCAGAGATTATTTCAGAAGGACAGTATTTAGACACAGGAAAATCCTGTTCAAAGACCTGAGACGTAGCGCAAAACCGTTTACATTTGTAATTCAGTCTAAATGAGTTGGGGATTTTGGAAGAAAGTTAGTTAAACATTTAAAAGTACATTTTCATACAGCTGATATGACGGTATGAAAGTATTCAAAACTATAGAAATCAAATTGATAGTTGGCTAGTGTTCAAAGTATTAACAATTTAACTATAAAGAGCTGATATGATACCCGTATGAAAGTGCTAAACTCTCAGAGCTCAAAATAACCGACCGAGGAAATGTGTAGGGCAGTATCTGAAAGACTTGGAATATGTTTGTAGTACCTAACTACCTCTGTGTTGTGTTGAAATACTGAGAATAGATATTTAAAGAGCTGTGAAAGGTGGGATAGTCTTTAAAATAGTAATCACATGTTTAAAGAGCAAGTGTATATGGGAAAACAATGAATAAACACTTGGAATTTACAATGAATGAGCCTGAATCACTGGACATAAGTCAATCCAACACTGAGAATTCACAATGATAGACTAGAGAAATATTTAGGAATGTACTTGAAACACTAGGTATATCTCTCCATAGAGTTGGAATATCTGATGGACAATTTAGTTACCTAAAAATCGTGTAGAGTAGAGAACTGAGTTGGATACTGGTTGCATTTATAATTCTGTCTCAATGAGTTGGGGTTTTTGAAAGAATGTTGGTTAAACATTTAAACATTCATTCTCATAGTGCTCAGATACCTTAAAAAGTTATTTACATACACCAAATATAACAGTTTAGGGTTAAGGATAGTGGTTAGGGTTAAGGTTAGAGTTAGGATTAGCGTTAGGGTTAGTGCTAGGGCTAGGGTTAGGGTTAGGGTTAGGGTTAGTGCTAGGGTTAGGGTTAGGGTTAGGGTTCAGGTGAGGGCTAGGGTTAAGGTTAGGGTTAGTGATAGAGCTAGGGTTAGGGTTAGGGTTAGGGTTAGGGATATGGCTAGGACTAGGGCTAGCGTTTGCTTTAGGGTTAGGGTTAGGCTTAGGGTTAGGGTTAGGTTTATGGCGTATGGACATTTGGTATTCACAATAAATTAGCTCAATCACTTGACAAAACTGAAAAGAGCTTCTGTATAAGGAAAACAGCTCTAGAAATACTGGAATTCACAATGAATCAGCTTGAATCACTATACACGAGTGAATCAAACACAGAGATATCACAATGATTGACTTGGGAAATATTTAGGAATGTGACAGACACTAGGAATTCATGTTAAAAGACCTTTAATATCTGAAGGACACTATGTAGTCAATGGCAAATCATGTTCAAGTGAGTGCAATACTGTTTACATTCATTATTCCGTCACTATGAGTTGGCGTTTTTGAATGAAAGTCCTAAAATTCATCTTCATAGACTTGATATAAGAGCATGAAAGTATTCAAATCTCCTAGGAATCAAAATCGTACTGTAGCTAGTGTTCAACGTAGTAACAATTTCAATTAAAGAGCTGGTATATATTGAAAGGTAGGAGAGTCTTTAAAAGAGTAATCACTCACGTTAAAAGAGCTGGTATTTATAGAAAAACGACGTATAAACATATGGAATTCACAAGGAATTAGCTTGAATCACTGGACAAAAGTGAATCCAACACTGAGAATTCACAATAATACACCAGGGAAATATCTAGGAATGTGCTTCAAACTCTAGGAATGCATGTTCGCAGAGATTATTTCAGAAGGACAGTATTTAGACACAGGAAAATCCTGTTCAAAGACCTGAGACGTAGCGCAAAACCGTTTACATTTGTAATTCAGTCTAAATGAGTTGGGGATTTTGGAAGAAAGTTGGTTAAACATTTAAAAGTACATTTTCATACAGCTGATATGACGGTATGAAAGTATTCAAAACTATAGAAATCAAATTGATAGTTGGCTAGTGTTCAAAGTATTAACAATTTAACTATAAAGAGCTGATATGATACCCGTATGAAAATGCTAAAACTCTCAGAGCTCAAAATAACCGACCGAGGAAATGTGTAGGGTAGTATCTGAAAGACTTGGAATATGTTTGTAGTACCTAACTACCTCTATGTGGTGTTGAAATACTGAGAATAGATATTTAAAGAGCTGTGAAAGGTGGGATAGTCTTTAAAATAGTAATCACATGTTTAAAGAGCAAGTGTATATGGGAAAACAATGAATAAACACTTGGAATTCACAATGAAAGAGCTTGAAACACTGGACAAAAGTAAAAAGACCTGGTATATATGGGGAAAAAGCTGTACAAATACTTGGAATTTACAATGAATGAGCCTGAATCACTGGACATAAGTCAATCCAACACTGAGAATTCACAATGATAGACTAGAGAAATATTTAGGAATGTACTTGAAACACTAGGTATATCTCTCCATAGAGTTGGAATATCTGATGGACAATTTAGTTACCTAAAAATCGTGTAGAGTAGAGAACTGAGTTGGATACTGGTTGCATTTATAATTCTGTCTCAATGAGTTGGGGTTTTTGAAAGAATGTTGGTTAAACATTTAAACATTCATTCTCATAGTGCTCAGATACCTTAAAAAGTTATTTACATACACCAAATATAACAGTTTAGGGTTAAGGATAGTGGTTAGGGTTAAGGTTAGAGTTAGGATTAGCGTTAGGGTTAGTGCTAGGGCTAGGGTTAGGGTTAGGGTTAGGGTTAGTGCTAGGGTTAGGGTTAGGGTTAGGGTTCAGGTGAGGGCTAGGGTTAAGGTTAGGGTTAGTGATAGAGCTAGGGTTAGGGTTAGGGTTAGGGTTAGTGCTAGGGCTAGGGTTAGGATTAGGGTTCAGGTGAGGGCTAGGGTTAAGGTTAGGGTTAGTGATAGAGCTAGGGTTAGGGTTAGGGTTAGGGTTAGGGATATGGCTAGGACTAGGGCTAGCGTTTGCTTTAGGGTTAGGGTTAGGCTTAGGGTTGGGGTTAGGTTTATGGCGTATGGACATTTGGAATTCACAATAAATTAGCTCAATCACTTGACAAAACTGAAAAGAGCTTCTGTATAAGGAAAACAGCTCTAGAAATACTGGAATTCACAATGAATCAGCTTGAATCACTATACACGAGTGAATCAAACACAGAGATATCACAATGATTGACTTGGGAAATATTTAGGAATGTGACATACACTAGGAATTCATGTTAAAAGACCTTTAATATCTGAAGGACACTATGTAGTCACCGGCAAATCATGTTCAAGTGAGTGCAATACTGTTTACATTCATTATTACGTCACTATGAGTTGGCGTTTTTGAATGAAAGTCCTTAAAAATTCATCTTCATAGACTTGATATAAGAGAATGAAAGTATTCAAATCTCCTAGGAATCAAAATCGTACTTTAGATGGTGTTCAACGTAGTAACAATTTCAATTAAAGAGCTGGTATATATTGAAAGGTAGCAGAGTCTTTAAAAGAGTAATCACTCACGTTAAAAGAGCTGGTATTTATAGAAAAACGACGTATAAACACATGGAATTCACAAGGAATTAGCTTGAATCACTGGACAAAAGTGAATCCAACACTGAGAATTCACAATAATACACTAGGGAAATATCTAGGAATGTGCTTCAAACTGTAGGAATGCATATTCGCAGAGATTATATCAGAAGGACAGTATTTAGACACAGGAAAATCCTGTTCAAAGACCTGAGACGTAGCCCAAAACCGTTTACATTTGTAATTCAGTCTAAATGAGTTGGGGATTTTGGAAGAAAGTTGGTTAAACATTTAAAAGTACATTTTCATACAGCTGATATGACGGTATGAAAGTATTCAAAACTATAGAAATCAAATTGATAGTTGGCTAGTGTTCAAAGTATTAACAATTTAACTATAAAGAGCTGATATGATACCCGTATGAAAATGCTAAAACTCTCAGAGCTCAAAATAAGCCACCGAGGAAATGTGTAGGGCAGTATCTGAAAGACTTGGAATATGTTTGTAGTACCTAACTACCTCTGTGTGGTGTTGAAATACTGAGAATAGATATTTAAAGAGCTGTGAAAGGTGGGATAGTCTTTAAAATAGTAATCACATGTTTAAAGAGCAAGTGTATATGGGAAAACAATGAATAAACACTTGGAATTCACAATGAAAGAGCTTGAAACACTGGACAAAAGTAAAAAGACCTGGTATATATGGGGAAAAAGCTGTACAAATACTTGGAATTTACAATGAATGAGCCTGAATCACTGGACATAAGTCAATCCAACACTGAGAATTCACAATGATAGACTAGAGAAATATTTAGGAATGTACTTGAAACACTAGGTATATCTCTCCATAGAGTTGGAATATCTGATGGACAATTTAGTTACCTAAAAATCGTGTAGAGTAGAGAACTGAGTTGGATACTGGTTGCATTTATAATTCTGTCTCAATGAGTTGGGGTTTTTGAAAGAATGTTGGTTAAACATTTAAACATTCATTCTCATAGTGCTCAGATACCTTAAAAAGTTATTTACATACACCAAATATAACAGTTTAGGGTTAAGGATAGTGGTTAGGGTTAAGGTTAGAGTTAGGATTAGCGTTAGGGTTAGTGCTAGGGCTAGGGTTAGGGTTAGGGTTAGGGTTAGTGCTAGGGTTAGGGTTAGGGTTAGGGTTCAGGTGAGGGCTAGGGTTAAGGTTAGGGTTAGTGATAGAGCTAGGGTTAGGGTTAGGGTTAGGGTTAGTGCTAGGGCTAGGGTTAGGATTAGGGTTCAGGTGAGGGCTAGGGTTAAGTTTAGGGTTAGTGATAGAGCTAGGGTTAGGGTTAGGGTTAGGGTTAGGGATATGGCTAGGACTAGGGCTAGCGTTTGCTTTAGGGTTAGGGTTAGGCTTAGGGTTGGGGTTAGGTTTATGGCGTATGGACATTTGGAATTCACAATAAATTAGCTCAATCACTTGACAAAACTGAAAAGAGCTTCTGTATAAGGAAAACAGCTCTAGAAATACTGGAATTCACAATGAATCAGCTTGAATCACTATACACGAGTGAATCAAACACAGAGATATCACAATGATTGACTTGGGAAATATTTAGGAATGTGACATACACTAGGAATTCATGTTAAAAGACCTTTAATATCTGAAGGACACTATGTAGTCACCGGCAAATCATGTTCAAGTGAGTGCAATACTGTTTACATTCATTATTACGTCACTATGAGTTGGCGTTTTTGAATGAAAGTCCTTAAAAATTCATCTTCATAGACTTGATATAAGAGAATGAAAGTATTCAAATCTCCTAGGAATCAAAATCGTACTTTAGATGGTGTTCAACGTAGTAACAATTTCAATTAAAGAGCTGGTATATATTGAAAGGTAGCAGAGTCTTTAAAAGAGTAATCACTCACGTTAAAAGAGCTGGTATTTATAGAAAAACGACGTATAAACATATGGAATTCACAAGGAATTAGCTTGAATCACTGGACAAAAGTGAATCCAACACTGAGAATTCACAATAATACACCAGGGAAATATCTAGGAATGTGCTTCAAACTCTAGGAATGCATATTCGCAGAGATTATTTCAGAAGGACAGTATTTAGACACAGGAAAATCCTGTTCAAAGACCTGAGACGTAGCGCAAAACCGTTTACATTTGTAATTCAGTCTAAATGAGTTGGGGATTTTGGAAGAAAGTTAGTTAAACATTTAAAAGTACATTTTCATACAGCTGATATGACGGTATGAAAGTATTCAAAACTATAGAAATCAAATTGATAGTTGGCTAGTGTTCAAAGTATTAACAATTTAACTATAAAGAGCTGATATGATACCCGTATGAAAGTGCTAAAACTCTCAGAGCTCAAAATAACCGACCGAGGAAATGTGTAGGGCAGTATCTGAAAGACTTGGAATATGTTTGTAGTACCTAACTACCTCTGTGTTGTGTTGAAATACTGAGAATAGATATTTAAAGAGCTGTGAAAGGTGGGATAGTCTTTAAAATAGTAATCACATGTTTAAAGAGCAAGTGTATATGGGAAAACAATGAATAAACACTTGGAATTTACAATGAATGAGCCTGAATCACTGGACATAAGTCAATCCAACACTGAGAATTCACAATGATAGACTAGAGAAATATTTAGGAATGTACTTGAAACACTAGGTATATCTCTCCATAGAGTTGGAATATCTGATGGACAATTTAGTTACCTAAAAATCGTGTAGAGTAGAGAACTGAGTTGGATACTGGTTGCATTTATAATTCTGTCTCAATGAGTTGGGGTTTTTGAAAGAATGTTGGTTAAACATTTAAACATTCATTCTCATAGTGCTCAGATACCTTAAAAACTTATTTACATACACCAAATATAACAGTTTAGGGTTAAGGATAGTGGTTAGGGTTAAGGTTAGAGTTAGGATTAGCGTTAGGGTTAGTGCTAGGGCTAGGGTTAGGGTTAGGGTTAGGGTTAGTGCTAGGGTTAGGGTTAGGGTTAGGGTTCAGGTGAGGGCTAGGGTTAAGGTTAGGGTTAGTGATAGAGCTAGGGTTAGGGTTAGGGTTAGGGTTAGGGATATGGCTAGGACTAGGGCTAGCGTTTGCTTTAGGGTTAGGGTTAGGCTTAGGGTTGGGGTTAGGTTTATGGCGTATGGACATTTGGTATTCACAATAAATTAGCTCAATCACTTGACAAAACTGAAAAGAGCTTCTGTATAAGGAAAACAGCTCTAGAAATACTGGAATTCACAATGAATCAGCTTGAATCACTATACACGAGTGAATCAAACACAGAGATATCACAATGATTGACTTGGGAAATATTTAGGAATGTGACAGACACTAGGAATTCATGTTAAAAGACCTTTAATATCTGAAGGACACTATGTAGTCAATGGCAAATCATGTTCAAGTGAGTGCAATACTGTTTACATTCATTATTCCGTCACTATGAGTTGGCGTTTTTGAATGAAAGTCCTAAAATTCATCTTCATAGACTTGATATAAGAGCATGAAAGTATTCAAATCTCCTAGGAATCAAAATCGTACTGTAGCTAGTGTTCAACGTAGTAACAATTTCAATTAAAGAGCTGGTATATATTGAAAGGTAGGAGAGTCTTTAAAAGAGTAATCACTCACGTTAAAAGAGCTGGTATTTATAGAAAAACGACGTATAAACATATGGAATTCACAAGGAATTAGCTTGAATCACTGGACAAAAGTGAATCCAACACTGAGAATTCACAATAATACACCAGGGAAATATCTAGGAATGTGCTTCAAACTCTAGGAATGCATGTTCGCAGAGATTATTTCAGAAGGACAGTATTTAGACACAGGAAAATCCTGTTCAAAGACCTGAGACGTAGCCCAAAACCGTTTACATTTGTAATTCAGTCTAAATGAGTTGGGGATTTTGGAAGAAAGTTGGTTAAACATTTAAAAGTACATTTTCATACAGCTGATATGACGGTATGAAAGTATTCAAAACTATAGAAATCAAATTGATAGTTGGCTAGTGTTCAAAGTATTAACAATTTAACTATAAAGAGCTGATATGATACCCGTATGAAAATGCTAAAACTCTCAGAGCTCAAAATAACCGACCGAGGAAATGTGTAGGGTAGTATCTGAAAGACTTGGAATATGTTTGTAGTACCTAACTACCTCTATGTGGTGTTGAAATACTGAGAATAGATATTTAAAGAGCTGTGAAAGGTGGGATAGTCTTTAAAATAGTAATCACATGTTTAAAGAGCAAGTGTATATGGGAAAACAATGAATAAACACTTGGAATTCACAATGAAAGAGCTTGAAACACTGGACAAAAGTAAAAAGACCTGGTATATATGGGGAAAAAGCTGTACAAATACTTGGAATTTACAATGAATGAGCCTGAATCACTGGACATAAGTCAATCCAACACTGAGAATTCACAATGATAGACTAGAGAAATATTTAGGAATGTACTTGAAACACTAGGTATATCTCTCCATAGAGTTGGAATATCTGATGGACAATTTAGTTACCTAAAAATCGTGTAGAGTAGAGAACTGAGTTGGATACTGGTTGCATTTATAATTCTGTCTCAATGAGTTGGGGTTTTTGAAAGAATGTTGGTTAAACATTTAAACATTCATTCTCATAGTGCTCAGATACCTTAAAAAGTTATTTACATACACCAAATATAACAGTTTAGGGTTAAGGATAGTGGTTAGGGTTAAGGTTAGAGTTAGGATTAGCGTTAGGGTTAGTGCTAGGGCTAGGGTTAGGGTTAGGGTTAGGGTTAGTGCTAGGGTTAGGGTTAGGGTTAGGGTTCAGGTGAGGGCTAGGGTTAAGGTTAGGGTTAGTGATAGAGCTAGGGTTAGGGTTAGGGTTAGGGTTAGTGCTAGGGCTAGGGTTAGGATTAGGGTTCAGGTGAGGGCTAGGGTTAAGGTTAGGGTTAGTGATAGAGCTAGGGTTAGGGTTAGGGTTAGGGTTAGGGATATGGCTAGGACTAGGGCTAGCGTTTGCTTTAGGGTTAGGGTTAGGCTTAGGGTTGGGGTTAGGTTTATGGCGTATGGACATTTGGAATTCACAATAAATTAGCTCAATCACTTGACAAAACTGAAAAGAGCTTCTGTATAAGGAAAACAGCTCTAGAAATACTGGAATTCACAATGAATCAGCTTGAATCACTATACACGAGTGAATCAAACACAGAGATATCACAATGATTGACTTGGGAAATATTTAGGAATGTGACATACACTAGGAATTCATGTTAAAAGACCTTTAATATCTGAAGGACACTATGTAGTCACCGGCAAATCATGTTCAAGTGAGTGCAATACTGTTTACATTCATTATTACGTCACTATGAGTTGGCGTTTTTGAATGAAAGTCCTTAAAAATTCATCTTCATAGACTTGATATAAGAGAATGAAAGTATTCAAATCTCCTAGGAATCAAAATCGTACTTTAGATGGTGTTCAACGTAGTAACAATTTCAATTAAAGAGCTGGTATATATTGAAAGGTAGCAGAGTCTTTAAAAGAGTAATCACTCACGTTAAAAGAGCTGGTATTTATAGAAAAACGACGTATAAACACATGGAATTCACAAGGAATTAGCTTGAATCACTGGACAAAAGTGAATCCAACACTGAGAATTCACAATAATACACTAGGGAAATATCTAGGAATGTGCTTCAAACTGTAGGAATGCATATTCGCAGAGATTATATCAGAAGGACAGTATTTAGACACAGGAAAATCCTGTTCAAAGACCTGAGACGTAGCGCAAAACCGTTTACATTTGTAATTCAGTCTAAATGAGTTGGGGATTTTGGAAGAAAGTTGGTTAAACATTTAAAAGTACATTTTCATACAGCTGATATGACGGTATGAAAGTATTCAAAACTATAGAAATCAAATTGATAGTTGGCTAGTGTTCAAAGTATTAACAATTTAACTATAAAGAGCTGATATGATACCCGTATGAAAATGCTAAAACTCTCAGAGCTCAAAATAAGCCACCGAGGAAATGTGTAGGGCAGTATCTGAAAGACTTGGAATATGTTTGTAGTACCTAACTACCTCTGTGTGGTGTTGAAATACTGAGAATAGATATTTAAAGAGCTGTGAAAGGTGGGATAGTCTTTAAAATAGTAATCACATGTTTAAAGAGCAAGTGTATATGGGAAAACAATGAATAAACACTTGGAATTCACAATGAAAGAGCTTGAAACACTGGACAAAAGTAAAAAGACCTGGTATATATGGGGAAAAAGCTGTACAAATACTTGGAATTTACAATGAATGAGCCTGAATCACTGGACATAAGTCAATCCAACACTGAGAATTCACAATGATAGACTAGAGAAATATTTAGGAATGTACTTGAAACACTAGGTATATCTCTCCATAGAGTTGGAATATCTGATGGACAATTTAGTTACCTAAAAATCGTGTTCAGAGTAGAGAACTGAGTTGGATACTGGTTGCATTTATAATTCTGTCTCAATGAGTTGGGGTTTTTGAAAGAATGTTGGTTAAACATTTAAACATTCATTCTCATAGTGCTCAGATACCTTAAAAAGTTATTTACATACACCAAATATAACAGTTTAGGGTTAAGGATAGTGTTTAGGGTTAAGGTTAGAGTTAGGATTAGCGTTAGGGTTAGTGCTAGGGCTAGGGTTAGGGTTAGGGTTAGGGTTAGTGCTAGGGCTAGGGTTAGGATTAGGGTTCAGGTGAGGGCTATGTTTAGGGTTAGGGTTAGGGTTAGGTTTAGGGATATGGCTAGGACTAGGGCTAGCGTTTGCTTTAGGGTTAGGGTTAGGCTTAGGGTTGGGGTTAGTTTTATGGCGTATGGACATTTGGTATTCACAATAAATTAGCTCAATCACTTGACAAAACTGAAAAGAGCTTCTGTATAAGGAAAACAGCTCTAGAAATACTGGAATTCACAATGAATCAGCTTGAATCACTATACACGAGTGATTCAAACACAGAGATATCACAATGATTGACTTGGGAAATATTTAGGAATGTGACAGACACTAGGAATTCATGTTAAAAGACCTTTAATATCTGAAGGACACTATGTAGTCACTGGCAAATCATGTTCAAGTGAGTGCAATACTGTTTACATTCATTATTCCGTCACTATGAGTTGGCGTTTTTGAATGAAAGTCCTAAAATTCATCTTCATAGACTTGATATAAGAGCATGAAAGTATTCAAATCTCCTAGGAATCAAAATCGTACTGTAGCTAGTGTTCAACGTAGTAACAATTTCAATTAAAGAGCTGGTATATATTGAAAGGTAGGAGAGTCTTTAAAAGAGTAATCACTCACGTTAAAAGAGCTGGTATTTATAGAAAAACGACGTATAAACATATGGAATTCACAAGGAATTAGCTTGAATCACTGGACAAAAGTGAATCCAACACTGAGAATTCACAATAATACACCAGGGAAATATCTAGGAATGTGCTTCAAACTCTAGGAATGCATATTCGCAGAGATTATTTCAGAAGGACAGTATTTAGACACAGGAAAATCCTGTTCAAAGACCTGAGACGTAGCGCAAAACCGTTTACATTTGTAATTCAGTCTAAATGAGTTGGGGATTTTGGAAGAAAGTTAGTTAAACATTTAAAAGTACATTTTCATACAGCTGATATGACGGTATGAAAGTATTCAAAACTATAGAAATCAAATTGATAGTTGGCTAGTGTTCAAAGTATTAACAATTTAACTATAAAGAGCTGATATGATACCCGTATGAAAGTGCTAAAACTCTCAGAGCTCAAAATAACCGACCGAGGAAATGTGTAGGGCAGTATCTGAAAGACTTGGAATATGTTTGTAGTACCTAACTACCTCTGTGTTGTGTTGAAATACTGAGAATAGATATTTAAAGAGCTGTGAAAGGTGGGATAGTCTTTAAAATAGTAATCACATGTTTAAAGAGCAAGTGTATATGGGAAAACAATGAATAAACACTTGGAATTTACAATGAATGAGCCTGAATCACTGGACATAAGTCAATCCAACACTGAGAATTCACAATGATAGACTAGAGAAATATTTAGGAATGTACTTGAAACACTAGGTATATCTCTCCATAGAGTTGGAATATCTGATGGACAATTTAGTTACCTAAAAATCGTGTAGAGTAGAGAACTGAGTTGGATACTGGTTGCATTTATAATTCTGTCTCAATGAGTTGGGGTTTTTGAAAGAATGTTGGTTAAACATTTAAACATTCATTCTCATAGTGCTCAGATACCTTAAAAACTTATTTACATACACCAAATATAACAGTTTAGGGTTAAGGATAGTGGTTAGGGTTAAGGTTAGAGTTAGGATTAGCGTTAGGGTTAGTGCTAGGGCTAGGGTTAGGGTTAGGGTTAGGGTTAGTGCTAGGGTTAGGGTTAGGGTTAGGGTTCAGGTGAGGGCTAGGGTTAAGGTTAGGGTTAGTGATAGAGCTAGGGTTAGGGTTAGGGTTAGGGTTAGGGATATGGCTAGGACTAGGGCTAGCGTTTGCTTTAGGGTTAGGGTTAGGCTTAGGGTTGGGGTTAGGTTTATGGCGTATGGACATTTGGAATTCACAATAAATTAGCTCAATCACTTGACAAAACTGAAAAGAGCTTTTGTATAAGGAAAACAGCTCTAGAAATACTGGAATTCACAATGAATCAGCTTGAATCACTATACACGAGTGAATCAAACACAGAGATATCACAATGATTGACTTGGGAAATATTTAGGAATGTGACATACACTAGGAATTCATGTTAAAAGACCTTTAATATCTGAAGGACACTATGTAGTCACCGGCAAATCATGTTCAAGTGAGTGCAATACTGTTTACATTCATTATTCTGTCACTATGAGTTGGCGTTTTTGAATGAAAGTCCTTAAAAATTCATCTTCATAGACTTGAGATAAGAGAATGAAAGTATTCAAATCTCCTAGGAATCAAAATCGTACTTTAGATGGTGTTCAACGTAGTAACAATTTCAATTAAAGAGCTGGTATATATTGAAAGGTAGGAGAGTCTTTAAAAGAGTAATCACTCACGTTAAAAGAGCTGGTATTTATAGAAAAACGACGTATAAACACATGGAATTCACAAGGAATTAGCTTGAATCACTGGACAAAAGTGAATCCAACACTGAGAATTCACAATAATACACTAGGGAAATATCTAGGAATGTGCTTCAAACTGTAGGAATGCATATTCGCAGAGATTATATCAGAAGGACAGTATTTAGACACAGGAAAATCCTGTTCAAAGACCTGAGACGTAGCCCAAAACCGTTTACATTTGTAATTCAGTCTAAATGAGTTGGGGATTTTGGAAGAAAGTTGGTTAAACATTTAAAAGTACATTTTCATACAGCTGATATGACGGTATGAAAGTATTCAAAACTATAGAAATCAAATTGATAGTTGGCTAGTGTTCAAAGTATTAACAATTTAACTATAAAGAGCTGATATGATACCCGTATGAAAGTGCTAAAACTCTCAGAGCTCAAAATAACCGACCGAGGAAATGTGTAGGGCAGTATTTGAAAGACTTGGAATATGTTTGTAGTACCTAACTACCTCTGTGTTGTGTTGAAATACTGAGAATAGATATTTAAAGAGCTGTGAAAGGTGGGATAGTCTTTAAAATAGTAATCACATGTTTAAAGAGCAAGTGTAATGGGAAAACAATGAATAAACACTTGGAATTCACAATGAAAGAGCTTGAAACACTGGACAAAAGTAAAAAGACCTGGTATATATGGGGAAAAAGCTGTACAAATACTTGGAATTTACAATGAATGAGCCTGAATCACTGGACATAAGTCAATCCAACACTGAGAATTCACAATGATAGACTAGAGAAATATTTAGGAATGTACTTGAAACACTAGGTATATCTCTCCATAGAGTTGGAATATCTGATGGACAATTTAGTTACCTAAAAATCGTGTTCAGAGTAGAGAACTGAGTTGGATACTGGTTGCATTTATAATTCTGTCTCAATGAGTTGGGGTTTTTGAAAGAATGTTGGTTAAACATTTAAACATTCATTCTCATAGTGCTCAGATACCTTAAAAAGTTATTTACATACACCAAATATAACAGTTTAGGGTTAAGGATAGTGGTTAGGGTTAAGGTTAGAGTTAGGATTAGCGTTAGGGTTAGTGCTAGGGCTAGGGTTAGGGTTAGGGTTAGGGTTAGTGCTAGGGTTAGGGTTAGGGTTAGGGTTCAGGTGAGGGCTATGTTTAGGGTTAGGGTTAGGGTTAGGTTTAGGGATATGGCTAGGACTAGGGCTAGCGTTTGCTTTAGGGTTAGGGTTAGGCTTAGGTTTGGGGTTAGGTTTATGGCGTATGGACATTTGGTATTCACAATAAATTAGCTCAATCACTTGACAAAACTGAAAAGAGCTTCTGTATAAGGAAAACAGCTCTAGAAATACTGGAATTCACAATGAATCAGCTTGAATCACTATACACGAGTGAATCAAACACAGAGATATCACAATGATTGACTTGGGAAATATTTAGGAATGTGACAGACACTAGGAATTCATGTTAAAAGACCTTTAATATCTGAAGGACACTATGTAGTCAATGGCAAATCATGTTCAAGTGAGTGCAATACTGTTTACATTCATTAGTCCGTCACTATGAGTTGGCGTTTTTGAATGAAAGTCCTAAAATTCATCTTCATAGACTTGATATAAGAGCATGAAAGTATTCAAATCTCCTAGGAATCAAAATCGTACTGTAGCTAGTGTTCAACGTAGTAACAATTTCAATCAAAGAGCTGGTATATATTGAAAGGTAGGAGAGTCTTTAAAAGAGTAATCACTCACGTTAAAAGAGCTGGTATTTATAGAAAAACGACGTATAAACATATGGAATTCACAAGGAATTAGCTTGAATCACTGGACAAAAGTGAATCCAACACTGAGAATTCACAATAATACACCAGGGAAATATCTAGGAATGTGCTTCAAACTCTAGGAATGCATGTTCGCAGAGATTATTTCAGAAGGACAGTATTTAGACACAGGAAAATCCTGTTCAAAGACCTGAGACGTAGCCCAAAACCGTTTACATTTGTAATTCAGTCTAAATGAGTTGGGGATTTTGGAAGAAAGTTGGTTAAACATTTAAAAGTACATTTTCATACAGCTGATATGACGGTATGAAAGTATTCAAAACTATAGAAATCAAATTGATAGTTGGCTAGTGTTCAAAGTATTAACAATTTAACTATAAAGAGCTGATATGATACCCGTATGAAAATGCTAAAACTCTCAGAGCTCAAAATAACCGACCGAGGAAATGTGTAGGGTAGTATCTGAAAGACTTGGAATATGTTTGTAGTACCTAACTACCTCTATGTGGTGTTGAAATACTGAGAATAGATCTTTAAAGAGCTGTGAAAGGTGGGATAGTCTTTAAAATAGTAATCACATGTTTAAAGAGCAAGTGTATATGGGAAAACAATGAATAAACACTTGGAATTCACAATGAAAGAGCTTGAAACACTGGACAAAAGTAAAAAGACCTGGTATATATGGGGAAAAAGCTGTACAAATACTTGGAATTTACAATGAATGAGCCTGAATCACTGGACATAAGTCAATCCAACACTGAGAATTCACAATGATAGACTAGAGAAATATTTAGGAATGTACTTGAAACACTAGGTATATCTCTCCATAGAGTTGGAATATCTGATGGACAATTTAGTTACCTAAAAATCGTGTTCAGAGTAGAGAACTGAGTTGGATACTGGTTGCATTTATAATTCTGTCTCAATGAGTTGGGGTTTTTGAAAGAATGTTGGTTAAACATTTAAACATTCATTCTCATAGTGCTCAGATACCTTAAAAAGTTATTTACATACACCAAATATAACAGTTTAGGGTTAAGGATAGTGGTTAGGGTTAAGGTTAGAGTTAGGATTAGCGTTAGGGTTAGTGCTAGGGCTAGGGTTAGGGTTAGGGTTAGGGTTAGTGCTAGGGTTAGGGTTAGGGTTAGGGTTCAGGTGAGGGCTAGGGTTAAGGTAAGGGTTAGTGATAGAGCTAGGGTTAGGGTTAGGGTTAGGGTTAGTGCTAGGGCTAGGGTTAGGATTAGGGTTCAGGTGAGGGCTATGTTTAGGGTTAGGGTTAGGGTTAGGTTTAGGGATATGGCTAGGACTAGGGCTAGCGTTTGCTTTAAGCTTAGGGTTAGGCTTAGGGTTGGGGTTAGGTTTATGGCGTATGGACATTTGGTATTCACAATAAATTAGCTCAATCACTTGACAAAACTGAAAAGAGCTTCTGTATAAGGAAAACAGCTCTAGAAATACTGGAATTCACAATGAATCAGCTTGAATCACTATACACGAGTGAATCAAACACAGAGATATCACAATGATTGACTTGGGAAATATTTAGGAATGTGACAGACACTAGGAATTCATGTTAAAAGACCTTTAATATCTGAAGGACACTATGTAGTCAATGGCAAATCATGTTCAAGTGAGTGCAATACTGTTTACATTCATTATTCCGTCACTATGAGTTGGCGTTTTTGAATGAAAGTCCTAAAATTCATCTTCATAGACTTGATATAAGAGCATGAAAGTATTCAAATCTCCTAGGAATCAAAATCGTACTGTAGCTAGTGTTCAACGTAGTAACAATTTCAATTAAAGAGCTGGTATATATTGAAAGGTAGGAGAGTCTTTAAAAGAGTAATCACTCACGTTAAAAGAGCTGGTATTTATAGAAAAACGACGTATAAACATATGGAATTCACAAGGAATTAGCTTGAATCACTGGACAAAAGTGAATCCAACACTGAGAATTCACAATAATACACCAGGGAAATATCTAGGAATGTGCTTCAAACTCTAGGAATGCATGTTCGCAGAGATTATTTCAGAAGGACAGTATTTAGACACAGGAAAATCCTGTTCAAAGACCTGAGACGTAGCCCAAAACCGTTTACATTTGTAATTCAGTCTAAATGAGTTGGGGATTTTGGAAGAAAGTTGGTTAAACATTTAAAAGTACATTTTCATACAGCTGATATGACGGTATGAAAGTATTCAAAACTATAGAAATCAAATTGATAGTTGGCTAGTGTTCAAAGTATTAACAATTTAACTATAAAGAGCTGATATGATACCCGTATGAAAATGCTAAAACTCTCAGAGCTCAAAATAACCGACCGAGGAAATGTGTAGGGTAGTATCTGAAAGACTTGGAATATGTTTGTAGTACCTAACTACCTCTATGTGGTGTTGAAATACTGAGAATAGATCTTTAAAGAGCTGTGAAAGGTGGGATAGTCTTTAAAATAGTAATCACATGTTTAAAGAGCAAGTGTATATGGGAAAACAATGAATAAACACTTGGAATTCACAATGAAAGAGCTTGAAACACTGGACAAAAATAAAAAGACCTGGTATATATGGGGAAAAAGCTGTACAAATACTTGGAATTTACAATGAATGAGCCTGAATCACTGGACATAAGTCAATCCAACACTGAGAATTCACAATGATAGACTAGAGAAATATTTAGGAATGTACTTGAAACACTAGGTATATCTCTCCATAGAGTTGGAATATCTGATGGACAATTTAGTTACCTAAAAATCGTGTTCAGAGTAGAGAACTGAGTTGGATACTGGTTGCATTTATAATTCTGTCTCAATGAGTTGGGGTTTTTGAAAGAATGTTGGTTAAACATTTAAACATTCATTCTCATAGTGCTCAGATACCTTAAAAAGTTATTTACATACACCAAATATAACAGTTTAGGGTTAAGGATAGTGGTTAGGGTTAAGGTTAGAGTTAGGATTAGCGTTAGGGTTAGTGCTAGGGCTAGGGTTAGGGTTAGGGTTAGGGTTAGTGCTAGGGTTAGGGTTAGGGTTAGGGTTCAGGTGAGGGCTAGGGTTAAGGTTAGGGTTAGTGATAGAGCTAGGGTTAGGGTTAGGGTTAGGGTTAGTGCTAGGGCTAGGGTTAGGATTAGGGTTCAGGTGAGGGCTATGTTTAGGGTTAGGGTTAGGGTTAGGTTTAGGGATATGGCTAGGACTAGGGCTAGCGTTTGCTTTAGGCTTAGGGTTAGGCTTAGGGTTGGGGTTAGGTTTATGGCGTATGGACATTTGGTATTCACAATAAATTAGCTCAATCACTTGACAAAACTGAAAAGAGCTTCTGTATAAGGAAAACAGCTCTAGAAATACTGGAATTCACAATGAATCAGCTTGAATCACTATACTCGAGTGAATCAAACACAGAGATATCACAATGATTGACTTGGGAAATATTTAGGAATGTGACAGACACTAGGAATTCATGTTAAAAGACCTTTAATATCTGAAGGACACTATGTAGTCAATGGCAAATCATGTTCAAGTGAGTGCAATACTGTTTACATTCATTATTCCGTCACTATGAGTTGGCGTTTTTGAATGAAAGTCCTAAAATTCATCTTCATAGACTTGATATAAGAGCATGAAAGTATTCAAATCTCCTAGGAATCAAAATCGTACTGTAGCTAGTGTTCAACGTAGTAACAATTTCAATTAAAGAGCTGGTATATATTGAAAGGTAGGAGAGTCTTTAAAAGAGTAATCACTCACGTTAAAAGAGCTGGTATTTATAGAAAAACGACGTATAAACATATGGAATTCACAAGGAATTAGCTTGAATCACTGGACAAAAGTGAATCCAACACTGAGAATTCACAATAATACACCAGGGAAATATCTAGGAATGTGCTTCAAACTCTAGGAATGCATGTTCGCAGAGATTATTTCAGAAGGACAGTATTTAGACACAGGAAAATCCTGTTCAAAGACCTGAGACGTAGCGCAAAACCGTTTACATTTGTAATTCAGTCTAAATGAGTTGGGGATTTTGGAAGAAAGTTAGTTAAACATTTAAAAGTACATTTTCATACAGCTGATATGACGGTATGAAAGTATTCAAAACTATAGAAATCAAATTGATAGTTGGCTAGTGTTCAAAGTATTAACAATTTAACTATAAAGAGCTGATATGATACCCGTATGAAAGTGCTAAACTCTCAGAGCTCAAAATAACCGACCGAGGAAATGTGTAGGGCAGTATCTGAAAGACTTGGAATATGTTTGTAGTACCTAACTACCTCTGTGTTGTGTTGAAATACTGAGAATAGATATTTAAAGAGCTGTGAAAGGTGGGATAGTCTTTAAAATAGTAATCACATGTTTAAAGAGCAAGTGTATATGGGAAAACAATGAATAAACACTTGGAATTTACAATGAATGAGCCTGAATCACTGGACATAAGTCAATCCAACACTGAGAATTCACAATGATAGACTAGAGAAATATTTAGGAATGTACTTGAAACACTAGGTATATCTCTCCATAGAGTTGGAATATCTGATGGACAATTTAGTTACCTAAAAATCGTGTAGAGTAGAGAACTGAGTTGGATACTGGTTGCATTTATAATTCTGTCTCAATGAGTTGGGGTTTTTGAAAGAATGTTGGTTAAACATTTAAACATTCATTCTCATAGTGCTCAGATACCTTAAAAAGTTATTTACATACACCAAATATAACAGTTTAGGGTTAAGGATAGTGGTTAGGGTTAAGGTTAGAGTTAGGATTAGCGTTAGGGTTAGTGCTAGGGCTAGGGTTAGGGTTAGGGTTAGGGTTAGTGCTAGGGTTAGGGTTAGGGTTAGGGTTCAGGTGAGGGCTAGGGTTAAGGTTAGGGTTAGTGATAGAGCTAGGGTTAGGGTTAGGGTTAGGGTTAGGGATATGGCTAGGACTAGGGCTAGCGTTTGCTTTAGGGTTAGGGTTAGGCTTAGGGTTGGGGTTAGGTTTATGGCGTATGGACATTTGGTATTCACAATAAATTAGCTCAATCACTTGACAAAACTGAAAAGAGCTTCTGTATAAGGAAAACAGCTCTAGAAATACTGGAATTCACAATGAATCAGCTTGAATCACTATACACGAGTGAATCAAACACAGAGATATCACAATGATTGACTTGGGAAATATTTAGGAATGTGACAGACACTAGGAATTCATGTTAAAAGACCTTTAATATCTGAAGGACACTATGTAGTCAATGGCAAATCATGTTCAAGTGAGTGCAATACTGTTTACATTCATTATTCCGTCACTATGAGTTGGCGTTTTTGAATGAAAGTCCTAAAATTCATCTTCATAGACTTGATATAAGAGCATGAAAGTATTCAAATCTCCTAGGAATCAAAATCGTACTGTAGCTAGTGTTCAACGTAGTAACAATTTCAATTAAAGAGCTGGTATATATTGAAAGGTAGGAGAGTCTTTAAAAGAGTAATCACTCACGTTAAAAGAGCTGGTATTTATAGAAAAACGACGTATAAACATATGGAATTCACAAGGAATTAGCTTGAATCACTGGACAAAAGTGAATCCAACACTGAGAATTCACAATAATACACCAGGGAAATATCTAGGAATGTGCTTCAAACTCTAGGAATGCATATTCGCAGAGATTATTTCAGAAGGACAGTATTTAGACACAGGAAAATCCTGTTCAAAGACCTGAGACGTAGCGCAAAACCGTTTACATTTGTAATTCAGTCTAAATGAGTTGGGGATTTTGGAAGAAAGTTGGTTAAACATTTAAAAGTACATTTTCATACAGCTGATATGACGGTATGAAAGTATTCAAAACTATAGAAATCAAATTGATAGTTGGCTAGTGTTCAAAGTATTAACAATTTAACTATAAAGAGCTGATATGATACCCGTATGAAAATGCTAAAACTCTCAGAGCTCAAAATAACCGACCGAGGAAATGTGTAGGGTAGTATCTGAAAGACTTGGAATATGTTTGTAGTACCTAACTACCTCTATGTGGTGTTGAAATACTGAGAATAGATATTTAAAGAGCTGTGAAAGGTGGGATAGTCTTTAAAATAGTAATCACATGTTTAAAGAGCAAGTGTATATGGGAAAACAATGAATAAACACTTGGAATTCACAATGAAAGAGCTTGAAACACTGGACAAAAGTAAAAAGACCTGGTATATATGGGGAAAAAGCTGTACAAATACTTGGAATTTACAATGAATGAGCCTGAATCACTGGACATAAGTCAATCCAACACTGAGAATTCACAATGATAGACTAGAGAAATATTTAGGAATGTACTTGAAACACTAGGTATATCTCTCCATAGAGTTGGAATATCTGATGGACAATTTAGTTACCTAAAAATCGTGTAGAGTAGAGAACTGAGTTGGATACTGGTTGCATTTATAATTCTGTCTCAATGAGTTGGGGTTTTTGAAAGAATGTTGGTTAAACATTTAAACATTCATTCTCATAGTGCTCAGATACCTTAAAAAGTTATTTACATACACCAAATATAACAGTTTAGGGTTAAGGATAGTGGTTAGGGTTAAGGTTAGAGTTAGGATTAGCGTTAGGGTTAGTGCTAGGGCTAGGGTTAGGGTTAGGGTTAGGGTTAGTGCTAGGGTTAGGGTTAGGGTTAGGGTTCAGGTGAGGGCTAGGGTTAAGGTTAGGGTTAGTGATAGAGCTAGGGTTAGGGTTAGGGTTAGGGTTAGTGCTAGGGCTAGGGTTAGGATTAGGGTTCAGGTGAGGGCTAGGGTTAAGGTTAGGGTTAGTGATAGAGCTAGGGTTAGGGTTAGGGTTAGGGTTAGGGATATGGCTAGGACTAGGGCTAGCGTTTGCTTTAGGGTTAGGGTTAGGCTTAGGGTTGGGGTTAGGTTTATGGCGTATGGACATTTGGAATTCACAATAAATTAGCTCAATCACTTGACAAAACTGAAAAGAGCTTCTGTATAAGGAAAACAGCTCTAGAAATACTGGAATTCACAATGAATCAGCTTGAATCACTATACACGAGTGAATCAAACACAGAGATATCACAATGATTGACTTGGGAAATATTTAGGAATGTGACATACACTAGGAATTCATGTTAAAAGACCTTTAATATCTGAAGGACACTATGTAGTCACCGGCAAATCATGTTCAAGTGAGTGCAATACTGTTTACATTCATTATTACGTCACTATGAGTTGGCGTTTTTGAATGAAAGTCCTTAAAAATTCATCTTCATATACTTGATATAAGAGAATGAAAGTATTCAAATCTCCTAGGAATCAAAATCGTACTTTAGATGGTGTTCAACGTAGTAACAATTTCAATTAAAGAGCTGGTATATATTGAAAGGTAGCAGAGTCTTTAAAAGAGTAATCACTCACGTTAAAAGAGCTGGTATTTATAGAAAAACGACGTATAAACACATGGAATTCACAAGGAATTAGCTTGAATCACTGGACAAAAGTGAATCCAACACTGAGAATTCACAATAATACACTAGGGAAATATCTAGGAATGTGCTTCAAACTGTAGGAATGCATATTCGCAGAGATTATATCAGAAGGACAGTATTTAGACACAGGAAAATCCTGTTCAAAGACCTGAGACGTAGCCCAAAACCGTTTACATTTGTAATTCAGTCTAAATGAGTTGGGGATTTTGGAAGAAAGTTGGTTAAACATTTAAAAGTACATTTTCATACAGCTGATATGACGGTATGAAAGTATTCAAAACTATAGAAATCAAATTGATAGTTGGCTAGTGTTCAAAGTATTAACAATTTAACTATAAAGAGCTGATATGATACCCGTATGAAAATGCTAAAACTCTCAGAGCTCAAAATAAGCCACCGAGGAAATGTGTAGGGCAGTATCTGAAAGACTTGGAATATGTTTGTAGTACCTAACTACCTCTGTGTGGTGTTGAAACACTGAGAATAGATATTTAAAGAGCTGTGAAAGGTGGGATAGTCTTTAAAATAGTAATCACATGTTTAAAGAGCAAGTGTATATGGGAAAACAATGAATAAACACTTGGAATTCACAATGAAAGAGCTTGAAACACTGGACAAAAGTAAAAAGACCTGGTATATATGGGGAAAAAGCTGTACAAATACTTGGAATTTACAATGAATGAGCCTGAATCACTGGACATAAGTCAATCCAACACTGAGAATTCACAATGATAGACTAGAGAAATATTTAGGAATGTACTTGAAACACTAGGTATATCTCTCCATAGAGTTGGAATATCTGATGGACAATTTAGTTACCTAAAAATCGTGTTCAGAGTAGAGAACTGAGTTGGATACTGGTTGCATTTATAATTCTGTCTCAATGAGTTGGGGTTTTTGAAAGAATGTTGGTTAAACATTTAAACATTCATTCTCATAGTGCTCAGATACCTTAAAAAGTTATTTACATACACCAAATATAACAGTTTAGGGTTAAGGATAGTGTTTAGGGTTAAGGTTAGAGTTAGGATTAGCGTTAGGGTTAGTGCTAGGGCTAGGGTTAGGGTTAGGGTTAGGGTTAGTGCTAGGGCTAGGGTTAGGATTAGGGTTCAGGTGAGGGCTATGTTTAGGGTTAGGGTTAGGGTTAGGTTTATGGATATGGCTAGGACTAGGGCTAGCGTTTGCTTTAGGGTTAGGGTTAGGCTTAGGGTTGGGGTTAGTTTTATGGCGTATGGACATTTGGTATTCACAATAAATTAGCTCAATCACTTGACAAAACTGAAAAGAGCTTCTGTATAAGGAAAACAGCTCTAGAAATACTGGAATTCACAATGAATCAGCTTGAATCACTATACACGAGTGATTCAAACACAGAGATATCACAATGATTGACTTGGGAAATATTTAGGAATGTGACAGACACTAGGAATTCATGTTAAAAGACCTTTAATATCTGAAGGACACTATGTAGTCACTGGCAAATCATGTTCAAGTGAGTGCAATACTGTTTACATTCATTATTCCGTCACTATGAGTTGGCGTTTTTGAATGAAAGTCCTAAAATTCATCTTCATAGACTTGATATAAGAGCATGAAAGTATTCAAATCTCCTAGGAATCAAAATCGTACTGTAGCTAGTGTTCAACGTAGTAACAATTTCAATTAAAGAGCTGGTATATATTGAAAGGTAGGAGAGTCTTTAAAAGAGTAATCACTCACGTTAAAAGAGCTGGTATTTATAGAAAAACGACGTATAAACATATGGAATTCACAAGGAATTAGCTTGAATCACTGGACAAAAGTGAATCCAACACTGAGAATTCACAATAATACACCAGGGAAATATCTAGGAATGTGCTTCAAACTCTAGGAATGCATATTCGCAGAGATTATTTCAGAAGGACAGTATTTAGACACAGGAAAATCCTGTTCAAAGACCTGAGACGTAGCGCAAAACCGTTTACATTTGTAATTCAGTCTAAATGAGTTGGGGATTTTGGAAGAAAGTTAGTTAAACATTTAAAAGTACATTTTCATACAGCTGATATGACGGTATGAAAGTATTCAAAACTATAGAAATCAAATTGATAGTTGGCTAGTGTTCAAAGTATTAACAATTTAACTATAAAGAGCTGATATGATACCCGTATGAAAGTGCTAAAACTCTCAGAGCTCAAAATAACCGACCGAGGAAATGTGTAGGGCAGTATCTGAAAGACTTGGAATATGTTTGTAGTACCTAACTACCTCTGTGTTGTGTTGAAATACTGAGAATAGATATTTAAAGAGCTGTGAAAGGTGGGATAGTCTTTAAAATAGTAATCACATGTTTAAAGAGCAAGTGTATATGGGAAAACAATGAATAAACACTTGGAATTTACAATGAATGAGCCTGAATCACTGGACATAAGTCAATCCAACACTGAGAATTCACAATGATAGACTAGAGAAATATTTAGGAATGTACTTGAAACACTAGGTATATCTCTCCATAGAGTTGGAATATCTGATGGACAATTTAGTTACCTAAAAATCGTGTAGAGTAGAGAACTGAGTTGGATACTGGTTGCATTTATAATTCTGTCTCAATGAGTTGGGGTTTTTGAAAGAATGTTGGTTAAACATTTAAACATTCATTCTCATAGTGCTCAGATACCTTAAAAACTTATTTACATACACCAAATATAACAGTTTAGGGTTAAGGATAGTGGTTAGGGTTAAGGTTAGAGTTAGGATTAGCGTTAGGGTTAGTGCTAGGGCTAGGGTTAGGGTTAGGGTTAGGGTTAGTGCTAGGGTTAGGGTTAGGGTTAGGGTTCAGGTGAGGGCTAGGGTTAAGGTTAGGGTTAGTGATAGAGCTAGGGTTAGGGTTAGGGTTAGGGTTAGGGATATGGCTAGGACTAGGGCTAGCGTTTGCTTTAGGGTTAGGGTTAGGCTTAGGGTTGGGGTTAGGTTTATGGCGTATGGACATTTGGAATTCACAATAAATTAGCTCAATCACTTGACAAAACTGAAAAGAGCTTTTGTATAAGGAAAACAGCTCTAGAAATACTGGAATTCACAATGAATCAGCTTGAATCACTATACACGAGTGAATCAAACACAGAGATATCACAATGATTGACTTGGGAAATATTTAGGAATGTGACATACACTAGGAATTCATGTTAAAAGACCTTTAATATCTGAAGGACACTATGTAGTCACCGGCAAATCATGTTCAAGTGAGTGCAATACTGTTTACATTCATTATTCCGTCACTATGAGTTGGCGTTTTTGAATGAAAGTCCTTAAAAATTCATCTTCATAGACTTGATATAAGAGAATGAAAGTATTCAAATCTCCTAGGAATCAAAATCGTACTTTAGATGGTGTTCAACGTAGTAACAATTTCAATTAAAGAGCTGGTATATATTGAAAGGTAGGAGAGTCTTTAAAAGAGTAATCACTCACGTTAAAAGAGCTGGTATTTATAGAAAAACGACGTATAAACACATGGAATTCACAAGGAATTAGCTTGAATCACTGGACAAAAGTGAATCCAACACTGAGAATTCACAATAATACACTACGGAAATATCTAGGAATGTGCTTCAAACTCTAGGAATGCATATTCGCAGAGATTATATCAGAAGGACAGTATTTAGACACAGGAAAATCCTGTTCAAAGACCTGAGACGTAGCGCAAAACCGTTTACATTTGTAATTCAGTCTAAATGAGTTGGGGATTTTGGAAGAAAGTTAGTTAAACATTTAAAAGTACATTTTCATACAGCTGATATGACGGTATGAAAGTATTCAAAACTATAGAAATCAAATTGATAGTTGGCTAGTGTTCAAAGTATTAACAATTTAACTATAAAGAGCTGATATGATACCCGTATGAAAGTGCTAAAACTCTCAGAGCTCAAAATAACCGACCGAGGAAATGTGTAGGGCAGTATTTGAAAGACTTGGAATATGTTTGTAGTACCTAACTACCTCTGTGTTGTGTTGAAATACTGAGAATAGATATTTAAAGAGCTGTGAAAGGTGGGATAGTCTTTAAAATAGTAATCACATGTTTAAAGAGCAAGTGTAATGGGAAAACAATGAATAAACACTTGGAATTCACAATGAAAGAGCTTGAAACACTGGACAAAAGTAAAAAGACCTGGTATATATGGGGAAAAAGCTGTACAAATACTTGGAATTTACAATGAATGAGCCTGAATCACTGGACATAAGTCAATCCAACACTGAGAATTCACAATGATAGACTAGAGAAATATTTAGGAATGTACTTGAAACACTAGGTATATCTCTCCATAGAGTTGGAATATCTGATGGACAATTTAGTTACCTAAAAATCGTGTTCAGAGTAGAGAACTGAGTTGGATACTGGTTGCATTTATAATTCTGTCTCAATGAGTTGGGGTTTTTGAAAGAATGTTGGTTAAACATTTAAACATTCATTCTCATAGTGCTCAGATACCTTAAAAAGTTATTTACATACACCAAATATAACAGTTTAGGGTTAAGGATAGTGGTTAGGGTTAAGGTTAGAGTTAGGATTAGCGTTAGGGTTAGTGCTAGGGCTAGGGTTAGGGTTAGGGTTAGGGTTAGTGCTAGGGTTAGGGTTAGGGTTAGGGTTCAGGTGAGGGCTATGTTTAGGGTTAGGGTTAGGGTTAGGTTTAGGGATATGGCTAGGACTAGGGCTAGCGTTTGCTTTAGGGTTAGGGTTAGGCTTAGGGTTGGGGTTAGGTTTATGGCGTATGGACATTTGGTATTCACAATAAATTAGCTCAATCACTTGACAAAACTGAAAAGAGCTTCTGTATAAGGAAAACAGCTCTAGAAATACTGGAATTCACAATGAATCAGCTTGAATCACTATACACGAGTGAATCAAACACAGAGATATCACAATGATTGACTTGGGAAATATTTAGGAATGTGACAGACACTAGGAATTCATGTTAAAAGACCTTTAATATCTGAAGGACACTATGTAGTCAATGGCAAATCATGTTCAAGTGAGTGCAATACTGTTTACATTCATTAGTCCGTCACTATGAGTTGGCGTTTTTGAATGAAAGTCCTAAAATTCATCTTCATAGACTTGATATAAGAGCATGAAAGTATTCAAATCTCCTAGGAATCAAAATCGTACTGTAGCTAGTGTTCAACGTAGTAACAATTTCAATCAAAGAGCTGGTATATATTGAAAGGTAGGAGAGTCTTTAAAAGAGTAATCCCTCACGTTAAAAGAGCTGGTATTTATAGAAAAACGACGTATAAACATATGGAATTCACAAGGAATTAGCTTGAATCACTGGACAAAAGTGAATCCAACACTGAGAATTCACAATAATACACCAGGGAAATATCTAGGAATGTGCTTCAAACTCTAGGAATGCATGTTCGCAGAGATTATTTCAGAAGGACAGTATTTAGACACAGGAAAATCCTGTTCAAAGACCTGAGACGTAGTCCAAAACCGTTTACATTTGTAATTCAGTCTAAATGAGTTGGGGATTTTGGAAGAAAGTTGGTTAAACATTTAAAAGTACATTTTCATACAGCTGATATGACGGTATGAAAGTATTCAAAACTATAGAAATCAAATTGATAGTTGGCTAGTGTTCAAAGTATTAACAATTTAACTATAAAGAGCTGATATGATACCCGTATGAAAATGCTAAAACTCTCAGAGCTCAAAATAACCGACCGAGGAAATGTGTAGGGTAGTATCTGAAAGACTTGGAATATGTTTGTAGTACCTAACTACCTGTATGTGGTGTTGAAATACTGAGAATAGATCTTTAAAGAGCTGTGAAAGGTGGGATAGTCTTTAAAATAGTAATCACATGTTTAAAGAGCAAGTGTATATGGGAAAACAATGAATAAACACTTGGAATTCACAATGAAAGAGCTTGAAACACTGGACAAAAGTAAAAAGACCTGGTATATATGGGGAAAAAGCTGTACAAATACTTGGAATTTACAATGAATGAGCCTGAATCACTGGACATAAGTCAATCCAACACTGAGAATTCACAATGATAGACTAGAGAAATATTTAGGAATGTACTTGAAACACTAGGTATATCTCTCCATAGAGTTGGAATATCTGATGGACAATTTAGTTACCTAAAAATCGTGTTCAGAGTAGAGAACTGAGTTGGATACTGGTTGCATTTATAATTCTGTCTCAATGAGTTGGGGTTTTTGAAAGAATGTTGGTTAAACATTTAAACATTCATTCTCATAGTGCTCAGATACCTTAAAAAGTTATTTACATACACCAAATATAACAGTTTAGGGTTAAGGATAGTGGTTAGGGTTAAGGTTAGAGTTAGGATTAGCGTTAGGGTTAGTGCTAGGGCCAGGGTTAGGGTTAGGGTTAGGGTTAGTGCTAGGGTTAGGGTTAGGGTTAGGGTTCAGGTGAGGGCTAGGGTTAAGGTTAGGGTTAGTGATAGAGCTAGGGTTAGGGTTAGGGTTAGGGTTAGTGCTAGGGCTAGGGTTAGGATTAGGGTTCACGTGAGGGCTATGTTTAGGGTTAGGGTTAGGTTTAGGTTTAGGGATATGGCTAGGACTAGGGCTAGCATTTGCTTTAGGGTTAGGGTTAGGCTTAGGGTTGGGGTTAGGTTTATGGCGTATGGACATTTGGTATTCACAATAAATTAGCTCAATCACTTGACAAAACTGAAAAGAGCTTCTGTATAAGGAAAACAGCTCTAGAAATACTGGAATTCACAATGAATCAGCTTGAATAACTATACACGAGTGAATCAAACACAGAGATATCACAATGATTGACTTGGGAAATATTTAGGAATGTGACAGACACTAGGAATTCATGTTAAAAGACCTTTAATATCTGAAGGACACTATGTAGTCAATGGCAAATCATGTTCAAGTGAGTGCAATACTGTTTACATTCATTATTCCGTCACTATGATTTGGCGTTTTTGAATGAAAGTCCTAAAATTCATCTTCATAGACTTGATATAAGAGCATGAAAGTATTCAAATCTCCTAGGAATCAAAATCGTACTGTAGCTAGTGTTCAACGTAGTAACAATTTCAATCAAAGAGCTGGTATATATTGAAAGGTAGGAGAGTCTTTAAAAGAGTAATCACTCACGTTAAAAGAGCTGGTATTTATAGAAAAACGACGTATAAACATATGGAATTCACAAGGAATTAGCTTGAATCACTGGACAAAAGTGAATCCAACACTGAGAATTCACAATAATACACCAGGGAAATATCTAGGAATGTGCTTCAAACTCTAGGAATGCATGTTCGCAGAGATTATTTCAGAAGGACAGTATTTAGACACAGGAAAATCCTGTTCAAAGACCTGAGACGTAGCCCAAAATCGTTTACATTTGTAATTCAGTCTAAATGAGTTGGGGATTTTGGAAGAAAGTTGGTTAAACATTTAAAAGTACATTTTCATACAGCTGATATGACGGTATGAAAGTATTCAAAACTATAGAAATCAAATTGATAGTTGGCTAGTGTTCAAAGTATTAACAATTTAACTATAAAGAGCTGATATGATACCCGTATGAAAGTGCTAAACTCTCAGAGCTCAAAATAACCGACCGAGGAAATGTGTAGGGCAGTATCTGAAAGACTTGGAATATGTTTGTAGTACCTAACTACCTCTGTGTTGTGTTGAAATACTGAGAATAGATATTTAAAGAGCTGTGAAAGGTGGGATAGTCTTTAAAATAGTAATCACATGTTTAAAGAGCAAGTGTATATGGGAAAACAATGAATAAACACTTGGAATTTACAATGAATGAGCCTGAATCACTGGACATAAGTCAATCCAACACTGAGAATTCACAATGATAGACTAGAGAAATATTTAGGAATGTACTTGAAACACTAGGTATATCTCTCCATAGAGTTGGAATATCTGATGGACAATTTAGTTACCTAAAAATCGTGTAGAGTAGAGAACTGAGTTGGATACTGGTTGCATTTATAATTCTGTCTCAATGAGTTGGGGTTTTTGAAAGAATGTTGGTTAAACATTTAAACATTCATTCTCATAGTGCTCAGATACCTTAAAAAGTTATTTACATACACCAAATATAACAGTTTAGGGTTAAGGATAGTGGTTAGGGTTAAGGTTAGAGTTAGGATTAGCGTTAGGGTTAGTGCTAGGGCTAGGGTTAGGGTTAGGGTTAGGGTTAGTGCTAGGGTTAGGGTTAGGGTTAGGGTTCAGGTGAGGGCTAGGGTTAAGGTTAGGGTTAGTGATAGAGCTAGGGTTAGGGTTAGGGTTAGGGTTAGGGATATGGCTAGGACTAGGGCTAGCGTTTGCTTTAGGGTTAGGGTTAGGCTTAGGGTTGGGGTTAGGTTTATGGCGTATGGACATTTGGTATTCACAATAAATTAGCTCAATCACTTGACAAAACTGAAAAGAGCTTCTGTATAAGGAAAACAGCTCTAGAAATACTGGAATTCACAATGAATCAGCTTGAATCACTATACACGAGTGAATCAAACACAGAGATATCACAATGATTGACTTGGGAAATATTTAGGAATGTGACAGACACTAGGAATTCATGTTAAAAGACCTTTAATATCTGAAGGACACTATGTAGTCAATGGCAAATCATGTTCAAGTGAGTGCAATACTGTTTACATTCATTATTCCGTCACTATGAGTTGGCGTTTTTGAATGAAAGTCCTAAAATTCATCTTCATAGACTTGATATAAGAGCATGAAAGTATTCAAATCTCCTAGGAATCAAAATCGTACTGTAGCTAGTGTTCAACGTAGTAACAATTTCAATTAAAGAGCTGGTATATATTGAAAGGTAGGAGAGTCTTTAAAAGAGTAATCACTCACGTTAAAAGAGCTGGTATTTATAGAAAAACGACGTATAAACATATGGAATTCACAAGGAATTAGCTTGAATCACTGGACAAAAGTGAATCCAACACTGAGAATTCACAATAATACACCAGGGAAATATCTAGGAATGTGCTTCAAACTCTAGGAATGCATGTTCGCAGAGATTATTTCAGAAGGACAGTATTTAGACACAGGAAAATCCTGTTCAAAGACCTGAGACGTAGCGCAAAACCGTTTACATTTGTAATTCAGTCTAAATGAGTTGGGGATTTTGGAAGAAAGTTGGTTAAACATTTAAAAGTACATTTTCATACAGCTGATATGACGGTATGAAAGTATTCAAAACTATAGAAATCAAATTGATAGTTGGCTAGTGTTCAAAGTATTAACAATTTAACTATAAAGAGCTGATATGATACCCGTATGAAAATGCTAAAACTCTCAGAGCTCAAAATAACCGACCGAGGAAATGTGTAGGGTAGTATCTGAAAGACTTGGAATATGTTTGTAGTACCTAACTACCTCTATGTGGTGTTGAAATACTGAGAATAGATATTTAAAGAGCTGTGAAAGGTGGGATAGTCTTTAAAATAGTAATCACATGTTTAAAGAGCAAGTGTATATGGGAAAACAATGAATAAACACTTGGAATTCACAATGAAAGAGCTTGAAACACTGGACAAAAGTAAAAAGACCTGGTATATATGGGGAAAAAGCTGTACAAATACTTGGAATTTACAATGAATGAGCCTGAATCACTGGACATAAGTCAATCCAACACTGAGAATTCACAATGATAGACTAGAGAAATATTTAGGAATGTACTTGAAACACTAGGTATATCTCTCCATAGAGTTGGAATATCTGATGGACAATTTAGTTACCTAAAAATCGTGTAGAGTAGAGAACTGAGTTGGATACTGGTTGCATTTATAATTCTGTCTCAATGAGTTGGGGTTTTTGAAAGAATGTTGGTTAAACATTTAAACATTCATTCTCATAGTGCTCAGATACCTTAAAAAGTTATTTACATACACCAAATATAACAGTTTAGGGTTAAGGATAGTGGTTAGGGTTAAGGTTAGAGTTAGGATTAGCGTTAGGGTTAGTGCTAGGGCTAGGGTTAGGGTTAGGGTTAGGGTTAGTGCTAGGGTTAGGGTTAGGGTTAGGGTTCAGGTGAGGGCTAGGGTTAAGGTTAGGGTTAGTGATAGAGCTAGGGTTAGGGTTAGGGTTAGGGTTAGTGCTAGGGCTAGGGTTAGGATTAGGGTTCAGGTGAGGGCTAGGGTTAAGGTTAGGGTTAGTGATAGAGCTAGGGTTAGGGTTAGGGTTAGGGTTAGGGATATGGCTAGGACTAGGGCTAGCGTTTGCTTTAGGGTTAGGGTTAGGCTTAGGGTTGGGGTTAGGTTTATGGCGTATGGACATTTGGAATTCACAATAAATTAGCTCAATCACTTGACAAAACTGAAAAGAGCTTCTGTATAAGGAAAACAGCTCTAGAAATACTGGAATTCACAATGAATCAGCTTGAATCACTATACACGAGTGAATCAAACACAGAGATATCACAATGATTGACTTGGGAAATATTTAGGAATGTGACATACACTAGGAATTCATGTTAAAAGACCTTTAATATCTGAAGGACACTATGTAGTCACCGGCAAATCATGTTCAAGTGAGTGCAATACTGTTTACATTCATTATTACGTCACTATGAGTTGGCGTTTTTGAATGAAAGTCCTTAAAAATTCATCTTCATATACTTGATATAAGAGAATGAAAGTATTCAAATCTCCTAGGAATCAAAATCGTACTTTAGATGGTGTTCAACGTAGTAACAATTTCAATTAAAGAGCTGGTATATATTGAAAGGTAGCAGAGTCTTTAAAAGAGTAATCACTCACGTTAAAAGAGCTGGTATTTATAGAAAAACGACGTATAAACACATGGAATTCACAAGGAATTAGCTTGAATCACTGGACAAAAGTGAATCCAACACTGAGAATTCACAATAATACACTAGGGAAATATCTAGGAATGTGCTTCAAACTGTAGGAATGCATATTCGCAGAGATTATATCAGAAGGACAGTATTTAGACACAGGAAAATCCTGTTCAAAGACCTGAGACGTAGCCCAAAACCGTTTACATTTGTAATTCAGTCTAAATGAGTTGGGGATTTTGGAAGAAAGTTGGTTAAACATTTAAAAGTACATTTTCATACAGCTGATATGACGGTATGAAAGTATTCAAAACTATAGAAATCAAATTGATAGTTGGCTAGTGTTCAAAGTATTAACAATTTAACTATAAAGAGCTGATATGATACCCGTATGAAAATGCTAAAACTCTCAGAGCTCAAAATAAGCCACCGAGGAAATGTGTAGGGCAGTATCTGAAAGACTTGGAATATGTTTGTAGTACCTAACTACCTCTGTGTGGTGTTGAAACACTGAGAATAGATATTTAAAGAGCTGTGAAAGGTGGGATAGTCTTTAAAATAGTAATCACATGTTTAAAGAGCAAGTGTATATGGGAAAACAATGAATAAACACTTGGAATTCACAATGAAAGAGCTTGAAACACTGGACAAAAGTAAAAAGACCTGGTATATATGGGGAAAAAGCTGTACAAATACTTGGAATTTACAATGAATGAGCCTGAATCACTGGACATAAGTCAATCCAACACTGAGAATTCACAATGATAGACTAGAGAAATATTTAGGAATGTACTTGAAACACTAGGTATATCTCTCCATAGAGTTGGAATATCTGATGGACAATTTAGTTACCTAAAAATCGTGTTCAGAGTAGAGAACTGAGTTGGATACTGGTTGCATTTATAATTCTGTCTCAATGAGTTGGGGTTTTTGAAAGAATGTTGGTTAAACATTTAAACATTCATTCTCATAGTGCTCAGATACCTTAAAAAGTTATTTACATACACCAAATATAACAGTTTAGGGTTAAGGATAGTGTTTAGGGTTAAGGTTAGAGTTAGGATTAGCGTTAGGGTTAGTGCTAGGGCTAGGGTTAGGGTTAGGGTTAGGGTTAGTGCTAGGGCTAGGGTTAGGATTAGGGTTCAGGTGAGGGCTATGTTTAGGGTTAGGGTTAGGGTTAGGTTTATGGATATGGCTAGGACTAGGGCTAGCGTTTGCTTTAGGGTTAGGGTTAGGCTTAGGGTTGGGGTTAGTTTTATGGCGTATGGACATTTGGTATTCACAATAAATTAGCTCAATCACTTGACAAAACTGAAAAGAGCTTCTGTATAAGGAAAACAGCTCTAGAAATACTGGAATTCACAATGAATCAGCTTGAATCACTATACACGAGTGATTCAAACACAGAGATATCACAATGATTGACTTGGGAAATATTTAGGAATGTGACAGACACTAGGAATTCATGTTAAAAGACCTTTAATATCTGAAGGACACTATGTAGTCACTGGCAAATCATGTTCAAGTGAGTGCAATACTGTTTACATTCATTATTCCGTCACTATGAGTTGGCGTTTTTGAATGAAAGTCCTAAAATTCATCTTCATAGACTTGATATAAGAGCATGAAAGTATTCAAATCTCCTAGGAATCAAAATCGTACTGTAGCTAGTGTTCAACGTAGTAACAATTTCAATTAAAGAGCTGGTATATATTGAAAGGTAGGAGAGTCTTTAAAAGAGTAATCACTCACGTTAAAAGAGCTGGTATTTATAGAAAAACGACGTATAAACATATGGAATTCACAAGGAATTAGCTTGAATCACTGGACAAAAGTGAATCCAACACTGAGAATTCACAATAATACACCAGGGAAATATCTAGGAATGTGCTTCAAACTCTAGGAATGCATATTCGCAGAGATTATTTCAGAAGGACAGTATTTAGACACAGGAAAATCCTGTTCAAAGACCTGAGACGTAGCGCAAAACCGTTTACATTTGTAATTCAGTCTAAATGAGTTGGGGATTTTGGAAGAAAGTTAGTTAAACATTTAAAAGTACATTTTCATACAGCTGATATGACGGTATGAAAGTATTCAAAACTATAGAAATCAAATTGATAGTTGGCTAGTGTTCAAAGTATTAACAATTTAACTATAAAGAGCTGATATGATACCCGTATGAAAGTGCTAAAACTCTCAGAGCTCAAAATAACCGACCGAGGAAATGTGTAGGGCAGTATCTGAAAGACTTGGAATATGTTTGTAGTACCTAACTACCTCTGTGTTGTGTTGAAATACTGAGAATAGATATTTAAAGAGCTGTGAAAGGTGGGATAGTCTTTAAAATAGTAATCACATGTTTAAAGAGCAAGTGTATATGGGAAAACAATGAATAAACACTTGGAATTTACAATGAATGAGCCTGAATCACTGGACATAAGTCAATCCAACACTGAGAATTCACAATGATAGACTAGAGAAATATTTAGGAATGTACTTGAAACACTAGGTATATCTCTCCATAGAGTTGGAATATCTGATGGACAATTTAGTTACCTAAAAATCGTGTAGAGTAGAGAACTGAGTTGGATACTGGTTGCATTTATAATTCTGTCTCAATGAGTTGGGGTTTTTGAAAGAATGTTGGTTAAACATTTAAACATTCATTCTCATAGTGCTCAGATACCTTAAAAACTTATTTACATACACCAAATATAACAGTTTAGGGTTAAGGATAGTGGTTAGGGTTAAGGTTAGAGTTAGGATTAGCGTTAGGGTTAGTGCTAGGGCTAGGGTTAGGGTTAGGGTTAGGGTTAGTGCTAGGGTTAGGGTTAGGGTTAGGGTTCAGGTGAGGGCTAGGGTTAAGGTTAGGGTTAGTGATAGAGCTAGGGTTAGGGTTAGGGTTAGGGTTAGGGATATGGCTAGGACTAGGGCTAGCGTTTGCTTTAGGGTTAGGGTTAGGCTTAGGGTTGGGGTTAGGTTTATGGCGTATGGACATTTGGAATTCACAATAAATTAGCTCAATCACTTGACAAAACTGAAAAGAGCTTTTGTATAAGGAAAACAGCTCTAGAAATACTGGAATTCACAATGAATCAGCTTGAATCACTATACACGAGTGAATCAAACACAGAGATATCACAATGATTGACTTGGGAAATATTTAGGAATGTGACATACACTAGGAATTCATGTTAAAAGACCTTTAATATCTGAAGGACACTATGTAGTCACCGGCAAATCATGTTCAAGTGAGTGCAATACTGTTTACATTCATTATTCCGTCACTATGAGTTGGCGTTTTTGAATGAAAGTCCTTAAAAATTCATCTTCATAGACTTGATATAAGAGAATGAAAGTATTCAAATCTCCTAGGAATCAAAATCGTACTTTAGATGGTGTTCAACGTAGTAACAATTTCAATTAAAGAGCTGGTATATATTGAAAGGTAGGAGAGTCTTTAAAAGAGTAATCACTCACGTTAAAAGAGCTGGTATTTATAGAAAAACGACGTATAAACACATGGAATTCACAAGGAATTAGCTTGAATCACTGGACAAAAGTGAATCCAACACTGAGAATTCACAATAATACACTACGGAAATATCTAGGAATGTGCTTCAAACTCTAGGAATGCATATTCGCAGAGATTATATCAGAAGGACAGTATTTAGACACAGGAAAATCCTGTTCAAAGACCTGAGACGTAGCGCAAAACCGTTTACATTTGTAATTCAGTCTAAATGAGTTGGGGATTTTGGAAGAAAGTTAGTTAAACATTTAAAAGTACATTTTCATACAGCTGATATGACGGTATGAAAGTATTCAAAACTATAGAAATCAAATTGATAGTTGGCTAGTGTTCAAAGTATTAACAATTTAACTATAAAGAGCTGATATGATACCCGTATGAAAGTGCTAAAACTCTCAGAGCTCAAAATAACCGACCGAGGAAATGTGTAGGGCAGTATTTGAAAGACTTGGAATATGTTTGTAGTACCTAACTACCTCTGTGTTGTGTTGAAATACTGAGAATAGATATTTAAAGAGCTGTGAAAGGTGGGATAGTCTTTAAAATAGTAATCACATGTTTAAAGAGCAAGTGTAATGGGAAAACAATGAATAAACACTTGGAATTCACAATGAAAGAGCTTGAAACACTGGACAAAAGTAAAAAGACCTGGTATATATGGGGAAAAAGCTGTACAAATACTTGGAATTTACAATGAATGAGCCTGAATCACTGGACATAAGTCAATCCAACACTGAGAATTCACAATGATAGACTAGAGAAATATTTAGGAATGTACTTGAAACACTAGGTATATCTCTCCATAGAGTTGGAATATCTGATGGACAATTTAGTTACCTAAAAATCGTGTTCAGAGTAGAGAACTGAGTTGGATACTGGTTGCATTTATAATTCTGTCTCAATGAGTTGGGGTTTTTGAAAGAATGTTGGTTAAACATTTAAACATTCATTCTCATAGTGCTCAGATACCTTAAAAAGTTATTTACATACACCAAATATAACAGTTTAGGGTTAAGGATAGTGGTTAGGGTTAAGGTTAGAGTTAGGATTAGCGTTAGGGTTAGTGCTAGGGCTAGGGTTAGGGTTAGGGTTAGGGTTAGTGCTAGGGTTAGGGTTAGGGTTAGGGTTCAGGTGAGGGCTATGTTTAGGGTTAGGGTTAGGGTTAGGTTTAGGGATATGGCTAGGACTAGGGCTAGCGTTTGCTTTAGGGTTAGGGTTAGGCTTAGGGTTGGGGTTAGGTTTATGGCGTATGGACATTTGGTATTCACAATAAATTAGCTCAATCACTTGACAAAACTGAAAAGAGCTTCTGTATAAGGAAAACAGCTCTAGAAATACTGGAATTCACAATGAATCAGCTTGAATCACTATACACGAGTGAATCAAACACAGAGATATCACAATGATTGACTTGGGAAATATTTAGGAATGTGACAGACACTAGGAATTCATGTTAAAAGACCTTTAATATCTGAAGGACACTATGTAGTCAATGGCAAATCATGTTCAAGTGAGTGCAATACTGTTTACATTCATTAGTCCGTCACTATGAGTTGGCGTTTTTGAATGAAAGTCCTAAAATTCATCTTCATAGACTTGATATAAGAGCATGAAAGTATTCAAATCTCCTAGGAATCAAAATCGTACTGTAGCTAGTGTTCAACGTAGTAACAATTTCAATCAAAGAGCTGGTATATATTGAAAGGTAGGAGAGTCTTTAAAAGAGTAATCCCTCACGTTAAAAGAGCTGGTATTTATAGAAAAACGACGTATAAACATATGGAATTCACAAGGAATTAGCTTGAATCACTGGACAAAAGTGAATCCAACACTGAGAATTCACAATAATACACCAGGGAAATATCTAGGAATGTGCTTCAAACTCTAGGAATGCATGTTCGCAGAGATTATTTCAGAAGGACAGTATTTAGACACAGGAAAATCCTGTTCAAAGACCTGAGACGTAGTCCAAAACCGTTTACATTTGTAATTCAGTCTAAATGAGTTGGGGATTTTGGAAGAAAGTTGGTTAAACATTTAAAAGTACATTTTCATACAGCTGATATGACGGTATGAAAGTATTCAAAACTATAGAAATCAAATTGATAGTTGGCTAGTGTTCAAAGTATTAACAATTTAACTATAAAGAGCTGATATGATACCCGTATGAAAATGCTAAAACTCTCAGAGCTCAAAATAACCGACCGAGGAAATGTGTAGGGTAGTATCTGAAAGACTTGGAATATGTTTGTAGTACCTAACTACCTGTATGTGGTGTTGAAATACTGAGAATAGATCTTTAAAGAGCTGTGAAAGGTGGGATAGTCTTTAAAATAGTAATCACATGTTTAAAGAGCAAGTGTATATGGGAAAACAATGAATAAACACTTGGAATTCACAATGAAAGAGCTTGAAACACTGGACAAAAGTAAAAAGACCTGGTATATATGGGGAAAAAGCTGTACAAATACTTGGAATTTACAATGAATGAGCCTGAATCACTGGACATAAGTCAATCCAACACTGAGAATTCACAATGATAGACTAGAGAAATATTTAGGAATGTACTTGAAACACTAGGTATATCTCTCCATAGAATTGGAATATCTGATGGACAATTTAGTTACCTAAAAATCGTGTTCAGAGTAGAGAACTGAGTTGGATACTGGTTGCATTTATAATTCTGTCTCAATGAGTTGGGGTTTTTGAAAGAATGTTGGTTAAACATTTAAACATTCATTCTCATAGTGCTCAGATACCTTAAAAAGTTATTTACATACACCAAATATAACAGTTTAGGGTTAAGGATAGTGGTTAGGGTTAAGGTTAGAGTTAGGATTAGCGTTAGGGTTAGTGCTAGGGCCAGGGTTAGGGTTAGGGTTAGGGTTAGTGCTAGGGTTAGGGTTAGGGTTAGGGTTCAGGTGAGGGCTAGGGTTAAGGTTAGGGTTAGTGATAGAGCTAGGGTTAGGGTTAGGGTTAGGGTTAGTGCTAGGGCTAGGGTTAGGATTAGGGTTCACGTGAGGGCTATGTTTAGGGTTAGGGTTAGGTTTAGGTTTAGGGATATGGCTAGGACTAGGGCTAGCATTTGCTTTAGGGTTAGGGTTAGGCTTAGGGTTGGGGTTAGGTTTATGGCGTATGGACATTTGGTATTCACAATAAATTAGCTCAATCACTTGACAAAACTGAAAAGAGCTTCTGTATAAGGAAAACAGCTCTAGAAATACTGGAATTCACAATGAATCAGCTTGAATAACTATACACGAGTGAATCAAACACAGAGATATCACAATGATTGACTTGGGAAATATTTAGGAATGTGACAGACACTAGGAATTCATGTTAAAAGACCTTTAATATCTGAAGGACACTATGTAGTCAATGGCAAATCATGTTCAAGTGAGTGCAATACTGTTTACATTCATTATTCCGTCACTATGATTTGGCGTTTTTGAATGAAAGTCCTAAAATTCATCTTCATAGACTTGATATAAGAGCATGAAAGTATTCAAATCTCCTAGGAATCAAAATCGTACTGTAGCTAGTGTTCAACGTAGTAACAATTTCAATCAAAGAGCTGGTATATATTGAAAGGTAGGAGAGTCTTTAAAAGAGTAATCACTCACGTTAAAAGAGCTGGTATTTATAGAAAAACGACGTATAAACATATGGAATTCACAAGGAATTAGCTTGAATCACTGGACAAAAGTGAATCCAACACTGAGAATTCACAATAATACACCAGGGAAATATCTAGGAATGTGCTTCAAACTCTAGGAATGCATGTTCGCAGAGATTATTTCAGAAGGACAGTATTTAGACACAGGAAAATCCTGTTCAAAGACCTGAGACGTAGCCCAAAATCGTTTACATTTGTAATTCAGTCTAAATGAGTTGGGGATTTTGGAAGAAAGTTGGTTAAACATTTAAAAGTACATTTTCATACAGCTGATATGACGGTATGAAAGTATTCAAAACTATAGAAATCAAATTGATAGTTGGCTAGTGTTCAAAGTATTAACAATTTAACTATAAAGAGCTGATATGATACCCGTATGAAAATGCTAAAACTCTCAGAGCTCAAAATAACCGACCGAGGAAATGTGTAGGGTAGTATCTGAAAGACTTGGAATATGTTTGTAGTACCTAACTACCTCTATGTGGTGTTGAAATACTGAGAATAGATATTTAAAGAGCTGTGAAAGGTGGGATAGTCTTTAAAATAGTAATCACATGTTTAAAGAGCAAGTGTATATGGGAAAACAATGAATAAACACTTGGAATTCACAATGAAAGAGCTTGAAACACTGGACAAAAGTAAAAAGACCTGGTATATATGGGGAAAAAGCTGTACAAATACTTGGAATTTACAATGAATGAGCCTGAATCACTGGACATAAGTCAATCCAACACTGAGAATTCACAATGATAGACTAGAGAAATATTTAGGAATGTACTTGAAACACTAGGTATATCTCTCCATAGAGTTGGAATATCTGATGGACAATTTAGTTACCTAAAAATCGTGTTCAAAGAGTACAGAACTGAGTTGGATACTGGTTGCATTTATAATTCTGTCTCAATGAGTTGGGGTTTTTGAAAGAATGTTGGTTAAACATTTAAACATTCATTCTCATAGTGCTCAGATACCTTAAAAAGTTATTTACATACACCAAATATAACAGTTTAGGGATAAGGATAGTGGTTAGGGTTACGGTTAGAGTTAGGATTAGCGTTAGGGTTAGTGCTAGGGCTAGGGTTAGGGTTAGTGCTAGGGCTAGGGCAAGGGTAAGGGTTAGGGTTAGGGTTAGTGCTAGGGCTAGGGTTAGGGTTAGGGTTCAGGTGAGGGCTAGGGTTAAGGTTAGGGTTAGTGATAGAGCTAGGGTTAGGGTTAGGGTTAGGGTTAGTGCTAGGGCTACGGTTAGGGTTAGTGCTACGGCTAAGGTTAGGGTTAGTGCTAGGGTTAGGTTTAGGGTTAGGTTTAGGAATATGGCTAGGACTAGGGCTAGGGTTTGCTTTAGGGTTAGGGTTAGAGTTAGAGCTAACGCTACAGTTAGGGTTACGCGTAGGTTTAAGGTTTGGGTTTGGGTTAGGGTTAGGGTTATGGCGTATAGACATTTGGAATTCACAATAAATTAGCTCAATCACTTGACAAAACTGAAAAGAGCTTCTGTATAAGGAAAAGAGCTCTAGAAACATTGGAATTCCCTATGAATCAGCTTGAATCACTATGCAAGAGTGAATCAAACACAGAGATATCACAATGATTGACTTGGGAAATATTTAGGAATGTGACAGACACTAGGAATTCATGTTAAAAGACCTTTAATATCTGAAGGACACTATGTAGTCAATGGCAAATCATGTTCAAGTGAGTGCAATACTGTTTACATTCATTATTCCGTCACTATGATTTGGCGTTTTTGAATGAAAGTCCTAAAATTCATCTTCATAGACTTGATATAAGAGCATGAAAGTATTCAAATCTCCTAGGAATCAAAATCGTACTGTAGCTAGTGTTCAACGTAGTAACAATTTCAATCAAAGAGCTGGTATATATTGAAAGGTAGGAGAGTCTTTAAAAGAGTAATCACTCACGTTAAAAGAGCTGGTATTTATAGAAAAACGACGTATAAACATATGGAATTCACAAGGAATTAGCTTGAATCACTGGACAAAAGTGAATCCAACACTGAGAATTCACAATAATACACCAGGGAAATATCTAGGAATGTGCTTCAAACTCTAGGAATGCATGTTCGCAGAGATTATTTCAGAAGGACAGTATTTAGACACAGGAAAATCCTGTTCAAAGACCTGAGACGTAGCCCAAAACCGTTTACATTTGTAATTCAGTCTAAATGAGTTGGGGATTTTGGAAGAAAGTTGGTTAAACATTTAAAAGTACATTTTCATACAGCTGATATGACGGTATGAAAGTATTCAAAACTATAGAAATCAAATTGATAGTTGGCTAGTGTTCAAAGTATTAACAATTTAACTATAAAGAGCTGATATGATACCCGTATGAAAATGCTAAAACTCTCAGAGCTCAAAATAACCGACCGAGGAAATGTGTAGGGTAGTATCTGAAAGACTTGGAATATGTTTGTAGTACCTAACTACCTCTATGTGGTGTTGAAATACTGAGAATAGATATTTAAAGAGCTGTGAAAGGTGGGATAGTCTTTAAAATAGTAATCACATGTTTAAAGAGCAAGTGTATATGGGAAAACAATGAATAAACACTTGGAATTCACAATGAAAGAGCTTGAAACACTGGACAAAAGTAAAAAGACCTGGTATATATGGGGAAAAAGCTGTACAAATACTTGGAACTTACAATGAATGAGCCTGAATCACTGGACATAAGTCAATCCAACACTGAGAATTCACAATGATAGACTAGAGAAATATTTAGGAATGTACTTGAAACACTAGGTATATCTCTCCATAGAGTTGGAATATCTGATGGACAATTTAGTTACCTAAATATCGTGTAGAGTAGAGAACTGAGTTGGATACTGGTTGCATTTATAATTCTGTCTCAATGAGTTGGGGTTTTTGAAAGAATGTTGGTTAAACATTTATACATTCATTCTCATAGTGCTCAGATACCTTAAAAAGTTATTTACATACACCAAATATAACAGTTTAGGGTTAAGGATAGTGGTTAGGGTTAAGGTTAGAGTTAGGATTAGCGTTAGGGTTAGTGCTAAGGCTAGGGTTAGGGTTAGGGTTAGGGTTAGTGCTAGGGTTAGGGTTAGGGTTAGGGTTCAGGTGAGGGCTAGGGTTAAGGTTAGGGTTAGTGATAGAGCTAGGGTTAGGGTTAGGGTTAGGGTTAGGGATATGGCTAGGACTAGGGCTAGCGTTTGCTTTAGGGTTAGGGTTAGGCTTAGGGTTGGGGTTAGGTTTATGGCGTATGGACATTTGGAATTCACAATAAATTAGCTCAATCACTTGACAAAACTGAAAAGAGCTTCTGTATAAGGAAAACAGCTCTAGAAATACTGGAATTCACAATGAATCAGCTTGAATCACTATACACGAGTGAATCAAACACAGAGATATCACAATGATTGACTTGGGAAATATTTAGGAATGTGACATACACTAGGAATTCATGTTAAAAGACCTTTAATATCTGAAGGACACTATGTAGTCACCGGCAAATCATGTTCAAGTGAGTGCAATACTGTTTACATTCATTATTACGTCACTATGAGTTGGCGTTTTTGAATGAAAGTCCTTAAAAATTCATCTTCATAGACTTGATATAAGAGAATGAAAGTATTCAAATCTCCTAGGAATCAAAATCGTACTTTAGATGGTGTTCAACGTAGTAACAATTTCAATTAAAGAGCTGGTATATATTGAAAGGTAGGAGAGTCTTTAAAAGAGTAATCACTCACGTTAAAAGAGCTGGTATTTATAGAAAAACGACGTATAAACACATGGAATTCACAAGGAATTAGCTTGAATCACTGGACAAAAGTGAATCCAACACTGAGAATTCACAATAATACACCAGGGAAATATCTAGGAATGTGCTTCAAACTCTAGGAATGCATGTTCGCAGAGATTATTTCAGAAGGACAGTATTTAGACACAGGAAAATCCTGTTCAAAGACCTGAGACGTAGCCCAAAACCGTTTACATTTGTAATTCAGTCTAAATGAGTTGGGGATTTTGGAAGAAAGTTGGTTAAACATTTAAAAGTACAATTTCATACAGCTGATATGACGGTATGAAAGTATTCAAAAATATAGAAATCAAATTGATAGTTGGCTAGTGTTCAAAGTATTAACAATTTAACTATAAAGAGCTGATATGATACCCGTATGAAAATGCAAAAACTCTCAGAGCTCAAAATAACCGACCGAGGAAATGTGTAGGGTAGTATCTGAAAGACTTGGAATATGTTTGTAGTACCTAACTACCTCTATGTGGTGTTGAAATACCGAGAATAGATATTTAAAGAGCTGTGAAAGGTGGGATAGTCTTTAAAATAGTAATCACAGGTTTAAAGAGCAAGTGTATATGGGAAAACAATGAATAAACACTTGGAATTCACAATGAAAGAGCTTGAAACACTGGACAAAAGTAAAAAGACCTGGTATATATGGGGAAAAAGCTGTACAAATACTTGGAATTTACAATGAATGAGCCTGAATCACTGGACATAAGTCAATCCAACACTGAGAATTCACAATGATAGACTAGAGAAATATTTAGGAATGTACTTGAAACACTAGGTATATCTCTCCATACAGAACTGAGTTGGATACTGGTTGCATTTATAATTCTGTCTCAATGAGTTGGGGTTTTTGAAAGAATGTTGGTTAAACATTTAAACATTCATTCTCATAGTGCTCAGATACGTTAAAAAGTTATTTACATACACCAAATATAACAGTTTAGGGATAAGGATAGTGGTTAGGGTTACGGTTAGAGTTAGGATTAGCATTAGGGTTAGTGCTAGGGGTAGGGTTAGGGTTAGTGCTAGGGCTAGGGCAAGGGTTAGGGTTAGGGTTAGGGTTAGTGCTAGGGCTAGGGTTAGGGTTAGGGTTCAGGTGAGGGCTGGGTTAAGGTTAGGGTTAGTGATAGAGCTAGGGTTAGGGTTAGGGTTAGGGTTAGTGCTAGGGCTAGGGTTAGGGTTAGTGCTAGGGCTAAGGTTAGGGTTAGGGTTCAGGTGAGGACTAGGGTTAAGGTTAGGGTTAGTGATAGAGCTAGGGTTAGGGTTAGGGTTAGGGTTAGTGCTAGGGCTAGGGTTAGGATTCGGGTTCAGGTGAGGGCTATGTTTAGGGTTAGGGTTAGGGTTAGGTTTAGGGATATGGCTAGGACTAGGGCTAGCGTTTGCTTTAGGGTTAGGGTTAGGCTTAGGGTTGGGGTTAGGTTTATGGCGTATGGACATTTGGTATTCACAATAAATTAGCTCAATCACTTGACAAAACTGAAAAGAGCTTCTGTATAAGGAAAACAGCTCTAGAAATACTGGAATTCACAATGAATCAGCTTGAATCACTATACACGAGTGATTCAAACACAGAGATATCACAATGATTGACTTGGGAAATATTTAGGAATGTGACAGACACTAGGAATTCATGTTAAAAGACCTTTAATATCTGAAGGACACTATGTAGTCACTGGCAAATCATGTTCAAGTGAGTGCAATACTGTTTACATTCATTATTCCGTCACTATGAGTTGGCGTTTTTGAATGAAAGTCCTAAAATTCATCTTCATAGACTTGATATAAGAGCATGAAAGTATTCAAATCTCCTAGGAATCAAAATCGTACTGTAGCTAGTGTTCAACGTAGTAACAATTTCAATTAAAGAGCTGGTATATATTGAAAGGTAGGAGAGTCTTTAAAAGAGTAATCACTCACGTTAAAAGAGCTGGTATTTATAGAAAAACGACGTTTAAACATATGGAATTCACAAGGAATTAGCTTGAATCACTGGACAAAAGTGAATCCAACACTGAGAATTCACAATAACACACCAGGGAAATATCTAGGAATGTGCTTCAAACTCTAGGAATGCATGTTCGCAGAGATTATTTCAGAAGGACAGTATTTAGACACAGGAAAATCCTGTTCAAAGACCTGAGACGTAGCGCAAAACCGTTTACATTTGTAATTCAGTCTAAATGAGTTGGGGATTTTGGAAGAAAGTTAGTTAAACATTTAAAAGTACATTTTCATACAGCTGATATGACGGTATGAAAGTATTCAAAACTATAGAAATCAAATTGATAGTTGGCTAGTGTTCAAAGTATTAACAATTTAACTATAAAGAGCTGATATGATACCCGTATGAAAATGCTAAAACTCTCAGAGCTCAAAATAACCGACCGAGGAAATGTGTAGGGCAGTATCTGAAAGACTTGGAATATGTTTGTAGTACCTAACTACCTCTGTGTGGTGTTGAAATACTGAGAATAGATATTTAAAGAGCTGTGAAAGGTGGGATAGTCTTTAAAATAGTAATCACATGTTTAAAGAGCAAGTGTATATGGGAAAACAATGAATAAACACTTGGAATTCACAATGAAAGAGCTTGAAACACTGGACAAAAGTAAAAAGACCTGGTATATATGGGGAAAAAGCTGTACAAATACTTGGAATTTACAATGAATGAGCCTGAATCTCTGGACATAAGTCAATCCAACACTGAGAATTCACAATGATAGACTAGAGAAATATTTAGGAATGTACTTGAAACACTAGGTATATCTCTCCATAGAGTTGGAATATCTGATGGACAATTTAGTTACCTAAAAATCGTGTTCAAAGAGTAGAGAACTGAGTTGGATACTGGTTGCATTTATAATTCTGTCTCAATGAGTTGGGGTTTTTGAAAGAATGTTGGTTAAACATTTAAACATTCATTCTCATAGTGCTCAGATACCTTAAAAAGTTATTTACATACACCAAATATAACAGTTTAGGGATAAGGATAGTGGTTAGGGTTACGGTTAGAGTTAGGATTAGCGTTAGGGTTAGTGCTAGTGCTAGGGTTAGGGTTAGTGCTAGGGCTAGGGCAAGGGTTAGGGTTAGGGTTAGGGTTAGTGCTAGGGCTAGGGTTAGGGTTAGGGTTCAGGTGAGGGCTAGGGTTAAGGTTAGGGTTAGTGATAGAGCTAGGGTTAGGGTTAGGGTTAGGGTTAGTGCTAGGGCTAGGGTTAGGGTTAGTGCTAGGGCTAAGGTTAGGGTTAGTGCTAGGGTTAGGTTTAGGGTTAGGTTTAGGAATATGGCTAGGACTAGGGCTAGGGTTTGCTTTAGGGTTAGGGTTAGAGTTAGAGCTAACGCTACAGTTAGGGTTACGCATAGGTTTAAGGTTTGGGTTTGGGTTAGGGTTACGGTTATGGCGTATAGACATTTGGAATTCACAATAAATTAGCTCAATCACTTGACAAAACTGAAAAGAGCTTCTGTATAAGAAAAAGAGCTCTAGAAACATGGAATTCACTATGAATCAGCTTGAATCACTATGCAAGAGTGAATCAAACACAGAGATATCACAATGATAGACTTGGGAAATATTTAGGAATGTGACATACACTAGGAATTCATGTTAAAAGACCTTTAATATCTGAAGGACACTATTTAGTCACTGGCAAATCATGTTCAAGTGAGTGCAATACTGTTTACATTCATTATTCCGTCACTATGAGTTGGCGTTTTTGAATGAAAGTCCTAAAATTCATCTTCATAGACTTGATATAAGAGCATGAAAGTATTCAAATCTCCTAGGAATCAAAATCGTACTGTAGCTAGTGTTCAACGTAGTAACAATTTCAATTAAAGAGCTGGTATATATTGAAAGGTAGGAGAGTCTTTAAAAGAGTAATCACTCACGTTAAAAGAGCTGGTATTTATAGAAAAACGACGTTTAAACACATGGAATTCACAAGGAATTAGCTTGAATCACTGGACAAAAGTGAATCCAACACTGAGAATTCACAATAATACCCTAGGGAAATATCTAGGAATGTGCTTCAAACTCTAGGAATACATATTCGCAGAGATTATATCAGAAGGACAGTATTTAGACACAGGAAAATCCTGTTCAAAGACCTGAGACGTAGCGCAAAACCGTTTACATTTGTAATTCAGTCTAAATGAGTTGGGGATTTTGGAAGAAAGTTGGTTAAACATTTAAAAGTACATTTTCATACAGCTGATATGACGGTATGAAAGTATTCAAAACTATAGAAATCAAATTGATAGTTGGCTAGTGTTCAAAGTATTAACAATTTAACTATAAAGAGCTGATATGATACCCGTATGAAAATGCTAAAACTCTCAGAGCTCAAAATAACCGACCGAGGAAATGTGTAGGGCAGTATCTGAAAGACTTGGAATATGTTTGTAGTACCTAACTACCTCTGTGTGGTGTTGAAATACTGAGAATAGATATTTAAAGAGCTGTGAAAGGTGGGATAGTCTTTAAAATAGTAATCACATGTTTAAAGAGCAAGTGTATATGGGAAAACAATGAATAAACCCTTGGAATTCACAATGAAAGAGCTGGAAACACTGGACAAAAGTAAAAAGACCTGGTATATATGGGGAAAAAGCTGTACAAATACTTGGAATTTACAATGAATGAGCCTGAATCACTGGACATAAGTCAATCCAACACTGAGAATTCACAATGATAGACTAGAGAAATATTTAGGAATGTACTTGAAACACTAGGTATATCTCTCCATAGAGTTGGAATATCTGATGGACAATTTAGTTACCTAAAAATCGTGTAGAGTAGAGAACTGTGTTGGATACTGGTTGCATTTATAATTCTGTCTCAATGAGTTGGGGTTTTTGAAAGAATGTTGGTTAAACATTTAAACATCCATTCTCATAGTGCTCAGATACCTTAAAAAGTTATTTACATACACCAAATATAACAGTTTAGGGTTAAGGATAGTGGTTAGGGTTAAGGTTAGAGTTAGGATTAGCGTTAGGGTTAGTGCTAGGGCTAGGGTTAGGGTTAGGGTTAGGGTTAGTGCTAGGGTTAGGGTTAGGGTTAGGGTTCAGGTGAGGACTAGGGTTAAGGTTAGGGTTAGTGATAGAGCTAGGGTTAGGGTTAGGGTTAGGGTTAGTGCTAGGGCTAGGGTTAGGATTCGGGTTCAGGTGAGGGCTATGTTTAGGGTTAGGGTTAGGGTTAGGTTTAGGGATATGGCTAGGACTAGGGCTAGCGTTTGCTTTAGGGTTAGGGTTAGGCTTAGGGTTGGGGTTAGGTTTATGGCGTATGGACATTTGGAATTCACAATAAATTAGCTCAATCACTTGACAAAACTGAAAAGAGCTTCTGTATAAGGAAAACAGCTCTAGAAATACTGGAATTCACAATGAATCAGCTTGAATCACTATACACGAGTGAATCAAACACAGAGATATCACAGTGATTGACTTGGGAAATATTTAGGAATGTGACAGACACTAGGAATTCATGTTAAAAGACCTTTAATATCTGAAGGACACTATGTAGTCACTGGCAAATCATGTTCAAGTGAGTGCAATACTGTTTACATTCATTATTCCGTCACTATGAGTTGGCGTTTTTGAATGAAAGTCCTAAAATTCATCTTCATAGACTTGATATAAGAGCATGAAAGTATTCAAATCTCCTAGGAATCAAAATCGTACTGTAGCTAGTGTTCAACGTAGTAACAATTTCAATTAAAGAGCTGGTATATATTGAAAGGTAGGAGAGTCTTTAAAAGAGTAATCACTCACGTTAAAAGAGCTGGTATTTACAGAAAAACGACGTATAAACATATGGAATTCACAAGGAATTAGCTTGAATCACTGGACAAAAGTGAATCCAACACTGAGAATTCACAATAACACACCAGGGAAATATCTAGGAATGTGCTTCAAACTCTAGGAATGCATGTTCGCAGAGATTATTTCAGAAGGACAGTATTTAGACACAGGAAAATCCTGTTCAAAGACCTGAGACGTAGCGCAAAACCGTTTACATTTGTAATTCAGTCTAAATGAGTTGGGGATTTTGGAAGAAAGTTAGTTAAACATTTAAAAGTACATTTTCATACAGCTGATATGACGGTATGAAAGTATTCAAAACTATAGAAATCAAATTGATAGTTGGCTAGTGTTCAAAGTATTAACAATTTAACTATAAAGAGCTGATATGATACCCGTATGAAAATGCTAAAACTCTCAGAGCTCAAAATAACCGACCGAGGAAATGTGTAGGGCAGTATCTGAAAGACTTGGAATATGTTTGTAGTACCTAACTACCTCTGTGTGGTGTTGAAATACTGAGAATAGATATTTAAAGAGCTGTGAAAGGTGGGATAGTCTTTAAAATAGTAATCACATGTTTAAAGAGCAAGTGTATATGGGAAAACAATGAATAAACACTTGGAATTCACAATGAAAGAGCTTGAAACACTGGACAAAAGTAAAAAGACCTGGTATATATGGGGAAAAAGCTGTACAAATACTTGGAATTTACAATGAATGAGCCTGAATCTCTGGACATAAGTCAATCCAACACTGAGAATTCACAATGATAGACTAGAGAAATATTTAGGAATGTACTTGAAACACTAGGTATATCTCTCCATAGAGTTGGAATATCTGATGGACAATTTAGTTACCTAAAAATCGTGTTCAAAGAGTACAGAACTGAGTTGGATACTGGTTGCATTTATAATTCTGTCTCAATGAATTGGGGTTTTTGAAAGAATGTTGGTTAAACATTTAAACATTCATTCTCATTGTGCTCAGATACCTTAAAAAGTTATTTACATACACCAAATATAACAGTTTAGGGATAAGGATAGTGGTTAGGGTTACGGTTAGAGTTAGGATTAGCGTTAGGGTTAGTGCTAGGGCTAGGGTTAGGGTTAGTGCTAGGGCTATGGCAAGGGTTAGGGTTAGGGTTAGGGTTAGTGCTAGGGCTAGGGTTAGGGTTAGGGTTCAGGTGAGGGCTAGGGTTAAGGTTAGGGTTAGTGATAGAGCTAGGGTTAGGGTTAGGGTTAGGGTTAGTGCTAGGGCTAGGGTTAGGGTTAGTGCTAGGGCTAAGGTTAGGGTTAGTGCTAGGGTTAGGTTTAGGGTTAGGTTTAGGAATATGGCTAGGACTAGGGCTAGGGTTTGCTTTAGGGTTAGGGTTAGAGTTAGAGCTAACGCTACAGTTAGGGTTACGCGTAGGTTTAAGGTTTGGGTTTGAGTTAGGGTTAGGGTTATGGCGTATAGACATTTGGAATTCACAATAAATTAGCTCAATCACTTGACAAAACTGAAAAGAGCTTCTGTATAAGAAAAAGAGCTCTAGAAACATTGGAATTCACTATGAATCAGCTTGAATCACTATGCAAGAGTGAATCAAACACAGAGATATCACAATGATAGACTTGGGAAATATTTAGGAATGTGACATACACTAGGAATTCATGTTAAAAGACCTTTAATATCTGAAGGACACTATTTAGTCACTGGCAAATCATGTTCAAGTGAGTGCAATACTGTTTACATTCATTATTCGGTCAATATGAGTTGGCGTTTTTGAATGAAAGTCCTTAAAAATTCATCTTCATAGACTTGATATAAGAGAATGAAAGTATTCAAATCTCCTAGGAATCAAAATCGTACTTTAGATGGTGTTCAACGTAGTAACAATTTCAATTAAAGAGCTGGTATATATTGAAAGGTAGGAGAGTCTTTAAAAGAGTAATCACTCACGTTAAAAGAGCTGGTATTTATAGAAAAACGACGTATAAACACATGGAATTCACAAGGAATTAGCTTGAATCACTGGACAAAAGTGAATCCAACACTGAGAATTCACAATAATACACTAGGGAAATATCTAGGAATGTGCTTCAAACTCTAGGAATGCATGTTCGCAGAGATTATATCAGAAGGACAGTATTTAGACACAGGAAAATCCTGTTCAAAGACCTGAGACGTAGCGCAAAACCGTTTACATTTGTAATTCAGTCTAAATGAGTTGGGGATTTTGGAAGAAAGTTGGTTAAACATTTAAAAGTACATTTTCATACAGCTGATATGACGGTATGAAAGTATTCAAAACTATAGAAATCAAATTGATAGTTGGCTAGTGTTCAAAGTATTAACAATTTAACTATAAAGAGCTGATATGATACCCGTATGAAAATGCTAAAACTCTCAGAGCTCAAAATAACCGACCGAGGAAATGTGTAGGGCAGTATCTGAAAGACTTGGAATATGTTTGTAGTACCTAACTACCTCTGTGTGGTGTTGAAATACTGAGAATAGATATTTAAAGAGCTGTGAAAGGTGGGATAGTCTTTAAAATAGTAATCACATGTTTAAAGAGCAAGTGTATATGGGAAAACAATGAATAAACACTTGGAATTCACAATTAAAGAGCTTGAAACACTGGACAAAAGTAAAAAGACCTGGTATATATGGGGAAAAAGCTGTACAAATACTTGGAATTTACAATGAATGAGCCTGAATCACTGGACATAAGTCAATCCAACACTGAGAATTCACAATGATAGACTAGAGAAATATTTAGGAATGTACTTGAAACACTAGGTATATCTCTCCATAGAGTTGGAATATCTGATGGACAATTTAGTTACCTAAAAATCGTGTAGAGTAGAGAACTGTGTTGGATACTGGTTGCATTTATAATTCTGTCTCAATGAGTTGGGGTTTTTGAAAGAATGTTGGTTAAACATTTAAACATTCATTCTCATAGTGCTCAGATACCTTAAAAAGTTATTTACATACACCAAATATAACAGTTTAGGGTTAAGGATAGTGGTTAGGGTTAAGGTTAGAGTTAGGATTAGCGTTAGGGTTAGTGCTAGGGCTAGGGTTAGGGTTAGGGTTAGGGTTAGTGCTAGGGTTAGGGTTAGGGTTAGGGTTCAGGTGAGGGCTAGGGTTAAGGTTAGGGTTAGTGATAGAGCTAGGGTTAGGGTTAGGGTTAGGGTTAGGGATATGGCTAGGACTAGGGCTAGCGTTTGCTTTAGGGTTAGGGTTAGGCTTAGGGTTGGGGTTAGGTTTATGGCGTATGGACATTTGGAATTCACAATAAATTAGCTCAATCACTTGACAAAACTGAAAAGAGCTTCTGTATAAGGAAAACAGCTCTAGAAATACTGGAATTCACAATGAATCAGCTTGAATCACTATACACGAGTGAATCAAACACAGAGATATCACAGTGATTGACTTGGGAAATATTTAGGAATGTGACAGACACTAGGAATTCATGTTAAAAGACCTTTAATATCTGAAGGACACTATGTAGTCACTGGCAAATCATGTTCAAGTGAGTGCAATACTGTTTACATTCATTATTCCGTCACTATGAGTTGGCGTTTTTGAATGAAAGTCCTAAAATTCATCTTCATAGACTTGATATAAGAGCATGAAAGTATTCAAATCTCCTAGGAATCAAAATCGTACTGTAGCTAGTGTTCAACGTAGTAACAATTTCAATTAAAGAGCTGGTATATATTGAAAGGTAGGAGAGTCTTTAAAAGAGTAATCACTCACGTTAAAAGAGCTGGTATTTACAGAAAAACGACGTATAAACATATGGAATTCACAAGGAATTAGCTTGAATCACTGGACAAAAGTGAATCCAACACTGAGAATTCACAATAACACACCAGGGAAATATCTAGGAATGTGCTTCAAACTCTAGGAATGCATGTTCGCAGAGATTATTTCAGAAGGACAGTATTTAGACACAGGAAAATCCTGTTCAAAGACCTGAGACGTAGCGCAAAACCGTTTACATTTGTAATTCAGTCTAAATGAGTTGGGGATTTTGGAAGAAAGTTAGTTAAACATTTAAAAGTACATTTTCATACAGCTGATATGACGGTATGAAAGTATTCAAAACTATAGAAATCAAATTGATAGTTGGCTAGTGTTCAAAGTATTAACAATTTAACTATAAAGAGCTGATATGATACCCGTATGAAAATGCTAAAACTCTCAGAGCTCAAAATAACCGACCGAGGAAATGTGTAGGGCAGTATCTGAAAGACTTGGAATATGTTTGTAGTACCTAACTACCTCTGTGTGGTGTTGAAATACTGAGAATAGATATTTAAAGAGCTGTGAAAGGTGGGATAGTCTTTAAAATAGTAATCACATGTTTAAAGAGCAAGTGTATATGGGAAAACAATGAATAAACACTTGGAATTCACAATGAAAGAGCTTGAAACACTGGACAAAAGTAAAAAGACCTGGTATATATGGGGAAAAAGCTGTACAAATACTTGGAATTTACAATGAATGAGCCTGAATCTCTGGACATAAGTCAATCCAACACTGAGAATTCACAATGATAGACTAGAGAAATATTTAGGAATGTACTTGAAACACTAGGTATATCTCTCCATAGAGTTGGAATATCTGATGGACAATTTAGTTACCTAAAAATCGTGTTCAAAGAGTACAGAACTGAGTTGGATACTGGTTGCATTTATAATTCTGTCTCAATGAGTTGGGGTTTTTGAAAGAATGTTGGTTAAACATTTAAACATTCATTCTCATTGTGCTCAGATACCTTAAAAAGTTATTTACATACACCAAATATAACAGTTTAGGGATAAGGATAGTGGTTAGGGTTACGGTTAGAGTTAGGATTAGCGTTAGGGTTAGTGCTAGGGCTAGGGTTAGGGTTAGTGCTAGGGCTATGGCAAGGGTTAGGGTTAGGGTTAGGGTTAGTGCTAGGGCTAGGGTTAGGGTTAGGGTTCAGGTGAGGGCTAGGGTTAAGGTTAGGGTTAGTGATAGAGCTAGGGTTAGGGTTAGGGTTAGGGTTAGTGCTAGGGCTAGGGTTAGGGTTAGTGCTAGGGCTAAGGTTAGGGTTAGTGCTAGGGTTAGGTTTAGGGTTAGGTTTAGGAATATGGCTAGGACTAGGGCTAGGGTTTGCTTTAGGGTTAGGGTTAGAGTTAGAGCTAACGCTACAGTTAGGGTTACGCGTAGGTTTAAGGTTTGGGTTTGAGTTAGGGTTAGGGTTATGGCGTATAGACATTTGGAATTCACAATAAATTAGCTCAATCACTTGACAAAACTGAAAAGAGCTTCTGTATAAGAAAAAGAGCTCTAGAAACATTGGAATTCACTATGAATCAGCTTGAATCACTATGCAAGAGTGAATCAAACACAGAGATATCACAATGATAGACTTGGGAAATATTTAGGAATGTGACATACACTAGGAATTCATGTTAAAAGACCTTTAATATCTGAAGGACACTATTTAGTCACTGGCAAATCATGTTCAAGTGAGTGCAATACTGTTTACATTCATTATTCGGTCAATATGAGTTGGCGTTTTTGAATGAAAGTCCTTAAAAATTCATCTTCATAGACTTGATATAAGAGAATGAAAGTATTCAAATCTCCTAGGAATCAAAATCGTACTTTAGATGGTGTTCAACGTAGTAACAATTTCAATTAAAGAGCTGGTATATATTGAAAGGTAGGAGAGTCTTTAAAAGAGTAATCACTCACGTTAAAAGAGCTGGTATTTATAGAAAAACGACGTATAAACACATGGAATTCACAAGGAATTAGCTTGAATCACTGGACAAAAGTGAATCCAACACTGAGAATTCACAATAATACACTAGGGAAATATCTAGGAATGTGCTTCAAACTCTAGGAATGCATGTTCGCAGAGATTATATCAGAAGGACAGTATTTAGACACAGGAAAATCCTGTTCAAAGACCTGAGACGTAGCGCAAAACCGTTTACATTTGTAATTCAGTCTAAATGAGTTGGGGATTTTGGAAGAAAGTTGGTTAAACATTTAAAAGTACATTTTCATACAGCTGATATGACGGTATGAAAGTATTCAAAACTATAGAAATCAAATTGATAGTTGGCTAGTGTTCAAAGTATTAACAATTTAACTATAAAGAGCTGATATGATACCCGTATGAAAATGCTAAAACTCTCAGAGCTCAAAATAACCGACCGAGGAAATGTGTAGGGCAGTATCTGAAAGACTTGGAATATGTTTGTAGTACCTAACTACCTCTGTGTGGTGTTGAAATACTGAGAATAGATATTTAAAGAGCTGTGAAAGGTGGGATAGTCTTTAAAATAGTAATCACATGTTTAAAGAGCAAGTGTATATGGGAAAACAATGAATAAACACTTGGAATTCACAATTAAAGAGCTTGAAACACTGGACAAAAGTAAAAAGACCTGGTATATATGGGGAAAAAGCTGTACAAATACTTGGAATTTACAATGAATGAGCCTGAATCACTGGACATAAGTCAATCCAACACTGAGAATTCACAATGATAGACTAGAGAAATATTTAGGAATGTACTTGAAACACTAGGTATATCTCTCCATAGAGTTGGAATATCTGATGGACAATTTAGTTACCTAAAAATCGTGTAGAGTAGAGAACTGTGTTGGATACTGGTTGCATTTATAATTCTGTCTCAATGAGTTGGGGTTTTTGAAAGAATGTTGGTTAAACATTTAAACATTCATTCTCATAGTGCTCAGATACCTTAAAAAGTTATTTACATACACCAAATATAACAGTTTAGGGTTAAGGATAGTGGTTAGGGTTAAGGTTAGAGTTAGGATTAGCGTTAGGGTTAGTGCTAGGGCTAGGGTTAGGGTTAGGGTTAGGGTTAGTGCTAGGGTTAGGGTTAGGGTTAGGGTTCAGGTGAGGGCTAGGGTTAAGGTTAGGGTTAGTGATAGAGCTAGGGTTAGGGTTAGGGTTAGGGTTAGGGATATGGCTAGGACTAGGGCTAGCGTTTGCTTTAGGGTTAGGGTTAGGCTTAGGGTTGGGGTTAGGTTTATGGCGTATGGACATTTGGAATTCACAATAAATTAGCTCAATCACTTGACAAAACTGAAAAGAGCTTCTGTATAAGGAAAACAGCTCTAGAAATACTGGAATTCACAATGAATCAGCTTGAATCACTATACACGAGTGAATCAAACACAGAGATATCACAGTGATTGACTTGGGAAATATTTAGGAATGTGACAGACACTAGGAATTCATGTTAAAAGACCTTTAATATCTGAAGGACACTATGTAGTCACTGGCAAATCATGTTCAAGTGAGTGCAATACTGTTTACATTCATTATTCCGTCACTATGAGTTGGCGTTTTTGAATGAAAGTCCTAAAATTCATCTTCATAGACTTGATATAAGAGCATGAAAGTATTCAAATCTCCTAGGAATCAAAATCGTACTGTAGCTAGTGTTCAACGTAGTAACAATTTCAATTAAAGAGCTGGTATATATTGAAAGGTAGGAGAGTCTTTAAAAGAGTAATCACTCACGTTAAAAGAGCTGGTATTTACAGAAAAACGACGTATAAACATATGGAATTCACAAGGAATTAGCTTGAATCACTGGACAAAAGTGAATCCAACACTGAGAATTCACAATAACACACCAGGGAAATATCTAGGAATGTGCTTCAAACTCTAGGAATGCATGTTCGCAGAGATTATTTCAGAAGGACAGTATTTAGACACAGGAAAATCCTGTTCAAAGACCTGAGACGTAGCGCAAAACCGTTTACATTTGTAATTCAGTCTAAATGAGTTGGGGATTTTGGAAGAAAGTTAGTTAAACATTTAAAAGTACATTTTCATACAGCTGATATGACGGTATGAAAGTATTCAAAACTATAGAAATCAAATTGATAGTTGGCTAGTGTTCAAAGTATTAACAATTTAACTATAAAGAGCTGATATGATACCCGTATGAAAATGCTAAAACTCTCAGAGCTCAAAATAACCGACCGAGGAAATGTGTAGGGCAGTATCTGAAAGACTTGGAATATGTTTGTAGTACCTAACTACCTCTGTGTGGTGTTGAAATACTGAGAATAGATATTTAAAGAGCTGTGAAAGGTGGGATAGTCTTTAAAATAGTAATCACATGTTTAAAGAGCAAGTGTATATGGGAAAACAATGAATAAACACTTGGAATTCACAATGAAAGAGCTTGAAACACTGGACAAAAGTAAAAAGACCTGGTATATATGGGGAAAAAGCTGTACAAATACTTGGAATTTACAATGAATGAGCCTGAATCTCTGGACATAAGTCAATCCAACACTGAGAATTCACAATGATAGACTAGAGAAATATTTAGGAATGTACTTGAAACACTAGGTATATCTCTCCATAGAGTTGGAATATCTGATGGACAATTTAGTTACCTAAAAATCGTGTTCAAAGAGTACAGAACTGAGTTGGATACTGGTTGCATTTATAATTCTGTCTCAATGAGTTGGGGTTTTTGAAAGAATGTTGGTTAAACATTTAAACATTCATTCTCATTGTGCTCAGATACCTTAAAAAGTTATTTACATACACCAAATATAACAGTTTAGGGATAAGGATAGTGGTTAGGGTTACGGTTAGAGTTAGGATTAGCGTTAGGGTTAGTGCTAGGGCTAGGGTTAGGGTTAGTGCTAGGGCTATGGCAAGGGTTAGGGTTAGGGTTAGGGTTAGTGCTAGGGCTAGGGTTAGGGTTAGGGTTCAGGTGAGGGCTAGGGTTAAGGTTAGGGTTAGTGATAGAGCTAGGGTTAGGGTTAGGGTTAGGGTTAGTGCTAGGGCTAGGGTTAGGGTTAGTGCTAGGGCTAAGGTTAGGGTTAGTGCTAGGGTTAGGTTTAGGGTTAGGTTTAGGAATATGGCTAGGACTAGGGCTAGGGTTTGCTTTAGGGTTAGGGTTAGAGTTAGAGCTAACGCTACAGTTAGGGTTACGCGTAGGTTTAAGGTTTGGGTTTGAGTTAGGGTTAGGGTTATGGCGTATAGACATTTGGAATTCACAATAAATTAGCTCAATCACTTGACAAAACTGAAAAGAGCTTCTGTATAAGAAAAAGAGCTCTAGAAACATTGGAATTCACTATGAATCAGCTTGAATCACTATGCAAGAGTGAATCAAACACAGAGATATCACAATGATAGACTTGGGAAATATTTAGGAATGTGACATACACTAGGAATTCATGTTAAAAGACCTTTAATATCTGAAGGACACTATTTAGTCACTGGCAAATCATGTTCAAGTGAGTGCAATACTGTTTACATTCATTATTCGGTCAATATGAGTTGGCGTTTTTGAATGAAAGTCCTTAAAAATTCATCTTCATAGACTTGATATAAGAGAATGAAAGTATTCAAATCTCCTAGGAATCAAAATCGTACTTTAGATGGTGTTCAACGTAGTAACAATTTCAATTAAAGAGCTGGTATATATTGAAAGGTAGGAGAGTCTTTAAAAGAGTAATCACTCACGTTAAAAGAGCTGGTATTTATAGAAAAACGACGTATAAACACATGGAATTCACAAGGAATTAGCTTGAATCACTGGACAAAAGTGAATCCAACACTGAGAATTCACAATAATACACTAGGGAAATATCTAGGAATGTGCTTCAAACTCTAGGAATGCATGTTCGCAGAGATTATATCAGAAGGACAGTATTTAGACACAGGAAAATCCTGTTCAAAGACCTGAGACGTAGCGCAAAACCGTTTACATTTGTAATTCAGTCTAAATGAGTTGGGGATTTTGGAAGAAAGTTGGTTAAACATTTAAAAGTACATTTTCATACAGCTGATATGACGGTATGAAAGTATTCAAAACTATAGAAATCAAATTGATAGTTGGCTAGTGTTCAAAGTATTAACAATTTAACTATAAAGAGCTGATATGATACCCGTATGAAAATGCTAAAACTCTCAGAGCTCAAAATAACCGACCGAGGAAATGTGTAGGGCAGTATCTGAAAGACTTGGAATATGTTTGTAGTACCTAACTACCTCTGTGTGGTGTTGAAATACTGAGAATAGATATTTAAAGAGCTGTGAAAGGTGGGATAGTCTTTAAAATAGTAATCACATGTTTAAAGAGCAAGTGTATATGGGAAAACAATGAATAAACACTTGGAATTCACAATTAAAGAGCTTGAAACACTGGACAAAAGTAAAAAGACCTGGTATATATGGGGAAAAAGCTGTACAAATACTTGGAATTTACAATGAATGAGCCTGAATCACTGGACATAAGTCAATCCAACACTGAGAATTCACAATGATAGACTAGAGAAATATTTAGGAATGTACTTGAAACACTAGGTATATCTCTCCATAGAGTTGGAATATCTGATGGACAATTTAGTTACCTAAAAATCGTGTAGAGTAGAGAACTGTGTTGGATACTGGTTGCATTTATAATTCTGTCTCAATGAGTTGGGGTTTTTGAAAGAATGTTGGTTAAACATTTAAACATTCATTCTCATAGTGCTCAGATACCTTAAAAAGTTATTTACATACACCAAATATAACAGTTTAGGGTTAAGGATAGTGGTTAGGGTTAAGGTTAGAGTTAGGATTAGCGTTAGGGTTAGTGCTAGGGCTAGGGTTAGGGTTAGGGTTAGGGTTAGTGCTAGGGTTAGGGTTAGGGTTAGGGTTCAGGTGAGGGCTAGGGTTAAGGTTAGGGTTAGTGATAGAGCTAGGGTTAGGGTTAGGGTTAGGGTTAGGGATATGGCTAGGACTAGGGCTAGCGTTTGCTTTAGGGTTAGGGTTAGGCTTAGGGTTGGGGTTAGGTTTATGGCGTATGGACATTTGGAATTCACAATAAATTAGCTCAATCACTTGACAAAACTGAAAAGAGCTTCTGTATAAGGAAAACAGCTCTAGAAATACTGGAATTCACAATGAATCAGCTTGAATCACTATACACGAGTGAATCAAACACAGAGATATCACAGTGATTGACTTGGGAAATATTTAGGAATGTGACAGACACTAGGAATTCATGTTAAAAGACCTTTAATATCTGAAGGACACTATGTAGTCACTGGCAAATCATGTTCAAGTGAGTGCAATACTGTTTACATTCATTATTCCGTCACTATGAGTTGGCGTTTTTGAATGAAAGTCCTAAAATTCATCTTCATAGACTTGATATAAGAGCATGAAAGTATTCAAATCTCCTAGGAATCAAAATCGTACTGTAGCTAGTGTTCAACGTAGTAACAATTTCAATTAAAGAGCTGGTATATATTGAAAGGTAGGAGAGTCTTTAAAAGAGTAATCACTCACGTTAAAAGAGCTGGTATTTACAGAAAAACGACGTATAAACATATGGAATTCACAAGGAATTAGCTTGAATCACTGGACAAAAGTGAATCCAACACTGAGAATTCACAATAACACACCAGGGAAATATCTAGGAATGTGCTTCAAACTATAGGATTGCATGTTCGCAGAGATTATTTCAGAAGGACAGTATTTAGACACAGGAAAATCCTGTTCAAAGACCTGAGACGTAGCGCAAAACCGTTTACATTTGTAATTCAGTCTAAATGAGTTGGGGATTTTGGAAGAAAGTTAGTTAAACATTTAAAAGTACATTTTCATACAGCTGATATGACGGTATGAAAGTATTCAAAACTATAGAAATCAAATTGATAGTTGGCTAGTGTTCAAAGTATTAACAATTTAACTATAAAGAGCTGATATGATACCCGTATGAAAATGCTAAAACTCTCAGAGCTCAAAATAACCGACCGAGGAAATGTGTAGGGCAGTATCTGAAAGACTTGGAATATGTTTGTAGTACCTAACTACCTCTGTGTGGTGTTGAAATACTGAGAATAGATATTTAAAGAGCTGTGAAAGGTGGGATAGTCTTTAAAATAGTAATCACATGTTTAAAGAGCAAGTGTATATGGGAAAACAATGAATAAACATTTGGAATTCACAATGAAAGAGCTTGAAACACTGGACAAAAGTAAAAAGACCTGGTATATATGGGGAAAAAGCTGTACAAATACTTGGAATTTACAATGAATGAGCCTGAATCTCTGGACATAAGTCAATCCAACACTGAGAATTCACAATGATAGACTAGAGAAATATTTAGGAATGTACTTGAAACACTAGGTATATCTCTCCATAGAGTTGGAATATCTGATGGACAATTTAGTTACCTAAAAATCGTGTTCAAAGAGTACAGAACTGAGTTGGATACTGGTTGCATTTATAATTCTGTCTCAATGAGTTGGGGTTTTTGAAAGAATGTTGGTTAAACATTTAAACATTCATTCTCATTGTGCTCAGATACCTTAAAAAGTTATTTACATACACCAAATATAACAGTTTAGGGATAAGGATAGTGGTTAGGGTTACGGTTAGAGTTAGGATTAGCGTTAGGGTTAGTGCTAGGGCTAGGGTTAGGGTTAGTGCTAGGGCTATGGCAAGGGTTAGGGTTAGGGTTAGGGTTAGTGCTAGGGCTAGGGTTAGGGTTAGGGTTCAGGTGAGGGCTAGGGTTAAGGTTAGGGTTAGTGATAGAGCTAGGGTTAGGGTTAGGGTTAGGGTTAGTGCTAGGGCTAGGGTTAGGGTTAGTGCTAGGGCTAAGGTTAGGGTTAGTGCTAGGGTTAGGTTTAGGGTTAGGTTTAGGAATATGGCTAGGACTAGGGCTAGGGTTTGCTTTAGGGTTAGGGTTAGAGTTAGAGCTAACGCTACAGTTAGGGTTACGCGTAGGTTTAAGGTTTGGGTTTGAGTTAGGGTTAGGGTTATGGCGTATAGACATTTGGAATTCACAATAAATTAGCTCAATCACTTGACAAAACTGAAAAGAGCTTCTGTATAAGAAAAAGAGCTCTAGAAACATTGGAATTCACTATGAATCAGCTTGAATCACTATGCAAGAGTGAATCAAACACAGAGATATCACAATGATAGACTTGGGAAATATTTAGGAATGTGACATACACTAGGAATTCATGTTAAAAGACCTTTAATATCGGAAGGACACTATTTAGTCACTGGCAAATCATGTTCAAGTGAGTGCAATACTGTTTACATTCATTATTCGGTCAATATGAGTTGGCGTTTTTGAATGAAAGTCCTTAAAAATTCATCTTCATAGACTTGATATAAGAGAATGAAAGTATTCAAATCTCCTAGGAATCAAAATCGTACTTTAGATGGTGTTCAACGTAGTAACAATTTCAATTAAAGAGCTGGTATATATTGAAAGGTAGGAGAGTCTTTAAAAGAGTAATCACTCACGTTAAAAGAGCTGGTATTTATAGAAAAACGACGTATAAACACATGGAATTCACAAGGAATTAGCTTGAATCACTGGACAAAAGTGAATCCAACACTGAGAATTCACAATAATACACTAGGGAAATATCTAGGAATGTGCTTCAAACTCTAGGAATGCATGTTCGCAGAGATTATATCAGAAGGACAGTATTTAGACACAGGAAAATCCTGTTCAAAGACCTGAGACGTAGCGCAAAACCGTTTACATTTGTAATTCAGTCTAAATGAGTTGGGGATTTTGGAAGAAAGTTGGTTAAACATTTAAAAGTACATTTTCATACAGCTGATATGACGGTATGAAAGTATTCAAAACTATAGAAATCAAATTGATAGTTGGCTAGTGTTCAAAGTATTAACAATTTAACTATAAAGAGCTGATATGATACCCGTATGAAAATGCTAAAACTCTCAGAGCTCAAAATAACCGACCGAGGAAATGTGTAGGGCAGTATCTGAAAGACTTGGAATATGTTTGTAGTACCTAACTACCTCTGTGTGGTGTTGAAATACTGAGAATAGATATTTAAAGAGCTGTGAAAGGTGGGATAGTCTTTAAAATAGTAATCACATGTTTAAAGAGCAAGTGTATATGGGAAAACAATGAATAAACACTTGGAATTCACAATTAAAGAGCTTGAAACACTGGACAAAAGTAAAAAGACCTGGTATATATGGGGAAAAAGCTGTACAAATACTTGGAATTTACAATGAATGAGCCTGAATCACTGGACATAAGTCAATCCAACACTGAGAATTCACAATGATAGACTAGAGAAATATTTAGGAATGTACTTGAAACACTAGGTATATCTCTCCATAGAGTTGGAATATCTGATGGACAATTTAGTTACCTAAAAATCGTGTAGAGTAGAGAACTGTGTTGGATACTGGTTGCATTTATAATTCTGTCTCAATGAGTTGGGGTTTTTGAAAGAATGTTGGTTAAACATTTAAACATTCATTCTCATAGTGCTCAGATACCTTAAAAAGTTATTTACATACACCAAATATAACAGTTTAGGGTTAAGGATAGTGGTTAGGGTTAAGGTTAGAGTTAGGATTAGCGTTAGGGTTAGTGCTAGGGCTAGGGTTAGGGTTAGGGTTAGGGTTAGTGCTAGGGTTAGGGTTAGGGTTAGGGTTCAGGTGAGGGCTAGGGTTAAGGTTAGGGTTAGTGATAGAGCTAGGGTTAGGGTTAGGGTTAGGGTTAGGGATATGGCTAGGACTAGGGCTAGCGTTTGCTTTAGGGTTAGGGTTAGGCCTAGGGTTGGGGTTAGGTTTATGGCGTATGGACATTTGGAATTCACAATAAATTAGCTCAATCACTTGACAAAACTGAAAAGAGCTTCTGTATAAGGAAAACAGCTCTAGAAATACTGGAATTCACAATGAATCAGCTTGAATCACTATACACGAGTGAATCAAACACAGAGATATCACAGTGATTGACTTGGGAAATATTTAGGAATGTGACAGACACTAGGAATTCATGTTAAAAGACCTTTAATATCTGAAGGACACTATGTAGTCACTGGCAAATCATGTTCAAGTGAGTGCAATACTGTTTACATTCATTATTCCGTCACTATGAGTTGGCGTTTTTGAATGAAAGTCCTAAAATTCATCTTCATAGACTTGATATAAGAGCATGAAAGTATTCAAATCTCCTAGGAATCAAAATCGTACTGTAGCTAGTGTTCAACGTAGTAACAATTTCAATTAAAGAGCTGGTATATATTGAAAGGTAGGAGAGTCTTTAAAAGAGTAATCACTCACGTTAAAAGAGCTGGTATTTACAGAAAAACGACGTATAAACATATGGAATTCACAAGGAATTAGCTTGAATCACTGGACAAAAGTGAATCCAACACTGAGAATTCACAATAACACACCAGGGAAATATCTAGGAATGTGCTTCAAACTCTAGGAATGCATGTTCGCAGAGATTATTTCAGAAGGACAGTATTTAGACACAGGAAAATCCTGTTCAAAGACCTGAGACGTAGCGCAAAACCGTTTACATTTGTAATTCAGTCTAAATGAGTTGGGGATTTTGGAAGAAAGTTAGTTAAACATTTAAAAGTACATTTTCATACAGCTGATATGACGGTATGAAAGTATTCAAAACTATAGAAATCAAATTGATAGTTGGCTAGTGTTCAAAGTATTAACAATTTAACTATAAAGAGCTGATATGATACCCGTATGAAAATGCTAAAACTCTCAGAGCTCAAAATAACCGACCGAGGAAATGTGTAGGGCAGTATCTGAAAGACTTGGAATATGTTTGTAGTACCTAACTACCTCTGTGTGGTGTTGAAATACTGAGAATAGATATTTAAAGAGCTGTGAAAGGTGGGATAGTCTTTAAAATAGTAATCACATGTTTAAAGAGCAAGTGTATATGGGAAAACAATGAATAAACACTTGGAATTCACAATGAAAGAGCTTGAAACACTGGACAAAAGTAAAAAGACCTGGTATATATGGGGAAAAAGCTGTACAAATACTTGGAATTTACAATGAATGAGCCTGAATCTCTGGACATAAGTCAATCCAACACTGAGAATTCACAATGATAGACTAGAGAAATATTTAGGAATGTACTTGAAACACTAGGTATATCTCTCCATAGAGTTGGAATATCTGATGGACAATTTAGTTACCTAAAAATCGTGTTCAAAGAGTACAGAACTGAGTTGGATACTGGTTGCATTTATAATTCTGTCTCAATGAGTTGGGGTTTTTGAAAGAATGTTGGTTAAACATTTAAACATTCATTCTCATTGTGCTCAGATACCTTAAAAAGTTATTTACATACACCAAATATAACAGTTTAGGGATAAGGATAGTGGTTAGGGTTACGGTTAGAGTTAGGATTAGCGTTAGGGTTAGTGCTAGGGCTAGGGTTAGGGTTAGTGCTAGGGCTATGGCAAGGGTTAGGGTTAGGGTTAGGGTTAGTGCTAGGGCTAGGGTTAGGGTTAGGGTTCAGGTGAGGGCTAGGGTTAAGGTTAGGGTTAGTGATAGAGCTAGGGTTAGGGTTAGGGTTAGGGTTAGTGCTAGGGCTAGGGTTAGGGTTAGTGCTAGGGCTAAGGTTAGGGTTAGTGCTAGGGTTAGGTTTAGGGTTAGGTTTAGGAATATGGCTAGGACTAGGGCTAGGGTTTGCTTTAGGGTTAGGGTTAGAGTTAGAGCTAACGCTACAGTTAGGGTTACGCGTAGGTTTAAGGTTTGGGTTTGAGTTAGGGTTAGGGTTATGGCGTATAGACATTTGGAATTCACAATAAATTAGCTCAATCACTTGACAAAACTGAAAAGAGCTTCTGTATAAGAAAAAGAGCTCTAGAAACATTGGAATTCACTATGAATCAGCTTGAATCACTATGCAAGAGTGAATCAAACACAGAGATATCACAATGATAGACTTGGGAAATATTTAGGAATGTGACATACACTAGGAATTCATGTTAAAAGACCTTTAATATCGGAAGGACACTATTTAGTCACTGGCAAATCATGTTCAAGTGAGTGCAATACTGTTTACATTCATTATTCGGTCAATATGAGTTGGCGTTTTTGAATGAAAGTCCTTAAAAATTCATCTTCATAGACTTGATATAAGAGAATGAAAGTATTCAAATCTCCTAGGAATCAAAATCGTACTTTAGATGGTGTTCAACGTAGTAACAATTTCAATTAAAGAGCTGGTATATATTGAAAGGTAGGAGAGTCTTTAAAAGAGTAATCACTCACGTTAAAAGAGCTGGTATTTATAGAAAAACGACGTATAAACACATGGAATTCACAAGGAATTAGCTTGAATCACTGGACAAAAGTGAATCCAACACTGAGAATTCACAATAATACACTAGGGAAATATCTAGGAATGTGCTTCAAACTCTAGGAATGCATATTCGCAGAGATTATATCAGAAGGACAGTATTTAGACACAGGAAAATCCTGTTCAAAGACCTGAGACGTAGCGCAAAACCGTTTACATTTGTAATTCAGTCTAAATGAGTTGGGGATTTTGGAAGAAAGTTGGTTAAACATTTAAAAGTACATTTTCATACAGCTGATATGACGGTATGAAAGTATTCAAAACTATAGAAATCAAATTGATAGTTGGCTAGTGTTCAAAGTATTAACAATTTAACTATAAAGAGCTGATATGATACCCGTATGAAAATGCTAAAACTCTCAGAGCTCAAAATAACCGACCGAGGAAATGTGTAGGGCAGTATCTGAAAGACTTGGAATATGTTTGTAGTACCTAACTACCTCTGTGTGGTGTTGAAATACTGAGAATAGATATTTAAAGAGCTGTGAAAGGTGGGATAGTCTTTAAAATAGTAATCACGTGTTTAAAGAGCAAGTGTATATGGGAAAACAATGAATAAACACTTGGAATTCACAATTAAAGAGCTTGAAACACTGGACAAAAGTAAAAAGACCTGGTATATATGGGGAAAAAGCTGTACAAATACTTGGAATTTACAATGAATGAGCCTGAATCACTGGACATAAGTCAATCCAACACTGAGAATTCACAATGATAGACTAGAGAAATATTTAGGAATGTACTTGAAACACTAGGTATATCTCTCCATAGAGTTGGAATATCTGATGGACAATTTAGTTACCTAAAAATCGTGTAGAGTAGAGAACTGTGTTGGATACTGGTTGCATTTATAATTCTGTCTCAATGAGTTGGGGTTTTTGAAAGAATGTTGGTTAAACATTTAAACATTCATTCTCATAGTGCTCAGATACCTTAAAAAGTTATTTACATACACCAAATATAACAGTTTAGGGTTAAGGATAGTGGTTAGGGTTAAGGTTAGAGTTAGGATTAGCGTTAGGGTTAGTGCTAGGGCTAGGGTTAGGGTTAGGGTTAGGGTTAGTGCTAGGGTTAGGGTTAGGGTTAGGGTTCAGGTGAGGGCTAGGGTTAAGGTTAGGGTTAGTGATAGAGCTAGGGTTAGGGTTAGGGTTAGGGTTAGGGATATGGCTAGGACTAGGGCTAGCGTTTGCTTTAGGGTTAGGGTTAGGCTTAGGGTTGGGGTTAGGTTTATGGCGTATGGACATTTGGAATTCACAATAAATTAGCTCAATCACTTGACAAAACTGAAAAGAGCTTCTGTATAAGGAAAACAGCTCTAGAAATACTGGAATTCACAATGAATCAGCTTGAATCACTATACACGAGTGAATCAAACACAGAGATATCACAGTGATTGACTTGGGAAATATTTAGGAATGTGACATACACTAGGAATTCATGTTAAAAGACCTTTAATATCTGAAGGACACTATGTAGTCACCGGCAAATCATGTTCAAGTGAGTGCAATACTGTTTACATTCATTATTCCGTCACTATGAGTTGGCGTTTTTGAATGAAAGTCCTTAAAAATTCATCTTCATAGACTTGATATAAGAGAATGAAAGTATTCAAATCTCCTAGGAATCAAAATCGTACTTTAGATGGTGTTCAACGTAGTAACAATTTCAATTAAAGAGCTGGTATATATTGAAAGGTAGGAGAGTCTTTAAAAGAGTAATCACTCACGTTAAAAGAGCTGGTATTTATAGAAAAACGACGTATAAACACATGGAATTCACAAGGAATTAGCTTGAATCACTGGACAAAAGTGAATCCAACACTGAGAATTCACAATAATACACTAGGGAAATATCTAGGAATGTGCTTCAAACTCTAGGAATGCATATTCGCAGAGATTATATCAGAAGGACAGTATTTAGACACAGGAAAATCCTGTTCAAAGACCTGAGACGTAGCGCAAAACCGTTTACATTTGTAATTCAGTCTAAATGAGTTGGGGATTTTGGAAGAAAGTTGGTTAAACATTTAAAAGTACATTTTCATACAGCTGATATGACGGTATGAAAGTATTCAAAACTATAGAAATCAAATTGATAGTTGGCTAGTGTTCAAAGTATTAACAATTTAACTATAAAGAGCTGATATGATACCCGTATGAAAATGCTAAAACTCTCAGAGCTCAAAATAACCGACCGAGGAAATGTGTAGGGCAGTATCTGAAAGACTTGGAATATGTTTGTAGTACCTAACTACCTCTGTGTGGTGTTGAAATACTGAGAATAGATATTTAAAGAGCTGTGAAAGGTGGGATAGTCTTTAAAATAGTAATCACATGTTTAAAGAGCAAGTATATATGGAAAAACAATGTATAAACCCTTGGAATTCACAATGAAAGAGCTTGAAACACTGGACAAAAGTAAAAAGACCTGGTATATATGGGGAAAAAGCTGTACAAATACTTGGAATTTACAATGAATGAGCCTGAATCACTGGACATAAGTCAATCCAACACTGAGAATTCACAATGATAGACTAGAGAAATATTTAGGAATGTACTTGAAACACTAGGTATATCTCTCCATAGAGTTGGAATATCTGATGGACAATTTAGTTACCTAAAAATCGTGTAGAGTAGAGAACTGTGTTGGATACTGGTTGCATTTATAATTCTGTCTCAATGAGTTGGGGTTTTTGAAAGAATGTTGGTTAAACATTTAAACATTCATTCTCATAGTGCTCAGATACCTTAAAAAGTTATTTACATACACCAAATATAACAGTTTAGGGTTAAGGATAGTGGTTAGGGTTAAGGTTAGAGTTAGGATTAGCGTTAGGGTTAGTGCTAGGGCTAGGGTTAGGGTTAGGGTTAGGGTTAGTGCTAGGGTTAGGGTTAGGGTTAGGGTTCAGGTGAGGGCTAGGGTTAAGGTTAGGGTTAGTGATAGAGCTAGGGTTAGGGTTAGGGTTAGGGTTAGGGATATGGCTAGGACTAGGGCTAGCGTTTGCTTTAGGGTTAGGGTTAGGCTTAGGGTTGGGGTTAGGTTTATGGCGTATGGACATTTGGAATTCACAATAAATTAGCTCAATCACTTGACAAAACTGAAAAGAGCTTCTGTATAAGGAAAACAGCTCTAGAAATACTGGAATTCACAATGAATCAGCTTGAATCACTATACACGAGTGAATCAAACACAGAGATATCACAGTGATTGACTTGGGAAATATTTAGGAATGTGACATACACTAGGAATTCATGTTAAAAGACCTTTAATATCTGAAGGACACTATGTAGTCACCGGCAAATCATGTTCAAGTGAGTGCAATACTGTTTACATTCATTATTCCGTCACTATGAGTTGGCGTTTTTGAATGAAAGTCCTTAAAAATTCATCTTCATAGACTTGATATAAGAGAATGAAAGTATTCAAATCTCCTAGGAATCAAAATCGTACTTTAGATGGTGTTCAACGTAGTAACAATTTCAATTAAAGAGCTGGTATATATTGAAAGGTAGGAGAGTCTTTAAAAGAGTAATCACTCACGTTAAAAGAGCTGGTATTTATAGAAAAACGACGTATAAACACATGGAATTCACAAGGAATTAGCTTGAATCACTGGACAAAAGTGAATCCAACACTGAGAATTCACAATAATACACTAGGGAAATATCTAGGAATGTGCTTCAAACTCTAGGAATGCATATTCGCAGAGATTATATCAGAAGGACAGTATTTAGACACAGGAAAATCCTGTTCAAAGACCTGAGACGTAGCGCAAAACCGTTTACATTTGTAATTCAGTCTAAATGAGTTGGGGATTTTGGAAGAAAGTTGGTTAAACATTTAAAAGTACATTTTCATACAGCTGATATGACGGTATGAAAGTATTCAAAACTATAGAAATCAAATTGATAGTTGGCTAGTGTTCAAAGTATTAACAATTTAACTATAAAGAGCTGATATGATACCCGTATGAAAATGCTAAAACTCTCAGAGCTCAAAATAACCGACCGAGGAAATGTGTAGGGCAGTATCTGAAAGACTTGGAATATGTTTGTAGTACCTAACTACCTCTGTGTGGTGTTGAAATACTGAGAATAGATATTTAAAGAGCTGTGAAAGGTGGGATAGTCTTTAAAATAGTAATCACATGTTTAAAGAGCAAGTGTATATGGGAAAACAATGAATAAACACTTGGAATTCACAATTAAAGAGCTTGAAACACTGGACAAAAGTAAAAAGACCTGGTATATATGGGGAAAAAGCTGTACAAATACTTGGAATTTACAATGAATGAGCCTGAATCACTGGACATAAGTCAATCCAACACTGAGAATTCACAATGATAGACTAGAGAAATATTTAGGAATGTACTTGAAACACTAGGTATATCTCTCCATAGAGTTGGAATATCTGATGGACAATTTAGTTACCTAAAAATCGTGTAGAGTAGAGAACTGTGTTGGATACTGGTTGCATTTATAATTCTGTCTCAATGAGTTGGGGTTTTTGAAAGAATGTTGGTTAAACATTTAAACATTCATTCTCATAGTGCTCAGATACCTTAAAAAGTTATTTACATACACCAAATATAACAGTTTAGGGTTAAGGATAGTGGTTAGGGTTAAGGTTAGAGTTAGGATTAGCGTTAGGGTTAGTGCTAGGGCTAGGGTTAGGGTTAGGGTTAGGGTTAGTGCTAGGGTTAGGGTTAGGGTTAGGGTTCAGGTGAGGGCTAGGGTTAAGGTTAGGGTTAGTGATAGAGCTAGGGTTAGGGTTAGGGTTAGGGTTAGTGCTAGGGCTAGGGTTAGGATTAGGGTTCAGGTGAGGGCTATGTTTAGGGTTAGGGTTAGGGTTAGGTTTAGGGATATGGCTAGGACTAGGGCTAGCGTTTGCTTTTGGGTTAAGGTTAGGCTTAGGGTTGGGGTTAGGTTTATGGCGTATGGACATTTGGTATTCACAATAAATTAGCTCAATCACTTGACAAAACTGAAAAGAGCTTCTGTATAAGGAAAACAGCTCTAGAAATACTGGAATTCACAATGAATCAGCTTGAATCACTATACACGAGTGAATCAAACACAGAGATATCACAGTGATTGACTTGGGAAATATTTAGGAATGTGACATACACTAGGAATTCATGTTAAAAGACCTTTAATATCTGAAGGACACTATTTAGTCACTGGCAAATCATGTTCAAGTGAGTGCAATACTGTTTACATTCATTATTCGGTCAATATGAGTTGGCGTTTTTGAATGAAAGTCCTTAAAAATTCATCTTCATAGACTTGATATAAGAGCATGAAAGTATTCAAATCTCCTAGGAATCAAAATCGTACTTTAGATGGTGTTCAACGTAGTAACAATTTCAATTAAAGAGCTGGTATATATTGAAAGGTAGGAGAGTCTTTAAAAGAGTAATCACTCACGTTAAAAGAGCTGGTATTTATAGAAAAACGACGTATAAACACATGGAATTCACAAGGAATTAGCTTGAATCACTGGACAAAAGTGAATCCAACACTGAGAATTCACAATAATACACTAGGGAAATATCTAGGAATGTGCTTCAAACTCTAGGAATGCATATTCGCAGAGATTATATCAGAAGGACAGTATTTAGACACAGGAAAATCCTGTTCAAAGACCTGAGACGTAGCGCAAAACCGTTTACATTTGTAATTCAGACTAAATGAGTTGGGGATTTTGGAAGAAAGTTGGTTAAACATTTAAAAGTACATTTTCATACAGCTGATATGACGGTATGAAAGTATTCAAAACTATAGAAATCAAATTGATAGTTGGCTAGTGTTCAAAGTATTAACAATTTAACTATAAAGAGCTGATATGATACCCGTATGAAAATGCTAAAACTCTCAGAGCTCAAAATAACCGACCGAGGAAATGTGTAGGGCAGTATCTGAAAGACTTGGAATATGTTTGTAGTACCTAACTACCTCTGTGTGGTGTTGAAATACTGAGAATAGATATTTAAAGAGCTGTGAAAGGTGGGATAGTCTTTAAAATAGTAATCACATGTTTAAAGAGCAAGTATATATGGAAAAACAATGTATAAACCCTTGGAATTCACAATGAAAGAGCTTGAAACACTGGACAAAAGTAAAAAGACCTGGTATATATGGGGAAAAAGCTGTACAAATACTTGGAATTTACAATGAATGAGCCTGAATCACTGGACATAAGTCAATCCAACACTGAGAATTCACAATGATAGACTAGAGAAATATTTAGGAATGTACTTGAAACACTAGGTATATCTCTCCATAGAGTTGGAATATCTGATGGACAATTTAGTTACCTAAAAATCGTGTAGAGTAGAGAACTGTGTTGGATACTGGTTGCATTTATAATTCTGTCTCAATGAGTTGGGGTTTTTGAAAGAATGTTGGTTAAACATTTAAACATTCATTCTCATAGTGCTCAGATACCTTAAAAAGTTATTTACATACACCAAATATAACAGTTTAGGGTTAAGGATAGTGGTTAGGGTTAAGGTTAGAGTTAGGATTAGCGTTAGGGTTAGTGCTAGGGCTAGGGTTAGGGTTAGGGTTAGGGTTAGTGCTAGGGTTAGGGTTAGGGTTAGGGTTCAGGTGAGGGCTAGGGTTAAGGTTAGGGTTAGTGATAGAGCTAGGGTTAGGGTTAGGGTTAGGGTTAGGGATATGGCTAGGACTAGGGCTAGCGTTTGCTTTAGGGTTAGGGTTAGGCTTAGGGTTGGGGTTAGGTTTATGGCGTATGGACATTTGGAATTCACAATAAATTAGCTCAATCACTTGACAAAACTGAAAAGAGCTTCTGTATAAGGAAAACAGCTCTAGAAATACTGGAATTCACAATGAATCAGCTTGAATCACTATACACGAGTGAATCAAACACAGAGATATCACAATGATTGACTTGGGAAATATTTAGGAATGTGACAGACACTAGGAATTCATGTTAAAAGACCTTTAATATCTGAAGGACACTATGTAGTCAATGGCAAATCATGTTCAAGTGAGTGCAATACTGTTTACATTCATTATTCCGTCACTATGAGTTGGCGTTTTTGAATGAAAGTCCTTAAAAATTCATCTTCATAGACTTGATATAAGAGAATGAAAGTATTCAAATCTCCTAGGAATCAAAATCGTACTTTAGATGGTGTTCAACGTAGTAACAATTTCAATTAAAGAGCTGGTATATATTGAAAGGTAGGAGAGTCTTTAAAAGAGTAATCACTCACGTTAAAAGAGCTGGTATTTATAGAAAAACGACGTATAAACACATGGAATTCACAAGGAATTAGCTTGAATCACTGGACAAAAGTGAATCCAACACTGAGAATTCACAATAATACACTAGGGAAATATCTAGGAATGTGCTTCAAACTCTAGGAATGCATATTCGCAGAGATTATATCAGAAGGACAGTATTTAGACACAGGAAAATCCTGTTCAAAGACCTGAGACGTAGCGCAAAACCGTTTACATTTGTAATTCAGTCTAAATGAGTTGGGGATTTTGGAAGAAAGTTGGTTAAACATTTAAAAGTACATTTTCATACAGCTGATATGACGGTATGAAAGTATTCAAAACTATAGAAATCAAATTGATAGTTGGCTAGTGTTCAAAGTATTAACAATTTAACTATAAAGAGCTGATATGATACCCGTATGAAAATGCTAAAACTCTCAGAGCTCAAAATAACCGACCGAGGAAATGTGTAGGGCAGTATCTGAAAGACTTGGAATATGTTTGTAGTACCTAACTACCTCTGTGTGGTGTTGAAATACTGAGAATAGATATTTAAAGAGCTGTGAAAGGTGGGATAGTCTTTAAAATAGTAATCACATGTTTAAAGAGCAAGTGTATATGGGAAAACAATGAATAAACACTTGGAATTCACAATGAAAGAGCTTGAAACACTGGACAAAAGTAAAAAGACCTGGTATATATGGGGAAAAAGCTGTACAAATACTTGGAATTTACAATGAATGAGCCTGAATCACTGGACATAAGTCAATCCAACACTGAGAATTCACAATGATAGACTAGAGAAATATTTAGGAATGTACTTGAAACACTAGGTATATCTCTCCATAGAGTTGGAATATCTGATGGACAATTTAGTTACCTAAAAATCGTGTAGAGTAGAGAACTGTGTTGGATACTGGTTGCATTTATAATTCTGTCTCAATGAGTTGGGGTTTTTGAAAGAATGTTGGTTAAACATTTAAACATTCATTCTCATAGTGCTCAGATACCTTAAAAAGTTATTTACATACACCAAATATAACAGTTTAGGGTTAAGGATAGTGGTTAGGGTTAAGGTTAGAGTTAGGATTAGCGTTAGGGTTAGTGCTAGGGCTAGGGTTAGGGTTAGGGTTAGGGTTAGTGCTAGGGTTAGGGTTAGGGTTAGGGTTCAGGTGAGGGCTAGGGTTAAGGTTAGGGTTAGTGATAGAGCTAGGGTTAGGGTTAGGGTTAGGGTTAGTGCTAGGGCTAGGGTTAGGATTAGGGTTCAGGTGAGGGCTATGTTTAGGGTTAGGGTTAGGGTTAGGTTTAGGGATATGGCTAGGACTAGGGCTAGCGTTTGCTTTAGGGTTAGGGTTAGGCTTAGGGTTGGGGTTAGGTTTATGGCGTATGGACATTTGGTATTCACAATAAATTAGCTCAATCACTTGACAAAACTGAAAAGAGCTTCTGTATAAGGAAAACAGCTCTAGAAATACTGGAATTCACAATGAATCAGCTTGAATCACTATACACGAGTGAATCAAACACAGAGATATCACAATGATTGACTTGGGAAATATTTAGGAATGTGACATACACTAGGAATTCATGTTAAAAGACCTTTAATATCTGAAGGACACTATTTAGTCACTGGCAAATCATGTTCAAGTGAGTGCAATACTGTTTACATTCATTATTCGGTCAATATGAGTTGGCGTTTTTGAATGAAAGTCCTTAAAAATTCATCTTCATAGACTTGATATAAGAGCATGAAAGTATTCAAATCTCCTAGGAATCAAAATCGTACTTTAGATGGTGTTCAACGTAGTAACAATTTCAATTAAAGAGCTGGTATATATTGAAAGGTAGGAGAGTCTTTAAAAGAGTAATCACTCACGTTAAAAGAGCTGGTATTTATAGAAAAACGACGTATAAACACATGGAATTCACAAGGAATTAGCTTGAATCACTGGACAAAAGTGAATCCAACACTGAGAATTCACAATAATACACTAGGGAAATATCTAGGAATGTGCTTCAAACTCTAGGAATGCATATTCGCAGAGATTATATCAGAAGGACAGTATTTAGACACAGGAAAATCCTGTTCAAAGACCTGAGACGTAGCGCAAAACCGTTTACATTTGTAATTCAGACTAAATGAGTTGGGGATTTTGGAAGAAAGTTGGTTAAACATTTAAAAGTACATTTTCATACAGCTGATATGACGGTATGAAAGTATTCAAAACTATAGAAATCAAATTGATAGTTGGCTAGTGTTCAAAGTATTAACAATTTAACTATAAAGAGCTGATATGATACCCGTATGAAAATGCTAAAACTCTCAGAGCTCAAAATAACCGACCGAGGAAATGTGTAGGGCAGTATCTGAAAGACTTGGAATATGTTTGTAGTACCTAACTACCTCTGTGTGGTGTTGAAATACTGAGAATAGATATTTAAAGAGCTGTGAAAGGTGGGATAGTCTTTAAAATAGTAATCACATGTTTAAAGAGCAAGTATATATGGAAAAACAATGTATAAACCCTTGGAATTCACAATGAAATAGCTTGAAACACTGGACAAAAGTAAAAAGACCTGGTATATATGGGGAAAAAGCTGTACAAATACTTGGAATTTACAATGAATGAGCCTGAATCACTGGACATAAGTCAATCCAACACTGAGAATTCACAATGATAGACTAGAGAAATATTTAGGAATGTACTTGAAACACTAGGTATATCTCTCCATAGAGTTGGAATATCTGATGGACAATTTAGTTACCTAAAAATCGTGTAGAGTAGAGAACTGTGTTGGATACTGGTTGCATTTATAATTCTGTCTCAATGAGTTGGGGTTTTTGAAAGAATGTTGGTTAAACATTTAAACATTCATTCTCATAGTGCTCAGATACCTTAAAAAGTTATTTACATACACCAAATATAACAGTTTAGGGTTAAGGATAGTGGTTAGGGTTAAGGTTAGAGTTAGGATTAGCGTTAGGGTTAGTGCTAGGGCTAGGGTTAGGGTTAGGGTTAGGGTTAGTGCTAGGGTTAGGGTTAGGGTTAGGGTTCAGGTGAGGGCTAGGGTTAAGGTTAGGGTTAGTGATAGAGCTAGGGTTAGGGTTAGGGTTAGGGTTAGGGTTAGGGATATGGCTAGGACTAGGGCTAGCGTTTGCTTTAGGGTTAGGGTTAGGCTTAGGGTTGGGGTTAGGTTTATGGCGTATGGACATTTGGAATTCACAATAAATTAGCTCAATCACTTGACAAAACTGAAAAGAGCTTCTGTATAAGGAAAACAGCTCTAGAAATACTGGAATTCACAATGAATCAGCTTGAATCACTATACACGAGTGAATCAAACACAGAGATATCACAATGATTGACTTGGGAAATATTTAGGAATGTGACATACACTAGGAATTCATGTTAAAAGACCTTTAATATCTGAAGGACACTATGTAGTCACCGGCAAATCATGTTCAAGTGAGTGCAATACTGCTTACATTCATTATTCCGTCACTATGAGTTGGCGTTTTTGAATGAAAGTCCTTAAAAATTCATCTTCATAGACTTGATATAAGAGAATGAAAGTATTCAAATCTCCTAGGAATCAAAATCGTACTTTAGATGGTGTTCAACGTAGTAACAATTTCAATTAAAGAGCTGGTATATATTGAAAGGTAGGAGAGTCTTTAAAAGAGTAATCACTCACGTTAAAAGAGCTGGTATTTATAGAAAAACGACGTATAAACACATGGAATTCACAAGGAATTAGCTTGAATCACTGGACAAAAGTGAATCCAACACTGAGAATTCACAATAATACACCAGGGAAATATCTAGGAATGTGCTTCAAACTCTAGGAATGCATGTTCGCAGAGATTATTTCAGAAGGACAGTATTTAGAAACAGGAAAATCCTGTTCAAAGACCTGAGACGTAGCCCAAAACCGTTTACATTTGTAATTCAGTCTAAATGAGTTGGGGATTTTGGAAGAAAGTTGGTTAAACATTTAAAAGTACATTTTCATACAGCTGATATGACGGTATGAAAGTATTCAAAACTATAGAAATCAAATTGATAGTTGGCTAGTGTTCAAAGTATTAACAATTTAACTATAAAGAGCTGATATGATACCCGTATGAAAATGCTAAAACTCTCAGAGCTCAAAATAACCGACCGAGGAAATGTGTAGGGTAGTATCTGAAAGACTTGGAATATGTTTGTAGTACCTAACTACCTGTATGTGGTGTTGAAATACTGAGAATAGATATTTAAAGAGCTGTGAAAGGTGGGAGAGTCTTTAAAATAGTAATCACATGTTTAAAGAGCAAGTGTATATGGGAAAACAATGAATAAACACTTGGAATTCACAATGAAAGAGCTTGAAACACTGGACAAAAGTAAAAAGACCTGGTATATATGGGGAAAAAGCTGTACAAATACTTGGAATTTACAATGAATGAGCCTGAATCACTGGACATAAGTCAATCCAACACTGAGAATTCACAATGATAGACTAGAGAAATATTTAAGAATGTACTTGAAACACTAGGTATATCTCTCCATAGAGTTGGAATATCTGATGGACAATTTAGTTACCTAAAAATCGTGTAGAGTAGAGAACTGTGTTGGATACTGGTTGCATTTATAATTCTGTCTCAATGAGTTGGGGTTTTTGAAAGAATGTTGGTTAAACATTTAAACATTCATTCTCATAGTGCTCAGATACCTTAAAAAGTTATTTACATACACCAAATATAACAGTTTAGGGTTAAGGATAGTGGTTAGGGTTAAGGTTAGAGTTAGGATTAGCGTTAGGGTTAGTGCTAGGGCTAGGGTTAGGGTTAGGGTTAGGGTTAGTGCTAGGGTTAGGGTTAGGGTTAGTGTTCAGGTGAGGGCTAGGGTTAAGGTTAGGGTTAGTGATAGAGCTAGGGTTAGGGTTAGGGTTAGGGTTAGGGATATGGCTAGGACTAGGGCTAGCGTTTGCTTTAGGGTTAGGGTTAGGCTTAGGGTTGGGGTTAGGTTTATGGCGTATGGACATTTGGAATTCACAATAAATTAGCTCAATCACTTGACAAAACTGAAAAGAGCTTCTGTATAAGGAAAACAGCTCTAGAAATACTGGAATTCACAATGAATCAGCTTGAATCACTATACACGAGTGAATCAAACACAGAGATATCACAATGATTGACTTGGGAAATATTTAGGAATGTGACATACACTAGGAATTCATGTTAAAAGACCTTTAATATCTGAAGGACACTATGTAGTCACCGGCAAATCATGTTCAAGTGAGTGCAATACTGCTTACATTCATTATTCCGTCACTATGAGTTGGCGTTTTTGAATGAAAGTCCTTAAAAATTCATCTTCATAGACTTGATATAAGAGAATGAAAGTATTCAAATCTCCTAGGAATCAAAATCGTACTTTAGATGGTGTTCAACGTAGTAACAATTTCAATTAAAGAGCTGGTATATATTGAAAGGTAGGAGAGTCTTTAAAAGAGTAATCACTCACGTTAAAAGAGCTGGTATTTATAGAAAAACGACGTATAAACACATGGAATTCACAAGGAATTAGCTTGAATCACTGGACAAAAGTGAATCCAACACTGAGAATTCACAATAATACACTAGGGAAATATCTAGGAATGTGCTTCAAACTCTAGGAATGCATATTCGCAGAGATTATATCAGAAGGACAGTATTTAGACACAGGAAAATCCTGTTCAAAGACCTGAGATGTAGCGCAAAACCGTTTACATTTGTAATTCAGTCTAAATGAGTTGGGGATTTTGGAAGAAAGTTGGTTAAACATTTAAAAGTACATTTTCATACAGCTGATATGACGGTATGAAAGTATTCAAAACTATAGAAATCAAATTGATAGTTGGCTAGTGTTCAAAGTATTAACAATTTAACTATAAAGAGCTGATATGATACCCGTATGAAAATGCTAAAACTCTCAGAGCTCAAAATAACCGACCGAGGAAATGTGTAGGGCAGTATCTGAAAGACTTGGAATATGTTTGTAGTACCTAACTACCTCTGTGTGGTGTTGAAATACTGAGAATAGATATTTAAAGAGCTGTGAAAGGTGGGATAGTCTTTAAAATAGTAATCACATGTTTAAAGAGCAAATGTATATGGGAAAACAATGAATAAACACTTGGAATTCACAATGAAAGAGCTTGAAACACTGGACAAAAGTAAAAAGACCTGGTATATATGGGGAAAAAGCTGTACAAATACTTGGAATTTACAATGAATGAGCCTGAATCACTGGACATAAGTCAATCCAACACTGAGAATTCACAATGATAGACTAGAGAAATATTTAGGAATGTACTTGAAACACTAGGTATATCTCTCCATAGAGTTGGAATATCTGATGGACAATTTAGTTACCTAAAAATCGTGTTCAGAGTAGAGAACTGAGTTGGATACTGGTTGCATTTATAATTCTGTCTCAATGAGTTGGGGTTTTTGAAAGAATGTTGGTTAAACATTTAAACATTCATTCTCATAGTGCTCAGATACCTTAAAAAGTTATTTACATACACCAAATATAACAGTTTAGGGTTAAGGATAGTGGTTAGGGTTAAGGTTAGAGTTAGGATTAGCGTTAGGGTTAGTGCTAGGGCTAGGGTTAGGGTTAGGGTTAGGGTTAGTGCTAGGGTTAGGGTTAGGGTTAGGGTTCAGGTGAGGGCTAGGGTTAAGGTTAGGGTTAGTGATAGAGCTAGGGTTAGGGTTAGGGTTAGGGTTAGTGCTAGGGCTAGGGTTAGGATTAGGGTTCAGGTGAGGGCTATGTTTAGGGTTAGGGTTAGGGTTAGGTTTAGGGATATGGCTAGGACTAGGGCTAGCGTTTGCTTTAGGGTTAGGGTTAGGCTTAGGGTTGGGGTTAGGTTTATGGCGTATGGACATTTGGTATTCACAATAAATTAGCTCAATCACTTGACAAAACTGAAAAGAGCTTCTGTATAAGGAAAACAGCTCTAGAAATACTGGAATTCACAATGAATCAGCTTGAATCACTATACACGAGTGAATCAAACACAGAGATATCACAATGATTGACTTGGGAAATATTTAGGAATGTGACAGACACTAGGAATTCATGTTAAAAGACCTTTAATATCTGAAGGACACTATGTAGTCACTGGCAAATCATGTTCAAGTGAGTGCAATACTGTTTACATTCATTATTCCGTCACTATGAGTTGGCGTTTTTGAATGAAAGTCCTAAAATTCATCTTCATAGACTTGATATAAGAGCATGAAAGTATTCAAATCTCCTAGGAATCAAAATCGTACTGTAGCTAGTGTTCAACGTAGTAACAATTTCAATTAAAGAGCTGGTATATATTGAAAGGTAGGAGAGTCTTTAAAAGAGTAATCACTCACGTTAAAAGAGCAGGTATTTATAGAAAAACGACGTATAAACATATGGAATTCACAAGGAATTAGCTTGAATCACTGGACAAAAGTGAATCCAACACTGAGAATTCACAATAATACACCAGGGAAATATCTAGGAATGTGCTTCAAACTCTAGGAATGCATGTTCGCAGAGATTATTTCAGAAGGACAGTATTTAGAAACAGGAAAATCCTGTTCAAAGACCTGAGACGTAGCCCAAAACCGTTTACATTTGTAATTCAGTCTAAATGAGTTGGGGATTTTGGAAGAAAGTTGGTTAAACATTTAAAAGTACATTTTCATACAGCTGATATGACGGTATGAAAGTATTCAAAACTATAGAAATCAAATTGATAGTTGGCTAGTGTTCAAAGTATTAACAATTTAACTATAAAGAGCTGATATGATACCCGTATGAAAATGCTAAAACTCTCAGAGCTCAAAATAACCGACCGAGGAAATGTGTAGGGTAGTATCTGAAAGACTTGGAATATGTTTGTAGTACCTAACTACCTCTATGTGGTGTTGAAATACTGAGAATAGATATTTAAAGAGCTGTGAAAGGTGGGATAGTCTTTAAAATAGTAATCACATGTTTAAAGAGCAAGTGTATATGGGAAAACAATGAATAAACACTTGGAATTCACAATGAAAGAGCTTGAAACACTGGACAAAAGTAAAAAGACCTGGTATATATGGGGAAAAAGCTGTACAAATACTTGGAATTTACAATGAATGAGCCTGAATCACTGGACATAAGTCAATCCAACACTGAGAATTCACAATGATAGACTAGAGAAATATTTAGGAATGTACTTGAAACACTAGGTATATCTCTCCATAGAGTTGGAATATCTGATGGACAATTTAGTTACCTAAAAATCGTGTAGAGTAGAGAACTGTGTTGGATACTGGTTGCATTTATAATTCTGTCTCAATGAGTTGGGGTTTTTGAAAGAATGTTGGTTAAACATTTAAACATTCATTCTCATAGTGCTCAGATACCTTAAAAAGTTATTTACATACACCAAATATAACAGTTTAGGGTTAAGGATAGTGGTTAGGGTTAAGGTTAGAGTTAGGATTAGCGTTAGGGTTAGTGCTAGGGCTAGGGTTAGGGTTAGGGTTAGGGTTAGTGCTAGGGTTAGGGTTAGGGTTAGTGTTCAGGTGAGGGCTAGGGTTAAGGTTAGGGTTAGTGATAGAGCTAGGGTTAGGGTTAGGGTTAGGGTTAGGGTTAGGGATATGGCTAGGACTAGGGCTAGCGTTTGCTTTAGGGTTAGGGTTAGGCTTAGGGTTGGGGTTAGGTTTATGGCGTATGGACATTTGGAATTCACAATAAATTAGCTCAATCACTTGACAAAACTGAAAAGAGCTTCTGTATAAGGAAAACAGCTCTAGAAATACTGGAATTCACAATGAATCAGCTTGAATCACTATACACGAGTGAATCAAACACAGAGATATCACAATGATTGACTTGGGAAATATTTAGGAATGTGACATACACTAGGAATTCATGTTAAAAGACCTTTAATATCTGAAGGACACTATGTAGTCACCGGCAAATCATGTTCAAGTGAGTGCAATACTGCTTACATTCATTATTCCGTCACTATGAGTTGGCGTTTTTGAATGAAAGTCCTTAAAAATTCATCTTCATAGACTTGATATAAGAGAATGAAAGTATTCAAATCTCCTAGGAATCAAAATCGTACTTTAGATGGTGTTCAACATAGTAACAATTTCAATTAAAGAGCTGGTATATATTGAAAGGTAGGAGAGTCTTTAAAAGAGTAATCACTCACGTTAAAAGAGCTGGTATTTATAGAAAAACGACGTATAAACACATGGAATTCACAAGGAATTAGCTTGAATCACTGGACAAAAGTGAATCCAACACTGAGAATTCACAATAATACACTAGGGAAATATCTAGGAATGTGCTTCAAACTCTAGGAATGCATATTCGCAGAGATTATATCAGAAGGACAGTATTTAGACACAGGAAAATCCTGTTCAAAGACCTGAGATGTAGCGCAAAACCGTTTACATTTGTAATTCAGTCTAAATGAGTTGGGGATTTTGGAAGAAAGTTGGTTAAACATTTAAAAGTACATTTTCATACAGCTGATATGACGGTATGAAAGTATTCAAAACTATAGAAATCAAATTGATAGTTGGCTAGTGTTCAAAGTATTAACAATTTAACTATAAAGAGCTGATATGATACCCGTATGAAAATGCTAAAACTCTCAGAGCTCAAAATAACCGACCGAGGAAATGTGTAGGGCAGTATCTGAAAGACTTGGAATATGTTTGTAGTACCTAACTACCTCTGTGTGGTGTTGAAATACTGAGAATAGATATTTAAAGAGCTGTGAAAGGTGGGATAGTCTTTAAAATAGTAATCACATGTTTAAAGAGCAAATGTATATGGGAAAACAATGAATAAACACTTGGAATTCACAATGAAAGAGCTTGAAACACTGGACAAAAGTAAAAAGACCTGGTATATATGGGGAAAAAGCTGTACAAATACTTGGAATTTACAATGAATGAGCCTGAATCACTGGACATAAGTCAATCCAACACTGAGAATTCACAATGATAGACTAGAGAAATATTTAGGAATGTACTTGAAACACTAGGTATATCTCTCCATAGAGTTGGAATATCTGATGGACAATTTAGTTACCTAAAAATCGTGTTCAGAGTAGAGAACTGAGTTGGATACTGGTTGCATTTATAATTCTGTCTCAATGAGTTGGGGTTTTTGAAAGAATGTTGGTTAAACATTTAAACATTCATTCTCATAGTGCTCAGATACCTTAAAAAGTTATTTACATACACCAAATATAACAGTTTAGGGTTAAGGATAGTGGTTAGGGTTAAGGTTAGAGTTAGGATTAGCGTTAGGGTTAGTGCTAGGGCTAGGGTTAGGGTTAGGGTTAGGGTTAGTGCTAGGGTTAGGGTTAGGGTTAGGGTTCAGGTGAGGGCTAGGGTTAAGGTTAGGGTTAGTGATAGAGCTAGGGTTAGGGTTAGGGTTAGGGTTAGTGCTAGGGCTAGGGTTAGGATTAGGGTTCAGGTGAGGGCTATGTTTAGGGTTAGGGTTAGGGTTAGGTTTAGGGATATGGCTAGGACTAGGGCTAGCGTTTGCTTTAGGGTTAGGGTTAGGCTTAGGGTTGGGGTTAGGTTTATGGCGTATGGACATTTGGTATTCACAATAAATTAGCTCAATCACTTGACAAAACTGAAAAGAGCTTCTGTATAAGGAAAACAGCTCTAGAAATACTGGAATTCACAATGAATCAGCTTGAATCACTATACACGAGTGAATCAAACACAGAGATATCACAATGATTGACTTGGGAAATATTTAGGAATGTGACAGACACTAGGAATTCATGTTAAAAGACCTTTAATATCTGAAGGACACTATGTAGTCACTGGCAAATCATGTTCAAGTGAGTGCAATACTGTTTACATTCATTATTCCGTCACTATGAGTTGGCGTTTTTGAATGAAAGTCCTAAAATTCATCTTCATAGACTTGATATAAGAGCATGAAAGTATTCAAATCTCCTAGGAATCAAAATCGTACTGTAGCTAGTGTTCAACGTAGTAACAATTTCAATTAAAGAGCTGGTATATATTGAAAGGTAGGAGAGTCTTTAAAAGAGTAATCACTCACGTTAAAAGAGCAGGTATTTATAGAAAAACGACGTATAAACATATGGAATTCACAAGGAATTAGCTTGAATCACTGGACAAAAGTGAATCCAACACTGAGAATTCACAATAATACACCAGGGAAATATCTAGGAATGTGCTTCAAACTCTAGGAATGCATGTTCGCAGAGATTATTTCAGAAGGACAGTATTTAGAAACAGGAAAATCCTGTTCAAAGACCTGAGACGTAGCCCAAAACCGTTTACATTTGTAATTCAGTCTAAATGAGTTGGGGATTTTGGAAGAAAGTTGGTTAAACATTTAAAAGTACATTTTCATACAGCTGATATGACGGTATGAAAGTATTCAAAACTATAGAAATCAAATTGATAGTTGGCTAGTGTTCAAAGTATTAACAATTTAACTATAAAGAGCTGATATGATACCCGTATGAAAATGCTAAAACTCTCAGAGCTCAAAATAACCGACCGAGGAAATGTGTAGGGTAGTATCTGAAAGACTTGGAATATGTTTGTAGTACCTAACTACCTCTATGTGGTGTTGAAATACTGAGAATAGATATTTAAAGAGCTGTGAAAGGTGGGATAGTCTTTAAAATAGTAATCACATGTTTAAAGAGCAAGTGTATATGGGAAAACAATGAATAAACACTTGGAATTCACAATGAAAGAGCTTGAAACACTGGACAAAAGTAAAAAGACCTGGTATATATGGGGAAAAAGCTGTACAAATACTTGGAATTTACAATGAATGAGCCTGAATCACTGGACATAAGTCAATCCAACACTGAGAATTCACAATGATAGACTAGAGAAATATTTAGGAATGTACTTGAAACACTAGGTATATCTCTCCATAGAGTTGGAATATCTGATGGACAATTTAGTTACCTAAAAATCGTGTAGAGTAGAGAACTGTGTTGGATACTGGTTGCATTTATAATTCTGTCTCAATGAGTTGGGGTTTTTGAAAGAATGTTGGTTAAACATTTAAACATTCATTCTCATAGTGCTCAGATACCTTAAAAAGTTATTTACATACACCAAATATAACAGTTTAGGGTTAAGGATAGTGGTTAGGGTTAAGGTTAGAGTTAGGATTAGCGTTAGGGTTAGTGCTAGGGCTAGGGTTAGGGTTAGGGTTAGGGTTAGTGCTAGGGTTAGGGTTAGGGTTAGTGTTCAGGTGAGGGCTAGGGTTAAGGTTAGGGTTAGTGATAGAGCTAGGGTTAGGGTTAGGGTTAGGGTTAGGGTTAGGGATATGGCTAGGACTAGGGCTAGCGTTTGCTTTAGGGTTAGGGTTAGGCTTAGGGTTGGGGTTAGGTTTATGGCGTATGGACATTTGGAATTCACAATAAATTAGCTCAATCACTTGACAAAACTGAAAAGAGCTTCTGTATAAGGAAAACAGCTCTAGAAATACTGGAATTCACAATGAATCAGCTTGAATCACTATACACGAGTGAATCAAACACAGAGATATCACAATGATTGACTTGGGAAATATTTAGGAATGTGACATACACTAGGAATTCATGTTAAAAGACCTTTAATATCTGAAGGACACTATGTAGTCACCGGCAAATCATGTTCAAGTGAGTGCAATACTGCTTACATTCATTATTCCGTCACTATGAGTTGGCGTTTTTGAATGAAAGTCCTTAAAAATTCATCTTCATAGACTTGATATAAGAGAATGAAAGTATTCAAATCTCCTAGGAATCAAAATCGTACTTTAGATGGTGTTCAACGTAGTAACAATTTCAATTAAAGAGCTGGTATATATTGAAAGGTAGGAGAGTCTTTAAAAGAGTAATCACTCACGTTAAAAGAGCTGGTATTTATAGAAAAACGACGTATAAACACATGGAATTCACAAGGAATTAGCTTGAATCACTGGACAAAAGTGAATCCAACACTGAGAATTCACAATAATACACTAGGGAAATATCTAGGAATGTGCTTCAAACTCTAGGAATGCATATTCGCAGAGATTATATCAGAAGGACAGTATTTAGACACAGGAAAATCCTGTTCAAAGACCTGAGATGTAGCGCAAAACCGTTTACATTTGTAATTCAGTCTAAATGAGTTGGGGATTTTGGAAGAAAGTTGGTTAAACATTTAAAAGTACATTTTCATACAGCTGATATGACGGTATGAAAGTATTCAAAACTATAGAAATCAAATTGATAGTTGGCTAGTGTTCAAAGTATTAACAATTTAACTATAAAGAGCTGATATGATACCCGTATGAAAATGCTAAAACTCTCAGAGCTCAAAATAACCGACCGAGGAAATGTGTAGGGCAGTATCTGAAAGACTTGGAATATGTTTGTAGTACCTAACTACCTCTGTGTGGTGTTGAAATACTGAGAATAGATATTTAAAGAGCTGTGAAAGGTGGGATAGTCTTTAAAATAGTAATCACATGTTTAAAGAGCAAATGTATATGGGAAAACAATGAATAAACACTTGGAATTCACAATGAAAGAGCTTGAAACACTGGACAAAAGTAAAAAGACCTGGTATATATGGGGAAAAAGCTGTACAAATACTTGGAATTTACAATGAATGAGCCTGAATCACTGGACATAAGTCAATCCAACACTGAGAATTCACAATGATAGACTAGAGAAATATTTAGGAATGTACTTGAAACACTAGGTATATCTCTCCATAGAGTTGGAATATCTGATGGACAATTTAGTTACCTAAAAATCGTGTTCAGAGTAGAGAACTGAGTTGGATACTGGTTGCATTTATAATTCTGTCTCAATGAGTTGGGGTTTTTGAAAGAATGTTGGTTAAACATTTAAACATTCATTCTCATAGTGCTCAGATACCTTAAAAAGTTATTTACATACACCAAATATAACAGTTTAGGGTTAAGGATAGTGGTTAGGGTTAAGGTTAGAGTTAGGATTAGCGTTAGGGTTAGTGCTAGGGCTAGGGTTAGGGTTAGGGTTAGGGTTAGTGCTAGGGTTAGGGTTAGGGTTAGGGTTCAGGTGAGGGCTAGGGTTAAGGTTAGGGTTAGTGATAGAGCTAGGGTTAGGGTTAGGGTTAGGGTTAGTGCTAGGGCTAGGGTTAGGATTAGGGTTCAGGTGAGGGCTATGTTTAGGGTTAGGGTTAGGGTTAGGTTTAGGGATATGGCTAGGACTAGGGCTAGCGTTTGCTTTAGGGTTAGGGTTAGGCTTAGGGTTGGGGTTAGGTTTATGGCGTATGGACATTTGGTATTCACAATAAATTAGCTCAATCACATGACAAAACTGAAAAGAGCTTCTGTATAAGGAAAACAGCTCTAGAAATACTGGAATTCACAATGAATCAGCTTGAATCACTATACACGAGTGAATCAAACACAGAGATATCACAATGATTGACTTGGGAAATATTTAGGAATGTGACAAACACTAGGAATTCATGTTAAAAGACCTTTAATATCTGAAGGACACTATGTACTCACTGGCAAATCATGTTCAAGTGAGTGCAATACTGTTTACATTCATTATTCCGTCACTATGAGTTGGCGTTTTTGAATGAAAGTCCTAAAATTCATCTTCATAGACTTGATATAAGAGCATGAAAGTATTCAAATCTCCTAGGAATCAAAATCGTACTGTAGCTAGTGTTCAACGTATTAACAATTTCAATTAAAGAGCTGGTATATATTGAAAGGTAGGAGAGTCTTTAAAAGAGTAATCACTCACGTTAAAAGAGCTGGTATTTATAGAAAAACGACGTATAAACATATGGAATTCACAAGGAATTAGCTTGAATCACTGGACAAAAGTGAATCCAACACTGAGAATTCACAATAATACACCAGGGAAATATCTAGGAATGTGCTTCAAACTCTAGGAATGGATGTTCGCAGAGATTATTTCAGAAGGACAGTATTTAGAAACAGGAAAATCCTGTTCAAAGACCTGAGACGTAGCCCAAAACCGTTTACATTTGTAATTCAGTCTAAATGAGTTGGGGATTTTGGAAGAAAGTTGGTTAAACATTTAAAAGTACATTTTCATACAGCTGATATGACGGTATGAAAGTATTCAAAACTATAGAAATCAAATTGATAGTTGGCTAGTGTTCAAAGTATTAACAATTTAACTATAAAGAGCTGATATGATACCCGTATGAAAATGCTAAAACTCTCAGAGCTCAAAATAACCGACCGAGGAAATGTGTAGGGTAGTATCTGAAAGACTTGGAATATGTTTGTAGTACCTAACTACCTCTATGTGGTGTTGAAATACTGAGAATAGATATTTAAAGAGCTGTGAAAGGTGGGATAGTCTTTAAAATAGTAATCACATGTTTAAAGAGCAAGTGTATATGGGAAAACAATGAATAAACACTTGGAATTCACAATGAAAGAGCTTGAAACACTGGACAAAAGTAAAAAGACCTGGTATATATGGGGAAAAAGCTGTACAAATACTTGGAATTTACAATGAATGAGCCTGAATCACTGGACATAAGTCAATCCAACACTGAGAATTCACAATGATAGACTAGAGAAATATTTAGGAATGTACTTGAAACACTAGGTATATCTCTCCATAGAGTTGGAATATCTGATGGACAATTTAGTTACCTAAAAATCGTGTAGAGTAGAGAACTGTGTTGGATACTGGTTGCATTTATAATTCTGTCTCAATGAGTTGGGGTTTTTGAAAGAATGTTGGTTAAACATTTAAACATTCATTCTCATAGTGCTCAGATACCTTAAAAAGTTATTTACATACACCAAATATAACAGTTTAGGGTTAAGGATAGTGGTTAGGGTTAAGGTTAGAGTTAGGATTAGCGTTAGGGTTAGTGCTAGGGCTAGGGTTAGGGTTAGGGTTAGGGTTAGTGCTAGGGTTAGGGTTAGGGTTAGTGTTCAGGTGAGGGCTAGGGTTAAGGTTAGGGTTAGTGATAGAGCTAGGGTTAGGGTTAGGGTTAGGGTTAGGGTTAGGGATATGGCTAGGACTAGGGCTAGCGTTTGCTTTAGGGTTAGGGTTAGGCTTAGGGTTGGGGTTAGGTTTATGGCGTATGGACATTTGGAATTCACAATAAATTAGCTCAATCACTTGACAAAACTGAAAAGAGCTTCTGTATAAGGAAAACAGCTCTAGAAATACTGGAATTCACAATGAATCAGCTTGAATCACTATACACGAGTGAATCAAACACAGAGATATCACAATGATTGACTTGGGAAATATTTAGGAATGTGACATACACTAGGAATTCATGTTAAAAGACCTTTAATATCTGAAGGACACTATGTAGTCACCGGCAAATCATGTTCAAGTGAGTGCAATACTGCTTACATTCATTATTCCGTCACTATGAGTTGGCGTTTTTGAATGAAAGTCCTTAAAAATTCATCTTCATAGACTTGATATAAGAGAATGAAAGTATTCAAATCTCCTAGGAATCAAAATCGTACTTTAGATGGTGTTCAACGTAGTAACAATTTCAATTAAAGAGCTGGTATATATTGAAAGGTAGGAGAGTCTTTAAAAGAGTAATCACTCACGTTAAAAGAGCTGGTATTTATAGAAAAACGACGTATAAACACATGGAATTCACAAGGAATTAGCTTGAATCACTGGACAAAAGTGAATCCAACACTGAGAATTCACAATAATACACTAGGGAAATATCTAGGAATGTGCTTCAAACTCTAGGAATGCATATTCGCAGAGATTATATCAGAAGGACAGTATTTAGACACAGGAAAATCCTGTTCAAAGACCTGAGATGTAGCGCAAAACCGTTTACATTTGTAATTCAGTCTAAATGAGTTGGGGATTTTGGAAGAAAGTTGGTTAAACATTTAAAAGTACATTTTCATACAGCTGATATGACGGTATGAAAGTATTCAAAACTATAGAAATCAAATTGATAGTTGGCTAGTGTTCAAAGTATTAACAATTTAACTATAAAGAGCTGATATGATACCCGTATGAAAATGCTAAAACTCTCAGAGCTCAAAATAACCGACCGAGGAAATGTGTAGGGCAGTATCTGAAAGACTTGGAATATGTTTGTAGTACCTAACTACCTCTGTGTGGTGTTGAAATACTGAGAATAGATATTTAAAGAGCTGTGAAAGGTGGGATAGTCTTTAAAATAGTAATCACATGTTTAAAGAGCAAATGTATATGGGAAAACAATGAATAAACACTTGGAATTCACAATGAAAGAGCTTGAAACACTGGACAAAAGTAAAAAGACCTGGTATATATGGGGAAAAAGCTGTACAAATACTTGGAATTTACAATGAATGAGCCTGAATCACTGGACATAAGTCAATCCAACACTGAGAATTCACAATGATAGACTAGAGAAATATTTAGGAATGTACTTGAAACACTAGGTATATCTCTCCATAGAGTTGGAATATCTGATGGACAATTTAGTTACCTAAAAATCGTGTTCAGAGTAGAGAACTGAGTTGGATACTGGTTGCATTTATAATTCTGTCTCAATGAGTTGGGGTTTTTGAAAGAATGTTGGTTAAACATTTAAACATTCATTCTCATAGTGCTCAGATACCTTAAAAAGTTATTTACATACACCAAATATAACAGTTTAGGGTTAAGGATAGTGGTTAGGGTTAAGGTTAGAGTTAGGATTAGCGTTAGGGTTAGTGCTAGGGCTAGGGTTAGGGTTAGGGTTAGGGTTAGTGCTAGGGTTAGGGTTAGGGTTAGGGTTCAGGTGAGGGCTAGGGTTAAGGTTAGGGTTAGTGATAGAGCTAGGGTTAGGGTTAGGGTTAGGGTTAGTGCTAGGGCTAGGGTTAGGATTAGGGTTCAGGTGAGGGCTATGTTTAGGGTTAGGGTTAGGGTTAGGTTTAGGGATATGGCTAGGACTAGGGCTAGCGTTTGCTTTAGGGTTAGGGTTAGGCTTAGGGTTGGGGTTAGGTTTATGGCGTATGGACATTTGGTATTCACAATAAATTAGCTCAATCACTTGACAAAACTGAAAAGAGCTTCTGTATAAGGAAAACAGCTCTAGAAATACTGGAATTCACAATGAATCAGCTTGAATCACTATACACGAGTGAATCAAACACAGAGATATCACAATGATTGACTTGGGAAATATTTAGGAATGTGACAGACACTAGGAATTCATGTTAAAAGACCTTTAATATCTGAAGGACACTATGTAGTCACTGGCAAATCATGTTCAAGTGAGTGCAATACTGTTTACATTCATTATTCCGTCACTATGAGTTGGCGTTTTTGAATGAAAGTCCTAAAATTCATCTTCATAGACTTGATATAAGAGCATGAAAGTATTCAAATCTCCTAGGAATCAAAATCGTACTGTAGCTAGTGTTCAACGTAGTAACAATTTCAATTAAAGAGCTGGTATATATTGAAAGGTAGGAGAGTCTTTAAAAGAGTAATCACTCACGTTAAAAGAGCAGGTATTTATAGAAAAACGACGTATAAACATATGGAATTCACAAGGAATTAGCTTGAATCACTGGACAAAAGTGAATCCAACACTGAGAATTCACAATAATACACCAGGGAAATATCTAGGAATGTGCTTCAAACTCTAGGAATGCATGTTCGCAGAGATTATTTCAGAAGGACAGTATTTAGAAACAGGAAAATCCTGTTCAAAGACCTGAGACGTAGCCCAAAACCGTTTACATTTGTAATTCAGTCTAAATGAGTTGGGGATTTTGGAAGAAAGTTGGTTAAACATTTAAAAGTACATTTTCATACAGCTGATATGACGGTATGAAAGTATTCAAAACTATAGAAATCAAATTGATAGTTGGCTAGTGTTCAAAGTATTAACAATTTAACTATAAAGAGCTGATATGATACCCGTATGAAAATGCTAAAACTCTCAGAGCTCAAAATAACCGACCGAGGAAATGTGTAGGGTAGTATCTGAAAGACTTGGAATATGTTTGTAGTACCTAACTACCTCTATGTGGTGTTGAAATACTGAGAATAGATATTTAAAGAGCTGTGAAAGGTGGGATAGTCTTTAAAATAGTAATCACATGTTTAAAGAGCAAGTGTATATGGGAAAACAATGAATAAACACTTGGAATTCACAATGAAAGAGCTTGAAACACTGGACAAAAGTAAAAAGACCTGGTATATATGGGGAAAAAGCTGTACAAATACTTGGAATTTACAATGAATGAGCCTGAATCACTGGACATAAGTCAATCCAACACTGAGAATTCACAATGATAGACTAGAGAAATATTTAGGAATGTACTTGAAACACTAGGTATATCTCTCCATAGAGTTGGAATATCTGATGGACAATTTAGTTACCTAAAAATCGTGTAGAGTAGAGAACTGTGTTGGATACTGGTTGCATTTATAATTCTGTCTCAATGAGTTGGGGTTTTTGAAAGAATGTTGGTTAAACATTTAAACATTCATTCTCATAGTGCTCAGATACCTTAAAAAGTTATTTACATACACCAAATATAACAGTTTAGGGTTAAGGATAGTGGTTAGGGTTAAGGTTAGAGTTAGGATTAGCGTTAGGGTTAGTGCTAGGGCTAGGGTTAGGGTTAGGGTTAGGGTTAGTGCTAGGGTTAGGGTTAGGGTTAGTGTTCAGGTGAGGGCTAGGGTTAAGGTTAGGGTTAGTGATAGAGCTAGGGTTAGGGTTAGGGTTAGGGTTAGGGTTAGGGATATGGCTAGGACTAGGGCTAGCGTTTGCTTTAGGGTTAGGGTTAGGCTTAGGGTTGGGGTTAGGTTTATGGCGTATGGACATTTGGAATTCACAATAAATTAGCTCAATCACTTGACAAAACTGAAAAGAGCTTCTGTATAAGGAAAACAGCTCTAGAAATACTGGAATTCACAATGAATCAGCTTGAATCACTATACACGAGTGAATCAAACACAGAGATATCACAATGATTGACTTGGGAAATATTTAGGAATGTGACATACACTAGGAATTCATGTTAAAAGACCTTTAATATCTGAAGGACACTATGTAGTCACCGGCAAATCATGTTCAAGTGAGTGCAATACTGCTTACATTCATTATTCCGTCACTATGAGTTGGCGTTTTTGAATGAAAGTCCTTAAAAATTCATCTTCATAGACTTGATATAAGAGAATGAAAGTATTCAAATCTCCTAGGAATCAAAATCGTACTTTAGATGGTGTTCAACGTAGTAACAATTTCAATTAAAGAGCTGGTATATATTGAAAGGTAGGAGAGTCTTTAAAAGAGTAATCACTCACGTTAAAAGAGCTGGTATTTATAGAAAAACGACGTATAAACACATGGAATTCACAAGGAATTAGCTTGAATCACTGGACAAAAGTGAATCCAACACTGAGAATTCACAATAATACACTAGGGAAATATCTAGGAATGTGCTTCAAACTCTAGGAATGCATATTCGCAGAGATTATATCAGAAGGACAGTATTTAGACACAGGAAAATCCTGTTCAAAGACCTGAGATGTAGCGCAAAACCGTTTACATTTGTAATTCAGTCTAAATGAGTTGGGGATTTTGGAAGAAAGTTGGTTAAACATTTAAAAGTACATTTTCATACAGCTGATATGACGGTATGAAAGTATTCAAAACTATAGAAATCAAATTGATAGTTGGCTAGTGTTCAAAGTATTAACAATTTAACTATAAAGAGCTGATATGATACCCGTATGAAAATGCTAAAACTCTCAGAGCTCAAAATAACCGACCGAGGAAATGTGTAGGGCAGTATCTGAAAGACTTGGAATATGTTTGTAGTACCTAACTACCTCTGTGTGGTGTTGAAATACTGAGAATAGATATTTAAAGAGCTGTGAAAGGTGGGATAGTCTTTAAAATAGTAATCACATGTTTAAAGAGCAAATGTATATGGGAAAACAATGAATAAACACTTGGAATTCACAATGAAAGAGCTTGAAACACTGGACAAAAGTAAAAAGACCTGGTATATATGGGGAAAAAGCTGTACAAATACTTGGAATTTACAATGAATGAGCCTGAATCACTGGACATAAGTCAATCCAACACTGAGAATTCACAATGATAGACTAGAGAAATATTTAGGAATGTACTTGAAACACTAGGTATATCTCTCCATAGAGTTGGAATATCTGATGGACAATTTAGTTACCTAAAAATCGTGTTCAGAGTAGAGAACTGAGTTGGATACTGGTTGCATTTATAATTCTGTCTCAATGAGTTGGGGTTTTTGAAAGAATGTTGGTTAAACATTTAAACATTCATTCTCATAGTGCTCAGATACCTTAAAAAGTTATTTACATACACCAAATATAACAGTTTAGGGTTAAGGATAGTGGTTAGGGTTAAGGTTAGAGTTAGGATTAGCGTTAGGGTTAGTGCTAGGGCTAGGGTTAGGGTTAGGGTTAGGGTTAGTGCTAGGGTTAGGGTTAGGGTTAGGGTTCAGGTGAGGGCTAGGGTTAAGGTTAGGGTTAGTGATAGAGCTAGGGTTAGGGTTAGGGTTAGGGTTAGTGCTAGGGCTAGGGTTAGGATTAGGGTTCAGGTGAGGGCTATGTTTAGGGTTAGGGTTAGGGTTAGGTTTAGGGATATGGCTAGGACTAGGGCTAGCGTTTGCTTTAGGGTTAGGGTTAGGCTTAGGGTTGGGGTTAGGTTTATGGCGTATGGACATTTGGTATTCACAATAAATTAGCTCAATCACATGACAAAACTGAAAAGAGCTTCTGTATAAGGAAAACAGCTCTAGAAATACTGGAATTCACAATGAATCAGCTTGAATCACTATACACGAGTGAATCAAACACAGAGATATCACAATGATTGACTTGGGAAATATTTAGGAATGTGACAGACACTAGGAATTCATGTTAAAAGACCTTTAATATCTGAAGGACACTATGTAGTCACTGGCAAATCATGTTCAAGTGAGTGCAATACTGTTTACATTCATTATTCCGTCACTATGAGTTGGCGTTTTTGAATGAAAGTCCTAAAATTCATCTTCATAGACTTGATATAAGAGCATGAAAGTATTCAAATCTCCTAGGAATCAAAATCGTACTGTAGCTAGTGTTCAACGTAGTAACAATTTCAATTAAAGAGCTGGTATATATTGAAAGGTAGGAGAGTCTTTAAAAGAGTAATCACTCACGTTAAAAGAGCAGGTATTTATAGAAAAACGACGTATAAACATATGGAATTCACAAGGAATTAGCTTGAATCACTGGACAAAAGTGAATCCAACACTGAGAATTCACAATAATACACCAGGGAAATATCTAGGAATGTGCTTCAAACTCTAGGAATGCATGTTCGCAGAGATTATTTCAGAAGGACAGTATTTAGAAACAGGAAAATCCTGTTCAAAGACCTGAGACGTAGCCCAAAACCGTTTACATTTGTAATTCAGTCTAAATGAGTTGGGGATTTTGGAAGAAAGTTGGTTAAACATTTAAAAGTACATTTTCATACAGCTGATATGACGGTATGAAAGTATTCAAAACTATAGAAATCAAATTGATAGTTGGCTAGTGTTCAAAGTATTAACAATTTAACTATAAAGAGCTGATATGATACCCGTATGAAAATGCTAAAACTCTCAGAGCTCAAAATAACCGACCGAGGAAATGTGTAGGGTAGTATCTGAAAGACTTGGAATATGTTTGTAGTACCTAACTACCTCTATGTGGTGTTGAAATACTGAGAATAGATATTTAAAGAGCTGTGAAAGGTGGGATAGTCTTTAAAATAGTAATCACATGTTTAAAGAGCAAGTGTATATGGGAAAACAATGAATAAACACTTGGAATTCACAATGAAAGAGCTTGAAACACTGGACAAAAGTAAAAAGACCTGGTATATATGGGGAAAAAGCTGTACAAATACTTGGAATTTACAATGAATGAGCCTGAATCACTGGACATAAGTCAATCCAACACTGAGAATTCACAATGATAGACTAGAGAAATATTTAGGAATGTACTTGAAACACTAGGTATATCTCTCCATAGAGTTGGAATATCTGATGGACAATTTAGTTACCTAAAAATCGTGTAGAGTAGAGAACTGTGTTGGATACTGGTTGCATTTATAATTCTGTCTCAATGAGTTGGGGTTTTTGAAAGAATGTTGGTTAAACATTTAAACATTCATTCTCATAGTGCTCAGATACCTTAAAAAGTTATTTACATACACCAAATATAACAGTTTAGGGTTAAGGATAGTGGTTAGGGTTAAGGTTAGAGTTAGGATTAGCGTTAGGGTTAGTGCTAGGGCTAGGGTTAGGGTTAGGGTTAGGGTTAGTGCTAGGGTTAGGGTTAGGGTTAGTGTTCAGGTGAGGGCTAGGGTTAAGGTTAGGGTTAGTGATAGAGCTAGGGTTAGGGTTAGGGTTAGGGTTAGGGTTAGGGATATGGCTAGGACTAGGGCTAGCGTTTGCTTTAGGGTTAGGGTTAGGCTTAGGGTTGGGGTTAGGTTTATGGCGTATGGACATTTGGAATTCACAATAAATTAGCTCAATCACTTGACAAAACTGAAAAGAGCTTCTGTATAAGGAAAACAGCTCTAGAAATACTGGAATTCACAATGAATCAGCTTGAATCACTATACACGAGTGAATCAAACACAGAGATATCACAATGATTGACTTGGGAAATATTTAGGAATGTGACATACACTAGGAATTCATGTTAAAAGACCTTTAATATCTGAAGGACACTATGTAGTCACCGGCAAATCATGTTCAAGTGAGTGCAATACTGCTTACATTCATTATTCCGTCACTATGAGTTGGCGTTTTTGAATGAAAGTCCTTAAAAATTCATCTTCATAGACTTGATATAAGAGAATGAAAGTATTCAAATCTCCTAGGAATCAAAATCGTACTTTAGATGGTGTTCAACGTAGTAACAATTTCAATTAAAGAGCTGGTATATATTGAAAGGTAGGAGAGTCTTTAAAAGAGTAATCACTCACGTTAAAAGAGCTGGTATTTATAGAAAAACGACGTATAAACACATGGAATTCACAAGGAATTAGCTTGAATCACTGGACAAAAGTGAATCCAACACTGAGAATTCACAATAATACACTAGGGAAATATCTAGGAATGTGCTTCAAACTCTAGGAATGCATATTCGCAGAGATTATATCAGAAGGACAGTATTTAGACACAGGAAAATCCTGTTCAAAGACCTGAGATGTAGCGCAAAACCGTTTACATTTGTAATTCAGTCTAAATGAGTTGGGGATTTTGGAAGAAAGTTGGTTAAACATTTAAAAGTACATTTTCATACAGCTGATATGACGGTATGAAAGTATTCAAAACTATAGAAATCAAATTGATAGTTGGCTAGTGTTCAAAGTATTAACAATTTAACTATAAAGAGCTGATATGATACCCGTATGAAAATGCTAAAACTCTCAGAGCTCAAAATAACCGACCGAGGAAATGTGTAGGGCAGTATCTGAAAGACTTGGAATATGTTTGTAGTACCTAACTACCTCTGTGTGGTGTTGAAATACTGAGAATAGATATTTAAAGAGCTGTGAAAGGTGGGATAGTCTTTAAAATAGTAATCACATGTTTAAAGAGCAAATGTATATGGGAAAACAATGAATAAACACTTGGAATTCACAATGAAAGAGCTTGAAACACTGGACAAAAGTAAAAAGACCTGGTATATATGGGGAAAAAGCTGTACAAATACTTGGAATTTACAATGAATGAGCCTGAATCACTGGACATAAGTCAATCCAACACTGAGAATTCACAATGATAGACTAGAGAAATATTTAGGAATGTACTTGAAACACTAGGTATATCTCTCCATAGAGTTGGAATATCTGATGGACAATTTAGTTACCTAAAAATCGTGTTCAGAGTAGAGAACTGAGTTGGATACTGGTTGCATTTATAATTCTGTCTCAATGAGTTGGGGTTTTTGAAAGAATGTTGGTTAAACATTTAAACATTCATTCTCATAGTGCTCAGATACCTTAAAAAGTTATTTACATACACCAAATATAACAGTTTAGGGTTAAGGATAGTGGTTAGGGTTAAGGTTAGAGTTAGGATTAGCGTTAGGGTTAGTGCTAGGGCTAGGGTTAGGGTTAGGGTTAGGGTTAGTGCTAGGGTTAGGGTTAGGGTTAGGGTTCAGGTGAGGGCTAGGGTTAAGGTTAGGGTTAGTGATAGAGCTAGGGTTAGGGTTAGGGTTAGGGTTAGTGCTAGGGCTAGGGTTAGGATTAGGGTTCAGGTGAGGGCTATGTTTAGGGTTAGGGTTAGGGTTAGGTTTAGGGATATGGCTAGGACTAGGGCTAGCGTTTGCTTTAGGGTTAGGGTTAGGCTTAGGGTTGGGGTTAGGTTTATGGCGTATGGACATTTGGTATTCACAATAAATTAGCTCAATCACATGACAAAACTGAAAAGAGCTTCTGTATAAGGAAAACAGCTCTAGAAATACTGGAATTCACAATGAATCAGCTTGAATCACTATACACGAGTGAATCAAACACAGAGATATCACAATGATTGACTTGGGAAATATTTAGGAATGTGACAAACACTAGGAATTCATGTTAAAAGACCTTTAATATCTGAAGGACACTATGTACTCACTGGCAAATCATGTTCAAGTGAGTGCAATACTGTTTACATTCATTATTCCGTCACTATGAGTTGGCGTTTTTGAATGAAAGTCCTAAAATTCATCTTCATAGACTTGATATAAGAGCATGAAAGTATTCAAATCTCCTAGGAATCAAAATCGTACTGTAGCTAGTGTTCAACGTATTAACAATTTCAATTAAAGAGCTGGTATATATTGAAAGGTAGGAGAGTCTTTAAAAGAGTAATCACTCACGTTAAAAGAGCTGGTATTTATAGAAAAACGACGTATAAACATATGGAATTCACAAGGAATTAGCTTGAATCACTGGACAAAAGTGAATCCAACACTGAGAATTCACAATAATACACCAGGGAAATATCTAGGAATGTGCTTCAAACTCTAGGAATGCATGTTCGCAGAGATTATTTCAGAAGGACAGTATTTAGAAACAGGAAAATCCTGTTCAAAGACCTGAGACGTAGCCCAAAACCGTTTACATTTGTAATTCAGTCTAAATGAGTTGGGGATTTTGGAAGAAAGTTGGTTAAACATTTAAAAGTACATTTTCATACAGCTGATATGACGGTATGAAAGTATTCAAAACTATAGAAATCAAATTGATAGTTGGCTAGTGTTCAAAGTATTAACAATTTAACTATAAAGAGCTGATATGATACCCGTATGAAAATGCTAAAACTCTCAGAGCTCAAAATAACCGACCGAGGAAATGTGTAGGGTAGTATCTGAAAGACTTGGAATATGTTTGTAGTACCTAACTACCTCTATGTGGTGTTGAAATACTGAGAATAGATATTTAAAGAGCTGTGAAAGGTGGGATAGTCTTTAAAATAGTAATCACATGTTTAAAGAGCAAGTGTATATGGGAAAACAATGAATAAACACTTGGAATTCACAATGAAAGAGCTTGAAACACTGGACAAAAGTAAAAAGACCTGGTATATATGGGGAAAAAGCTGTACAAATACTTGGAATTTACAATGAATGAGCCTGAATCACTGGACATAAGTCAATCCAACACTGAGAATTCACAATGATAGACTAGAGAAATATTTAGGAATGTACTTGAAACACTAGGTATATCTCTCCATAGAGTTGGAATATCTGATGGACAATTTAGTTACCTAAAAATCGTGTAGAGTAGAGAACTGTGTTGGATACTGGTTGCATTTATAATTCTGTCTCAATGAGTTGGGGTTTTTGAAAGAATGTTGGTTAAACATTTAAACATTCATTCTCATAGTGCTCAGATACCTTAAAAAGTTATTTACATACACCAAATATAACAGTTTAGGGTTAAGGATAGTGGTTAGGGTTAAGGTTAGAGTTAGGATTAGCGTTAGGGTTAGTGCTAGGGCTAGGGTTAGGGTTAGGGTTAGGGTTAGTGCTAGGGTTAGGGTTAGGGTTAGTGTTCAGGTGAGGGCTAGGGTTAAGGTTAGGGTTAGTGATAGAGCTAGGGTTAGGGTTAGGGTTAGGGTTAGGGTTAGGGATATGGCTAGGACTAGGGCTAGCGTTTGCTTTAGGGTTAGGGTTAGGCTTAGGGTTGGGGTTAGGTTTATGGCGTATGGACATTTGGAATTCACAATAAATTAGCTCAATCACTTGACAAAACTGAAAAGAGCTTCTGTATAAGGAAAACAGCTCTAGAAATACTGGAATTCACAATGAATCAGCTTGAATCACTATACACGAGTGAATCAAACACAGAGATATCACAATGATTGACTTGGGAAATATTTAGGAATGTGACATACACTAGGAATTCATGTTAAAAGACCTTTAATATCTGAAGGACACTATGTAGTCACCGGCAAATCATGTTCAAGTGAGTGCAATACTGCTTACATTCATTATTCCGTCACTATGAGTTGGCGTTTTTGAATGAAAGTCCTTAAAAATTCATCTTCATAGACTTGATATAAGAGAATGAAAGTATTCAAATCTCCTAGGAATCAAAATCGTACTTTAGATGGTGTTCAACGTAGTAACAATTTCAATTAAAGAGCTGGTATATATTGAAAGGTAGGAGAGTCTTTAAAAGAGTAATCACTCACGTTAAAAGAGCTGGTATTTATAGAAAAACGACGTATAAACACATGGAATTCACAAGGAATTAGCTTGAATCACTGGACAAAAGTGAATCCAACACTGAGAATTCACAATAATACACTAGGGAAATATCTAGGAATGTGCTTCAAACTCTAGGAATGCATATTCGCAGAGATTATATCAGAAGGACAGTATTTAGACACAGGAAAATCCTGTTCAAAGACCTGAGATGTAGCGCAAAACCGTTTACATTTGTAATTCAGTCTAAATGAGTTGGGGATTTTGGAAGAAAGTTGGTTAAACATTTAAAAGTACATTTTCATACAGCTGATATGACGGTATGAAAGTATTCAAAACTATAGAAATCAAATTGATAGTTGGCTAGTGTTCAAAGTATTAACAATTTAACTATAAAGAGCTGATATGATACCCGTATGAAAATGCTAAAACTCTCAGAGCTCAAAATAACCGACCGAGGAAATGTGTAGGGCAGTATCTGAAAGACTTGGAATATGTTTGTAGTACCTAACTACCTCTGTGTGGTGTTGAAATACTGAGAATAGATATTTAAAGAGCTGTGAAAGGTGGGATAGTCTTTAAAATAGTAATCACATGTTTAAAGAGCAAATGTATATGGGAAAACAATGAATAAACACTTGGAATTCACAATGAAAGAGCTTGAAACACTGGACAAAAGTAAAAAGACCTGGTATATATGGGGAAAAAGCTGTACAAATACTTGGAATTTACAATGAATGAGCCTGAATCACTGGACATAAGTCAATCCAACACTGAGAATTCACAATGATAGACTAGAGAAATATTTAGGAATGTACTTGAAACACTAGGTATATCTCTCCATAGAGTTGGAATATCTGATGGACAATTTAGTTACCTAAAAATCGTGTTCAGAGTAGAGAACTGAGTTGGATACTGGTTGCATTTATAATTCTGTCTCAATGAGTTGGGGTTTTTGAAAGAATGTTGGTTAAACATTTAAACATTCATTCTCATAGTGCTCAGATACCTTAAAAAGTTATTTACATACACCAAATATAACAGTTTAGGGTTAAGGATAGTGGTTAGGGTTAAGGTTAGAGTTAGGATTAGCGTTAGGGTTAGTGCTAGGGCTAGGGTTAGGGTTAGGGTTAGGGTTAGTGCTAGGGTTAGGGTTAGGGTTAGGGTTCAGGTGAGGGCTAGGGTTAAGGTTAGGGTTAGTGATAGAGCTAGGGTTAGGGTTAGGGTTAGGGTTAGTGCTAGGGCTAGGGTTAGGATTAGGGTTCAGGTGAGGGCTATGTTTAGGGTTAGGGTTAGGGTTAGGTTTAGGGATATGGCTAGGACTAGGGCTAGCGTTTGCTTTAGGGTTAGGGTTAGGCTTAGGGTTGGGGTTAGGTTTATGGCGTATGGACATTTGGTATTCACAATAAATTAGCTCAATCACATGACAAAACTGAAAAGAGCTTCTGTATAAGGAAAACAGCTCTAGAAATACTGGAATTCACAATGAATCAGCTTGAATCACTATACACGAGTGAATCAAACACAGAGATATCACAATGATTGACTTGGGAAATATTTAGGAATGTGACAGACACTAGGAATTCATGTTAAAAGACCTTTAATATCTGAAGGACACTATGTAGTCACTGGCAAATCATGTTCAAGTGAGTGCAATACTGTTTACATTCATTATTCCGTCACTATGAGTTGGCGTTTTTGAATGAAAGTCCTAAAATTCATCTTCATAGACTTGATATAAGAGCATGAAAGTATTCAAATCTCCTAGGAATCAAAATCGTACTGTAGCTAGTGTTCAACGTAGTAACAATTTCAATTAAAGAGCTGGTATATATTGAAAGGTAGGAGAGTCTTTAAAAGAGTAATCACTCACGTTAAAAGAGCTGGTATTTATAGAAAAACGACGTATAAACATATGGAATTCACAAGGAATTAGCTTGAATCACTGGACAAAAGTGAATCCAACACTGAGAATTCACAATAATACACCAGGGAAATATCTAGGAATGTGCTTCAAACTCTAGGAATGCATGTTCGCAGAGATTATTTCAGAAGGACAGTATTTAGAAACAGGAAAATCCTGTTCAAAGACCTGAGACGTAGCCCAAAACCGTTTACATTTGTAATTCAGTCTAAATGAGTTGGGGATTTTGGAAGAAAGTTGGTTAAACATTTAAAAGTACATTTTCATACAGCTGATATGACGGTATGAAAGTATTCAAAACTATAGAAATCAAATTGATAGTTGGCTAGTGTTCAAAGTATTAACAATTTAACTATAAAGAGCTGATATGATACCCGTATGAAAATGCTAAAACTCTCAGAGCTCAAAATAACCGACCGAGGAAATGTGTAGGGTAGTATCTGAAAGACTTGGAATATGTTTGTAGTACCTAACTACCTCTATGTGGTGTTGAAATACTGAGAATAGATATTTAAAGAGCTGTGAAAGGTGGGATAGTCTTTAAAATAGTAATCACATGTTTAAAGAGCAAGTGTATATGGGAAAACAATGAATAAACACTTGGAATTCACAATGAAAGAGCTTGAAACACTGGACAAAAGTAAAAAGACCTGGTATATATGGGGAAAAAGCTGTACAAATACTTGGAATTTACAATGAATGAGCCTGAATCACTGGACATAAGTCAATCCAACACTGAGAATTCACAATGATAGACTAGAGAAATATTTAGGAATGTACTTGAAACACTAGGTATATCTCTCCATAGAGTTGGAATATCTGATGGACAATTTAGTTACCTAAAAATCGTGTTCAAAGAGTACAGAACTGAGTTGGATACTGGTTGCATTTATAATTCTGTCTCAATGAGTTGGGGTTTTTGAAAGAATGTTGGTTAAACATTTAAACATTCATTCTCATAGTGCTCAGATACCTTAAAAAGTTATTTACATACACCAAATATAACAGTTTAGGGATAAGGATAGTGGTTAGGGTTACGGTTAGAGTTAGGATTAGCGTTAGGGTTAGTGCTAGGGCTAGGGTTAGGGTTAGTGCTAGGGCTAGGGCAAGGGTTAGGGTTAGGGTTAGGGTTAGTGCTAGGGCTAGGGTTAGGGTTAGGGTTCAGGTGAGGGCTAGGGTTAAGGTTAGGGTTAGTGATAGAGCTAGGGTTAGGGTTAGGGTTAGTGCTAGGGCTAGGGCAAGGGTTAGGGTGAGGGTTAGTGCTAGGGCTAGGGTTAGGGTTAGGGTTCAGGTGAGGGCTAGGGTTAAGGTTAGGGTTAGTGATAGAGCTAGGGTTAGGGTTAGGGTTAGGGTTAGTGCTAGGGCTAGGGTTAGGGTTATTGCTAGGGCTAAGGTTAGGGTTAGTGCTAGGGTTAGGTTTAGGGTTAGGTTTAGGAATATGGCTAGGACTAGGGCTAGGGTTTGCTTTAGGGTTAGGGTTAGAGTTAGAGCTAACGCTACAGTTAGGGTTACGCATAGGTTTAAGGTTTGGGTTTGGGTTAGGGTTAGGGTTATGGCGTATAGACATTTGGAATTCACAATAAATTAGCTCAATCACTTGACAAAACTGAAAAGAGCTTCTGTATAAGGAAAAGAGCTCTAGAAACATTGGAATTCACAATGAATCAGCATGAATCACTATGCAAGAGTGAATCAAACACAGAGATATCACAATGATAGACTTGGGAAATATTTAGGAATGTGACATACACTAGGAATTCATGTTAAAAGACCTTTAATATCTGAAGGACACTATGTAGTCACTGGCAAATCATGTTCAAGTGAGTGCAATACTGTTTACATTCATTATTCCGTCAATATGAGTTGGCGTTTTTGAATGAAAGTCCTTAAAAATTCATCTTCATAGACTTGATATAAGAGCATGAAAGTATTCAAATCTCCTAGGAATCAAAATCGTACTGTAGCTAGTGTTCAACGTAGTAACAATTTCAATTAAAGAGCTGGTATATATTGAAAGGTAGGAGAGTCTTTAAAAGAGTAATCACTCACGTTAAAAGAGCTGGTATTTATACAAAAACGACGTATAAACATATGGAATTCACAAGTAATTAGCTTGAATCAGTGGACAAAAGTGAATCCAACACTGAGAATTCACAATAATACACCAGGGAAATATCTAGGAATGTGCTTCAAACTCTAGGAATGCATGTTCGCAGAGATTATATCAGAAGGACAGTATTTAGACACAGGAAAATCCTGTTCAAAGACCTGAGACGTAGCCCAAAACCGTTTACATTTGTAATTCAGTCTAAATGAGTTGGGGATTTTGGAAGAAAGTTGGTTAAACATTTAAAAGTACATTTTCATACAGCTGATATGACGGTATGAAAGTATTCAAAACTATAGAAATCAAATTGATAGTTGGCTAGTGTTCAAAGTATTAACAATTTAACTATAAAGAGCTGATATGATACCCGTATGAAAATGCTAAAACTCTCAGATCTCAAAATAACCGACCGAGGAAATGTGTAGGGCAGTATCTGAAAGACTTGGAATATGTTTGTAGTACCTAACTACCTCTATGTGGTGTTGAAATACTGAGAATAGATATTTAAAGAGCTGTGAAAGGTGGGATAGTCTTTAAAATAGTAATCACATGTTTAAAGAGCAAGTGTATATGGGAAAACAATGAATAAACACTTGGAATTCACAATGAAAGAGCTTGAAACACTGGACAAAAGTAAAAAGACCTGGTATATATGGGGAAAAAGCTGTACAAATACTTGGAATTTACAATGAATGAGCCTGAATCACTGGACATAAGTCAATCCAACACTGAGAATTCACAATGATAGACTAGAGAAATATTTAGGAATGTACTTGAAACACCAGGTATATCTCTCCATAGAGTTGGAATATCTGATGGACAATTTAGTTACCTAAAAATCGTGTTCAAAGAGTACAGAACTGAGTTGGATACTGGTTGCATTTATAATTCTGTCTCAATGAGTTGGGGTTTTTGAAAGAATGTTGGTTAATCATTTAAACATTCATTCTCATTGTGCTCAGATACCTTAAAAAGTTATTTACATACACCACATATAACAGTTTAGGGATAAGGATAGTGGTTAGGGTTAAGGTTAGAGTTAGGATTAGCGTTAGGGTTAGTGCTAGGGCTAGGGTTAGTGTTAGGGTTAGGGTTAGTGCTAGGGTTAGGGTTAGGGTTAGGGTTCAGGTGAGGGCTAGGGTTAAGGTTAGGGTTAGTGATAGAGCTAGGGTTAGGGTTAGGGTTAGTGCTAGAGCTAGGGTTAGGGTTAGGGTTAGGGCTAGGGTTAGGGTTAGTGCTAGGGCTAGGGTTAGGATTAGGGTTCAGGTGAGGGCTATGTTTAGGGTTAGGGTTAGGGTTAGGTTTAGGGATATGGCTAGGACTAGGGCTAGCGTTTGCTTTTGGGTTAGGGTTAGGCTTAGGGTTGGGGTTAGGTTTATGGCGTATAGACATTTGGAATTTACAATAAATTAGCTCAATCACTTGACAAAACTGAAAAGAGCTTCTGTATAAGGAAAACAGCTCTAGAAATACTGGAATTCACAATGAATCAGCTTGAATCACTATACAAGAGTGAATCAAACACAGAGATATCACAATGATAGACTTGGGAAACATTTAGGAATGTGACATACACTAGGAATTCATGTTAAAAGACCTTTAATATCTGAAGGACACTATGTAGTCACTGGAAAATCATGTTCAAGTGAGTGCAATACTGTTTACATTCATTATTCCGTCAATATGAGTTGGCGTTTTTGAATGAAAGTCCTTAAAAATTCGTCTTCATAGACTTGATATAAGAGCATGAAAGTATTCAAATCTCCTAGGAATCAAAATCGTACTGTAGCTAGTGTTCAACGTAGTAACAATTTCAATTAAAGAGCTGGTATATATTGAAAGGTAGGAGAGTCTTTAAAAGAGTAATCACTCACGTTAAAAGAGCTGGTATTTATAGAAAAATGACGTATAAACATATGGAATTCACAAGGAATTAGCTTGAATCACTGGACAAAAGTGAATCCAACACTGAGAATTCACAATAATACACCAGGGAAATATCTAGGAATGTGCTTCAAACTCTAGGAATGCATGTTCGCAGAGATTATATCAGAAGGACAGTATTTAGACACAGGAAAATCCTGTTCAAAGACCTGAGACGTAGCGCAAAACCGTTTACATTTGTAATTCAGTCTAAATGAGTTGGGGATTTTGGAAGAAAGTTGGTTAAACATTTAAAAGTACATTTTCATACAGCTGATATGACGGTATGAAAGTATTCAAAACTATAGAAATCAAATTGATAGTTGGCTAGTGTTCAAAGTATTAACAATTTAACTATAAAGAGCTGATATGATACCCGTATGAAAATGCTAAAACTCTCAGAGCTCAAAATAACCGACCGAGGAAATGTGTAGGGCAGTATCTGAAAGACTTGGAATATGTTTGTAGTACCTAACTACCTCTGTGTGGTGTTGAAATACTGAGAATAGATATTTAAAGAGCTGTGAAAGGTGGGATAGTCTTTAAAATAGTAATCACATGTTTAAAGAGCAAATGTATATGGGAAAACAATGAATAAACACTTGGAATTCACAATGAAAGAGCTTGAAACACTGGACAAAAGTAAAAAGACCTGGTATATATGGGGAAAAAGCTGTACAAATACTTGGAATTTACAATGAATGAGCCTGAATCACTGGACATAAGTCAATCCAACACTGAGAATTCACAATGATAGACTAGAGAAATATTTAGGAATGTACTTGAAACACTAGGTATATCTCTCCATAGAGTTGGAATATCTGATGGACAATTTAGTTACCTAAAAATCGTGTTCAGAGTAGAGAACTGAGTTGGATACTGGTTGCATTTATAATTCTGTCTCAATGAGTTGGGGTTTTTGAAAGAATGTTGGTTAAACATTTAAACATTCATTCTCATAGTGCTCAGATACCTTAAAAAGTTATTTACATACACCAAATATAACAGTTTAGGGTTAAGGATAGTGGTTAGGGTTAAGGTTAGAGTTAGGATTAGCGTTAGGGTTAGTGCTAGGGCTAGGGTTAGGGTTAGGGTTAGGGTTAGTGCTAGGGTTAGGGTTAGGGTTAGGGTTCAGGTGAGGGCTAGGGTTAAGGTTAGGGTTAGTGATAGAGCTAGGGTTAGGGTTAGGGTTAGGGTTAGTGCTAGGGCTAGGGTTAGGATTAGGGTTCAGGTGAGGGCTATGTTTAGGGTTAGGGTTAGGGTTAGGTTTAGGGATATGGCTAGGACTAGGGCTAGCGTTTGCTTTAGGGTTAGGGTTAGGCTTAGGGTTGGGGTTAGGTTTATGGCGTATGGACATTTGGTATTCACAATAAATTAGCTCAATCACATGACAAAACTGAAAAGAGCTTCTGTATAAGGAAAACAGCTCTAGAAATACTGGAATTCACAATGAATCAGCTTGAATCACTATACACGAGTGAATCAAACACAGAGATATCACAATGATTGACTTGGGAAATATTTAGGAATGTGACAGACACTAGGAATTCATGTTAAAAGACCTTTAATATCTGAAGGACACTATGTAGTCACTGGCAAATCATGTTCAAGTGAGTGCAATACTGTTTACATTCATTATTCCGTCACTATGAGTTGGCGTTTTTGAATGAAAGTCCTAAAATTCATCTTCATAGACTTGATATAAGAGCATGAAAGTATTCAAATCTCCTAGGAATCAAAATCGTACTGTAGCTAGTGTTCAACGTAGTAACAATTTCAATTAAAGAGCTGGTATATATTGAAAGGTAGGAGAGTCTTTAAAAGAGTAATCACTCACGTTAAAAGAGCTGGTATTTATAGAAAAACGACGTATAAACATATGGAATTCACAAGGAATTAGCTTGAATCACTGGACAAAAGTGAATCCAACACTGAGAATTCACAATAATACACCAGGGAAATATCTAGGAATGTGCTTCAAACTCTAGGAATGCATGTTCGCAGAGATTATTTCAGAAGGACAGTATTTAGAAACAGGAAAATCCTGTTCAAAGACCTGAGACGTAGCCCAAAACCGTTTACATTTGTAATTCAGTCTAAATGAGTTGGGGATTTTGGAAGAAAGTTGGTTAAACATTTAAAAGTACATTTTCATACAGCTGATATGACGGTATGAAAGTATTCAAAACTATAGAAATCAAATTGATAGTTGGCTAGTGTTCAAAGTATTAACAATTTAACTATAAAGAGCTGATATGATACCCGTATGAAAATGCTAAAACTCTCAGAGCTCAAAATAACCGACCGAGGAAATGTGTAGGGTAGTATCTGAAAGACTTGGAATATGTTTGTAGTACCTAACTACCTCTATGTGGTGTTGAAATACTGAGAATAGATATTTAAAGAGCTGTGAAAGGTGGGATAGTCTTTAAAATAGTAATCACATGTTTAAAGAGCAAGTGTATATGGGAAAACAATGAATAAACACTTGGAATTCACAATGAAAGAGCTTGAAACACTGGACAAAAGTAAAAAGACCTGGTATATATGGGGAAAAAGCTGTACAAATACTTGGAATTTACAATGAATGAGCCTGAATCACTGGACATAAGTCAATCCAACACTGAGAATTCACAATGATAGACTAGAGAAATATTTAGGAATGTACTTGAAACACTAGGTATATCTCTCCATAGAGTTGGAATATCTGATGGACAATTTAGTTACCTAAAAATCGTGTTCAAAGAGTACAGAACTGAGTTGGATACTGGTTGCATTTATAATTCTGTCTCAATGAGTTGGGGTTTTTGAAAGAATGTTGGTTAAACATTTAAACATTCATTCTCATAGTGCTCAGATACCTTAAAAAGTTATTTACATACACCAAATATAACAGTTTAGGGATAAGGATAGTGGTTAGGGTTACGGTTAGAGTTAGGATTAGCGTTAGGGTTAGTGCTAGGGCTAGGGTTAGGGTTAGTGCTAGGGCTAGGGCAAGGGTTAGGGTTAGGGTTAGGGTTAGTGCTAGGGCTAGGGTTAGGGTTAGGGTTCAGGTGAGGGCTAGGGTTAAGGTTAGGGTTAGTGATAGAGCTAGGGTTAGGGTTAGGGTTAGTGCTAGGGCTAGGGTTAGGGTTAGTGCTAGGGCTAAGGTTAGGGTTAGTGCTAGGGTTAGGTTTAGGGTTAGGTTTAGGAATATGGTTAGGACTAGGGCTAGGGTTTGCTTTAGGGTTAGGGTTAGAGTTAGAGCTAACGCTACAGTTAGGGTTACGCATAGGTTTAAGGTTTGGGTTTGGGTTAGGGTTAGGGTTATGGCGTATAGACATTTGGAATTCACAATAAATTAGCTCAATCACTTGACAAAACTGAAAAGAGCTTCTGTATAAGAAAAAGAGCTCTAGAAACATTGGAATTCACTATGAATCAGCTTGAATCACTATGCAAGAGTGAATCAAACACAGAGATATCACAATGATAGACTTGGGAAATATTTAGGAATGTGACATACACTAGGAATTCATGTTAAAAGACCTTTAATATCTGAAGGACACTATTTAGTCACTGGCAAATCATGTTCAAGTGAGTGCAATACTGTTTACATTCATTATTCGGTCAATATAAGTTGGCGTTTTTGAATGAAAGTCCTTAAAAATTCATCTTCATAGACTTGATATAAGAGAATGAAAGTATTCAAATCTCCTAGGAATCAAAATCGTACTTTAGATGGTGTTCAACGTAGTAACAATTTCAATTAAAGAGCTGGTATATATTGAAAGGTAGGAGAGTCTTTAAAAGAGTAATCACTCACGTTAAAAGAGCTGGTATTTATAGAAAAACGACGTATAAACACATGGAATTCACAAGGAATTAGCTTGAATCACTGGACAAAAGTGAATCCAACACTGAGAATTCACAATAATACACTAGGGAAATATCTAGGAATGTGCTTCAAACTCTAGGAATGCATATTCGCAGAGATTATATCAGAAGGACAGTATTTAGACACAGGAAAATCCTGTTCAAAGACCTGAGACGTAGCGCAAAACCGTTTACATTTGTAATTCAGTCTAAATGAGTTGGGGATTTTGGAAGAAAGTTGGTTAAACATTTAAAAGTACATTTTCATACAGCTGATATGACGGTATGAAAGTATTCAAAACTATAGAAATCAAATTGATAGTTGGCTAGTGTTCAAAGTATTAACAATTTAACTATAAAGAGCTGATATGATACCCGTATGAAAATGCTAAAACTCTCAGAGCTCAAAATAACCGACCGAGGAAATGTGTAGGGCAGTATCTGAAAGACTTGGAATATGTTTGTAGTACCTAACTACCTCTGTGTGGTGTTGAAATACTGAGAATAGATATTTAAAGAGCTGTGAAAGGTGGGATAGTCTTTAAAATAGTAATCACATGTTTAATGAGCAAGTATATATGGAAAAACAATGTATAAACCCTTGGAATTCACAATGAAAGAGCTTGAAACACTGGACAAAAGTAAAAAGACCGGGTATGTATGGGGAAAAAGCTGTACAAATACTTGGAATTTACAATGAATGAGCCTGAATCACTGGACATAAGTCAATCCAACACTGAGAATTCACAATGATAGACTAGAGAAATATTTAGGAATGTACTTGAAACACTAGGTATATCTCTCCATAGAGTTGGAATATCTGATGGACAATTTAGTTACCTAAAAATCGTGTAGAGTAGAGAACTGTGTTGGATACTGGTTGCATTTATAATTCTGTCTCAATGAGTTGGGGTTTTTGAAAGAATGTTGGTTAAACATTTAAACATTCATTCTCATAGTGCTCAGATACCTTAAAAAGTTATTTACATACACCAAATATAACAGTTTAGGGTTAAGGATAGTGGTTAGGGTTAAGGTTAGAGTTAGGATTAGCGTTAGGGTTAGTGCTAGGGCTAGGGTTAGGGTTAGGGTTAGGGTTAGTGCTAGGGTTAGGGTTAGGGTTAGTGTTCAGGTGAGGGCTAGGGTTAAGGTTAGGGTTAGTGATAGAGCTAGGGTTAGGGTTAGGGTTAGGGTTAGGGTTAGGGATATGGCTAGGACTAGGGCTAGCGTTTGCTTTAGGGTTAGGGTTAGGCTTAGGGTTGGGGTTAGGTTTATGGCGTATGGACATTTGGAATTCACAATAAATTAGCTCAATCACTTGACAAAACTGAAAAGAGCTTCTGTATAAGGAAAACAGCTCTAGAAATACTGGAATTCACAATGAATCAGCTTGAATCACTATACACGAGTGAATCAAACACAGAGATATCACAATGATTGACTTGGGAAATATTTAGGAAAGTGACATACACTAGGAATTCATGTTAAAAGACCTTTAATATCTGAAGGACACTATGTAGTCACTGGCAAAACATGTTCAAGTGAGTGCAATACTGTTTACATTCATTATTCCGTCACTATGAGTTGGCGTTTTTGAATGAAAGTCCTTAAAAATTCATCTTCATAGACTTGATATAAGAGCATGAAAGTATTCAAATCTCCTAGGAATCAAAATCGTACTGTAGCTAGTGTTCAACGTGGTAACAATTTCAATTAAAGAGCTGGTATATATTGAATGGTAGGAGAGTCTTTAAAAGAGTAATCACTCACGTTAAAAGAGCTGGTATTTATAGAAAAACGACGTATAAACATATGGAATTCACAAGGAATTAGCTTGAATCACTGGACAAAAGTGAATCCAACACTGAGAATTCACAATAATACACCAGGGAAATATCTAGGAATGTGCTTCAAACTCTAGGAATGCATGTTCGCAGAGATTATTTCAGAAGGACAGTATTTAGACACAGGAAAATCCTGTTCAAAGACCTGAGACGTAGCCCAAAACCGTTTACATTTGTAATTCAGTCTAAATGAGTTGGGGATTTTGGAAGAAAGTTGGTTAAACATTTAAAAGTACATTTTCATACAGCTGATATGACGGTATGAAAGTATTCAAAACTATAGAAATCAAATTGATAGTTGGCTAGTGTTCAAAGTATTAACAATTTAACTATAAAGAGCTGATATGATACCCGTATGAAAATGCTAAAACTCTCAGAGCTCAAAATAACCGACCGAGGAAATGTGTAGGGTAGTATCTGAAAGACTTGGAATATGTTTGTAGTACCTAACTACCTCTATGTGGTGTTGAAATACTGAGAATAGATATTTAAAGAGCTGTGAAAGGTGGGATAGTCTTTAAAATAGTAATCACATGTTTAAAGAGCAAGTGTATATGGGAAAACAATGAATAAACACTTGGAATTCACAATGAAAGAGCTTGAAACACTGGACAAAAGTAAAAAGACCTGGTATATATGGGGAAAAAGCTGTACAAATACTTGGAATTTACAATGAATGAGCCTGAATCACTGGACATAAGTCAATCCAACACTGAGAATTCACAATGATAGACTAGAGAAATATTTAGGAATGTACTTGAAACACTAGGTATATCTCTCCATAGAGTTGGAATATCTGATGGACAATTTAGTTACCTAAAAATCGTGTTCAGAGTAGAGAACTGAGTTGGATACTGGTTGCATTTATAATTCTGTCTCAATGAGTTGGGGTTTTTGAAAGAATGTTGGTTAAACATTTAAACATTCATTCTCATAGTGCTCAGATACCTTAAAAAGTTATTTACATACACCAAATATAACAGTTTAGGGTTAAGGATAGTGGTTAGGGTTAAGGTTAGAGTTAGGATTAGCGTTAGGGTTAGTGCTAGGGCTAGGGTTAGGGTTAGGGTTAGGGTTAGTGCTAGGGTTAGGGTTAGGGTTAGGGTTCAGGTGAGGGCTAGGGTTAAGGTTAGGGTTAGTGATAGAGCTAGGGTTAGGGTTAGGGTTAGGGTTAGTGCTAGGGCTAGGGTTAGGATTAGGGTTCAGGTGAGGGCTATGTTTAGGGTTAGGGTTAGGGTTAGGTTTAGGGATATGGCTAGGACTAGGGCTAGCGTTTGCTTTAGGGTTAGGGTTAGGCTTAGGGTTGGGGTTAGGTTTATGGCGTATGGACATTTGCTATTCACAATAAATTAGCTCAATCACATGACAAAACTGAAAAGAGCTTCTGTATAAGGAAAACAGCTCTAGAAATACTGGAATTCACAATGAATCAGCTTGAATCACTATACACGAGTGAATCAAACACAGAGATATCACAATGATTGACTTGGGAAATATTTAGGAATGTGACAGACACTAGGAATTCATGTTAAAAGACCTTTAATATCTGAAGGACACTATGTAGTCACTGGCAAATCATGTTCAAGTGAGTGCAATACTGTTTACATTCATTATTCCGTCACTATGAGTTGGCGTTTTTGAATGAAAGTCCTAAAATTCATCTTCATAGACTTGATATAAGAGCATGAAAGTATTCAAATCTCCTAGGAATCAAAATCGTACTGTAGCTAGTGTTCAACGTAGTAACAATTTCAATTAAAGAGCTGGTATATATTGAAAGGTAGGAGAGTCTTTAAAAGAGTAATCACTCACGTTAAAACAGCTGGTATTTATAGAAAAACGACGTATAAACATATGGAATTCACAAGGAATTAGCTTGAATCACTGGACAAAGTGAATCCAACACTGAGAATTCACAATAATACACCAGGGAAATATCTAGGAATGTGCTTCAAACTCTAGGAATGCATGTTCGCAGAGATTATTTCAGAAGGACAGTATTTAGAAACAGGAAAATCCTGTTCAAAGACCTGAGACGTAGCCCAAAACCGTTTACATTTGTAATTCAGTCTAAATGAGTTGGGGATTTTGGAAGAAAGTTGGTTAAACATTTAAAAGTACATTTTCATACAGCTGATATGACGGTATGAAAGTATTCAAAACTATAGAAATCAAATTGATAGTTGGCTAGTGTTCAAAGTATTAACAATTTAACTATAAAGAGCTGATATGATACCCGTATGAAAATGCTAAAACTCTCAGAGCTCAAAATAACCGACCGAGGAAATGTGTAGGGTAGTATCTGAAAGACTTGGAATATGTTTGTAGTACCTAACTACCTCTATGTGGTGTTGAAATACTGAGAATAGATATTTAAAGAGCTGTGAAAGGTGGGATAGTCTTTAAAATAGTAATCACATGTTTAAAGAGCAAGTGTATATGGGAAAACAATGAATAAACACTTGGAATTCACAATGAAAGAGCTTGAAACACTGGACAAAAGTAAAAAGACCTGGTATATATGGGGAAAAAGCTGTACAAATACTTGGAATTTACAATGAATGAGCCTGAATCACTGGACATAAGTCAATCCAACACTGAGAATTCACAATGATAGACTAGAGAAATATTTAGGAATGTACTTGAAACACTAGGTATATCTCTCCATAGAGTTGGAATATCTGATGGACAATTTAGTTACCTAAAAATCGTGTTCAAAGAGTACAGAACTGAGTTGGATACTGGTTGCATTTATAATTCTGTCTCAATGAGTTGGGGTTTTTGAAAGAATGTTGGTTAAACATTTAAACATTCATTCTCATAGTGCTCAGATACCTTAAAAAGTTATTTACATACACCAAATATAACAGTTTAGGGATAAGGATAGTGGTTAGGGTTACGGTTAGAGTTAGGATTAGCGTTAGGGTTAGTGCTAGGGCTAGGGTTAGGGTTAGTGCTAGGGCTAGGGCAAGGGTTAGGGTTAGGGTTAGGGTTAGTGCTAGGGCTAGGGTTAGGGTTAGGGTTCAGGTGAGGGCTAGGGTTAAGGTTAGGGTTAGTGATAGAGCTAGGGTTAGGGTTAGGGTTAGGGTTAGTGCTAGGGCTAGGGTTAGGGTTAGTGCTAGGGCTAAGGTTAGGGTTAGTGCTAGGGTTAGGTTTAGGGTTAGGTTTAGGAATATGGCTAGGACTAGGGCTAGGGTTTGCTTTAGGGTTAGGGTTAGAGTTAGAGCTAACGCTACAGTTAGGGTTACGCATAGGTTTAAGGTTTGGGTTTGGGTTAGGGTTAGGGTTATGGCGTATAGACATTTGGAATTCACAATAAATTAGCTCAATCACTTGACAAAACTGAAAAGAGCTTCTGTATAAGGAAAAGAGCTCTAGAAACATTGGAATTCACAATGAATCAGCTTGAATCACTATGCAAGAGTGAATCAAACACAGAGATATCACAATGATAGACTTGGGAAATATTTAGGAATGTGACATACACTAGGAATTCATGTTAAAAGACCTTTAATATCTGAAGGACACTATTTAGTCACTGGCAAATCATGTTCAAGTGAGTGCAATACTGTTTACATTCATTATTCGGTCAATATGAGTTGGCGTTTTTGAATGAAAGTCCTTAATAATTCATCTTCATAGACTTGATATAAGAGAATGAAAGTATTCAAATCTCCTAGGAATCAAAATCGTACTTTAGATGGTGTTCAACGTAGTAACAATTTCAATTAAAGAGCTGGTATATATTGAAAGGTAGGAGAGTCTTTAAAAGAGTAATCACTCACGTTAAAAGAGCTGGTATTTATAGAAAAACGACGTATAAACACATGGAATTCACAAGGAATTAGCTTGAATCACTGGACAAAAGTGAATCCAACACTGAGAATTCACAATAATACACTAGGGAAATATCTAGGAATGTGCTTCAAACTCTAGGAATGCATATTCGCAGAGATTATATCAGAAGGACAGTATTTAGACACAGGAAAATCCTGTTCAAAGACCTGAGACGTAGCGCAAAACCGTTTACATTTGTAATTCAGTCTAAATGAGTTGGGGATTTTGGAAGAAAGTTGGTTAAACATTTAAAAGTACATTTTCATACAGCTGATATGACGGTATGAAAGTATTCAAAACTATAGAAATCAAATTGATAGTTGGCTAGTGTTCAAAGTATTAACAATTTAACTATAAAGAGCTGATATGATACCCGTATGAAAATGCTAAAACTCTCAGAGCTCAAAATAACCGACCGAGGAAATGTGTAGGGCAGTATCTGAAAGACTTGGAATATGTTTGTAGTACCTAACTACCTCTGTGTGGTGTTGAAATACTGAGAATAGATATTTAAAGAGCTGTGAAAGGTGGGATAGTCTTTAAAATAGTAATCACATGTTTAAAGAGCAAGTATATATGGAAAAACAATGTATAAACCCTTGGAATTCACAATGAAAGAGCTTGAAACACTGGACAAAAGTAAAAAGACCTGGTATATATGGGGAAAAAGCTGTACAAATACTTGGAATTTACAATGAATGAGCCTGAATCACTGGACATAAGTCAATCCAACACTGAGAATTCACAATGATAGACTAGAGAAATATTTAGGAATGTACTTGAAACACTAGGTATATCTCTCCATAGAGTTGGAATATCTGATGGACAATTTAGTTACCTAAAAATCGTGTTCAGAGTAGAGAACTGAGTTGGATACTGGTTGCATTTATAATTCTGTCTCAATGAGTTGGGGTTTTTGAAAGAATGTTGGTTAAACATTTAAACATTCATTCTCATAGTGCTCAGATACCTTAAAAAGTTATTTACATACACCAAATATAACAGTTTAGGGATAAGGATAGTGGTTAGGGTTACGGTTAGAGTTAGGATTAGCGTTAGGGTTAGTGCTAGGGCTAGGGTTAGGGTTAGTGCTAGGGCTAGGGCTAGGGTTAGGGTTAGGGTGAGGGTTAGTGCTAGGGCTAGGGTTAGGGTTAGGGTTCAGGTGAGGGCTAGGGTTAAGGTTAGGGTTAGTGATAGAGCTAGGGTTAGGGTTAGGGTTAGGGTTAGTGCTAGGGCTAGGGTTAGGGTTATTGCTAGGGCTAAGGTTAGGGTTAGTGCTAGGGTTAGGTTTAGGGTTAGGTTTAGGAATATGGCTAGGACTAGGGCTAGGGTTTGCTTTAGGGTTAGGGTTAGAGTTAGAGCTAACGCTACAGTTAGGGTTACGCATAGGTTTAAGGTTTGGGTTTGGGTTAGGGTTAGGGTTATGGCGTATAGACATTTGGAATTCACAATAAATTAGCTCAATCACTTGACAAAACTGAAAAGAGCTTCTGTATAAGGAAAAGAGCTCTAGAAACATTGGAATTCACAATGAATCAGCATGAATCACTATGCAAGAGTGAATCAAACACAGAGATATCACAATGATAGACTTGGGAAATATTTAGGAATGTGACATACACTAGGAATTCATGTTAAAAGACCTTTAATATCTGAAGGACACTATGTAGTCACTGGCAAATCATGTTCAAGTGAGTGCAATACTGTTTACATTCATTATTCCGTCAATATGAGTTGGCGTTTTTGAATGAAAGTCCTTAAAAATTCATCTTCATAGACTTGATATAAGAGCATGAAAGTATTCAAATCTCCTAGGAATCAAAATCGTACTGTAGCTAGTGTTCAACGTAGTAACAATTTCAATTAAAGAGCTGGTATATATTGAAAGGTAGGAGAGTCTTTAAAAGAGTAATCACTCACGTTAAAAGAGCTGGTATTTATACAAAAACGACGTATAAACATATGGAATTCACAAGTAATTAGCTTGAATCAGTGGACAAAAGTGAATCCAACACTGAGAATTCACAATAATACACCAGGGAAATATCTAGGAATGTGCTTCAAACTCTAGGAATGCATGTTCGCAGAGATTATATCAGAAGGACAGTATTTAGACACAGGAAAATCCTGTTCAAAGACCTGAGACGTAGCCCAAAACCGTTTACATTTGTAATTCAGTCTAAATGAGTTGGGGATTTTGGAAGAAAGTTGGTTAAACATTTAAAAGTACATTTTCATACAGCTGATATGACGGTATGAAAGTATTCAAAACTATAGAAATCAAATTGATAGTTGGCTAGTGTTCAAAGTATTAACAATTTAACTATAAAGAGCTGATATGATACCCGTATGAAAATGCTAAAACTCTCAGATCTCAAAATAACCGACCGAGGAAATGTGTAGGGCAGTATCTGAAAGACTTGGAATATGTTTGTAGTACCTAACTACCTCTATGTGGTGTTGAAATACTGAGAATAGATATTTAAAGAGCTGTGAAAGGTGGGATAGTCTTTAAAATAGTAATCACATGTTTAAAGAGCAAGTGTATATGGGAAAACAATGAATAAACACTTGGAATTCACAATGAAAGAGCTTGAAACACTGGACAAAAGTAAAAAGACCTGGTATATATGGGGAAAAAGCTGTACAAATACTTGGAATTTACAATGAATGAGCCTGAATCACTGGACATAAGTCAATCCAACACTGAGAATTCACAATGATAGACTAGAGAAATATTTAGGAATGTACTTGAAACACCAGGTATATCTCTCCATAGAGTTGGAATATCTGATGGACAATTTAGTTACCTAAAAATCGTGTTCAAAGAGTACAGAACTGAGTTGGATACTGGTTGCATTTATAATTCTGTCTCAATGAGTTGGGGTTTTTGAAAGAATGTTGGTTAATCATTTAAACATTCATTCTCATTGTGCTCAGATACCTTAAAAAGTTATTTACATACACCACATATAACAGTTTAGGGATAAGGATAGTGGTTAGGGTTAAGGTTAGAGTTAGGATTAGCGTTAGGGTTAGTGCTAGGGCTAGGGTTAGTGTTAGGGTTAGGGTTAGTGCTAGGGTTAGGGTTAGGGTTAGGGTTCAGGTGAGGGCTAGGGTTAAGGTTAGGGTTAGTGATAGAGCTAGGGTTAGGGTTAGGGTTAGTGCTAGAGCTAGGGTTAGGGTTAGGGTTAGGGCTAGGGTTAGGGTTAGTGCTAGGGCTAGGGTTAGGATTAGGGTTCAGGTGAGGGCTATGTTTAGGGTTAGGGTTAGGGTTAGGTTTAGGGATATGGCTAGGACTAGGGCTAGCGTTTGCTTTTGGGTTAGGGTTAGGCTTAGGGTTGGGGTTAGGTTTATGGCGTATAGACATTTGGAATTTACAATAAATTAGCTCAATCACTTGACAAAACTGAAAAGAGCTTCTGTATAAGGAAAACAGCTCTAGAAATACTGGAATTCACAATGAATCAGCTTGAATCACTATACAAGAGTGAATCAAACACAGAGATATCACAATGATAGACTTGGGAAACATTTAGGAATGTGACATACACTAGGAATTCATGTTAAAAGACCTTTAATATCTGAAGGACACTATGTAGTCACTGGCAAATCATGTTCAAGTGAGTGCAATACTGTTTACATTCATTATTCCGTCAATATGAGTTGGCGTTTTTGAATGAAAGTCCTTAAAAATTCGTCTTCATAGACTTGATATAAGAGCATGAAAGTATTCAAATCTCCTAGGAATCAAAATCGTACTGTAGCTAGTGTTCAACGTAGTAACAATTTCAATTAAAGAGCTGGTATATATTGAAAGGTAGGAGAGTCTTTAAAAGAGTAATCACTCACGTTAAAAGAGCTGGTATTTATAGAAAAATGACGTATAAACATATGGAATTCACAAGGAATTAGCTTGAATCACTGGACAAAAGTGAATCCAACACTGAGAATTCACAATAATACACCAGGGAAATATCTAGGAATGTGCTTCAAACTCTAGGAATGCATGTTCGCAGAGATTATATCAGAAGGACAGTATTTAGACACAGGAAAATCCTGTTCAAAGACCTGAGACGTAGCGCAAAACCGTTTACATTTGTAATTCAGTCTAAATGAGTTGGGGATTTTGGAAGAAAGTTGGTTAAACATTTAAAAGTACATTTTCATACAGCTGATATGACGGTATGAAAGTATTCAAAATTATAGAAATCAAATTGATAGTTGGCTAGTGTTCAAAGTATTAACAATTTAACTATAAAGAGCTGATATGATACCCGTATGAAAATGCTAAAACTCTCAGAGCTCAAAATAACCGACCGAGGAAATGTGTAGGGCAGTATCTGAAAGACTTGGAATATGTTTGTAGTACCTAACTACCTCTGTGTGGTGTTGAAATACTGAGAATAGATATTTAAAGAGCTGTGAAAGGTGGGAGAGTCTTTAAAATAGTAATCACATGTTTAAAGAGCAAGTGTATATGGGAAAACAATGAATAAACACTTGGAATTCACAATGAAAGAGCTTGAAACACTGGACAAAAGTAAAAAGACCTGGTATATATGGGGAAAAAGCTGTACAAATACTTGGAATTTACAATGAATGAGCTTGAATCACTGGACATAAGTCAATCCAACACTGAGAATTCACAATGATAGACTAGAGAAATATTTAGGAATGTACTTGAAACACCAGGTATATCTCTCCATAGAGTTGGAATATCTGATGGACAATTTAGTTACCTAAAAATCGTGTTCAAAGAGTAGAGAACTGAGTTGGATACTGGTTGCATTTATAATTCTGTCTCAATGAGTTGGGGTTTTTGAAAGAATGTTGGTTAAACATTTAAACATTCATTCTCATTGTGCTCAGATACCTTAAAAAGTTTTTTACATACACCACATATAACAGTTTAGGGATAAGGATAGTGGTTAGGGTTAAGGTTAGAGTTAGGATTAGCGTTAGGGTTAGTGCTAGGGCTAGGGTTAGGGTTAGGGTTAGGGTTAGTGCTAGGGTTAGGGTTAGGGTTAGGGTTCAGGTGAGGGCTAGGGTTAAGGTTAGGGTTAGTGATAGAGCTAGGGTTAGGGTTAGGGTTAGGGTTAGGGTTAGAGCTAGGGCTAGGGTTAGGGTTAGGGTTAGGGCTAGGGTTAGGGTTAGTGCTAGGGCTAGGGTTAGGATTAGGGTTCAGGTGAGGGCTATGTTTAGGGTTAGGGTTAGGGTTAGGTTTAGGGATATGGCTAGGACTAGGGCTAGCGTTTGCTTTAGGATTAGGGTTAGGCTTAGGGTTGGGGTTAGGTTTATGGCGTATAGACATTTGGAATTTACAATAAATTAGCTCAATCACTTGACAAAACTGAAAAGAGCTTCTGTATAAGGAAAACAGCTCTTGAAATACTGGAATTCACAATGAATCAGCTTGAATCACTATACAAGAGTGAATCAAACACAGAGATATCACAATGATAGACTTGGGAAATATTTAGGAATGTGACATACACTGGGAATTCATGTTAAAAGACCTTTAATATCTGAAGGATACTATTTAGTAACTGGCAAATCATGTTCAAGTGAGTGCAATACTGTTTACATTCATTATTCCATCAATATGAGTTGGCGTTTTTTTTTTTCCTTCCCCATTGACCTTCGCCTGGCCTCCCCTTCCCCATTACATGCCTTAACCTGCCCCCTCCCCCCAGTTTTTTTTATCCATTGGTTATGCTTATATGCATGCGTACAAGTCCTTCGGTTGATCTCTTACAAGTCCCCCCCCTCCCCCCCGCAACCTCCTCTGCCTTCCCGCTGTAGTTTGACAGTCTGTTCAATGCTTCTTTGCCTCTGTATCTATTTTTTCCCCATTTCATTCCTTTAAAAAATCTTGCCTCTGCAGACTAGAAATAAACATATAATAACAAAAAATGTTTGAATCCCAATTTCCATGTCCAACAGTTCTGAGTCCCCATTTCAATGTCAAACAGTTCCATATGTACTACTATTTGTAATACTTCAAACAATTAAAAAAAATAATTAAAATTGTAAAAAATAAAATAAAAAAAAATCATTTATTTCTCTAAAAAAAAAAATGAGTTGGCGTTTTTGAATGAAAGTCCTTAAAAATTCGTCTTCATAGACTTGATATAACAGCATGAAAGTATTCAAATCTCCTAGGAATCAAAATCATACTTTTGCTAGTGTTCAACGTAGTAACAATTTCAATTAAAGAGCTGGTATATATTGAAAGGTAGGAGAGTCTTTATTTTTTTTTTTTTTCAAATTTTTATTAAGGTATTATATGTGTACATATCTTATCATTGCCCCCGACCCCCACCCCACTCCCATATATATGCCCTCACCCCCCAATGTTTTGCATCCGTTGGTTACTCTTATATACATGCATATAAGTCCTTCAGTTGATCTCTTATTTCCCCCACCTCTCCCTAACCTTACCACTGTAATTTGACAGACTGTTTGATGCTTTACTGCCTCTGTAACTATCTTTTTGTTCATCAGTTTATAATGTTTTTCATTATCCCCAAATGAGTGGGATCATGTGGTATTTTTCTTTCATTGACTGGCTTATTTCACTTAGCATAATGTTCTCTAATTCCATCCAAGTGCCTATAAATGGTAGTAATTCCTTCTTTTTTATGGCAGCATAGTATTCCATTGTGTAGATGTACCATAGTTTTCTGATCAAGTCATCTGCTGATGGGCATTTAGGCTGTTTCCAAATCTTAGCTATTGTAAATTGTGCTGCTATGAACATAGGGGTGCATATATCCTTTCTGATTGGTGTTTCTGGTTTCTTAGGATATATTCCTAGGAGTGGGATTACTGGGTCAAATGGGAGTTCCATTTTCAGTTTTTTGAGGAAACTCCATACTGTTCTCCACAGTGGCTGCACCAGTCTGCATTCCCACCAGCAGTGCACGAGGGTTCCTTTTTCTCCGCATCCTCGCCAACACTTGTCGTTTGTTGATTTGTTGATGATAGCCATTCTGACAGGTGTGAGATGGTATCGCATTGTTGTTTTGATTTGCATCTCTCGGATAATTAGTGACTTTGAGCATGTTTTCATGTGTCTCTTGGCCTTCCTTCTGTCTTCTTTCGAAAAGCTTCTATTTAGGTCCGTTGACCATTTTTTTATTGGATCATTTATCTTCCTTTTATTAAGTTGTATAAGCTGCCTGTAGATGTTGGAAATTAAACCTTTATCAGTGATACCATTTGCAAATATGTTCTCCCATACAGTGGGGTTTCTTGTTGTTTTGTTGATGGTTTCTTTTGCTGTGCAAAAGCTTTTTATTTTGATGTAGTCCCATTTGTTTATTTTCTGTTTGGCTTCCATTACCCTAGGGGCAGTATCACTGAAAAAGTTCTTTTGGCATATGTCTGAGATTTTGCTGCCTGTGGATTCCTCTAGTATTTTTATGGTTTCCCGTCTTATATTTAAGTCCTGTACCCATTTTGAGTTTATTTTTGTGTATGGTGTAAGTTGGTGATCTAGTTTCATTTTTTTGCATGTATCTGTCCAATTTTCCCAACACCATTTATTAAAGAGACTGTCTTGCCTCCATTGTATGCTCATTCCTCCTTTGTCAAATATTAAATGCGCATATTGGTTTGGGTCGATATCTGGATTCTCTATTCTGTTCCATTGATCTATATGTCTGTTCTTGTGCCAGTACCAGGCTGTTTTGAGGACAGTGGCTTTGTAATACAGCTTGAAATCTGGTATTGAGATCCCTCCTACTTTATTCTTCTTTCTCAGGATTGCTGTGGCTATTCGGGGTCTTTTTTTATTCCAGATGAATTTTTGGAGAGTTCTTTCTAGGTCTGTGAAATACGCCGTTGGTATTTTAATGGGGAGTGCATTGAATCTATAGATTGCTTTGGGTAGTATGGACATTTTAATGATGTTGATTCTACCAATCCATGAACATGGTATGTTCTTCCATCTGTTTACATCTTCCTCTATCTCTTTTTTCAGTGTCCTGTAGTTTTCCGCATATAGGTCTTTTACCTCCTTGGTTAGGTTTATTCCTAAGTATCTTAATTTTTTTGGTGCGATGGAAAATGGGATTGCTTTTTTAGTCTCTCTTTCTGTAAGTTCATTGTTGGTGTATAGAAATGCCATAGATTTCTTGGTGTTAATTTTGTATCCTGCTACATTGCCGAATTCATTTATTAAGTCTGTTAGTTTTTTGATGGAGTCTTTCGGGTTTTTTATGTACAATATCATGTCATCTGCAAATAAGGACAGCTTTACTTCTTCTTTTCCAATTTGGATGCCTTTTATTTCTTCTTCTTGTCTAATTGCAGTGGCTAATACTTCCAGTACTATGTCAAACAGGAGTGGTGAGAGTGGGCATCCCTGTCTTGTTCCTGTTCTTAGGGGAAATGGTTTTAGTTTTTGCCCATTGAGTATGATGTTAGCTGTGGGTTTATCATATATAGCTTTTATGATGTTGAGGTATGATCCTTCTATTCCCACCTTGTTGAGAGTTTTTATCAAGAAAGGGTGTTGGATTTTGTCAAATGCTTTTTCTGCATCAATTGATATGACTATGTGATTTTTATCTCTCAATTTGTTTATGTGATGTATCACATTTATTGATTTGCGGATATTGAACCATCCTTGCATTCCTGGGATAAATCCTACTTGGTCATGGTGTATGATCTTTCTGATGTACTGCTGGATCCTATTTGCTAGAATTTTGTTGAGGATTTTGGCATCTACATTCATGAGGGATATTGGCCTGTAATTCTCCTTCATTGTGTTTTCTTTATCTGGTTTTTGTATTAGGGTGATGCTGGCTTCATAGAAGGAGCTTGGAAGTGTTCCTTCCTCTTGAATTTTTTGGAATAGCCTGAGGAGGATAGGTTTTAGTTCTTCCTTGAATGTTTGGTAGAACTCTCCTGTGAAGCCGTCTGGCCCCGGGCTTTTGTTTGCCGGAAGCTCTTTGATGACTGCTTCAATTTCTTCCATAGTTACTGGCATGTTGAGCTGTTTAGATTCTTCCTGATTGAGTTTTGGAAGGTTATATTTTTCTAGGAATATGTCCATTTCCTCCAGGTTGTCCAGTTTGTTGGAATAGAGTTGTTCGTAGTATTTTTTAACAATCCTTTGTATTTCGGCGGGATCTGTTGTTATTTCACCTCTTTCATTTCTGATCTTGTTTATTTGGGTCCTCTCCCTTTGCTTCTTGGTGAGCCTGGCTAGAGGTTCATCAATCTTGTTTATCCTTTCAAAGAACCAGCTCTTGGTTTTGTTGATCTTTTGTATTGTTTCTTTGGTCTCTATGTCGTTTATCTGTGCTCTGATCTTTATTATTTCCTTCCTTCTGCTTACACTGGGCTTTTCTTGTTGCTCTTTTTCTAACTCTTTGAGTTGTTGGGTTAGGTAATTTATTAGCCCTGTTTCTTGTTTTTTGCAGTAGGCTTGTAGAGCTATGAACTTCCCTCTCAAGACTGCTTTCGCTGTGTCCCATAGATTTTGGATTGTAGTGTTTTCATTGTCATTTGTTGCCATGATGTTTTTTATTTCTTCTTTGATCTCTCTGGTAACCCAGTCATGGTTTAATAGCATGCTGTTTAGTCTCCATGTGTTTGATTTCTTTGGGTTGTTTTTATTGTAGTTGATTTCCAGTTTTATGCCACTGTGGTCTGAGAAGATGCTTGATATGATTTCTATCTTCTTGAATTTGAAGAGACTTTGCCTATGTCCCAACATATGGTCTATCTTTGAAAATGACCCATGTGCGCTTGAGAAGAATGTATATTCTGTGGCTTTGGGGTGAAATGTTCTGAAGATGTCAATTAATTCCATCTGGTCTAGTGAGTCATTTAGGATTGATGTTTCTTTGCTGATGTTTTGTTTAGAGGATTTGTCCAATGGTGATAGTGGGGTATTAAAGTCTCCTACTATGATTGTATTGCTGTCAATGTCTCCCTTAATATCCTCCAGGAGTTTTTTTATGTATTTGGGTGCTCCTGTATTGGGTGCATATATGTTTACCAGAGTTATTTCTTCTTGTTGGATTGCTCCCTTTAGTATTATGAAATGGCCTTCCTTATCTCTTGTTATGTCCTTCAGTTTGAGATCTAATTTGTCAGAAATAAGTATTGCTACCCCAGCTTTTTTTTCAGTTCCATTTGCCTGGAAAACCTTTTTCCATCCCTTCACCCTCAGTCTGTGTGCGTCTTTTTTTCTGAGGTGGGTTTCTTGTAGACAGCAGATATATGGGTCGTGTTTTCTTATCCAATCTGTTACCCTATGTCTTTTGATTGGGGCATTTAATCCATTTACATTTAAAGTTATTATTGATAGGTACTTATTTGTCGCCATTCCTATTCTTTACCCCTGTGTTACTTCTTCGCTTCCTGTTTCTTTCTTTCTTTTTTTTTTTTTTTTACAGTAGACCCTTTAGCATTTCTTGCATTGCTGGTTTGGTGGTAATAAATTCCCTTAGTCCTTTTTTGTCTGTGAAGCTCCTGATTTCACCTTCAATTTTGATTGACAGCCTTGCTGGGTACAGTATTCTTGGATTCAGCCCCTTCCTTTGCATGACTTTGTATATTTCAATCCATTCCCTTCTGGCCTGATGAGTTTCTGTTGAGAAATCAGTTGCTAGTCTGATGGGGGTTCCTTTGTATGTAACTTTCTGTCTCTCTCTTGCTGCTTTTAAGATTCTTACTTTGTCGTTGGTGTTTGCCAATTTAATTATAATGTGCCTTGGCGTCGGTCTTTTGGGGTTCATTTTGCTTGGGACTCTGTGAGCTTCTTGGATTTGTGTGGGTTTTTTCTTCCCTATATCTGGGAAATTTTCTGTCATTATTTCTTCAAAGAGGTTTTCTATTCCTTGCTCAGCTTCCTTTCCTTCTGGAACCCCTATTATGCGGATGTTGTTTTGTTTCGTGTTGTCCCAAAGTTCCCTTAGGCTCTCCTCCTGCCTTTTAATTTTTTTTTCTAGAAGTTGCTTTTCTTGGGTATTTTTTTCCATCTTGTCTTCTAGCTCACTGATGCGGTCCTCTGCTTCTTCTAGTCTACTCTTGATGCTTTCTATTGAGTTCTTTACAGCAGCGATGTCATTTTTCATTTCTTCTTGGTTCTTCTTCATTTCCTCTTGGTTCTTGCTCATATTGTCAAATTTGTCTTCCATTCTTTTCAGCCACCTTATGACCATTTCTCTGAATTCTTTTTCTGGAAGGTTGCTTGCCTCCATTTCGTTTACTTCCTTTTCTGGTGATGCCTGCTTTTCTTTCATATGCGGGCTGCTTCTTTGTCTCCCCATGGTCTCTCTTCTCTGGGTGTCTGGTTATGTAGTTCTCTCTCTCCTGGGTTGATTTAAAGGCACAAAATACAGCACTACCAGGTACAACTCACAAGGCACTGAACAGAAATGTATTCACGATATTAATAACCTCCAATAAAGGTGACCACCAGAGAAAGGCAAATTAGGTGATAGGAGAGAAAGAAGAAGAGGAAAAAAGAAAGAAAGAAAGAAAAAAAGAAAAAAGGAGTGTGAAAATGAAATTGGGAAAAGGGAAAGTAAAGAGAAAAAAAAAAGTAAGAGAGACAAGAAAGTGACTAAGAGAGAAAGGGGAACAGACTATATATATTGGGGATAAAACTCCAATAGAACAATCACTAATCCCAGCAAATGCCAGCAACAAGTGCCTGGGGATTAATACAAACTACAACACCAACTAATATGGATTGAGGCAAGGGAAAGCTGAAGCACAAAACAAACAAAAAAAATAAACAAAAGAAGAATAAGCAAAACAATCTCACAAAAACAGCATAAAAATTGGATATAATCTACATTCAAGCAAACAACAACAAAAGGACAGAGAGAAGGACAAGTTTATGGATAGCTCAGACAGCGAAGGGAGAGGTGTATGTGGACTTGGAGCAGGGGATTAGAGATTAGATATGTAAGTAGGGTGAAATTTTAACAAGGGGTAAACAGAAAGAATAGGGAAAATCTAAAGCAGTAAAAGGGTAAGACAAACAGGACACTGAAAAGGGGGAGGTTAGGAAGAGAGTGATGGCCTAAAGGTAGAGTTGAGATAGAGTAAAACGATGCTAAAGGAAAGATAAAAAATAGAATGTAGAACCCTAATCCCAAAATAAAATGAAGAGAAAATAAAATGACACTTTAAAAAAAAAAAAAAGATAAAATAGCAGTAGTAATAATACGGATTGAAAATAAAAATGTAATCATTAAAAAGGTAAAATCAAGTGATGAAAAAAGAAAAAAAAGTTTCTTGATTAAAGGATGCAAAAAATGAAAATAAAAAAAATAAAAAAATAAAAGGTAAAAATAAAATGTGAAGTAGTGAAGGACATTCACTTCCTCTGTTTTTCTGTTTGGCACGCCTGTTTCTCAGTCCAGACAGTATTGCAGTTCCCTGCGATCCACTGCTCTTCGGTGTTGTAAGCCAGTCCTGATTTTAAGCAGGCGGTGTGTCTTAATTTCTCGTATTCCTTTATTTTTGATTACGCAAGAGTCAATTTGTGATTCAGCCCCTGGGTGGCAGTGTTTCTGGATTGACTTCCGGGTCTATCTATGGCCTCTCTAGGCAGTGTTAGAGCCTTCTTTCCCTGTGGCACTGCCACTGGCCTGTGGGCGTGGTCTGCCTCAGAGCTGACTCTCTGATGGTCACTCCCCGCTCCGATCCCCAGGTTTCAGAAAAACAACTTTCCCCTGCAGTCTCCCAGGGTGTCCCCAACTGGGTGATCCTATGTATTGGGCTTAGTAATCAGAAGCAAGGATTTGAAGAGGAAAAAGCCCAAGTGTGCGAACTCCAGGACTGCGAGTAAACCCAGGCACAAAGGGAGCGCACGGGCTGCGCGTAAGTCTGGACAGCCTGAAATTCTTAGGGTGTCCCTGCACTTCAGATCAAAATGGGTTGCTTCTTAGAGTGCCCTTCTCTTAGCAGCTCTGAGGACCCCTTTCCACAATCACAGATCACGCCAGCCCCTACAGCCACGGATTTTTCTAGGCACAGACTTCCCTGGTCCTCCAGCTCCTGCAAAACGCGCGTTCCTCTCTCCCGCCGGGACCAGAGACCTCACCTTATCCCAGGCGAAATCTGACCTTTCCGTGGTGGAGTGTAGAGCTCCTCTGAACCCGTGCGCTTGCGCCAGTTGGGGAGCGTTGTTCTGGGGCTCGCAGCTGTTCCTGGGGTGCCGCAGTTGTGGATTCTCAGGCTTCAGATAAGCTCCACTTTCCGGATCAAGATGGCGCAGACTCCGCGTCCAAGCCCGCAGCTCCGGGAGGGGACCCAGCCGCAGTTCGTGCTGCCAGGTCTGGGGAACCCCGTTCAGCAGTCCCCCACCTCCTTCTGGAATTCAGCTGTCTCCCAACCAGCCAACAAACACTCCTTGTGCGTCCCTCAGCTGTTCTTTCTTTCTGCTCCGGGACAAGACTCGGAACACGTCTGTCTATTCCGCCGCCTTTATTCCCTCTCCCAGGTAGGAGAGTCTTTAAAAGAGTAATCACTCACGTTAAAAGAGCTGGTATTTATAGAAAAACGACGTATAAACACATGGAATTCACAAGGAATTAGCTTGAATCACTGGACAAAAGTGAATCCAACACTGAGAATTCACAATAATACACCAGGGAAATATCTAGGAATGTGCTTCAAACTCTAGGAATGCATGTTCGCAGAGATTATATCAGAAGGACAGTATTTAGACACAGGAAAATCCTGTTCAAAGACCTGAGACGTAGCGCAAAACCGTTTACATTTGTAATTCAGTCTAAATGAGTTGGGGATTTTGGAAGAAAGTTGGTTAAACATTTAAAAGTACATTTTCATACAGCTGATATGACGGTATGAAAGTATTCAAAATTATAGAAATCAAATTGATAGTTGGCTAGTGTTCAAAGTATTAACAATTTAACTATAAAGAGCTGATATGATACCCGTATGAAAATGCTAAAACTCTCAGAGCTCAAAATAACTGACCGAGGAAATGTGTAGGGCAGTATCTGAAAGACTTGGAATATGTTTGTAGTACCTTACTACCTCTGTGTGGTGTTGAAATACTGAGAATAGATATTTAAAGAGCTGTGAAAGGTGGGAGAGTCTTTAAAATAGTAATCACATGTTTAAAGAGCAAGTGTATATGGGAAAACAATGAATAAACACTTGGAATTCACAATGAAAGAGCTTGAAACACTGGACAAAAGTAAAAAGACCTGGTATATATGGGGAAAAAGCTGTACAAATACTTGGAATTTACAATGAATGAGCCTGAATCACTGGACATAAGTCAATCCAACACTGAGAATTCACAATGATAGACTAGAGAAATATTTAGGAATGTACTTGAAACACTAGGTATATCTCTCCATAGAGTTGGAATATCTGATGGACAATTTAGTTACCTAAAAATCGTGTTCAAAGAGTAGAGAACTGAGTTGGATACTGGTTGCATTTATAATTCTGTCTCAATGAGTTGGGGTTTTTGAAAGAATGTTGGTTAAACATTTAAACATTCATTCTCATTGTGCTCAGATACCTTAAAAAGTTATTTACATACACCACATATAACAGTTTAGGGATAAGGATAGTGGTTAGGGTTAAGGTTAGAGTTAGGATTAGCGTTAGGGTTAGTGCTAGGGCTAGGGTTAGGGTTAGGGTTAGGGTTAGTGCTAGGGTTAGGGTTAGGGTTAGGGTTCAGGTGAGGGCTAGGGTTAAGGTTAGGGTTAGTGATAGAGCTAGGGTTAGGGTTAGGGTTAGGGTTAGGGTTAGTGCTAGGGCTAGGGTTAGGGTTAGGGTTAGGGCTAGGGTTAGGGTTAGTGCTAGGGCTAGGGTTAGGATTAGGGTTCAGGTGAGGGCTATGTTTAGGGTTAGGGTTAGGGTTAGGTTTAGGGATATGGCTAGGACTAGGGCTAGCGTTTGCTTTAGGGTTAGGGTTAGGCTTAGGGTTGGGGTTAGGTTTATGGCGTATAGACATTTGGAATTTACAATAAATTAGCTCAATCACTTGACAAAACTGAAAAGAGCTTCTGTATAAGGAAAACAGCTCTAGAAATACTGGAATTCACAATGAATCAGCTTGAATCACTATACAAGAGTGAATCAAACACAGAGATATCACAATGATAGACTTGGGAAACATTTAGGAATGTGACATACACTAGGAATTCATGTTAAAAGACCTTTAATATCTGAAGGACACTATGTAGTCACTGGCAAATCATGTTCAAGTGAGTGCAATACTGTTTACATTCATTATTCCGTCAATATGAGTTGGCGTTTTTGATTGAAAGTCCTTAAAAATTCGTCTTCATAGACTTGATATAAGAGCATGAAAGTATTCAAATCTCCTAGGAATCAAAATCGTACTGTAGCTAGTGTTCAACGTAGTAACAATTTCAATTAAAGAGCTGGTATATATTGAAAGGTAGGAGAGTCTTTAAAAGAGTAATCACTCACGTTAAAAGAGCTGGTATTTATAGAAAAATGACGTATAAACATATGGAATTCACAAGGAATTAGCTTGAATCACTGGACAAAAGTGAATCCAACACTGAGAATTCACAATAATACACCAGGGAAATATCTAGGAATGTGCTTCAAACTCTAGGAATGCATGTTCGCAGAGATTATATCAGAAGGACAGTATTTAGACACAGGAAAATCCTGTTCAAAGACCTGAGACGTAGCGCAAAACCGTTTACATTTGTAATTCAGTCTAAATGAGTTGGGGATTTTGGAAGAAAGTTGGTTAAACATTTAAAAGTACATTTTCATACAGCTGATATGACGGTATGAAAGTATTCAAAATTATAGAAATCAAATTGATAGTTGGCTAGTGTTCAAAGTATTAACAATTTAACTATAAAGAGCTGATATGATACCCGTATGAAAATGCTAAAACTCTCAGAGCTCAAAATAACCGACCGAGGAAATGTGTAGGGCAGTATCTGAAAGACTTGGAATATGTTTGTAGTACCTAACTACCTCTGTGTGGTGTTGAAATGCTGAGAATAGATATTTAAAGAGCTGTGAAAGGTGGGAGAGTCTTTAAAATAGTAATCACATGTTTAAAGAGCAAGTGTATATGGGAAAACAATGAATAAACACTTGGAATTCACAATGAAAGAGCTTGAAACACTGGACAAAAGTAAAAAGACCTGGTATATATGGGGAAAAAGCTGTACAAATACTTGGAATTTACAATGAATGAGCCTGAATCACTGGACATAAGTCAATCCAACACTGAGAATTCACAATGATAGACTAGAGAAATATTTAGGAATGTACTTGAAACACCAGGTATATCCCTCCATAGAGTTGGAATATCTGATGGACAATTTAGTTACCTAAAAATCGTGTTCAAAGAGTAGAGAACTGAGTTGGATACTGGTTGCATTTATAATTCTGTCTCAATGAGTTGGGGTTTTTGAAAGAATGTTGGTTAAACATTTAAACATTCATTCTCATTGTGCTCAGATACCTTAAAAAGTTATTTACATACACCACATATAACAGTTTAGGGATAAGGATAGTGGTTAGGGTTAAGGTTAGAGTTAGGATTAGCGTTAGGGTTAGTGCTAGGGCTAGGGTTAGGGTTAGGGTTAGGGTTAGTGCTAGGGTTAGGGTTAGGGTTAGGGTTCAGGTGAGGGCTAGGATTAAGGTTAGGGTTAGTGATAGAGCTAGGGTTAGGGTTAGGGTTAGGGTTAGGGTTAGAGCTAGGGCTAGGGTTAGGGTTAGGGTTAGGGCTAGGGTTAGGGTTAGTGCTAGGGCTAGGGTTAGGATTAGGGTTCAGGTGAGGGCTATGTTTAGGGTTAGGGTTAGGGTTAGGTTTAGGGATATGGCTAGGACTAGGGCTAGCGTTTGCTTTAGGATTAGGGTTAGGCTTAGGGTTGGGGTTAGGTTTATGGCGTATAGACATTTGGAATTTACAATAAATCAGCTCAATCACTTGACAAAACTGAAAAGAGCTTCTGTATAAGGAAAACAGCTCTAGAAATACTGGAATTCACAATGAATCAGCTTGAATCACTATACAAGAGTGAATCAAACACAGAGATATCACAATGATAGACTTGGGAAACATTTAGGAATGTGACATACACTAGGAATTCATGTTAAAAGACCTTTAATATCTGAAGGACACTATGTAGTCACTGGCAAATCATGTTCAAGTGAGTGCAATACTGTTTACATTCATTATTCCGTCAATATGAGTTGGCGTTTTTGAATGAAAGTCCTTAAAAATTCGTCTTCATAGACTTGATATAAGAGCATGAAAGTATTCAAATCTCCTAGGAATCAAAATCGTACTGTAGCTAGTGTTCAACGTAGTAACAATTTCAATTAAAGAGCTGGTATATATTGAAAGGTAGGAGAGTCTTTAAAAGAGTAATCACTCACGTTAAAAGAGCTGGTATTTATAGAAAAATGACGTATAAACATATGGAATTCACAAGGAATTAGCTTGAATCACTGGACAAAAGTGAATCCAACACTGAGAATTCACAATAATACACCAGGGAAATATCTAGGAATGTGCTTCAAACTCTAGGAATGCATGTTCGCAGAGATTATATCAGAAGGACAGTATTTAGACACAGGAAAATCCTGTTCAAAGACCTGAGACGTAGCGCAAAACCGTTTACATTTGTAATTCAGTCTAAATGAGTTGGGGATTTTGGAAGAAAGTTGGTTAAACATTTAAAAGTACATTTTCATACAGCTGATATGACGGTATGAAAGTATTCAAAATTATAGAAATCAAATTGATAGTTGGCTAGTGTTCAAAGTATTAACAATTTAACTATAAAGAGCTGATATGATACCCGTATGAAAATGCTAAAACTCTCAGAGCTCAAAATAACCGACCGAGGAAATGTGTAGGGCAGTATCTGAAAGACTTGGAATATGTTTGTAGTACCTAACTACCTCTGTGTGGTGTTGAAATGCTGAGAATAGATATTTAAAGAGCTGTGAAAGGTGGGAGAGTCTTTAAAATAGTAATCACATGTTTAAAGAGCAAGTGTATATGGGAAAACAATGAATAAACACTTGGAATTCACAATGAAAGAGCTTGAAACACTGGACAAAAGTAAAAAGACCTGGTATATATGGGGAAAAAGCTGTACAAATACTTGGAATTTACAATGAATGAGCCTGAATCACTGGACATAAGTCAATCCAACACTGAGAATTCACAATGATAGACTAGAGAAATATTTAGGAATGTACTTGAAACACCAGGTATATCCCTCCATAGAGTTGGAATATCTGATGGACAATTTAGTTACCTAAAAATCGTGTTCAAAGAGTAGAGAACTGAGTTGGATACTGGTTGCATTTATAATTCTGTCTCAATGAGTTGGGGTTTTTGAAAGAATGTTGGTTAAACATTTAAACATTCATTCTCATTGTGCTCAGATACCTTAAAAAGTTATTTACATACACCACATATAACAGTTTAGGGATAAGGATAGTGGTTAGGGTTAAGGTTAGAGTTAGGATTAGCGTTAGGGTTAGTGCTAGGGCTAGGGTTAGGGTTAGGGTTAGGGTTAGTGCTAGGGTTAGGGTTAGGGTTAGGGTTCAGGTGAGGGCTAGGGTTAAGGTTAGGGTTAGTGATAGAGCTAGGGTTAGGGTTAGGGTTAGGGTTAGGGTTAGAGCTAGGGCTAGGGTTAGGGTTAGGGTTAGGGCTAGGGTTAGGGTTAGTGCTAGGGCTAGGGTTAGGATTAGGGTTCAGGTGAGGGCTATGTTTAGGGTTAGGGTTAGGGTTAGGTTTAGGGATATGGCTAGGACTAGGGCTAGCGTTTGCTTTAGGATTAGGGTTAGGCTTAGGGTTGGGGTTAGGTTTATGGCGTATAGACATTTGGAATTTACAATAAATCAGCTCAATCACTTGACAAAACTGAAAAGAGCTTCTGTATAAGGAAAACAGCTCTAGAAATACTGGAATTCACAATGAATCAGCTTGAATCACTATACAAGAGTGAATCAAACACAGAGATATCACAATGATAGACTTGGGAAATATTTAGGAATGTGACATACACTAGGAATTCATGTTAAAAGACCTTTAATATCTGAAGGACACTATGTAGTCACTGGCAAATCATGTTCAAGTGAGTGCAATACTGTTTACATTCATTATTCCGTCAATATGAGTTGGCGTTTTTGAATGAAAGTCCTTAAAAATTCGTCTTCATAGACTTGATATAAGAGCATGAAAGTATTCAAATCTCCTAGGAATCAAAATCGTACTGTAGCTAGTGTTCAACGTAGTAACAATTTCAATTAAAGAGCTGGTATATATTGAAAGGTAGGAGAGTCTTTAAAAGAGTAATCACTCACGTTAAAAGAGCTGGTATTTATAGAAAAACGATGTATAAACATATGGAATTCACAAGGAATTAGCTTGAATCACTGGACAAAAGTGAATCCAACACTGAGAATTCACAATAATACACCAGGGAAATATCTAGGAATGTGCTTCAAACTCTAGGAATGCATGTTCGCAGAGATTATATCAGAAGGACAGTATTTAGACACAGGAAAATCCTGTTCAAAGACCTGAGACGTAGCGCAAAACCGTTTACATTTGTAATTCAGTCTAAATGAGTTGGGGATTTTGGAAGAAAGTTGGTTAAACATTTAAAAGTACATTTTCATACAGCTGATATGACGGTATGAAAGTATTCAAAATTATAGAAATCAAATTGATAGTTGGCTAGTGTTCAAAGTATTAACAATTTAACTATAAAGAGCTGATATGATACCCGTATGAAAATGCTAAAACTCTCAGAGCTCAAAATAACCGACCGAGGAAATGTGTAGGGCAGTATCTGAAAGACTTGGAATATGTTTGTAGTACCTAACTACCTCTGTGTGGTGTTGAAATACTGAGAATAGATATTTAAAGAGCTGTGAAAGGTGGGAGAGTCTTTAAAATAGTAATCACATGTTTAAAGAGCAAGTGTATATGGGAAAACAATGAATAAACACTTGGAATTCACAATGAAAGAGCTTGAAACACTGGACAAAAGTAAAAAGACCTGGTATATATGGGGAAAAAGCTGTACAAATACTTGGAATTTACAATGAATGAGCCTGAATCACTGGACATAAGTCAATCCAACACTGAGAATTCACAATGATAGACTAGAGAAATATTTAGGAATGTACTTGAAACACCAGGTATATCTCTCCATAGAGTTGGAATATCTGATGGACAATTTAGTTACCTAAAAATCGTGTTCAAAGAGTACAGAACTGAGTTGGATACTGGTTGCATTTATAATTCTGTCTCAATGAGTTGGGGTTTTTGAAAGAATGTTGGTTAAACATTTAAACATTCATTCTCATTGTGCTCAGATACCTTAAAAAGTTATTTACATACACCACATATAACAGTTTAGGGTTAAGGATAGTGGTTAGGGTTAAGGTTAGAGTTAGGATTAGCGTTAGGGTTAGTGCTAGGGCTAGGGTTAGGGTTAGGGTTAGGGTTAGTGCTAGGGTTAGGGTTAGGGTTAGGGTTCAGGTGAGGGCTAGGGTTAAGGTTAGGGTTAGTGATAGAGCTAGGGTTAGGGTTAGGGTTAGGGTTAGGGTTAGAGCTAGGGCTAGGGTTAGGGTTAGGGTTAGGGCTAGGGTTAGGGTTAGTGCTAGGGCTAGGGTTAGGATTAGGGTTCAGGTGAGGGCTATGTTTAGGGTTAGGGTTAGGGTTAGGTTTAGGGATATGGCTAGGACTAGGGCTAGCGTTTGCTTTAGAATTAGGGTTAGGCTTAGGGTTGGGGTTAGGTTTATGGCGTATAGACATTTGGAATTTACAATAAATCAGCTCAATCACTTGACAAAACTGAAAAGAGCTTCTGTATAAGGAAAACAGCTCTAGAAATACTGGAATTCACAATGAATCAGCTTGAATCACTATACAAGAGTGAATCAAACACAGAGATATCACAATGATAGACTTGGGAAATATTTAGGAATGTGACATACACTAGGAATTCATGTTAAAAGACCTTTAATATCTGAAGGACACTATGTAGTCACTGGCAAATCATGTTCAAGTGAGTGCAATACTGTTTACATTCATTATTCCGTCAATATGAGTTGGCGTTTTTGAATGAAAGTCCTTAAAAATTCATCTTCATAGACTTGATATAAGAGCATGAAAGTATTCAAATCTCCTAGGAATCAAAATCGTACTGTAGCTAGTGTTCAACGTAGTAACAATTTCAGTTAAAGAGCTGGTATATATTGAAAGGTAGGAGAGTCTTTAAAAGAGTAATCACTCACGTTAAAAGAGCTGGTATTTATAGAAAAATGACGTATAAACATATGGAATTCACAAGGAATTAGCTTGAATCACTGGACAAAAGTGAATCCAACACTGAGAATTCACAATAATACACCAGGGAAATATCTATGAATGTGCTTCAAACTCTAGGAATGCATGTTCGCAGAGATTATATCAGAAGGACAGTATTTAGACACAGGAAAATCCTGTTCAAAGACCTGAGACGTAGCGCAAAACCGCTTACATTTGTAATTCAGTCTAAATGAGTTGGGGATTTTGGAAGAAAGTTGGTTAAACATTTAAAAGTACATTTTCATACAGCTGATATGACGGTATGAAAGTATTCAAAATTATAGAAATCAAATTGATAGTTGGCTAGTGTTCAAAGTATTAACAATTTAACTATAAAGAGCTGATATGATACCCGTATGAAAATGCTAAAACTCTCAGAGCTCAAAATAACCGACCGAGGAAATGTGTAGGGCAGTATCTGAAAGACTTGGAATATGTTTGTAGTACCTAACTACCTCTGTGTGGTGTTGAAATACTGAGAATAGATATTTAAAGAGCTGTGAAAGGTGGGATAGTCTTTAAAATAGTAATCACATGTTTAAAGAGCAAGTGTATATGGGAAAACAATGAATAAACACTTGGAATTCACAATGAAAGAGCTTGAAACACTGGACAAAAGTAAAAAGACCTGGTATATATGGGGAAAAAGCTGTACAAATACTTGGAATTTACAATGAATGAGCCTGAATCACTGGACATAAGTCAATCCAACACTGAGAATTCACAATGATAGACTAGAGAAATATTTAGGAATGTACTTGAAACACCAGGTATATCTCTCCATAGAGTTGGAATATCTGATGGACAATTTAGTTACCTAAAAATCGTGTTCAAAGAGTACAGAACTGAGTTGGATACTGGTTGCATTTATAATTCTGTCTCAATGAGTTGGGGTTTTTGAAAGAATGTTGGTTAAACATTTAAACATTCATTCTCATTGTGCTCAGATACCTTAAAAAGTTATTTACATACACCACATATAACAGTTTAGGGATAAGGATAGTGGTTAGGGTTAAGGTTAGAGTTAGGATTAGCGTTAGGGTTAGTGCTAGGGCTAGGGTTAGGGTTAGGGTTCAGGTGAGGGCTAGGGTTAAGGTTAGGGTTAGTGATAGAGCTAGGGTTAGGGTTAGGGTTAGGGTTAGGGTTAGTGCTAGGGCTAGGGTTAGGGTTAGGGTTAGGGCTAGGGTTAGGGTTAGTGCTAGGGCTAGGGTTAGGATTAGGGTTCAGGTGAGGGCTATGTTTAGGGTTAGGGTTAGGGTTAGGTTTAGGGATATGGCTAGGACTAGGGCTAGCGTTTGCTTTAGGGTTAGGGTTAGGCTTAGGGTTGGGGTTAGGTTTATGGCGTATAGACATTTGGAATTTACAATAAATTAGCTCAATCACTTGACAAAACTGAAAAGAGCTTCTGTATAAGGAAAACAGCTCTAGAAATACTGGAATTCACAATGAATCAGCTTGAATCACTATACAAGAGTGAATCAAACACAGAGATATCACAATGATAGACTTGGGAAACATTTAGGAATGTGACATACACTAGGAATTCATGTTAAAAGACCTTTAATATCTGAAGGACACTATGTAGTCACTGGCAAATCATGTTCAAGTGAGTGCAATACTGTTTACATTCATTATTCCGTCAATATGAGTTGGCGTTTTTGATTGAAAGTCCTTAAAAATTCGTCTTCATAGACTTGATATAAGAGCATGAAAGTATTCAAATCTCCTAGGAATCAAAATCGTACTGTAGCTAGTGTTCAACGTAGTAACAATTTCAATTAAAGAGCTGGTATATATTGAAAGGTAGGAGAGTCTTTAAAAGAGTAATCACTCACGTTAAAAGAGCTGGTATTTATAGAAAAATGACGTATAAACATATGGAATTCACAAGGAATTAGCTTGAATCACTGGACAAAAGTGAATCCAACACTGAGAATTCACAATAATACACCAGGGAAATATCTAGGAATGTGCTTCAAACTCTAGGAATGCATGTTCGCAGAGATTATATCAGAAGGACAGTATTTAGACACAGGAAAATCCTGTTCAAAGACCTGAGACGTAGCGCAAAACCGTTTACATTTGTAATTCAGTCTAAATGAGTTGGGGATTTTGGAAGAAAGTTGGTTAAACATTTAAAAGTACATTTTCATACAGCTGATATGACGGTATGAAAGTATTCAAAATTATAGAAATCAAATTGATAGTTGGCTAGTGTTCAAAGTATTAACAATTTAACTATAAAGAGCTGATATGATACCCGTATGAAAATGCTAAAACTCTCAGAGCTCAAAATAACCGACCGAGGAAATGTGTAGGGCAGTATCTGAAAGACTTGGAATATGTTTGTAGTACCTAACTACCTCTGTGTGGTGTTGAAATGCTGAGAATAGATATTTAAAGAGCTGTGAAAGGTGGGAGAGTCTTTAAAATAGTAATCACATGTTTAAAGAGCAAGTGTATATGGGAAAACAATGAATAAACACTTGGAATTCACAATGAAAGAGCTTGAAACACTGGACAAAAGTAAAAAGACCTGGTATATATGGGGAAAAAGCTGTACAAATACTTGGAATTTACAATGAATGAGCCTGAATCACTGGACATAAGTCAATCCAACACTGAGAATTCACAATGATAGACTAGAGAAATATTTAGGAATGTACTTGAAACACCAGGTATATCCCTCCATAGAGTTGGAATATCTGATGGACAATTTAGTTACCTAAAAATCGTGTTCAAAGAGTAGAGAACTGAGTTGGATACTGGTTGCATTTATAATTCTGTCTCAATGAGTTGGGGTTTTTGAAAGAATGTTGGTTAAACATTTAAACATTCATTCTCATTGTGCTCAGATACCTTAAAAAGTTATTTACATACACCACATATAACAGTTTAGGGATAAGGATAGTGGTTAGGGTTAAGGTTAGAGTTAGGATTAGCGTTAGGGTTAGTGCTAGGGCTAGGGTTAGGGTTAGGGTTAGGGTTAGTGCTAGGGTTAGGGTTAGGGTTAGGGTTCAGGTGAGGGCTAGGGTTAAGGTTAGGGTTAGTGATAGAGCTAGGGTTAGGGTTAGGGTTAGGGTTAGGGTTAGAGCTAGGGCTAGGGTTAGGGTTAGGGTTAGGGCTAGGGTTAGGGTTAGTGCTAGGGCTAGGGTTAGGATTAGGGTTCAGGTGAGGGCTATGTTTAGGGTTAGGGTTAGGGTTAGGTTTAGGGATATGGCTAGGACTAGGGCTAGCGTTTGCTTTAGGATTAGGGTTAGGCTTAGGGTTGGGGTTAGGTTTATGGCGTATAGACATTTGGAATTTACAATAAATCAGCTCAATCACTTGACAAAACTGAAAAGAGCTTCTGTATAAGGAAAACAGCTCTAGAAATACTGGAATTCACAATGAATCAGCTTGAATCACTATACAAGAGTGAATCAAACACAGAGATATCACAATGATAGACTTGGGAAACATTTAGGAATGTGACATACACTAGGAATTCATGTTAAAAGACCTTTAATATCTGAAGGACACTATGTAGTCACTGGCAAATCATGTTCAAGTGAGTGCAATACTGTTTACATTCATTATTCCGTCAATATGAGTTGGCGTTTTTGAATGAAAGCCCTTAAAAATTCGTCTTCATAGACTTGATATAAGAGCATGAAAGTATTCAAATCTCCTAGGAATCAAAATCGTACTGTAGCCAGTGTTCAACGTAGTAACAATTTCAATTAAAGAGCTGGTATATATTGAAAGGTAGGAGAGTCTTTAAAAGAGTAATCACTCACGTTAAAAGAGCTGGTATTTATAGAAAAATGACGTATAAACATATGGAATTCACAAGGAATTAGCTTGAATCACTGGACAAAAGTGAATCCAACACTGAGAATTCACAATAATACACCAGGGAAATATCTAGGAATGTGCTTCAAACTCTAGGAATGCATGTTCGCAGAGATTATATCAGAAGGACAGTATTTAGACACAGGAAAATCCTGTTCAAAGACCTGAGACGTAGCGCAAAACCGTTTACATTTGTAATTCAGTCTAAATGAGTTGGGGATTTTGGAAGAAAGTTGGTTAAACATTTAAAAGTACATTTTCATACAGCTGATATGACGGTATGAAAGTATTCAAAATTATAGAAATCAAATTGATAGTTGGCTAGTGTTCAAAGTATTAACAATTTAACTATAAAGAGCTGATATGATACCGTATGAAAATGCTAAAACTCTCAGAGCTCAAAATAACCGACCGAGGAAATGTGTAGGGCAGTATCTGAAAGACTTGGAATATGTTTGTAGTACCTAACTACCTCTGTGTGGTGTTGAAATGCTGAGAATAGATATTTAAAGAGCTGTGAAAGGTGGGAGAGTCTTTAAAATAGTAATCACATGTTTAAAGAGCAAGTGTATATGGGAAAACAATGAATAAACACTTGGAATTCACAATGAAAGAGCTTGAAACACTGGACAAAAGTAAAAAGACCTGGTATATATGGGGAAAAAGCTGTACAAATACTTGGAATTTACAATGAATGAGCCTGAATCACTGGACATAAGTCAATCCAACACTGAGAATTCACAATGATAGACTAGAGAAATATTTAGGAATGTACTTGAAACACCAGGTATATCCCTCCATAGAGTTGGAATATCTGATGGACAATTTAGTTACCTAAAAATCGTGTTCAAAGAGTAGAGAACTGAGTTGGATACTGGTTGCATTTATAATTCTGTCTCAATGAGTTGGGGTTTTTGAAAGAATGTTGGTTAAACATTTAAACATTCATTCTCATTGTGCTCAGATACCTTAAAAAGTTATTTACATACACCACATATAACAGTTTAGGGATAAGGATAGTGGTTAGGGTTAAGGTTAGAGTTAGGATTAGCGTTAGGGTTAGTGCTAGGGCTAGGGTTAGGGTTAGGGTTAGGGTTAGTGCTAGGGTTAGGGTTAGGGTTAGGGTTCAGGTGAGGGCTAGGGTTAAGGTTAGGGTTAGTGATAGAGCTAGGGTTAGGGTTAGGGTTAGGGTTAGGGTTAGAGCTAGGGCTAGGGTTAGGGTTAGGGTTAGGGCTAGGGTTAGGGTTAGTGCTAGGGCTAGGGTTAGGATTAGGGTTCAGGTGAGGGCTATGTTTAGGGTTAGGGTTAGGGTTAGGTTTAGGGATATGGCTAGGACTAGGGCTAGCGTTTGCTTTAGGATTAGGGTTAGGCTTAGGGTTGGGGTTAGGTTTATGGCGTATAGACATTTGGAATTTACAATAAATCAGCTCAATCACTTGACAAAACTGAAAAGAGCTTCTGTATAAGGAAAACAGCTCTAGAAATACTGGAATTCACAATGAATCAGCTTGAATCACTATACAAGAGTGAATCAAACACAGAGATATCACAATGATAGACTTGGGAAATATTTAGGAATGTGACATACACTAGGAATTCATGTTAAAAGACCTTTAATATCTGAAGGACACTATGTAGTCACTGGCAAATCATGTTCAAGTGAGTGCAATACTGTTTACATTCATTATTCCGTCAATATGAGTTGGCGTTTTTGAATGAAAGTCCTTAAAAATTCGTCTTCATAGACTTGATATAAGAGCATGAAAGTATTCAAATCTCCTAGGAATCAAAATCGTACTGTAGCTAGTGTTCAACGTAGTAACAATTTCAATTAAAGAGCTGGTATATATTGAAAGGTAGGAGAGTCTTTAAAAGAGTAATCACTCACGTTAAAAGAGCTGGTATTTATAGAAAAACGATGTATATACATATGGAATTCACAAGGAATTAGCTTGAATCACTGGACAAAAGTGAATCCAACACTGAGAATTCACAATAATACACCAGGGAAATATCTAGGAATGTGCTTCAAACTCTAGGAATGCATGTTCGCAGAGATTATATCAGAAGGACAGTATTTAGACACAGGAAAATCCTGTTCAAAGACCTGAGACGTAGCGCAAAACCGTTTACATTTGTAATTCAGTCTAAATGAGTTGGGGATTTTGGAAGAAAGTTGGTTAAACATTTAAAAGTACATTTTCATACAGCTGATATGACGGTATGAAAGTATTCAAAATTATAGAAATCAAATTGATAGTTGGCTAGTGTTCAAAGTATTAACAATTTAACTATAAAGAGCTGATATGATACCCGTATGAAAATGCTAAAACTCTCAGAGCTCAAAATAACCGACCGAGGAAATGTGTAGGGCAGTATCTGAAAGACTTGGAATATGTTTGTAGTACCTAACTACCTCTGTGTGGTGTTGAAATGCTGAGAATAGATATTTAAAGAGCTGTGAAAGGTGGGAGAGTCTTTAAAATAGTAATCACATGTTTAAAGAGCAAGTGTATATGGGAAAACAATGAATAAACACTTGGAATTCACAATGAAAGAGCTTGAAACACTGGACAAAAGTAAAAAGACCTGGTATATATGGGGAAAAAGCTGTACAAATACTTGGAATTTACAATGAATGAGCCTGAATCACTGGACATAAGTCAATCCAACACTGAGAATTCACAATGATAGACTAGAGAAATATTTAGGAATGTACTTGAAACACCAGGTATATCCCTCCATAGAGTTGGAATATCTGATGGACAATTTAGTTACCTAAAAATCGTGTTCAAAGAGTAGAGAACTGAGTTGGATACTGGTTGCATTTATAATTCTGTCTCAATGAGTTGGGGTTTTTGAAAGAATGTTGGTTAAACATTTAAACATTCATTCTCATTGTGCTCAGATACCTTAAAAAGTTATTTACATACACCACATATAACAGTTTAGGGATAAGGATAGTGGTTAGGGTTAAGGTTAGAGTTAGGATTAGCGTTAGGGTTAGTGCTAGGGCTAGGGTTAGGGTTAGGGTTAGGGTTAGTGCTAGGGTTAGGGTTAGGGTTAGGGTTCAGGTGAGGGCTAGGGTTAAGGTTAGGGTTAGTGATAGAGCTAGGGTTAGGGTTAGGGTTAGGGTTAGGGTTAGAGCTAGGGCTAGGGTTAGGGTTAGGGTTAGGGCTAGGGTTAGGGTTAGTGCTAGGGCTAGGGTTAGGATTAGGGTTCAGGTGAGGGCTATGTTTAGGGTTAGGGTTAGGGTTAGGTTTAGGGATATGGCTAGGACTAGGGCTAGCGTTTGCTTTAGGATTAGGGTTAGGCTTAGGGTTGGGGTTAGGTTTATGGCGTATAGACATTTGGAATTTACAATAAATCAGCTCAATCACTTGACAAAACTGAAAAGAGCTTCTGTATAAGGAAAACAGCTCTAGAAATACTGGAATTCACAATGAATCAGCTTGAATCACTATACAAGAGTGAATCAAACACAGAGATATCACAATGATAGACTTGGGAAACATTTAGGAATGTGACATACACTAGGAATTCATGTTAAAAGACCTTTAATATCTGAAGGACACTATGTAGTCACTGGCAAATCATGTTCAAGTGAGTGCAATACTGTTTACATTCATTATTCCGTCAATATGAGTTGGCGTTTTTGAATGAAAGCCCTTAAAAATTCGTCTTCATAGACTTGATATAAGAGCATGAAAGTATTCAAATCTCCTAGGAATCAAAATCGTACTGTAGCCAGTGTTCAACGTAGTAACAATTTCAATTAAAGAGCTGGTATATATTGAAAGGTAGGAGAGTCTTTAAAAGAGTAATCACTCACGTTAAAAGAGCTGGTATTTATAGAAAAATGACGTATAAACATATGGAATTCACAAGGAATTAGCTTGAATCACTGGACAAAAGTGAATCCAACACTGAGAATTCACAATAATACACCAGGGAAATATCTAGGAATGTGCTTCAAACTCTAGGAATGCATGTTCGCAGAGATTATATCAGAAGGACAGTATTTAGACACAGGAAAATCCTGTTCAAAGACCTGAGACGTAGCGCAAAACCGTTTACATTTGTAATTCAGTCTAAATGAGTTGGGGATTTTGGAAGAAAGTTGGTTAAACATTTAAAAGTACATTTTCATACAGCTGATATGACGGTATGAAAGTATTCAAAATTATAGAAATCAAATTGATAGTTGGCTAGTGTTCAAAGTATTAACAATTTAACTATAAAGAGCTGATATGATACCGTATGAAAATGCTAAAACTCTCAGAGCTCAAAATAACCGACCGAGGAAATGTGTAGGGCAGTATCTGAAAGACTTGGAATATGTTTGTAGTACCTAACTACCTCTGTGTGGTGTTGAAATGCTGAGAATAGATATTTAAAGAGCTGTGAAAGGTGGGAGAGTCTTTAAAATAGTAATCACATGTTTAAAGAGCAAGTGTATATGGGAAAACAATGAATAAACACTTGGAATTCACAATGAAAGAGCTTGAAACACTGGACAAAAGTAAAAAGACCTGGTATATATGGGGAAAAAGCTGTACAAATACTTGGAATTTACAATGAATGAGCCTGAATCACTGGACATAAGTCAATCCAACACTGAGAATTCACAATGATAGACTAGAGAAATATTTAGGAATGTACTTGAAACACCAGGTATATCCCTCCATAGAGTTGGAATATCTGATGGACAATTTAGTTACCTAAAAATCGTGTTCAAAGAGTAGAGAACTGAGTTGGATACTGGTTGCATTTATAATTCTGTCTCAATGAGTTGGGGTTTTTGAAAGAATGTTGGTTAAACATTTAAACATTCATTCTCATTGTGCTCAGATACCTTAAAAAGTTATTTACATACACCACATATAACAGTTTAGGGATAAGGATAGTGGTTAGGGTTAAGGTTAGAGTTAGGATTAGCGTTAGGGTTAGTGCTAGGGCTAGGGTTAGGGTTAGGGTTAGGGTTAGTGCTAGGGTTAGGGTTAGGGTTAGGGTTCAGGTGAGGGCTAGGGTTAAGGTTAGGGTTAGTGATAGAGCTAGGGTTAGGGTTAGGGTTAGGGTTAGGGTTAGAGCTAGGGCTAGGGTTAGGGTTAGGGTTAGGGCTAGGGTTAGGGTTAGTGCTAGGGCTAGGGTTAGGATTAGGGTTCAGGTGAGGGCTATGTTTAGGGTTAGGGTTAGGGTTAGGTTTAGGGATATGGCTAGGACTAGGGCTAGCGTTTGCTTTAGGATTAGGGTTAGGCTTAGGGTTGGGGTTAGGTTTATGGCGTATAGACATTTGGAATTTACAATAAATCAGCTCAATCACTTGACAAAACTGAAAAGAGCTTCTGTATAAGGAAAACAGCTCTAGAAATACTGGAATTCACAATGAATCAGCTTGAATCACTATACAAGAGTGAATCAAACACAGAGATATCACAATGATAGACTTGGGAAATATTTAGGAATGTGACATACACTAGGAATTCATGTTAAAAGACCTTTAATATCTGAAGGACACTATGTAGTCACTGGCAAATCATGTTCAAGTGAGTGCAATACTGTTTACATTCATTATTCCGTCAATATGAGTTGGCGTTTTTGAATGAAAGTCCTTAAAAATTCGTCTTCATAGACTTGATATAAGAGCATGAAAGTATTCAAATCTCCTAGGAATCAAAATCGTACTGTAGCTAGTGTTCAACGTAGTAACAATTTCAATTAAAGAGCTGGTATATATTGAAAGGTAGGAGAGTCTTTAAAAGAGTAATCACTCACGTTAAAAGAGCTGGTATTTATAGAAAAACGATGTATATACATATGGAATTCACAAGGAATTAGCTTGAATCACTGGACAAAAGTGAATCCAACACTGAGAATTCACAATAATACACCAGGGAAATATCTAGGAATGTGCTTCAAACTCTAGGAATGCATGTTCGCAGAGATTATATCAGAAGGACAGTATTTAGACACAGGAAAATCCTGTTCAAAGACCTGAGACGTAGCGCAAAACCGTTTACATTTGTAATTCAGTCTAAATGAGTTGGGGATTTTGGAAGAAAGTTGGTTAAACATTTAAAAGTACATTTTCATACAGCTGATATGACGGTATGAAAGTATTCAAAATTATAGAAATCAAATTGATAGTTGGCTAGTGTTCAAAGTATTAACAATTTAACTATAAAGAGCTGATATGATACCCGTATGAAAATGCTAAAACTCTCAGAGCTCAAAATAACCGACCGAGGAAATGTGTAGGGCAGTATCTGAAAGACTTGGAATATGTTTGTAGTACCTAACTACCTCTGTGTGGTGTTGAAATACTGAGAATAGATATTTAAAGAGCTGTGAAAGGTGGGAGAGTCTTTAAAATAGTAATCACATGTTTAAAGAGCAAGTGTATATGGGAAAACAATGAATAAACACTTGGAATTCACAATGAAAGAGCTTGAAACACTGGACAAAAGTAAAAAGACCTGGTATATATGGGGAAAAAGCTGTACAAATACTTGGAATTTACAATGAATGAGCCTGAATCACTGGACATAAGTCAATCCAACACTGAGAATTCACAATGATAGACTAGAGAAATATTTAGGAATGTACTTGAAACACCAGGTATATCTCTCCATAGAGTTGGAATATCTGATGGACAATTTAGTTACCTAAAAATCGTGTTCAAAGAGTACAGAACTGAGTTGGATACTGGTTGCATTTATAATTCTGTCTCAATGAGTTGGGGTTTTTGAAAGAATGTTGGTTAAACATTTAAACATTCATTCTCATTGTGCTCAGATACCTTAAAAAGTTATTTACATACACCACATATAACAGTTTAGGGTTAAGGATAGTGGTTAGGGTTAAGGTTAGAGTTAGGATTAGCGTTAGGGTTAGTGCTAGGGCTAGGGTTAGGGTTAGGGTTAGGGTTAGTGCTAGGGTTAGGGTTAGGGTTAGGGTTCAGGTGAGGGCTAGGGTTAAGGTTAGGGTTAGTGATAGAGCTAGGGTTAGGGTTAGGGTTAGGGTTAGGGTTAGAGCTAGGGCTAGGGTTAGGGTTAGGGTTAGGGCTAGGGTTAGGGTTAGTGCTAGGGCTAGGGTTAGGATTAGGGTTCAGGTGAGGGCTATGTTTAGGGTTAGGGTTAGGGTTAGGTTTAGGGATATGGCTAGGACTAGGGCTAGCGTTTGCTTTAGAATTAGGGTTAGGCTTAGGGTTGGGGTTAGGTTTATGGCGTATAGACATTTGGAATTTACAATAAATCAGCTCAATCACTTGACAAAACTGAAAAGAGCTTCTGTATAAGGAAAACAGCTCTAGAAATACTGGAATTCACAATGAATCAGCTTGAATCACTATACAAGAGTGAATCAAACACAGAGATATCACAATGATAGACTTGGGAAATATTTAGGAATGTGACATACACTAGGAATTCATGTTAAAAGACCTTTAATATCTGAAGGACACTATGTAGTCACTGGCAAATCATGTTCAAGTGAGTGCAATACTGTTTACATTCATTATTCCGTCAATATGAGTTGGCGTTTTTGAATGAAAGTCCTTAAAAATTCATCTTCATAGACTTGATATAAGAGCATGAAAGTATTCAAATCTCCTAGGAATCAAAATCGTACTGTAGCTAGTGTTCAACGTAGTAACAATTTCAGTTAAAGAGCTGGTATATATTGAAAGGTAGGAGAGTCTTTAAAAGAGTAATCACTCACGTTAAAAGAGCTGGTATTTATAGAAAAATGACGTATAAACATATGGAATTCACAAGGAATTAGCTTGAATCACTGGACAAAAGTGAATCCAACACTGAGAATTCACAATAATACACCAGGGAAATATCTATGAATGTGCTTCAAACTCTAGGAATGCATGTTCGCAGAGATTATATCAGAAGGACAGTATTTAGACACAGGAAAATCCTGTTCAAAGACCTGAGACGTAGCGCAAAACCGCTTACATTTGTAATTCAGTCTAAATGAGTTGGGGATTTTGGAAGAAAGTTGGTTAAACATTTAAAAGTACATTTTCATACAGCTGATATGACGGTATGAAAGTATTCAAAATTATAGAAATCAAATTGATAGTTGGCTAGTGTTCAAAGTATTAACAATTTAACTATAAAGAGCTGATATGATACCCGTATGAAAATGCTAAAACTCTCAGAGCTCAAAATAACCGACCGAGGAAATGTGTAGGGCAGTATCTGAAAGACTTGGAATATGTTTGTAGTACCTAACTACCTCTGTGTGGTGTTGAAATACTGAGAATAGATATTTAAAGAGCTGTGAAAGGTGGGATAGTCTTTAAAATAGTAATCACATGTTTAAAGAGCAAGTGTATATGGGAAAACAATGAATAAACACTTGGAATTCACAATGAAAGAGCTTGAAACACTGGACAAAAGTAAAAAGACCTGGTATATATGGGGAAAAAGCTGTACAAATACTTGGAATTTACAATGAATGAGCCTGAATCACTGGACATAAGTCAATCCAACACTGAGAATTCACAATGATAGACTAGAGAAATATTTAGGAATGTACTTGAAACACCAGGTATATCTCTCCATAGAGTTGGAATATCTGATGGACAATTTAGTTACCTAAAAATCGTGTTCAAAGAGTACAGAACTGAGTTGGATACTGGTTGCATTTATAATTCTGTCTCAATGAGTTGGGGTTTTTGAAAGAATGTTGGTTAAACATTTAAACATTCATTCTCATTGTGCTCAGATACCTTAAAAAGTTATTTACATACACCACATATAACAGTTTAGGGATAAGGATAGTGGTTAGGGTTAAGGTTAGAGTTAGGATTAGCGTTAGGGTTAGTGCTAGGGCTAGGGTTAGGGTTAGGGTTCAGGTGAGGGCTAGGGTTAAGGTTAGGGTTAGTGATAGAGCTAGGGTTAGGGTTAGGGTTAGGGTTAGGGTTAGAGCTAGGGCTAGGGTTAGGGTTAGGGTTAGGGCTAGGGTTAGGGTTAGTGCTAGGGCTAGGGTTAGGATTAGGGTTCAGGTGAGGGCTATGTTTAGGGTTAGGGTTAGGGTTAGGTTTAGGGATATGGCTAGGACTAGGGCTAGCGTTTGCTTTAGGATTAGGGTTAGGCTTAGGGTTGGGGTTAGGTTTATGGCGTATAGACATTTGGAATTTACAATAAATTAGCTCAATCACTTGACAAAACTGAAAAGAGCTTCTGTATAAGGAAAACAGCTCTAGAAATACTGGAATTCACAATGAATCAGCTTGAATCACTATACAAGAGTGAATCAAACACAGAGATATCACAATGATAGACTTGGGAAATATTTAGGAATGTGACATACACTGGGAATTCATGTTAAAAGACCTTTAATATCTGAAGGATACTATTTAGTAACTGGCAAATCATGTTCAAGTGAGTGCAATACTGTTTACATTCATTATTCCATCAATATGAGTTGGCGTTTTTTTTTTTCCTTCCCCATTGACCTTCGTCTGGCCTCCCCTTCCCCATTACATGCCTTAACCTGCCCCCTCCCCCCAGTTTTTTTTATCCATTGGTTATGCTTATATGCATGCGTACAAGTCCTTCGGTTGATCTCTTACAAGTCCCCCCCCTCCCCCCCGCAACCTCCTCTGCCTTCCCGCTGTAGTTTGACAGTCTGTTCAATGCTTCTTTGCCTCTGTATCTATTTTTTCCCCATTTCATTCCTTTAAAAAATCTTGCCTCTGCAGACTAGAAATAAACATATAATAACAAAAAATGTTTGAGTCCCAATTTCCATGTCCAACAGTTCTGAGTCCCCATTTCAATGTCAAACAGTTCCATATGTACTACTATTTGTAATACTTCAAACAATTAAAAAAAATAATTAAAATTGTAAAAAATAAAATAAAAAAAATCATTTATTTCTCTAAAAAAAAAAATGAGTTGGCGTTTTTGAATGAAAGTCCTTAAAAATTCGTCTTCATAGACTTGATATAACAGCATGAAAGTATTCAAATCTCCTAGGAATCAAAATCATACTTTTGCTAGTGTTCAACGTAGTAACAATTTCAATTAAAGAGCTGGTATATATTGAAAGGTAGGAGAGTCTTTAAAAGAGTAATCACTCACGTTAAAAGAGCTGGTATTTATAGAAAAACGATGTATAAGCACATGGAATTCACAAGGAATTAGCTTGAATCACTGGACAAAAGTGAATCCAACACTGAGAATTCACAATAATACACCAGGGAAATATCTAGGAATGTGCTTCAAACTCTAGGAATGCATGTTCGCAGAGATTATATCAAAAGGACAGTATTTAGACACAGGAAAATCCTGTTCAAAGACCTGAGACGTAGCGCAAAACCGTTTACATTTGTAATTCAGTCTAAATGAGTTGGGGATTTTGGAAGAAAGTTGGTTAAACATTTAAAAGTACATTTTCATACAGCTGATATGACGGTATGAAAGTATTCAAAACTATAGAAATCAAATTGATAGTTGGCTAGTGTTCAAAGTATTAACAATTTAAGTATAAAGAGCTGATATGATACCTGTATGAAAATGTTAAAACTCTCAGAGCTCAAAATAACCGACCAAGGAAATGTGTAGGGCACTATCTGAAAGACTTGGAATATGTTTGTAGTACCTAAATACCTCTGTGTGGTGTTGAAATAGATATTTAAAGAGCTGTGAAAGGTGGGATAGTCTTTAAAATAGTAATCACATGTTTAAAGAGCAAGTGTATATGGGAAAACAATGTATAAACACTTGAAATTCACAATGAAAGAGCTTGAAACACTGGACAAAAGTAAAAAGACCTGGTATATATGGGGAAAAAGCTGTACAAATACTTGGAATTTACAATGACTGAGCCTGAATCATTGCACATACGTCAATCCAACACTGAAAATTCACAATGATAGACTGGAGAAATATTTAGGAATGTACTTGAAACACTAGGTATATCTCTCCATAGAGTTGGAATATCTGATTTACAATTTAGTTACCTAAAAATCGTGTTCAAAGAGAACTGAGTTGGATACTAGTTGCATTTATAATTCTGTCTCAATGAGTTGGGGTTTTTGAAAGAATGTTGGTTAAACATTGAAACATTCATTCTCATAGTGCTCAGATACCTTAAAAGTTATTTTCATACACCACATATAACAGTTTAGGGATAAGGATAGTGGTTAGGGTTAAGGTTAGAGCTAGGGTTAGGGTTAGGGTTAGGGTTAGGGTTAGTGGTAAGGTTAGGGTTATGGTTTGGGTTCAGGTGAGGACTAGGGTCAGGGTTAGGGTTAGAGTTAGGTTTAGGGATATGGCTAGGACTAGGGCTAGGGTTTGCTTTAGGGTTAGGGTTATGGTTAGGGTTAGGGCTAGAGTTAGAGCTAACGCTAGAGTTAGTGTTATGTCTAGGGTTAAGGTTAGGGTTAGGGTTAGGGTTAGGGATATGGCTAGGCCTAGGGTTAAGGTTAGGGTTAGTGTTAGGGTTATGGTTAGGGTTAGGGTTAGGGTTAACTTTGGGGTTAGGGTTATGGTGTATAGACATTTGGAATTCACAATAAATTAGCTCAATCACTTGACAAAACTGAAAAGAGCTTCTGTATAAGGAAAAGAGCTCTAGAAACATTGGAATTCACAATGAATCAGCTTGAATCACTATACAAGAGTGAATCAAACACAGAGATATCACAATGATAGACTTGGGAAATATTTAGGAATGTGACATACACTAGGAATTCATGTTAAAATACCTTTAATATCTGAAGGACACTATTTCGTCACTGCCAAGTCATGTTCAAGTGAGTGCAATACTGTTTACATTCATTATTCCGTCAATATGAGTTGGCGTTTTTGAATGAAAGTCCTTAAAAATTCGTCTTCATAGACTTGATATAACAGCATGAAAGTATTCAAATCTCCTAGGAATCAAAATCGTACTGTAGCTAGTGTTCAACGTAGTATTAATTTCAATTAAAGAGCTGGTATATATTGAAAGGTAGGAGAGTCTTTAAAAGAGTAATCACTCACGTTAAAAGAGCTGGTATTTATAGAAAAACTATGTATAAACACATGGAATTCACAAGGAATTAGCTTGAATCACTGGACAAAAGTGAATCCAACACTGAGAATTCACAATAATACACTAGGGAAAAATCTAGGACTGTGCTTGAAGCTTTAGGAATACATGTTCACAGAGAGTATATCAGAAGGACAGTGTTTAGACACAGGAAAGTCCTGTTCAAAGACCTGAGAAGTAGTGCAAAACCGTTCACATTTGTAATTCAGTCTAAATGAGTTGGGGTTTTGGAAGAAAGTTGATTAAAACATTTAAAATTACATTTTCATACAGCTATGACAGTATGAAATTATTCAAAACTTTTAGAAATTAAAATGACAGTTGGCTAGTGTTCAAAGTATTAATAATTTAATTATAAAGAGCTGGTATGATACCCGTATGAAAATGTTAAAACTCTCAGAGCTCAAAATAACAGACTAAGGAAATGTGTAGGACAGTATCTGAAAGACTTGGAACACGTTTGTAGAATTTCAGTACCTCAACTGCAGTGTTGAAATACTCCGAATTGGTATTGAAAGAGCTGTGGAAAGTAGATTACTCTTTAAAATAGCAATAACTCACGTTTTAAGGGCTGGTATTTATACAAAAACACTGTACAAACACTTGGAATTCACAATGAAGGAGCTTGAATCACTGGACCAGAGTGAAACAAACACTGAAAATTCACAAGGATAGACTAGGGTAATATCTAGGAATGTGCTTGAAACTTTAGGAATACATGTTCTCATATTTTATAGCGAAAGGACTGTGTTTAGTCACAGGAACATCGTGTTCAAAGACCTGAGATGTGCGTATGAAACTGTTTATATTATTAATTAAGACTGAGTTGGGATTTTTAGAAGATAGCTGGTTAAACACTAAAAAATACATTTTCATACAGCTGATATGAGAGCATGGAAGTATTCTAAACTTTTAGAAATCAAAATAATTGTTGGCTTGTGCTCAAATTATTAATAATTTAAGTATAAAGAGCTGGTATGATACCTGTATGAAAATGATAAAACTCGGGGGAGAAACCAAGATGGTGGCATAGGTAAACACCTAAACTGCTGCCTCGCACAACAATTTCAAAACCACAACTAAAAGACAGAACGGACACCATCCAGAACCACAGGAAAGCTGGCTGAGTGAAAATTCTACAACTAGAAGGAAAGAGAAAAGCTCACAGAGATTTGGAGTTAGGGCAAAGGGTCTTTGTGCGTGCAGAGAGGAAGGGCGGCTGAGAGCCTGGCTGACTTTCTCTGGCGGAAGGGGGAAGGAAGCCCCTGACCGCACTGAACCCCAGTTCTGACTGCACTGAACCCCAGTTCCGGGCGAGCCCCTGGGGACCCATGCTCTTACGGGGGAGTCTGGACTCTTGGGCGGAGACTTGAGCTGGGAAAGGCAGAAGTGTGAAGGCGCGCGTGTGCCAGTGTGCACAAAGGGTGCGGAGGTTGCCACAGGCTTTCCCTAGTGGAAAGGAGTCGGAGTCTCCTGACTGCACTGAGCCCCAGTTCTGACTGCAGTGAACCCCAGTTCCAGGCGAGCCCCTGGGGACCCACGCTCTTGTGGGGGGAGTCTGGAATCTCGGGCGGATACTTGGGAGCTGGGAAGGCAGAGGTCTGAAGGCGCGCATGTGCGCGCAAGGGCAAGGCTGATGGGAAGTCAAGACTGAGACTCCACCCCATCCAAGCTGAGCACAGAGGCTATTGCAATTTGGCAAGTCTAATCCTATAAGGCTGTCTCCAGCACTGAACTTCTCCCAGCATAGACACAGCTGATCCTTACAGCCAACTGGCCTGGAGGTCAATTCTTCCCAGTGATACCAACAACAATAAAGACTTAATTACAACAAGGCTGTACACACAGTCCACAAAGGGGTGCACCAAGAGTGTCCACCTCAGGTTAACTGGGGAGGCAGACCCACTGGGCCATATTGGAAACCTAGCACACAAATCTACCTTACCAACTCAGGGAACCAGTGAAAATGCGGCGTCAAAGAATCAGATCACAAACGAAAGAAATGGAGGAAAACAAACGACTGGATATAGAATTCAAAACCACGGTTATAAGGCTTTTTAAGAATATCCTAGAAAAGGCCGATAAATATAACGAGACCCTCGAAGATATGAAAAAGGACCAACTAGAAATTAAACATACACTGACTGAAATAAAAAATATTATACAGAGACCCAAAAACAGACAAGAGGAACACAAATATCAAGTCAAAGAATTGAAATACAAAGAAGCAAAAAACACTCAACCGAAATAGCAAAAAGCAAAAAAAAAAAAAAAAAAAAAATCCAAAAAGTTGAAGATAATGTAAGAAGACTCTGGGACAACTTCAAGTGTACCAACATCAGAATTATGGGGGTGCCAGAAGAAGAGAAAGAGCAAGATACTGAAAACCTATTTGAAGAAATAATGACCGAAAACTTCCCCCACCTGGTGAAAGAAATAGACTTACAAGTCCAGGAAGCCCACAGAACCCCAAACAAAAGGAATCCAAAGAGGACCACACCAAGACACATCATAATTAAAATGCCAAGAGCAAAAGACAAAGAGAGAATATTAAAAGCAGCAAGAGAAAAACAGTTACTTACCTACAAGGGAGCACCCATACGACTGTCAGCTGACTTCTCAACAGAAACTATGCAGGCCATACGGGAGTGGCAAGAAATTTTCAATGTGATGAATAGCAAGAACCTACAACCAAGATTACTCTACCCAGCAAAGCTATCATTCAGAATTGAAGGGCAGATAAAGAGCTTCACAGATAAGAAAAAGCTGAAGGAGTTCATCACCACCAAACCAATATTATATGAAATGCTGAAAGGTATTCTTAAAGAAGAGGAAGAAGAAAAAAGTAAAGAGAAAAGTTATGAACAACAAATACATATCTATCAACAAGTGAACCTAAAAATCAAGTGAATTAAAAACCTGAAGAACAGAATAATCTCGTGAATATAATATAATCAGGGGCATAGAAAGGGAGTGGACTGATAATTCTCAGGGGGAAAGGGGTATGGGGGGTTCATGAAGAGACTGGACAAAAATCATACACCTATGGAAGAGGACAGTGGGGGGGAGGTAAGGGCAGAAGGTGGGGTGGGAAATGGGTGGAGGAGAGCTATGGGGGGAAAAAAGGAGAAATAATTGTAATAATCTGAATAAAGATTTATTTAAAAAAAACAGGAAAAAAATGAAAAAAAAGATAAAAATTATGAACAACAAATACATGTCTATCAACAAGTGAATCTAAAATTTAAGTGAATAAAAAATCTGATGAACAGAATAAACTGGTGAATATAATAGAATCAGGGGCATAGAAAGGGAGTGAACTGACAATTCTTGGGGGAAAAAAGGGTGAGGGGGGTGCAGGAGAGACTGGACAAAAATCGTACACCTATGGATGGGGACAGTGTGGGGGAGGTAAGGGCAGAGGGTGGGGTGGGAACCAGGTGGAGGGGAGCTATGGGGGGAAAAAAGAGGAACAATTGTAATAATCTGAACAATAAAGATTAAATTTAAAAAAAAATGATAAAACTCTCAGAGCTCAAAATAACAGACCAAGGAAATGTCTAGGACAGTATCTGAAAGACTTGGAATATGTTTGTAGAACCTTAATACCTCTGTGCAGTGTTGAAATATAGAGAATTGGTATTTTAAGAGCTGTGAAAATTAAGGTAGTCTTTAAAATAGTAATCACTCACGTTTAAGAGCTGGTATATATGAAAGAACGCTGAATCAACACTTGCAATTCACAATGAATGGGCTTCAATCACTTGCCAAAAGTGAACCAAAAAACGAGAATTCAATGGTAGAATAGGGACATATTTAGGAATGTGCTTGAAATGCTAGTACATGTTCACGGAGCTTTTATATCAAAAGGACACTGTTTAGTAACTGGGAAATCGTGTTCAAAGAGCAGAGAAGTGAGTGCAATACTGTTTCCGTTTATAATTCAGTCTAAATGAGTTGGCGTTTTTGGAAGAATGTCGGTTAAACACATAAAATTCATTTTCATAGAGCTGATATGACAGTAGGAAAATATTCAAAATTCTTAGAAATCACAATGATAGTTAGGCTAAGGTGCAAATTAGAAACAACTTACATTTAAAGAGTTGTGATATAATGAAAAACTATGAACACTTGGAATTCCCAATGAAGGAGCTTGAATCACTGGACAAAAGTGAATCAAACGCTGAGAATTCACAATAATGCACTAGGGAAATATCTAGGAATGTGCTTGAAACTATGGGAATACATGTTCACAGAGATTTTATATCGGAAGGGCAGTGTTTAGTCACAGGAACATCGTGTTCAAAGACCTCAAAAGGGCGTGTGGCACTGTTTACATTTGTAATTCAGTCTAAATGAGTAGGGATGTTTAGAAGAAAGCTGGTTAAACACTAAAATATACATTTTCATACAGCTGATATGACAGTATGAGAATATTCAAAACTCTTTGAATTCACAATGATAGTTGGCTAGTGTTCAAATAGTAATAATTTAACTATAAAGAGCTGGTATGATACCTGCAAGAAAATAATAAAACTCTCAAAGCTCAAAACAGCAGACCAGGGAAATGTCTAGGATTGTATCTGAAAAACTTGGAATACGTTTGTAGAACCTTAATACCTATGTGCAGTGTTGAAATACTGAGAATTCAAAGAGCTGTGAAAGGTAGGATAGTCTTTAAAATAGTAATCACTCACATTTAAGAGCTGGTATATATGGAAGAATGCTGAATCAACACATGCAATTCACAATGAATGTGCTTCGATCATTGGACAAAAGTGAATCAAACACTGAGAATTCATAGTGGTAGACAAGGCAAATATTTAGGAATGTGCTTCACATACTAGTAATATATGTTCAAAGGCCTTTAATATCTGAAGGAAACTATTTATTCACTGGGAAATCGTGTTCAAAGATCTGAGAACTTAGTTGGATACTGGTTACATTTATAATTTAGTCTAAATGCGTTGACGTTTTTGAAACAATGTTGGTTAAACATGTAAACATTCAATTTCATAGGGCTCAGATGCCTTTAAGAAAACGTTAAAACTCTAAGTGCTCAAATTTACAGACCAGAGAAATGTCTAGGAATGTATCTGAAACACGTGGCATACGTTTGTAGAACATTAATACTTCTAGTGCACTGTTGAAATACTGAGAATTTGTATTTAAAGGGCTGTGAAAGGTAGGATAGTCTTTAAAATAGTAATCACTCACGTTTAAAGAGCTGGTATATATGGAAAAACGTTGTATAAACACTTGGATTTCACAATGAAGGAGCTTGAAACACTGGACAAGAGTGAAACAAACACTGAATATTCACAAGGATAGACTAGGGTAATATCTAGGAATGTGCTTGAAACGTTAGGAATACATGTTCTCAGAGATTTAATATCGAAGGGACAGTGGTTAGTCTCAGGAACATCGTGTTCAAAGACCTGAGAAGTGCGTGCGATACTATTTATATAGGTAATTCAGTGTAAATGAGTTGGGGTTTTGGAAGAAAGTTAAACATTTAAAAGTACGTTTTCATACAGCTATGACAGTATGAAAGTATTCAAAACTTTTAGAAATCAAAATGATAGTTGGCTAGTGTTCAAAGTATTAATAATTTAATTATAAAGAGCTGGTATGATACCCGTATGAAAATGTTAAAACTCTCAGAGCTCAAAATAACAGACTAGGGAAATGTGTAGGACAGTATCTGAAAGACTTTGAATACGTTTTTAGAACTTCAGTACCTCCACTGTACTGTTGAAATTCTCGAAATTGGTATTCAAAGAGCTGTGGAAAGTAGATTACTCTTTAAAATAGTAATAACTCACGTTTTAAGAGCTGGTATTTATACAAAAACGCTGTATAAACACTTGGAATTCACAATGAAGGAGCTTGAATCACTGGACAAGAGTGAAACAAACACTGAAAATTCACAAGGATAGACTAGGGTAATATCTAGGAATGTGCTTGAAACTTTAGGAATACATGTTCTCAGAGATTTTATATCAAAAGGACAGTGTTTAGTCACAGGAACATCGTGTTCAAAGACCTGAGAAGTGCGTGCAAACAGTTTATATTGGTAATTAAGACTGAGTTGCGATTTTTAGAAGATAGCTGGTTAAACACTAAAAAATACATTTCATTCAGCTGATATGAGAGCATGAAAGTATTCTAAACTTTTAGAAATCAAAATGATTGTTGGCTTGTGCTCAAATTATTAATAATTTAAGTATAAAGAGCTGGTATGATACCTGTATGAAAATGAGAAAACTCTCAGAGCTCAAAATAACAGGCCAGGGAAATGTCTAGGACAGTATCTGAAATACTTGGAATATGTTTGTATAACCTTAATACCTCTGTGCAGTGTTGAAATATAGAGAATTGGTATTTAAATAATTGGTATTTAAATAAACAAAATCAGAAATGAAAGAGGTGAAATAAAAACAGATCCTGCCGAAATTCAAAGGATTGCTAAAAAATACTAAGAACAACTCTATTCCAACAAACTGGACAACCTGGAGGAAATGTACATATTCCTAGAAAAATATAACCTCCCAAAACTCAATCAGGAAGAATCTAAGCATCTCAATATGCCAGCAACTATGGAAGAAATTGAAGCAGTCATCAAAGAGCTTATGGCAAACAAAAGCCCGGGGCCAGAAGGCTTCTCAGGAGAGTTTTACCAAACATTCAAGGAAAAAATAAAACCTATCCTCCTCAGACTATTCCAAAAAATTCAAGAGGAAGGAACACTTCCAAGCTCCTTCTATGAAGCCAGCATCACCCTAATACGAAAAACAGATATAGACAACACAACGAAGGAGAATTACAGGACAATATCCCTCATGAATGTAGATGCCAAATCCTCAACAAAATTCTAGCAAATCGGATCCAGCAGTACATCAGAAAGATAATACACCATGACCAAGTAGGGTTTATAGCAGGAATGCAAGGATGGTACAATATCAACAAATCAATAAATGTGATACATCACATAAACAAATTGAGAGATAAAAATCACATAGTCATATCAATTGATGCAGAAATAGCATTTGACAAACTCCAACACCCTTTCTTGATAAAACTCTCAACAAGGTGGGAATAGAAGGATCATACCTCAACATGATAAAAGCTATATATGATAAACCCATAGCTAACATCATACTCAATGGGGAAAAACTAAAACCATTTCCCCTAAGAACAGCAACAAGGCAGAGATGCCCACTCTCACCACTCCTGTTTGACATAGTACTGGAAGTATTAGCCACTGCAATTAGACAAGAAGAAGAAATAAAAGGCATCCAAATTGGAAAAGAAGAAGTAAAGCTGTCCTTATTTGCAGATGACATGATATTGTACATACAAAACCCCAAAGACTCCATCAAAAAACTAACAGACTTAATAAATGAATTTGGCAATGTAGCAGGATACAAAATTAACGCCAAGAAATCTATGGCATTTCTATACACCAACATTGAACTTACAGAAAGAGAGACTAAAAAAGCAATCCCATTTACCATCGCACCAAAAAAATTAAGATACTTAGGAATAAACCTAACCCAGGAGGTAAAAGACCTATACGTGGAAAACTACAGGACACTGAAAAAAGAGATAGAGGAAGATGTAAACAGATGGAAGAACATATCATGTTCATGGATTGGTAGAATCAACATCATTAAAATGTCCATACTACCCAAAGCAATCTATAGATTCAATGCACTCCCCATTGAAATACCAACGGCATATTTCACAGACCTAGAAAGAACTCTCCAAAAATCCATCTAGAATAAAAAAAGACCTCAAATAGCCACAGAAATCCTGAGAAAGAAGAATAAAGTAGGAGGGATCTCAATACCAGATTTCAAGCTGTATTACAAAGCCACTGTACTCAAAACAGCCTGGTACTGGCACAAGAACAGACATATAGATCAATGGAATAGAATAGAGAATCCAGATATCGACCCAAACCACTATGCGCAATTAATATTTGACAAAGGAGGCATGAGCATACAATAGAGTCAAGACAGTCTCTTCAATAAATGGTGTTGGGAAAATTGGACAGATACATGCAAAAAATGAAACTAGATCACCAACATAAACCATACATAAAAATAAACTCAAAATGATTACAGGACTTAAATATAAGATGGGAAACCATAAACATACTAGAGGAATCCACAGGCAGCAAAATCTCACACATATGCCAAAAGAACTTTTTCACTGATACTGCCATAGGGCAACGGAAGCCAAAGAGAAAATAAACAAATGGGACTACATCAAAATAAAAAGCTTTTGCACAGCAAAGGAAACCATCAACAAAACAACAAGAAACCCCACTGTATGGGAGAACATATCTGCAAATGTTACCACTGATAAAGGTTTAATCTCCAACATCTACAGGCAGCTTATACAACTTAATAAAAGGAAGATAAATAATCCACTAAAAAAATGGGCAACGGACCTAAATAGAATTTTTTCGAAAGAAGACAGAAGGAAGACCAAGAGACACATGAAAACATGCTCAAAGTCACTAATTATCCGAGAGATGCAAATCAAAAAGACAATGCGATACCATCTCACACCTGTCAGAATGGCTATCATCAACAAATCAACAAACGACAAGTGTTGGTGAGGATGCAGAGAAAAAGGAACCCTCGTGCACTGCTGGTGGGAATGCAGACTGGTGCAGCCACTGTGGAGAACAGTATGGAGTTTCCTCAAAAAACTGAAAATGGAACTCCCATTTGACCCAGTGATCCCACTCCTAGGAATATATCTTAAGAAACTAGAAACACCAATCAGAAAGGATATATGCACGCCTATGTTCATAGCAGCACAATTTACAATAGCTAAGATATGGAAACAGCCTAAGTGCCCCTCAACCGATGACTTGATCAGAAAACTATGGTACATCTACACAATGGAATACTATGCTGCCATAAAAAAAGAAGGAATTACTACCATTTGTAGGCACCTGGATGGAATTAGAGAATATTATGCTAAGTGAAATAAGACAGTCAATGAAAGAAAAATACCACATGATCTCATTCATTTGGGGATAATGAAAAACATTATAAACTGATGAACAAAAAGATTGATACAGAGGCAGTAAAGCATCAAACAGACTGTCAAATTACAGCGGTAAGGTTAGGGAGAGGTGGGGGAAATAAGAGATTAACTGATGGACTTATATGCATGCATATAAGAGTAACCAATGGATGCAAAACATTGGAGGGTGAGGGCATGTATGGGAGTGGGGCGGGGGTGGGGGCAATGGTAAGATATGTACACATATAATACCTTTATTAAAACAACAAAAGAAAAAAATCACTTGGGATTTATAATGAATGGGATTCAATCACTGGACAAAAGTGAATCAAACACTGAGAATTCATAGTGGTAGACAAGGCAAATATTTAGGAATGTGCTTCACATACTAGTAATATATGTTCAAAGGCCTTTAATATCTGAAGGAAACTATTTGTTCACTGTGAAATCGTGTTCAAAGATCTGAGAACTTAGTTGGATACTGGTTACATTTATAATTTAGTCTAAATGCGTTGACGTTTTTGAAAGAATGTTAGTTAAACACGTAAACATTCAATTTCATAGGGCTCAGATGCCTTTAAGAAAATGTTAAAACTCTAAGTGCTCAAATTTACAGACCAGAGAAATGTCTAGGAATGTATCTGAAACACGTGGTATATGTTTGTAGAACCTTAATACTTCTAGTGCACTGTTGAAATACTGAGAATTTGTGTTTTTTTTTTTTGTTTGTGTTTTGGTTTTTTAAAATATATTTTATTGATTTTTTACAGAGAAGAAGGGAGAGGGATAGAGAGAGACATCGATGAGAGAGAAACATCGATCAGCTGCCTCCTGCACACCCCCTACTGGGGTCGTGCCCGCAACCAAGGTACATGCCCTTGACCGGAATCGAACCTGGGACCCTTCAGTCCGCAGGCTGACGCTCTATCCACTGAGATAAACCAGTTTTGGCGTAATACTGAGAATTTGTATTTAAAGGGCTGTGCAAGGTAGTATAGTCTTTAAAATAGTAATCACTCACGTTTAAAGAGCTGGTATATATGTAAAAATGTTGTATAAACACTTGGAATTCACAATGAAGGAGCTTGAATCACTGGACAAGAGTGAAACAAACACTGAAAATTCACAAGGATAGACTAGGGTAATATCTAGGAATGTGCTTGAAACTTTAGGAATACATGTTCTAAGAGATTTTATATCGAAAGGACAGTGTTTACTCACAGGAACATCGTGTTCAAAGACCTGAGAAGTGTGTGCAATACTGTTTATATTAGTAATTCAGTCTGAGTTGGGATTTTTAGAAGATAGCTGGTTAAACACTAAAAAATACATTTTTATACAGCTGATATGACAGCATGAAAGTATTCTAAAGTTTTAGAAATTAAAATGATTGTTGGCTTGTGTTCAAAATATTAATAATTTAAGTATAAAGAGCTGGTATGATACCTGTATGAAAATTTTAAAACTCTCAGAGCTCAAAATAACAGACCAGGGAAATGTCTGGGACAGTATCTGAAAGACTTGGAATATGTTTGTAGAACCTTAATACCTCTGTGCAGTGTTGAAATATAGCGAATTGGTATTTAAAGAGCTGTGAAAGGTAGGGTAGTCTTTAAAATAGTAATCACTCACGTTTAAGAGCTGGTATATATGGAAGAATGCTGAATCAACACTTGCAATTCACAATGAATGGGCTTCACTCATTGGCCAAAAGTGAATCGAACACTGAGAATTCAATGGTAGAATAGGGACATATTTAGGAATGTGCTTGAAACACTAGGAGTACAATACACAGAGCAATTATATCAGAAGGACACTGTTTAGTCATTGGGAAATCATGTTCAATGAGCTGAGAAGTGAGTGAGATACTGTTTCCATTTATAATATAGTCTAAATGAGTTGGCATTTTTGGAAGAATGTCGGTTAAACACACAAAATTCATTTTCATAGAGCTGATACGACAGTAGGAAAATATTCAAAATTCTTAAAAATCACAATGATAGTTAGGCTAAGGTTCAGATTAGGAACAACTGATCTGGAAAGGGAAAGTGGAGCTTATCGGAAGCCTGTGAATCCACAACTGTGGCACTCACCGAACAGCTGAGAGCCCCAGAACACCAGTCCACAATTGTCGCAAACACGCGGATGCAGAGGAGCTCTACACTCCACCACGGAAAGGTCAGATTTCGCCTGGGATAAGGAGAGAGAGAACTACATAACCTGACTTCCAGAGAAGAGAGACCGTGGGAAGACAGAGAAACAGCCTGCATATGAAAGAAAAGCAGGCATCACCAGAAAAGGAAGTAAACAAAATTGAGGCAAGCAATCTTCCAGAGAAAGAATTCAGAGAAAGGGTCATAAGGGGGCTGAAAAGAATGGAAGACAAGTTCGACAATATGAGCAAGAACCAAGAGGAAATGAAGAACCAAGAAGAAGTGAAAAATGACATCGCTGCTGTAAAGAACTCAATAGAAAGCATCAAGAGTAGACTAGAAGAAGCAGAGGACCACATCAGTGAGCTAGAATACAAGAAAGGAAAAAAACCCCAAGTAGAGCAGCTTCCAGAGAAAAAATTTAAAAAGCAGGAGGGAATTTTGAACAACACAAAACAAAACAACATCCGCAGAATAGGGGTTCCAGAAGGAAAGGAAGCTGAGCAAGGAATAGAAAACCTGTGTGAAGAAATAATGACAGAAAACTTCCCTGATATAGGGAAGAAAAAACCCACAAAAATCCAAGAAGCTCACAGCGTCCCAAGCAAAATGAACCCCAAAAGACCGACGCCAAGGCACATTATAATTAAATTGGCAAACACCAACAACAAAGTAAGAATCTTAAAAGCGGCAAGAGAGAGACAGAAAGTTTCACACAAAGGAACCCCCATCAGACTAGCGACAGATTTCTCAACAGAAACTCATCAGGCCAGAAGGGAATGGAATGAAATATACAAAGTCATGCAAAGGAAGGGTCTGAATCCAAGAATACTGTACCCAGCAAGGCTATCAATCAAAATTGAAGGTGAAATCAGGAGCCTCACAGACAAAAAAGGACTAAGGGAATTTATTACCACCAAACCAGCAATGCAAGAAATGCTAAAGGGTCTGCTTTAAAAAAAAAAAAAAGAAATAGGAAGCAAAGAAAGAACACAGGGTTAAAGAATAAAAATGGCGACAAATAAGTACCTATCAATAATAACTTTAAATGTAAATGGATTAAATGCCCCAATCAAAAGACATAGGGTAACGGATTGGATAAGAAAACAAGACCCATATATCTGCTGTCTACAAGAAACCCACCTCAGAAAAAAAGACCCACACAGACTGAGGGTGAAGGAATGGAAAAAGGTTTTCCAGGCAAATGGAACTGAAAAAAAAGCTGGAGTAGCAATACTTATATCTGACAAATTAGATTGCAAAGTGAAGGACATAACAAGAGATAAGGAAGGCCAGTTCATAATACTAAAGGGAGCAATCAAACAAGAAGAAATAACTCTGGTAAACATATATGCACCCAATACAGGAGCACCCTAATACATAAAAAAAAACACCTGGAGGATATCAAGGGAGAGATTGACAGCAATGTGTCATAGCAGGAGACTTTAATACCCCACTATCACCATTGGACAAATCCTCTAAACAAAAAATCAGCAAAGAAACATCAATCCTAAATGACTCACTAGACCAGATGGAATTAATTGACATCTTCAGAACATTTCACCCCAAAGCCACAGAATATACATTCTTCTCAAGTGCACATGGGTCCTTTTCAAAGATAGACCATATGTTGGGACACAGGCAAAGTCTCTTCAAATTCAAGAAGATAGAAATCATATCAAGCATCTTCTCAGACCACAGTGGCATCAAAATGGAAATCAACTACAATAAAAACAACCCAAAGAAATCAAACACATGGAGACTAAACAGCATGCTATTAAACAATGACTGGTTACCAGAGAGATCAAGGAAGAAATAAAAAACATCATGGAAACAAATGACAATGAAAACACTACAATCCAAAATCTATGGGACACAGCGAAAGCAGTCTTGAGAGGGAAGTTCATAGCTCTACAAGCCTACTGCAAAAAACAAGAAACAATGGTAATAAATTACCTAACCCCACAATTCAAAGAGTTAGAAAAAGAGCAACAAGAAAAGCCCAGTGTAAGCAGAAGGAAGGAAATAATAAAGAGCAGGGCAGAGATAAACGACATAGAGACCAAAGAAACAATACAAAAGATAAACAAAACCAAGAGCTGGTTCTTTGAAAGCATAAACAAGATTGATGAACCTCTAGCCAGGCTCACCAAGAAGCAAAGAGAGAGGACCCAAATAAACAAAATCAGAAATGAAAGCAGTGAAATAACAACAGACCTGCCGAAATACAAAGGATTGTTAAAAAATACTAAGAACAACTCTATTCCAACAAACTGGACAACCTGGAGGAAATGGACATATTCCTAGAAAAATATAACCTTCCAGAACTCAATCAGGGAGAACCTAAACAGCTCAATATGCCAGTAACTGTGGAAGAAATTGAAGCAGTCATCAAAAAGTTTCCGGCAAACAAAAGCCCGGGGCCAGACAGCTTCACAGGAGAGTTTTACCAAACATTCAAGGAAGAACTGACACCTATCCTCCTCAGACTATACCAAAAATTCAAGAGAAAGGAATACTTCCAAGCTCCTTCTATGAAGCCAGCATCACCCTAACACCAAAACCAGATAAAGACAACACAATGAAGGAGAATTACAGGCCAATATCCCTCATGAATGTAGATGCCAAATCCTCAACAAAATTCTAGCAAATCGGATCCAGCAGTACATCAGAAAGATCATACACGATGACCAAGTAGGATTTATCCCAGGAATGCAAGGATGGTACAATATCCGCAAATCAATAAATGTGATACATCACATAAAACAAATTTTTATCTAAAATCACATAGTCATATCAATTGATGCAGAAAAACCATTTGACAAAATCCAACCTCCTTTCTTGATAAAAACTCTCAACAAGGTGGGAATAGAAGGATCATACCTCAACATAATAAAAGCTATATATGATAAACCCACAGCTAACATCATACTCAATGGGTAAAAACTAAAACCATTTCCCCTAAGAACAGCAACAAGGCAGGGATGCCCACTCTCACCACTCCTGTTTGACATAGTACTGGAAGTATTAGCCATTGCAATTAGACAAGAAGAAGAAATAAAAGGCATCCAAATTGGAAAAGAAGAAGTAAAGCTGTCCTTATTTGCAGTTGACATGATATTGTACATACAAAACCCCAAAGACTCCATCAAAAAACTAATAGACTTAATAAATGAATTTGGCAATGTAGCAGGATACAAAATTAACGCCAAGAAATCTATGGCATTTCTATACACCAACATTGAACTTACAGAAAGAGAGACTAAAAAAGCAATCCCATTTACCATCGCACCTAAAAAATTAAGATACTTAGGAATATACCTAACCCAGGAGGTAAAAGACCTATACGTGGAAAACTACAGGACACTGAAAAAAGCGATAGAGGAAGTCATAAACAGATGGAAGAACATACCAGGTTCATGGATTGGTAGAATCAACATCATTAAAGTGTCCATACTACCCAAAGCAGTCTATAGATTCAATGCACTCCCCATTAAAATACCAACGGCATATTTCACAGACCTGGAAAGAATTCTCCAAAAATTCATCTGGAATAAAAAAAGACCTCAAATAGCCATAGCAATCCTGAGAAAGAAGAATAAAGTAGGAGGGATCTCAATACCAGATTTCAAGCTGTATTACAAAGCCACTGTCCTCAAAACAGCCTGGTACTGGCACAAGAACAGACATATAGATCAATGGAATAGAATAGAGAATCCAGATATCGACCCAAACCACTATGCGCAATTAATATTTGACAAAGGAGGCATGAGCATACAATGGAGTCAAGACAGTCTCTTCAATAAATGGTGTTGGGAAAATTGGACAGATACAGTCAAAAAAATAAAACTAGTTCACCAACTTACACCATACACAAAAATAAACTCAAAATGGATACAGGACTTAAATATAAGATGGGAAACCATAAAAATACTAGAGGAATCCACAGGCAGCAAAATCTCAGACATATGCCAAAAGAACTTCTTCACTGATTGCCGGAAACCAATCATTCTACCACTAATAGAAAGATGTGGCCAGGAAACTGGGAAGGCTGTCAACAACTTTAATTGTTTTGATTACTCACTGTTTAGTTGAAACACTGTTAGCTGAAGCAGCCTTCACCTCTGTTTGTTTCATGTAAATTTCTGTTATTGGAATTTCCTGCCTAAAGGTTATGGGCGTATCCCATAGTCTCAATAAAAGGGATTGCAAGGCCAGAGCAAGGGGTAGTCCTTCCACTAGAGTTGGGCTCCCGCCTGGCCCCCAATATTTCCAAATTAATACTTTTCCAAGCCTCTTTTCATTTGTGTGCGGCCTTCTCCAGAACCCGAACCCTGAACAGGAACCCTGAACCACGCGGGACGTGAAAGGGGTTCCCACATCTGGCGCCTGAACTCTGGACTTCTGGAGGAGATGATATTTTTTGCCTAAGAGCGAAGGAAAGGAAAAAATTCACCTAGAAAAAGGTGAGGGAGGTTCACCGCCCACAAAGCCCATGGACTAGCTGCAGAGTCGCGATCTGTAAGTAGGGTGGGAACGTCTTTTTCAGCCAGGCTAATGGGGAAGAATTAGGTTATAAAATAATGTGGATTCTTATTCAAATTAAAATCTTAGTTTGTATTTGGAATTTAAAATCTGTAATAAGAAATGAAACTCCACTGCAAAAACCGCCTCTGGTGCAGAGAAATTCAAAGGTGGCAGGAGAGGGCTAGGCTATCTGCTCTCCCGCAATGAGATTGATACTCAAGGTTTCGTTTAAAAATTATAAAAGAACTCGCAGGGAAATGCAAATCTTGGCCAAATTGGGTGCTAGTTATTACTTCGGAAAGCGAAAAAGAAAGAAAAAATTTAAGATCTGTCTATCTTTTAAGGATGAAAAGAAATTCGGCCAGATCTGTTGCTGAAACTTGCCCCAAAGTAAGCAGGATGTTGTTATTAATCTAGGAACTGCTAAATGTTTGACTTGCCAGCTTTAAAAGTACAAAGTGCAAATTAAATTGGGAGAAACTATATAGTTGTGGTAATTAAAATCATATATGGATATATATATATTTGATCATTTTTTCCATGTTAAAATTTCAAGGTTTTAACAGAGATGATTCTTGGAAAGCTCCAAGGGCCCGGAGGAATACAGGAAATTTGTTCTCTCTTCTTAAAGGAAATATTTTTGAAACTTAACCGATTGATACTTGAAATCACATGGAAAGCTTTATCAAATAAAAATTAATAACTATATTTTACTTCTAGATGTTATAAAGTTTTTGGCCTTTAAAGTAGGGGACTATCACTACTTGCTCCTGGGAGAGGTGCAAAAAATGTAACTAGACCTTGTCTATACAAAAAGAAATTGCCAGCCAGTTTGAAATTGAATTGCCATGGCCTAGAGCAAAGAATATCCTTACATGATATTATTCTACAATGTCATTATAATTTTTGATATTTTACAACAGCATATTGAACAATTATCCCAAACAAACTTACAAACTAATTCTTTGCATGTTAGGCAGCAATTTAAAAAAGGACATGAAAGGATTTAATCCCTTCCAGAAAGGAATTAAGGCCTCCCTTGGAAGGCACTTGAGCATTCTATACTGGCCTTTTTGACAAGAGGGACCCTCCCACAGCTGTTGCCTGACCTTTCTGTTTATGCTGAGGTTAAAAGCCTCGTGATGGCTGGTACCATGGATCTGTCTCAGGCCCAATGGCGTGAGCTGGGCCCTCTCTGGAGAAGAAACCTGGGTTTCCCAAGATATGTGATCAGTGCCAGGACCCTGCCAGTAGGCGAGAGGATCCCAAGGCAAGTGCTGGGCTTGGAGGCCATAGGGGCATAGGCTACCAAGGAGACAGAACTGAACCTCACATCACCCTGCTTGGCCCCGGAGGATGGCTGGTTAGCCAGAGACGGGTAAGATTCCTCAAGGAAGGAACAACCTAAGACAGGCACAGTCGCAGGGGGCCATCAGGAGAGAACTTGGGGATCAATAGAGGTGGGGCACAGTCCCTCACCCCCCCAAACTTGCAGGGGCTTGCACCCTAGCCCCTTCTGAGGGACGTCTCCTGCCCCCATGGCTGCTTCGTGCTTCCCATGCCCAGCTCAAGATCGGGACCCAGGTAACAGAGCCCAGCTCAGATTGAGATCCAGCTACAAACAAGAGACTTGGCCCAGCTCATATTGAGACCCAAGCAACAGAGAAGTGGCTAATGGTGACTGCCCTATATCTAAATCTAACCTAAATCTAGGAGTGCTCAGGGCTTTCTCAAGGATGCATATAATCCTTTCCATTAATTTTTACAGAGTAAACTAAAATTGTTGTTAAAGTATTAAATTTGACAGAAAATTTAATTGTACAAGAGGCTGTTCCTAAAGTATTAACCAAAATTTATAAAAAAAATTTTTCCAAAAGCCTCCATTAATCAAAAAAAGGGGGGATAGTGGAAAAATAGCATGTAAGGAAAAATATTCTGCAAGAAAATTACATCTAGAAAATTTTTACTTTAAAAAATTTTAATTTTCATTTGTAATGCTAACAGCAAGACACCAATGAAAAACATACATGGTATCAAAATAGGCCAAAGGAAAATCGTTTGGGCAAAAAATAAAAATGATCCCAAGTAAAATTTATAGAAAAGATTCCTTTATTAACTTTTGGTCGAGAATATGTTTGTATATTTTCAGAAAACAAGACCATGTGGATTCCTGCAACAGAGAGGAATTGACAGTAATCCTCCAGCCATGAAGACAAAGAGGAGAAACAGTCTAGAGATGGAAGACGCTGACGGCACCTTGCCATGCTAGCAGTCAGCAGCTGTGCGACGCAGCAGGTTGCCCAGGACCAAACCAGAGAGGGTCAGACCTGCCTTACCACCATTTGTTCACCATCCAGATGTCATTGCTGACATGTACATATAAAGAACAGTTTGACACTGAAACGGACTTAGAACTGTTGGACATTGAAACTGGGACTCAGAACTGTTTGACATTGAAACTGGAACTCAGAACTGTTGGACATTGAAATTGGGACTCAAACATTTTTGTTCTTATGTGTTTATTTCTGGTCTGCAGATACAAGATTTTTTTTAAGGAAAGAAACGGGGGAGATACCGGAAACCAATCATTCTACCACTAATAGAAAGATGTGGCCAGGAAACTGGGAAGGCTGGTCAACAACCTTAATTGTTTTGATCACTCACTGTTTAGTTGAAACACTGTTAGCTGAAGCAGCCTTCACCTCTGTTTGTTTCATGTAAATTTCTGTTATTGGAATTTCCTGCCTAAAGGTTATGGGCGTATCCCATAGTCTCAATAAAAGGAATTGCAAGGCCAGAGCAAGGGGTAGTCCTTCCACTAGAGTTGGGCTCCCGCCTGGCCCCCAATATTTCCAAATTAATACTTTTCCAAGCCTCTTTTCATTTGTGTGCGGCCTTCTCCAGAACCCGAACCCTGAACAGGAACCCTGAACCACGCGGGACGTGAAAGGGGTTCCCACAACTGATACTGCCCCTAGGGCAACGGAAGCCAAAGAGAAAATAAACAAATGAGACTACATCAAAATAAAAAGGTTTTTCACAGCAAAAGAAACCATCAACAAAACAACAAGAAAGCCCACTGCATGGAAGAACATATTTGCCAATGTTATCACCGATAAGAGTTTAATCTCCAACATTTACAGGGAACTCATACAAATTAACAAAAGGAAGACAAACAACCCAATCAAAAAATGGGCAACAGATCTAAATAGATATTTTTCATAAGAGGACAGAAGGAAGGCCAAGGGACATATGAAAACATGCTCAAAGTCACTAATCATCCGAGAGATGCAAATCAAAATGACAATGAGGTACCATCTCACACCTGTCAGAATGGCTATCATCAACAAATCAACAAATGACAAGTGTTGGCAAGGATGCGGAGAAAAAGGAACCCTCATGCACTGCTGGTGATTATGCAGACTGGTGCAGCCACTGTGGAGAACAGTATGGAGTTTCCTGAAAAAACTGAAAATGGAACTCCCATTTGATCCAGTAATCCCACTCCTAGGAATATATCTTAAAAAACTAGAAACATCCATCAGAAAGGATATATGCACCCCTATGTTCATAGCAGCACAATTTACAATAGCTAAGATTTAGAAACAGCCTAAGTGCCCGTCAGCAGATGATTGGATCAGAAAACTATGGTACATCTACACAATGGAATACTATGCTGCTATAAAAAAGCAGGAATTCTTACCATTTGTAGCAACCTGGATGGAATTGGAGAACGTTATGCTAAGTGAAATAAGCCAGTCAATGAAATAAAAATACCATATGATCTCACTCATTTGGGGATAATAAAAAAACATTATAAACCGATGAACAAAAAGATAGATACAGAGGCAGTAAAGCATCAAACAGACTGTCAAATTACAGCGGGAAGGTTAGGGAGAGGTGGGGGAAATAAGAGACCAACTGAAGGACTTACAAGCATGCATATAAGAGTAAGCAACAGATGCAAAACATTGGGGGGTGAGGGCATGTATGGGAGTGGGGTGAGGTGGGGCAATGGTAAGATATACACATTTAATACCTTAATAAAAGAAATTTAAAAAAACAAAACAAAAAAATTAGGAACAACTTACCTTCAAAGAGTTGTGATATAATGAAAAACTGTATGAACACTTGGAATTCACAATGAAGGAGCTTGAATCACTGGACAAAAGTGAATCAAACAGAATTCACATTGATACACTAGGGAAATATCTAGGAATGTGCTTGAAACTAGGAATACATGTTCTCAGAGATTTTATATCGGAAAGACAGTGTTTAGTGACAGGAAAATCGTGTTCAAAGACCTCAGAAGTGCATGCGATACTGTTTACATTAGTAATTCAGTCTAAGTAAGTTGGGATTTTTAGAAGAAAGCTGGTTAAACACTAAAAAACACATTTTCATACAGCTGATATGACAGCATGTAAGTATTCAAAACTCTTAGAATTCAAAATGATAGTTGGCTAGTGATCAAATACTAATAATTTAACTATAAAGAGCTGGTATGATACCTGTAAGAAAATGATAAAACTCTCAGAGCTCTAAATAGCAGACCAGGGAAATGTCTAGGATTGTATCTGAAAGACTTGGAATACGTTTGTAGAACCTTAAAACCTCTGTGCGGTGTTGAAATACTGAGAATTGGTATTCAAAGAGCTATGAAAGGTAGGATAGTCTTTAAAATAATAATCACTCACATTTAAAGAGCAGGTATATATGGAAAAACGCTGTATAACCCCTTGGAATTCACAATGAAAGAGCTTGAGACACTGGACAAAAGTGAAAAGAGCTGGTATATTTGGAAGAAAAGCGGTATAAATACTTGGAATTCACAATGAATGAGCCTGAGTCACTGGACATGTCAATCCAACACTGAGAATTCACAAAGATAGACTAGGGAAATATTTAGGAATCTGACTCATACACTAGGAATACATGATAAAAGAGCTTTAATATTTGAAGGACACAATTTTGTCACTTGGAAATCGAGTTCAAAGAGCTGAGAAGTGAGTGCTATCCTGTTTATATTTATTATTCCATCAAAATGAGTTGGGTTTTTGGATGAAAGTTGGTTAAACACTTAAAAATTCATTTTCATAGACCTAATATAACAGTATGAAATTATTAAAAACACTTAGGAATCAAAATGATAGTTAGACTAGTGTTCAAAGTAGTAATATTTTACATTTAAAGAGCTGGTAAATATGGAAAAACACTGTATAAACAGTTGGAATTCACAATGAATGAGCTTGAATCACTGGACAAAAGTGAATGAAACACAGAATTCACAGTGATAGAGAAGGGAAATATTTAGGAATGTGCTTGAAACACAAGGGGTAGGGTTAGGGCTAGGGCTAGAACTAGGACTAGAGCTTGAGCTGGGGCTAAGGCTAGTGCTAGGGCTAGGGTTAGGATTCGGGTTAGGGCTTTGATTAGGGTTAGAGAAAGGGCTAGGGCTAGGATTAGGGCTAGGGTTAAGGTTAGGGTTAGGGCTAGAGTTTGGGTAAAGACTAGGGTTAGGGCTATGGTTAGGCTTAGGGTTAGGGTTAGGGCTACGGTTAGGGTTAGAGATACAGCTGGGGTTTGGTTTAGGGTTAGGGTTAAGGTTAGGGTTAGTGTTAAGGCTAGGGTTAGGGTTAGTGTTAATGTTAGGTCAAGGGTTTGGGTTAGACTTAGGGTTAGCACTAGAGTTAGGTAGGATTAGGGTTAGGGATAGGGCTAGGATTAGGATTAGGGTTAGGGATAGGGCTAGGATTAGGATTAGGATTAGTATTAGGGCTAGGGCTAGGGTTAAGGTAAAGTTAGGGTTAGGGCTAGGGTTAGGGGTAGATTTAGTGTTAGGGCTAGGGCGATGGCTCGAGCTACTACTAGGGCTAAGGCCAGAGGTATGGCTAGGGTTAGGGTTAGGGTTTGGGATAGGGCTATGGGTAAGATAGGGCTAAAGTTAGGGTCAGGGTTAGGGCTAGAGTTAGCGTTAGGGTTAGGGCTCGGGCTAGGGTTAGGGTTAGGGTTAGGGCTAGAATTAGGGTTAGGGTTTGGGTTAGGGCTGGGGCTTGGGGTAGGATTATGGTTAGGGCAAGGGTAGTGTTAGGTTTAGGGTTAGGGGTAGGGCTAGGGCTAGGGTTATGGTTAGGGCTAGGGTTACGGCTAGGGCTAGGGAAACGATTAGTTGTAGCGTAGGGTTAGGGTTAGGGTTAGGTTTAGGGTTAGGGCTAAGGTTAGGGTTAGTGTTTGGGTTAGGATTAAAGCTAGGGTTGGGGTTTAGTTTAGCATTAGGGTTACTGCTAGGGTTAGAGTTAGGGTTAGGGTTAACGTTAGGGTTATGGTATATAAACATTTGGAATTCACAATGAATGAGCTTAAATCACTGTACAAAAGTGAATCAAACACTGAGAATTCACAATGATAGACTAGGGAAATATTTAGGAATGTACTTGAAACACTAGGTATACCTTTTCATAGAGCCGTAATATCTGATGGACATTGTTTAATCCCCTGGATATCGTGTTCAAAGGGTAGAGAACTGAGTTGGATACTGGTTACATTTATAATACAGTCCCAATGGGTTGGCGTTTTTAAAAGAAGGTTGGTTAAACATTTAAACATTCATTTTCATAGTGCTCAGATACTCCAAATAGTTATTTTCATAAATCAGATATAACAGTTCAGGGTTGGGGTTAGAGCTCGGGTTAGGGTTAGGGTTAGGGTTAGGGTTAAGGCATATGCTTAAGGAGAGGGCTAGGGATAAGGCTAGGGCTTGGGTGAGGGCTAGCGTTAGGGTTAGGTTTAGGACTAGGTTTAGGGTTAGTGCTAGGGTTAGGGTTAGGGATATGGTTAGGGTTAGGTTTTGGGTTAGTCTTAAGGCTATGGCTAGGGCTAAGATAGGGCAAGGGTTAGGCTTAGGGTTAAGGTTAGGGTTAGGTTTAGGGCTAGGGTTAAGGTTAGGTTTAGAGATAGGGTTAGAGCAAGTGCTAGGGTTAGGGTTAGGGATAAGGATATGGTTTGGGTTAGTGTTTGGCTTAGAGTTAGGGTTAGGGTTACGGCTTGGGTTAGGGCTAAGGTAAGTGTTAGGGTTACTGCTAGGATTAGGGTTATGGTGTATAAATATTTGGAATTCACAATAAATGAGCTTGAATCACTTGACAAAAGTGAAAAGAGCTGCTATGTAAGGAAAAAGGCTGTAGAAACACTTGGAATTCACAATGAATTAGCTTGAATCACTGTACAAAGTGAATCAAAAACTGAGAAATCACAATGATAGACAGGAAATATTTAGGAATGTGACTCATACAGTAGGAATTCATGTTAAAAGAGCTTTAATATCTGAAGGACACTATTCAGTCACTGGCGAATCCTGTTCAAAGAGCTGAGAAGTGAGTGCAATGCTGTTTACATTTATAATTCCGTCAAAATGAGTTGGCATTTTTGGATGAAAGTTCTTTAAAAATTCATCTTCATAGACCTGGTATATCTGTATGAAAGTATTCAAAACTCTTAGGAATCAAAATGATAGTTAAGCTAGTGTTCAAAGTAGTAACACTTTACATTTAAAGAGCTGGTATATATTGAAAGGTAGGACAGTCTTTAAAATAGTAATCACTCACGTTAAAAGAGCTGGTATTTACAGAAAAACGATGTATAAACACATGGAATTCACAATGAATGGGCTTCAACCACTGGCCAAAAGTGAATCAAAAAACAAGAATTCAATGGTAGAATAGGGACATATTTAGGAATGTGCTTGAAACACTAGGAGTACATGTTCACAGAGCGTTTATATCGAAAGGACACTGTTTAGTCACTGGGAAATCGTTTTCAAGGCTGAGAAGTGAGTGCGATACTGTTTCCATTTATAATTCAGTCTAAATGAGTTGGCGTTTTTGGAAGAATGTTGGTTAAACACTTAAAATTCATTTTCATAGAGTTGATATGGCAATAGGAAAATATTCAAAACTCTTAGAAATCACAATGATAGTTAGGCTAATGTTCAAATTAGTAATTAAAGTTTAAAGAGCTGTGATATAATGAAAAACTGTATGAGCACCTGGAATTCACAATGAAGGAGCTTGAATCACTGGACAAAAGTGTATTAAACACTGAGAATTCACAATGATACACTAGGGAAATATCTAGTAATGTGCTTGAAACTTTAGGAATACATGTTCACAGAGATTTTATATCGGAAGGAGAGTGTTTAGTCACAGGAACATCGTGTTCAAAGACCTGAGAAGTGCGTGTGATACTGTTTACATTTGTAATTCAGTCTAAATGAGTGGGGTTTTTAGAAGAAAGTTGGTTAAACACTAAAAACTACATTTTCATACAGCTGATATGACAGCATGAAAGTATTCAAAACTCTTAGGAATCAGAATGATAGTTGGCTAGTGTTCAAAGTATTAATAATTTAACTATAAAGAGCTGGTATGATACCTGTATGAAAATGTTAAAACTCTCAGAGCTCAAAATAACAGACCAGGGAAATGTCTAGGACTGTATCTGAAAGACTTGGAATACGTTTGTAGAACCTTAATACCTATGTGCAGTGTTGAAATACTGAGAATTGGTATTCAAAGAGCTGTGAAAGGTAGAATAGTCTTTCAAATAGTAATCACTCACATTTAAAGAGCATGTGTTTATGGAAAAACGCTGTGTAAACACTTGGATTTCACAATGAAGGAGCTTGTATCACTGAACAAAAGGGAATCACACACTGAGCATTCAACGGTAAAATAGGGACATATTTAAAAATGTGCTTGAAACACTAGGAGTACATGTTCACAAAGCTTTTATATTGAAAAGACACTGTTTAGTCACTGGGAAATCATTTTCAAGGAGCTGAGAAGTGAGTGTGATACTGTTTCCATTTATAATTCAGTCTAAATGAGTTGGCGTTTTTGGAAGAATGTTGGTTAAACACTTAAAATTCATTTTCATAGAGCTGACATGACAGTAGGAAAGTATTCAAAGCTCTTACAAATAAAAATGATAAGCTAATTTTCAAATTAGTCATAACTTACGTTTAAAGAGCTGAGATATAATGAAAAACTGTATGAACACTTGGAATTCACAATGAATGAGATTGAATCACTGGACAAAAGTGAAAAGAGCTGCTATTTAGGGAAAAAGGCTGTAGAAACACTTGGAATGCACAATGATTGAGCTTGAATCACCCAACAAAATGCATCAAACACTGAGAATTCACAGTGATAGACTAGGGAAATATTTAGGAATGTGCTTCACATACTAGGAATACATATTCAAAGAGCTTTAATATCTGAAGGAAACTGTTTAGTCACTGGGAAATCGTGTTCAAAGAGCTGAGAACTGAGTTGGATACTGGTTACATTTATAATTTAGTCTAAATGCGTTGGTGATTTTGAAAGAAGGTTGGTTAAACACTTAAACATTCATTTTCTTTATTTTTTATTTTATTTCCATTTTTTATTGAGGTGTTATATGTGTACATATCTTAACATTGCCCCTCCCCACCCCACTCCCATACATGGCCTTTCCCCCCAATATTTTGTGTCCATTGATTATGCTTACATGCATGCATACAAGTCCTTCGGTTGATCTCTTATCTCCCCACCTCTTCCTAAGCTTCCCATTGTAATTTGACAGTCTGTTTGATGCTTTACTGCCTCTGTATCTATCTTGTTGTTCATCAGTTTATAATGTTTTTCATTATCCCCAAATGAGTGAGATCATGTGGAATTTTTCTTTTATTGACTGGCTATTTCACTTAGCATAATGTTCTCCAGTTCCATCCAGGTTGCTGCAAATGGTAAGAATTCCTTCTTTTTTATGGCAGCATAGTATTCTATTGTGTAGATGTAGTTTTCTGATCCAGTCATCCGCTGACGGGCACTTAGGCTGTTTCCCAATCTTAGCTATTGTAAATTGTGCTGCTATGAACATAGGGGTGCATGTGTCCTTTCTGATTAGTGTTTCTAGTTTCTTAGGATATATTCCTAGGAGTGGGATCACTGGGTCAAATGGGAGTTCCATTTTCAGTTTTTTGAGGAAACTCCATACTGTTCTCCACAGTGGCTGCACCAGTCTGCATTCCCACCAGCAGTGCACGAGGGTTCCTTTTTCTTCGCATCCTCGCCAACACTTGTCGTTTGTTGATTTGTTGATAATAGCCATTCTGACAGGTGTGAGATTGTACCGCATTGTCGTTTTGATTTGCATGTCTCGGATAATTAGTGACTTTGAGCATGTTTTCATGTGTCTCTTGGCCTTCCTTTTGTCTTCTTTCAAAAAGATTCTATTTATGTCCGTTGCCCATTTTTTAAGTGGATCATTTATCTTCCTTTTATTAAGGTGCATAAGTTGCCTGTAGATGTTGGAGATTAAACCTTTATCAGTGATAAAATTTGCAAATATGTTCTCCCATACAGTGGGCTTTCTTGTTGTTTTGTTGATGGTTTCTTTTGCTGTGCAAAAGCTTTTTATTTTGATGTAGTCCCATTTGTTTATTTTCTCTTTGGCTTCCGTTGCCCTATGGCAGTATCAGTGAAAAAGTTATTTTGGCATATGTGTGAGATTTTGCTGCCTGTGGATTCCTCTAGTATTTTTATGGTTTCCCGTCTTATATTTAAGTCCTGTATCCATTTTGAGTTTATTTTTGTGTATGGTGTAAGTTGGTGATCTAGTTTCATTTTTTTTGCATGTATCTGTCCAATTTTCCCAACATCATTTATTGAAGAGACTGTCTTGACTCCATTGTATGCTCATGCCTCCTTTGTCAAATATTAATTGCGCATAGTGGTTTGGGTCGATATCTGGATTCTCTATTCTATTCCATTGATCTATATGTCTGTTCTTGTGCCAGTACCAGGCTGTTTTGAGTACAGTGGCTTTGTAATACAGCTTGAAATCTGGTATTGAGAGCCCTCTTACTTTATTCTTCTTTCTCTTGATTGCTGTGGTTATTCGGGGTCTTTTTTTTTTATTCCAGAAGAATTTTTAAGAGTTCTTTCTAGGTCTGTGAAATATGCCATTGGTATTTTAATGGGGAGTGCATTGAATCTATAGATTGCTTTGGGTAGTATGGACATTTTAATGATGTTGATTCTACCAATCTATGAACCTGGTATGTTCTTCCATCTGTTTATGACTTCCTCTATCTCTTTTTTCAGTGTCCTGTAGTTTTCCACGTATAGGTCTTTTACCTCCTTAGTTAAGTTTATTCCTAGGTATCTTAATTTTTTTGGTGCGATGGTAAATGGGATTGCTTTTTTAGTCTCTCTTTCTGTAAGTTCACTATTGGTGTATAGAAATGCCATACTTCTTGGCGTTAATTTTGTATCCTGCTACGTTGCCGAATTCATTTATTAAGTCTGTTAGTTTTTTGATGGAGTCTTTGGGGTTTTGTATGTACAATATCATGTCATCTGCAAATAAGGACAGCTTTACTTCTTCTTTTCCAATTTGGATGCCTTTTATTTCTTCTTCTTGTCTAATTGCAATGGCTAATACTTCCAGTACTATGTCAAACAGGAGTGGTGAGAGTGGGCATCCCTGCCTTGTTGCTGTTCTTAGGGGAAATGGTTTTAGTTTTTGCCCATTGAGTATGATGTTAGCTGTGGGTTTATCATATATAGCTTTTATTATGTTGAGGTATGATCCTTCTATTCCCACCTTGCTGAGAGTTTTTATCAAGAAAGGAGGTTGGAGCCGAAACCGGTTTGGCTAAGTGGATAGAGCGTCAGCCTGTGGACTCAAGGGTCCCAGGTTGGATTCCGGTCAAGGGCATGTACCTTGGTTGTGGGCACATGCCCAGTAGGGGTTGTGCAGGAGGCAGCTGATCGATGTTTCTCTCTCATCAATGTTTCTAACTCTCTATCCTCTCTCCCTTCCTCTCTGTAAAAAATTAGTAAAATATATTTTAAAAAAAGGAGGTTGGATTTTGTCATATGCTTTTTCTGCATCCATTGATATGACTATGTGATTTTTTCTCTCAATTTGTTTATGTGATGTATCACGTTTATTGATTTGCGGATATTGTACCATCCTTGCATCCCTGGGACAAATCCTACTTGCTCATGGTATATGATCTTTCTGATGTACTTCTAGATCAGATTTGCTAGAATTTTGTGGAGGATTTTGGCATCTATGTTCATGAGGGATATTGGCCTGTAATTCTCTTTCATTGTGTTGTCTTTATCTGTTTTTTGTATTAGGGTGATGCTGGCTTCATAGAAGTAGCTTGGAAGTGTTCCCTCCTCTTGAATTTTTTGGAATAGTCTGAGGAGGATAGGTTTTAGTTCTTCCTTGAATGTCTGGTAAAACTCCCCTGTGAAGCCATCTGTCCCCGGGCTTTTGTTTGCCAGAAGCTTCTTGATGACTGCTTCAATATCTTCCATAGTTATTGGCCTATTGAGATGCTTAGATTCTTCCTGATTGAGTTTTGGGAGGTTATATTTTTCTAGGAATATGTCCATTTTCTCTAGGTTGTCAGTTTGTTGGAATAAAGTTGTTCGTAGTATTTTTTAACAATCCTTTGTATGTCGGTGGGGGTCTGTTGTTATTTCACCGCTTTCATTTCTGATTCTGTTTATTTGGGTCCTCTCTCTTTGCTTCTTGGTGAGCCTGGCTAGAGGTTCATCACTCTTGTTTATCCTTTCAAGGAACCAGCTCTTGGTTTTGTTGATCTTTTGTATTGTTTCTTTGGTCTCTATGTTGTTTATCTCCACTCTGATCTTTATTATTTCCTTCCTTCTGCTTACACTGGGCTTTTCTTGTTGCTCTCTTTGTAACTCTTTGAGTTGTAGGATTAGGTAATCTATTTGCATTGTTTCTTGTTTTTTGCAGTAGGCTTGTAGAGCTATGAACTTCCCTCTCAAGACTGCTTTCGCTGTGTCCCATAGATTTTGGATTGTTGCGTTTTCATTGTCATTTGTTGCCAGGATGTTTTTTTATTTCTTCCTTGAACTCTCTGGTAACCCAGTCATTGTTTAATAGCATGCTATTTTGTCTTCATGTGTTTGATTTTTTTGGATTGTTTTTATTGTAGTTGATTTCCATTTTGATGCCACTGTGGTCTGAGAAGATGCTTGATATGATTTCTATCTTCTTGAATTTGAAGAGACTTTGCCTATGTCCCAGCATATGGTCTATCTTTGAAAATGACCCATGTGTACTTGAGAAGAAAGTATATTCTGTGGCTTTGGAGTGAAACGTTCTGAAGATGTCAATTAATTCCATCTGGTCTAGTGAGTCAATTAGGATTGATGTTTCTTTGCTGATTTTTTGTTTAGAGGATTTGTCCAATGGTGATAGTGGGGTATTAAAGTCTCCTACTATGATACATTGCTGTCAGTCTCTTCCTTGATATCCTCCAGGAGGTTTTTTTTTTTACGTATTTGGGTGCTCCTGTATTGGGTGCATATTTGTTTACCAGAGTTATTTCTTCTTGTTTGATTGCTCCCTTTAGTATTATGAAGTGGCCTTCCTTATCTCTTGTTATGTCCTTCACTTTGAGATCTAATTTGTCAGATATAAGTATTGCTACTCCAGCTTTTTTTTCAGTTCCATTTGCCTGGAAAACCTTTTCCCATCCCTTTACCCTCAGTCTGTGTGCGTCTTTTTTTCTGAGGTGGGTTTCTTGTAGACAGCAGATATATGGGTCTTGTTTTCTTATCCAATCCGTTACCCTATGTCTTTTGATTGGGGCATTAATCCATTTACATTTAAAGTTATTATTGATAGGTACTTATTTGTCGCCATTTTTATTCTTTACCCCTGTGTTCCTTCTGCGCTTTCTCTCTATATATATATATATTACAGCAGACCCTTTAGCATTTCTTGCATTGCTGGTTTGGTGGTAATAAATTCTCTTAGTACTTTTTTGTCTGTGAAGCTCCTGATTTCACCTTCAATTTTGAATGATAGCCTTGCTGGGTACAGTATTCTTAAATTCAGACCCTTGCTTTGCATGACTTTGTATATTTCATTCCATTCCCTTCTGGCCTGATGAGTTTCTGTTGAGAAATCAGTTGCTAGTCTGATGGGGGTTCCTTTGTATGTAACTTTCTGTGTCTCTCTGGCCGCTTTTAAGAATGTTACTTTGTCGTTGGTGTTTGTCAATTTAATGATAATATGCCTTTGCGTTGGTCTTTTGGGGTTCATTTTGCTTGGGACTGTGTGAGCTTCTTGGATTTGTGTGGGTTTTTTCTTCCCTATATCAGGGAAGTTTTCTGTCATTATTTCTTCACACAGGTTTTCTATTCCTTGCTCAGTTTCCTCTCCTTCTGGAACCCCTATTATGTGGATGTTGTTTTGTTTTTTGTTGTCCCAAAGTTCCCTTAGGCTCTCCTCCTCCTTTTTAATTTTTTTTCTAGAAACTGCTCTACTTGGGTATTTTTTCCCACCTTGTCTTCTAGCTCTGCTTCCTCTATTCTTGTCTTTATGCTTTCTATTGAGTTCTTTACAGCAGCGATGTCATTTTTCATTTCTTGTTTCTTCTTCATTTCCTCTTGGTTCTTACTCATATTGTTGAATTTGTCTTCCATTTTCAGACACCTTATGACAGCCGTGGGCAAACTACGGCCCGTGGGCCGGATCCGGCCTGTTCAGCTGTTCTATCCGGCCCGCGGAGCCGAAAGAGCGGAGGGTTCTCTTGTTCTCCCCTCCGGTCCTTTACTTGGAATTTATATTAGTTCACACAAACACTCCATCCATGCTTTTGTTCCAGCCCTCCGGTCCAGTTTAAGAACGGATTGTGGCCCTCGAGTCAATAAGTTTGCCCACCTCTGCCTTATGACCATTTCTCTGAATTCTTTCTCTGACAGGTTGCTTGCCTCTATTTCATTTACTTCCTTTTCTGGTGATGCCTGCTTTTCTTTCATATGCGGGCTGTTTCTTTGTCTCCCCATGGTCTCTTTTCTCCGGATGTCTGGTTATGTAGTTCTCTCTCTCTCCTGTGTTGATTTAAAGGCACAAAATACAACACAACCAGGTACAACACACAAGGTACTGAACAGAAATGTATTCACAATATTAAGAACCCCCAGTAAAGGTGACCACTAGAGAAAGACAAATTAGGGGATAGGAGAGAAAGAAGAGGAAAAATAAAAAAATAAATAAAAATAAATAAAAACGAGTGCCAAAATGAAATTGGGAAAAGGAAAAAATAGTAAGAGAGAAAAGAACAAGACTAAGAAAAGAAAAGGGGAACAAACTATATATATATAAATATATATATATATATATATATATATATATATATATATATATATGGAGAAAATTCCAAGAGAACAGCCACTAATCCAAGCAAATGCCAGCAACAAGTACCTGGAGATTAATACAAACTACAAACAACAACTAATATCAAGCGAGGCGAGGGAAAACAGAAGCAAAAAAACAAACAAAAACAAAGCCAACAAAAACAAACAAACAAAAAAAAGAATAAGCAAAACAATCTCACAAAAAAGCATAAAGAATCAATATAATCAACATTCAAGCTAACAACAGCAACATAAGCACAGAGAGAAAAACAATTTTTTGGATAGGTAAGACAGAGAAGAGAGAGGTGTGTATTGACTTGGAGCAGGGGATTGTAGATTAGATATATAAGTAGGGTGAAATTTTAACAGAGGGTAAACAGAAAGAATGGGGAAAATCTAAAGCAGGAATAGGGTAAGAGAAACAGGACACCAAAAGGGGAAAAGTTAGAAAGAGCATGATGGCATAAAAGTAGAGTTGAGATAGAGTAAAACGATGCTAAAGGAAAGATGAAAATAGAATGTAGAACACTAATCCCAAAGTAAAATAGAGAGAAAATAAAATGACACTTTAAAAAAAAGGTAAAATAGTAGTAGTAATAAATTGAAAATAAAAATGTAATAATTAAAAAGGTAAAATCAAGTGCGGAAAAAAGAAAAAAATTACTTTCTTAAGTAAATGATGAAAAAAATAAAAATGAAAAATGAAAAATAAAAAAATAAATTAAATAAAATAAAATGTGCAGTAGTGAAGGTCATTCACTTCCTCTGTTGTTCTGTTTGGCATGCCTGTTTTCCAGTCAGGACAATATTGCAGATCCTTGCATTCCACGGCTCCTCAGTGTTGTAAGGCAGTCCTGATTTTTAAGCAGGCGGTGTCTTAATTTCTTATATTCCGTTATTTTTGATTACACAAGAGTCAATTTGTGATTCAGTCCCTGGGTGGCAGTGTTTCTGGATTGACTTCTGGATCTATATGGCCTCTCTAGCCTGTGCTTAGATCCTGCTTTCCCTGTGGCACTCAATACCGTATTGTGGGAGTGGGCTGCCCCAGAGCTGGCTCTCTGATGGTCACTCCCCACTCCGATCCCCAGGTTCCAGAAAAACAACTTTCCCCTGCAGTCTCCCAGGGTGTCCCCAACTGGGTGATCCTATGTATTGGGCTTATTAATCAGAAGCAAGGATTTGAAGAGGAAAAAGCCCAAGTGTGCGAACAACAGGGCTTCAGGCAAGTCTGCGCAGACCCCCTTTCCCCCTTGGGTCTAAGCAGCCGGCACACTTTTAAAATTTTTAGGCTGTCCTTTTGCGTCAGATCAGAATGGGTTGCTTTTTAGAGATCCCTTCTGTTAGCAGCTCTGAGGACCCCCTTCCACATTCACGGATCACACCAGCCCCAACTGCCACGGATTTTTCTAGGCACAGACTTCCCCCGGTCCTCCAGCTCCCGCAGTGTGCGCGTTTCTCTCCCACACCGGGACCAGAGACCTCACCTTATCCCAGGCAAAATCTGTCCTTTTTTGAGGGAGTGTAGAGCTCCTCTGAATCCGCGTGTTTGCGCCAATTGGGGACTGGTGTTCTGGGGACTTGCAGCTGTTCGGTGGTTGCCACAGTTGTAGATTTTCAAGCTTCCTATAACATCCACTTTCCCCTTCAAGATGGCATGATCTCCGTGTCCAAGCCGGTTGCTCCAGGAGGGGACCCAGCAGCAGTGGGGGCTGCCCGGTCAGGGGAACCCTGTCCAGCAGTCCCCCACCTTCTCCTGGAGTACAGCTGAACCTTAACTCGCAAACAAATACTCCCTGTGCGACCCTCAGCTGTTCTTTCAATCTGCTCTGGGACAAGATTCGGGACCCGTCTGTCTATTCTGCCACCATTTTTCTTTCCCAAGGTTTTGTGACTTTCAATGTGCAGCATGACATCACTCAAAGTCTAGCGTAGAATTGCAGCCTCTGAGCCAAACCTCCACACTTGGAGAGCACAGCCTAGCCCCAAATAGCTGAACCTATCACCAAAGGGCCGAGCCTCGCTCAGGGAGAATACAGGCAAAGTCTTAAGCAATGGCAGACTGGGCCCTGGGCCTCTCTCTCAGTGAGTCTTAGGAGGCCCTTGGCACACTACTCCCTTGGTCTCTCTATCAGAGATTCCTAACAAGGCCCAGGGCCCTGTCAACCTTGACCCTGGGCCTCTCTTAGAGACTTCTAAAGAGTTAGTAAGTTTTTAGGGGCCCAGCCCCATAGAGATCCAGGGTCCCTAGAGGACTGAAGGGGCAAGATTTCTGGCTGAGGTCCACTTGGGTATCACTGGTGGCTTCCATTCCCTTCTTAGGCCTAAGCAGTCCTAACTTTAAGAGCCAGATAGTGAGGGTAAGGTGCTGTACTCATGCTGATGATGGCCTGTGACTTTTCTGAAAGAGTTATCTGGGTTTCAAAAAGGAAGTGCTTAATTATGGGCCACTAAGTTACCATACAACCTGGCTGTCTGTTGTGACCTGGGTGAGATGTCACTCACGAAGTCCGAAAGAGGCCACACACAGGAAGACTACATGAATTTAAAATAGTACATACATGACAGGACCTTGGAGGATCAGAGCTGTTATATAAGAGGTGGCCTAATTGCCCTTGGGCCCTACTGCCCAAAAACAATTCCTTCTTTCAGCCTAGATTTGCGGGCTCATGGAAGGCTCCCTATGACCTGCTGACAGAGGAAAGAAAGTTGTGGAGTGGCTTTGCATGATGTCAATATCCAACCAGAAACTGCACTGCTGCGATACAACAGGCTATTCTGGATATTTGTGAAGGACAGTGGTAATGAAACCATAGCAATGGGCAGAGCTTGGGGCCTCATTCTCTTTGTTTGGATGACAAATGACCAGATTTGCAATCAGATTCTGATTCATGGCTCCAGCCATGATCTTGCAATTGTAGTCAGAGTCATGAAAGACACATTATTGGAAGATCATCCCCAATGACATTTGGGCAGAAGTTTCTTAGACAGTTCTCAAAGAATGGGCATGAAATACAGATATTTGTGTCGCATATACTGTTTATAAAAGTGAATTCTCACAGTTGAGGATTTCATTAATCAAGAATATAAAGTGGCCCTGACCGGTTTGGCTCAGTGGATAGAGCGTCGGCCTGTGGACTCAAGGGTCCCAGGTTCGATTCCAGTCAAGGGCATGTACCTTGGTTGTGGGCACATACCCAGTAGAGGGTGTGCAAGAGGCAGCTGATCGATGTTTATCTCCCATCGATGTTTCTGACTCTCTATCCCTCTCCCTTCCTCTCTGTAGAAAATCAATAAAAAATATATATACATAAAAAAGAATATAAAGTGGTCCTAGAAGGTTTGGCTCAGTGGGTAGAGCATTGGCCTGTGGACAGAAGGGTCCTGGGTTCGATTCTGGTCAAGGAAATATGCCAAGGTTGCAGGCTCAATCCCCAGTAGGATGCGTGCAGGAGGCAGCAATTCAATGATTCTCTCTCATCTTGATGTTTCTATCTCTGTCTCTCCCTCTCCCTTCCTCTCCGAAATAAATAAAAAATATATCTATTTAAAAAAATAAGATAAAGTGGCACATTCTATATGTTCCCTCATATATGGAATGTAAAACCACAAACAAACAAACAAGCAAAACCTCCCACATAGAGATGAAATCATGGTGAGTACAAGAGGGGATAAACATGAAGGAGGAAAGGAGGTAAAGGGGTCAAATACAAGAGGACAGACGAGGCTAGATTTTGGGAGGTGAGCACACAATGGATTATGCTATGTCGTACTACAAAGTCATAATATGACATTTATTTAATATTATTAACTGCATTACCTCCCACTCTTGTTCATGAAAAGAAGGTATTCTTCTGTTTTTGGTAAACATATTTTTGTTTGTCTACAATTTATTCAACCAGAATGGGGATAATCACCTGAGACTTGGTAATAGAACATGGGCAGCATGGTGTTAAGCCATCAGACGGTTAGTGAGGAGGAGTGCTTAGAAAAATAAATAAAAAAGATTCATAATGTTATCAAACCCAGCTCTGAATCCAGACTCCTGCCAAGCAAGGCAATTTCCAAGTACTGGGCTACAGCTTCAGTAGCTGGGGAGTGAAGAGCACTGGGCAATCCAATGGGTTTCCTGCATTCTAGTTCCCATGTCTGTGGTGATAACATAGATTCTGAAAAATTTCCAAGTGGTCCCCTGCAGCAGACAAGGATATGCTCTTGCTCATCACTTAATTTATATCCAGAATCAGATTGAAGAGATTCAGGACATGAACAGATTATTCTTTTTCAATGGCTCAACAAAATATGAGGAAAATTGGAAAGGTTCCTAGTACAGTTGTAACTGATAAGGAAGGAAACTAGAATAATTCATGATTTGTCATGGACAGGAAAAGTGTGCAAAAAAGAGGAAGCACACAAGGGTAATAATGGCAGTGATGTCTCCTGTGGCAGTTGCCAACTTGAATAGATGCAACTCTCAGCAGGACATTAAAGGTGAAGGATGAAATGTGAGACTTGAGGAAATGTGCTACTCTTTGGAAGAACTACACGAGTATAATAATTTACACAAGCAGGAAAGTATAGAATATGTGTGGAAATAATTAATGTTGGGAAAAATGTTACAAGGTACATAAATTTGGATGAGAGGGAATGTATTAATTTTAGCTCACCAGACAGAGACTCTGTATTTAAATTTTCAGAGTGGGTTATTAGAAAAGGCTCTAAAAGCTTATAGGGATGATTGGCTGACAAATGCGTTGAATCATGGCCCAATAAATATGACATGGAAATGCCCACTGTCTCTTGTTTTAATAAAGAAAAAGCAGTTCAAAATTTTATGGAGGGGAGAATGTTAGAGTGGATTGGTCATAAGAGTCCTATTCCAAACTCTGTGCATGTACACCTGGCATAACTTTCACCAATACATTGCAAAATATATTTAAGAGTAGAAATGGCATGAAGACCCACACCAAGACACATCCTAATTACAATGGCAATTGTTAACGACAGAGAGAGAATTTTTTTTTAAATTTCTTTATTGATTAAGGTGTTACATATGTGTCCTTATTCCCCCATTACCCCCCAACCCCCCATTCATCCCCTTACGCCCCCTGTTGTCTGTGTCCATTGATTAGGCTTATATGCATGCATATAAGTCCTTTGGTTAATCTCTCCCCCTTACCCACACCGTCCCCTACCTTCCCTGAGGTTTGACGTTCTGATCGATGTTTCTCTGTCTCTGGATCTGTTTTTGTTCATCAGTTTATGTTGTTCATTATATTCCATAAATGAGTGAGATCATGTGATATTTATATTTCTCTGCCTGGCTTATTTCACTTAGTATAATGTTCTTCAGCTCCATCCATGTTGTTGCAAATGGTAAGAACTCCTTTTTTACCGCAGGTAGTATTCCATTGTGTATGTACCACAGGTTTTTAATCCACTCATCTGCTGATGGGCACTTAGGCTGTTTCCAAATCTTAGCTATGGTGAATTGTGCTGATATGAACATAGGGGTGCATATATCCTTTCTGATTAGTGTTTCTAGTTTACAAAGAGAGAATCTTAAAGGCTGCAAGAGAGAGACAGAAAGTTATGTACAAGGGATCTCCCATTAGATTATAAAATGATTTCTCAACAGAAATATATCAGGACAGAAAGGAATGGAAGGAAGTTTACAAAGTGACACAAAGCAAGGGACTGAATACAAGAATATTACATTCAGCAAGGCTATCATTCAAAATTGAAGGGGGAATAAGGAGCTTCACAGACGAAAAAAAAAAAAAAAAAGGCTAAGGGAATTTATCACCACCAAGCCAGCAATGCAATAAATGCTAAAGGGAATGGTATAAAAATAAGAAATAAAAAGGGAAGGAGGAACACAAGCACAAAAAATAAAAATGGCTACAAACAACTACCTATCAATAATAACTTTAAACATAAACAGACTAAATTATCCAATCAAAAGATATTGAGTGGCTGAATGGATAAGAAAACATAACCCATACATTTTCTGTCTACAAAGACCCACCTTAGAACAAGGGACTCACACAGACTGAACGTGAAAGGATGGGAAAATATCTTCCACGCAAATGGAAATGAAAAAAAAAAAAACACAGCTGGGGTAGCAGTACTTGTATATCACAAAATATACCTCAAAGTAAATGCCATAACAAGTGATAAAGAAGGCCGCTTCATAATACTAAAGGGATCGGTACTACAAGAGGATATAACCCTGATAAACATACATGCACCCAATACAGGAGCACCCAAATACATTTAAAAAAAACCTCCTCGAAGATATCAAGGAAGAGATTGACAACAATACAATCATAGTGGGGACTCTAATACCCCATTGACGTCACTGGATAAATCATCTAAACAAAAAAAAAAATCAGTAAAGGAACAGCAATCCTAAATGACTCACTAGATCACATGGACTTAATTGACATCTGCAGAACTTTTCATCCCAAAGCCAGTAAATATACATTCTTCTCAAGTGCACATGGGACATATTCAAAGATAGACCACATATTGGGTCACAGGCAAAGTCTCTTCACATTCAAGAAGATTGAAATTATATCAAGCATCTTCTCAGACCACAATGGCATAATATTAGAAATAAACTACAATAAAAACAATTAAAAAATCAAACACTTGGAAGCTGAATAGCATACTATTAAACAATGATTGGGTTACCAAAGAGATCAAAGAAGAAATTAAAAACATCCTGGAAACAAATGATAATGAAAACACAACAATCCAAAATCTATGGGACACAGTGAAAGCAGTCCTGAGAGGGAAGTTTATAGCTCTACAGGCCTACCTTTAAAACAAGAAAAAAATGATAATAAATCATCTAACTCTACAACTTAAAGAATTAGAACAACAAGAAAAGCCCAGAGTGAGCACAAGGGAGATAATAAAGATCAGAGCAGAAATACATGGCATAGAGACGCAAAAAACAATAGAATAGATCAATGAAACCAAGAGCTGGTTCTTTGAAAGTATACACTAAATGGATGAACCTCCAGCCAGGCTCATCAAGAAGCAAAGAGAGAGGACCCAAATAAACAAAATCAGAAATGAAAGAGGTGAAATAACAACAGACCCCACGGAAATACAAAGTATCCTATATAATAAAGAGCTAATATGCAAATGGTCATCATGTGGTCATGCCATCACGCCATCACACTGGGGCCGGAGGACTTGAGGCCAGGCCGGGGGACCTGAGGCCATGTCCCCTGCCCCAGTGCTGAGGCTAGGGGACTAGAGGCCAGTTCGGGGACTAGAGGTTGTGCCAGGGGACCTGAGGCCATACCCCCCACCCAACGGGGCTTGATGGGGCACCTTAGGCTGTGCTTCCTGCCCAGTGCCGGGCAGGGGGACCTGAGGCTGCAACTCCAGCCAATGTGGGGTTTGATGGGTGTGGGGTCAGTGTGTCTCGGTCTCGAGTGATTTCAAGGCACACACGGGTCGGTGGGGACTTGACACTGGGGCTTGTGGCATGCCCCAGATACCGACAGGAGGAAGATTTGAGATTTCCATATACATTTTACTAATTTTCTTTCATCTCTGATACTTCTATTATAGAGAAAGGTCAAATAGCAATATTAAAATATTTCCTCTACTTAATTCCCTTTTAATGAGCATGAATTTCATGCACAAGGCCACTAGTTGTAAAAAAAAAATACTATGAACAACTCTATTCCAACAAACTGGACAACCTGGAGGAAATGGACATATTCCTAGAAAAATACAACCTTCCAAAACTCAATCAGGAAGAATCCAAAAATCTCAATAGGCTGATAACTATGGAGGAAATCGAAGCAGTCATCAAAAAGCTTCTAGCAAACAAAAGCCCAGGTCCAGGCGGCTTCACAGGGGAGTTTTACCAAACATTCAAAGAAGAACTAAAACCTATCCTCCTCCGACTATTCCAAAATATTAAAGAGGAAGCAAAACTTCCAAGCTCATTCTATGAAGCCAACATTACCCTAATACCAAAACCAGATAAAGACACCACAAAGAAAGAGAATTATAGGCCAATATCCCTCATGAACATAGATGCCAAAATCCTCTACAAAACTGTAACAAATCAGATCCAGCATTACATCAGAAAAATGTATACATCATGACCAAGTAGGATTTATCCTAGGGATGCAAGGATGGTACAATATCCACAAATCAATAAACATAATACATCACACAGACAAATTGAGAGATAAAAGTCACATCGTCATATCAATTGATGCAGAAAAAGCGCTTGACAAAATCTAACAGTCTTTCTTGATAAAAACCCTCAGCAAAGTGGGAATAGAGGGATCATATATCAACATAATAAAAGCCTTCCTTATACAACAAACCTCAGCCAACAGCATACTCAATGGGCAAAAACTGAAACCATTTCCCCCAAGGACACGAACAAGACAGGGATGCGCACTGTCACCACTCCTGTTCCACATAGTACCAGAAGTGCTAGTCATAGCAATTAGACAAGAAGAAATAAACGATATCCAATTTGGAAAAGAATACATAAAGCTGTCATTATTCACAGGTGACATGATGCTGTACGTAAAAAAAACCCAAAGACTCCATAAAAAATTATTAGACTTAATATATGAATTTGTCAATGTAGCAGGATACAAAATTAATGCCAAGAAATCTATGAAATTTTTATACACCGATAATGAACTTACAGAAAGAGAGGTTTAAAAAAATCCCATTTACCATTGCACCAAAAACATTAAGATAACCTAGGATCAAACTTAACTGAGGAGGTAAAAGACCTGTACTCAGAAAACTACAGGACACTGAAAAAAGCGATAGAGGAACACATAAACAGATGGAAGAACATACCATAGAATCAACATCATTAAAATGTCCATACTACCCAAAGCAATCTATAGATTAATGCACTCCCCATTAAAATACTAACAGCGTATTTCACAGTCCTAAAACGAACTCTCCAAAAGTTCATCTGGGATTAAAAAAAAAAAAAGACTCCAAATGGCTGCAGCAATCCTGAGAAAGAAGAACAAATAGGAGGGATCTCAATACCAGATATCAAGCTGTATTACAAACTCACTGCTCTCAAAACTCCCTGGGACTGGCACAAGAAGAGACATATAGATCAATGGAACAGAACAGAGAACCCAGAAATTGACCCAAGCCATTATGTTCAATTAATATTTGACAAAGGAGGCAAGAGCATACAATGGAGTCAAAACAGTCTCTTCAATAAATGGTGTTGGGGAAATTGGACAGATAAATGCAATAAAATGAAACTAGACCACCAACTTACATCATACACAAAAATAAACTCAAAATGGATAAAGGACTTAAATGTAAGATAGGAAACCATAAAAATCTTAGAGGAATCCACAGGCAGCAAAATCTCAGACATATGCCAAAGCAATATCTTCACCGATATAGCTCCTAGGGCAATGGAAACTAAAGAGAAAATAAACAAATGGGACTACATCAAAATAAAAAGCTTTTGCACAGCAAAAGAAACCATCAACAAAACAACAAGAAAGCCCACTGCATGGAAGAACATATTTGCCAATGTTATCACCGATAAGAGTTTAATCTCCAACATTTACAGGGAACTCATACAAATTAACAAAAGGAAGACAAACAACCCAATCAAAAAATGGGCAACAGATCTAAATAGATATTTTTCATAAGAGGACAGAAGGAAGGCCAGGAGACATATGAAAACATGCTCAAAGTCACTAATAATCTGAGAGATGCAAATCAAAACGACAATGAGGTACCATCTCACACCTGTCAGAATGGCTATCATCAACAAATCAACAAATGACAAGTGTTGGCAAGGATGCAGAGAAAAAGGAACCCTCATGCACTGCTGGTGATTATGCAGACTGGTGCAGCCACTGTGGAGAACAGTATGGAGTTTCCTCAAAAAACTAAAAATGGAACTGGCATTTGACCCAGTGATCCCACTTCTAGGACTATATTCCAAGAAACTAGAAACACCAATCAGAAAGAATATATGCACCCCTATTTTCATAGCAGAACAATTTACAATAGCTAAGATTTAGAAACAGCCTAAGTGCCCATCAGCAGATAAGTGGATTAAAAAACCGTGGTACAGAGTTTGCGCCATCTTGAATGGGAAAGTGGAGCTTATCGGAAGCCTGAGAATCCACAACTGCGGCACCCACAGAACAGCTGCGAGCCCCAGAACACCGCTCCCCAATTGGCGCAAACACACGGATTCAGAGGAGCTCTACACTCACCACGGAAAGGTCAGATTTCGCCTGGGATAAGGTGAGGTCTCTGGTCCCTGCGGGAGAGAGGAACGCGTGTTTTGCGGGAGCTGGAGGACCAGGGATGTCTGTGCCTAGAAAAATCCATGGCTGTTGGGGCTGGCGTGATCTGTGAATGTGGAAGGGGGTCCTCAGAGCTGCTAACAGAAGGGATCTCTAACAAGCAACCCATTTTGATCTGGCATGCAGGGACACCCTGGGAATTTCAGGGGTGTGCCGGCTGCCCAGACTTACGCGCAGCCCCGGAGTTTGCACACTTGGGCTTTTTCCTCTTCAAATCCTTGCTTCTGATTGCTAAGCTCAGTACATGGGCTCGCCCAGTTGGGAACACCCTGGGAGACTGCAGGGGAAGGTGTTTTTCTGGAACCTGGGGATCGGAGTGGGGAGTGACCATCGGAGAGCCAGCTCTGAGGCAGCCCAATCCCACAAACCAGTAGTGAGTGCCACAGGGAAAGAAGGCTCTAACACTGCCTAGAGAGGCCATATATAGACCCAGAAGTCAATCCAGAAACACTGCCACCCAGGGGCTGAATCACAAATTGACTCTTGTGTAATCAAAAATAAAGGAATACGAGAAATTAAGACACACCGCCTGCTTAAAATCAGGACTGGCTTACAACACTGAAGAGCAGTGGAACGCAGGGAACTGCAATACTGTCCGGACTGAGAAACAGGCGTGCCAAACAGAACAAAAGAGGAAGTGAATGACCTTCACTACTCCACATTTTATTTTTATTTTTATTTTTTATTTTCATTTTTTTGCATCTTTTCCTCAAGAAACTGATTTTTTTTCCTTTTTTCCTCACTTGATTTTACCTTTTTAATTATTACGTTTTTATTTTCAATCCGTATTATTACTACTGCTATTTTATCTTTTTTTAAAGTGTCATTTTATTTTCTCTCTATTTTACTTTAAGATTAGTGTTCTACATTCTATTTTCATCTTTCCTTTAGCATCGTTTTACTCTATCTCAACTCTACCTTTATGCCATCACTCTCTTCCTAACCTTCCCCTTTTCGGTGTCCTGTTTATCTTACCCCTTTCCTGCTTTAGATTTTACCTATTCTATCTGTTTACCCCTTGTTAAAACTTCACCCTACTTACATATCTAATCTCCAATCCCCTGCTCCAAGTCCATACGCACCTCTCTCTTTGCTGTCTCAACTATCCAAAAAATTGTTTTTCTCTCTGTCCTTTTGTTGTTGTTCGCTTGAATGTTGATTATATCAAATTTTTATGCTTTTTTGCGAGATTGTTTTGCTTATTCTTGTTTTGTTTATTTTTTTGTTTCTTTGTGCTTCTGTTTTCCCTTGCCTCACTCAATATTAGTTGGTGTTGTAGTTTGTATTAATCCCCAGGTACTTGTTGCTGGCATTTGCTGGGATTAGTGATTGTTCTATTGGAGTTTTATACCCAATATATATAGTTTGTTCCCCTTTCTCTCTTAGTCTCTTTCTTGTCTCTTTTACTTTTTTTTTTCCTTTTCCCAATTTCATTTTGACACTCCTTTATTTTTCTTTTCCTTTCTTTCTTTTTCCTCTTATTCTTTCTCTCCTATCCCCTATTTGCCTTTCTCTAGTGGTCACCTTTATTGGAGGTTATTAATATCGTGAATACATTTTTGTTCAGTGCCTTGTGTGTTGTACCTGGTAGTGCTGTATTTTGTGCCTTTAAATCAACACAGGAGAGAGAGAACTACATAACCAGACACCCAGAGAAGAGAGACTATGGGGAGACAAAGAAACAGCCCGCATATGAAAGAAAAGCAGGCATCACCAGAAAAGGAAGTAAACGAAATGGAAGCAAGCAACCTTCCAGAAAAAGAATTCAGAGAAATGGTCATAAGGTGGCTGAAAAGAATGGAAGACAAATTTGACAATATGAGCAAGAACCAAGAAAAAATGAAGAACCAAGAAGAAATGAAAAATGACATCGCTGCTGTAAAGAACTCAATAGAAAGCATCAAGAGTAGACTAGAAGAAGCAGAGGACCACATCAGTGAGCTAGAAAGAAAGATGGGAAAAAATACCCAAGTAGAGCAACATCTAGAAAAAAAAATTAAAAGGCAGGAGGAGAGCCTAAGGGAACTTTGGGACAACACAAAACAAAACAACATCTGCATAATAGGGGTTCCAGAAGGAAAGGAAGCTGAGCAAGGAATAGAAAACCTGTTTGAAGAAATAATGACAGAAAATTTCCCTGATATAGGGAAGAAAAAACCCACACAAATCCAAGAAGCTCACAGCGTCCCAAGCAAAATGAACGCCAAAAGACCGACGCCAAGGCACATTATAATTAAATTGGCAAACACCAACGACAAAGTAAGAATCTTAAAAGTGGCAAGAGAGAGACAGAAAGTTACATACAAAGGAACCCCCATCAGACTAGCGACTGATTTCTGAACAGAAACTCTTCAGGCCAGAAGAGAATGGAATGAAATATACAAAGTCATGCAAAGGAAGGGTCTGAATCCAAGAATACTGTACTCAGCAAGGTTATCAATCAAAATTGAAGGTGAAATCAGGAGCTTCACAGACAAAAAAGGACTAATGGAATGTATAACCACCAAACCAGCAATGCAAGAAATGCTAAAGGGTCTGCTGTAAAAAAAAAAGAAAGAAATAGGAAGCGACGAAGGAACACAGGGGTAAAGAATAAAAATGGCGACAAATAAGTACCTATCAATAATAACTTTAAATGTAAATGGATTAAATGCCCCAATCAAAAGACATAGGGTAACGGATTGGATAAGAAAACACGACCCATATATCTGCTGTCTACAAGAAACCCACCTCAGAAAAAAAAGACGCAAACAGGCTGAGGGTGAAGGGATGGAAAATGGTTTTCCAGGCAAATGGAACTGAAAAACAAAGCTGGGGTATCAATACCTATATCTGACAAATTAGATCTCAAGTGAAGGACATAACAAGAGATAAGGAAGGCCACTTCATAATACTAAAGGGAGCAATCAAACAAGAAGAAATAACTCTGGTATACATATATGCACCCAATACAGGAGCACCCAAATACATAAAAAAAACCTGGAGGATATCAGGGGAGAGAATGACAGCAATACAACCATAGTAGGAGACTTTAATACCCCACTATCACCATTGGACAAATCCTCTAAACAAAAAATCAGCAAAGAAACATCAATTCTAAATGACTCACTAGACCAGATGGAATTAATTGACATCTTCAGAACATTTCACACCAAAGCCACAGAATATACATTCTTCTCAAGTGCACATGGGTCATTTTCAAAGATAGACCATATGTTGGGTCATAGGCAAAGTCTCTTCAAATTCAAGAAGATAGAAATCATATCAAGCATCTTCTCAGACCACAGTGGCATAAAACTGGAAATCAACTACAATAAAAACAACCCAAAGAAATCAAACACATGGAGACTAAACAGCATGCTATTAAACAATGACTGGGTTACCAGAGAGATCAAAGAAGAAATAAAATAATATGGCAAAAATTACAATGAAAACACTACAATCCAAAATCTATGGGACACAGCGAAAGCAGTCTTGAGAGGGAAGTTCATAGCTCTACAAGCCTACTGCAAAAAACAAGAAACAATGGTAATAAATTACCTAACCCAACAACTCAAAGAGTTAGAAAAAGAACAACAAGAAAAGCCCAGTGTAAGCAGAAGGAAGGAAATAATAAAGAGCAAGGCAGAGATAAACGACATAAAGACCAAAGAAACAATACAAAAGATCAACAAAACCAAGAGCTGGTTCTTTGAAAGGATAAACAAGATTGATGAACCTCTAGCCAGGCTCAGCAAGAAGCAAAGGAAGAGGACCCAAATAAACAAAATCAGAAATGAAAGAGGTGAAATAACAACAGTTCCTGCTGAAATACAAAGGATAGTTAAAAAACACTACGAACAACTCTATTCCAACAAACTGGACAACCTGGAGGAAATGGACATATTCCTAGAAAAATATAACCTCCCAAAACTCAATCAGGAAGAATCTAAGCATCTCAATATGCCAGCAACTATGGAAGAAATTGAAGCAGTCATCAAAGAGCTTATGGCAAACAAAAGCCCGGGGCCAGAAGGCTTCTCAGGAGAGTTTTACCAAACATTCAAGGAAGAACTAAAGCCTATCCTCCTCAGACTATTCCAAAAAATTCAAGAGGAAGGAACACTTCCAAGCTCCTTCTATGAAGCCAGCATCACCCTAATACCAAAACCAGATAAAGACAACACAATGAAGGAGAATTACAGGCCAATATCCCTCATGAATGTAGATGCCAAATCCTCAACAAAATTCTAGCAAATCGAATCCAGCAGTACATCAGAAAGATCATACACCATGACTAAGTAAGGTTTATCCCAGGAATGCAAGGAAGGTACAATATCCGCAAATCAATAAACGTGATACATCACATAAACAAATTGAGAGAAAAAATCACATTGTCATATCCATGGATGCAGAAAAAGCATATGACAAAATCCAAACTCCTTTCTTGATAAAAACTCTCAGCAAGGTGGGAATAGAAGGATCATACCTCAACATAATAAAAGCTATATATGATAAACCCACAGCTAACATCATACTCAATGGGCAAAAACTAAAACCATTTCCCCTAAGAACAGCAACAAGGCAGGGATGCCCACTCTCACCACTCCTGTTTGACATAGTACTGGAAGTATTAGCCATTGCAATTAGACAAGAAGAAGTAATAAAAGGCATCCAAATTGGAAAAGAAGAAGTAAAGCTGTCCTTATTTGCAGATGACATGATATTGTACATACAAAACCCCAAAGACTCCATCAAAAAACTAACGGACTTAATAAATGAATTCAGCAATGTAGCAGGATACAAAATTAACGCCGAGAAGTCTATGGCATTTCTATACACCAATAGTGAACTTAAAGGAAGAGAGACTAAAAAAGCAATCCCATTTACCATCGCACCAAAAATTTAAGATACCTAGGAATAAACCTAACCCAGGAGGTAAAAGACCTATACGTGGAAAACTACAGGACACTGAAAAAAGAGATAGAGGAAGTCATAAACAGATGGAAGAACATACCATGTTCATGGATTGGTAGAATCAACATCATTAAAATGTCCATACTACCCAAAGCAGTCTATAGATTCAATGCACTCCCCATTAAAATACCAACAGCATATTTCACAGACCTAGAAAGAACTCTCCAAAAATTCATCTAAAATAAAAAAAGACCCCAAATAGCCACAGCAATCTTGAGAAAGAAAAATAAAGTAGGAGGGATCTCAATACCAGATTTCAAGCGGTATTACAAAGCCACTGTTCTCAAAACAGCCTGGTACTGGCACAAGAACAGACATATAGATCAATGGAATAGAATAGAGAATCCAGATATCGACCCAAACCACTATGCGCAATTAATATTTGACAAAGGAGGCATGAACATACAATGGAGTCAAGACAGTCTCTTCAATAAATGGTGTTGGGAAAATTGGACAGATACATGCAAAAAAATGAAACTAGATCACCAACTTACACCATACACAAAAATAAACTCAAAATGGATACAGGACTTAAATATAAGACGGGAAACCATAAACATACTAGAGGAATCCACAGGCAGCAAAATCTCACACATATGCCGAAAGAACTTTTTCACTGATATTGCCCCTAGGGCAACGGAAGCCGAAGAGAAAATAAACAAATGGGACTACATCAAAATAAAAAGCTTTTGCACAGCAAAAGAAACCATCAACAAAACAACAAGAAAGCCCACTGTATGGGAGAATATATTTGCAAATGTTATCACTGATAAAGGTTTAAACTCCAACATCTACAGGCAGCTTATACACCTTAATAAAAGGAAGATAAATGATCCAATAAAAAAATGGGCAACGGACCTAAATAGAATCTTTTCGAAAGAAGACAGAAGGAAGACCAAGAGACACATGAAAACATGCTCAAAGTCACTAATTATCCGAGAGATGCAAATCAAAACGACAATGCGATACCATCTCACACATGTCAGAATGGCTATCATCAACAAATCAACAAACGACAAGTGTTGGTGAGGATGCGCAGAAAAAGGAACCCTCATGCACTGCTGGTGGGAATGCAGACTGGTGCAGCCACTGTGGAGAACAGTATGGAGTTTCCTGAAAAAACTGAAAATGGAACTCCCATTTGACCCAGTGATCCCACTCCTAGGAATATATCCTAAGAAACTAGAAACACCAATCAGAAAGAATATATGCACCCCTATGTTCATAGCAGCACATTTTACAATAGCTAAGATTTGGAAACAGCCTAGGTGCCCATCAGCAGATGACTGGATCAGAAAACTATGGTACATCTACACAATAGAATACTATGCTGGCATAAAAAAGAAGGAATTACTACCATTTGTAGGCACGTAGATGGAATTAGGGAAAATTATGCTAAGTGAAATAAGCCAGTCAGTGAAAGAAAAATACCACATGATCTCACTCATTTGGGTATAATGAAAAACGTTATAAACTGATGAACAAAAAGATTGATACAGAGGCAGTAAAGCATCAAACAGACTGTCAAATTACAGTGGTAAGGTTAGGGAGAGGTGGGGGAATAAGAGATCAACTGAAGGACTTATATGCATGCATATAAGAGTAACCAACCGATGCAAAACATTGGGAGGTGCGGGCATGTATGGGAGTGGGGTGGGGGGGCAATGGTAAGATATGTACACATATAATACCTTAATTAAAAAAAAGTTAAATAAGTAAATAAATAAATAAAAAACTGTGGTACATCTACACAATGGAATACTACACTGCTGTGAAAAGGAAGGATCTCCTACCACTCGCAACAGCATGGATGGTCCTGGAGAGAAAGATAAATATCACATGATCTCACTCATTTGTGAAATATAATAAACAACATAAACTGATGAACAAAAAATAGATCCAGAGACTTAGAAGCATCGAACAGACCATCCAACCTCAGAGGGAAGGCAGGGAGTGTGGGAGGGTGAGGTAAGAGACCAACCAAAGGACTTGTATGTATGCATATAAGCATAACCAATGAACACAGACAATAGGGAGAGAGGGCATGTTCTGGGGGGTGGGAGCAGCCAGGGAGAGGCCAATTGGGGAAATGGAGACATATGTAATACTTTAAACAATAAAAAATTTTATAAAATTAAAAGAAACTCCTGGTAAAGTTCTCTTCTTACACCAGTTTTTTTCCAACTAAATCTTTTAGAAAGGAATGTTATTTCTTAACAATGAGCTTAAAATCAGTACGTCCAATGCAAAATTTTGGTACTCTTTGAAACTTTATTTATTTATTTATTTATTTTCTCTTGATACACATGAATTTAGCTTTTGGTTTTTTTTTGCCATTAATTGCTAAGGAATTTTAAGATAAAAATACAAAGTCATTAACATCAAGAGACACAAAGGCACTTTTATAATGGGGGAGTAAGGGGATCCTCACGTGTCACTTGCTTATTTTTTAAACTATTACTCTTTCAATTCTAATCTTTGAATAAAATATTTTTTCTACAATATAAAATGACTTTTTAGATCAAAACCAGCACAGTAACATTGTCTATTTTACAATAAATCTGAAAGGAAAATTTGGAAAAGAATATTCTTACACCATATAGCATAACTTGTTTTTTAACTTGAATTTTTTTGGTTAATTGCCTAATCACCTAAATCAGTGAATAAGAATGCTCAGCATCCAATCCATGAATATAGAATACAATATAATTTATTCTACTTTTTACTTCAAAGTCACAGAGATGACATCCATATAATTATAAAGCCTACTCTACATTTTCAAGTTCTCAATCCAAATATATAGATTAGAACAGGTCACTTTATTGCTGACAATATTCATGGAAGGGTCAGATTCCTCATAAAAAGACAAAATAAGTTTGATTGGGAGCCGGCCATTGCCCTACTCACCCATCAACAGAATTATGGAAGTCAAGAGGCAATATTTTTTCCTTTTTAAAATAGCAAAGGAACAAAAGAAGATTGGCTGGCTGTTGAGTGGGCCCCACATTAGAGTGCATAGCTCATCAGGATCGAGGCTGGCATCTGTGAGCAGTTAACTTCCTAAGAGCACTCACTGGGCATTATGTCATCTGCACTACAGCTCTCACCCTGGAAATTATTTGAAAATACTTTATGCTCAAAATATACACTGAGTGGCCAGATTATTATGATCTCTGGATGCATCATAATTGGGCCACTCAGTGTATATACTATATAATAAAAAGCTAATATGCAAATTGTCCCCTCGACCAGCAGGCAGGCCAGCCAACCGCCCATGTCCCCTCCCCCTGGCCAGGCTGGCTGGAGAGTATTATGCATTCAGAGATCATAATAATCTGGCCACTCAGTGTATAGTATCCATTTCTTGTCCTTGAGGATCCAAGTATCTATACTAATAAAAGCCTAAGCGGCCCTTGCATGTGATGTTGCCACAAGATGGCTGCCACAAGATGGCCACCACAAGATGGCCAAGTGCACAGAGGAGGTGGGGCGCAGCAGCCACTTCGTGTGGTGAGGCCTGGGGGTCGAGCATCTCCTCCGCCTCACACAGAGGAGGTGGGTCCTGGCAGAGAAGGCAAGTTGCGGCAGGGGAGGGCAGTTGGGGGCGATCAGGCCAGCAGGGGAGCAGTTAGGTGTCAATAAGGCCAGCAGGGGAGTGGTTAGGGGGTGATCAGGCTGGCAGGCAGAAACAGTTAGGGGCAATCAGGCAGGCAGGCAGGCAGGCAAGCGGTTATGAGCCAGCAGTCCTGGATTGTGAGAGGGATGTCCAACTGCCAGCATAGGCCTGATCCCGCACATCCCCCAAGGGGTCCCAGATTGGAGAGAGTGCAGGCCGGGCTGAGGGACACCCTCTCCCCACCCCTGTGCATGAATTTCGTGCACTGGGCCACTAGTAAATCTAAAATTATAATGGGCTTCTTCAGTCCAAAGGCAGGACTTCTTTGCAGTAGAGTGTCTCCAGTGTTACACAAAAATAAATAAAAGCAGCAGCTAACGTCTTTTCAGCTTCTTGACCTCTCCGCATTTTGTTGCTTCTTCCTCCGATCTCATTTCCTCTAAGTCCTCTTGCATACCTGGTCTTAAACTCTTTGCTTCTTTATCTTTGTATTTTTTTCAGTCATAGCCAAAGAATGTGCTTAGATATTTCTTCCTGAGATTGTCCTTCATCTTTAATAAAATCTTCCATTTTGGAGTCATAGTTCTCATCTTCCTCCTCTACATATTCTCACTGTCTTTTGTAACCACCAGGGAAGGGAAACCCTTGAGAACATTGGGCAGATCTATAGCCAGCTAAAGAAGGCTACATTCCATTCATCTGTCCATTGGTGGGCTGGGTAATGATATTCTTAGAAGATATTGTTTCAGAGACAAAAGTGCATTTGGGCTTATGGGGGGATCTAAGCTACTAACTATTCACCCAGGTCCCAAGCTGCTCACTGGTCTTCTAGGGCCTGAACTGCTGACAGTCTGTCTAGCTGAAACTGCCACTTACTGATTGCCCAGAGCCACTGACTAACCGCCTGGGGGGCACTGAGCCACTCATTGGTCGTCAGTTATGTGGATTGTGCACAGGCCACCCAGAGTCACCAGAACTGACCACTGACTTCCTAGAACCACCTGGGCCACTGATAGGTCATCCAGAGCCACCTATACTGCTGACTGTCCTTCCAGGAGGATTTAAGTCACTGGCTGGCCTCTTGGTCCCACTGATTGATCGAGTGCTCAGGTCCTGAGCTGGAGCTGCCATTCTGGTGCCTGGGCATGGAGCCAGAACTAACCATAGGCCGAAGACTCCCTGCGATGGGCTGTCCAGGAACTGGGCTGGAGCTGCTGCCTGACTGCCTGACACCTGGACTCTTAGCCTTATGTGGGGAGACCACAGGTCCACGTCTGGAATGGCTAGGATGGAGAGAAGATTTTTTTGGCTGTGTGCTCAGTAACAGATTTCTGAGTCCCGTTAGCAGAAGTCTTTGGAACACTTGGTGAAAAGGTGCTCAAGTGGGTCTTTCCAGCCCCATTGTAAACAGGCCTGTCATGGTCCTTCCGAATTGAGGCTTGGGAGCAGTTGCTAGATCCTACTTTGGTCCTCTCTCCTGGCATGGACTTGGATGAAAACAAACCTAAATGTTTCTTATCTGTGCTGGGTCTGGATTTCTTCTCAGCATGAGGAAGGGGAGTACCTTTGGGAGAAGGATGCTTGTCCCTGGAAACTCTGCAAGTTTTTGTGCCCATACTTTCTGTATGAGAAGGCACCATTTTGGTCAGAGGTAGTCCTGCATCTGCTTCAGGCTTCTTTTTCATATGTCTTCATTCAAGAAGTTTTCACTCCCTAAGTTCTTGTGCAATCATAGGTCACTTTTCTGTGTGTGTGTGTTTTTTTCACTACCTTGATTTCCACTGGTTCATACTGTTGGAAGCTAGCTATTGTCTTCCCTATCAGAAAAGTGTAAACAAGGAATGCAGAAGGATCATGAACCTTGAGCTCTGGCAAGGGCTAAAGCTATGCACTGATTGTTTAGTCAAGACAATGGTGGCTCAAGCAATTTCCTGGCCAAATAGTCTCAAAGTAAATTTTTACTAATATTTACTGACCTTTAAGATAGTCTTTCTGTTACCAGAATTGCCTGCCTGACTAAGGGCAATATGTGTATCTAAAATTGAATGAAAGCCTGGCAGGGCCTGGGCACCAGTGCAGTCTTTGCCCTTGCATTGGACTCTCCACCTGACCCCCCATTATTATTTCTTATCTTGTCTCATCATTTGACCACGGCCCTTCTCCAGATCCCAAACCCTGAGCGACGTGGGACGTGGACTCTCACATCTGGCACCTCGAATGATGGATGTCTGGAGAAGATTTGCCTGGAGCAGAAAAACAAAGTTTCACCAGCAAGGTGGGGAAAAAGAATTCACCGGATAGGTGGGGAAATTCTCAGCGTGCAAAGCCCACAGCCAGCTGCAGAAGTTGAGATCTGTAAGTAGGGTGGGAACGTCTTTTTTTTTTTAGCCAGGCTAATGGGGCAGAATTTGTCAAAAGGGGAGAAGCTTTATTGTAGACTTTTGGTTTGCATGCTTAAGGATAAAGGAATTAAAGTGTCAGAAGGTATTCTCTTACAGTTTTTGCATGTTATTATAGAACATAATCTCTGGTTTCCTGAAGAAGGTACATTAGATGTTGAATGTTTAGAAAGAGTTAGTCATAACTTCAAAAAACCTCAACAGCAGGGGAAAGATTTGCCTCCAAATTGTTTCTCCTTGTGGAACATGGTATTGCATTTGCTAGAGCCTTTTAGAGAAACAAAAGAGGATAAACCCCCTCCCCTTGCACCTTCTGCTCCTAAAGAGGAGCAAAAAGAAAAATTGGAGGAATGGCCTTCATGGCCCCCTCCACCTCCATGTCCTAATCCTGAAACATTTAATTCACCATTAATAGAATCACCTATGCAAAGAACAATCCGAGAAGGATTAAAGCACATGACGGTGGAGGATCAACTTGCTTTTCCTATTATACAAGTAGCTGACCTACAGCTCCCGAATCATATAATAAGACATCATGAAAAATTTGACTTTAAAATGATAAAATCCTTGCATGTAAGCATAGTCCAGAATGGTCCTATAGCTCTTTTACCAGAGAAATTATGACTAATATTTCTGAAGCATTCTTAGCTCCTTATGATTGGTATTCCCTGGCTCACGCAGCTCTGGATGGAGGAGATTATTTACTATGGAAGGGAGAAATTTTGGAGAAATGTCAGGAGCAAGCCCATGCAAACTGTGGGCTGAATGCTCAAATAACTTATGAAATGCTGACAGGACTGGGACAATATAATGGCATACAAAATCAGCTAAATTATGTGCAAAAGGCATATGAGCAAATTAGACTTTGTGGAAGAGGATCTTGGTGAGCTTTACCATCAAAAGGGGATCCTGGCCGAAACCGGTTTGGCTCAGTGGATAGAGCGTCAGCCTGCGGACTGAAAGCAGTCCCAGGTTCGATTCCGGTCAAGGGTATGTACCTTGGTTGCGGGCACGTCCCCAGTAGGGGGTGTGCAGGAGGCAGCTGATCAATGTTTCTCTCTCATCAATGTTTCTAACTCTCTATCCCTCTCCCTTCCTCTCTGTAAAAAATCAATAAAATATATTAAAAAAAATCACAACATTAAAAAAAAAAGGGGGGGGGTGATCCTGAGGGAGCTTTTAGTAAATGTATGCAGGGGCCTACAGAGTCATTTTCTGACTTTGTGGCTTGCCTCACTCAAGCAGTGAGATGCCAGATTCAACATGAAACAGCAGGAGACATGTTAATTCAGCAATTAGCTTATGAAAATGCCAATGCTGATTGTAAAAAATGTCTGACGCCTCTGAGAAAAAAATAGTACCATTACAGAAATGATTCGAGCATGTCAGAATGTGGGGTCAGGCACTTTTCAAGCAAACTTACTCGCTGCCACTGTAACAGTGGGGAATAAAAGGTGTTATAATTGTGGAAGAACAGGACATTTTAAAAAGAAAGTAAGCAACCAAGAAGGACACAAGGTGGCGATCTAGGGAAAGGCGTGAGCATTCTGCCTCCCAATTCAATCAACACAGATTAAACCTCTCTGTGTCCTAGAAGTCAGAAGGGAAACCATTGGGTTGGTTAATGTAGATAGAAATTTCATAAAAATGGGCAGCCATTAGATCAAGACTGAGGGAATGGCCAACCACAGGGAAACGGCCGCCCAGCCCCGTCATCAATAGGGGAAATTTGCCCTGCAAGGCCCACAGTGGACTCCCTATGAGCCATTCCAGGGAGCCCAGGCCTAGTTCTTAACAGTACTATAGCGGTCACTTTGACCCCCAGTATGGCTCAGCAAGCTGTTCCTACAGGAATCTGGGGACCTGTGCCACCAAGAACTTTAGGATTAATCTTAGGGAGAAGTGGAAAAACTCTGAAAGGACTAACTGTTCTGCCTGGAGTCATAGATTCAGACTATGAGGGAGAAATTAAGGTAATATTAGAATGTAATCATATTATGCAAATTACTTTAGGACAAAGAATTGCTCAGATACTACTTCTACCTTGTATTCAGCAAGGCGAAGCTATAAATAGGAAAAGAGAAACACAAGGATTTGGAAGCTCAGATATCTATTGGATACATGAAATTAGCAAAACCCATCCTATGATTAATTTAAGAATAGAGAGAAAACGATTTAAAGGTTTAGTAGACACTGGAGCGATGTCAGCATTATCAGCAAAGAATTCTGGCCTCTAAGTTGGTTCATGGTAGAAGCTATAAGCTCTATCATGGGGGTCAGAGTTCCTGATAATACACAACACAGTGATGCAGTGTTAAGGTGGCAAGATGAAGGACAGGCAGGATGGTTTCAGCCTTTCATAGTCTCTGGAATTGCAGTCAACTTATGGGGCCAGGATGTTTTAGAAGATTTACAAGCTTTCATTATTACTGGCAAATGACAGCAGTTAATAAATCAGATGGGATATCAGACTGGTCAAAGCTTAGGAAAAAATAATCAGGGAATTAAAGAGCCCATCCAAGCCAAAGAAAACCCAGGAAGACGAGGATTAGGATATCAACCTTTTTTTTTTTTAATATATATTTTATTGATATTTTACAGAGAGGAAGGGAGAGGGATAGAGAGGCAGAAACACCGACGAGAGAGAAACATTGATCAACTGCCTCCTGCACACCTCCCACCAGGGATGTGCCCGCAACCAAGGCACGTGCCCCTGACCGGAATCGAACCTGGGACCCTTCAGTCCGCAGGCCGACGCTCTATCCACTGAGCCAAACCGGTTTCGGCAGGATATCAACCTTTTGAGGAGTGGTCACTGCTCAATCTCCTCACCCTCATGCAGATCCTATACAATGGAAAGATGATAGACCTATATGGGTGGATCAGTGGCCATTAACCAAGGAGAAATTAGGTCATATTCAGGAATTAATACAGGAACAAATAGAGGCTGGCCACATAGAGCCTTCCAATAGTCCTTGGAATACACCCTATATTTACTATACCTAAGGAGGCGGCAGGAAAATGCCAATTGTTACATGATCTTTGAGCGGTTAACACTACTATGCATACCATGGAAGCTTTACAGCCTGGACTCCCAGCGCCGTTGCAAATCCCTCTAGATTGGTCTCTTATAGTAGTAGATCTTAAGGATTGTTTCTTCACCATTCCCTTGGCACCTCAAGATAAACAGAGATTTGCATTTTCAGTGCCAGCTATTAATAATATAGAACCCATGAAAAGATATCAATGGAAAGTTTTGCCTCAAGGAATGGCCAATGGCCCCACCTAGTGTCAAAAATATGTAGCTCAAGCTGTTCAGCCTTTAAGGCACAAATATTCCCGATGTTACATTATTCATTACATGGATGACTTGCTCTTAGCAAGTCCATGGGAAGAGTAGACTTTGGCAATGTAAAAATTGCTCCAGAAAAGGTACAGAAAGAAATGCCTTTCAAATATCTGGGAACCATAATTGAAAACCAATGTATTAGGCCTCAAAAGGTGGAAATAAGATTGCCTTAAAACTTTAAATGACTTCCAAAAATTATTAGGGTACATTAATCATAATGTAAATATCTGTGTTTTCTGATGGTCTTAGGTGACCCTGCTAGCGGTTCTCAACCTGTGGGTCATGACCCACAGGTTGAGAACTGCTGCTGTAGAGCCTACGACCATCGGAAAACACAGATATTTACATTATGATTCATTAACAGTAGCAAAATTACAGTTAAGAAGTAGCAACGAAAATCATTTTATGGTTGTGGGTCACCACAACATGAGGAACTGTATTAAAGGGTCACGGCATTAGGAAGGTTGAGAACCACTGACTAGGGCATCAATCCTCTAAAACTGCGGTTACATATATAGAACTTATGGCTCAGTTGATATCTCAACTTAGAAAGCGCTGCAGGCAGCTTAGAGAAGAACCCCAATGCATTTACCTTCCCCTCACTGGGAAGCGATTAGAAATATTATTTCAAACTGATTTGAATTGGCAAATTGGACTAAGTGGATATTCAGGGGAACTTAGTTGTCACCTATTAAAAGACAAATTACTACAGTTTTTATATTATACCCCCTTATTATACCAAAAAAATACTAGGCAGGAACCTATTCCTGGAGCATTAACTGTTTTTACTGATGGATCATCGAATGGTAAAGCTGCCTATCATACAATGAACTTAGACCGACTCAGACTGATCAGTCATACTTCTGTACAAAGAATTGAATTAGAGGCTATTAAGGCTACATTGCAGGATTTCCAAGAGCTTCTTAATATTATCTCTGGCTCTTCTTATGCTCTGGGCCTAGTGAATAGAATTGAAACTGCTCTGTTAAAATGGCTCAGTGACCAAAGTTTATTTTTTACTATTTAAACAAGTTCAGCAGATTGTACAACAGAGACAATATCCTTTTTATATCACTCACATCAGAGCTCACAGTGTATTACCTGGCCGGCTAACAAAAGGAAATGCACATGCCGATCAATTGGTTGCTTTATTAAAACAGGCCTCAGAATCTCATCAGCTTTTACATCAGACTGCCAAAATGTTGTCCAAACAATTCTCGATCACTCAACAGCAGGCAAAACAGATTATCAGAGAATGTCCCACTTGCATGTTACATCTGCCTCAAGGGCCTAATGCAGGAATTAACCCTCGAGGATTGATAAGGGAACATATCTGACAAATGGATGTAACACATTATACTCCTTTTGGACACCTTGGGGCATTGCATGTCTCTGTATATACCTTTTCAAAGGGCCTATGGGCTACTGCATCTACAGGGGAAATGGCAAAACAGGTTATTAATCATTGCCTAGCTGCTTTTGCCATCATGGCAATTCCAAAAATTATTAAAACTGACAATGGACCTGCTTACACAAGCTGTCACTTCCAGCAATTTTGTAAAAAGTGAAAAATTCAGCACATTACAGGAATACCATATAACTCACAGGGACAGGCAATTATAGAACACCAGCATCATAGGCTAAAATTCCAACTTGAAGAACAGAAAAGGGGGAATATGGAGAAATCACCTGTAGGTAGACTACACTAAGCCTTAAATACTTTAAATTTTTTCACTTGTGATGCCGATGGCACGACATCCATGGAAATAAACTGGTGTCAGAATAAGCCAAAGGAAAATGGTCTGGTTAAATGGAAAGATCCCGAGTCTGGTTTATGGAAGGGCCCCAATCCCCTGCTAACATTTGGTCAAGGGTACGCTTGTATATTTCCAGAAAATTTCTCGAAGCCCATGTGGATTCCCACAAGAAATATTACATGGATCCGACGGAGGAACTGGCCAGGTTAATGAGGACCTTACACCTGGAGCCACGCCTTACAGCTGCAGACAATTGACTGCCCCAGCCCAGATAGCAGGAGCCCCAAGAAACCCACTGAAGATAAGGAGTGGGAAGAGGATGAGACAAATAGCCCAGAGGTCACCTGGGGGATGGTGAAGAAGATGGTCCAGAAAGCTGAGTGAATTTGTGAGGAGACCAGAACCCCAAGAACGCCTGAGAATGTCTTTCTTACCCTGCTAGCAGTCATCAGCTGTGCGGTAATGCTACCGGGGCAAATGGGGAAGTATTTTGGACTTACGTTCCTGACCCTCCATGGGTAAGACCCCTTATGTGGGCTGATCCCCTGCCTAATGTAGTCACCAATAACACCAAACATTTTGGTCACCCAGGAGGACCACGGGTGGGGCAAGGAAGTATATGGGCAAAGTATAATTACATGGGTGTCGCCACCTAGCTTCCCTTTTGTATGACACAGAACCAAACCACAGCTCCTTTGTGTGTAAAATTAAAAAGAGGCTTCTGGCTAACATGGACACCAAAGGAGGGGGAAGCAAAAGCCCAAATACATCTACTATCACTACTTGCTCTGGGGAGAGGTGCAGAAAATGTAACTTTACTAAGACACGCCCCCCCCCAAGCCGTTATGTAAAAAGTCTTATGAATGGCACCCCACCGAGGAAGAAATTAATTGGCAAGACTGTTATAGTGACCACCCCACCAGCAGCAAACTTAATAACAGTCTTTCCTTTGTGGACTGGAGCCCCTACGGGTTTGCATATAGTAACAATCGCACCCTAAAATGGAAGGGGAACACATCCTATCTATATGTTGAAGCTAATCACTCCATTTCATGGCATGGAGGAGGATTTGTTGGATCTCAATTTCAACATGACAACTGGCCCCTACAAAATACGCAATGGAAATTAGCTGCTGCACTTGCACCTATTAAATAGTATAGTTTTAACTATAGCTCAGATAATTCCATTGGTACCTTATGGGGAACTCCCAATAAGACAGTATTCGCCACCGCCTGTGTATTTGATCCGTTTGTACTCCTCTCAGGCCCCATCCAGATGCACCTTAATATTACAAGCCAGACTGCACACTATCCCATTGTATTAATTTTACATTCCAAAAGGATTCCCTCATGATTTTAAAACAACCAGCTTTCGCTTAGTTTCCTACTAACCTAACCGAGCCTTGGGAATCTCATCAAACCTACTAACTGTTACATGATCTGGTAAAAATCTTAAAAAGACAAAAAAGATTTCCTGGAATGTTAATTGCAGAACTCTTTGCCCTCATAACGTTACTTACTTCAGTGGGCATTGCTGCTTCATCCATGGTACAAACTGTTCAAACTTCTCAGTTTGCACAACCATTTAAGAAAAATGTAACTATGCCCTAACCGGTTTGGCTCAGTGGATAGAGCGTCAGCCTGTGGACTCAAGGGTCCCAGGTTCGATTCCAGTCAAGGGCATGTACCTTGGTTGTGGTCACATCCCCAGTGGGGGGTGTGCAGGAGGCAGCTGATTGATCTTTCTCTGTCATCGATGTTTCCAACTCTCTCCCTCTCCCTTCCTCTCCTTAAAAAATCAATAGAATATATTTAAAAAAAGAAAAAGAAAAATGTAACTAAGACCTATCTATACAAAAAAGAATTGATAGCCAGTTTGAGATAGAATATCAGCATTAAAGTCTACAGTCTTGTGGATGGTTGATAAAATCCACAGCTTAGAGCAAAGAATATCTTTGTAGTGTCATTATAATTTTTCCCCAGATTTGTGTTATACACCCCCCCACCCCTGTTCCCTATTGGGAATCAATAAAAAATCACTTTCTTGGTGCTTGGGGTAAAGGTAACACAACCCTTGATATTTTAGAATTACAACAGCATATTGTACAACTATCCCAGGCAAACTTACAAACGAATACCTTAGATGCCTGGCAGCAATTTAAAAAAGACATGAAAGAATTTAATCTCTTCCACTGGATCTCCTTACATTTGCCTCTCAGCATAACCACTATTGCTCGTCTCATTTTTATTCTTATGTTTATTTCTAGTCTGCAGATGTGGAATGAAGAGTCTTAAAAGGACTTGAACCCTTCAGGTGGCATTCACTTTTCAACATTTATTTAGAAAAAGAGAAGTGGGAGATGTTGAAAGCTACCCATTGCCTTCCCTATCAGAAAAGTGTAAACAAGGAACGCAGAAGGCTCGTGAACCTTGAGCTCTGGCAAGGGCCAAAGCTATGCACTGATTGTTTAGTCGAGACAATGGTGGCCCAAGCAATTTCCTGACCAAATAGTCTCAAAGTAAATCTTTACTAATATTTACTGACCTTTAAGATAGTCTGTCTGTTACCAGAATTGCCTGCCTAAGGGCAATATGTATATCTAAAATTGAATAAAAGGCTAGCAGGGCCTGGGTACCAGTGAAGTCCTTGCCCTTGCATTGGACTCTCCGCCTGGCCCCCATTAATTCCAAATTATTATTTCTTGTCTTGTCTCATCATTTGCCCACAGCCCTTCTCCAGATTCCAAACCCAGAACCATACAGGACATGGACTCTCACATCATACTGCTTTTTCTCAGCCAGCCTGAGTAGGTCAGTGAAGTTCATGATGGTGGGGCACTTTAAGGGGGACCTTTAGTTTACTTTCAACTTTGGGAGGAGGTTCTTGCTCTGATGCTGCTTGATTTTATTCTAAGAATGCTTCCTCTTCTTCTATTTCATACTCTTGGTCTGTTCCCTGACTAGTGGCTTCCCATTGCCTGTCTTTTCTTTGACTTTTCCTCAACAGGAATCCCATTTAACCATGGAAATTGTCCTTTGTCCTCTTGGCCATAGCTCTTGCTTTCTTCTCATGTTTTAGCTCAATTCACTTTTTCACTACTTCTTCTTTTCTCCTTTTTTTCTCTAAGGCTTTTTGTCCGAGCTCCTCCACTTTTCTTATGAGAAAAGCTTGTATGCTGCTGATTGGACACCTTAACTTTGGGGTCTTTTTTGGGAGGACCCACTGCCAAACTATACCTTTTCGGTATGCTGTTGGTTCCTTGTCCTTTAGAAGCTATCATGAGAATTTCCCTGAAATCCATGTTGACCGAACTGGATAAAATGGGCCAGCTCTCAGAGAGGAATGAAAGCGCATCTTACCCAGTGGCCAGCTGCAGCCAAATGAACTGGCTGGCCGCCTCTTTCCTACCTCTACTCAGCATGACCAATTCCGGCGCTGTCCATGGCGGTCTGCCTGCCCCCTTCCTCAAGCAGCCTATATCCTTACAAGTCCAATGCTGCGCTCCCACCTTTGAAACTTTAAATAAAAGTTTTACATCCACAAGATAAATTAGTAGATTGTTCCACATTCATTGACATAATCATTCAGTTGAGAATAAGTTACTTTATTTTAATTGTTAAATCTCATTTCAGCCTGGCTGGTGTGGCTCAGTGGATTGAGTATTCTCTCAGGCACCAAAAGGTTGCTGGTTTGATTCCTGGTCAGGGCACATGCCAGGGTTGTGGGTTCAATCCCCAGAAGGGGGCATGCAGGAGGCTGCCGATTGAAGTGATATCTCTATCTCATCAATGTTTCAGTCTCTCTCTCCCTTTCCCTTCCTCTCTCTCTGAAAATCAGTATTACCATATATTTTTTAAAATCAGAAATGGTGATAGACATGTACTCCCAAAATGTCTGAATACTTGCTTATATGGTGAAGAAACAAAAGTTCATATTGATTTTTTTACTAACTATCATTAATCTTACTCACTAAATATCTTTTTTATTTATTTCAGAGAGGAAGAGAGAGATAACATGCATATAAACACATATCCTTTAAACAGTACATGAAATATATAATCGAAGAAAATGTACAATGGCAACAAAACATAAGATGCCTAGGAATGATCTTAACAAAAGTGTGCACAATGTATATAAATAAAATTTTTAAATGCTACCCAATAACTGACACTTGAACAACTGGACAGTAACATCGTATTCTTGGGTAAAAAAATAAAATAAAGCCATAATGATGTCAATCTCCCAATGTTGATTATAAATTTATTATGATTTGATTAAAATATCATCAAGATTTTTAAGACCAAAACAAGCTCATTTAAGTTCACATGTTAAAATGAAAAATGTAAAAAAAAATTCTGGCCTGGACAGCATGGCTCAGTGGTTGACCCATGAATAAGGAGGTTACAGTTTGATTCCTGATTAGGTCACATGTCCTGATTGCAGGCTTGATCTCCTTAGTGGGGAGCATGCAGGAGATAGCTGATCGAGGATTCTCTCTCATCACTGATGTTTCTCTGTCTCCCTCCCTCTCCTTTCCTCTCTGAAATTAATAAAAATATTTTTTAAATAAAATTCTGAAAAAAATGAATGAATAAAAGCTACCCAAACAAATAGAATAATGTATCTACACTAATAAAAGAGTAAGATGCAAATTGACCATACCTTTGTGACGCCCACCAGCCAATTAGGAGTGAGTATGCAAATTAAGAAAGATGGGTTAATTTGCATACGCTGGCACCAAGCAGCCGGGGGCGGGGTGGGACACTTGCATCATTGCCATGGCAATGATGCAGGCATTCTGCACTGCCCCAGCCACTCCGGGCCTCTGGGCAGTATGGGAAGGTGGAAAGGCGGCTCCAGGCCAGAGCAAAAAGGTGGCTCCAGAGCAAAGGCAGTGCTGGCAGCCAGGGTAAGGAAGGCCCATTCTTGCATGAATATTCATGCATCAGGCCTCTAGTTGTGTTATAAAGCTACAGTAATTAAAAAACTTGGATAATGTCCTGTGAATAGATAAACTGATGGAACAGAAAACAAAGTCCAGTAATAGACTCAAATAAATATGGAAATTTGGTAAAATAAAAATATCTCCTTAGGTCAGTGGGAAAATATGCATTATATAATGAAGAGTGTTGGAACAACTGAATGGGGAAAATATTGAACCAAAAATTAACTCACTTTACTCATAACTAATATAAAAACTGAAAGCTACCGAAAACCTAAGGGTACAAAGATATCAAAAGTGAAAGAATGGAAAAAAATATATTAAGCAAACATAAACAAAATAAAAAGTATATGATAACACAGGAGACTTGAAGGCAAAATGCATTACTATAAATAAAGAGCACTTCATATCAATAATTTCATTTTACCAGGAATATCCAAATTCACAAGCACTTCATAACATGAAATCAAAGTACATAGAAGAGAGCTACAAGGGAAACTAGATACATCTATAATCGTAATAAATTTAACACACCTCTCTCATTCAGAGACAGAGCATACCTCTTTCAGAACGAATAGCCTCACACCAAGACTTCAGTAAGCATGTAAAACACTTCAACAACCTGAGCAGCAAACTGCATTCAACAATCAGATAACCCACTGTACCCAACAACCTTTCCTGCTGAAAAATAATAAAGGTATTATTCCCAAGTTGCACATGCATACAAGTCTTTGGTTGATCTCTCCCCTTCCCCCCACCTTCCCCTGCCTTCCCTCTGAGGTTGGACGGTCTGTTTGATGCTTCTAAGTCTCTGGATTTATTTTTGTTCATCAGTTTATTTTGTTCATTATATTCCACAAATAAGTGACATCATGTAATATTTATCTTTCTCTGACTGGCTTATTTCGCTCAGCATAATGCTCTCCAGGCCCATCCATGCTATTGTGAATGGTAAGAGTTCTTTCTTTTTTACAGCTACATAGTATTCCATTTTGTAAATGTACCATAGTTTTCTAATCCACTCATCTGTTGATGGGCTCTTAGGCTGTTTCCAAATCCTAGCTATTGTAAATTGTGCTGTTGTGAACATAGGGGTACATATAATTTTTCTGATTGCTGTTTCTGATTTCTTGGGATATAGTCCTAGAAGTGGGATTACTGGGTCAAATGGGAGTTTCATATTTAAATTTTTTTGGAAATTCCATACTGTTTTTCACAGTGGCTGCACAGTCTGCATTCCCACCAGCAGTGCACAAGGGTTCCTTTTTCTCCACATCTTTGCCAGCACTTGTCACTTGTTGATGGTAGGAAAGTTCTTAGTTTTAAAAGTTCTGAAATACACTCCTAAATAGCATTTCATTCAGCATGTACAGATGCTCCACTATAGCCACCCCCTTGTCCTGCTGACCTGCACTGAGGTGCTACTCCCAAGATGCACACGAGATGGCAGTGGAGGAGCATTTCAATTATTTTTCAAGTGAACCTGCTGGACTATGAAGCAGGTTTCAACTAACTTCAAAGAATTGAAATTATATACAATATGTTTCTTGTTGTCATTGTAGTTAATCCAGAAATCAGGAACTGAAGTACCTAGAAACTCCTTATATTTAAAAGTTGTGAAATCCACTTCTAACCCCCAAAATACATCACAATTCAAGTTAGAAAATAAGTTGAACTAAATGATAATACCACATACCAAAACTTATGAAAAAATGTGCACTCATAAATGCACATATTAGGAATTAAAGTTGAAAATTTACATGTTTTGCATCCATATTAAGAACCTAAAATAGTAAATTATACAGAGATAAAACAGAAGAAAGGAAATGTGTGCATGTAGAGATGTCTGAAGGGAGATATACTTAAAATGATAGCAGTTTTCTTAACTCTTGGGGTAGAATTTTGAATTAACTCTATATTTTTTTGCTTAAGTAAACTGCACACAGAAAGCCATTTTCATTTTAGGAAAAATGTTCTAGAGGAAAACATGGGATAATCCTAGATAATAAAGAGGTAATATGCAAATTGACCATCACACCCTCACACAAGATGGCCATCCTCATGTGGTCATAAGATGGCTGCCCCATGTGGTCACAGTTGGCCACGCCCATGTCATCACAAGATGGCCTCACCCATCTGGTCACAAGATGGCCGCCCCCATGTGGTAACAAGATGGCCACGCCCATGTCATCACAAGATGGCCACCACAAGATGGCCAGCAGGGGAGGGCAGTTGTGGGGGACCAGGCCTGCAGGGGAGGGCAGTTGGGGCAAGGGAGCAGTTAGGCATCAATCAGGCTGGCAGGGGAGTGGTTAGGGGGTGATCAGGCTGGCAGGCAGAAGCAGTTAGGGGCAATCAGGCAGGCAGGCAGGCGAGCAGTTGGGAGCCAGCAGTCCTGGATTATGAGAGGGATGTCCCAGATTGGAGAGGGTGCAGGCTGGGCTGAGGGACATCCCCTCCCCCTCAGTGTACGAATTTCCTGTACTGGCCCCCTAGTCCTATATTATAAAAGGCTAATATGAAAATCAACTGAATGGCAGAAAGACTGGTCGCTGTGATGCGCACTGACCACCAGGGGGCAGATGCTCAATGCAAGAGCTGCCCCCTGGTGGTCAGTGTGCTCCCACAGTGGGAGAGCTGCTCAGCCAGTAGCTAGGCTCACCGCTGGCCAGTGCAGCAGTGCTGGCAGGAGCCTCTCCTGCTTCCATAGCAGTGCTAAGGATGTCCAACTGACAGCTTAGGTCCCTCAGTCGGACATCCCCCAAGGGCTCTGGACTGCGAGAGGGAGCATGCTGGGCTGAGGGAACCCCCCCCCCCACTGCATGAATTTCATGCACTGGGCCTCTAGTTTATAAATAATAAGCTAGACTATTGTGGTGGCAATACAAGTTTTTCCTTTGCTCACCAAGCCTGGTCTCTTATACTAAAGAGAATAAAAATCCTTCCTAATTTTTTAGCCCAAAGTGGCTCCTTTCATAATCTGCACCTCTTTCTCTGCAATCCCAGCACTTCTGAGAAAGAAAAACCCTAAATCTTGGGGTCCCTGGAATCTACCTGACCTTGGTTCTACGATTTACAAGCGATGTTCTTTTTAACACAGAACAGATTTCTCAGGGTTTTAATTTTGTAATTTGGAAAAAAAAACTTTTTTGGTTAATTCTCAACCTGAGGATATTTTATCCATTGATCTTTTAGAGAGTGGAAGGGACGGAGGGAGCAGGAAAAAGAGAGAAAAATCAATGTGAGGGAGACACATCAATTGGTTGCCTCCTATACTCTTGGGGTATCAAACCTGCAACCCAGGTACATGCCCTTGACTGGGAATCACACCTGCAACTCTTCCCAGTTTGGGATGACTCTCTAACCACTGAGCAACACCAGCCAGGCCAAATTCTCCTGTTTTATAGTGTAGTTCATTCATTGCTGATAGTCCAAGCCTCAGCACCTTGGCTCTTCCTCCAGAGAGACTGTAAGATGGGACCACGCAGCTCAGGTAAGCAGTGCACTCCAGAATTCTGGTGTTCAGCCTGCAGGACATGCTCTTGAAAAGTGGTCCCACAGGAAATGCTCACTAATGTCCACCCCGTCTCTCAAATCAGAAAAAATCCTGCTGGTTGTTCTGTATCTGTGACCTGCTGTTTGCCCCGGTCCCAACACCATTTATTTTATAAGGCACATTTTCACAACTGATCTAAGGAGACATCTTTATCTTACAAAATTTACTGACAGATTTCGGTAACTTACTAAACCTTGTATTCTGTTCAATTAATTCACATGCAAATGAATGTGAAAAATCATGAGGAGCCGAAACCAGTTTGGCTCAGTGGATAGAGCATCGGACTGCGGACTGAAGGGTCCCGGGTTCGATTCTGGTCAAGGGCATGTACCTTGGTTGCGGGCACATCCCCAGTGGGATGTGTGCAGGAGGCAGCTGATCGATGTTTCTCTCTCATGGATGTTTCTGGCTCTCTATTCCTCTCCCTTCCTCTCTGTAAAATATCAATAAAATATACTAAAAAAAAAAAAAGAAAAACCATGAGGAAACATTTGGTATATAAAATGCTTTGGGAAATGGTAGAGTGAAGCATAATAGTAATTCCTCCTTTGGAAAACCTCTTATTTGAAATTCTCTGCTATTTTTAGATAGTCCCTTGCTCTGCAAGTGAACTCTGTCATTTTTAGACGGTCTCTTATTCTGTAAAATAACTTTGCTTTTTAGCTTAAATAATCGGAAAGATAAACTTAACTGTCTGACCTTGCAAGCTAGCCATCCAATGTAAGGGGCTGATACACTGATACTGATATGTACTCCCATACCAGGTGTCTGTATAGATATGATATGTACTCAAGGTTACAAGTTGTCTGTATAGATATGACAGGTGTTTGTTAGATATGATATATGCTCAAGGTTACAAGCTGTCTGCAAAAATAACGTACACAAAGACCTAGAATGATATAAAAAGAGAATACTCCTTCCTGTGTTTGTTCAGAATTTGACAGAGGTATTCTGCTCTGAACCTGCACAAAATAAAGATGACTCCTAACTGTTTAACCTCCAAGAGTGATTGTCTGCTGAAAGAGTGTGAATGCAGAGGGAGAGTTCATGCACTCTCCTATCCATCGTGTGGCTCCACAACCTCAGTTTCGGAGTCTGAGTGGGCCCTAACCTGCGTTTCCATGATTTGTCATATGGCATAATGGTGACTCACCCCTGTTCAGAGGTGACCAGGCCCGGGGTTTATAAGACAAATCTAAGCTCCCAAGGGACATGGCCAGACAGGCATATGAATGAATCTATGGATATAGATTACCCATTCCCACTTTCATTTGTCTGTCTGTCTTGGCATAATTATCTGTTCGTTAACTGGTCTATAAATATAAGTGTGAAAGCCTGTGTAAAATCGAAAGCTACTTTGATTTATTCTGTACTTCTGTCGACCCGTCTGGCTAAAACATTTGATTTATTTAAGGCTGAGTGCTCTGACAGACTGCAAAAATCCTCAAGCAGCTTCTGGGATTTCTTTTTTTTCCTCAGGGTTTTTTTTGCTCTCTGTCAGAGAGGGAATCGGCCTGCTTAGCTAATAAAATTTCTGTCGCCGAAACCGGTTTGGCTCAGTGGATAGAGCGTCGGCCTGCAGACTGAAGGGTCCCGGGTTCAATTCTGGTCAAGGGCATGTACCTTGGTTGTGGGCACATCCCCAGTGGGAGGTGTGCAGGAGGCAGCTGATCGATGTTTCTCTCTCATGGATGTTTCTAGCTCTCTATCCCTCTCGCTTCCTCTCTGTAAAATATAAATAAAATATATTAAAAAAAATTTCTGTCTATGTTTTGTAGTAGGGACTTTAATTTGCTCTTTTCTGATTTATGATTTTGTTATGTTGGGTTACAATTTTAGAATTCTAGGATTGATTTAAAGGTTAAAAATTTGTAAAGGTTGTAGCCCAGAGAAAGTTAAAACAAAGGCCGGCTAAGTTCCAAGGAAAAGCAAGAAAAAAGTCTTTCAAGTTAACCATTTGCAAAGAAGGCATAATTAACTGCTTTGTGGACTGCCTTTTCAGCCCTTCTAGCAAGCAGAGAATCATGTGGTCCCGAGACCTGCGACCTGCCTGCCTTTCCTGATATATTTACAGTGGGTCTCTATTAGGGAGAGCTTCCGCTCTGACTGGGGGAGGAAGAAAGCCGAGAACTTCTCTGGAGTGGGTGTGAGATGGGGTGGTGGTGGTGGGATTCGCTGGGTAGGGTAGTAGGCTCTCAGCCTACTGAGATGGAGGAGCCCTAGGCTAGGGGACAGGGGGATGGTAGGAGAGATCGAAAGTAGTAAAGGAGGAGGAGGATATAAGATCCTCTGGGGGTTTAAAGTAAAGAAGAAAAAAGTCTGGAAGGAAGAGCAGCTGTCACAGAAAGATGGATGTGTCCTGAGTATTAAAAACCTGGATATACAGGACTTCAGACGACTTGCCTTATTTCCCCTGCTAAGGACAGAGTAAATGGTTAATGCAGAAAGCAGGGGCATCGGCAGGGAGAGCGGGGAGAGATAGGTTTTTGTTGATTTTGCTGGCTTCAGACCGTTCTGCTGGCATGGGGGTTGGTCAGTCCTTGGTAGCCTACCAGGTGTCTTATCTAAGCTGTACTGGGCTCAAGGCTGTAAGCTTTCTATAAAGCACAATAAATCTTTCTGCCCATTTTATTCCCTTTAACCCTTAATTTAACTGAAATACAGTTTTATAGCATCTCAAGGGCCCTGAGGTAACACAAAATCTCTCTCTCTCAAAAAGAAATATTTTGAACTAAATTATAAATGCTAGGTGTTTACTTTTTAGTAATCATTAAAGGATTGAGGTTTCTAAGAATAAGAAAAAAAAGAAAAACATTAGAATAAAAATACTAAATAGAAGGTCTAAGGCATGGTTATGCTTTTCTTAAGGACATAGAAAGAAGGTTTAAAGGCTAATTTAAAAATGCAAAATTTATAAAGATTGTATATACAGTATAAGAAGAAGGAGAAAAGAAATATTAAAATGAAATTAATTAAATAATACAGGCCAGTAAGCCAGATGAAAGAAGGCAGTATGCAGGGTGGGCAGGGGGGAAGTGGTAGATGCCCGAGCCGCCTGCAGCAGCTGGAAGAAGCAGCAGTAGCGAGAAAGTGGGGAATGCCAGACAATAAAAACCTGACACCCGAGCTGCTGCCCAATAAATTAAAGGATTTAAGCATTTGGTTTACTAATTAAAAAGTTAAAATTACAAAAAATTAATGAAAGTATAAAAAAAGAAAACATTCCCTTTGAGTTAGAGGGCTTCCAGTGCCTTGAACTCTTCCAGAGAAGCTGAAAGATTTAACCCATTAGATTAAGGGGTGGCCCAAGACACCCAGTTAGGGTGTCTCTGTTCTTAATTACAAAGAAGCCTGTAAGAAAGGTCAAGATCTCTGCCAGGAAAGAGGACAGGTGGGAAGGCAAGGGCCTAATGCCCAAGCCACCATTGGAGCGCTTTTCTATTTGCAAATTTGACTTTCCCTGCAGGCCTGGCTGTGTTTGGCTCGCCACTAGAAACCAAGCAGTGGTGAGATGCAGGGATGGCAAAGCCCTGTAACTGGTAAACAGGGTTAACAGGAAAGGGTAAAGGGAAGGCACTCTCCATGGACCAGAGAGCCTTCAGGACTTTCAGACCCTCCTAGAAAAGAGGAGTCTGACTGAGGGACTGGCCAAAACCCCACTGGGCTGGGAGGACCTGAGGCTGCATGTAGACCAAAGTTTGCGGGGCAGATGTCCAAGCCCAGTTGTGTAAAGGTTAGCTGCTTGTATACAGCAAAATAACTTTCTCCCGTGCCAGAATGCATTTTAGGGAAATTAGACTGTGTTTGTGACTAGAGAGAAGAACTAGCTGCCATGCACAGCCCTGACAGTGGCTTGCAGGGAACTGAGCAAGGTGACTTTCCTGCTACACTTCCAGGTGCTGATTATAGCCAAGAGCATGGATCACCCTACATGGCATTAGAGCAATGCCCTACATGATAGACTTAGCTGATGCCTTCTTCTCATGAACATGGCTCCAGAGAGTCAAGGACAATTTTACTTTGTTTAGAAAGGTCAAAAATAAACTTTAATAACCTCCCTGAGATGTTTGTATAGCCCTACCATGTGTCATGTTTGGTAGCAGAAGATTTGGCTGACAGAAGCGCCCGCAGTGCCAACGTTATACTTCATTATGTTAATACTAGAGTCCCGGTGCATGAAATTTGTGCACTGGGGGGCAGGGGTTGTCCCTCAGCCCAACCTGCACCCTTTCCAATCCGGGACCCCTCGAGAAATGTCCAACTGCCGGTTTAGGCCCAATACTTGGGGGATCGGGCCAAAACCGGCAGTCGGACATCCCTCTCACAATCTGGGACTGCTGGCTCCTAACCGCTCACCTGCCTGCCTGCCTGATTGCCCCTAACCACTCCCCTGCCAGCCCGATCGACACCTAACTGCTTCCCTGCTGGCCCAATTGCCCCCAACTGCCCTCCCCTGCTGACCTGGTCACCCCCAACTGCCCTCCCCTGCAGGCCTGCTCCACCCCCAACTGCCCTCCCCTGCTGGCCATCTTGTGGTGACCATCTTGTGACCACATGGGAGTGGCCATCTTGTGACCACATGGGGGTGGCCATCTTGTGCAAGGGTGTGACGGTCAATTTGCATATTACCTCTTTATTATACAGGATGTTGTATTAACCTTTAATTCTCTTGCATATTTAAATGCAGCTGCCACCAATTACTATAGACCTATGTAGATTTACAGGCTTTAGTAGTCTTTGGGAGTAACTGGCAAATGTCCAGTTTTTCACACTGTCATTGTTATAGCCATATGTTAGCTATCCTAGAAAAGGGTTACATAGGGTTAAATCCCAAACAAAATAAAGGGTACCTAGCTGCCAAAAGGACAGGTGCCCAAATGGGCAAGGAAAACCAGAAAATCTTAAAGCAGGTCAGTATATTTTTCTCCTTATATAATTCCTCTGATATTTGACAATTCTTAATAAATAAATCATGGCAATACATTTCTTTGCATAAATTCAATAAGACCGGTTTCCAACCGTGGTTTTATTAAATGGAGTATCATGTTTTTGTTTGTTTGTTTGTTTGTTTTTGTGTTTTTTTTAAAATATATTTTATTGATTTTTTTACAGAGAGGAAGGGAGAGGGATGGAGAGTTAGAAACATCGATGAGAGAGAAACATCGATCAGCTGCCTCCTGCACACCCCCTACTGGGGATGTGCCCGCAACCAGGGTACATGCCCTTGACCGGAATCGAAACTGGGACCCTTGAGTCCGCAGGCCGACGCTCTATCCACTGAGCCAAACTGGTTAAGGCAAGGAGTATCATGTTTTAAAGAGCCCTGTCTGATCTCTATAGACTTGAAGCCAATAAGAGTGCCATGGAGAAAGCCTGGTATCCTGCTTTGTAGCCCTGAAAATAGCTGGTGCTAGAGCATCAGGCCCATACCCTACCATCACTGGTGGTTGGTCAGAGTAGAAGGGGAGCAATAAGGGTGCCTCTGTGTTGCTGTGGGACCCCCACACACTCTAGGCCATGAGGAGTAGGAGGGCTGCTGAGATGGGCCTTAAAACCTAGAGTGTGGGCCCGGGTGGAGTTGCTACAGGTGAAGAATTCACCTAACTCAGCAGATACTGCAGGCAGGCCTGACAGCAGCTGAATGGCTTGGCTTCCCGGCCCTATGGGGCACATTAAGATTCAATCATGAAATTCCAGCAAATGTAGTCAGTTACCATTCTTATTGTGTTTATGCAAACAATCAGGCCAAATTGAATAAACATAAGGGTAATTTTAAGGAGAAAAATTCTATTTCAATAGAGGTTATTAAAACTGAAATGTTTTCTTTCCCTTCCATCGGACCATTTGTTACAGTTTGTCTCTGCTAGGTCACAAGCCCACCTCCTTCTGTGCCCAGGCCTCATTGTCCCTCTGACAGACAGCAAGGATCTCTTGGCTCTGAAAAGAAAACTCCATCCCTCTTCAGCATGGCAGTAACCAGAGGAACCCCACTGACGTTTATTTTCCCTAAAAGAATTCAGAGCCAGGATCCTTGAGGTAATATATTAGGCAGTAAGGCAGACATGAGCAGAGCAAGGACGATGGGCCAACTGGACCTACCAGATGTAACTAAGTCTTTCCACCCCTATGTATGTGAGACAAGGGGCATAGCCAAAGGGGTTCTCACCCAAAGTCTCGGCCCCTAGAATAGGCCAGTAGCCTACTTGTCCAAAAGACTCAAGTCCGTTGTGTCTGGGTGGCCCACCTGCCTCCAGACAGTAGCAGCTGCTACTATACTTGTCAAGGAAGCAGATGAAGCAGCCCGAAGGCTGCCCTAAAACCAGTGGGGCCTCTACAGATTCTAGTGACTCTTCAGACCCTGACCTACCCACCTCACCAGCTTACATGGAAACCCAATCTAGAAAAGCTGAAATCCATAAACAATCTTTTTTTAAAAAAATACATTTTATTGATTTTTTTTACAGAAAGGAAGGAAGAGGGATCGAGAGAAACATCGATGAGAGAGAATCATCAATCAGCTGCCTCCTGCACACCCCTTACTGGGGATGTGCCCGCAACCAAGGTACATGCCCTTGACCGGAATCGAACCTGGGACCCTTCAGTCCATGGGCTGACGCTCTATCCACTGAGCAAAACTGGTTAAGGCCATAACCAGTCTTTACTCAAGTCCTTACAGGCTTTACAGTCCACCCAGAAAGCAGTCCAGAAGCACATTCAAGATGCTCTGCCTGTACCAACTTCTGATCCTGTCCATCCTTTCCAACCTGGTAACTCTATTTAGGTAAAGAAATTTGCCACCCAAGGACTGACTCCTACCTGGAAAGGACCACACACCATCATCTTGCCCACCCCCACAGCAGTCAAGGTCAATGGGATCCCGATGTGGCTTCATCACACCGGGCTTAAGGCAGCCCAGGCAGAATAAAGAATCCAAGACTCTTCATCAGACCCACTAAAGCTGAGACTCTCCTCATTCTGGGCCGTTTTCTTATAAACTGATTTATTAACTTTATTCAACAGAAAATTAATTCTATTCAAGCTCATGATCCTCAGGGGTAGATATGATCCTCTCCCCAACAATGGCCCACAAGAGTCAATGATTTGACTCAGTACATAAAACCAGTGGGGAATGAAGCATACTAGTAATCCCTCTTTTGGAAAACCTGCTATTTGAAATTCTCTGCTATTTTTAGATAGTCCCTTGCTCTGCAAGTGAACTCTGTCATTTTTAGACGGTCTCTTATTCCATAAAATAACTTTGCTTTTTAGCTTAAATAATCGGAAAGATAAACTAAACTGCCTGACCTTGCAAGCTAGCCATCCAACGTAAGGGGCTGATACACTGATACTGATATGTACTCCCATACCAGGTGTCTATATAGATATGATATGTACTCAAGGTTACAAGTTGTCTGTATAGATATGACAGGTGTTTGTTAGATATGATATATGCTCAAGGTTACAAGCTGTCTGCAAAAATAACGTACACAAAGACCTAGAATGATATAAAAAGAGAATACTCCTTCCTGTGTTTGTTCAGAATTTGACAGAGGTATTCTGCTCTGCACCTGCGCAAAATAAAGATGACTCTTAACTAATTGACCCATTAAGGCCTCTTGTGTAGCTCGCTGATTTACAATACAAGAGCAGGTGATATTTAGGAAAAGCGCAGCACACTTGGCAGGTTATGTTTATAAGACAACCCCAAAGCAACAGGACATGCACGGGTGGGGGTGGTCAACAGGCTCCTGCTTGGAGCCTTAAGGTCTAAAGCTGAGGCAATTAGTCTAACGTTCCCTCCTGAAACCAGGTATTTCCATGGAAATCTCTTAGGAAGAAATGGGGGGAACTATAGGTTCTTTCTTAACTTACCTAACAGTTTAAAATCAACATGCACAATGCAAAGCTGTGGTCATATTTATTATTCCCACCTTTGGAACGGTAAATAAAAGCTTTACATCCAGAAGCTAAACTAGTAGATTGTTCCAAATTTCATTGATAAAATCATCCAGTCCCAAAAATGTTACTTTAGATAACTTGATAAATCTTAGTTCAGGACAGGGTGAAGTAGATGTACTTCCAAAGTTTACATTCTATAAAATATCTGGTTACTTGCTTATGTGGGAGAGAAACAAACTTCCCTCTAAACTCAAGGTTTTCGAGAGAGGGAATAATGGCGGCGGAATAGACAGACGTGTTCCGAGCCTTGTCCCGGAGCAGAAAGAAAGAACAGCTGAGGGTCGCACAAGGAGTGTTTGTTGGCTGGTTGGGAGACAGCTGAATTCCAGAAGGAGGTGGGGGACTGCTGAACGGGGTTCCCCTGACCTGGCAGCACCAACTGCGGCTGGGTCCCCTCCCGGAGCTGCGGGCTTGGACGCGGAGTCTGCGCCATCTTGATCCGGAAAGTGGAGCTTATCTGAAGCCTGAGAATCCACAACTGCGGCACCCCAGGAACAGCTGCGAGCCCCAGAACAACGCTCCCCAACTGGCGCAAGCGCACGGGTTCAGAGGAGCTCTACACTCCACCACGGAAAGGTCAGATTTCGCCTGGGATAAGGTGAGGTCTCTGGTCCCAGCGCGAGAGAGGAACGCGCGTTTTGCGGGAGCTGGAGGACCAGGGAAGTCTGTGCCTAGAAAAATCCGTGGCTGTAGGGGCTGGCGTGATCTGTGATTGTGGAAAGGGGTCCTCAGAGCTGCTAAGAGAAGGGCACTCTAAAAAGCAACCCATTTTGATCTGAAGTGCAGGGACACCCTAAGAATTTCAGGCAGTCCAGACTTACGCGCAGCCCATGCGTTCCCTGGGTGCCTGGGCTTACTCGCAGTCCCGGAGTTCGCACAACTGGGCTTTTCCCTCTTGAAATTCTTGCTTCTGATTACTAAGCCCAATACATAGGATCACCCAGTTGGCGACACCCTGGGAGACTGCAGGGGAAGGTTGTTTTTCTGGAACCTGGGGATCGGAGCGGGGAGTGACCATCAGAGAGTCAGCTCTGAGGCAGACCACTCCCACAGGCCGGTGGCGAGTGCCACAGGGAAAGAAGGCTCTAACACTGCCTAGAGAGGCCATAGATAGACCCGGAAGTTAATCCAGAAACACTGCCACCCAGGGGCTGAATCACAAATTGACTCTTGTGTAATCAAAAATAAAGGAATACGAGAAATTAAGACACACCACCTGCTTAAAATCAGGACTGGCTTACAACACCGAAGAGCAGTGGATCGCAGGGAACTGCAATACTGTCTGGACTGAGAAACAGGCGTGCCAAACAGAAAAACAGAGGAAGTGAATGACCTTCACTACTTCACATTTTATTTTTACCTTTTATTTTTTTATTTTTTTATTTTTTTTTAATTTTCATTTTTTGCATCTTTTAATCAAGAAACTTTTTTTTCTTTTTTCATCACTTGATTTTACCTTTTTAATGATTACATTTTTATTTTCAATCCGTATTATTACTACTGCTATTTTATCTTTTTTTTTTTTAAGTGTCATTTTATTTTCTCTTCATTTTATTTTGGGATTAGGGTTCTACATTCTATTTTTATCTTTCCTTTAGCATCGTTTTACCCTATCTCAACTCTACCTTTAGGCCATCACTCTCTTCCTAACCTCCCCCTTTTCAGTGTCCTGTTTATCTTACCCTTTTACTGCTTTAGATTTTCCCTATTCTTTCTGTTTACCCCTTGTTAAAATTTCACCCTACTTACATATCTAATCTTCAATCCCCTGCTCCAAGTCCACATACACCTCTCCCTTCGCTGTCTGAGCTATCCATAAACTTGTCCTTCTCTCTGTCCTTTTGTTGTTGTTTGCTTGAATGTAGATTATATCCAATTTTTATGCTTTTTTGTGAGATTGTTTTGCTTATTCTTCTTTTGTTTATTTTTTTGTTTGTTTTGTGCTTCAGCTTTCCCTTGCCTCACTCCATATTAGTTGGTGTTGTAGTTTGTACTAATCCCCAGGCACTTGTTGCTGGCATTTGCTGGGATTAGTGATTGTTCTATTGGAGTTTTATCCCCAATATATATAGTCTGTTCCCCTTTCTCTCTTAGTCACTTTCTTGTCTCTCTTACTTTTTTTTTTCTCTTTACTTTCCCTTTTCCCAATTTCATTTTCACACTCCTTTTTTCTTTCTTCTTTCTTTCTTTCTTTCTTTCTTTCTTTCTTTCTTTCTTTCTTTCTTTCTTTCTTTTTTCCTCTTCTTCTTTCTCTCCTATCACCTAATTTGCCTTTCTCTGGTGGTCACCTTTATTGGAGGTTATTAATATCGTGAATACATTCCTGTTCAGTGCCTTGTGAGTTGTACCTGGTAGTGCTGTATTTTGTGCCTTTAAATCAACCCAGGAGAGAGAGAACTACATAACCAGACACCCAGAGAAGAGAGACCATGGGGAGACAAAGAAGCAGCCCGCATATGAAAGAAAAGCAGGCATCACCAGAAAAGGAAGTAAACGAAATGGAGGCAAGCAACCTTCCAGAAAAAGAATTCAGAGAAATGGTCATAAGGTGGCTGAAAAGAATGGAAGACAAATTCGACAATATGAGCAAGAACCAAGAGGAAATGAAGAAGAACCAAGAAGAAATGAAAAATGACATCGCTGCTGTAAAGAACTCAATAGAAAGCATCAAGAGTAGACTAGAAGAAGCAGAGGACTGCATCAGTGAGCTAGAAGACAAGATGGAAAAAAATACCCAAGAAAAGCAACTTCTAGAAAAAAAAATTAAAAGGCAGGAGGAGAGTCTAAGGGAACTTTGGGACAACACGAAACAAAACAACATCCGCATAATAGGGGTTCCAGAAGGAAAGGAAGCTGAGCAAGGAATAGAAAACCTCTTTGAAGAAATAATGACAGAAAATTTCCCAGATATAGGGAAGAAAAAACACACACAAATCCAAGAAGCTCACAGAGTCCCAAGCAAAATGAACCCCAAAAGACCGACGCCAAGGCACATTATAATTAAATTGGCAAACACCAACGACAAAGTAAGAATCTTAAAAGCAGCAAGAGAGAGACAGAAAGTTACATACAAAGGAACCCCCATCAGACTAGCAACTGATTTCTCAACAGAAACTCATCAGGCCAGAAGGGAATGGAATGAAATATACAAAGTCATGCAAAGGAAGGGGCTGAATCCAAGAATACTGTACCCAGCAAGGCTGTCAATCAAAATTGAAGGTGAAATCAGGAGCTTCACAGACAAAAAAGGACTAAGGGAATTTATTACCACCAAACCAGCAATGCAAGAAATGCTAAAGGGTCTGCTGTAAAAAAAAAAAAAAAAAAAAACAAAAAGAAAGAAAGAAACAGGAAGCAAAGAAGTAACACAGGGGTAAAGAATAGGAATGGTGACAAATAAGTACCTATCAATAATAATTTTAAATGTAAATGGATTAAAAGCCCCAATCAAAAGACATAGGGTAACGGATTGGATAAGAAAACACGACCCATATATCTGCTGTCTACAAGAAACCCACCTCAGAAAAAAAGACGCACACAGACTGAGGGTGAAGGGATGGAAAAAGGTTTTCCAGGCAAATGGAACTGAAAAAAAAGCTGGGGTAGCAATACTTATTTCTGACAAATTAGATCTCAAACTGAAGGACATAACAAGAGATAAGGAAGGCCATTTCATAATACTAAAGGGAGCAATCCAACAAGTAGAAATAACTCTGGTAAACATATATGCACCCAATACAGGAGCACCCAAATACATAAAAAAACTCCTGGAGGATATCAAGGGAGAGATTGACAGCAATACAATCATAGTAGGAGACTTTAATACCCCACTATCACCATTGGACAAATCCTCTAAACAAAAAATCAGCAAAGAAACATCAATCCTAAATGACTCACTAGACCAGATGGAATTAATTGACATCTTCAGAACATTTCACCCCAAAGCCACAGAATATACATTCTTCTCAAGCGCACATGGGTCATTTTCAAAGATAGACCATATGTTGGGACATAGGCAAAGTCTCTTCAAATTCAAGAAGATAGAAATCATATCAAGCATCTTCTCAGACCACAGTGGCATAAAACTGGAAATCAACTACAATAAAAACAACCCAAAGAAATCAAACACATGGAGACTAAACAGCATGCTATTAAACCATGACTGGGTTACCAGAGAAATCAAAGAAGAAATAAAAAACATCATGACAACAAATGACAATGAAAACACTACAATCCAAAATCTATGGGACACAGCGAAAGCAGTCTTGAGAGGGAAGTTCATAGCTCTACAAGCCTACTGCAAAAAACAAGAAACAGGGCTAATAAATTACCTAACCCAACAACTCAAAGAGTTAGAAAAAGAGCAACAAGAAAAGCCCAGTGTAAGCAGAAGGAAGGAAATAATAAAGATCAGAGCACAGATAAACGACATAGAGACCAAAGAAACAATACAAAAGATCAACAAAACCTAGAGCTGGTTCTTTGAAAGGATAAACAAGATTGATGAACCTCTAGCCAGGCTCACCAAGAAGCAAAGGGAGAGGACCCAAATAAACAAGATCAGAAATGAAAGAGGTGAAATAACAACAGATCCCGCCGAAATACAAAGGATTGTTAAAAAATACTACGAACAACTCTATTCCAACAAACTGGACAACCTGGAGGAAATGGACATATTCCTAGAAAAATATAACCTTCCAAAACTCAATCAGGAAGAATCTAAACAGCTCAACATGCCAGTAACTATGGAAGAAATTGAAGCAGTCATCAAAGAGCTTCCGGCAAACAAAAGCCCGGGGCCAGACGGCTTCACAGGAGAGTTCTACCAAACATTCAAAGAAGAACTAAAACCTATCCTCCTCAGACTATTCCAAAAAATTCAAGAGGAAGGAACACTTCCAAGCTCCTTCTATGAAGCCAGCATCACCCTAATACCAAAACCAGATAAAGACAACACAATGAAGGAGAATTACAGGCCAATATCCCTCATGAATGTAGATGCCAAAATCCTCAATAAAATTCTAGCAAATAGGATCCAGCAGTACATCAGAAAGATCATACACCATGACCAAGTAGGATTTATCCCAGGAATGCAAGGATGGTTCAATATCCGCAAATCAATAAATGTGATACATCACATAAACAAATTGAGAGATAAAAATCACATAGTCATATCAATTGATGCAGAAAAAGCATTTGACAAAATCCAACACCCTTTCTTGATAAAAACTCTCAACAAGGTGGGAATAGAAGGATCATACCTCAACATAATAAAAGCTATATATGATAAACCCACAGCTAACATCATATTCAATGGGCAAAAACTAAAACCATTTCCCCTAAGAACAGGAACAAGACAGGGATGCCCACTCTCACCACTCCTGTTTGACATAGTACTGGAAGTATTAGCCACTGCAATTAGACAAGAAGAAGAAATAAAAGGCATCCAAATTGGAAAAGAAGAAGTAAAGCTGTCCTTATTTGCAGATGACATGATATTGTACATAAAAAACCCGAAAGACTCCATCAAAAAACTAACAGACTTAATAAATGAATTCGGCAATGTAGCAGGATACAAAATTAACACCAAGAAATCTATGGCATTTCTATACACCAACAATGAACTTACAGAAAGAGAGACTAAAAAAGCAATCCCATTTTCCATCGCACCAAAAAAATTAAGATACTTAGGAATAAACCTAACCAAGGAGGTAAAAGACCTATATGCGGAAAACTACAGGACCCTGAAAAAAGAGATAGAGGAAGTTGTAAACAGATGGAAGAACATACCATGTTCATGGATTGGTAGAATCAACATCATTAAAATGTCCATACTACCCAAAGCAATCTATAGATTCAATGCACTCCCCATTAAAATACCAACGGCGTATTTCACAGACCTAGAAAGAACTCTCCAAAAATTCATCTGGAATAAAAAAAGACCCCGAATAGCCACAGCAATCCTGAGAAAGAAGAATAAAGTAGGAGGGATCTCAATACCAGATTTCAAGCTGTATTACAAAGCCACTGTCATCAAAACAGCCTGGTACTGGCACAAGAACAGACATATAGATCAATGGAACAGAATAGAGAATCCAGATATCGACCCAAACCAATATGCGCATTTAATATTTGACAAAGGAGGCATGAGCATACAATGGAGTCAAGACAGTCTCTTTAATAAATGGTGTTGGGAAAATTGGACAGATACATGCAAAAAAATGAAACTAGATCACCAACTTACACCATACATGAAAATAAACTCAAAATGGGTACAGGACTTAAATATAAGACGGGAAACCATAAAAATACTAGAGGAATCCACAGGCAGCAAAATCTCAGACATATGCCAAAAGAACTTTTTCAGTGATACTGCCCCTAGGGCAATGGAAGCCAAAGAGAAAATAAACAAATGGGACTACATCAAAATAAAAAGCTTTTGCACAGCAAAAGAAACCATCAACAAAACAACAAGAAACAGCACTGTATGGGAGAACATATTTGCAAATGGTATCACTGATAAAGGTTTAATTTCCAACATCTACAGGCAGCTTATACAACTTAATAAAAGGAAGATAAAGGATCCAATAAAAAAATGGGCAACGGACCTAAATAGAATCTTTTCGAAAGAAGACAGAAGGAAGGCCAAGAGACACATGAAAACATGCTCAAAGTCACTAATTATCCGAGAGATGCAAATCAAAACAACAATGCGATACCATCTCACACCTGTCAGAATGGCTATCATCAACAAATCAACAAACGACAAGTGTTGGCGAGGATGCGGAGAAAAAGGAACCCTCGTGCACTGCTGGTGGGAATGCAGACTGGTGCAGCCACTGTGGAGAACAGTATGGAGTTTCCTCAAAAAACTGAAAATGGAACTCCCATTTGACCCAGTAATCCCACTCCTAGGAATATATCCTAAGAAACCAGAAACACCAATCAGAAAGGATATATGCACCCCTATGTTCATAGCAGCACAATTTACAATAGCTAAGATTTGGAAACAGCCTAGGTGCCCATCAGCAGATGACTGGATCAGAAAACTATGGTACATCTACACAATGGAATACTATGCTGCCGTAAAAAAGAAGGAATTACTACCATTTGTAGGCACTTGGATGGAATTAGAGAACATTATGCTAAGTGAAATAAGCCAGTCAATGAAAGAAAAATACCACATGATCCCACTCATTTGGGGATAATGAAAAACATTGTAAACTGATGAACAAAAAGATAGTTACAGAGGCAGTAAAGCATCAAACAGACTGTCAAATTACAGTGGTAAGGTTAGGGAGAGGCGGGGGAAATAAGAGATCAACTGAAGGACTTATATGCATGTATATAAGAGTAACCAACAGATGCAAAACATTGGGGGGTGAGGGCATGTATGGGAGTGGGGAGGGGGTGGGGGGCAATGGTAAGATATGTACACATATAATACCTTAATAAAAATTTGAAAAAAAAAACAAAAAAAAAAAGAAAAAAAAAGTGGAGGTGATAAATTTTATATTATGAATATTTTACCACAATAAAAAAAAAAGGAGAACAGGAAGCAGCTGAGACAAGGAGGTCTGGCTCACAGAATAGGCTAGGCTCTACAGACAGCTGGGGAAATCAGAAATCCAAAGGAGGGCACAGTTTAAAGAAAATGCTATTTATGCCTTTGTGACTAGAACTCAGTGTATTGATGATTCAACATAAATATATGAGAAGTAAATATATACCCTAAACCAAGAAAAAAAAAAAATAAAATAAACTCAAGGTTTTCTTCTGGTCTAATAATCAAATAGATATGACACAGATTAGCAACAGAAATAACCATCTGTAAGACATACGTATGGATGGGCCCCTCACATACACGAGCAAGTCAGAGACCCTGCCTGCAGGAGAGGCTGAAACAGAAAGAAAACGTGGGTACATACACAAGGCATTCGGAGCTTGGGGCCTTCAAGTCCTTGCAAAATGACATGAGCAGATGCTTTAGTAGAGAGATGCTATTCCTAATATGTACACTAGGGGGCAGCAGAAATGAGCATTTCCTTGGGCAGGAAAAGGGGCGGGGCCACAGGTTCTGTCTGAGTCCTGCTCCTTGATAAACAGCTTAAGATAAAGATTCCAAAAAGCGGCATCAAGGTGGCAGAATGGTGATCCCTTCATAAGGAATGTAAATTGTCTGTGACACCAGTATTCTTTAGATTGGTAAATGTATGAACAAATTCCTTTCTAGAAATATACTTCCTCATGGTACAATTTTTTAATGTTCCACAGGACATGTTTGCTAACAGTCCCAATGTCTTCAGTTCCTCTATAAGATGAAGCAAAGCATGAATAAATCTATGTTCAGTAACCCCACTCCTCATCAAAACTCTCACTATATTACAACACACAATAAACTAAAACACACACCGTTTCCCACACCAGCTATCCCCTGCTGGTCCTCTGTAGGCAGACACTCTTTCTGCCTCATCTTTCCTCAGGTTTTGTGGAGATGCCTCCAGTCCTATGGAAATGCCCTTAAATGTCTGCTGAGGTACATGGACCGGCCTCAGCGACATGGTGCCACCTGAGGCAGAGAGAAGTGTCTCGGGCTCGCTTCCTGGCAGGGCTGAGCTGCCTGCACATTCACTGGACACCAGCACCACAGGCTGATGGCACAAGCGCCATGTAGGTCAGAGAGGAAACTCAGATGCTCCTTGCAAAGAACATGACCCCCTGGGAGACAGAATTCCACGAGGAACCACTGCAGGCATCTGGATATGGTTGCTTCTCAATGCTCATACATCACTCTCTAAGGACTGTTCTGTACTGTAAATAAGAATCAATGATCTTGACCTTTTAGTTTCCAGAATTCACCATCAAGTTTCCCTCTTTGAAACTGTAACATTTGTCATATTGTGACTTTCTCACATTACCTACAGGGGACACAATTTCATTTACATAAACTTCTGATTTCTAGAACACCATGCGTCCAGACCCTGACCTCATTTTAAATGCAAAGAAAGTTGTTCCTACTTGATTGAATCATTAAAAAACTTAAAACTAAGAAAAAGAATTTTTCTACCTCCTCAAAATTATATTTCTTCATGTTTTTTCCAAGCTTAAACTGCCTACATATGTGTGGCAGTTTTTTTGCATTTAATCATCACTAATTAGAGAGAGAGAGGGATAGGGTGGAGACAAACAGAGAAACATCCATGTGACAGAGAAACATGGATTGGTTGCTGGGATCCCAGCCTCACCCTTTGTTGTGCACAGGAGGACAGTCCAGCCGCCGGCAGCTCTACACATGTTTCTACGTGGCTAACACACAGCATCATTGTTCTTGTAAAGCTGGGGAGAGGGAAACAAAAAGCAGCTTAGCACAGAAGAAGGAACAGGAGAGAGCCAGGAGGGGCACATTGGCTTTCTAGACAGGAGCTTCGGGGCGCTGTGGCTCCTGGAGAAATAAAACTCCAAGTGACAAAAGTGAGCAGAGAAAGCTGGCCTCACTTGTGGCCTAGCTCTCATCCTGACCACAGCCCCATAGCCAGCCCCCCACTGCCCTCAGTTCATCCCCTGCTCCCCTATCCCCTCAGCTCCTCCCACTGCTTCCTCTCTCCTCAGTTCATCCCCCTGCTCCCCTTTTCCCTCAGCTCCTCCCTCTCCCCTCTCCCCTCAGCTCCTCCCCCTGTTCCCCTCTCCCCTCAGCTCCTTTCCTGCACCCCTCTCCCCTCACCTGTTCCCTCTCCCCTCTCCCCTCAGCTCCCTTCTCCCCTCAGGTCCCAGCCATGCTGCTTCCTTCTCTTCCTTCTTCAGGCAGTCTGCACTTTGGGAATGTGAGGGAATTGTACAGTTCTTCTAAGTTGTCAAGTCTGTTGTTAGGAAACTGTTTATGTCACTTACTTCAAACCTAAATTGGTAATTTGTGTTTTCTCTTTTTCTTCCTGATTAGTCTAGTTAGGGTTGGATAACATTTGTTGATCTTCCCCCAATAAATAATATTTGGTTTCAGTACATTTGTATAGTGTTTATTTACTCTTTCACAAGTACTCATATCTTTGTTCAACACTTTCAGCTATATACCCTGGACCTAGTTTGCTCGTTTTTCTAGCTTAAGGTGGCAGTTAGGGCTACTGACTATGCTTTTCTTTGTGTCTAATATAAGCACTTATGACTTGAAGTTTTTCTTAATTAGTTATTTAATTTTATTCCACAAATTTTAATGGGTTGTGTTTATGTTCAGTTCCAAATATAGTCTAATTTTCTTTGTGATTTTCTTCTTTGACCCTTTTCTACCAAGGGCCATTTGGATGTTTTTAACATACAAAGTTATGAACTGCTATATTTTGTCACACATTTAATTAACCCTCCCCTAATGCCATGGCAGGGCCAGACCCAATGATTTCTCGGGCCTTATAAAGGCCCGCAGGCCAGACCTTACCCAACCCTGATGTAGAAGATTGTAGTTTTATTCCCAGCAATTTTTGTGACTGAATTCTAAACTAATTATTTTGTATGAAAGAACGTACACTATATATTTCAATTCTTTTCCATTGAGACATTTTTGTGGCCTAGAATGTAGTCTATCTTGGTGAATATTCCCAATACATTTGGGTGGAAAATGCTCTCTACTGTTGTTGGATAGAGGTTTCTATAAATGACAATGAACTTAAATCAAGTAATAAACCATAACTCTCAGGTGCAGATATTCTTGTTGGTTTCCCCCCCTAATTTGTTCTATCAATTACTGAGAGAAGAGTGTTAAAATCTCAAGGTTTTCTGGAATTGTCTATTGCTTCTTTCAATTTTGTCAGTTTTGTGTATTTTGAAGTTATATTATTTAATCATACATATTTAGGAGTATCTTCTTGTTGAAATGATCTTTTCATTATTATGGAATAGCCCTTTTTAACACTGATGATTTTCATTGGTCTAAAATTTCTTTAATGTTAATTAATATAACCACTTTACTTTTCTTATAATATTAATGTAGCCACCTCAGCTTTCTTATAAAAATTTTAGGTAATTTTAAAGAAATCATTTTACTTGCAAACCTTTTGGTCCCTTTATAACTTTACAATTAAAATGTGGGGAGCAGGGGGCAGCTGGTGTGGCTTGGTGATTGAGCGTTGACCTATGACCCAGGAGGTCCCAGGTTTCATTCCCAGTCGGGGCACAAGCCTGGGTTTCGGGCTCGATACCCAGTGTGGGGTGTGCAGGAGGCAGCCAATTGATGATTCTCTCTCATCATTGATGTTTCTATCTCTCTCTCCCTCTCCCTTCCTCTCTGAAATCAATAAAAATATATTTTAAAAAATGAGGTGGGGAGAAGGGGGACAGACATCTGTAAGAATCTCAACAATAAAGATTAAAGAAAGAAAAAGGGGGGACTATTTATGAAGAATTAATCCACTTATATAAATAAATTCAGAACTATCCTTTAAAAAACTAAAATAAAATTAGGGTTTTTTGTGTGTAGTAAGCATCTCAATGAGTCTTTTAATCCAGTCATACATTGTCTGCCCTTTTAATTTGATGATTTAGTCCACTTCTTATTTCATTTCTTTTGTTTATTTAATATCCTCACCCGAGGATATGTTTACTGATTTTTTTATTTTTTTGCAAGAGAGGGAGAAAGAGAGACACAGAAACATTGATGTGAGAGAGAAACATGAAAATATCAAACTAACAGCCTAGGTATGTGCCCTGACCTGGAATCACACACTCAACCTTTTGGTGTATCAGATGATGCTCCATTCAACTGAGCCAACTGGCCAGGGTTAGCCCATTTATTTTTGATGAAATATTTGCCCATCTTAGGTTTAATTCTACCATCATTTTAGAATTTGTTTTTATTGGCTCACTCATTTAATTTTTTTCTCTCTCAAACTTTTTCCTTTAGGCTTATGGATTATCTTTGAGCTCCATTTTATGTCCTCTGCTGACCTATTAGCAATGGCTTTTTTGGTAGTATTATTGTTTTTATGACTATTAATTGTTTCAGTCATTGGTCTAAGATTATTTAACTTATCGAAGTCTAGCTTCATATAATTGTATACCACTTCCACACACTATTAAAAACTTAGAGTACTGACTTTGTTTTCTCTTGCATGATCCTTTTATTTTAAATTTACTCAGCTGATTTGCATTTAAAAGTAATAATTTTTAGTTGCCACATTTTACTATTCTAAAGATTCACAATTTAGTGGGGAGAGAGCCACAGTTTTGATTCCCCCTTTTCTTTATGTCTAAACTCAGAGCACAGGAGTCTTCAATTGCAGGTACACACCCAGGCAGTGGCTCAGCGTGGGAGGCACTGACTGAGGAGCCTGAGAAGAGGCGGGGAGGGAAGCAGGGCAAGGAGACCTGGAAAGCAGGAGCCAGAAGTCCTGCAATGGGTCGTTCATAGGCTCCCAAACCAAATGGCCAGTTTCCCTGGGAGGAGCTACCTGCTCCCAATACCCAGAGAGCAGGTAAAGGGGACACACCCTCATACAGCCTGCCACACCTGCACTTTGAGGTTCACTGAGAAACAAAGGCAGAGGCCAAGCTTGCAGGTCTGAACAGTCTCAAGGAGCCTCAGTGACCAGATTGGAAGAGGGGCTATTATATTGTAAATCAGCGAGCTAAACAGAGGATGCCTTAGGAAGCCAAATTAATTTGGAGTCTTTATAACACTAGCGGTCTCAGAGGAATTGTTTCCAGAGTCTGAGCAAAATAACATAGAGGAAGCCCTCCCTTTATACACTCCCAGACTCTGTCTTTCAAATATGGAATGGGGCTTCCGGACTTCACACAGGCTTTGCAAAAAACAAACAAACAAACAAACAAACAAACAAACAAACACCCTATGTGCTGGGATGGGGCAGTGAGACTGTATCTCAAGGCCTGGCCTGGCACCAGTATTGATAACTTCATCTGGGGGCTGTATGGTTTATGGCCTTTCCAAAATGGGAACAGTGCTTAAGTAAACAGGCCTTGCAGGACCAGGTAAGTGAACTCATTTCCCCTATTATGCGAGCAAGCGTGTTTACAGAAGCCAAGAATAGCAAAGTTAACTCACAGAACAAAGGACCATTTTAGTAGAAAATTTCAAACAGCAGTTTTTATAACATAGAGGTTACTGGAACAGATAGCCTATGCTTCAGGGCCATCTGCCCACGATTCTAGGAACCAGACTGATAAAAACTCCAGGGTCCCAGATGACCCCATCGGTCTCCATACAAGGATCTCTGACCAACCCAGGCCAGAGTCATATTTTGGGCCACTGGTGGAGGAGTAGCTCTGACACAGGAAACACACCCATCATATTCCCTGAAATTGAAACAGCACCAACCCCTCCTAAAGCCGAGTCAGAAACAGGCCCTTGAGTGATTAAGATTGACAGCTGGCAGACAGGCAACGAGGGCAGATGGGAGACGGACACAAGCAGTGGACCTGTGGATCCTGGGAGCTCCAAGTAGGTGCTAGAAGCCAAAGACAGTGCCTGGCAGTGGCCAGCACCTAGGTCCTCACAGGAAGCCCAGCACCTGCAGGCAGAACAGAAGAGTGAGGTCCTGAACCAGCTCCAAGGGGCAGTAAAACATGGCTGAAGCAAACACTTAACTTCATTTATTTTATTTTATCCCCATTATATTTTGCAACTTTTTCTTCCTCTCTTCTCTTTTTTCCCTCCCATTTTTCTTCTCCTTTCACCTTTTTGGTTTTTCTATTTCCTTTACTTTTCCCCCTTTAAAAATTGAACTTCCTTATTTATCTATCTGTTTTATTGATTTGTTATTATTCTAGCTCTGTTATTTTGTTCATAATTAACTTTTTTCCTTTGGTTGATCTCTTACCCCCCCCCACCCCATCCCACCCTCTCTTGCCTTCCCCCTGAGGTTTGACAGTCTCTTCAATGCTTCTAAGTCTATGGATCTATTTTTGTTCATCAGTTTATGTTGTTGATTATATTCCACAAATGAGTGAGATCATGTGATATTTATCTTTCTCCATCTGTTTTATTTCACTTAGCATGATGCTCTCCATGTCCATCCATGCTGTTGTGAATGGTAAGAGCTCTTTCTTTTTTATAACAGCACTAGAGGCCCAGCACATGAAATTCGTGTGTGGGTACGGTCCCTAGGCCTGGCCTGTGATCAGGGCCATCTCCCCCGGCTGCCAGCAGCCACTGCCACCCACCCCCGATTCCCCATTCGCCATCGAGGGATCGGAGCCTGCCAGCCAGAGGGAGGGACCGAGAGGTGGTCAGTGAGACTCATAGCGACTGGTCAAGCGGTCATTCTGGTTGTTCTGCCATTCGGTAGATTTGCGTATTACTTTTATATATATAGATGTGCTCCAATCCTTCCACTTCCAGGGAAAGGGGCAAAGGAGGGTTGCTGAAAGTGATAAGGGAGGCAGCAGGGTGAACTTTCTTTTTTGGGGGGGCACTGGAGAATTTCCTCCTAATAAGGGGCTTCAAAGGACAGCAGCCTACTTCTGCTACCCTCTGTCTCCAGAGACACATTTCTGATTGGCATCCAGCAGGACAGAGCAGTTGCAGGTTCAGGACGGGAGCACCTTTCTGCATGCAGCTCCCTGGAGAGTCTCTTTCAGCCAAGGTAAGCTTTGTTCTAATCATTTATTCTGGAAACAGGGCTGCTGCGTGGTGTGGGGCAGGAGGGCAGAATGGAGGTGGGCAGGGCAAGAAGAAGTATGGGATAGAAGACTGGGGGGCGGGGGAGAGAGAGGATGAAACCTGTGTGTGGAGGGAGGAGGAAGGCTGGTGCAGAAGGAGAGTTGGGGTCAGCATAGGAAGGTTTGGAGGTACTGGGGGCATAAGAGGGACCAGCAGATGCCAGAATAGGGGAAAGGGTCTACGGAATCAGGTGGGGGTCCATGAGGGTGACTATAGACTAAGTCCCTTTCTCAGACCCTGCCATCCCAGGTGCCTAGTGGGAGGACCACTTCTGGCTGTCCAACTGGCCAGTCCCGCTAATGATGTAACCAGGTCCAGACAGCATTTGGACCCAAGCGCGCTTGGCTCACGTGACCAACTACCGCCTGGCCCCTGGCCCCTCCCCCTGATGACGTAAACAGGTCTGGCGGCACACCGGACCCCACAACCCCTGACTCACATGACCACATCCGGGTATGCCAGAGGCCATGGCTCACGTGACCAATTTCAGGATGGCACAGGGCCCCTCCCAATGATGACATAAACAGGTCTGGCTGCCCACCGGACACCCACCACCACCACCCAGGGATCACAGGACACTTCCGGGTATTTCCCAGGCCCTGGCACCCCTGACCAACATCCAGCTGGCCACCTGGTCCCTCCCCCTTGTTTTCGAGACACCGCTCCTTATTCGCCTGAGTACTGAGCCACACTGCCCGGGCTTCTTGGCTCCTCAGGCGGAGGGTGGACTTCCCAAATCACAAGAAGTTGGGGGAAAGGCCTAAAACCATCAGCCCCAGATCACGTTCACCTCATAGGCTACCTCCGTTTGCATCGAGAGAGGCAAGTAGGGGGCCACCAGCCCTCCTTCAAAAAAGCCAGGAGGGCCGAAACCGGTTTGGCTCAGTGGATAGAGCGTCGGCCTGTGGACTGAAGGGTCCCGGGTTCAATTCCGGTCAAGGGCATGTACCTTGCGGGCACATCCCCAGTGGGAGGTGTGCAGGAGGCAGCTAATCAATGTTTCTCTCTCATCGATGTTTCTAGCTCTCTATCCCTCTCCCTTCCTCTCTGTAAAATATCAATAAAATATATTTAAAAAAAAAAAAAGCCATGAGGGTCCATCTGCCTCGTGACTCCGCATCGTCCTCAACATGGGGCATCTCACCCTGGAATGGCCTTCGACCCAGACAAAACTGCAGGCTTGGCAATCCGGGCCAGAGTTGTGTTAAGCCTCAGAAAACCGTTTCCCTTCTGGCAGCCAACTCTGGGCCCATCCAGTGTCACTAACGTGTGTGGGGCCTGAGAGCTAGCTTTCGGCCTCAATTATAGCAAATGCCCTTCCTTGAGGACATGGACCATGTTGGTGCCATCCAGTGTCCGGACCACAGAAAAGTGCGGCTTTGGCGACCCCTAGTGACCCTCCTCCACATTAGGTGGCTCCTCCAGCCTATGCACTAGACCACCTCCAGCTGTTGACCGGGCCTCAAGCGCTGGCTCATCTGACCCTTCCGTGTGTTGACCTGGGCAAGTCCACCCCAGAGTTTAAGTCACTGCTTCTAGCTGTCCACGTGGCCGGCCTTCTGATGACGTAACCAGGTACAGGTGGCTACCGGACCCCACGGAGGCCCTGTCTCACGTGACCCACTTCTGGCTAACACCTGGCCCCTCCCCCGATTATATCACCAGGTCCAGCTGGCCCAGGACACCAACGATCCTGGCCGATGTGACCATCTCCTGGCAGGCACCTGGCCCCGCCCCATGATGACGTCACCAGGTCCAGCTGGCCACAGACACCCCCACCCCACCCCCCGCCACCGCCCAGGAATCACAGGACACTTCCGGGTATTTCCCAGGTCCTGGCACCCCTGACGAACATCCAGCAGTCCACCTGGGCCCTCCTGCTTTTTTTCGAGACACCGCCCCTTGTTCACCCGACCACTGAGCAACACTGCCCGGGCTTCTTGGCTCCTTAGACTGAGGGTGGACTTCCCAAATCGCTGGAAGTTGGGTTAAAGGCCTAACCCCAGGGCCCCAGATCACCTTCACATCATAGTCTGCCTCCAATCCCATGGAGAGGGCGGCATACAATGGGCCGCCAACCCCCTTCAAAGAAGCCATGAGGTTCCATCTGCCTCGGGACTACATATGGTTCCCACCATGGGGGCATCTCACCTGGAGTTGCCTTCGACTCAGACAACAGTGCCTGCGGCTTTGAATTCCAGGCCAGAATTGTGTTAAGCCCCAGAAAACTGTTAATCTTCTGGCAGCGAACTCCAGGCTCCTCCAGTGTCACTAATGGGTGGCAGGGCCTGAGGGCTAGCTAGCTTTTGGCCACACTCACAACAAACGCCCTTCCTTGAGGACATGGACCTTGTTGGTGCCATCCAGTGTCCGGACCACAAGGAAGTGGGGCTTTGGTGACCCCTTGTGACCCTCTTCCGCATTAGGTGGCCCCACCAGCCTATCAACTAGACCACCTAGGGCTGTTGACCCGGACCAAAGTGAAAGCTCACCTGACCAATTCTGGGTGTTCCCCTGGGCGAGCCAATCCTGGTGGTTATGTCACCATTTCCGGCTGTCCACCTGATCCCACTCATGGAGAGGTAACCAATTCCAGCTGGCCACCGAACCCCAGCACCCTTGACTCACGTGACCAACATCCGGCTGGCACCTGGCCACTCCCCCTGATGACATAACCAGGTACAGCTGGCCACCGGACCCCACAGCTTCTGGCTCATGTGACCACATCCGGGTATGCCCGATGCCCTGGCTCACATGACCAACTTCCGGCTAACACCTGGCCCGTACCCCTGATGACGTCACCAGGTCCAGCTGGGCACCGACAGCCCCCCGCACACCACCCAGGGATAACAGCACACTTCCGGGTATTCCTCAGGCCCTGGCAGCCCTCACAAACACCCAGCAGGCCACCTGGGCCCTCCCCCTTGTTTTCTAGATACCGCTCCTTGTTCGTCTGTGTAATGAGCCACACTCCCAGGCTTCTTGGCTCCTCAGGCAAAGGGCAGACTTCCCAAATCACTGGAAGTTGGGTTAAAGGCCTAAAACCCACAGCCCCAGAACACTTTTTTCTCATAGCCTGCCTCCGATCATGTGGGAAGGGTGGCAAGCAAGGGGCCACCAGCCCTCCTTCAAAAAAGCCGTGAGGGTCCGTCTGCCTCGGAACTCTGCATCATCTCTGCCATGGGAGCATCTCACCCTGGAGTTGCCTTCGACCCAGACAAAACTGCCTGCAGGTTTTGAAATCCAGGCCAGAATTGTGTTAATCCCCAGAAAACCGTTTCCATTCTGGCAGCCAACTCCAGGACCCTCCAGTGTCACTAATGGGTGGTGGGGCCTGAAGGCTAGCTTTTGACCACACTCACAGCAAACACCCTTCCTTGAAAACTTGGACCTTCTTGATGCCATCCAGTGTCCGGACCATAGGGAAGTGGGGCTTTGGCGACCCCTTTTGTCCCTCTTCCGCATTAGGTGGCCCCACCAGACTATCCACTAGACCACCTAGGGCTGTTGACTGGGCCTCAAGCGCTAGCTCACCTGACCACTTCCTGGTGTTCACTTGGGGGAGCCCACCCCGGCCGTTAGCTCACCGTTTCCGGCTATCCACCTGGCCCCTCCCCCTGAAGAGGTAACCAGGTCCAGCTGGCCACCGTACCCCAGTACCACTGACTCCCGTGTCCAACATTGGGCTGGCACCAGGCCCCTCTGTCTGATGACAGAACCAGGTACAGCTGGCCACCGGACCCCACAGCCCCTGGCTCAAGAGACTACATCCGGGTATGCACGAGGCCTTGGCTCACGTGACCAACTTCTCGCTGGCACCTGGCCTCTCCCCCTGATGACGTAACCAGGTCGGGCGTCCCATCTACCCCACCTCCTCTGTCTCACTTGAAAACATCCGGGGTGTGCCAAAGGACCTGCCTCATGTTAACAACCTCAGGCTAGCACCTGGCCCCTCCCCTTGATGAGAAAAAGAGGTAGGGCAGCCGACCCGACCCCACAGCCGTCCTCACCACCCAGGGATCACAGGACACTTCCTGGTATTTCATAGTCCCTGACACCCCTGACCCACATCCATTTGGCCACCTGGGCCCTCCCCCCTGTTTTCCAGACACCGCTCCTCGTTGGCCCGACCACTGAGCCACAATTCCCGGCCTTTTTTGCCCCTCAGGCGGAGGGTGGACTTCCCAAATCGCTAGAAGTTGGATTAAAGGCATAAACATAAAGCCCCAGATCACCTTCTCCTCATAGCCTGCCTCCGATACATTTGGGAGGGCGGCAAGCATGGGGCTGCCAGCCCTCATTCAAAAAAGCCATCAGGGACCATTTGCCACGGGACATCCGCTACGTCCCCACCATGAGGGAATCTAAACCTGGAGTCGACTTCAACACACAAGACTGACTGTGTGCTTTGAAATCTAGGCCAGAATTGCGTTAAGCCCCAGAAAACCCTTTCCTTCCCGGCAGCCAACTCTAGGCCAATCCAGTGTCACTAACGTGTGGGGGCCCTGAGGGCCAGCTTTCTGCCTGCATTAGAGCAAATGCCCTTCCTTGAGGACATACACCATGTTGGTGCCATCCAGTGTCCGCAGAACGGGGAAGTGGCCTTTGGCGACCCCTTGTGACCCTCCTGGGCAATAGGTGGTCCCACCAGCCAACGAAGTAGACCAACTAGGGCTATTTACTGGGCTCCAAGCTCTAGCTCATCGGAAACCTTCCGGGTGTTCTCCTGGGCAAGCCCACCCCAGTGGTTATGTCACCGTTTGTGGTTGTCCACCTGGCCCCTCCCCCTAATGTAACCAGGTCCAGCTGGCCACCGGAAACCAGAGCCCCTGCCTACGAGGCCTGTCTCCAGATGGCGGCAGTCTCCTCCACCTGATGACATAACAAGTTACAGCTGGCCACCACACCCCACAGCCCCTGGCTCACGTGACCACATCCGGGTATGCCAGAAGTCCTAGCCCACGTGACCACCTGCTGGCTAACACCTGGCTTCTTCCCATGATGACTTCACCAGGTCCACATTGTCTCAGAGCGAACCCACACGCCCAGGGATCCCGGGACACTTCCGGGTATTTCTCAGGCCCTGACACGCCTGACCAACATCCAGTTGGTCACCTGGGCCTTCCAACTGGTTTCCCAGACACCGCTCCTTGTTCACAGTACCACCGAGAGATACTACCCGTGCTTCTTTGCCCCTCAGGCGGAGGATGGTCTCCACAAAGAGCTGGAAGTTCTGTTAAAAGCCTAAAACCGACAGCTGAAGATCCCCATGTTCTCAAAGGCTGCCTCCGGTCCCATACTTAGGGTGGCAAGCAGGAGGCTGCCAGCCCTCTTTCAAGAAAGCCAGGAAATCCATCTGCCTTGGGATTCAGCATCGTCCCCAACATGGGGGAATCTCGCCGTGCAATGGACTTTGACACAGGCTAAACTGACCGCGGGCTTAGAAATCCAGTAAGGGGTTGCGTTAAGCCCCAGACAACCTTTTCCCTTCTTGCAGCCAACTACAGTCTCCTCCAGTGTCATTAATGGGTGTGTGGGGGGGCGGCTGAGGGACAGATTTCAGCCTCACTCATGGCAAACGCCCTTCCTTGAGGACACGACCTACTTGGTGCCATCCAGGATTCGGACCACAGAGAAGTGGGGTTTTGGTGACCCCTTGTGACCCTCCTCCGCATTAGGTGGCCCCAACTTCCGATCCACTGGAACACCTCCAGCTGTTGACCAGGCCTCACCTGACGCTTCCCTGTGTTGACCTGGGCAAATCTACCCTCCCGTTTAAGTCACCGTTTCTGGCTTTTCACCGGGCCGGCACCCTGATGAGGTAACCAGGTCCAGCTGGCAAAAGGGCCCTTATTTCACGTGACCAACTTCTAGCATGGAACCTGGCCCCTCCCTCTGATGACGTAACCAGGTTGGGCTTCCCATCGACCCCACCTCCTCTGTCTCACTTGAAAACATCCTGGGTGTTCCCAAGGCCCTGCCTCACGTGAGCAACCTCAGCTATCACCTGGCTTCTCCCCTTGATGAGGGAAAGAGGTAGGGCAGCCGACCCGAACCCCACAGCTGTCCTCACCGCCCAGGGATCACAGGACACTTCCGGGTATTTCCTAGTCCCTGACACGCCTGACCCACATCCATTTGGCCACCTGGGCCCTCCCCACTGTTTTCCAGACACTGCTCCTCGTTGGCCCCACCACTGAGCCACAATTCCCGGCCTTTTTTGCCCCTCAGGCGGAGGTTGGACTGCCCAAATCGCTAGAAGTTGGGTTAAGGCCTAAACATACAGCCCCAGATCACCTTCTCCTCATAGCCTGCCTCCGATACCTTTGGGAGGGCAGTAAGCATGGGGCTGCCAGCCCTCATTCAAAAAAGCCATCAGGGACAATTTCCCACGGGACATCCGCTACGTCCCCCCCATGAGGGAATCTAAACCTGGAGTCGACTTCAACAGACAAGACTGCCTGTGTTCTTTGAAATCTAGGCCAGATTTGTGTTAAGCCCCAGAAAACCGTTTCCCTCCCGGCAGCCAACTCTGGGCCAATCCAGTGTCACTAAAGTGTGGGGGCCCTGAGGGCTAGCTTTCGGCCTCCATTAGAGCAAATGCTCTTCCTTGAGGACATGGACCATGTTGGTGCCATCCAGTGTCCGCACCACAGGGAAGTGGCCTTTGGCGACCCCTTGTGACCCTCCTCGGCAATAGGTGGTCCCACCAGCCCAAGAAGTAGACCAACTAGGGCTATTGACTGGGCTCCAAGCTCTAGCTCATCTGACATCTTCCGGGTGTTCCCCTGGGCGCGCCCACCCCAGTAATTATGTCACCGTTTGTGGTTGTCCACCTAGCCCCTCCCCCTGATGTAACAAGTTACAGCTGGCCACTGGAAACCAGAGACCCTGGCTCACGTGACCACATCCGGGTATGCCAGAAGTCCTGGCCCACGTGACCACCTGCTGGCTAACACCTGGCTTCTTCCCATGATGACTTCACCAGGTCCACATGGTCTCAAAGTGACCCCACACGCCTAGGGATCCCGGGATACTTCCGGGTATTTCCCAGTCCCTGACACGCCTGACCAACATCCAGTTGGTCACCTGGGCCCTCCCCCTGCTTTTCCAGACACCGCTCCTCGTTCACAGGACCACCGAGCGACACTGCCCGTGCTTCTTTGCCCCTCAGGAGGAGAATGGTCTCCACAAAGAGCTGGAAGTTCGGTTAAAAGCCTAAAACCGACAGCTGAAGATCCCCATGTTCTCAAAGGCTGCCTCCGGTCCCATCCATAGGGTGGCAAGCAGGGGGCTTCCAGCCCTCTTTCAAGAAAGCCAGGGGATCCATCTGCCTAGGGATTCCACATTGTCCTTAACAAGGAGGCATCTCGCCCTGCAATAGACTTTGACACAGGCTAAACTGACCGCGGGCTTAGAAATCCAGTAAGGGGTTGCGTTAAGCCCCAGACAACCTTTTCCCTTCTTGGAGCCAACTACAGTCCCCTCCAGTGTCACTAATGGCTGTGTGGGGGGGCGGCTGAGGGACAGATTTCAGCCTCACTCATGGCAAACGCCCTTCCTTGAGGACACGGACCTACTTGGTGCCATCCAGGATTCGGACCACAGAGAAGTGGGGTTTTGGTGACCCCTTGTGACCCTCCTCCTCATTAGGTGGCCCCAACTTCCGATCCACTGGAACACCTCCAGCTGTTGACCAGGCCTCATCTGACGCTTCCCTGTGTTGACCTGGGCAAACCTACCCTCCCGGTTACGTCACCGTTTCTGGCTTTTCACCGGGCCGGCCCCCTGATGAGGTAACCAGGTCCAGCTGGCAAAAGGGCCCTTATTTCACGTGACCAACTTCTAGCGGGCACCTGGCCCCTCCCACTGATGACGTAACCAGGTTGGGCTTCCCATCGACCCCACCTCCTCTGTCTCACTTGAAAACATCCTGGGTGTGCCCAAGGCCCTGCCTCACGTGACCAACCTCAGCTATCACTTGGCTTCTCCCCTTGATGAGGGAAAGAGGTAGGGCAGCCGACCCGAACCCCACAGCTGCCCTCACCGCCCAGGGATCACAGGACACTTCCGGGTATTTCCGAGTCCCTGACACGCCTGACCCACATCCATTTGGCCACCTGGGCCCTCCCCCCTGTTTTCCAGACACCGCTCCTCGTTGGCCCCACCACTGAGCCACAATTCCCGGCCTTTTTTGCCCCTCAGGCGGAGGTTGGACTGCCCAAATCGCTAGAAGTTGGGTTAAAGGCCTAAACATACAGCCCCAGATCACCTTCTCCTCATAGCCTGCTTCCGATACCTTTGGGAGGGCAGCAAGCATGGGGCAGGCAGCCCTCATTCAAAAAAGCCATCAGGGACCATTTGCCACGGGACATCTGCTACGTCCCCACCATGAGGGAATCTAAACCTGGAGTCGACTTCAACAGACAAGACTGCCTGTGTGCTTTGAAATCTAGGCCAGATTTGCGTCAAGCCCCAGTAAACCGTTTCCCTCCCGGCAGGCAACTCTGGGCCAATCCAGTGTCACTAACGTGTGGGGGCTCTAGCTCTAGCTCATCTGACATTTTCCGGGTGTTCCACTGGGCGAGCCCACCCAGGGGTTATGTCACCGTTTGTGGTTGTCCACCTGGCCCCTCCCCCTGATGTAACCAGGTCCAGCTGGCCAGGTCCCCCTGACGTAACCAGGTCAGGCTTCCCATCGACTGCACCTCCTCTGTCTCATTTGAAAACATCCGGGGTGTGCCGAAGGCCCTGCCTCACGTGACCAACCTCAGCTATCACCTGGCCCCTCCCCTTGATGAGGGAAAGAGGTAGGGCAGCCGACCCGAACCCCACAGCTGCCCTCACTGCCCAGGGATCACAGGACACTTCCGGGTATTTCCTAGTCCCTGACACCCCTGACCCACATCCATTTGGCCATCTGGGCCCTCCCCCCTTGTGACCCTCCTCGGCAATAGATGGTCCCAGCATCCCATGAAGTAGTCCAAGTAGGGCTATTGACTGGGCTCCAAGCTCTAGCTCATCTGACATTTTCCGGGTGTTCCCCTGGGCGAGCCCACCCCAGTGGTTATGTCACCGTTTGTGGTTGTCCACCTGGCTCCACCCCCTGATGATGTAACCAGTTCCAGCTCGCCACCGGAAACCAGAGCACCTGCCTACGAGGCCTGTCTCCAGATGGCGGCAGTCTCCTCCACCTGATGACATAACAAGTTACAGCTGGCCACCACACCCCACAGCCCCTGGCTCACGTGACCACATCCGGGTATGCCAGAAGTCCTAGCCCACGTGACCACCTGCTGGCTAACACCTGGCTTCTTCCCATGATGACTTCACCAGGTCCACATTGTCTCAGAGCGACCCCACACGCCCAGGGATCCTGGGACACTTCCGGGTATTTCTCAGGCCCTGACACGCCTGACCAACATCCAGTTGGTCACCTTGGCCCTCCAACTGGTTTCCCAGACACCGCTCCTTGTTCACAGGACCACCGAGCGATACTACCCGTGCTTCTTTGCCCCTCAGGCGGAGGATGGTCTCCACAAAGAGCTGGAAGTTCTGTTAAAAGCCTAAAACCGACAGCTGAAGATCCCCATGTTCTCAAAGGCTGCCTCCGGTCCCATACTTAGGGTGGCAAGCAGGAGGCTGCCAGCCCTCTTTCAAGAAAGCCAGGAAATCCATCTGCCTTGGGATTCAGCATCGTCCCCAACATGGGGGAATCTCGCCGTGCAATGGACTTTGACACAGGCTAAACTGACCGCGGGCATAGAAATCCAGTAAGGGGTTGCGTTAAGCCCCAGACAACCTTTTCCCTTCTTGCAGCCAACTACAGTCCCCTCCAGTGTCACTAATGGGTGTGTGGGGGGGCGGCTGAGGGACAGATTTCAGCCTCACTCATGGCAAACGCCCTTCCTTGAGGACACGACCTACTTGGTGCCATCCAGGATTCGGACCACAGAGAAGTGGGGTTTTGGTGACCCCTTGTGACCCTCCTCCGCATTAGGTGGCCCCAACTTCCGATCCACTGGAACACCTCCAGCTGTTGACCAGGCCTCACCTGACGCTTCCCTGTGTTGACCTGGGCAAATCTACCCTCCCGGTTACGTCACCGTTTCTGGCTTTTCACCGGGCCAGCCCCCTGATGAGGTAACCAGGTCCAGCTGGCAAAAGGGCCCTTATTTCACGTGACCAACTTCTAGCGGGCACCTGGCCCCTCCCTCTGATGACGTAACCAGGTTGGGCTTCCCATCGACCCCACCTCCTCTGTCTCACTTGAAAACATCCTGGGTGTTCCCAAGACCCTACCTCACGTGACCAACCAAAGCTATCACCTGGCTTCTCCCCTTGATGAGGGAAAGAGGTAGGGCAGCCGACCCGAACCCCACAGCTGCCCTCACTGCCCAGGGATCACAGGACACTTCAGGGTATTTCCTAGTCCCTGACACACCTGACCCACATCCATTTGGCCACCAGGGCCCTCCCCCCTGTTTTCCAGACACCACTCCTCGTTTGCCCCACCTGTGAGCCACAATTCCCGGCCTTTTTTGCCCCTCAGGCGGAGGTTGGACTGCCCAAATCGCTAGAAGTTGGGTTAAAGGCATAAACATACAGCCCCAGATCACCTTCTCCTCATAGCCTGCCTCCGATACCTTTGGGAGGGCAGAAAGCATGGGGCTGCCAGCCCTGATTCAAAAAAGCCATCAGGGACCATTTGCCACGGGACATCCGCTACGTCCCCACCATGAGGGAATCTAAACCTGGAGTCGACTTCAATGGACAAGACTGCCTGTGTTCTTTGAAATCTAGGCCAGATTTGTGTTAAGCCCCAGAAAACCGTTTCCCTCCCGGCAGCCAACTCTGGGCCAATCCAGTGTCACTAACGTGTGGGGGCCCTGAGGGCTAGCTTTCGGCCTCCATTAGAGCAAATGCTCCTCCTTGAGGACATGGACCATGTTGGTGCCATCCAGTGTCCGCACCACAGGGAAATGGCCTTTGGCGACCCCTTGTGACCCTCCTCGGCAATAGGTGGTCCCACCATCCCGTGAAGTAGACCAAATAGGGCTATTGACTGGGCTCCAAGCTCTAGCTCATCTGACATCTTCCGGGTGTTCCCCTGGGCGAGCCCACCCCAGTGGTTATGTCACCGTTTGTGGTTGTCCACCTGGCCCCTCCCCTGATGTAACCAGGTCCAGCTGGCCACTGGAAACCAGAGCCCCTGCCTACGAGGCCTGTCTCCAGATGGCGGCAGTCTCCTCCACCTGATGACATAACAAGTTACAGCTGGCCACCACACGCCACAGCCCCTGGCTCACGTGACCACATCCGGGTATGCCAGAAGTCCTGGCCCACGTGACCACCTGCTGGCTAACACCTGGCTTCTTCCCATGATGACTTCACCAGGTCCACATGGTCTCAAAGTGACCCCACACGCCTAGGGATCCCGGGACACTTCCGGGTATTTCCCAGTCCCTGACACGCCTGACCAACATCCAGTTGGTCACCTGGGCCCTCCCCCTGGTTTTCCAGACACCGCTCCTCGTTCACAGTACCACCGAGCGACACTGCCCGTGCTTCTTTGCCCCTCAGGAGGAGAATGGTCTCCACAAAGAGCTGGAAGTTCGGTTAAAAGCTAAAACCGACAGCTGAAGATCCCCATGTTCTCAAAGGCTGCCTCCGGTCCCATCCATAGGGTGGCAAGCAGGGGGCTTCCAGCCCTCTTTCAAGAAAGCCAGGGGATCCATCTGCCTAGGGATTCCGCATCGTCCTTAACATGGAGGCATCTCGCCCTGCAATAGACTTTGACACAGGCTAAACTGACCGCGGGCTTAGAAATCCAGTAAGGGGTTGCGTTAAGCCCCAGACAACCTTTTCCCTTCTTACAGCCAACTACAGTCCCCTCCAGTGTCACTAATGGCTGTGTGGGGGGGGGCGGCTGAGGGACAGATTTCAGCCTCACTCATGGCAAACGCCCTTCCTTGAGGACACGGACCTACTTGGTGCCATGCAGGATTCGGACCACAGAGAAGTGGGGTTTTGGTGACCCCTTGTGACCCTCCACTGCATTAGGTGGCCCCAACTTCAGATCCACTGGAACACCTCCAGCTGTTGACCAGGCCTCACCTGACGCTTCCCTGTGTTGACCTGGGCAAATCTACCCTCCCGGTTACGTCACCGTTTCTGGCTTTTCACCGGGCCGGCCCCTGATGAGGTAACCAGGTCCAGCTGGCAAAAGGGCCCCGGTGCCCTTATTTCACGTGACCAACTTCTAGCGGGCACATGGCCCCTCCCTCTGATGACGTAACCAGGTTGGGCTTCCCATCGACCCCACCTCCTCTGTCTCACTTGAAAACATCCTGGGTGTGCCCAAGGCCCTGCCTCACGTGACCAACCTCAGCTATCACCTGGCTTCTCCCCTTGATGAGGGAAAGAGGTAGGGCAGCCGACCCGAACCCCACAGCTGCCCTCACTGCCCAGGGATCACAGGACACTTCCGGGTATTTCCTAGTCCCTGACACGCCTGACCCACATCCATTTGGCCACCAGGGCCCTCCCCCCTGTTTTCCAGACACCGCTCCTCGTTGGCCCCACCACTGAGCCACAATTCCCGGCCTTTTTTGCCCCTCAGGCGGAGGTTGGACTGCCCAAATCGCTAGAAGTTGGGTTAAAGGCCTAAACATACAGCTCCAGATCACCTTCTCCTCATAGCATGCTTCCGATACCTTTGGGAGGGCAGCAAGCATGGGGCAGGCAGCCCTCATTCAAAAAAGCCATCAGGGACCATTTGCCACGGGACATCTGCTACGTCCCCACCATGAGGGAATCTAAACCTGGAGTCGACTTCAACAGACAAGACTGCCTGTGTGCTTTGAAATCTAGGCCAGATTTGCGTCAAGCCCCAGTAAACCGTTTCCCTCCCGGCAGGCAACTCTGGGCCAATCCAGTGTCACTAACGTGTGGGGGCTCTAGCTCTAGCTCATCTGACATTTTCCGGGTGTTCCACTGGGCGAGCCCACCCAGGGGTTATGTCACCGTTTGTGGTTGTCCACCTGGCCCCTCCCCCTGATGTAACCAGGTCCAGCTGGCCAGGTCCCCCTGACGTAACCAGGTCAGGCTTCCCATCGACTGCACCTCCTCTGTCTCATTTGAAAACATCCGGGGTGTGCCGAAGGCCCTGCCTCACGTGACCAACCTCAGCTATCACCTGGCCCCTCCCCTTGATGAGGGAAAGAGGTAGGGCAGCCGACCCGAACCCCACAGCTGCCCTCACTGCCCAGGGATCACAGGACTCTTCCGGGTATTTCCTAGTCCCTGACACCCCTGACCCACATCCATTTGGCCATCTGGGCCCTCCCCCCTTGTGACCCTCCTCAGCAATAGATGGTCCCAGCATCCCATGAAGTAGTCCAAGTAGGGCTATTGACTGGGCTCTAAGCTCTAGCTCATCTGACATTTTCCGGGTGTTCCCCTGGGCGAGCCCACCCCAGTGGTTATGTCACCGTTTGTGGTTGTCCACCTGGCCCCTCCCCCTGATGTAACCAGTTCCAGCTGGCCACCGGAAACCAGAGCCCCCGCCTAGGAGGCCTGTCTCCAGATGGCGGCAGTCTCCTCCACCTGATGACATAACAAGTTACAGCTGTCCACCACACCCCACAGCCCCTGGCTCACGTGACCACATCCGGGTATGCCAGAAGTCCTGGCCCACGTGACCACCTGCTGGCTAACACCTGGCTTCTTCCCATGATGACTTCACCAGGTCCAAATGGTCTCAAAGTGACCCCAAACGCCTAGGGATCCCGGGACACTTCTGGGTATTTCCCAGGCCCTGACTCGCCTGACTAACATCCAGTTGGTCATCTGGGCCGTCTCCCTGGTTTTCCAGACACCGCTCCTCGTTCACAGTACCACCGAGCGACACTGCCCGTTCTTCTTTGCCCCTGAGGCTGAGGATGGTCTCCACAAAGAGCTGGAAATTCAGTTACAAGCCTAATACCCACAGCTGAAGATCCCCATGTTCCACCGGGCCGGCCCCCTGATGATGTAACCAGGTCCACCTGGCAAAAGGGCCCCGGCGCCATTAGTTCAGTTGACCAACTTTAGCGGGCACCTGGCCCCTTCCCCTGATGACGTAAACAGGTCTGGCTTCCCAACGACCTCACCTTCTCCGTCTCATTTGAAAACATCCGGGTTGTGCCCAAGGCCCCACCTGCTGTCTAACACCTGGCTTCTTCCCATGATGACTACACCATGTCCTCATGGCCTCAGACCGACCCCACACGCCCAGGGATCCCGGAACACTTCCGGGTATTTCCCAGGCCCTGACACTCCTGACCAACATCCAGTTTTTCACCTGGGCCCTCCTCCAGGTTTTCCAGACACCGCTCCTTGTTCACACGACCACCGAGCGACACTGCCTGTGCTTCTTTGCCCCTCAGCCTTCTTTCAAGAAAGCCAGGGGATCTATCTGCCTTGGGACTCCGCATGGTCCTCAACATGGGGGCATCTCGCCCAGCAATGGACTTTGACACAGGCAAAACTGTCCGCAAGCTTAGAAATGTAGTAAGCGGTTGCATTAAGCCCCAGACAAACTTTTCCCTTCTTGCAGCCAACTACAGTCCACTCCAGTGTCACTAATGGCTGTGTGGGGGGGCGGCTGAAGGACAGATTTCAGCCTCACTCATGGCAAACGCCCTTCCTTGAGGACACGGACCTACTTGGTGCCATCCAGGATTCGGACCACAGAGAAGTGGGGTTTTGGTGACCCCTTGTGACCCTCCTCCGCATTAGGTGGCTCCAACTTCCGATCCACTGGAACACCTCCAGCTGTTGACCAGGCCTCACCTGACGCTTCCCTGTGTTGACCAGGGCAAATCTACCCTCCCGGTTACGTCACTGTTTCTGGCTTTCCACTGGGCCGGCCCCCTGATGAGGTAACCAGGTCCAGCTGGCAAAAGGGCCCCGGAGCCCTTAGTTCACGTGACCAACTTCTCCTGGGAACCTGGCCCCTCCCAATGATGACGTAACCAGGTTGGGCTTCCCATCGACCCCACCTCCTCTGTCTCACTTGAAAACATCCTGGGTGTGCCCAAGGCCCTGCCTCACGTGAACAACCTCAGCTATCACCTGGCTCCTCCTTTTGATGAGGGAAAGATATAGGGCAGTGGACCCGAACCCCACAGCCGCCCTCACCGCCCAGGGATCACAGGACACTTCCGGGTATTTCCTAGTCCCTGACACCCCTGACCCACATCTATTTGGCCACATGGGCCCTCCCCCCTGTTTTCCAGACACCGCTCCTCGTTGGCCCGAACACTGCGCCACAATTCCCGGCCTTTTTTGCCCCTCAGGCGGAGGGTGGACTTCCCAAATCGCTAGAAGTTTGGTTAAAGGCCTAAACATACAGCCCGAGATCACCTTCCCCTCATAGCCTGCCTCCGATACCTGTGGGAGGGCGGCAAGCATGGGGCTGCCAGCCCTCATTCAAAAAAGCCATCAGGGACCATTTGCAACGGAACATCTGCTATGTCCCCACCATGAGAGAATCTAAACCTGGAGTCGACTTCAACACACAAGACTGCCTGTTTGCTTTGAAATCTAGGCCAGAATTGCGTTAAGCCCCAGAAAACCGTTTCCCTCCCGGCAGCCAACTCTGGGCCAATCCAGTGCCACTAACATGTGGGGGCCCTGAGGGCTAGCTTTCGGCCTCCATTAGAGCAAATGCCTTTCCTTGAGGACATGGACCATGTTGGTGCCATCCAGCGTCCGCACCACAGGGAAGTGCCCTTTGGCGACCCCTTGTGACCCTGCTCGGCATTAGGTAGTCCCACCAGCCCATGCACTAGACCACCTAGGCTATTTACTGGGCTACAAAATCTAGCTCATCTGACCACTTCCGGGTTTTCCATTGGGCGAGCCCACCCCCGTGGTTATGTCACCGTTTGTGGTTGTCCATCTGGCCCCTCCCCCTGATGATGTAACCAGGTCCAGCTGGCCACCGGAAAACAGAGCCCCCGCCTAGGAGGCCTGTCTCCAGATGGCGGCAGTCTCCTCCACCTGATGACATAACAAGTTACAGCTGGCCACCACACCCCACAGCCCCTGGCTCACGTGACCACATCCGGGTATGCCAGAAGTCCTGGCCCACGTGACCACCTGCTGGCTCACACCTGGCTTCTTCCCATGATGACTTCACCAGGTCCACATGGTCTCAGACCGACCCCACACGCCCAGGGTTCCCGGGACACTTCCGGGTATTTCCCAGGCCCTGACACGCCTGACCAACATCCAGTTGGTCACCTGGGCCCTCCCCCTGGTTTTCCAGACACCTCTCCTTGTTCACAGGACCACTGAGCGACACTGCCCATGCTTCTTTACCGACAGCTGAAGATCCCCATGTTCTCAAAGGCTGCCTCCGGTCCCATCCATAGGGTGGCAAGCAGGGGGCTGCCAGCCCTCTTTTTTTCTTTCTTTTTTTTTTTAAATGTATTTTATTGCTCTTTTACAGAGCGGAAGGGAGAGGGATAGAGAGTTAGAAACATCGATGAGAGAGACACATCATTCAGCTGCCTCCTGCACACCTCCTACTGGGGATGTGCCCGAAACCAAGGTACATACCCTTGACCGGAATCGAACCTGGGAACTTTCAGTCCCCAGGCAGATGCTCTATCCAATAAGCCAAACCGGTTAGGGCAAGCCAGCCCTCTTTCAAGAAAGCCAGGGGATCCATCTGCATCGGAATTTTGCATCGTCCCCAACATGGGGGCATCTCGCGCTGCAATGGACTTTGACACAGGCTAAACTGACTGGGCTTAGAAATCCAGTAAGGGGTTGCGTTAAGCCCCAGACAACCTTTTCCCTTCTTGCAGCCAACTACAGTCCCCTCCAGTGTCACTAATGGCTGTGTGGGTGGGCGGCTGAGGGACAGATTTCAGCCTCACTCATGGCAAACGCCCTTCCTTGAGGACACTGACCTACTTGGTGACAACCAGGATTCGGACCACAGAGAAGTGGGGTTTTGGTGACCCCTTGTGACCCTCCTCTGCATTAGGTGGCCCCAACTTCCGATGCACTGGAACACCTCCATCTGTTGACCAGGCCTCACCTGACGCTTCCCTGTGTTGACCTGGGCAAATCTACCTCCCGGTTATGTCACCGTTTCTGGCTTTCCACTGGGCCGGCCCCCTGATGAGGTAACCAGGTCCAGCTGGCAAAAGGGCCCCGGAGCCCTTAGTTCACGTGACCAACTTCTAGCGGACACCTGACCCCTCCCCCTGATGACGTAACCAGGTTGGGCTTCCCATCAACACCACATCCTCTGTCTCACTTGAAAACATCCTGGGTGTGCCCAAGGCCCTGCCTCACGTGACCAACCTCAGCTATCACCTGTCTCCTCCCCTTGATGAGGGAAAGACATCGGGCAGCAGACCCGAACCCCACAGCCGCCCTCACCGCCCAGGGATCACAGGACACTTCCGGGTATTTCCTAGTCCCTGACACCCCTGACCCACATCCAGTTGGCCACATGGGCCCTCCCCCCTGTTTTCCAGTCACTGCTCCTCGTTGGCCCGACCACTGAGCAACAATTCCCAGCCTTTTTTGCCCCTCAGGCGGAGGGTGGACTTCCCAAATCGCTAGAAGTTGGGTTAAAAGCCTAAACATACAGCCCCAAATCACCTTCTACTCATAGCCTGCCTCCGATACCTGTGGGAGGGCGGCAAGCATGGGGCTGCCAGCCCTCATTCAAAAAGCCATCAGGGACCATTTGACACGGGACATCCTCTATGTGCCCACCATGAGGGAATCTCAACCTGGAGTCGACTTCAACATACAAGACTGCCTGTATGCTTTGAAATCTAGGCCAGAATTGCGTTAAGCCCCAGAAAACCGTTTCCCTCCCTGCAGCCAACTCTGGGCCAATCCAGTGTGACTAACGTGTGGGGGCCCTGTGGGCTAGCTTTCAGGCTCAATTAGATCAAATGCCCTTCCTTGAGGACATGGACCATGTTTGTGTTATCCAGTGTCCTCACCACAGGGAAGTGGCCTTCGGCGACCCCTTGTGACCCTCCTTGGTAATAGGTGGTACACCAGCCTATGCTCTCTACCACCTAGGGTTATTGACTGGGCTCCAATCTCTAGCTCATATGACCACTTCCGGGTGTTCCACTGGGCGAGCGCATCCCAGTGGTTATATCACCGTTTGTGGTTGTCCACCTGGCCACTCCCCCTGATGATGTAACCAGGTCCAGCTGGCCACAGGAAACCAGAGCCCCTGCCTATGAGGCCTGTCTCCAGATGGCGGCAGTCTCCTCTACCTGATGACATAACAAGTTACAGCTGGCCACCACACCCCATAGCCCCTGGCTCACGTGACCACATCCGGGTATGCCAGAATTCCTGGCTCACGTGACCATCTGCTGGCTAACACCTTGTTTCTTCCCATGATGATTTCACCATGTCCACATGGCCTCAGACCGACCCCACATGCTCAGGTATCCCGGGACACTTCCGGGTATTTCCCAGGCCCTGACACTCCTGACCAACATCCAGTTGGCAAGCAGGGGGCTGCCTGCCCTCTTTCAAGAAAGCCAGGGGGTCCATCTGCCTCGGTACTCCGCAGCGTCCCCAACATGGGGGCATCTCGCCCTGCAATGGACTTTGACCCAGACAAAACTGACCGCGGGCTTAGAAATCCAGTAAGGGGTTGTGTTAAGCCCCAGACAACCTTTTCCCTTCTTGCAGCCAACTACAGTCCCCTCCAGTGTCACTAATGGCTGTGTGGGGGGGCGGCTGAGGAACAGATTTCAGCCTCACTCATGGAAAACCCCCTTCCTGGAGGACACGGACCTACTTGATGCCATCCAGGATTCGGACCACAGGGAAGTGGGGTTTTGGTGACCCCTTGTGACCCTCCTCCGCATTAGGTGGCCCCAACTTCTGATCCACTGGTCCACCTCCAGCTGTTGACCAGGCCTCACCTGACGCTTCCCTGTGTTGACCTGGGCAAATCCACCCTCCTGGTTATGTCACCGATTCTGGCTTTTCACCAGGACGGCCCCCTGGTGAGGTAACCAGTTCCAGCTGGAAAATGGCCCTGGCGCCCTTGGTTCAGGGCACCAACTTCTTTCAGGCACCTGGCCCCTCCCCCTGATGAAGTAAACAGGTGGGGCTTCCCATTGTCCCCACCTCCTCTGTCTCACTTGAAAACATCCAGGTTGTGCCCAAGGCCCTGCCTCATGTGATCAACCTCAGGTTAGTACCTGGCCCCTCCCCTTGATGTGGGAAAGAGGTCGGGTAGCCGAACCCCCACTTCTGTCCCCAGATCTCAGAACAATTCCGGGTTTTTTTTCAGTCCCTGACACCCCTGACTAACATCCAGTTGTCTATCTGGGCCCTCCCCCTTGTTTTCCAGACATCGGTCCTTGTTCGCCTGTCCACTGAGCCTCAAAGCCCGAGTTCGGCCCCTCAGGTGGAGGGTAGTCTCCTCAAATGCTGGAAGTTCTTTTAATTGCCTAAAACCTTTCGCTGAATATCCCCATCTTCTCATGGGTGGCCTCTGATCCTGTTGAGAGGGTGGCGAGCAGTAGGTCGCCAGCCCACTTTCAAGAAATTCAGGGGGTTAAGGCAGGGTTTTGGGTTAGTGTTTGGGGAGGTTTAGGGTTAGTGCTAGGGTTAGGGTTAGGGCTATGGTTAGGGTTTGGGCTAAGTTTAGGTTTAGGGTTTGGGTTAGGGTTAGGGTTATGGTATATAAACATATGGAATTCACAATGAATGAGCTTGAATCACTTGGCATAAGTGAAAAGAGTAGCTACTTATGAAAAAAGCAGGAGAAACACTTGGATTTCATAATATTTGAGCGTGAATCACTGTACAAAAGTGAATCAAACACTGAGAATTCACAATGATAGACTTGGGAAATATTTAGGAATGTGCCTCATTCATTTGGAATTCATGTTAAAAGAGCTTTAATATTGAAAGGACACAATTTAGTTACTGGGAAATGTATTCAAAGTGCTGAGAAGTGAGTTCAATACCGTTTACATTTATTATTCCGTCAAAATGACTTGGCGTTTTTGGATGAAAGTTGGTTAAAAATTCTTTTTCATAGACCTGATATAACAGTATTAAAGTATTCAAAACTCTGAGGAATCAAAATGATAGTTATGCTAGTGTTCAAAATAGTAATAATTTTCGTTTCAAGAGCTGGTATATATGTAATAACGCTGTATAAACCCTTGGAATTCACAATGAAAGAGCTTGAAACACTGGACAAAAATGAAAAGAGCTGGAATATATGGAAAAAAGCTGTATAAACACTTGACTTCACAATGAATGAGCCTGAATCACTGGACAAAAGTCAATCAACACTGCAAATTCACAATGATAGATTAGGGAAATATTTAGGAATGTACTTCAATCAGTAGGTTTACCTGTTCATAGAGCCGTAATATCTGATGGACACTGTTTAATCACTTGGAAATCATGTTCTAAGAGTAGAGAACTGAGTTTGATTCTGGTTACATTTATAATTCAGTCTCAATGATTTGGCGTTTTTGAAAGAAGGTTGGTTAAACATTTGAACATTCATTTTCATGGGGCTCAGATACCTTAAAAAGTTATTTTCATACAGCAGATATAACAGTTTAGGGTTAGGGTTAGTGTTAGGGTTAGGTTTTGGTTTAGGGCTAGGGTTAGGGCTAGGGTTAGTGTTAGGTTAGGGCTAGGGCTGGTTTAAGGTAAGGGATAGGACTAAAGCTAGTGCTTGGGTTTGCTTTACGGTTAGGGTTACGGTGAGGGCTAGTTATAGGGCTAGGCATAGGGCTCAGGTTAGGGCTTAGGTTAGGGTTAGGGCTAGGGTTCGGGCTATGGCAGCCATGGGCAAACTATGGCCGGCGGGCAGAATCCGGCCCATTCGGCTGTTTTATCCGGCCCGCGGAGCCGAAAGAGCAGAGGGTTCTCTTGCTCTCCCCTCTCCTACTTCACCAGCAGCAGTGTTAACATGGCAACGTCGGGAAACAGGGCCACAGCTCCTTCTTCTGAGTGGGCGGATTTGTATCCGCCCATTCAGTAGAAGGAACAACCTCTCAATCTTCCAGAGGCTCCTTGTAATGCCCGCTGACGGGTCCCCCGACATCACCCTGGGAATGCGTAGACACGCCCCTGGAGAGCACAGTATCAGAGCATTAGCTAAAAAGGAGACCAACAACATTGTTCCCACTGAAGTTGATGTTTTAAAGACCAAAAACCTTTCAACCCAGTCTACATTGCCATCTACATCTACGTCCCGGGCATAATTTGGAAGTTGCACTAAAGAAAATGTTTAATTTACTGTTTACACATTTTGTTCTTTTCTATTTGTTTTAGTTTTAAATTATTTTATTATATTTAGGTTTAATTTGAAAGGCTTTTGTACCTTTCCTTTGTTAGGCAATTTTATTTTGCCTTTGCCATCTTCAATATAAGGTATGTTATTGTGCTATGATTTCTCCATTTTTTGAAGTTTCAAATTATAATAATTAGTGTTTACATTCTTCTTGTTAAAATGTTTGAAATGAATGTTGTGGGGCGACCAGCAAGAGACGACCACCAGAGACTGAGATCAAAATTTATGAGCCTTTATTAAGCTGGCCAGAGACTACAGTTGCAGCACTTCACCGCGGTAAAGGCCAAACTGCAGTGCAGTCCACAGGTGTTACAGCAAATTTATACTCGGGAACCACAAGAGGGAGTTAGGACAGTTACAATGACAACCCAAAGGTTACAAAAGCTATTTCAGCCGTTTCCAAGAAACTCAGGGCACAGGTGCAACGCCTGGGCATGCTTGGCCGGAGCATGAACCACCACCTCCCTCCAAATTCCAACCGACCCATTGTTCCGTGACCTACTGCACCTCCCTCTGTCTTAAGGAATCCTGCCTCCTGGCAACGGAGCGGCTGTGCAATGTTTGCGGCCCAGAACAATGAATAAAACTATTGAAATAAAAAAAAAAAGACCATACCCTTTTATGTAATGATGTTTACTTTCAATTTATATTAGTTCTCACAAACACTCCATCCATGCTTTTGTTCCGGCCCTCCGGTCCAGTTTAAGAACAAATTGTGGCCCACGAGTCAAAAAGTTTGCCCACCCTTGGGCTAGGGTTAGGGTTAGTGCTAGGGTTAGGGTTAGGGTTAAGGTTAGGGCTAGGAGAGAAACCAAGATGGCGGCATAGGTAAGCACCTAAACTGCTGCCTCACACAATAATTTCAAAACTACAACTCAAAGACAGAACGGACATCATCGAGAACCACAGGAAGGCTGGCTGAGTGGAAATTCTACAACTAGAAGGAAAGAAGAAAGCTCACGGAGAATCAGAGGAGCAGCAAAGGAGAGCTGAGGTACAGAGACGTGCGCAGAGAGGAAGAGCGACTGAGTGCCTGGCTGACTTTCTCTGGCAGGAGGGGGAAGGAAGCCCCCGAATGCGCTGAACCCCAGTTCCGACTGCACTGAAACCCAGTTCCGGGCGAAACCCCGTGGACCCAGGCTCATACACTGGGAGTCTGGACTGTCAGGTAGAAAGAAAGGCACACGGAGACTCGGAGACCCGGGGTAGCCGCGATGGGTCTGGAGGCGCCCACGCGCACACAAGTGCTCACAGAGAAAGCTGAATGCGGAGGTTGCCGCAGGCATTCCCTAGCGGAAGGGAGTTGGAAGCTCCTGACTGCACTGAACCCTAGTTCCGACTGCACTGAACCCCAGTTCCAGGCGAGCCCCTGGGGACCCACGCTCTTACAGGGGGAATCTGGACTGTCAGGAGGAAACTCAGGGGAGTCGCGGAAGGTAGAGGTCTGGATGTGCGCGCTCAAGGGCAGGGCTGACGGGAAGCCAACACTATCTGCTCCGCCCTGAGACTCCGCCCCATCCAAGCTGAGCGCAGGGGCTTTTGCGATTTTGCAAGTCTAATCCTATAAGGCTGTCTCCAGCACCGAACTTCTCCCAGCGTAGACACAGCTGATCCTCACAGCCAACTAGCCTGGAGGTCAATTCCTCCCAGTGATACCAACAACAATCAAGACTTAACTACAACAAGGCTGTACACACAGTCCACAAAGGGGTGCACCAAGAGTGTCCACCTCAGGTAACTGGGAGGCCGACCCACTGGGCAATATAGGAAACCTAGCACACAAAGCTACCCTACCAACTCAGGGAATCAATGAAAATGCGGAGGCAAAGAAACAGATCACAAATGAAAGAAATGGAGGAAAACAAACGACTGGATATAGAATTCAAAACCACAGTTATAAGGCTTTTCAAGAATATCCTAGAAAGGGCTGATAAATTTAGCGAGACCCTCGAGGATATGAAAAAGGACTAACTAGAAATTAAACATACACTGACTGAAATAAAAAATATTATACAGAGACCCAACAGCAGACTAGAGGAATGCAAGAATCAAGTCAAAGATTTGAAAAACAAAGAAGCAAAAAACACTCAACCGGAAAAGCAAAAAGAAAAAGAATCCAAAAAGTTGAAGATAGTGTAAGAAGCCTCTGGGACAACTTCAAGCGTACCAACATCAGAATTATGGGGGTGCCAGAAGAAGATAGAGAGCAAGATACTGAAAACCTATTTGAAGAAATAATGACTGAAAACTTCCCCTACCTGGTGAAAGAAATAGACTTACAAGTCTAGGAAGCACACAGAACTCCAAACAAGAGGAATCCAAAGAGGACCACACCAAGACCATTAATTAAAATGCCAAGGGCAAAAGACAAAGAGAGAATATTAAAAGCAGCAAGAGAAAAACAGTTAATTACCTACAAGGGAGCACCTATACGATTGTCAGCTGATTTCTCAACAGAAACTATGCAGGCCAGACGGGAGTGGCAAGAAATATTCAAGGTGATGAAAAGCAAGAACCTACAACCAAGATTACTCTACCCAGCAAAGTTATCATTCAGAATGGAAGGTCAGATAAAGAGCTTCACAGATAAGAAAAAGCTAAAGGAGTTCATCACCACCAAACCAGTATTATATGAAATGCTGAAAGGTGTTCTTTAAGAAGAGGAAGAAGAAAAAAGTGAAGATAAAAATTATGAACAGCAAAAACAATCTATCAACAAGTGAATCTAAAAATCAAATGAATTAAAAATCTGAGGAACAAAAGAAACTGGTGAATATAATAGAATTAGGGGCATAGAAAGGGAGTGGACTGATAATTCTCAGGGGGGAAGGGTATGGGCGGTGCAGGAAGAGACTGGACAAAAATTGTACACTTATGGATGAGGACAGTGGGGGGGAGGTAAGGGCAGAGGGTGGGGTGGGAACCGGGTGGAGGGGAGCTATAGGGGGGAAAAGGAGAAACAATTGTAATAATCTGAACAATAAATATTTATTAAATTAAAAAAATAAAAAAGGAAATAAAAGGTTAGGGCTAGGTTTAGGATTATGGTTAGGGTTAGGGTTCAGGCTAGGTTTAGGGTTAGGGTTAGGGTTAGGGCTGGGTCTAGGGCTAGGGTTTGCGATAGGGATAGGGTTAAGGTTAGGGCTAGGGCTAGGGCTAGGGCTAGGGCTCCGGTTAGGGCTAAGGTTAGGGTTAGGGGGTAGGGCTAGGGCTAGGGTTAAGGTTAGTGCTAGGGTTATGGTTTGGGCTCTGGTTAGGGTTAGGGTTTGGCTTAGGGTTAGGGCTAGGGCTAGGGATAATAAAGGGCTAGGATTAGTGTCAGGGTTAGAGTTAAACCTAGGGCTAGGGTTAGGGTTAGGATTAGGGCTAGAGTTAGGGTTAGGTTTAAGTTTAGGGTTAGGTTTAGGGCTCGGGTGAAGATTAGGTTTAGGGTTAGGGTTAGGGTTAGGGCTAGAGTTAGGGTTAGGAATAGGACTAGGGCTAGAGCTAGGCGTAAGGCTAGGGTTAGGGTTAGGGTTAGAGTAGGGTTAGGACTAGGCCCAGGGTTAGGATACGGCTAGGGTTAGGTCTAGGGTTAGCGTTAGGGCTGGGGTTAGGGTTAGGGTTAGGCCTAGGATTAGTGTTAGGGTTAGGGTTAGGGTTAGGGCTACGGCTAGGGCTAAGGCTAGGGTTATGGTTTGCGTTAGGGTTAGGGCTAGGGCTAGTGTTAGGGCTAGGGCTAGGGTTAAGGTTAGGATTAGGGCTAGGACTAGGTTTTGGGTTAAGGATAGGGCTAAATCTAAGGTTAGAGTTTGCGTTAGGGTTAGTGTTAGGGTTAGGGCTAGGGATAGGGCTAGGGCTAGTGCTCCGGTTAGGGCTAGGGTTAGGGTTAGTGCTAGGGTTAAGGTTAGAGCTATGGTTAGGGTTAGAGCTATGGTTAGGGTTAGGGTTAGGGCTAGGTTTAGGGTTAGGGTTAGGATTAGGTTTAGGGTTAGGGCTAGGTTTAGAGTTAGGTTTGGGTAAGGGCTAGGGTTAGGGTTAGGGTTAAAGGTAGGGTTAGGTTTAGGGTTAGGGCTAGGGCTAGGTTTAGGGCTAGGGCTCGAGCTAGTGCTAGGGCTAAGGCTAGGGCGAGGGCTAGGGTAAGGGTTAGGGTTTGGGTTAAAATTAGGTTTAGAGTGAGGGAAGGCTAGGGTTATTATTGGACTAGGGTTAGGGTTAGGGTAAGTGTTTGGGTTAGGGTTAGGGTTAGGGTTAGGTCTAGGGTTAAGATTAGGGTTATGGTGTATAATTCACAATGAACGAGCTTGAATCACTGTACAAAAGTGAATCAAACACTGAGAATTCACAATGATAGACTAGGGAAATATTTAGGATTGTGCCTCATACACTAGGAATACATGTTAAAAGAGCTTTAATATCTGAAGGACACAATTTAGTCACTGGGAATAGTGTTCAAAGAGCTGAGAAGTGAGTGCAATACTGTTTACATTTATTATTCCGTCAAAATGAGTTGGCGTTTTTGGAAGAAAGTTGGTTAAACACTTAAAAATTCATTTTCATAGTCCTGATATAACAGTATAAAGTATTCAAAACTCTTAGGAATCAAAATGATAGGCTAGTGTTCAAAGTAGTAATAGTTTACGTTTAAAGAGCTGGTATATATGGAAAAAAAAGCTGTATAAACACTTGGAATTCACAATGAATGAGCCTGAAACACTGGACAAAACTCAATCCAACACTGAGAATTCACAATGATAGATTAGGGAAATATTTAGGAATGTACTTGAAACACTAGGTTTACCTGTTCATAGAGCCATAATATCTGATGGACACTGTTTAATCACCTGGCAGTCGTGTTCAAAGAGTAGTGACCTGAGTTAAACTCTGGTTACATTTATAATTCAGTCTCAGTGAGTTGGTGTTTTTGAAAGAAGGTTGGTTAAACATTTAAACATTCATTTTCATAGTGCTCAGATACCTTAAAAAGTTATTTTCATACAGCAGATATAAGAGTCTAGGGTTAGGGGTCCGGTTAGGGTTAGGGTTAGGGTTAGGGTTAGGGTTAGGGTTTGGGTTACGGTTAGGGCTAGGGCCAAGGTTAGGGTTAGGGTTAGTGTAGGGGCTAGTTCTAGGGCTAGGGTTTGCGATAAGGTTAGGCTTAGGGTTAGGGCTAGGCATAGGGCCAGGAATAGGGTTAGGGTTACGGTTAGAGTTAGGGTTAGGGCTAGTATTAGGATTAATGCTATGGTTAGGTTTAGAGATATGGTTAGAGTTAGGGTAAGGGCTAGGTTTAGGGTTAGGGTTAGGGTTAGGCTTAAGGCTAGGGCCTGGGTTAGGGTTAGGGTTAGGGTAAAGGCTAGGTCTAGGGCTGGCCTTTGCGTTAGGGTTAGTTTTAAGCTAATGGCTAGGTCTAGGGTTAGAGCTAAGGCTACGGCTTGGATTAGGGCTAGGGTTAGGGTTAGGGTTAGGGTTAGGGTTAAGGCTAGGGCTAGGGCTAGAGCTAGGGTTACGGTTTGCATTAGTGTTAGGGCTATGGCTAGAGTAAAGATAGGGCTGGGTTAGAGTTAGAGTTAGAGTTAGGTCTAGGGCTAGGGACAGGATTAGGATTAGGGTTAGTGTTAGGGTTAAGCTCACGGTTAGGTCTAGGGTTAGGGTTAGTGCTAGGGTTACTGCTAGGGCTAGGGCAAAGTTTAGATTTAGTGTAGAGCTAGGGTTAGGGTTAGGGTTTGGGTTAAGGTTAGTGTTAGGGTTAAGGCTAGGGTTAGGGTTAAGTTTAGGGTTAGGGTTACTGCTAGGGTTAGGGTTAGGATTAAGGTTAGGGTTATGGTGTATAAACATTTGGAATTCACAATGAATCAGCTTGAATCACGACACAAGAGTGAATCAAACACTGAGATATCACAATGATAGACTTGGGAAATATTTAGGAATGTGACTTATACACTAGGAATTCATGTTAAAAGACCTTTAATATCTGAAGGACACTATTTAGTCACTGGCAAATCATGTTCAAGTGAGTGCAATACTGTTTACATTCATTATTCCGTCAATATGAGTTGGCATTTTTGAATGAAAGTCCTTAAAAATTCATATTCCTAGGCTTGATATAACAGCATGAAAGTATTCAAATCTCTTAGGAATCAAAATCTTAGTGTGGCTAGTGTTCAACGTAGTAACAATTTACATTTAAAGAGCTGGTATATATTGAAAGGTAGGATAGTCTTTAAAAGAGTAATCACTCACGTTACAAGAGCTGGTATTTACAGAAAAACGATGTATAAACACATAGAATTCACAACGAATTAGCTTGAATCACTGGACAAAAGTGAATCCAACACTGAGAATTCACCATAATACACTAGGGAAATATCTAGGAATGTGCTTGAAACTTTAGGAATGCATGTTCACAGAGATTATATCAGAAAGACAGTGTTTAGTCACAGGAATATCCTGTTCAAAGACCTGAGAAGTAGTGCCAAACTGTTTCCATTTGTAATTCAGTCTAAATGAATTGGGAATTTGGAAGAAAGTTGGTTAAACATTTAAAAGTACATTTTCATACAGCTGATATGACAGTATGAAAGTATTCAAAACTATAGAAATCAAATTGATAGTTGGCTAGTGTTCAAAGTATTAACAATTTAACTATAAAGAGCTGATATGATACCCGTATGAAAATGTTAAAACTCACAGAGCTCAAAATAACAGACCAGGGAAATGTCTAGGACTGTATCTGAAAGACTTGGAATATGTTTGGAGAAACTTAATACCTCTGTGACGTGTTGAAATACTGAGAATTGATATTCAAAGAGCTGTGAAAGGTGGGAAAATAGTAATCACATATTTAAAGAGCAAGTATATATGGAAAAACAATGTATAAACCCTTGGAATTCACAAGGAAGGAGCTTGAAACACTGGACAAAAGTAAAAAGTAAAAACACCTGGTATATATGGGGTAAAAGCTGTACAAATACTTGGAACTTACAATGAATGAGCCTGAATCACTGGACATAAGTCAATCCAACACTGAGAATTCACAATGGTAGACTAGAGAAATATTTAGGAATGTACTTGAAACACTAGGTATACCTCTCCATAGAGTTGGAATATCTGATGGACACTTTAGTCACCTAAAACTCGTGTTCAAAGAGTAGAGAACTGAGTTGGATACTGGTTGCATTTATAATTCTGTCTCAATGAGTTGGGGTTTTGGAAAGAATGTTGGTTAAACATTTAAACATTCATTCTCATAGTGCTCAGATACCTTAAAAAGTTATTTTCATACACCACATATAACAGTTTAGGGATAAGGTTAGGGGTTAGGGTTAAGGTTAGAGCTAGGGTTAGGGTTAGGGTTAGGGTTAAGGTTAGGGTTAGGGTTAGTGCTAGGGCTAGGGTTAGGGTTAGGGTTCAGGTGAGGGCTAGGGTTAAGGTTAGGGTGAGTGCTAGAGCTAGGGTTATGGTTAGGGTTAGGGTTAGAGTTAGAGCTAACACTAGAGTTAGGGTTAGTCCTAGGGTTAAGGTTAGGGTTAGTGTTAGGGTTAGGGTTATGGCGTATAGACATTTGGGATTCACAATAAATGAGCTCAGTCACTTGACAAAACTGAAAAGAGCTGCTGTATAAGGAAAAGAGCTCTGGAAACATTGGAATTCACAATGAATCAGCTTGAATCACTATACAAGAGTGAATCAAACACTGAGATATCACAATGATAGACTTGGGAAATATTTAGGAATGTGACTTATACACTAGGAATTCATGTTAAAAGACCTTTAATATCTGAAGGACACTATTTAGTCACTGGCAAATCATGTTCAAGTGAGTGCAATACTGTTTACATTCATTATTCTGTCAATATGAGTTGGCGTTTTTGAATGAATGTCCTTTAAAAATTCATCTTCATAGACTTGATATAACAGCATGAAAGTTTTCAAATCTCTTAGGAATCAAAATCGCAGTTTATCTAGTGTTCAACGTAGTAATTTACATTTAAAGAGCTGGTATGTATTGAAAGGTAGGATAGCCTTTAAAAGAGTAATCACTCAGGTTAAAAAAAGCTGGAATTTATAGAAAAACGACGTAAAAACACATGGAATTCACAATGAATTAGCTTGAATCACTTGACAAAAGTGAATCCAACACTGAGAATTCACAATAATACACTAGGGAAATATCTAGGAATGTGCTTCAAAATCTAGGAATGCATGTTCACAGAGATTATATCGGAAGGACAGTGTTTAGACACAGGAAAATCCTGTTCAAAGACCTGAGATGTATTGCAAAACCGTTTACATTTGTAATTCAGTCTAAATAAGTTGGGGTTTTGGAAGAAAGTTAGTTAAACATTTAAAAGTTCATTTTCATACAGCTGATATGATAGTATGAAAGTATTCAAAACTATAGAAATCAAATTGATAGTTGGCTAGTGTTCAAAGTATTAACAATTTAACTATAAAGAGCTGATATGATACCCGTATGAAAATGTTAAAACTCTCAGAGCTCAAAATAGCCTACGAAGGAAATGTGTAGGGCAGTATCTGAAACACTAGGAATATGTTTGTAGAACCTTAATACCTTTGTGAGGTGTTGAAATACTGAGAATTGATATTTAAAGAGCTGTGAAAGGTGGGATAGTCTTTAAAATAGTAATCGCATGTTTAAAGAGCAAGTATATATGGGAAAACAATGTATAAACACTTGGAATTCACAATGAAAGAGCTTGAAACACTGGACAAAAGTAAAAAGACCTGGTATATATGGGGAAAAAGCTGCACAAATACTTGGAATTTACAATGTATGAGCCTGAATCACTGGACATACGTCAATCCAACACTGAGAATTCACAATGATAGACTAGAGAAATATTTAGGAATGTACTTGAAACACTAGGTCTACCTCTCCATAGAGTTGGAATATCTGACGGACACTTTAATCACCTAAAAATAGTGTTCAAAGACTAGAGAACTGAGTTGGATACTGGTTGCATTTATAATTCTATCTCAATGAGTTGGGGTTTTTGAAAGAATGTTGGTTAAACATTTAAACATTCATTCTCATATTGCTCAGATACCTTAAAAAGTTATTTTCATAAACCACATATAACAGTTTAGGGATAAGGTTAGGGGTTAGCGTTAAGGTTAGAGCTAGGGTTAGCGTTAGGGTTAGTGCTAGGGCTAGGTTTAGGGTTAGGGTTCCGGTGAGGGCTAGTGTTAGGGTTAGTGTTAGTGCTAGAGCTAGGGTTAGGGTTAGGGTTAGGTTTAGGGTTAGTGTTAGGGTTAGTGCTAGGGCTAGGGTTAAAGTTAGGGTTCAGGTGAGGGCTAGGGTTAGGGTTAGGGTTAGGGTTAGGGTTCGAGTTAGGGTTAGGGTTAGGGTTAGATTTAGTTATATGGCTAGGACAAGGGCTAGGATTTGCTTTAGGGTTAGGGTTAGGGTTAGGGTTAGGGTTAGGGTTAGGGTTAGGGTTAGGTTTAGATTTAGTGATATGGCTAGGACAAGGGCTAGGATTTGCTTTAGGGTTAGGGTTAGGGTTAGGGTTAGGGTTAGGGTTAGGGTTTGACTTAGGGTTAGGGTTAGGGTTAGGGTTAGGGTTAGATTTAGTGATATGGCTAGGACAAGGGCTAGGATTTGCTTTAGGGTTAGGGTTAGGGTTAGGGTTAGGGTTAGGGTTAGGGTTAGGGTTCGAGTTAGGGTTAGGGTTAGGGTTAGGGTTAGGTTTAGTGATATGGCTACGACAAGGGCTAGGGTTTGCTTTATGGTTAGGGTTAGGTTTAGGGTTAGGGTTAGAGTTAGAGCTAACGCTAGAGTTAGGGTTATGCCTAGGGTTAAGGTTAGGGTTAGTGTTAGGGTTAGGGTTAGGGTTATGGCGTATAGACATTTGGAATTCACAATAAATAAGCCCAATCTATTGACAAAAGTGAAAAGAGCTGCTGTATAAGGAAAAGAGCTCTGGAAACATTGGAATTCACAATGAATCAGCTTGAATCACAATACAAGAGTGAATCAAACACTGAGATATCACAATGATAGACTTGGGAAATATTTTGGAATGTGACTTATACACTAGGAATTCATGTTAAAAGACCTTTAATATCTGAAGGGCACTATTTAGTCACTGGCAAATCATGTTCAAGTGAATGCAATACTGTTTACATTCATTATTCCGTCAATATGAGTTGGCGTTTTTGAATGAATGTCCTTTAAAAATTCATCTTCATAGACTTGATATAACAGCATGAAAGTTTTCAAATCTCTTAGGAATCAAAATCGCAGTTTATCTAGTGTTCAACGTAGTAATTTACATTTAAAGAGCTGGTATGTATTGAAAGGTAGGATAGCCTTTAAAAGAGTAATCACTCAGGTTAAAAAAAGCTGGAATTTATAGAAAAACGACGTAAAAACACATGGAATTCACAATGAATTAGCTTGAATCACTTGACAAAAGTGAATCCAACACTGAGAATTCACAATAATACACTAGGGAAATATCTAGGAATGTGCTTCAAAATCTAGGAATGCATGTTCACAGAGATTATATCGGAAGGACAGTGTTTAGACACAGGAAAATCCTGTTCAAAGACCTGAGATGTATTGCAAAACCGTTTACATTTGTAATTCAGTCTAAATAAGTTGGGGTTTTGGAAGAAAGTTAGTTAAACATTTAAAAGTTCATTTTCATACAGCTGATATGATAGTATGAAAGTATTCAAAACTATAGAAATCAAATTGATAGTTGGCTAGTGTTCAAAGTATTAACAATTTAACTATAAAGAGCTGATATGATACCCGTATGAAAATGTTAAAACTCTCAGAGCTCAAAATAGCCTACGAAGGAAATGTGTAGGGCAGTATCTGAAACACTAGGAATATGTTTGTAGAACCTTAATACCTTTGTGAGGTGTTGAAATACTGAGAATTGATATTTAAAGAGCTGTGAAAGGTGGGATAGTCTTTAAAATAGTAATCGCATGTTTAAAGAGCAAGTATATATGGGAAAACAATGTATAAACACTTGGAATTCACAATGAAAGAGCTTGAAACACTGGACAAAAGTAAAAAGACCTGGTATATATGGGGAAAAAGCTGCACAAATACTTGGAATTTACAATGTATGAGCCTGAATCACTGGACATACGTCAATCCAACACTGAGAATTCACAATGATAGACTAGAGAAATATTTAGGAATGTACTTGAAACACTAGGTCTACCTCTCCATAGAGTTGGAATATCTGACGGACACTTTAATCACCTAAAAATAGTGTTCAAAGACTAGAGAACTGAGTTGGATACTGGTTGCATTTATAATTCTATCTCAATGAGTTGGGGTTTTTGAAAGAATGTTGGTTAAACATTTAAACATTCATTCTCATATTGCTCAGATACCTTAAAAAGTTATTTTCATAAACCACATATAACAGTTTAGGGATAAGGTTAGGGGTTAGCGTTAAGGTTAGAGCTAGGGTTAGCGTTAGGGTTAGTGCTAGGGCTAGGTTTAGGGTTAGGGTTCCGGTGAGGGCTAGTGTTAGGGTTAGTGTTAGTGCTAGAGCTAGGGTTAGGGTTAGGGTTAGGTTTAGGGTTAGTGTTAGGGTTAGTGCTAGGGCTAGGGTTAAAGTTAGGGTTCAGGTGAGGGCTAGGGTTAGGGTTAGGGTTAGGGTTAGGGTTCGAGTTAGGGTTAGGGTTAGGGTTAGGGTTAGATTTAGTTATATGGCTAGGACAAGGGCTAGGATTTGCTTTAGGGTTAGGGTTAGGGTTAGGGTTAGGATTAGGGTTAGGGTTAGGGTTAGGGTTAGGTTTAGATTTAGTGATATGGCTAGGACAAGGGCTAGGATTTGCTTTAGGGTTAGGGTTAGGGTTAGGGTTAGGGTTAGGGTTAGGGTTTGACTTAGGGTTAGGGTTAGGGTTAGGGTTAGGGTTAGATTTAGTGATATGGCTAGGACAAGGGCTAGGATTTGCTTTAGGGTTAGGGTTAGGGTTAGGGTTAGGGTTAGGGTTAGGGTTCGAGTTAGGGTTAGGGTTAGGGTTAGGGTTAGGTTTAGTGATATGGCTACGACAAGGGCTAGGGTTTGCTTTATGGTTAGGGTTAGGTTTAGGGTTAGGGTTAGAGTTAGAGCTAACGCTAGAGTTAGGGTTATGCCTAGGGTTAAGGTTAGGGTTAGTGTTAGGGTTAGGGTTAGGGTTATGGCGTATAGACATTTGGAATTCACAATAAATAAGCCCAATCTATTGACAAAAGTGAAAAGAGCTGCTGTATAAGGAAAAGAGCTCTGGAAACATTGGAATTCACAATGAATCAGCTTGAATCACAATACAAGAGTGAATCAAACACTGAGATATCACAATGATAGACTTGGGAAATATTTTGGAATGTGACTTATACACTAGGAATTCATGTTAAAAGACCTTTAATATCTGAAGGGCACTATTTAGTCACTGGCAAATCATGTTCAAGTGAATGCAATACTGTTTACATTCATTATTCCGTCAATATGAGTTGGCGTTTTTGAATGAAAGTCCTTTAAAAATTCATCTTCATAGACTTGATATAACAGCATGAAAGTATTCAAATCTCCTAGGAATCAAAATCGTAGTTTAGCTAGTGTTCAACGTAGTAACAATTTACATTTAAAGAGCTGGTATATATTGAAAGGTAGGATAGTCTTTAAAAGAGTAATCACTCACGTTACAAGAGCTGGTATTTACAGAAAAACGATGTATAAACACATGGAATTCACAAGGAATTAGCTTGAATCACTGGACAAAAGTGAATCCAACACTGAGAATTCACAATAATACACTAGGGAAATATCTAGGAATGTGCTTCAAAATCTAGGAATGCATGTTCGCAGAGATTATATCGGAAGGACAGTGTTTAGACACAGGAAAATCCTGTTCAAAGACCTGAGAAGTAGCGCAAAACCGTTTACATTTGTAATTCAGTCTAAATAAGTTGGGGTTTTGGAAGAAAGTTGGTTAAACATTTAAAAATACATTTTCATACAGCTATGACAGTATGAAAGTATTCAAAACTTTAGAAATCAAATTAATAGTTGGCTAGTGTTAAATGTATTAACAATTTAACTATAAAGAGCTGATATGATACCCGTATGAAAATGTTAAAACTCTCAGAGTTCAAAATAACAGACCAGGGAAATGTCTATGACTGTATCTGAAAGACTTGGAATATGTTTGGAGAACCTTAATACCTCTGTGAGGTGTTGAAATACTGAGAATTGATATTCAAAGAGCTGTGAAAGGTGGGATAGTCTTTAAAATAGTAATCACATATTTAAAGAGCAAGTATATATGGAAAAACAATGTATAAACCCTTGGAATTCACAAGGAAGGAGCTTGAAACACTGGACAAAAGTAAAAAGTAAAAACACCTGGTATATATGGGGTAAAAGCTGTACAAATACTTGGAACTTACAATGAATGAGCCTGAATCACTGGACATAGGTCAATGCAACACTGAGAATTCACAATGATAGACTAGAGAAATATTTAGGAATGTACTTGAAACACTAGGTATACCTCTCCATAGAGTTGGAATATCTGATGGACATTTTAGTCACCTAAAACTCGTGTTCAAAGAGTAGAGAACTGAGTTGGATACTGGTTGCATTTATAATTCTGTCTCAATGAGTTGGGGTTTTGGTAAGAATGTTGGTTAAACATTTAAACATTCATTCTCTTAGGCCTCAGATACCTTAAAAAGTTATTTTCATACACCACATATAACAGTTTAGGGATAAGGTTAGGGGTTAGGGTTAAGGTTAGAGCTAGGGTTAGGGTTAGGGTTAGGGTTAAGGTTAGGGTTAGGGTTAGTGCTAGGGCTAGGGTTAGGGTTAGGGTTCAGGTGAGGGCTAGGGTTAAGGTTAGGGTTAGTGCTAGAGCTAGGGTTAGGGTTAGGGTTCAGGTGAGGACTAGGGTTAGGGTTAGGGTTCAGGTGAGGGCTCGGATTAAGGTTAGGGTTATTGCTAGAGCTAGGGTTAGGGTTAGGGTTAAGGTTAGGGTTAGGGTTAGTGTAGGGGCTAGTTCTAGGGCTAGGGTTTGCGATAGGGATTGGGTTAGGGTTAGGGCTAGGGCTAGGGCTAGGTGTCCGGTTAGGGCTAAGGTTATGGTTAGGGGGTAGGGCTAGGGCTAGGGTTAAGGTTAGTGCTAGGGTTATGGTTTGGGCTCTAGTTAGGGTTAGGGTTTGGCTTAGGGTTAGGGCTAGGGCTAGGGATAATATAGGGCTAGGATTAGTGTCAGGGTTAGAGTTAAACCTAGGGCTAGTGTTAGGGTTAGGATTAGGGCTAGAGTTAGTGTTAGGTTTAAGTTTAGGGTTAGGTTTAGGGCTCGGGTTAAGATTAGGTTTAGGTTTAGGGTTAGGGTTAGGGTTAGGGTTAGGGCTAGAGTTAGGGTTAGGAATTGGACTAGGGCTAGAGCTAGGCGTAAGGCTAGGGTTAGGGTTAGGCCTGGGGTAGGGTTAGGGTTAGGGTTAGTCCTAGGATTAGTGTTAGTTTTAGGGTTAGGGTTAGGGCTACAGCTAGGGCTAAGGCTAGGGTTATGGTTTGCGTTAGGGTTAGGGCTAGGGCTAGGGTTAAGGTTAGGATTAGGGCTAGGACTAGGTTTAGGGTTAAGGATAGGGCTAAATCTAGGGTTAGGGTTTGCGTTAGGGTTAGTGTTAGGGTTAGGGCTAGGGATAGGGCTAGGGCTAGTGCTCTGGTTAGGGCTAGGGTTAGGGTTAGTGCTAGGGTTAAGGTTAGAGCTATGGTTAGGGTTAGAGCTATGGTTAGGGTTAGAGCTATGGTTAGGGTTAGGGTTAGGGCTAGGTTTAGGGTGAGGGTTTGGATTTGGGTTAGGATTAGGTTTAGGGTTAGGGCTAGGTTTAGAGTTAGGTTTGGGTAAGGGCTAGGGTTAGGGTTAGGGTTAAAGGTAGGGTTAGCTTTAGGGTTAGGGCTAGGGCGAGGTTTAGGGCTAGGGCTCGAGCTAGTGATAGGGCTAAGGCTAGGGCGAGGGCTAGGGTAAGGGTTAGGGTTTGGGTTAAAATTAGGTTTAGAGTGAGGGGAAGGCTAGGGTTATTATTGGACTAGGGTTAGGGTTAGGGTAAGTGTTTGGGTTAGGGTTAGGGTTAGGGTTAGGGTTAGGTCTGAAACACTGGACATTTAAACATTCATTTTCATAGTGCTCAGATACCCTAACCCTTACACTAACCCTAACCCTAACCCAGGGCCTAGCCTTAAGCCTAACCTAACCCTAACCCTAAACCTAGCCCTTACCCTAATCCTAGCCATATCCCTAAACCTAACCATAGCATTAATCCTAATACTAGCCCTAACCCTAACTCTAACCATAACCCTAACCCTATTCCTAGCCCTATGCCTAGCCCTAACCCTAACCCTAACCTTATCGCAAACCCTAGCCCTAGAACTAGCCCCTACACTAACCCTAACCCTAACCTTGGCCCTAGCCCTAACCCTAACCCAAACCCTAACCCTAAACCTATGGCTAACCCTAACCCTAACCCTAACCCTAACCCTAACCGGAACACTAACCCTAGACTCTTATATCTGCTGTATGAAAATAACTTTTTAAGGTATCTGAGCACTATGAAAATGAATGTTTAAATGTTTAACCAACCTTCTTTCAAAAACACCAACTCACTGAGACTGAATTATAAATGTAACCAGAGTTTAACTCAGGTCACTACTCTTTGAACACGACTGCCAGGTGATTAAACAGTGTCCATCAGATATTATGGCTCTATGAACAGGTAAACCTAGTGTTTCAAGTACATTCCTAAATATTTCCCTAATCTATCATTGTGAATTCTCAGTGTTGGATTGAGTTTTGTCCAGTGTTTCAGGCTCATTCATTGTGAATTCCAAGTGTTTATACAGCTTTTTTTTCCATATATACCAGCTCTTTAAACGTAAACTATTACTACTTTGAACACTAGCCTATCATTTTGATTCCTAAGAGTTTTGAATACTTTCATACTGTTATATCAGGACTATGAAAATGAATTTTTAAGTGTTTAACCAACTTTCTTCCAAAAACGCCAACTCATTTTGACGGAATAATAAATGTAAACAGTATTGCACTCACTTCTCAGCTCTTTGAACACTATTTCCCAGTGACTAAATTGTGTCCTTCAGATACTAAAGCTCTTTTAACATGTATTCCTAGTGTATGAGGCACAATCCTAAATATTTCCCTAGTCTATCATTGTGAATTCTCAGTGTTTGATTCACTTTTGTACAGTGATTCAAGCTCGTTCATTGTGAATTATACACCATAACCCTAATCTTAACCCTAGACCTAACCCTAACCCTAACCCTAACCCTAACCCTAACCCAAACACTTACCCTAACCCTAACCCTAGTCTAGGAAATACCGGGAAGTGTCCTGTGATCCCTGGCCAGTGAGGGCGGCTATGGGGGTCGGTTCGGCTGCCCTACCTCTTTCCCTCATCAAGGGGACGGGCCAGGTGCTAGCCTTAGGTTGGTAACATGAGGCAGGGCCTTGGGCACACCCCGGATGTTTTCAAGTGAGACAGAGGAGGTGGGGTCGCTGGGAAGCCTGACCTGGTTACGTCATCAGGGGGAGGGGCCAGGTGCCTGCTAGAAGTTGGTCACGTAAACCAAGGGCACAGGGGCCCTTTTGCCAGCTGGACCTGGTTACCTCATCAGGGGTGGGGCCCGGTGGAAAGCCAGAAACGGTGTGTAACCGGGAGGGTAGATTTGCCAAGGTCAACACAGGCAATTGTCAGGTGAGGCCTGGTCAACAGACGGAGGTGTTATAGTGGATCGGGAGTTGGGGCCACCTAATGCGGAGGAGGGTCAAAAGGGGTCACCAAAACCCGACTTCCCTGTGTTCCGAATCCTGGATGGCACCAAGTAGGTCCGTGTCCTCAAGGAAGGGCGTTTGCCATGAGTGAGGCTGAAATCTGTCCCCCAGTCGCACCCCCCCACAGCCATTAGTGACACTGGAGGGGACTGTATTTGGCTGCCAGAAGGGAAAAGGTTGTGTGGGGCTTAACGCAACCCCTTACTGGATTTCTAAGCCCGCGGTCAGTTTAGCCTGTGTCAAAGTCCATTGTAGGGCGAGATGCCCCCATGTTGGGGACGATGCGGAGTCCCAAGGCAGATGGATCCCCTGGCTTTCTTGAAAGAGGGCTGGCAGCCCCCTGCTTGCCACCCTATGGATGGGACCGGAGGCAGCCTTTGAGAACATGGGGATCTTCAGCTGTCGGTGTTCGGCTTTTAACAGAACTTCCAGCTCTTTGTGGAGACCATCCTCCGACTGAGGGGCAAAGAAACACGGGCAGTGTCGCTCGGTGGTCGTGTGACCAAGGAGCGGTGTCTGGTAAACCAGGGGGAGGGCCCAGGTGACCAACTGGATGTTAGTCAGGCGTGTCAGGGCCTGAGTAATACCCGGAAGTATCCTGGGATCCCTGGGCGTGTGGGGTCATTCTGAGACCATGTGGACCTGGTGAAGTCATCATGGGAAGAAGCCAGGTGTTAGCCAGCAGGTGGTCACGTGAGCCAGGACTTCTGGCATACCCGGATGTGGTCACGTGAGCCAGGGGCTGTGGCGTGTGGTGGCCAGCTGTAACTTGTTATGTCATCAGGTGGAGGAGACTGCCGCCATCTGGAGACAGGCCTCATAGGCAGGGGCTCTGGTTTCCGGTGGCAAGCTGGATCTGGGTACATCAGGGGGAGGGGCCAGGTGGACAACCACAAACGGTGACATAACCACTGGGGTGGGCTCGCCCAGGGGAACACCTGGAAGTGGTCAGATGAGCAAGAGTTTGGAGCCCAGTCAATAGCCCTAGGTGGTCTAGTGCATGGGCTGGTGGGACCACCTATTGCCGAGCAGGGTCACAAGGGGTCGCCAAAGGCCACTTCCGTGTGGTGAGGACACTGGATGGCACCAACATGGTCCCTGTCCTCAAGGAAGGGCATTTGCTCTAATTGAGGCTGAATGCTAGCCCTCAGGCCCCCCACACGTTAGTGACACTGGATGGGGCCAGAGTTGGCTGCCGGGAGGGAAACGGTTATCTGGGGCTTAATGCAATTCTGGCCTAGATTTCAAAGCACACAGGCAGTCTTGAGTGTTGAAGTCGACTCCAGGTTGAGATTCCCTCATGGTGGGGACGTAGCGGATGTCCCGTGGGAAATGGTCCCTGATGGCTTTTTTGAATGAGGGCTGGCAGCCCCATGCTTGCCGCCCTCCCACAGGTATCGGAGGCAAGCTATCAGGAGAAGGTGATCTGGGGCTGTATATATAGGCCTTTAACCCAACTTCTACCGATTTGGGAAGTCCACCCTCCGCCTGAGGGGCAAAAAAGGCCGGGAATTGTGGCGCAGTGTTCGGGCCAACGAGGAGCGGTGTCTGGAAAACAGGGGGGAGGGCCCAGGTGGCCAAATGGATGTGGGTCAGGCGTGTCAGGGACTAGGAATTACCCCAAAGTGTCCTGTGATCCCTGGGCGGTGAGGGCGGCTGTGGGGGTCCGTTCGGCTGCCCTACATCTTTCTGTTATCAAGGGGAGGGCCCAGGTGCTAGGTGAGGTTGGTCATGTGAGGCAGGGTCTTGGGTACAACCCGGATGTTTTCAAGTGAGACAGAGGAGGTGAGGTCAAAGGGAAGCCCGACCTGGTTACGTCATCAGGGGGAGGGGCCAGGTGCCCGTGAAAAGTTGGTCACGTGACCTAAGGGCGCTGGAGCCCGTTCGCCAGCTGGAACTGGTTAGCACATCAGGGGGCCGGCCCGGTGGAAAGCCAGAAACGGTGACATAACTGGGAGGGTAGATTTGCCCAGGTCAACACAGGAAAGCGTCAGGTGAGGCCTGGTCAACAGCTGGAGGTGTTCCAGTGGATCGGAAGTTGGGGCCACCTAATGCGGAGGGGGGTCACAAGGTGTCCCCAAAACCCCACTTCCCTGTGGTCCGAATCCTGGATGGCACAAAGTAGGTCCGTGTCCTCAAAGAAGGGCGTTTGCCATGAGTTAAGCTGATATCTGTCCCTCAGCCGCCACCCCACACAGCCATTAGTGACAATGGAGGGGACTGTAGTTGGATGCCAGAAGGGAAAAGGTTGTGTGGGGCTTAACGCAACCCATTACTGGATTTCTAAGCCCGCGGTCAGTTTTGCCTGGGTCAAAGTCCATTGCAGGGCGAGATGCCCCCATGTTGGGGACGATGCAGAGTCCCGAGGCAGATGGATCCCCTGGCTTTCTTGAAAGAGGGCTGAAAGCCCCCTGCTTGCCACCCTATGGATGGGACCGGAGGCAGCCTTTGAGAACATGGGGATCTTCAGCTGTCGGTTTTAGGCTTTTAACCGAACTTCTAGCTCTTTGTGGAGACCATCCTCCCCCTGCGGGGCAAAGAAGCACGGGCAGTGTCGCTCAGTGGTCCTGTGAACAAGGAGCGGTGTCTGGAAAACCAGGAGGAGGGCCCAGGTGACAAACTGGATTTGGGTAGGCGTGTCAGGAATGGGAAATACCCGGAGTGTCCCGGGATCCCTGGGTGTGTGGGGTCGCTGTGAGACCATGTGGACCTGGTGAAGTCATCATGGGAAGAAGCCAGGTGTTAGCCAGCAGGTGGTCACGTGGGCCAGGACTTCTGGCATACCCGGATGTGTTCACGTGAGCCAGGGGCTGTGGGGTGTGGTGGCCAGCTGTAACTTGTTATGTCATCAGGTGGAGGAGACTGCCGCCATCTGGAGACAGGCCTCACAGGCAGGGGCTCTGGTTTCTGGTGGCCAGCTGGACATGGTTACATCAGGGGGAGGGGCCAGGTGGACAACCACAAACGGTGACATAACCACTGGGGTGGGCTCGCCCAGGGGAACACCCGGAAGGTGTCAGATGAGCTAGAGCTTGGAGCCCAGTCAATAGTCCTAGTTGGTCTACTACATGGGCTGGTGGGACCACCTATTGCCGAGTAGAGTCGCAAGGGGTCGCCAAAGGCCACTTCCATGTGGTGCGGACACTGGATGGCACCAACATGGTCCATTTCCTCAAGGAAGGACATGTGCTCTAATGGAGGCCGAAAGCTAGCCCTCAGGGCCCCCAGATGTTAGTGAAACTGGATTGGCCCAGAGTTGGCTGCCTGGTGGGAAATGGTTTTCTGGGGCTTAACACAAATCTGGCCTAGATTTCAAAGCACACAGGCAGTCTTGTCTGTTGAAGTCGACTCCAGGTTTAGGTTCCTTCACGGTGGGGACGTAGCGGATGTCCAGTGGCAAATGGTCCCTGATGGCTTTTTTGAATGAGGGCTGGCATCCCCATGCTTGCCGCCCTCCCAAAGGAATCAGAGGCAGGCTATGAGGAGAACGTGATCTGGGGCTGTATCTTTAGGCCTTTAACCCAACTTCTAGCGATTTGGGAAGTCCAACCTCCGCCTGAGGGGCAAAGAAGCACGGGCAGTGTCGCTCGATGGTCCTGTGAACAAGGAGCGGTGTCTGGAAAACCAGGGGGAGGACCCAGGTGACCAACTGGATGTTGGTCAGGCGTGTCAGGGCCTGGGAAATACCCGGAAGTGTCCCGGGATCCTGGGCGAGTGGGGTCGGTCTGAGACCATGTGGACCTGGTGAAGTCATCATGGGAAGAAGCCAGGTGTTAGCCAGCAGGTGGTCACGTGGGCCAGGACTTCTGGCATACCCGGAAGTGGTCATATGAGCCAGGGGCTGTGGGGTGTGGTGGCCAGCTGTAACTTGTTATGTCATCAGGTGGAGGAGACTGCCGCCATCTG